>NC_057345.1:137762565-140162565 GCF_016509475.1 Prionailurus bengalensis | reverse complement strand
TTTTTAAGAGACAGAGAGAGACAAAGCATGAGTGAGGGAGGAGCAGAGAGAGAGGGAGACACAAAATCCCAAGCAGGCTCCAGGTTCTGAACTGTCAGCACAGAGCCTGACACAGGACTCAAACTCATGATCCGTGAGATCATGACCCGAGCCAAAGTCAGACGCTTAACTGACTGAGCCACCCAGGTGCCCCTGTATTGCCTCCTATTTTAATCACTTCTTATTTGCCCCACTGTTTGGGGAGGATTCCTGCCTAGGGTTCTGGGGATGACTGAATGGGGGATACCCAACACAAATATACCCAGAGCCTCATATACTCACCACCCAGGGAAGACAGACAGGACACTGCATGCCTTGCAGGGCCACATGTGGGCTGTGCTTGAGAACAGAGCAGACCAGGAATCAGGGCTTTGGGAAGCAGGCTTTGTGGTGTCAAGATGGGGGAATGACCCCTGGCTCCCATGGAAAGAGGTGATTGGTCTGTTTGAAATGTTCCATGGGCTAGTAGGGAAGTGGAACCCACTTCTCAGGGATAAGCAGGAACTGTGCCTGGTCCCCTTGATAATGAGGGTTGCTGGCAAGAGAATCTTACCTGTGGGAGCAGAGTTGGGGAGGGGAACTTGCAGATAAGCCATTTGATACTTTCATGATTTTACCAATTGATAGAGCAGCACATAATACTGAGCCTTCCTTTTAGGCCTTACACCACACCTCCCAAGGGAGAAGGCCGTATACTTACACCCAGCGCCCAGCTTCTCCTCCATTGTCTTGACTTTTCGCCTATCTTTACATCTCATACTCATTTCTTACATGCTATGGCTCACACTGGACTTTGGGTCCTCATCATCTCCCATCTGTTGTGATAACATCATGTAACAGATTTCTCTGCCTCTGTTCTTTCCCGATTGAATCTATTCTTGTCACAACTGACATTATTAGTCTTCACAAGATACTACTTTAACCACTTTGGTTCCCGGTAGCTTCTCACAACCCATCGATAACTCCCTACGGGGAACTTGTATTTGGCTTCCCCAGGTTGTGTGAAAACACAACAGTGGCTAGCACAATGGCAGGAGGACCGAGCTAACCGTGATCCACTGAGCTTGGGGAGCCAATTCTCTGACTTCAGCTTGAAACACTAAATTCCTGCCTCCATGTTGCTACTTTCTAAACATGATCACATAATCAACCTTAAAAAGTAAAGGGCTACCTGGGTGGCTCAGTCAGTTAAGCATCTAACTTCAGCTTTCAGCTCATGTCATGATCTCACTGTGGGGATGGTGTGGAGCCTGGAGGCTGCATCAGATTCTGTGTCTCCCTCTCTCTCTGCCCCTTCCCTGCTTGTGCTCCCTCTCTCTCTCTCTATCTCAAATAAATAAATAAACTTAACAAAAAATTTTTTAAAAAGTACAGTTAGTGCCAATTTTCTTAGTGACATCTTTTTCAGTAAAATAGGTAATCTTGGTTATAAGAATATACTTTTTTACTTATCAGAGTCAAAAATAGCTCTTTTTTTTGGAGGGGGAGTACTTTTTATTTTTAATTTTTTAAGTTTATTAAAAATTTTTTAATGTTTATTTATTTTTGAGAGAGAGAGAGAGAGAGAGAGAGAATGAGTGGGGGAGGGGCAGAGAGAGAGGGGGACACAGAAACAGAAGCAGGCTCTAGGCTCTGAGCTGTCAGCACAGAACCTGCCATGGGACTTCAACCCATGGACTGTGAGATCATGACCTGAGCTGAAGTCTGGAGCTTAACTGACTGAGCCACCCAGGCACCCCTAAAGTTTATTTTGAGAGATAGTGAGGGAGTGAGTGAGCAGGGGAGGGACAGAGAAAGAGGGAGAGAGAGAATCCTAAGCAAGCTCTGAGCTGTCAGCACAGAGCCCGATGTGGGGCTTGAATTCACCAACTGTGAGATCATGACCTGAGCCTAAACTAAGAGGCAGACACTTAACCAACTGAGCCACCTAGGTGCTCTATTTTTCATTTCTAGAAAGTAAACTCTACTCCCAACATAGGCCTTGAACTCATGGCCCTGACTGAGTCAGCCAGGTGTCCCAAAAGGAACTATTTTCATTTTGAATGATTAAAAACAATGGCTATAACCTTTAAAATTTTTTTCTGAGTTGATTCGTTTCAAGAAAAGATTGGGGAAGATAGGCCCATTATAAAGACTTTCATTTTTTCTGCTTACTCCCTGGATGCACTGCCTATCATTGGGTCCACACAGGATCCCCATCACATAAATTCATCACTCATTCATCTGGCTCGCTTTTTAAAAAATAGAATGTATTTTTTTAGAGTAATTTTAGGTTCATAGAAAAACTGAACTGAAAGTATAGAAAGTTCTTATATATGCCCTGCCCCCACACATGGGCAACCTCCCCTACTATGTTCATCCTGCACCATAGTGGCACATTTGTTTTAACAGATGAAACCACATTGACACATCATCATCACTTAAAGTCCAAGTTTTCAGCAGGGTCTGTGCTTGGTGTAGTTTCTATGGATTGGACAAAAATGCATAATGATGTATATCTACCATTGTAGTATCATACAGAATAGTTTCACTGCCCTCAAAAAAATTCTCTGTGCTCTGCCTATCCATTCTTCCCTCCCCACTAACCCTTGGAAACCACTGATCTTTTTACAGTCTGCATAGTTTGGCCTTTTCCAGAATGTCATAAGTTGGAATCGTACTGCATGTGGCCTTTTCAGTTTAGCTTCTCTCACTGTCTTTACATGCCCTCCATGCCTTTCAATGGCTTGATACCTCATTTCTTTTTAGCACTGAATAATATTTCATTGTCTGGATGAACCACAGTTTATCCATTCATCTACTGAAAGATGTCTTAGTTACCTCAAAGTTTTAGCAATTAAAAATAAAACTGGGGGCGTCTGGGTGGCTCAGTTGGTTAAGCATCTGACTCTTGATCTCAGCTCAGGTCTTGAGCTCAGTGTTGTGAGTTCAAGCCCTGCATTGGGCTCTTCGCCGGGCATGGAGTCTACTTAAAAGACAAAACAAAACAAAACATCTGGCATCTGTGCCTCTGGCACACCTTTTGCCTTGTAAACAAACCTATGTGGGCTGTCTAGGCCAAACAGGACTGAGATGGGAATCTCCATTAACAGCAGCTTCATTAAGTGTGGCCGTATGGGGTGTGTTTGGGTAAGATACCAGCTAACTGCACCACAGACAGGCTGTATTATAAATTCCAGGGACACCAGATTTCCCCAGTAGAAATCATTCAGGGGGTGCCTGGGTGGCTCAGTTGGCTAAGTGTCTGACTCTTGATTTCAGCTCAGGTCATGATCTCACAGTTCATGAGATTGAGCCCTGCATTGGGCTCCACGCTGGAACCTGCTTGGGATTCTCTTTTTCTTTCTCTTTCTGCCCACCCCCCCCTTCTCCCTCCCTCTAGCTCTCAAAACAAATACACTTAAAAAAAAAAGAGACAGAGAAATTATTCAGTTAGCCCCTACAAGCATTTATAGAGTAGTATGTATAATCAATGTTAGGAGGATAATGGAGTGACTTAGAGGACTGCCTGCCCTCAGGATGGCTTGTGCACAGTGTAGAGAGCCCATGACAACTATAACATCCATATAACAATAAACCTTTATTGAGCAGGTACTAGGTGCCAAACTCTGTACTTGGCATTTCATTTAATCCACACGACAACCCAGCAAGGACATTTGATAGAACAGGGAATTGAGGCTTAGGCAGATTAAAGGAAAGCCTTCCCCAGCTGAACTGCAGAGACTTGAAGTACATTTGGGACAATCTGGACCTGCCCCTGTCCATTTGTCGATGTCCATAGGAAGCTAATCTTTGGACCCTAAGGTCCAATACTATGTTTTCAATTACTTTTCTTCTAGGCCAAGGGCAGTTTCAAGAATACATTGGAAAAACTCCTTCCTGGGATTCCTGTGATTCACACAAATCACAAAAAGCACAACAGGCCTCTTGTCCTAGCAGGGAAACTTGATGCCTTCCTGACAAACTGTTTGGTGCCCCTGAATTTGAGTAAGATAAAGACATGTAGCCAAAAATGACTACACACCTTAGGAGGTGAAGGAAAGAGGGGAAGTCATTATGAGCCTTTTGGGCAGCAGACTGTAGCTTTTGCCCAATACCTGCCCCCAAAGCTTTCTGTGACAAGCCATTCAAAAGACACACTGATTTTTAAAGAGGTTGGGTAGGGAAAGTCAGAAAAAGAACAACCACCATAATAAAATAACAAAACACTAAAGCAAATCAACAAGAAGAAATTAATAAAAATACAAAGAGAAATTAATAAACTGAAAACAATAAAACTAATATAAATAAATGCAAAAGCTGATTATTTAACAACAATAATACATTACTAATTAGTAATTCGTAATCTATACTACTACTGCACCACAGTGCAGTAGCACAGCTACTGCCACTGTTGAATGTCCAACTACCCCAACAGGAACAACACTGAGTTCCTAGTAAAGCACCATCCCTCATGGGGACCAGCCAACCAATCAGTGGTGAGCTGGTTACATTAGACTCCTTCCATCCTTCAAGGGTAAGTGATTTCCCTTGACTAGAATGGTCACAGATTACAGATTTTGATTTATCTTTACAACATCACTATCCATCCACTATCCTTTCAATGTTTCATCCACTAAGAGAATCCTGCAGAGTATCACAAAGGATCAAGGGACTCACATTATAGCCAGGGAGGCATGCTGTGAGCCTATCAGGGGATGCATTGATCCTCTTACCCAAAACTCCACCCAAAAGTTGTCAACCTGATCAAATAATGGGGATGACTTAATGCCGGGTTGCCTTGTAAACACCATCTTCTAGGATGCAGGATGCACCTTAAGACAATGACCATTGTGAAGGATTGTGTCTTCAGTAGGTAGAATCCATGGGTCCAGGAGTCAAGGGGCAGGGGAAGGGGTGGGAAAGAAGGCTGTGCTCACCATCACTCCCAGTGATTCACTTGGGAATTTTATGTTTATAGCTCCTACAACTCTCTGTGTGCCTGTTTAGAGGTCCTGGCTCCCAGAGGGAGAAACCCTTGCACTAGGAGTCACAAAAAAATCTTATTCAATGTTAAGCTATGACTGTTGCTTGTTCACTTTGGGCTCCTTGAGTAGATAGACCAGCAGCAAGCAGAGGCATTACTCTCTTGGCAGGGGTGATTAGCCTTGATCAGGGAGGACTACTTTCACACAAAGTGGCAGGGTAGATTATGTTTGACACCCAGTCATCCACTAGATATCTCTTGATAGTCCTCTGACCAATTACAATGGTAAATCAACAAGTGCAGCAAGTCTGGCTAAAGAAGGGCATGGCAACCACAGACTCAGAGAGCTTAGAGTTGAGAATCCTCATTCTCCCCAAGAGGATAGCCACCTAGACTAGAATAGGTACTAGCTGAGGCTGAGGAAAATTGAGAACGGGTAGCAGACAATGAGGACCAGTTGTCTCAAGATCAGCTTTAGCTGTGGGGGCTGTAATTTGTGTCACTAACCTTATTTTAAGTTTCCCTAGAGAAATGAAGAATCCTGGGGAACATGTTTCAAATGAGATATGTTTCTTATACTAAAAAGCAGATCTTAATGCACAAGGGGTGGACTGTAGTGCACTGGCTAGAATTCCCCCTTCAGGGCTGAGGCTGAGGCACACACTATACCAGCTGCTCTAGGAGTGTTGTTTGCCAGAGGCTTGGTTTTCAGTTGAGTCTCTCCCCAAGAATTGCCCTTAGCTGAAGGCAGGGATCTCACCCCCAGTTACAGTTATGCCCCTTGCTGGTCAGTCAGGATCTGACTGACATGAGGGTCTGGAAGGCCATCTTGACTCAATTTGAGACACATCTCTGGAGGGCCACCCCAGCTTCAGAGCTGAGGCCTCTGTTGTGACTGCATCACAATGCAACTTCTCTGTCACCCTGTTTCCCTCATTCCCCTAAAGTGTTTTTCTGGAGAGTATATTCCAACAATCCACCTGCACACAAATCTCCACCTCAAGTCTGTTTCCTAGGAAACCCAACTCATAATATTGGTGATTGGACATTTTAGAAGCTGATTCCACCTCCGCTTTATGAATACCCGCAAAAGGGAAGCTGAGGGTGGGGGGTGCAGAAAGATGACAGGGAAATCTCGGAGATACCCCCTTGCATCCTTGGCTCCTGGTTGGCTCTGCAGAGCAACAGCAGCAGCAGGAGTGAAGCCAGGAGTTCTACAGGCTCAGACATTTCCCTTTCTCTCTCAGTGGTTCTCCAGAGCCTGAAGCCAGAGGACCTGTCTCATTGCTCTTTTGTGCTGGTTATTCTGCCTTTCCTGACATCCTTGAGAGGCCTCCTGTTAAGCAATCAGCAAAAGAGCTGACTACTGCCAGAAATGAAAATAAAAGTGCTTCTTCTACTCTGTTCTTAAATGTCTCCTAGAAGAGAAACTAAGGGATATTTCCCAAACAGGATGTGGCTTAACATTTTTCTTTTAAAATACATTTTTAGCAGCCTACGGTAAAAGAAAGTTTTATCCAAAAAAGAAGCTTTATCAACCTCAAAACCATTTCATCACACTTCAATTCTCTTCAACTTTTAAAAATGTGTCCTTAAAGTCTATTAGTCATCAAAAAAAAAAAAAAATTAGAGCAGACCAGAAACAAAGTTGGAGAGACAATGAATGATTCAGAAGATCGCCCTTGTGGTTTGGGGGCCCAGCACAAAGTGAGAATTTGGCTGTATATATTTTTGTTAGATTTTCCGCAGTCCCAAATGTAGAAGTCTCCATGTCTTTTTTTAAAATTTATTTGTATTATATTATTAGAAGTCTCCATGTCTTAAGGTCAGTGTCAGAGCAGGCACAAATGGCAAGTAGAAGGATGAAAAATTGGTAAATAAAGAGTTGCCTCTGCTTCTTCCCTGTGGTCATACAATCCTACAAAGGAGACTGGAGAGAATAGACCCATTTAACAGGTAGGTTCAAAGACTGCTGGCTGCTAGCATACTCTACCTTCTTCCCTGTTCCAGTGCCTTCTCTGATGCGCACCTTCTAGGCCCAAGGAAACAAGGAAAGGAGACTGCCACTTAGTTTGTATTATGATTCTCTCAGGCAGAAGAGAAGGTGCTATGAATGCCAACTGGTAAGTGGAAAGGGATGGCTGGAGGTATTTACTTCAGCCTGTCTCTGCTGCCTGTCACAGGGAAGGACTGATTTGTAGGACGGAAGCTATCCATACCACCTGAGAATGTTCAGGTCATGAAAGCGTCAGTTTACCACAAGATGCATTGATGCAGCATTTCATTGGCCACAGTCAATTTCCTAATAAGCTGACTCTCCTCTTCTCTCTCACAAAGACAGAGCCATCAGGTGAGCTTTTGCTCCAGCAGACTACTCTACATCTAGAATACATAGTTACAGGAACAAGCACAGGAAGAGTAGAGCCCTGGCCTGCCCCCTGCCTCTTACTCTCCCTCTGTGGGGTCCCCAGCCTTGACCTTCCTTCCTTTCCCTGCTATCATTCTCCAACTCTTGTCCCAAAAGCTGGGGTGAGGATGTTTCCAGAAGGCCCAGGAGCCTTCTTTTATCAGGCTAGCCTTAAGGAAGATCCACTTTGTACCTGTTAGCACAAAGAAAGCCAGGATGTGGTGATGCTGAGAAACCCCACATGCACAGCACTCTGGGTGGTGCAATAAGGCAGTGTGTTCACCAACGCCCATGCTGCTCTCACCAGCTCACGCCCAGGTCTGGGCAACACTGGACCCACAGGGGACATTTTCTACACTCTAGAGAGCTTTTAATTTGTGTTAACTTAACAAAATTTTTAACCCTGAGGATGGCCACAGTCTAATATTATGCTCACCCTTGGGCTCAGGAAGGTTTCTGGTTCAAAAGGAAAACAAAGGGAACTGTGGTCCCTCAGGGGCATGGATTTTTTCTCACACATTTCTCTGTGCTTTTACCTCATGTTCTGTGTCCTTCCATCAGAAGCCTTTCCACCATCTGCAGGTCCTGCCATGTCTTTCAGTCCTGTGGCTTCAGTCAGCTGGCCTATGAAAGAGACGAAACAAGACCATGGCTGTGGTGGAGCGAGTTGCCAAAGGTCACTTTGTAATTAGGCTGCTTCTAGAAAAATCTCTTCACCTTAACCAACTCCTGTTGGCTATTCCACACTTGATCTTAGCCAAAAGGCTGAGAAGTGATCCTGTGTGCTAATCCAGAATAGGAAGACTGCTGAGAAGGCACAGTTCTGAAGTCCTGCCATTGAGGTATGGCACATGCAGTGATAAAAGGCTGTACAGAGAGACAGCATAGAGGAAGAAGTACATTATCCTTTTTCTTTTTTCTCTTTTTTTTTCCCTTTAAAAGTGAGGTGGTCAAGAAGCCCTGTAGAGTAGACAGCTGAGTAAGATGTTAAAGTACAGCTTTCAAAGCTGTTGCACTATTCTCAGGTAGGAATATGGCAGTACGGACCCTGGAGGTCAAATTCTGCCTCTGCTGCTTGCTAGCTGTGGGGCCTTGGGTAAGTGATTTAACCTCTCTTGTCAGAGTTTCCTCATCTATAAAACTGGAGGAAATAAAAGTTCCTGACTCACAGGTTTATCGTAAAGATTGGGTGAGTTAACATAAGTGAAGCTCTTAGCATAGTCTCTGGCATGTATTAAGTGCTCAATAAACGTTGGCTAGTAGACAATTAAAAACATTTTTTTATTAGTTTTCTTTATTTTTGAGAGGCAGAGAGAGAGAGAGCGCATGTGGGGGAGGGGCAGAGAGAGAGAGGGAGACACAGAATCGGAAGCAGGCTCCAGGCTCTGAGCTGCCACCCAGGTGCCCTGACAGTTTTAGTGTATCTGCTTTTACCCTTCCTGTGACAAGAGTCTTTTCATCTGGCCAGACAGATATAGAAGTAGAGAAAAAACAAACCCCAAAAGATGGGGAGAGAAGAGGAGAAGAAAAGAGACGGGGCTAGAAGAGTGAAAGGAAGGGCAGAGCTGCAGGTACATCCGGGGGTTAGGATGGCAGAGACTCTCACAGGCTGCTGTGGCCCAGGTGAGAGCCTTCTCCCCTGGAGAAGGAGTGACTTGGATATTCCAAAGAAGATGCATTGCCCAAGCTCTCACAAGAATCAAAAGGAGAGTATTTATATGATTTCTGAGAAAACTGAGAAGCTGTGAGACCACAAGTGTGGAAGATACACACCCCCCAGCTTCTCTGTCTACTGGGGATAATGCAGCATCATCAGTGGGGGAGATATGGTGGGGCACCCAGGGAAGTCAGTCCATGCACTTTGCATTGTTTTTATATGAGGTGGTGTAGGATATACAGAATCTTCTGTTGATTACATTTCTTGGTGTACATAGGATACAATGATCCAGTACTTCATATGTTCAGGAATGCTGGGGAAAAGGGCAGGAAGCACTGTCATTTGACTACATTCCATGCCACTGATTACCTGGTGGTAAGTGTATGTTTAAAAAATGCCTTGTGTGGCTACCACCAAGGGATGAAGAAGAGTTCCCAGGTAGATAAGCAGGAAGGGGAGAGGCCTATCAAGCAGGAGGAAGAATGTGTCTAAAAGTCTGAATATGAAGAACAGCTTGGAATGTCTCAGCGATAAAGGGTAAAGTGCAAGCACAGGGAGGGGAGGCTGAGAGCTGGGGCTAGGAGGGACATGGTGGGTCTTGCCTGGGTACTTGGACTTGATTTTTCTGAGCTGTGAGAAATCACCGAAGGATGTTGAGTAGGGGAATGTCAGCTTAGAACACAGTGGAGAATGGTTTCAAAGGGGCTGTGACAGACAGTGGGAACAATATTAGAGGCATCCTGCAATAGTGCAAGAAGGACTGATGAAGGTCCGAGCTGCTGCAGAACTCCAGGGGATGGGGCAATTTACCCTCTGGAACTTTGCCAGTGGAACTTGGAGAAATTACCAGTAAGAGAAGGGATGATACCCTGGTTTCTGGCTTGGGTGATTGAGGGGATGGCGGTGGCTCAGGAGACAGTTATGTGCAAGTGGAAAGAAAACATCCCGTATGATGCAGGGCAGTGAGGATGGGCTGGGCGGGGAGGGCAATGCATATACATATGAGCAGAAAGAGTGGAATTAGTGGAAGATGCCTTTTCTAGGATAAATGGGCAAGACGTTCAGTCTATTTGCGGTTTTTTATGATCCTTGCCACCTCTTCTCTTCTTTAGAGAGTGACTATTTAAAGACACTCCAAAAACAGAGCAACTAATATTTACTAAGTGCTTCCTTTGTGACTTCTTTGGGTGTTAGGCACTTTGCATATATTACTTCATTGATCCTCAAAACAGTCCTATAAAATGAATATTATCATGTCTAGTTAGTGACGAACACATTGAGATTCAAAGGGGTTAAGTAAGGCACTATCAATTAATAAATGATAGAGCTGATACCACTCGAGAAGGATAAAGAAAATTTCAGGACGGAAAAAGTAAGAATTTTTCACCGTTCATATTTCTGGGTGGGGGAAGACAGGCTAAGAAATGTAGGTGAACAAATGAACTTTGGCAATTTTATTAACACCTTATGTTTATATGTTCATGCTTTCAAAACATGTTCACATCCACTATCTCAGATTTCTCTCCAAATGTCTACCTGAGGCATTCAGGGCAGATGCTGGCATCTCTATCAATCCATGAAGCAAGTTAGCTAGTCTTTACGCCAACTGAGCTGCTGAGCATCGCCTCTGAGCAAGTTACTGTTCACAGGGTGTTTGCTGAAACTTCACCCATGGTCCTGCTCACAAGAGGTTTACCATCTTGTAAAGAGTTGCTATAGGGGGCTGTGGGGCACACAGGCTAAGTGCTAATTGGAGGCTTTCAACCATTCGTTTTCAAAGGAGATTCCCCAGATTCTAGTGCCTCTAGAGCAATGGTTCTCAACGAGTGGAATGATTTTGCCCCAGACATTTGGTAATGTCTGGAGACTTGCTATATTCTCCCACCTTTGGGGGTGATGCTGCTGATCTCTAGTGGGTAGACGGCAGGGATGCTGCTCCACATCCCACAAGGCACAAGACAGCCCCCACAACAAAGAATTCTCAGCCCGGTGTGGCTGTAATGCCAAGGTTGAGAAGGCTGCTCCAAGTTAATACGATTACTTGATTTGAATTTCATTTTTTAAATTACACTTTATTTTAAAATAGCAATAAAACAATAGCTATGCTGAAAATTATATACGAAATTTAATGCATTGTACTCAGCAAAGGATTAAACTTGTGCTACCAAATTAAATGCTTTTGTGGAGACTTGGACTAAATCTTCCCGACACGGTGAGTGTGAAGGAGAACAATGTCTTAACATTACCTGCTATGAGGAACATCCTACAGTTTCCAGATAATTATTGTTTTTGAAAATGTACCCATTTGTGACTATGTATCTGTCAGGATTTTCTCAATAAAATACAGAAATAAATTTGGAAGCTGAGGCTGACACAAGACAAGCAGTCATCCACAACACTCAATTTCATATTTTTTGTATTTATCAAACAGCCCAAGTGATTGGCTTTGAAAGTAAATGCTAATGGGGCACGTAGGTGGCTCAGTTGGTTGAGCCTCTGACCTCTGCTTAGGTCATGATCTTGCAGATCATGAGTGTGAGCCCCACAGATCCTCTGTCCCACCCACCCCCTCTCAGAAATGAATAAACATTTTAAAAAATAAAATAAAAGTATGGGGCTCATGGGTGGCTCAGGTGGTTAAGCATCCAACTTTGGCTTTGGCTCAGGCCATGGTCTCACAGTTCGTGGGTTAGAGCCCCTCATCGGGACTGTCAGAGCCTAGAGCCTACTTCAGATTCTGTGTCTCCCTTTCTCTCTGCCCCACCCCTCCCTCTCTCTCTCAAAAAGAAACATTAAAAATAATTTTTTTTAAATAAAAAGAAAAATAAAATAAAAGTAAATATTAAGTTTGAACTTGTACAATTGAATTAATGAATGAATACTGATCTCATTTGGGGAAAAAAACAAAAGGCCTGTGTATTAGAAAGAAATTTGGAAAGCACTGATACGGGGCATAGGATTCGTGGCCTGGCCTTCAGAGAGCACTACTCAGACCAGCAGCATCAGTGCCACTTAAGCGTTCAGTAAAACGCATGATCTCCGGCCCCGCACCAACCCCCCCTGAATCAGAATCGGCATTTTCAACAAGACTCGACACATATTAGCGTTTGAGAAGCACTGGTCTATAGGACTTCACAGAAAAGGAATCAAGTAGGGCTTACGGTATAAACAGACTGCGCACAAGGTGGGATTTCAACGGGGCATGACTCCAATATTAACTAGGCAGGGAAATGTGGGGAGGGCCTTCCAGGTGGGGGGAGGGGCAAGATGAGAGGCCCAGTAATAGACCACCCTGGCCAGACAGAGGATTCTGCAAACAGAACTCTTAGGACCAGTTTGACGAATCTGGGGGCAAAGGGGAACTTGGGGCTGAGGAATGCAGACGGCCAGCCAGCTCGCCGGCTCCAAGCTGCTTCCTCATGGGCTGCTTCCAGCCCCCTTACCTTGTTGACAGAGCAGCTTTGGTTGAATTCTGGGCCAGAATCACCAACCACTTCACCACCATGAATCAATTAAACCTTCAATAGCCCCAAGAAGTTGGGGCTCATTATCTCCATTTTCTGGATGGGGAGCCAACCACTTCCGAAGCTGTAATTACTGAAGGTCAGAGGGCACCTAAGGCAGGAAGTCTGGTCTGTAACAGCACATTCTTAGCCCTCCCAGGTTCTCCCTCTCCAGGGGCACTGAGGAGCTGCTCACAGCTGCTGGGACCCCTTCCAGAACTTAAGGGGCTTCAAGGAGCCCTGTCAAGGAGAAAAGGGACTATCAGTGTCTCCACTAAGGCCGGGCTCTGGGAAAAGAACAAGACTCATCTTGAGTCAGGAAGGGGGAGGCTCCTGAAAGGTTTGCTGGAAAGACGCTTGGATAGGGGAGCAAGAAGAGGGTGCTGGAGAGGGGTGGAAGAGAGGCAGCCACAGGGGAGAGCCCTGCCTCAGGGGGAGGCCTCTAGTGGGGCGATTTCTGAGAGGAGCTCGAACTATGATAGCCCTCCAGGCCAGCAGCAAAGAAACTTCAGTTAAGAATCACTTATTTTTCTTAAGAATACAAATAGGCTTAACTGAAGCCTTGTGTGTCAGCTGAATTCTTTACAGGCCCACAAATAAACCCTGGGAAATGAAATGTGCAGCTTGGCCGTTGGCCTGGAGCTTTGATTCTGACTAGTTCGTCCCTACCAGCCCTGGTTTTGCTCGGAGTCTGTCACAGGGTCAGCTTTCTCCTGACCTCTTGAGAGACCTGGTGAATTTCTAAGCCAAGGTAATGGACTCGATACCAGTAGAAAGACAAGTGCCCAAGGATAAGAAGAGGTGTCAGGGCGAGCTAGCCCATCCCTGAGGGCCCCCTCAGCTACCCTGTCCTGAAGATGGAGAGTCTGGGGCCCTACGCTCACTGCTCAGGGCATTTGTTGACATTCAGCTGGGGCCCCTTAACTCTGCCCTGAGGCTGATTCATCAACTCCTGGAGGCTGAGTGTGTTGAGGCCCTGCCTCCCCTTGATGCTGCCCTTTGATTCCTGGTTAATGACTCCCAGCTGTGCTGTCCGGAGTTTGTTCAGACTTTCTGAGAAGGAATGGCTCTGAAACCTGAGCTCTTCACTAGGTGGCTGTGGACAGGTTTGGGGACACAGCAAGTGCTGCTAATCTACAGTGGAGGCAGCACTATGGCCTGGGGTGTCTCCACACAGGGTGGGAGAAAGAGGCTGGGATTGCCAGGGGCGAAAGCAGGGAGGTCATCCCCACCTCTGGGCCTCTCAGACCTGCCAGACAGGCCTCAGGCACAAGGTCTTTCTCTAAACTCAAGGAATGATCTTTGAGACAGGTCTCAGCCTAAAGAGCCTAGGAGTTCACCAGAGCAGAGAGACATGGATCTTGCCTCTCCCCCAAATTCCCGAAACTATTCCCTGATGGTTGCAAAAACCTGAAGGGAGTAATCTTAAGCTGAGGGCACCTTACTAAAAGAAGCCTGTTTAGGACCTTCTGCAAAGTACACCTAGGGAGGGGAGAGTGTAAAGAAAAACGGAGGCTCCAAGTTCATTATGCATTCAGGTAAGGGGTGACCTAGGAGGGGTCACCTTCCTCAATCAGGGAGGCAATGTGGGCACTTGAGAGTCTCCAGGGAGCACTTCAGGGTAAGGCAGGGGCTGAAGAGAGAAAGGAAGACAATGAAACTCAAAACTGAGGTGTCAGTGCAGCCCCAGCCTAGGTCCCAGTTCCTGGTGCATTGGAGAGGAAGGCAGGTCTGGGGGCTGGGCTAGATTTGAGCTGTTGGGGCAGGTCATGAGGAGACCAGACACTGTCACAGCTGACAGATTTACCTCTCCAGAGGCCAGGGCAGCAGAGAGGTCAGGTGATTTCAAAACCTGAAGGCCTGGGGAAGTATAGGATAGCTGTATACCCATAATGTATAATTATATATACATACACACCAACTAGCCACTAAAAATCACACTATTCTTTGAGAATACTTATGTGTATGGGGAAATTCTCTTGATACGCTTGCAAGTGAAAAGAAGCTAGTACTACAAATAGTGGACACAGATTCCACTTGCTTTGCTGAATACACACACACACGTACACGCTGGGAATCCACTGACACATTCACACTGCTTATCTCTGTTATTGTAGTACTGTGAGGAGTGTTTATCTTCTTTATATTTTTCTACTCTTTCCAAATTTTCTATAAGCAGCCTGCGTTGCTTTTGTGAACAGAGGGGACAAAAACCGTTTCCTTCGATGATAGCAGATCTATGTAGAGTGTTAAAGAGTCAGTGGAGCTGTGAGCCAGTGTGATGGGAGCTTGGTGAACACTGTTAGTTGCCTAAAAGCACCGATTTCCCCTTCTTCCTTCCTAACTTTGGCCAAATCAGAGGGTAACCTGGGGGCTTCTGGGCAGTTCCTTACTCCTGTGAGAGAATCACAGGAAGAGATGGTCCTTCTAACCCCCTCCTTCCTCTGGACTTTGGCCTGTCTGGGCACAATGCCCACAACTGCTGTGGCTATCAGCGAGGGAGCCAAAGAATCCTCCAGCCCTGAAGGTGGTCTTGCTCTGGCCTTCCTGTCATGTGGAATGCCATATTTCTATATGGCTTACTTTGATTTAGGGCTATGTTATTAGTGGCTGGAAGCCTACCAAAGGATAGAGAGTTTGATTGGTTGTATATTACCTTAAGCAAGGTTGTTCTAATGGTTTAAAGATCCCAGCACCTTTTTAAAAAACTTTCAAAACTTGGAAACTCTTGTAAAAAAAAATTCACGATGTATTCAGTGTGTTTACACGTGGTTGGCAAATGGTAGGGAAGCAAAATGTGTAGAGATTTATAGTCAACCTCCATGTTAAATAGGGAGAGGGCCTGAAATAATAACGGTAAGGTAAAACAAAAGTCTGTGTAACACAATTGGATATTCAATTCAGCAAACAACTATGAAACCTACATGCTAGGCACTTAGCACTGAGGTATCAAATCAGAATCAGACACTGGTCATTTTCCTTGAGGTGCTCTTAGATTGTTAAAAAAAAACAACATTTTTTCTAGGTTGCATTTCATCCAAATCATGGAAAAATAAATGCAAAACTATTCATCTAGCAATAATTGCACCGTTCACCTTCTGTACTGCTCTTGATTATATACTTTGTAAGAAATGTACTGTTAATAATCAACATGAATGCAATTCAGAGGCAGAAAAATAGGAAGGAATTTGATTCAGAAAGATCACATAAAGTATGAGAACAAAACTGATCTTTACCCCCAAATGCTAAAAACTATGTTCTGCTTATAAAGTATTACTTGGAACTGTTATAGATCTTTCCCAGGGTCCAGTTGGAAGAGAACTACTTGGGGCTTGGGGGAGTGCGTGCTGGGCCTGCCCACCAAACTTTACAGTAACACAGGTAGAGACGGAGCCATTTCTCCAGCAGCCGACACCCCTGCCCCTTAATTCCAGGACCCAGAAGTAGAAATCCCTCAGTGAGTGTAGAGGATTCCTCAGTCAAAAATCACTCCCATCTCTGTGCTGACAGTGCAGAGTCTGCTTGACATTCTCTCTCTCTCCCTCTCTCTCTGCCCCTCATCTGCTCACACTATCTCTGTCTCTCTCAAAATAAATAAATACCCTTAAAAAAATCACTGCTACAAATCTAATTATACACCAGAGAACCTTTCCTTTGGGTCAAGTAGAACAGCTCCATGAATCCTTTTCAAAATTCTAGTTCTCTTAGGAGCGGTGTTCAAATTAATTCACAAGAGTGGCTGATTCAATTTTTCAACAAAGCTCTGGGAGAATGGGACACAGAGGATGAAGAGAGAGATTAAGGGACTGTTGTTTGGGAAGTCTGGCACAGGAAGGAGATTCAGATTGGAAATCCCTGGCAGGTGGAAGGCTGAGTGAGGGGCCGCGAGACAAACCACCTACTTTTTCCTCTCTCCTGGGTCCTATTTCTCATCTCAGCTTAGCCTTCCTCTTTTGAGGAATGCTTAAATAGAAGCCAACCTCAGCCAATAAACTTTCTCAAGTTTTGCTCCATGGAACAAGATACCCTTATCTTGTTCTACAAGATACCCTTAGAAAACTCTGGGTACTGAAAGCTCTTGGAGAGTTACAAATAGGTGAGCACATTGATGCCTCTGCCTCTGATTCCTGCAGTTGGGAATCCTAATCTGTGATTGTGCAATCCAGCATTTTCCAAACTTTTTTTTTGATCAAAGAGCTCTTCAGTGCATGCGAATTATCATGTCTCAGCAACATATTCTGAGAAATGCTTATCTGATGCTCAATTACAGTTTTTTTTTTAACCTGGGTTTTT
The DNA here is from genome assembly GCF_016509475.1 of Prionailurus bengalensis. Lineage (NCBI taxonomy): Eukaryota > Metazoa > Chordata > Mammalia > Carnivora > Felidae > Prionailurus > Prionailurus bengalensis. The sequence continues at coordinate 140,145,700 of NC_057345.1, read as the reverse complement.
AGATCACATAGTCCTATACTCCCTTCTTTTTCCATTTCCCTAGCTAAGTGTCACCCATAGCATGTGAATAGGAAAGAGAAGAGGCCAAAGGCACACTGGACCCTCAGCTCTTCTTGTCGGCTTTCTTAGCAAATGATTTCATTGGAAATAAATTTAAGCAATTCCTTGCTTTGTAGTTAGCATGTTAGCCACAGATTGCAATTATCTAAACTCAGTTCTTCATTAATCTGGAAGAATTGGAAGTTGGCTTTTACTGACTTGTTCTCAGCAACACTTGGCTCCTTTAAAAGCAGTAGCCTCCCTTAGGAAGCATCTTTTCATTATTCTGTAATCTTTGGAAAAAGCCCAAACACCTCTCCTCCCCAAGGGGAGCGGGTTCAGGAAAACCACTATTATTCCTGGCCAGAAAACGTTTCAAATAGAATCATCACAGATATAACTGGATATTCAGGATGTTGCCTGGAAGACACCAAACCACTGGATATTTGGGACCACAAGAGACAGACCCAAGAGCTCATTCTAAATCCTTCCTCAAAGTGATCTCTCTGAACTAACTACTGAGAATTTGTTAAAAATGCAGAATGTGCCCCTCCCCCAGACCAGAGAAGCAGATTCTGTATTTGAGCTAATCCCCAAGTGATTTCTATCACTTGTATATCAGAGTCTAAAAAATAACAGGATTTATCCCATCATTTCTCATTCATTCAACGAGTAATTATTGAGCACCACACGATACAACCGGCTCTCTTCTAGGTATTGAGGAGATGGTGGTTAGAAAAAAAAAGCAGGAAAGTTCCCAGTCCTCATGCAGTTTACACTCTAAGGGAGAAATAGACATAGACAAGTTTAAAACGAAAGATTGCAGGAAGTGGTAAATGGTCAAAGAAATAAGCAATTATGGATTAGAAACTGACTGGGAAGTTGGGGTAAGATGCAGTGGTCAGGGAGGGTCTGTCTGAACAGAGACCTGCACTGTGACACAGAGAGTGGTCCTAGTGATGGTCTGGGGCAGAAACATTCCAGGCAGATGGCACAGCCAGAGCAAAGGCCACGAGGAGAGTAGGAGCTTGGGAACAGCAAGAAAAAAGGCCAGGTGTCTAAAGCTTGGTAAATTAGGAAACTCAGAGGTCAGGAGGTAGGGAAGGGCCAGATTATGTGCACCAGTGGTTCTCAAACTTAGTGTGCATCTGAATCATGCCAAGGAGGACTTGTTAGACACAGATTGCTGAGTCCCATCCCCAGAGTTTCTGACTCAGCAGCTCTGGGACACAGCCCAAGAATTCACATCTCTAACAAGTTTCAGGTGATCCTCATGCTGCTGGTCCAGGGACCACACTTTGAGAACCACTGATATAGAGCCTTGTGGGGTCTTGTAAGGAGCTCAGTTATATTCTAAGTATGATGGAATGCCATTGGAGGATCCTAAGTAGGGGAGTGACAAAATCTGATTTTCATTTTCCTCTGTCACTGCCAGAAGAGGAGCAGACCTTTCCTGTCATCCATTATCATCTGAACTCGCATCGCTTTCCTGCCTTGCTCATCTCCTGATTTGGGTTTTGTTTTGACTTGATTTTTAAGCTTTTATTTAAATTCCAGTTAGTTAATATATGGTGTAATATTAATTTCAGATCTACAGTATAATCACCACCTGATTTGACCCAATTTCCTACCCTTCCCTTCCATGTCTTCCCAAACATTTCCACTGTGTCTTCTGGAATCTCCCCACCCCTCATTCTTGGATCTACAATTCTTACACATCCTCAGCCTATGACTGCCTTCCCTGCCACTTCTTGGCTTGGTTAGAGCCAGGCTCATCCCAAGGACACTGTACTTCTTCAGTTCTTTCTGGGAGAGCCCGTTGGATCTCTTGGAGCACACGACCTTAAAGGCCAGGAGGTGGTAAATGCAGGTGTCTTCTTGTTCTCAGTTGTTGTTCCCAGACCATAACTCTTATTCCCTCTTACACAGCCCCTGCCTGGTAGAAGGTCCTCCTGCCTGATTCTATCACTAGATCATGTCCCCGTTCACCGAGGGCTACAGGCCCTGCCTCTCAGTCTTCCTGTCTACACAGCCCTCTTTTGTCAACCTCAGTGAGGTTAACTACACCCATGTCCATTCCAGCACCCTGGCTTCTCTGTTTCCTTGATCTTTTCATCTCTAATGGCCTTTTCTTCCTTCATTCAACCTCAAAGTCATAATCTGAACCTTGTCACCACCAGAACTTCATGCCTCTGCAAGCCCCAATGCCCACCATCTTCCCCAGCTTCCTCTCCTTCAATGCACTTGTTCAAGTGCTCACTGAAATAATTCTTCAACTCTGTTGAGATCTCCTTTCCGTTGACTCCAACACTTTTTGCTCTCCATCAGTCACCTCTTGTGTTCAATCTTCTTCTCCAACATAAAGTCCATCACTGTGAACCCTCCCATCAAAACCTCTCATCTGTCCGATCCCCTTGTCTTCTAGGATAGAACTCTACAAAACACCAAATGGATCCAATCATCTATTTCTCTATACTTACACTCAAGTAATTTAAAATTGCTATGGAAAACCATGTCTGCCCTGTAAGCAGACTGTTTTCACTTTATGTTCATGATCACAGACCTCAAAGGAGTGTACATAACTGCTAGGTAACATTACTGTGTTTTCTGGTAAACCAGCATTCATATTTTAATGCCTTTTTTTTAATCTTTAAAATATTTTTTTTAATGTTTATTTACTTTTGAGAGAGAGGGAGAAAGAGAAAGAGAGAGACAGGGTGTGAGCGTGGGAGGGGCAGAGAGAGAGGGAGACACAGAATCTGAAGCAGGCTCTAGACTCTGAGCAGTCAGCACAGAGCCCGATGTGGGGCTCGAACTCACGAATGGTGAGATCGTGACCTGAGCTGAAGTCAGATGCTTAACAGACTGAGCCATCCAGGCACCCCCATACCTTTTTTATCTTTAAAACTCCCATGTCCCTTCCTGCTTCTTACTCAACTGATGAAGACTTCTCATATTTCATTGAGAAAAGAGAAGCTGTCACATGAGAACTCCCTCATTTCCCCATTTTCCCTGAAATCTACCCAAGTGCACTTGTTGGCCTCTTCTTCCCTCTAGTCAGATATGTCTGTTCCCATTAAAGGGCCATCAGTCCCCTGGTGCTCAGGGTGGCCTCCCCTCATTCATGCAGTCACCCTCCATAGTGCCTCCATCTCTACGGAATCATCCCCACTGGTGGATGCACATGCTTTAGTATCTCCCGTCTGTTTCTTCTGTGATTTATACCTGTACTTCTAAATAATGCAGCTATTTTTAGCTTCTTCAATTTTAGACACTTTCAATTGTCTTCCTGAACCCCCTTGTACACATTTCCCCTCCTTCTATCCTCCCAGTGTAGCTATATCACCAATTTTAGTTAAGTCAATGTTCAATATTTGCACTGTTGTCACTTAAGTACTCACAGCTGAACCATTATAATATGTTATTCTTTTATGGGTCGACTTTGTTTTTCTTGGGTTACTAATTACCTCATTTTTTCATTGCTTAGTTTGTAAAGTATCTATTACTCCTTTCTTTCTTTAACCAAACTTTCTAATCGAGTTATAAAATCCCTCTCATGAGTCACAGGTAGCTAATCAAGATGGCTTCTTCACTCTTGAGTCTGGCACCTGGGTTGTTAAGGCTAAAGTACACAAAGCTGGGAATGTCGACCTGTGTACTTGCATGTAGTCTCTCCAGCATGATGGTCATAGAATAGCTGGACTTCTCACATCATAGATCAGGACTTTAAGAGTGAGTGTTCTGGCAAACTGGGTGGAAGCTGTATGGCCTTTTAGGACATTGGTTGGGAAATCACATAGTATCGCCACACTGTATCAATTGATATAGTCATAGGTTCACTCAGAGTCAAAGTGAAGGGACGTAACTCACCTTTCAATGGGAGGAATGGCAAAGAATAAATGTGGCTATGGTTTAAAACTGCCACAGAGACACATTTATACTTGCATATGAGTCAAATGTCTTTAGAGGGAATAGCAAGAAATTGGTAAGGGGAGAAACTGGGTGACTAGGGAAAGAAGTAGGAAAGAAATTAACTTTGTCCTATAAACCATTTTGTATCTTTTGAATTTTGTGTCATGTGCCTGAACTATCTTTTTAAAAAATTAAATATTATTCACCATATTACAGCTTTGCCTAGAATTGCACCTGTTTCTAAAGGTCTGACAATTTCTAGGATACTCTAGACCAGTGCTGTTCAACAGAACTTGCTGTGATGATGGAAATATTCTATGTCTGTACTGTCCAACATAATAGCCACTAGCCACATGTGGTTATTAAAATTAAAATTAAACTAGACAAAAAGTTAATTCCTTACTCACACTAGCCACATTTGGAGTCCTCACCACATGAGTCTAGTGGCTACATATTGAATAGTATAGCTCAAGAAAGTGGGAGGGGCTTACACAAGTGGGATGAGGGTAGGGGAGCCTGAGAGGCCTTGGATCAGTGGTCTCCAAACCCTTTTACATGTGTGCTTCCTAAAGTAACTTTAAGGAAATACATTACCCCCGCAAAAATTAAAGTTGCCATCTAAATACCTTTAATTTGAAAATTTTATTTTTGGGGCACCTGCGTGGCTCAGTTGGTTAAGCGTTGTGGGACTCTTGATTTTGGCTCAGGTCATGATCTCCCAGTCCGTGGGACTGAGCCCCACATCCAGCTGTGTGCTAACAGTGCCAGAGCCTGTTTGGGACTCTTTCTCTCCTTCTCTCTCTGCCCCTCCCCTGCTCACATGCTCTCTCTCTCTCTCTCTCTCTCTCTCAAAATAAATAAATACACATTTTTTTAAAGTTTATTTTTGTTAGGAGTTACAAAAGATTCAACATTCCATAAGATGAGAACTAACTATAATTAGAATAAATATTTCATGAGATGGTTTGATAAGATAGGTTTAATTACTGAATCATGCCGATTGAATCTGAGAGAAATTGTGTAAAAAATTTAGCACCACTAACCTATCCTGCTTTAGTTGTTCTAAATTTAGAGTATTTCAATGTGGGCCATGCTTCAGCCTTAACGGAAATACATGCAAGACAGGGAAAGACAGGAAGCCCTAAGAGGCAAAGATGCCTTGATGAATCATTAAAGAGCCTCTCCAGAAAGCAATATATCAATTCCTCCCCACTTTTTGGGGGGCTTGATGTTTTCATACCCGAGAGTAAAGCTCCGTGGTGAGATTATCATGAGTGAGGGGGACATGGGAACTTTTGTGAGACAGTTTCAGAAATCTGTACTTGGAAGTAAAGATTCTGAAAGCAAAACTCTTTAGATCATTCATGGACATTTATCCCCTTTAGAGTAGACCCTCAGGTGTACTTGAACCCTGGTTTGAAGATGGCTGCCATAGGAAGATGGAAGCTGGGCTTGACACACGGGTGCCTGCTGGAGTAAAGATGAGGACAGGTCCCAGGTGCCCCTGAAGCTGAGATGGGATGGCACTGTCAGCGTCACTGCTGCAGCCCTGGCCTGCTGTCCAAGGCTTGTTTGTACTAAGGTGGAACGATTGCCTCAGGTTCTTCCATAGGAGCTTGCTTTCCTTGTGTGGAATTGTTAAGCCTTTTCCAAGAGGAAAGGGCCATGCACAGGGCTTCCCAGACTTGGGAACAATGGGCAAGGGCAGAGTGAGTTTCTTCTTACCAGTTGATTCTGTTCATACCTCCTTCCTCAGCACTGCTTCCCCCTTCCCTCTCCATCTAATTACTTCAGATGGAATATAGATTAGAGATGAAACTGGACAATCATAGTTCACTAGAATAGGGGCAAAAGGGCTGAGAGGGGCTGACCCGGTGCAACAAAGTGGACAGTAGTCTAACTGAGGTCTGATTAGAGTGGCCTCTCCACAGAGCTGTTTATCTGAAAGCAGGAGATTGCTCATAAGATAAAAACCTCACATAGTCAAAATTGCCCTAAAAAGTCTCTGAAGTCAACCTCTGAATACAGCTCACAGGGTGTTGTTTATGTGCCATACTGGAGACCAATACATCATCTCTCAAAATGTCCAGTATGGAAACCATTTTTTCCTTCTGGCCAAAGAAGGATAGATCAATGTTTCTTTGGTCAGATACTAGATGTGTAGTTGGGTTGCACCTAAGAATTATATTGTGTGAAACATACATTTCTTTGAACCCAGGAATCACACTAAGCATGTAGGGTGCTGACACCGTGAGAGGCTGGAGGGAGCTGAGACCCTGGGGGCAGAGCAGAGCTCTGTTCTCAGGCCTTCCTCACACCAGGGCAGATGAGCATTGTGTGAACTCAAGGGCAGAAACCCTGAGCACTTATACAGCCATTTGAAAACCTTCCCCTGCCCTTCATTCTTGGCCCAGCAATCTGTAGTTGAATTTTGTGAGTCTGCATCTGTATATGGCATGTCTCTCCTGTATTCCCTCACTTCTTTACTATTTTTGGTTGTCTCAGGAAGGTAGCAGTTACCTATCGATTGCTGCTCCGTGCCAAGCCCTGGGCTAAGCAGCCTGTCCCCATCTTTCAGACAGAGGTTAGCATATAAGTCCTTCAAGGGCACCCCACTCTCCACTTAAAGTAGACCCTCCTCTATCTACTTACAGAGCCATAAACGATATGGATGACTAGGAAGATAGACATGTTTGGCTTACTTCCTCATACATGAGGGCCCCGTGACTGTGGCAGTGGCAGAAGTATCGGTGATTAAACACCTAATGATCAGATGAGAGGAATGGAGTCCTCCTTGGGGGGTGGCAGAGGGTCCCAGACACACAGCAGCTGAACAATTTGAGTTGAAAATGAAGACAGATAAGTCTGGGAAAGTGAAGGTATTTTGTTTGCCAAGAGGGGTACCATCTTGATGATCTTCAGTGGAAAAAGTTTAAGTCAGCAATGTATTGCCTCTAATTTTCTGCTTTGGGGTGACGTGTAAAACATCAATTACTAACTACTACTGCATGTTAACCAATTTACCTGTAAGTGTCATTATAAAGAAAAGCAATTGCCTACGGTGAACATATTTGACTTAATAGCTTGTAAGACCTGTCTCCATTTATTCCATCATGTTAATGTTGGTTGTGGATGCTCATCTCTTCTTGGAAATGGATTCCATATTAACACTGTCACAAGAAAATGCACATGCTGTTTTCTCTTGCCATAGCACAGCCCCATCATTAAGCTTACGATGTCCATTTCCCAAAGACCACGTGGGAAGGTGTGCGGAGGCAGGCTCAACAAGGCTCCCCCTTGACCAACTACCTAAATAGCCCATTTCACCCTGCAGACTCCAGGGAAGACACAAGTACAAACCAATCAGAGAGCAAGTGACATGAGCTCCCCAGGGAATTGTACTTCTGGTCCAACACTACCAATAGACTGCTTCCTGCCATTTTTAATAACCTGACTGATGCTTTATTACCTCTGTCACTGTATTTTATTTGAAGTACTCATTACCAAACTATCAGGATGCTATTTATCCAAGTAGAAAAAAAGGCTGGTGTTTCCCTTTGTAACTTGGAACCCAGCCCTTCTGCATCTCTTTCAGCATCAGGGCTCATCTGTTCCTGAGTCAGAAGCCCAAGTACCATCCACACTAGAGTGTCTGCCCTGGAATTATTAGTTGGCTTGTGCACTCTCTGATCGCACACGGTCAGGGCCTGTCTTTTAAACATGTCTTCATGCCTAAACTCGCGATTCTGCTCACACTTCACCCCTGTGAGTACACTTCCACTCTTCTTCTGCTAAGGTCTAGTTGCAAGCAAGGGCATTCTTAATTCTGACACCCACCAGGCATTCTCTCCCTTTGCTAATGCTGACACCTTTTCTCTCTGAGCTCTGACAGCCCTTCCATGCTGCCCAATTCCACGGCACCTATTTCTGCCCTAGAGTTGCTAATGCATTTGTATGGACAAGTCTTAGCTTCCTAACCAGGTAGGCCTTCATCTTCTTCAGAGCACAGACTTTGGCTTATTTATCTTGGTTTCCCTCTCCCCCCTTACCGGCATGTCTGGCACCAGGCCCTGCACAAGTAGGGGCTCCATCCATGGATGCCTGTGCAGCACCCAGGGCCAGAGCTTGAGAGAAACAGTTTGGCCTCTCAGCGTGCAACCTGTGGGTCCACAGCTCCTCCTGCCCTCAGCCTCCCTGTTCTATTCTGGAGTCAAATAGATACTTTGGTGGGCAAGGTGGCCCTTGGGGACTCCATGCTGGAGTGCTGAGTGGCAACCACCTGGGTGGGCTCTATCTATCAGGTGGGATCACTCTGAGAGTCAACGCTTGGGAAACCCTCAGGCAATAGAGAACTTGAGACCACAAGATAGAAAACCAAGGTAGACCCTGCCTTTGCTGTATCTCTTACTTGAATTCCTCAGACAAATAAAAAATAACCTTTTTATTCCTGCCATTTGACCACGGTAGTCACTGCTCCTAGCCCTGCCACCTTCCTGTCCCCTGCAAAGGAGCTTTAGCCCCTCCATGTTGGCAGGGGTGGAAAGGTCCTGGTTCAGGTCTTTATTCAACAAAGGTTTATGGAGAGCCTACTTTGTGTCAGTGAACAAAACAGACCCTGCCCTCAGGTACTCACAGAAAACACCTGTAAGAAGGTAGAGGAAACATTTGGACAGTGGGAGTCAACAAACCACCTCAGATTTCATGTGTCACAGAATTCAAACATATAAAGAGCTCTTTCACTTACGGAAACATCACCCTTATCAGCAACAAGGAGATTTCCAAATAGGAACTGGGAACCTGGTAAAGCTCAGGGTTGGTGGTAGAAAAAACATTCAGAAGTTCCTGGGGTCTTCCTGATGGTCTTTGTGTTCATTTCCTAGGGCTCCCAAAACAAAGTGCTACAAACTGGTTAGCTTAGAACAACAGAAATGTATCATCTCACCGTTCTGGAAGCCAGAAGCCCCAAATAAAGATGTTGGCAAGATGATGCTCTCTCTGAACACGTAGGGGAATACTTCCTTGCTTCTTCTTCGCTTCTGGAGGGTGCTGGCAATCTGTGGTGTTACTTGGCCTGTAATTTGCTACATAACCCCAGTCCCTGCCTTTGTTGTCACATGGTGTTCTACCCGCATTTCTGTGTCTTTACATGGTTGTCTTCTTATAAGGGCACCAGTCATGTTGTATAGGCTCCTTATAAGTAGGGCCAATCCTACTTTGATAGAACCTTATCTTAACACATTATAATGGCAATATATTCCAAATAACATTTTGAGGTACTGGGAATCAGGACTTCAACATATCTTTTTTAGGGGGACACAATCCAACCATAACAGCATCGGATTGGAAGAAACAGGGCCAAAGATAGATGTCCCTTCACAGCTGCAATCTAACAGGAGAGAGAGTCAGAGATGACCACAAAACTCCCTTGAAAGTGGAAATATTTTCAGAAAGCAAACACTCACGAACACAAGGGCACGGGTTAGGAAGAAAATAAGTCTTGTGGAGCAGCATGAAGGGGAGAGGAAGTAGAGCAAGAACAAGGAGAGAGGAAATACTACTTGGCAATGAGAAAGAATGAAATCTGGCCTTTTGTAGCAATGTGGATAGAAGTGGAGAGTGTTATGCTAAGTGAAATAAGTCATACAGAGAAAGACAGATACCATATGTTTTCACTCATATGTGGATCCTGAGAAACTTAACAGAAAACCATGGGGGAGGGGAAGAAAAAAAAAGTTAGAGAGGGAGAGAGCCAAACCATAAGAGACTCTTAAAAACTGAGAATAAACTGAGGGTTGATGGGGGGTGGGAGGGAGGGGAAAGTGGGTGATGGGCATTGAGGAGGGCACCTTTTGGGATGAGCACTGGGTGTTGTATGGAAACCAATTTGACAAGAAATTCCATATTAAAAAATAATAAAATAAAATAATAAAATAAAAATAAAAGAATAAGGAGAGAGGAGGTCAAGGGAAGGAGGAGGCACCTGAGCCCAGAAACACACACAGGCAGTGAGAGGCATAAGAAGGGAGGGCAGGAAGAACGTTCTGAAGGACAGGAAACCACAGATGCAATGTAAGAAATCTCATCCTTGCAAGTAATTATCTTGGAGTTCATTAAGCAACTTCCTGCATGAAGCTAGAAGGGCAGTGAGTATTCTGCCCAGTGAGTTGATAATCCTGCTTCATCTTGGTTTAAAAGGTGGAAGAGCACATGAGAGAAACCCAGGGTCATAGCATTTTGAGCCAGTTCCCCTGAGCTGTGGCCCCAACCCCGGGCTGATAGACACCTCAGCTAGGGGACTGGCAGAAATGCCTGGAGGAGCAGAGCCCAGGGCCTGGCTGGATGCCGCCAGCCCCAACCTGCAGCAGGAAGCGGCACCCCCAGGTCCTCCCAGCAATCTCCACACGGGAAGAACACCACCCCTAGCAGCCAGCTAGACTCCCCAATGTCACCCTGTCCATCTCTCCTCCAAGGGCACTTGGCTATAGTTCTGTCTGAGAATGAATGAATGGGGTGGGAGGAGCAGATTCCTCCATGTGGGGTTATAAGGAACCATTTATCACCTCCTTCCAGACAGAGGCTGTACAAAGCACAGATCTTTGTGGAGCACTGATCTTCTTCAGGATCACCACTCAGATTTAGGAAGGAGGTGGCAGTTCCCCCACAGCCTCCAGTCACCCAGCATCCTGGGCTAACATACTAGACTTCCAGGTCCTCATGGTGGGTCTGAACCTCTTGTGTCCTCCCCCTACCCCCGGAAGTGTCCCTCAAAATAGCCCTATCCTGTGTTCCATTTGTTCCTAATAGTTGGCAAATATTTAATTTGATAAGGCAATCAGAACAATGTAAAAGCCCCAACGTATTATTAATGGGTGATCGTTATCAACTGACTCTCTTAGAGATTTTGCTTGTCCAGAGCAAGAAGTGACTCTAGGCACTTAGGTAGGAGTCATTTACTGAAAGGTCAGGCAGAGCATAGCAGAAGGAAAAAATCAGCTGCTATGGGAAGCACAGCTGAGCAGAAGTGACTTTTGGGAATGTCTTCTTGGTTATCACCCTGGTGGTTCTGGCTGCTTGGCACTGTTCCCTTGGATTTGACCTGGCTGTACTACCTGTGGATCATCTCCAAATGGCCTGGGCCTTTGGTCCTGGGCTGTAGCATTTGGCTGGAGCACAAAGTCCTGTGTCTGTCCAGTTTTCTGGAGGTGGGGAAAGACCATTCATAAATTCAGTTTCTGTAGTAGAAAGTATAGCCCTTTCTCCTATTTTATGATTCTTCCAAAATAGGAAGAGTGTTCCATGAGGGCAACTCAAAAGAACAACTGTCCACAAAAATAATATGGTGAGTGTTTGGAAGGGCCTCCTAAGACAACTCCCTAATCCCAAAGAGTGCCCCTCTGGAGATTTCAGGCACTATGGCGGTGAATGAGGAGACTTGCCTGATGTCGTAGATAGAAGCCCTAGAAGTCAGTCAAAGCTCAAGTCTTCTGTATAGATCCATGTGCTTGCACCAGCCTCACTGAGTGCCTTGTACATAGCTGATGCTGAAGCAGTATTTGTTAAATTAATGAATGAATTGCGGAGTCTCCCAGTATGTAACCACCTGCCTCAAATACATCATGAAATGAAGCAGGTTAGAATCATCAATAAATAAAATAAAATAAAATCTGAGGGCCCTGGGGTAAGAAGTTATTTCAACTCTTCCACATCTCACTCTCCTTATCTGGTAAGTTAAGAAGTTGGGTAAGTAAGTAAGTTAAGGGCTGATCTCTAAGAATTTACTTTTGAACAAACTATGAACAGAACTTTTGTCACCTGTAAGACAATTTAAAATGTTTAGAAATTTATTTATTTATTTTTTTTAATTTTTTTTTTAACGTTTATTTATTTTTGGGACAGAGAGAGACAGAGCATGAACGGGGTTGGGGCAGAGAGAGAGGGAGACACAGAATCAGAAACAGGCTCCAGGCTCCGAGCCATCAGCCCAGAGCCTGACGCGGGGCTCGAACTCACGGACCGCGAGATCGTGACCTGGCTGAAGTCGGACGCTTAACCGACTGCGCCACCCAGGCGCCCCAAAAATGTTTAGAAATTTAAACACTGACTAGATAATTTGATAATATTAAGGAATGACTGTTAATTAATTATTTTTAAATTAATGTCATGGTTTGATTTTGAAGAGTGCCCTTTAATATGGATGGACCAAGAGGACATCATGCTAAGTGAAATAAGCCAGACAGAGAAAGACAACTATGACATGATTATCACGTATATGTGGATTTTAAAAAACAAAACAAATGAACAAATAGCAACAACAATAAAAAGCAGAGAGGCAGACTCAAATATGGAAAACAAAGTGGTGGTTGCCTAAGGGAAGGCATTGGGGGAATGGATGAAATGGGTGAAGGGAATTAAGAGGTACAAACTTCCTGTTATAAAATAAAGAAGTCATGGTGTAAAAAGTACAGCATAGGGAATACAGTCAATAATATTGTAATATACTTATTGTGGTGAGCATTTTGTAATATATGCAATTGTTGAATCACTAGATTATACACCTGAAACTAATTTAATATTATATGTCAACTATACTGCAATTAAAATTGAAAAAAAAAACAAACAAAAGCGTTCTTGTCTTTTAAAGATACATGCTAGAATAATTTTGGATGAAATGATACAATGTCTGGGATTTGCTTTATCATGAAGTGAAGCAGGAAAGCAGGTAGGAAAATAGATTAAAAAGGCCGGGAGTTGCTCATCATCAAGGCTTGGCAATGTGTATGTGGGGGTTGGTTGCACCGTTTTGTCTACTTTTTATATGTAATGAAATTTCCATAATGAAATGTTTTTTCAAAACTTACAATTCTCTTTTCCTACAGCCCCTGTAGTGCCCATCCCAGTCAGAGCTTGTGGTAGACCCTGGTAGCTGCTGACCCAACATCTCTTGTTCCCTGGCTCTTTCTTAAAAAAAAAAAAAAAAAAACCCAGTTCCATCAAGGCACTCACTCTTCCACACAGCCCCTGTGACCCAAGGCAAGGTGACCCCAACCCAACCTCCAGCCCTAATTAGTCTCAGCAGATAAGAGTGAGGCCAACCTTCTCACTAGTGAGTGCTTCTGAGAGGATGAGGACTGAAGGAGAGCTTTGCTAGGACTTCTGAGAGGTTTCTCCCTACTCCTAGAGGGTCACTGAAAACACTTATCTCCTGTTGGAAGGAAGCAGGTGGCCCCAAATGTCCAGCAGCCATGCTGTATCCTAAAGGAAACCAGCCCCAAGAAGACCGAACATGCCGAACAGCAGAGCAGAGAGATGAAAAAATCCAGAGTCCCTGATAAGCATGCTGAACTGCTGGATCCGATAAGCTTGAAGTCCACCCTCTCTCTGGACTCCTCATTATGCAATATAATAAATGTTCTTTTTATTTTATTTTATTTTATTTTATTTTATTTTATTTTATTTTATTTTATTTTATTTTTTTACAACCAAGAGTATTTATAAGCAAGAGAACCTTAACAGACCCAATCTCAGTGAATACTTGCCTTGACAGTGGTGGAATGGGGACCAAACTAAAGGGAGGGATTCCCCCCCACAGTACAGCTACCACCATTTGGGATGCAGGAAGCAGTCAATGAAAGAGAAAAAGAAGGGTGGCGGTAGGAGGGATCTTTCAGAAGGTGGAGACATTGTACACTCTGTACCATTTTCAGCCCAGATAGTTCTTCCTGATGTCTGGCCATCTTGCTTTGAAAGACAATAACCTAAAGCTGCATAAACAAGATCAAGGGTCACCATTAGGAGAGTTGTGCCCAGTCCTTGCTGCTGTGGATTGCCTTTGAAATATGATGGCACCCATTTCTTGGCAGACATTCCTCACAGATATTATGCAAATCTACTTTTCTTGTTATGGGATGCCGAGAAGAGCCATTAGCAGAAGAGGGCGACGGGAGAGGGTATGCAACCAGTGGAGGGCTCTGGTTTTCCCCATACATTAGAGATGGAATTGTGATCTTCTCCTTGTCTAAGTGTTCTCGCCTCCTTCTCAAGTGGATTGAAATCCAGTGGACAGCACCCTTGAATGAAGCCCGAGGTTATTTATAAAACAGAAAGCGTCTCCTCAGTTTCCAGTGGGAGATGGTGTTGAATGTTTTCATCCTGTTACTCCTCACTCAGTCTCTTATTGGTTCCACTTTCTCTGCCACAGCCCCAGTGCAAATCACCACCATCTCTCACCCGACAACTGACCAAAGGGGCACAACTACCTCCCTAAATGGATTCCTGCTTCTTTCCAACTCCGTTCTTCTCACCACAGCCAGGGTGATCCTTTAAAAATGCAAGTCTGATGGGGGACCTGGGTGGCTCATTTGGTTGAGCTTCCGACTTCAGCTCAGGTCATGATCTCACAGCTTGTGAGTTCGAGCCCCACATCAGGCTCGGTGCCGACAGCTCGGAGCCTGGAGCCTGCTTCAGATTCTGTGCCTCCCTCTCTCTCTGCCCCAACCCACTCGCATTCTGTCTCTGTCTCTCTCAAAAATAAGTAAACATTTAAAAAAATGCAAATCTGATGGTGTGTTTTCCTTTCCTGGAACCTGTCAGTTGCATTCCACTGGCAACCAGGGTCTCCCTCCCTGTTCTCTTCACTCCAGACACGAGGACATTCTCTCACCTCAGAACTTTCCACATATGCTGATCCCCTAGGTTGGAGCTGTCTGTACTCCATCCTTCCTCATCATTTGCACACAGGCAACTCCTTTAGGTCTTACCTTAAATGTCACTTTCTTGGGGAGAAGACTTCTTACCCCCAGCCAAGCTACATACTCTTTACTTACACCCACAGTATCTTGCCTTTCTCTTTCATAACATTCAATGTCATTGGAAATTTTGCTTAACATCTCTCTTCCCCATTAGATTTTAAGCTCAAAGAGTAGAGATTTTGTCCATATTGCTTTATACTCCATCCCGAGGACCTACCACAGTATCTGGCACATAACCGACACTGTAATCACCGCAGGTGTAATCACAGTTGAAGCCTCCCAAAAGTGTGGCCCCAATGATTCCTCCAAACCCTGTTCAGCCTCTTGCATTCATGGAGCTTCACACCTACCAAGTTCCTGCTCTAGAGGACAGAGTATGGAAAGAAACAGATGTAGACAGATCAGAGTCCAATTTGGAACCGAAAAACAATGTTGTTGCCTTACAGAGCAAATGGCTCATTAGAATTCAAGACATTCCCCTTCCAAGCACACTTGTTTCTTATTGTTTGCTCTAAAGTGTTTTTGTGTGACTCAGAGATACAGACTACAGACTTGAAACAGAAAGCAAAGGCTGAGAGGAAGAAAAGCCGGAGCCATTTCCTGTTCAGTGACAGTACACACCAGGGAGGAGAGTGTCCTTGTCCTCCCCCTGCTGCTTCGGCAATAAGCAGAAGGCTTTCAAGTCCCCAGGTCAATGCTCTCTCCTGGACTACAGGCAGAGGTCTAGCAAGAGAAGCCACAGGTGTGGTGTCCAGGGGGTGGGAACGTCGGGAGGTGCCATGGGTGGGAACTGCTGGTTCCTCTCCCTTGGGCACTCAAGTAGTTTAACTTCCTGAAAGAAGATGTGATGGGGTGGGGAGAGGGCACTCTTCTTCCTCCACACTAGGCTGTTGGGCTTCCCTTTTCAGGATTACATAAGCCTCATCTTCACTCTGTGCAGGTGGACACCCTCTTTTCTTCATAGCCAGCCGCAACCTCTAGAAATTCATCGCCAAGAATTCCTCTGGGAAAATCATGGAGTCACTTTATCCTGGAGTTAGATGTGGAATGGCTGAGATCATTCTGTTCAGGGAATGGGTTTAGTTGAAAGTCAAGGGAGCCCAGTGGCAAGTTCCCGGACCCAGTCAGCTGGCTAAGGCATCATGGCTTCCTATAAGTGGGCCTGGCCTCAGGGACTCTGAAAGCCTGCCATATTGGATGGAGATGGAGAAGGCCAGAAGATGGGAAGCATGGGGACAATTTTCAAAAGGTGCAGGGGTGATGATATTCAGTAGGCCTAGGCTTGAATTCAGGCCATGCAACTGAAAGCTAGGTCTTCACTTCTTGAGGCTCAGTGTCCTATGGAAACATGGGTCTTGAAATGTATGTGGATGCCCTAACACACAGTATGCTCTAGATTCAAGAGGCAACTTGTATAATTATTACCCAGGGGTTGCGCTCAAGAACCTAACCTCTATTCCCTTCTGATTCACCATGCTTCCTTCAGAGTGTTTTTTCCAACACATGAGCTGACACCATCAGTCCTCAGTGAGGGAGATTTGGGGCCTCCCCGAGGTCCACTTCTCAAACTTTTCTGCTCTAGTGTCCCTAACAAGAGTGAATGTGTGCCTCAGAGCACCAAAGATGAAAATTTCTTTAAGTCCCTTGTTCTATTTTAAAAATTCATATGAATTAGGGGTACCTGGCTGGCTCAGCTGGTAGAGCATGAGACTCTTGATCTCGGGGTTGTGAGTTCAAGCCCCACATTGGGTGTAGAGATCACTTAAAAATAAAATCTTTTTAAAAAAGATCATATGAATTTATGTATCTTAATCCGTAATATAGTCCTGCTTGTTTAATATAAAAATAATGTATTCTTCAGCTATGCAAATAAAATGTACAGTTCTGGGAGGTCGCTGGGAGAAGGAGAATGCACTGACCACCCACATCTGAAACCTTGTTTCATTGTCCCCATAACTGTTTAAAATAGAGACTTTCTAAAAAGAATGAAAACATTACAGCCATTACAAAGCAGAATGTGAGCATTCCCCACACTGTAACTCCCTAAAAGAAACCCTTGTGAACAGTATCTGTGACACCTTTCTTTTCCTTGGCCTTGTGAGTTGTTGGATGTCCCTGCCTCCTGGAGTCTGTGAGGTGTCTCAATTGTACAGTCAATCGCAGACACCGTCCCCACCCTTTCAATGGAGAGTGGCAGCCTCCTGCCCAGAACCCATTCTGTTAACTCACTGTAAGCTTTGACCTCAAGTCAGCTCTGTCAGAAATCAAGAGAAGTGTTAGGAGGGAATCTCACTTCTTCAGACTTTTGCCTGATCTTTATTTTAGAAGTAGCTGAACCTAATGGGAATGTGTTGTCTGGCAGAGCCACAAGCTGGTAGCCAGCTCCTCAGGGGTCAGTGTGCAGAAAGAGAGGAGGTGATGTGGACTTCAGTTCAGACCCTGGTGGGGAGGGAGTGGAGCTGGATGGCGTGCTGTCTAGGACTCCTGCTTTGTAGTAGAGGGGCTGGGATTGGAAAGAAGCTACAGGCAGGTCAGTGACCTGCTTGCAGTGGGAGCTTCCAAGACTCGGGTCCTGAGGACAAAATACAAGGCAGGATTGGGATAAAGGTCTATCTTCCCATGTCTGCAGAGTGTCCAGGAGCTCAAGGAGGAAGGCACTGCTTCCAGATATCCTGGCCAAAATGGCCATGAGTGGCTTTGGGGGTAGCGGTCCACAGCGAGGGGCCAGGCAGAAGGGCCTGAGAGCAGAGATTGTTCTTTCACATAGACAAGTCTCCAGCAATACCCAGCGGGAGCCTTACAGGGGATGCCAAGGCACAGGCAATGGGCCAGTATAATTGAATGTTAATGCTTATGTGGCCTAATAAGTATTCGCATCCAGGGACATCTTGAAGAAATTCCGTTTAGGGAAGAATTCTGTCAACCAAGCATTTAATCATGGGATTTCTTTTGCCTGTATATGTTCCTAAAAACAAAAACCAAAAAAAAAAAAAAAAAAACCCCACAAAAAAACCCCCACAAACTGGAACTTATATGTGAAATGAATTTGCCCCTTCAAAGTAGTACTTTTGGAGCTAACGCACATTCTAGGATGCTCATGATATTTGCAGTAATCATCTTTGGGAACTGACTTCAGAGCCATCCTAAGAGTCAAACCTCAGAGTCAGCTGGTTTGATCACTCAGCTTATGCTTCAGATGTGTCTTTGAATAAGTTTTGTTTGATTCCAAAGATGAAATCCTCTATCAAGTGATTATGTTTTTTCACCAAGTCTGTTCCTCTGTAGACAGTAAATTTCTTGAACCAATGGAGCATGTCGGGCTCATCTTTGGCTGCAGGAGACCTGGCCGGGCACTTGAGAAATGCTTGATCAATATTTAGTTCTGTGCTTGTTAACTACACTCCATAGGCCTATTTCTGCCACTGTTGTGTTTTGCACACATTGCAGACACACATTGCAGACATCAAAACATTTGGGTTTTCTTCTCAGGTAGCTTTTTGTATTAAATAGTTAATATTTAATCCAGAAAAGGAAGGGTTATTCTAAATCTGCACCCACCAAAACCCACAGTAGAAATGCCTTCTGGAATGAGCATCAACAATTTAGCTTTTTCTGTTGGTTGATGTCACAGAGAACAGTCTGTCAACATTTTTCCCTATGTTGCTTTTCTTTCTGGGGGCACAGAATAAAGATGAAAAATCACAGCTCTGGGAGCAAACAGAATAGAGAGCTGGCACTCGAGGGATTGATTATGTATTCACTTATTTATTATAATTTTTTAAAAAATGGCCCAGCTGCTTCAGCTTACACAAGCTGGGCTGAAATATTTCAGTTGATAGTATTCTCATCTGGTGGTTATAATACTGTTTTTTTTAACCCTAAAAGGAGAAAATAAAAATTAAGTAAAAAAAATAATGCTTGAAACTAAGATTCAAACATTCCAGTATTCTCAAGAAATGGCCACTGTTTTGTTCTCCCTTCCTTGTGAGTTGATCCATAGTAGCCATGTTCACCAGGGGTTCACGTGGGAACCAGCTCACCTGGGAGAATTTTCCAATTGTTCACGTGTCCCTCATGTGACCTAGAAGGCCCAGGCCCAGACCTGTTCACTTGTACGATGCAGACCACTGATTGAGAATATGTGATCTATAGCAATCTGACCACTGCTGCTCTGTTATTTCTCTCCTGTGGTCATCATTATGCCAAATAAGTTACGTTTTGGTCAAATGATAGACTAGCTCAACTCCAGCTGTCTCAGAGAGAAGGAGGAATGTATTGGCTCATATAACTGGAAAGTCCAGGGAAAGGTTTGGCACAAGATATTACTTGATTCAATTACCTAAATGGTGTCAAGATCAGGCTTCTCTTATCTCTTGGCTTGGCCCCCTAATTGGTACTTTTCTCACACAAGCTCTTTTGTGAAGGCAAGATGGCTGCCAGCTGCTCTGGCCTCATAACCTCCAACTCCATTGGAAAGTTGGCCTCTATTTATCAACTTTTGGAATGAAATTCTGTGATACGTCTCTCCTTGGTCCAAATGGGGTCCCAAGTATCTATCTCTTCTGTACCAGACAGAATTCACTCAGAATACAGAAGCCACTCTAGATATTTAAAGCAGAGAGGGATTTCATTCCAGTAACTGAGTTCTTACAAAATTGGTGGATGGTCTGAAGGAGTGAGATAGATAGATGATAGATAGATAGACAGATAGATAGATGATAGATTTATTTAGTGGTAGCACTAGGGTTTATTAAGTTGTGCCTTAGTACAGGCTCTGGGACTTGCCCATGGTGCTCTTGATGTATAAAGCCTGGATGTTCTGCCAATTCTTCTTGAGCAATGGTACCAGGAAATTGACAGCTAAGTGGATGTTGTGCCCAAGCTCATCCTCTGTCATCTTCACATGGCCGATAGCCACTGCCAGACGCCACACCATCTTCAACTGGGAATTTAATTATGGACTTCACTTCACCTACTTTGGCCATCACGTTTTCACTGTGGATCAGCAAGGAAAGGAACTTGTCAGCTTTATTCAGGCCTGGGCCCAGGATTTGTGACATTGCCTCCAAACTGCTTCTGAAACCCAAGACACAATTGACCAGATGTGGAACCACTGCTTCATGGAAAGTGTCCATAAGCATGCATGCCTACAGAAAATGTGAACATAGGGGCGCCTGGGTGGCGCAGTCGGTTAAGCGTCTGACTTCAGCCAGGTCACGATCTCGCGGTCCGTGAGTTCCAGCCCCGCGTCGGGCTCTGGGCTGATGGCTCGGAGCCTGGAGCCTGCTTCCGATTCTGTGTCTGCCTCTCTCTCTGCCCCTCCCCCGTTCATGCTCTATCTCTCTCTGTCCCAAGAATAAATAAACGTTGAAAAAAAAATTTTTTTTTAAAAAGAAAATGTGAACATCATGGGGCGCCTGGGTGGGCTCAGTTGGTTAAGTGGCCGACTTTGGCTCAGGTCATGATCTCGCACTCCGTGAGTTCGAGTCCCACGTCGGGCTCTGTGCTGACAGCTCAGAGCCTGGAGCTTGCTTTGGATTCTGTGTCTCCCTCTCTTTCTGGCCCTCCCCCCATTCATGCTCTGTCTCTCTCTGTCTCAAAAATAAATAAACGTTTAAAAAATTGTTTTTAAATAAAAAGAAAAGAAAATGTGAACATCACAGGGAAATTATCTCTTCCAAGTACAGTTTGAATGGAAAATTTTGGGTAATAATTTGCATTCCTATCATTGCCTGTAGAAAAGTATAGAAAGGTGGTTTTTAGCTGTATAACTGCTACAATATGGATAACACACTGGAGGATGGTTTGAAAGGAGGAGAGTGGGAGGGTGCAAGGCTTTCTTATGCAAGGAGCCACACCCCCAGCTTCTGGGACTATCCAGGGTCAAGTACACCTGTAGTTCAGGGATTAATAGTGGGGTCAGATTGGTTGTCCAGAGGAAATTTATGTTATGGGTTATAGCCTGGGTTAAATTTAGTTTATATTATGCTGCTACTAGAAGAGAGGAAAAGATGTTGGGTGACAAAACCCAAAATTGTCTCCTGCAAGGTGTATGATGCTTTATCATTACAAGTACCTTCACCTACACTGTTCCATTTGATTCTCACAAAAGCCCCATAACTCGAGGAGGATGGGGGGGGGCGGGGTAGGAGGTGCAGTAAGGTCAAATACGGTTGTTCCCATCCTATAAAGGAGAAGTCCAGGAGATGCTTCGGAGGTTAAGAACCTGCTCAAACTAATCTCTTACAGCTGGTGAGAGGCAGCACTTGCATTCAGACCCAGTCTCCTGACTCCAATCCCATTTCCTTGGGCTACAGCAGAATGTTCTTTCTGAAACAATGGTTCCAACCCCCCAGCCCTCATGTGTAGAGCCTTATGCCAGGGGCCTTTAGGGAAAGCATTCCTCTGCTTTTCAACAGCTATGGCCAGATTGGAACACAAGGTCATGGAAGATGCCAATACTAGAGAAGAAGAGGGAAACTTTCACAAGTGCTTGGATGCTTTGTACTTCTCTTCATTTGGTCTTTATCTGAAGAATGAAACAGGGAGTTCACATTTGTTTGTTTAATGCTGGGTGTTCCAAGATGCTGTAATATCATTTCAAATATCTGAATTTAGGACATAGATTGGCTGTTTCTCCCAAACAGCAATATTTTTAGTATTAGCCATTCTCACGTAAATGTAAAATCTTCTTTGATAATAGATCAAAGCAAATCCCTCCTCCTAGCCTTCCTTGTGGGCTGCAAAATGACTGGGTTTGCATAAACCGGATTAGAGCCTTGCAGAGCTTCCACCAGCATTACAAATGGCTCCTGGCGTCAGCACCCAGGAAACCCCCGCTGCCTTATCAGCAAGAGCTTCCTCTCCATGACTCTCAGAGATTCAGGCCACCGCAGTGACAGAGATCTCAAAACTGGACTACACAGCGTCCCAGAGGCACCACATCCCAAAGAAGGGGACTTGCCTTGAGACCAGTGGGTCAACAAGAATCTAGGGACATGTTCCTGGGGAAGAAGAGCAAGCACCACGGCCTACCCCCTGGAAGTTCTGCCTCGAGGTCAGACCTTGTGGGGCCCACACAGCGGCTGCATGCAAGGCATCTCCACCCCAATGGGCAATAGGGCCAAAACTGTGATCAAGGACGTTCTTCCTTTTCACATGTGTGGTTGAGGCATCACACTCCTAGAATCCTCGCCATCTGTCTTAGCTCAGGCTGCTGTAACAAATTACCATAGATGGGGTGGTTTAAATAACAAAACTTACTTCGCACAGTTCTGGAAGCTGAAAGTCCAAGATCAAGGTCCTGGCAGCTTCTGTTCTGATGAGAGCCCTCTTCCTGGTTTGCAGATGGCTTTCTTCTCATATCCTCACATGCTGGAGAACAGAGAGACAGAGCAAGCTCCTGAATCTCTTCTTATAAAAACAGTTATCACGTTCGCAAGGGCTCTACCCTCATAACTAATCACCTCCAAGATGCCATACTTCCTAATGCCATCACATTGAGGGTTAGGATTTCAACATGCAAATTTGAGGGGAACACAGATATTCAGTTTATAGCATCATCTGGCTGTAGAGAAGACTTTTGGCAGAAGCTGGTTACTCCTGAGGTCCTGGCCCAAACTGGCTTAGTTGGGCCAGTCTTTTTGTCATTCATACCAGGTCTCAGTGAAGCCTTTATGACATTTCACACAGTGAGCTGGTTAGTTCTTTTTTTCTCTCAATGCTTCATTTTAACAAAATTAATAAAACACTTCTGTTATAGGCTGAATTATGTCTTCTTCCAAAATACGTATATTAATCTCCTAACCCCAGTACCATAAATATGACTATATTTGGAGATAGGGTCTTGAAAGAGGTAATCTAGTTAAAACGAGGACATTAGGGTGGGTCCTAATCCAGTATCACTGATGTCCTTATAAGAAAAGATTAGGACACAAACATGTACAAAGGGAAGATCATGTGAGGACATAGGGAGGAGATCGCCATCTGCAAGGCAAGGAGAGAGACCTCAGAAGGAAGGAGCCTTGCTGACCATTGATCTAGGACTTCTAGCCTCCATAATAATGAGAAAATAAATTTCTGTTGTTTAAGCTACCCAGTCTGTGGTACTTGGTTACAGTAGCCTTAGTGAACTAATATAACTTCCCTCCAGACCAGCTGGTATGATTTCCTGCCTCCGTTCTCCAGCCCTTTTCCTTGATAGCACTACTGACCATTTGTCCTCTGGATGCAGAGATGACAATGAGGCCATCACTAGTAGGTGTGTGCTTGGAGCCCTTTCCCAAGTACGACCATGGAATCATCCACTTATTCTCTCTTTCCCTGGACTCTCTCTAGGGCCAAGAAAACAATAAAGGCTTACCACATGCTTGTGGCTGGGGAACATTTCATGAAGGGGGACTTCCAGGGGGAGATGGCCCACATGTGTTTGATGCACCTCCTTGGTCCCCACATTTACCATTCTAGCCAACTGACTCACCAAATATTTACACCTCTGTTTTCTCTCAGCATCATTGGTTTAATCCATTTGGACCCCACCTTCCTAAGTTTATTTCCAACTATGTTGTCACAACACACAGACACATGGATTGCCTGGATTGGCTTGTGTTTCCTAGACAGGTTTAGTACCTTGCCTCATGCAGACACGATGGGCTCACCCATCTGAACTGATCAGACATTATCGATGATGACAGTTGACACATTGTCTTACTTTCAGCCCTTTACGGTATAGCTTGTGTTCTTGTTACAGTGTATTTAATAAGCATTGTGAACTCTTAGGAGAATAAGGATTAACCATATTACTAGTGGTTGTATGGGGAAGGTTGCATCTCTTTCTCAGAAGTCTTATAGAACCTAGTGTTTTAGCCATCCTGGTTGCTCCATCTGCACTCGAGGCAATGGTATTTACATCTCCTGTCTCCTTAGCAATTGCCTCTTTGTGGACAAGCTTTTGCTGGGACTCTCTGTGACCTCCCCACTGTACCCAGCACAAGCCCTGACATGCACAGGGGCTCAATCAAGATATCCTATAGGAATAAATTATGCTTATTATTTAGATTAATTTGCACTTATTAGTCATTTTAATTTCAAAGTATTTCTCCCTTTTCATCCTCACAGTAACCACCAGAACAGTTAAGGAATCAGAGACATGTACCTGATGTGATTAAAACGCTTAGGCCAGGGTGCATAAGAAATATTAGAATGCCTACTCGTCTGTATTTTTAATTTTGTAATTCAATGTATGTTTCACTAATATTATTAATGTGTTACATGGTACAGTGTATAATACAGTACATGTATGCACATGCCAACAAACAAACAAACAAACAAACACATTGCAGCTGCCTGCTGAAGAAATTTCCCTAAGGAGTTGGCATTTTTAGCAATGTTTCGAGACTGAACCAAGACTAAGAACCAGGCATTCCTGTCCCTATCCTGTCCCATTTCCTTACCTGTGACACAGGACCATCCACAGGTGTGGTCCTGTGATCAGGGCTCCTTCCCAGCTCTGCCAGTCCACCCTGCATGGACTTATCTAAGGGGCAGATTCCCCTGGAGCAAGAGAAGTTCCTGCCTCCTTGGACATTTTGGACTCTGGCATGATGATGCGTGTGATGTGTTAGCCCTGCTCCTGGCCCGTAGAAACCCACGTGTGATCTCTGCCATTAGTATTACTACTGAGAGAGCCTCAAACGGTCAGCACTAAATAAATGTTTGTTAAAAGAACATGTGAGATGCTCTGAAGACCAAGTCCCTGCCCTGGTGCTCAAAGGATATGTGTCTTCCTTACCCTGCTCCTTGGTAAGAGGACCAGTGGAAAGCAGGACTGTAAAGTCTGTAATTTGTCCCTGTCTCCTGCTCCCTTTAGGGTCTAGGAAGGGGATGGGAGATTGAGAGTCTTTGACTTCATGAAAACCTGCAGAGATAATTCTTCATTCCTCTTTTGCCTGATGAGGTGCTGAGTTAGGGTATCCCCATGGGATTTGAGGGTAGCCCTGCCCTGCCTTAAGCCCGGATGGCAGTACAACCCTGGCCATCCCAGCCCCCAGTTCTGGGAGGCAGAACCAGAGAGTGAGAGTACTCCTGGGCCCTGGGGTCTGGGGGAAGCAGGGCCTGTTGCCTGGTGCTCCGGGGCCCCTCAGAGCAGTGCTTATTATACCTCTTCATTCCACTGGAGGTTTCTGGAAGGACAGCCCTTTTCTGAGAGCATGGGCAGCTACAGAAACCTGGCTTGTAGTGACATCCAGAGGTCATGGAGAGAGGCAGCTGATTGGCAAGGGAATGCATGAGGGTGGAAATATTAAAAAAAAAATTTTTTTTAAATCTTTATTTATTTTTGAGAGAGAGACAGTGTGTGAGCAGGGGAGGAGCAGAGAGAGAGAGGGAGACACAGAATAGGAAGCAGGCTCCAGGCTCCAAGCTGTCAGCACAGAGCCTGTCGCGGGGCTCAAACTCACGAACCGTGAGATCATGACCTGAACTGAAGTCGGACGCTTAACCGACTGAGGGTGGAAATATTTTCATCTTAATTTGGGTGAATCTACAGTTGCATTTTTAGCTGGATATCAACGAGAGCCTGGAGGCACAACATTCCCTATAGGCACATTTCCGGAGTGCAGACAAATCCCACTCAGGCTGCCAAAGAGAGGGTCCCAAGGGGAAAGAGATCTGCTACAGAATAGCAGAGACATCTACAAACACACACAGCACAACCAGAGAGTCTAGAGAGCTTCCTCAGACGTCAAGTGCATCACTGAGCTGGGCAGCTTGTTACAGACCCAGGTTTTGAAGCCCCGCCTCAAGGATTATGACCCTGGGGCTCTGGGGTGGTTCAAGGAAATTTGCAAATGAGTTCCTCAGGTGTTGCTGATAGGGTGATCTGTGAGCCACACTTTGGGAAACACTTTCTTAATGCCCAGAATTACAGTGATAAGAGTTTGGATTGCAAAGCCTGAGAACTAAATAATTTTGAAGCCTGACTCACTTTTGGGGGAGGCGGGTCTATCCCCACCCAACTACTCCAGAACACTGGTTGCAGGGTGGGGAAGGCGGGGTATGGTTAAGGAGATAGAGTGCCAGGAATGAATGAAGGAGGAGATGCCAGTTTAGCAAAGGAGGTAGAGGATGCAAAGATACTTTCTGATCTTTAAATGAGTACTGCTCTTTCCTCTCTCCCTTATGTGGACCACTGTGGGAGGCAGCAGGGTAAGGACCAATCAGCCAGTGAACTTACTCCTTATAGAGGCCAGGCTGGGCCAGCCTCAGTGGGGCCCTGCTATAGTGCTTCCTCCCTGCCTCCCCTGAATCTGCGAGGCCCCTCCAGCACCCCCACACCTTCTCACCTTTCCCCCACCCCATTCTACACAGGCCCACCCCACCTACCATCTTCTCCCCAGGAGAGGCCTCAGCGAACATGTTGGGCCTTGTTCTCCTCTTAAGGACAAAGGCAGGTTGGGAGAAGGCAGGAGGCCATCACCGGCTGCATCTCTACTAACTGGCTTAGGCAATGATAGCAAATGGGTTTCAGACCCTGCTTAGTAAAGCCCCACCTTGGTGGGCAGGTTTCTAGAACTCACTTCTCCCCTTTTGATCAGAGCAGCCCAGCTCACAGGTACCTCCTTTGTTTCTGCTTCCCGGCAAGACTTCTTTTGAAGACAGGCTTCTTGTGGTTTAAAGAAAAAAAATGTTTTCAACCACAAATCTAGTGTGACTGCCTCGTTTTTCAGATAAGGAGGCCCAGAAAGTTAACTCGCCTTCCTAGTTTTCAGTTTTGATTTGGGTATTTGGAATATTTTCGTAAACGGGATCATATTTTTTATCCAAGTTCCAAAGTGGAACCAAAAGAATTATAGTGAAACAATTTTTTTTTTGGAAAGCCAAATTCAGGTCAGTGACATTGGCTATGGCTAACCAGCCAGCCAGCAAAGCAAGCTGCCAGAAAGGAAGGAGGCTGCTTCCCCTCCCCCTCCCTCCTCAAGTGTATGCAGCTGGGAAAACCGGGCTGGAAGTCGGTTTGCAGAGCAACCCGGAAGGCCCTGATTTCTCATGTTCAACCTTTGTGTATCCAGAGTCTACATGTAGCCTCTAAACACCACTCTTCCAGGTGTCCCCTGGCCACCGACCAGTCCCTCCAGCGTTGGACTGTGTGAGGCAGGAAAGAGAAGAGGGAGAAACAGGAGGACACACAGATGGGCTTTGCTTCCGGCACCAACCTTCTCAGCCCACTGCTCGCCTAGCTGGCTACCTCCCGGTCTCAGTCTGCCTGAGCTGCAGGCTGGGGGGCTTAAATAACAGAAATTAATTTTCTCACAGTTCTGGAGGCTGAAAGTCCACGACCAAGGTGCTGGCAGGTTTGGTGTCACCTGAAGCCTCTCTTCTGGGCTTGCAGATGGCCGTGTGCTTCCTGTGTCCTCACATGGCCTTCTGTCTGGGCACGCACTCCTGTGGTGTCTTCTTATATGGACACCAGTACCGTTGGATTAGGGCCCCACCCTTGTGACCTCATTAAAGGTCATATGTGCCCATCACCCTGGGCATTAAGGCTTCAGCATATGAATTCTGGGGGACCTGATCAGTTGTAATAGTCCCCTGAATCCGGCAGCAAGAATGCGTGGGGCAGAGGCTTACCCTCTCACACATCGTGTCAATCGTCACCTGACTCAGGCCCAGTACAACTCTCACTGACTTTTTCAACAGCCAACTATGGGCTGGGAACCCATGGCCCACAGAGAGCTGCTTCCTCCTGTTTTTCTCATGGAGATCTGAAATCCTCAAAACTCAGCTGGGTGCTAGGAAACGTGCCCTTGTCTGATGTGACCCACGTGGGACCTGGCTGTCCTTTGAAATTTAGGTTAAACCTGGCTCAGACTCTAATTGCATGGCCTCCTTGCAATTTCCTTGCCTTATTTTCTCCAGCTTCTGAGTCCTCACTGTGACTTCATGGCCTCAGACTGGAGCAGGAGTTTGCCCCTTTACGGTTCCCACACACATCCAGACTCACGTAGCATTTTCCCCGGTCACTTACTTTCCTGATTCCAGGCAGGGGCAGAGTGAGATTATACCAGTAGGGAACAACCTTCTGCAAACACCTCCTGTCTCCTCTCAGCCCCCCCACCTTTCCCAAAGTCCATGCTCCCCTGCCCTATTTGGCCCCTGAGAAGTGGGGTTCAGTTCTGGTGCATAGACGATGCAGTGATGTGCTACCCAGATCCTTTCAGGGCCAAGGCACACATTCCCCCATCCACATGGGGTGTTGCTTCTGAAAGTCTCAGAACTGAGCCTCTTCCCAGGAACTGCCCTTGACTCAAGGGAGCTGCCTCACCTAACAGAGCATCCCAAGCTCAAAGACTTCTCGGTGAGGTGGGTACAAAGGCACAGCCCATCGCTGTGGGGACAGTTCTGAAGAGCTCAAGTTCCCCCTGGAACTGGCTGCTGTCATTGCTGTGACTTCTCCCTCTGCTCAGCCAGATGCCCTCAGTCCTCACAGGTGTTGATACCGAGCACACTCCCTGATAAGCTTCCTGCACTCACACCTCCATCTCAGAAACTGTCTCTGGAAAACCTGACCCAAAATGCCAGGTCTGGCAGCCACAGGGGGCAGCCCCATTGTGCTGATCTGCACCTTCCTAGTCTCCCCAAAGTCTTGATAAGTCAAATTCTCTCCATTTTTTAAAATCATCATTCCCATCTTATTGACACAGAAACCAAGACTCAGAAAGGAGGAGGCATGTGAGCCCAATCTCACCCCTTGTGTTGTGTTGCGCTCTCTCAAAAATAAATAAACGTTAAAAAAAAAAAAAGAAGCTCCCTCCTTCCCTGAAACCTAGCTACGGAGGCACCTGTTACCCCACAAATGGGTTATCCCAGCATCTTTCCCTCAAATCCAACCTCCTCCCTCCAAACACCTTCCGATAACAGCTACCAGAAAGGTACAGCCTGAATTATGTGTCAGTCTTATTTGGTTAGTTAACTGGCTACCATATGGCACTGTGGGTGCCTGAAGGTAAAACTAAGCCATATGATTCTGGCTATGGGAGAGAAAAAGTCTCTCCCTTGCCCTTCATCCCATCCCCCTGTGCTTCCTTATAGGTCTGCTACATGGACACCCCTCTTTCTTTCATTTGGAAAGCCCAAATCTCCCCATCTGGTTTGGTTTGGGTTATTTTGGTTGCCGGGAGCTGAAACCCATTCTGGATGGCTCATATGATCTCAGGATATCCAATAAAACAAAACTGCCTGAGCTTAGGAAGTGTTGACTACCAAGGGCTGCAGGAAGTGCCTCTCATGTCCCTTTCAAAGGGCAGTAATGCATGGTAGCTAAAAGTAGGAAGTCAGGAGTCAGCCTACTTAGTTTACATCATGGCTTTACTGTGGGTCATCTTGGGCACCACTTCTTTGTGTCTTGGGTTCCTCGTCTGTACAATGAGGATAATCACAGCACCCATATCCAGGGATTTTTGGAGAAATAAATGAGGTACTATCAATGTAAAGGACTTAGTACAGTGCTTGGCATATATGAAGCACCGTGGCTCCGTTATTGTCTCTTACTCATGGCTTCTCCAATTTTCTCCTTGTATCTGTTGTTCTCTTGTTCTTTCTTTCCCAGCCACTCTCTGTGGGCCCTCATGATATGTACGTGACCTGAAAATATCCACTTTATTTTCCTTTGGTTTCCAGGTCAAGGGTCCATTCCCATGGAGCATGCTTCATCTGTACCTCTTAGTTTGGGGCTCCTATGAGAAGGAATGTGACTGTCCCCAGTCATCCTTTTGAGCCTAATCATTCAAGTGAAAGGTCATTGGCAACTTAGATCAGCCCTCCTCACATCAGGTGCCCAGTGGAATCATCTGAGGCTGGGAGCATGGGGCTAACCAATGCCCTCTCCCTCAGAAGGTCCACTGGGCAGGGGAGGCTCTAAGAGCAGGGTGTGTAGGAAGGGCAGCAATCCCCAACTCTGCTTGCTGCATCACTCTGTGAAGCTGATGCAATCTTTGACTTCCCCCATGACTATGGTTTCTCTCACCACACATGTTGAAAGAGTAATCTTTTATGATGGCTTTGCATCCTCTCTACCTCCTTAGCCCTTTGCATCAGACTGCCTGCTCTACCCACTCACCCAGAAGTAATTCCTTGAAGACCTTGCTCAGCCCTTTTTCTCCTTGAAGTGCCTGCATCATTGAACCTCCCAATCACCTCTGTGAAATTTTCCCCTCTCACTTTTCAGGCTGCTAACCAGCCTTATGGTCCTCCAGCCTCACTCATCAGCTTAGCCACTTCTGCTACTTTAACGGATGCTTGGGCATCTAATCTTGTCTTAGATTGTAAGCTTCTAGAAGGCAGACACTATCTTGTACAACTTCATATTCCACAAAGGCTTCCTCACAGTAAGCATGTAACTTACATTATCAGTGTTTTAGTCAGCTTATGCTAGGTTAAGCTGTAGTAACACCCCAAAATCCTAGTGCCTGAAACCAACAAAGGTTTATTTCTTGCTCATGCTCTTTATTTCATGGCTCTTGCGGATCAGCTACAGCTCTGCTGAGCTCCATCCAGCTTCATTCTACATGTCTCATCTTCTGGGGGATTGAGAGTGAAAGAATACTCCTCATCTAAAATATAAATTTGTGGATACAGAAAACAGCAAGAAACATGACAGAAACACACAGTGACTCTTGAGGCTTCTTTTTGGAACAGGCTCTGTCACTTCTACTCACAATTCACTGGACAAAACTAGTCCACAGTCAAGTCTGATTGTCAGCAAGGTGGAGAGGTAGAAAGACATCACGAGTATTTAAAAATGAAGTCCTTTTATAGAAAGAGGTTGTAGACAATTAGGGAAAATGATACAGTATTCTACAAAATGATTAAACAGTACTGTTTAAGGGAACCTTGACAGAGAGAGGCTTAAAGGTATTGCATAGGAGGGGTCATGGTATCCACATTTCTACACAACGAGGGATCCATTTTAAGTTATGACTCCAATCAGAATATAAGTAATACCTCCCATGAGAAGGGTCATAAAGCCCTTGCTCCTTTTGGTGCTGTAAATGTGTAGTCATCTCCACAGGGAAAGCACAACAACCATCAGAGTGTGCAGGTGGTAGTGATAGGAAGCTACGGAACCTACCATCCCAGGGCCATTTTTCAGAGCTTGATGGAGGAAACGGAAGCATTTTGAAGAAAACAATTGACACCTAAGTGTTCAATGGCTATGTTTGGTGTAAATGTTGAGGCTTATCACCAAGAATCTGTGGCAAGAGGCACCAGACGACAGTGGACAAGAACAACACAGGAAACCCAAAGTTGGCCTAGATCAGACCTGAGCTGTGCCTTCAGCTAGACAGATTAAGAGTTATTGCCACTTCCCTAATGAAAGGGAGCCAAAGACAATCCTGGAGGCTCTTTGGTGTAAGCATAAAGAAAAAATTTATTTGATTCTCACCACAGAGTGTTGGGTTAGTCTCAGTGGGTACTTGGAGTTGGTTTCATACTCATTGCAGAATTATTACATATCTGGACCAAATGAGACCTACCTTCCACGTAGATTCCTGGTAACCAAAGTAGGCAAAACAAGGTGAACAGCCCCTCAATCCAGAATTTAGTCTTACTGAGGTTTGTTCATATCTGGGTATGACAAGTGCCATAGACACTCAGTAAGCATATGCTCAGTGAGGAAATTCATTCTTCCTGGAACAGATTGGGCTTGATGCCAATTACTGGGAAGGATGAACCGGCTCCTAGTGGGACTGAAACTAGTTAATGAATTCCATCACTCTGTCAAGGACACGAACTACTTGTTATAGGGCATGATTTAAGAACCCAGAGGCTAGTGCCCCCCCCCCTTATTAGCATAGGCTAATTTTGAGCAATTCATGATACAAAACTCACCCTCTAAACTAGCTATAAAAATAAATTGAACTATACACACCCACCATGAATTTTTGTAATTTCACATAAAAATGTTGGAGGCCTGGGGGGAGTTCATGTTACATAGCACATAGCATCTTACAAATCCCTTTGCAGGAAAGAAATCTCTTTTAGATGTCTCTGCTCCTAAAATCTCCTTCTGATTCTCTTATGGAAAAAGGGGTGGGTTGGAAGGTCTGGAAATTGCCTATTTCTTCACCATTCTTCCACAACCCTCAATACCTCTCCCTTCAAGAAGCTCCCTCCTGGGGCATCTGGGTGGCTCAGTTGGTTGAGCGTCGACTTTGGCTCAGGTCATGATCTCACGGTTTGTGGGTTTGAGCCCCGCATCGGTCTCACTGCTGTCAGTTCAGAGTCGCTTCTGGATCTTCTGTCTCCATCCTTCTCTCTGTCTCTCCCCCACTTGCACTCTCTCAAAAATAAATAAAAATTAAAAAAAAAGAAGGTCCCTCCTGCCCTGAAACCTAGCTAGGGAGGCACCTGTTACCCCACAAAGGGGTTATCCTAGCATCTTTCCTTCAAATCCAACCTCCTCCCTCCAAAAACCTTCCAATAACAGCTACCAGGAAGATATTTTCTCCTTATTGTTAGGAACTGTACAAGCATATTTTGTGTGTGAGGTTGGATACAGTTATACATCCACTTATTAACTTTGAAAAATCTATTTCATGCACCTGAAACTCATACATGCAAAAGAGAGCCTGAGGAAATGTTGACAGTTTGGCTATTAATGGACAAGCCTGCCTGGGCTCCTGTCCTGGGACTGCCACTTTCTACCTGGGTAACATGGACAAATTATCTAAGGTCTTCAGGTTTTAGATTCCAGATTGATGAAATGGGGAAATAACAGTACCTGTCCTGTAGAATATGGGATAGTTTGTCATTTAACTGTCACACCATGTAGCGTGCTTAGCATTGTTCCTGGTACATGGCAAGTGCTCTGAAAACATTAGCAATTATTTTATCTTAGCAATACTTACAGAGTAAGAAGAATATGTTCCAACCACATGTTTTGTTCAAAACTTATGTGGTGGTTTTAAATGTGTCTACAAATTTTTTTTCACTCCATCAAGAAAGGCAATCAAGGGGCACCTGGATCCTCAGTCAGTTAAATGTCCGACTTTGGCTCAGGTCATGATCTCATGGTTTGTGAGTTCAATCCCTGCATCAGGCTCTCTGCTGTCAGCACAGAGCACACTTCAGATCCTCTGTTCTCCCCTCTCTCTCTGCCCCTCCCCCTGCTTGCACTGTCTCTCTCATAAATAAATGTACATTTTTTAAAAATGAGAATATTTCTTTTTTTAAAAAATGACAGTCAAATTTCCCTTTTCTAGAATACAGGCTGGCTTAAGGGCCTTGCTTCTAACCAATTAGATTGGGTAGAAGCAATGACATGTGACCTCAGAGGTTAGATTAGAAAAGGCAATACAGCTTCCACATGGCTCTTTCTCTGTGTCTTGGAGTATTTGCTCTTAGAAGCCAGACACAATGCTGTGAGGAAGCCCAGACCACACAGAGAAGTCAAGTGTAAGTGTTCTGGCCAACAGTCCTTGTCAAGGTCCTGGCTGACAGCCTGCATCAATCAGCCACTGGACATGTGGAGGGGAAGCCTTCATCATGAGCCCTCAGGCATCACTGACTACTACCAAGATGTCGAATGATAGCCACCCAGCTGAGGTCGGGGTAGGCACACACAGGTGACGTGTACATAGTGGTGGTGAATCTTGACAGGAGGTGCCATTTATGTTCTTTGTTCTTTTCTTCTACCTTGGAAAAAAGGAGTTTCGTAGATGCAGAACAACATATGAATTACATGTCATCACGTAAGTGGCATCATTTTTAGGCATGTTGACAAGCACACTACCATTTTGTCACCTGGAATGACAGAATGTGATACTGGGACACCCCACCCCCATCTTCCCTGCCATTCTTGATACAATTGTCAGGTTGTCAGGTCATTTGTCTGATCTCACAGGGATTTGTTAATCTTGGTCATGGAAATTTCAGACATTGAGACGGGCTGGTATAGGTTTTGGTACCCATCAAAGCTCATCCCATGTAGCTTCCTGTTCTGGTCCTGGAGAAAGTATTAGCTTCTTGCCTAATGAGGAGCTGTGCCTCATATAATCTTTTGTAGTAAAAAAAGAGAAAGGCAAAATCCAGTCGGAGGGAGCTAATAGCCTGCTGTGAGGTCTAAGGACAACATGCACACATCAGTGGGATTGTTCCTTGTTGCCCCATCTGTTTGATTTGATTCAGTCCAACAAAAAGGACAGTGTGAAGTGAAGGACTGTGTTGGAGGGGGGTGAGTTACATGGAGAAAGTGCTTCAAAATAAAAACTTAAATTAAAATATAAAAATAAAATTAAATTTAAATTAAAAAAGAGTACTTCAAGAAATTGTCTCTTCATTGTCAGTCCATGAGTAGGTATATCTGACAAAGATTAACCCAGAAGGCCCTAGCAGGGTTGCCACTGAATCTTAGAACATTAATTTGGGGGGCGCCTGTCTGGTTCAGTCGGGAGCACATGCAACTCTTGATCTGGGGGTTGTGAGTTCAAGCCCCACGTTGGGTGTAGAAATTACTTAAATATGAAATCTTTTTTTTTTATAAAGAACATTAATCTGAGAATAAATCTATTATTTCCTTGAAATTAGTAAGCCCAGTGAATGGTGTGATTTGCTCAAAGTCACATGGGTAAACAGGAGCAGAGCTGAGACCACAGTATAAGACTTTTGATTCCAACCTTATGGCTTTGGGTTCTAAATACAATCGTATTGAGTTGTTGACCTTAACCTAGATATTCCCTATGCCTTAATTTTGGAGGTCAATAATCTCTCTCTCTCTCTCTCTCTCTTTTTAAGAGAGAAGGAGAGAAGGGCAGAGAGAGAGAGAGAGAGAGAATATCTTAAATAGGCTTCACGCTCAGTGCAGAGCTCAGTGCTGAGCTGGATCCCATGACCCTGGGATCATGAGATCATGATCTGAGCTGAAATCAGGAGCTGGACACTCAACTGCTCTACTGATTCAGGCACCCAGGCACCCTGAGGTCAATGATATCTTGACTGGGTATCTCAGAGAACAGCTGGGTTTTTACCCGGAGGTCAATGGCGTGAACTTGAACTGTTGGCACTTTTCCAGGAGGATAGGAAGAATGATCCAACCTCTTCTCTGATCAGAGTGACCTTTCTAAAACAACATTAAATGGTGGCATAGAACCCTATTGTCATCATAACACTCATTACAGTTTAATAATCTTTTGGTGTCTGTCTTTGACCCTAGGCTATACATTCTATGAGGGTTGGAACATGGGAGTCACATTTACCATTGTATCCTACAGTAGTGCTGGCATATGTGAAGTGCACAATAAATAGAAATATTTGTTGATACGTGTATAGATAAATGATTGTTGCTCATCTGACTTAAAATGTTTCAAATGGCTTTCCATGTTCTGCTGGCCTAGAAGACCCACCAGCACCCCACTTCCACCATAAGCTAGCTGGCCTCTCCTTACTTTCCAGGCTTATCATCTCCCGCTCTCCTTCCTGGAAATCAACTCAAGACTTACTGAGTCCCTCACAGTTCTCAGAAAATCATGTTGTTCTCTACCCTTTCCTATCCTCCACCCAGCCCCTAGCCTTTCACTTTATTGCTTCTCTTGTAATATTCTTTACCCCTGCTGGCAATGCCTGAATTCCTACTCTTCCCTAAGTCACTTAACCTGATTCCCCAATATTTTAGTGTTCCAATATTCCAAAGCTGTTTGTAATTCACACCTTGCAGTGGCTCTTGCCAGTGTACTACAATGATTGTTTATACAACTTCCTCACTCACTGGAATGGGAGCCCTTGAAGGAGGGGCCTTTTTAACTTTCTCTCAGAGATAAGATGCTCTGTAAATATTTGCTGAATGAATGAATGAACAAAAAAATTACACCTCTTGGAAATCTTGGCATTATCTGGAAGCATGGAAATGTACCTAAATATTTAGAAGTCATCATTGTCCACTTGGTTTATTCTTTAGGGTTACTTATAAAGCTTCTAGGGCTCTGAGTTAGATGAGAAATCTATCATGAGCCAATTTCCCTCTGAGCTGGGTTCCTCAAGAGAATATTCTGCAGGATAGTTAATTCCAAGATTTCTAGGACAAGTTTGTCTTTATGCCTTGAAAAGACCTTAATACATGAATCTGAATACCTTTGTATTTGCACATTTTGCTTTTTGCAAAGCACCTTCATAAGTATGTTCATTTGAACTTCATGGTAACCCTGTGGGGCAGGAAGTATAATTCCAGTTCCCCTAGGGACAGATGAGAAAGCTCACATTGGAAGAAGTTAAGGCACTTGTCCAAGGTCACACAGCTGAGCTGGGCCTAGAACCCAGTTCAGCTCTTTTTCCACAATATCATGACTTAATGAATGAGATGCCTGGAACTATGCAATTTGGCTACTTGTCAAGAAAGTTCCAGAACTTTCCTGAGACTGGGGATGCATGGAGTACATGTGCATGTGCACAGTGAGGGTGCCTGACTAGGTTTGTGAGCATGGGTGTGGCCTCTCCTACCAAGAGTGGCATGGGCAGTGCTGGGCCTGCAGTCAGGGTTGGCAACTCTCCTGAGTAGGTGACAGAATCTGACAGTGACTCTGTCTCACATCCAAACAGACATAATTAACAGACACTTTGAACTTATAGAGAGATTGAGGTTATTCATATAACCTAACATAAAACATGGATTCCATGCTATTTATCAGATTTCCAGGAATGCTTTCTTTTCCTTGCCATTTAAGTAGAACTGAGCACAGAAAGTTGAGTAAGAAAAACTGGGTCCCCCTCCCACAACTCCCTTTGATCGCTCAGTGCTATCACTGCCTTTGCTCACTGAAGCAACATATTCTGGCCTCCCTGTATTTCGTCACTTAAAGCAATCTCCGAATGTGGATACACACACCTCAGGCACAGTACAAGATAATCCACTGGGATGAGAGAGGGAAAAAAGAAAAACTCTTATTTCTGTTCAGTTAATCTCAGTCTTTCTTAATTTGTATTTTGTGTGTTTCATAACGCACATCTGTAATTATTGCAGTAGTACACACAATACACACACACACACACACACACATTTGTATATAGTTAGTCCTCAAAGTTTGGCAACCACTGCTTCACAACAAGGAAATCCATTCTTTGAGGGAGAAACCACACCTCTTGTTGATTTTGTTCTTCACTCAGAGAGCTATGCCTCCTCACGATGGCAGTCACCATGGTCTGATCTCTTTTGGCTGACCTGATTGCCTTGTGAAGCACAGAATCACAACGCACACACTTTCTCTCCTCCCAGGATGCCCCACCTGCTCCACGATCGCCTTGGACATTTGGGAAGAGCTGGAAAACAATCAGAAAGGGGAGGGAAGGGTCTCTCTCGCCTTTGGTGACTCTTGCTCAGACAGGCAGCTTATCCATAGCAAGCCAGTGCACTTCATGCCAATTCTTAAACGCTTTCTTTTCCAGCTCCTGTGAGTGTCTGCTTCCCATTCTTTGCCAACTAAACCAGAAGAGTGAGACTCAGCCTGAAATCACAGGCCCCTGACCTCCATGCTTGTTTTGAAATTTGAAGGAACTTATTGATCCTAGATGATCTCTATTTGATTGGGAAAGGGGGATAGAGCCCGTAAAAGGTCACAGAAGATTTCCTAAGGATATCTTCTCTGACCACAAAAGCTGCTTAAGATTAACTTGGCAGGAAAAACTATGTTCTGGGGAGGATTCAGTCACAGTCCAGGGACCAAAGCCCCTGGCGACTAGTCCCCCAGATGCTTTCCCACGTGTGTTGTTCTACAGCAGCCCAGGATACTGAACAGACGGGAAACCCCAAAGAGG
Source organism: Prionailurus bengalensis (assembly GCF_016509475.1). NCBI lineage: Eukaryota > Metazoa > Chordata > Mammalia > Carnivora > Felidae > Prionailurus > Prionailurus bengalensis. The sequence continues at coordinate 140,108,201 of NC_057345.1, read as the reverse complement.
CTCTGCCCCTGGGACCTAAGTGCTCAGCTAAAATCGACTCCCTCCATCAGTGTTTAACAAATTTCGCCCCCTCTTTCAGCAAGATGTGACTAAGAATTCAGTCTAAAAAGTCTAGGTTCAGTATTTAGACATAAACTTCCAATTTAAAAATAAATAATAGTTCTTAATGACACTTGAAGATACTATCACTTCAGATTATTTGTTCTTTCCTCTCCCTTTTTGAAAGCATGTCTCAGTGTATTATCTCTTCTCATTTTCATATTAGTCCTCTGAGTATAGCTAACCCTAAGAGAGTTGTGAACACCTTCCTCCCACCCTCCGTAAGTCTCAATTTTTTTAGGAAATTCCTGATTCTTGCTTGGTTCACAGTCTTACTCCTCTCAAGAGCATCCCTGTTTAAATCAGGGAAAAGAAATAAATGGTTAAATGTAAACAGTAGGATCCTCTAAAGTGATCATCCCACAGAAGACTGGATCTTTCTTTAAGACAAATAAAAGCTATGTCATTTCCGGCTGTGGATGAAGGAACTGAGGCTCAGCCACTACTATTAGAAGTAATAATAATGACAACATCTAGACTTGCATAGCATTTACTCTATGCCTGACACTCTTCTAAGTGCTTCACATAGATTGATTTATTTAATCCTCTAGCACATTGATGATTCTATTATCCCTTAGTTTTCAGATGATGAAACTAAGGCACCAAGAAGGTAATTTGCCTGAAGTCACACAGCCACTGAATAACTGGTTTCGCATCCTAGGAGTCTAGACCCAGGATCTTTTTAGTGATTTGTCCTAAATCATGGAGTCAGTCAGCGGTAAGAACTGGGACCCCAAATTTCAGTCTCTTAAGTCAAATATACTCTTCTCTGTACTAAGCTCTGTAGTCCTGATCTGACTGATTGGAAATTGTTTACACTTTTCATACCTTGAGGTACTTACTCAAAGAACTCGTTCTGACTTCACTCTGAGGCTGAAAGCTAGAAGTTCTGTTTCTACCATGGTTGCCACAGTCAGTGAATGCAGTTATATTATTAGAGAAGTCATTTTCCCACCTAGTTTATTAGAAAACCACATTATTGATTCATTTCTGCATGTGGCATTATGGGAAGTAGAATTAATCTAAGAAACACCATAGGTAGAAGATCCAGAAGCTCAGGGCTGGATAGGAGAACCAGAAAAGGCTTCCATGATGCAGTTTGCTTGGGCCAGAACTGCCTTGGACAGGTAAATAGCACTTTCCTACCTTTAAAGCCTTTCTGGAGAGACACAACTCCTCCTTACCTGTGACACTTCACTGGCAGGAAGCTCCCTTTCCTGATCTAAATCTTTCATACTGCAGCTTAACGATACACGTTCTCTGAGGGCCTGTTATGTGACAGGCGCTAAGAACTTTATCTGCATTATCTCATTCAATCCTTAACCCCATGAGGGAAGTGTTCCCCTTTTACAGGTGAATCTAAGCATAGATAGGTTAAATAACTTGTCCAAAGTTAAACAACTGTTACTGGCACAGTCTAGATTTGACTGGAGATGATCTGTCTCCGGAACCCAGTTTATCAACGTTATAATGGGCTGCCTCCCTGTCAAGGGTCCGTTTCCTGTATACAGGACCCTGTTATAGAGGGAAGGCCTATTTGCTGGCCTCTGGATCATAGGATTGAATGCCTGTTATTGCACTGCCTCTGTTGTTGTTGTTATAGCTTTTTTTTTTTTTTTAACTGATAATTAGCTTTTAAAGCCCTTATGTTCAATGTTCATTGAATGTAGGAGGTGATAATAGTGGTTGGGGATACTTTGAAGGGCATGTACCTAATAATGACCTGGGATGGATGCTGAAAGACCCCTGCGGTCTCCCCTGCTGTGGGATAGATGCCCCTGTAGCCAGATGGCCTTGTCCTGGGTCCCCGACTCCCTGTAGTCCTGCTTTCTTGGGCTTTGACAACCCTTGGTGCTTACCTGGCACCTCTGGCATCTCGTGGGCTCTTCTGCAGCTTCCTGTTTCCTGGTGGAGCTGTGTGGGAGGAAGCAGGCATGCCGAAGGTCTGTACCTGACCTACACTTACCTGTGCATTCTGGTTAGCAGGCCTCACTTTCTAACATTTCTTAACACGGTAATGCTTTGGGGTTCTAAACTTCTGTGGCCTCTGATCATCAAAATAGAAACATTATTGGTCTGCCAGCACAGCACTAATTTGTGTGAAGGAAATAAGGGATTGATGCTACCTCAAGACTGGGACGGGGCTTTGCTCAACAAATGTGGCATGAAGGGTTATGGTGGGCCCAGGATGTTTTTCGCTTTTTGAGGATTAAGTGCTTTTCGAAAATGCTGTACTCCAGACGAGATCTATGCTCCTCAGTGTCGTCTCACTCCAAATGCCTGTTTTTCCCACAGCTGTCGGAATAGTCTTTCTAAAACACAGACCTTGATCATATCATGCCCCACCTTAAAACCCTGCAGTACTCCCCACCACCGCCATGCTAAAGTGCAGTCTGGGGAATACTTGTCCAGATCCCCCTTAGGGCTTCACCCCACTTCTCTTCTCGACTGCCTCATGCACGCTACTCCTCAGATGTTCTCTCACACTTCCGCCAGCCTCCAGCCTTAAGCGTGCCATTCTCTGTGCCCCAACATACTCCTTTACCCTCCTCCAGGCCACACACGTCTTCTTTGCCCCATTCCTATTCATCTTTCCCTCATCCTCACTAACCTAGGTCAGAGGCCTGCCATGTGCTTCCCAGACCAGCCCTTATCACCCTTTATTGTACTTACGTGTTCCACTGGCCATCTCCTTGGGTTGCTCTGTGGGGGCAAAGAATGGGGTCTGTCTTATTCACTATTGTATGCCTACTGCTGCCTACTGGGTATGGCATAGAGAGGAACCCAAGAATATTTATCAAATGAATAAATGTATCAGTGATATCTGCAAGATCTACGAAACTGCTTCTATCAGAACTAAGAGGAGGATCGCACAAAAACTACTGATACTTGAACCAGACTGCTATAGAGAGCTGTTAAAATGTATACATGGCATGGTCTCCTTAGCCAAATTCCTCATCTTGACCCAAGGCAGGCAGCTACACTATCAGCCTTCTATTACATGAAGCTCCATACACACATCCAAAGTGGGCTATTAGCCTTCTTGTAAACTGAATCATGGTATTTAGATAACTCTCCTAAGCCCAACATGGGAGTTCTCAAAACATGATTGTCTTGGGTCTTATGATCACAAGCGCCAAATGTGCTCAACATGAGGCTGAAGCTAATATATTCACTTCCTTATTGATGGATTGAGAAGCACTACTTTGGCATGGATTTTGTTTTGGATTTTGATCTAGGAATCAGTTTCCTGTTGATTACAGCAGGCAGAACATGCCAATATTTCACACAGACATATGTCCCCTAACTGATTCTGTTAAGGCAGTGGTTTTCAAGTCTCACTTTGTCCCCTACGCCCACTCTCCATTCCCCACCCCCACCCCAGGAGACATTTGGCAACGTCTAGCATCATTTTTGATTGTCACAATTTGGAAGGGATGCTACTGGCATCTAGTCGGTAGAGGCACGGGCAGCTGCCAAACATCCTACAATGCACAGGACAGGCCCCACGACAAAGAATGATCTCACCCAAAATGTCAATAGTGCCAGGGTTGGGAAGGCCTGCATTGAGGCGTCCCTCTGTAGACACATTGGTGCATGAGAACTAGGCCCTGTTTATCTGTGTAGTGCTTTCCAAGATGTGTGGAAACAAAGCAGAAAAGAACAAGTTAAAAAATGGTAAGAAGGCTGTGGTTCTTCCCTTGCCTATGATTTAGAAATTAAGATGCACAGCCCGTTCCTAAAGCAGAATAATTCAGTTTGGGGAGGTTTCCTAGGTAGGTCCCAGTCCCGGATCAAGGACTCTCCTATGGAAATATAATAAAAGGCATTTAGTATGGAATTGAACAGACGCTTGAGTGTGAAAAGGAGTTTTGGTGATTTCAAAACCATATTTGTTTTCCACATTGAAAATGTTCAGGTCATTTTCTTGTCCTAAGAAGATAACCACTTGGACAAAAATATCCACTTGAAATGCAGGTGAAATGTAAATTGCTACTCTTCTACACAGACAATCCAGTGTATTTATACTTAATCCATAAAGGCATGATGTTACAAAACACATTTGTATATTGTGAAGCCATCTGGCATCAAATTTTCCAATTTATAGACAACTTTGTATTTACATAACAAATTATTAAATCAACCATCTTTCCGGTTTATAAAAGGTTGCTGAGGTACACACACAGTGTGTATAAAAGCAGATAAGGCTGATATTACATATTTACAGTAGATACAAATTAATCTTTCATATTTGAAGATAATGCTTTTTATATATTTTTTCTGTATCAGACCCCCCCACTGTTAGCAGGATTTCCCATGCTTGAGTTGTTTATTGCTTTTTGGCTCACGGATTTAAAATTCACTTCTGGGTTGTTTACACGTATGAATTACTAATGTTCTTATCTCTTTGGCTAATGCAAATGTGATAGAGTGAATGAAAGAAAAGATAAATTAATTCAATATTACAGTTCTGGCTGTTGATATTATTTTTTTCATAGCCCCCAAATGAATCAAGTAACGCACAGCTCATTTTATACGCTACATTGAAAAGTCTTGAGACTTGTGTTAAACACCATTTGGGCATCAATGGGCAAAGTAAACAAGGTATCATATTTTCGGTAAGGTCTAGAATCTTGGCTTCCTTTTCAGAAAGAGTAATGTCACCAACATCTGAAGCATCTTAGATTTTAAAATCTCAATGCAAAACCACTTGTGACTTACAAGGGAACATTGCAAACTGCAGAGATTACCGGAGTTACCCACAATGTGTTACCCTGGTCTGAAAGGAAAAAAGAATTACCTCATGGAATAAGTCAGTTGGGAATCTTCATAAAACTTACAGAAAGCAAAATAGCAGCTCTCTGCTGTTCCCACAATTCTGCAGTGTTACGTTCAAAAATGAAGGTGGGGTTTACTTGAAAAAGAGACATTGCCAATAACTCAAAGTCAGGGTCCAACTACAAGAGTAAAAGTGGCCCATGATATCACAAGGGATGAATGCTCTTAAAGCATTTACATTCACAAGGAGACTGAAAACTACAAACCAAAAATATTCCTTTAAATAAATAAAAACCCTGATTACTTTTAATGCTACAAATGAGACAAATCAAACAAGAGCTGCTCAGTTAATTTTCATTCGTTTGAAATAATCTTTAAAAACTACTTAAAGATGTAGTTTATTCTCGTTGTGCTTCCTAAGACTGTTAAGGGACACAAAATAAAATGAGATTTTCTTTTCCAAGAGGGGTATTATGTTCTTTGAAGGAGCACAAAAATTTTTCATTGTTTCAATTGTCAGATTTGTTGGGGGGAGAAAAAAGTTTACTTTAGGAAATAAAAAATTTACTAATGTATAAAGGCTAGCCTTCATTTTTAAAAAATGAATTGGCTTCAATACAAAGAGAAAGAAATGGCTCTATGGGCAAAATTCAAGTATGAGTGACCAAGTTTTTAATTGTAAAGTAGGTGCAACATTTAAAAAAATGTTACAGCACTGCATGACCTGTAATGCTAACAATATTTACATTAACTGCTTACACGAAACCATATAACTGTAAAAGAGAGGGGGGAAAACCCCATGTGGACTGGAACAACAACACCTAGCAGCCACATCAAAGCCATAAGCAACCAGTGAAATCATGGGCACAAACATACTTTACATGGTCTACAGATGTAAAGTATACATTGGTGGGGAACCACACATCTAATTAGTTTAAAATATCTAAAAGAAGGCCAGGTGGACACAAACTCGTTCTAAAGACAGGAAAGGCTAAAGAAACTTCTACGTATCAACACACACATCCACACCCACATATACGCAGACACACACCATGCACAAACACGCATATGGATCTATCTGGGAATAAAAACAACCATGTAGACAGAACAGTAGAAAAGCAGATCGGTGGGGGGACAACAAAGGACATTTATGGTTTAAACATAGCAAACACGCAAAGATGTGTCAACTGAACTACACAAAAGATTACTTAGGGCGACTGCGCGAAGGACCGGCAGGCAATCCCACTGTTACATGAAAGACAAAATGGACCTACCCCTACAAGGAAGGTTTCCTGCCTCCAGGCCATGAAGCCTGGGTGCCAGTTGTATTCCATCAGGCGTGGGGTAGGGGTGAGGGTGGGAGTGAAAGTACAGTGAGACACAGGAGACCCAGGAGACCCTGGGGGGAAGAACTAAGAGCTGTTGCTATCAAAAGTGAGCCCTGGTGGAGTGCTCTGTGCTGTGGCCCCAAGAAACCAACTGGAAGAATGACCTTGGTCTCCTTTTTCCTGAGTTACTGGAACTCTGCTACATCGTGGGAGTGAGGAGTATGCGGGGTGGATGAGAGAGGAGGGATAGTGGAGGTGGTGGGCATCTGGGGGTCCAGAGCCTGCTATTGAAGGGCTCCCGGCAACCGGAGCATGAAGCTGTTGAGTGAGCCCCAGGCTAGGGGACAAGGCAGCGAGTGCTCTCTAGGGGTTTATGGGTTTAGGGGTGGGGGCTGGTGATTCTAAGAATAAAGGGATAATGGATCCCTTCTTTTGACAATCCATCAGCTGAAGTCAGGCTGGAGGCCTGGAACTTCTCTCAAGTGCGTGGGAGACAGGGTTATACCACCACCACAAAAATCGTGAAAAAAGACGGAAAATCATGTTGTGCTACATTTCTTATTAATAACCTTGTACTTTACAATGGCTCACAGTTTTAGGTTTGTATACTTGTAATGTAGTATTTTCTCTCTACATTTGTTTCACATTTTTTTTCTTACTTAATATAATATAAATAATTTGGTTAATAGATTTAACCTGCACATTTCAGCCACATTAATATATATAAGAATCTGTTAATGGTATAAATAATTCTTTAAATAAAATAAATCTGATATGTTACATAATACTGATAAAAAATTACCATTGCTAATAATTTTGTAAGCCACCTTCACTTCTGGTTTGAGTAATACTGATGAATGGCTATGACACTTGCTGTGATGATTGGTATTTTTTTTTTTTTTTTTTTTTTTTTTTGCCACTACAAGAAAACTGACTTCTAATCAACCTTACCTCTGATAATGGTTTTGAAGGGGGGCTTTTGCCTCCAGGTGTGGAAACAGAGTTTTATCTTGTCCGGTATTGTTTGCCAAAAAAATTCAACTCTGAGCATCCATGGTGGTGAGGCCTAAGCTATCTGAGTCAAGAGGTGGCTATCAAACATTAACTACAGAAATGACTGAGTAAAATATTCCATCTAAGATTTTTTTTATAAAACCTATTCTACTTTAAAACTTAGGTAAAAAAAATATGCAACAAATGGTTGCAGTTTCTGAATTCTTAATTTAGACCTGTGAGCCCTCATCCCTTTAGGAATCTGCAAGGTTTTGATTTCCTAGGCACCCGAAATCGGGTCCAGTGCTTCCGGATAAGGTTCATTCCAAACAGACAATAGAAATGGACACTCGGTGGTGTGCAATGTATGTCATAATTCAGGTAATACATCGTCATGCCTTTTCTCTGCTGTTAAATACAAAAACAGCATCTTTTACATTATCATAGAAAAGCATTTAGGTTGTATTTTTATTTATCACTTTACACTGGTAGTCTCTGGTAGGTGTACTCCATAGAAACCAAAGGATTTTGTACACTATTTCTTTGTACAATAAAAGATAAAGTGTGCATTAGGTACGCTTGTACATGACAATATTGTACAATATTTACATTTCTGATATCGCCATGAAATTCTGCATTTTCTATATACAACATTGAAAATTCTTCAGAAACATGTGGACATTTCTTATAATCACAATTTTAGTATTATAGAAAAAGTTTCTCAGTAATCTCTTGACCATTTATTACTCTCATCATTCAGGGATTTTGATTGGTTTTCCAGCATTCATTATCCTTCCTCATCAAAAAAAAAATATCGTATCACTGTTTCTTTTAGCACCCTGTGGTGGTGGTAGCTATCTGCCATAGTATAAATACTGATATAACAGTGGCTATATCAATACCTATATAGAGATAATATCTGTGCACGTTCCTTTAATAAACACTGCGCATTGGTGGAGTAGTCCCTGTTATCTGGAGATCTTCCTCCTCTTGGGTTTGGGGGGTCTCATTTGTCTGTCTCCCTGTGGGATTTGGTGAACCTGGAAATAAAGAGGTGGGGAAAAAATAACAACAAAGGTTGAAAGTACAAGCACCATTCGATTTCTGACAAAGAAACAGGGGAGGAAAGAGATTCCACCTTTCATTTCCAATCACTGATCTCCTGAGCCATTTAAAATTTTTACCAAGATTGTCCATAGTCACTACAGGGAATGAGGAGTCCTAGGAACAGATGAGCAGAGCAAACCTGTAACACTGGAACGCAAGGGAGGAACCAGAGAACATCACGTGTGGGAAATGACGTGTGCAGTTGCTACCTCTGCTGTGCATTTAAGACAAAAATGAAGCCCTTTTTGTTAGGGATCCCTAGATTGCCAACTTCAGCAGAGTCTAGAAAAGCACAAAAATACATACCAAACATGTTTTCTTCTTTACTTCATCACCTGACTTATTTTACAACTACTAAGAAGGGTCAGAGATGGTAAGAATATGCACTCAGCTCAGCCCATGGAAGTTTATTTAAGAGAACAATCAGAGTGAAAAATAGAAGATCACTACCATCTGTTGGCAGATCTGAGCTTGTATAGTCTGGAAAGTGTAACTGATGAACTCATCTCTGTATACTAAATGCAGAAACTGTAGCAGTTAGGGCTGTGTATCAGATTGAGCAGGCATGGAGCATGGCAGAGCATGGTTACCAGGTATCGGACAGCAGGTATGGTTTGGAGGGGCAGAGGACAGGTGCTAGGGAGGTGATCAGGTGCCCCACAATGTATGTGGTTACTGACAGGAGAGGGCAAGCCTAGACCCAGGAAAGGCAGGATGGTCCCAAGGCCGTGGTGTAGCTAATGTTTAACAACCAGTACCCTGTGGAGGGACACAAGCCGAGTGTAGGATATGCCAATTTCCATGGTGTACGTACTTGTACCACAGCCAATTTCAAAGTTACCAACGTAATGTCACAGAATTCATAATTAGGAGATGTTCCCAATCAGCTCTCAAGATCCACTACAAGTTGGCTTAATTGTTTTAAAATAATGTTAAGATAACAACGAAGGCCAATGCTATTCAAAGGCAAACACAAAAAGCTGTTTTAAAAACTTAAATTTAAAAAGTAACATTTATAAGTTTGTCACACTGCCTCTTCCTCCTAACCTGTCCATATACATTTTTTAAAAACCACTAGTTTCTGACGAAGAGCAATAACTGAAAACTTGTTATAATTGAGGAAAGAAGCCTTTATCCAAGGCTGCAAGGAAGTCTTGGTAATCTGTGAACCAAATATGGCCTGAAAAGGTATTTTGTTTAATAGCTATATGATGTTTCAATGTTTACAAAGACAGTTGTCAACATGAAAAAAGTTGGAATTTTACTTCTAGACTTGGCACCTTATGAAAAATTGGAGGAGCCGGCAATTCTGGCATAATTTCCCATAGGTTTGGACCTGCTGGAGTACGGAAGAAGGAATTCCTTCTGGAGAGAGCATGGCCTCCAGGTTGCCCCAATCCCATCACTCCTCACTGTCTGCTGGCCACAAAGGCCAAATGTCCTGCAGCAAAGACCAGCAAGAGGCTCACTGAACCCATTTTCTCTTCTTCCTGAACGGGCACATTGTAGAATGCATTTCCTAGTCCATTTGCCTTAAGAAAGCCAGATGAGGGGGTCAGTCCAGTGGAAAACAGCAGAAGTGAGGAGCCTATCCTGGCACCCCTGTGCATACTCACTTCTCTCACCTGCTGGGCTGCATGCAAATGATATGAAGGAGCACTTGGAAGCCCTGAGGAATGGGGGACACTAGAAACAGAAAGAAGAACCTGGGCCTCTGAATGACTGTGTGTGGAAAGCCCTTCCCCAACCGGCACCAGACTGAAGTAAGTAACAGTATCTATTGTGCTGAGCCTCTAAGGTAGCCTCCTTGACCTCTAGTTGGCATTTTTCAATCCACTTGAATTGCTGTTTTTTCTCACACCTGACCCACTTTACTTAGTGTATTTGCCTGGCCTTGGAAGGTGTTGGACTTCATGATCCCTGCTTCCGAACTTTCCTACATTCTGTCTGGAAGTTTAACATCTCAGGGCCTTAATTCATCCATCTGCAAAACGATGGGTTAGATCACAACATCTCTAAAGCCCATACCAACCCCAACATTCTATGAGTCTATAACTTATACCTGTCAATAAGTAGCCACTGAATGGGTTGCTGGGGTCCAGGTGACTTTACACAAAGTGTTGAGTGAAAGTAAATTAGCTTTCATTGCTGAATAGCCTTGGATAATTCACATTTTTTAAAAGAAATTACCAAAATTATATTTTGAGTGTTTACACTCACCAATGTTTGAATTAGAGAACAATGATGAAACTTCTCACATTCGATACTATTATGTGAACAGTTAAGTAAAAATGTAAAGAAAGAACAGACACAACTTCTTGAAAACCAGAGGTTACTATGTTCAGTAATTTAACAATAGGACTTTGTGCCAAATATTTTACTTTTTAGGTAACAATAGAAAGGAAATGAGAGGTCGATACACTCTTGATCTTGACCCTATTGTTCAATATCCCTCTCCCCCTTTTTTTTGGTTCTATGGACAAAGAGAAATTTGCATTATTGAATATTTAGGCAACAGTAATGGCCACTGCTGTGCAGAGAGTTAAATGCATAAAGCTGTGGTTTGAACTTTATTTTTTGCTGCTTACGTTTAGAAGGAATGTTATGTGGGAAAAACAAAAGTTATCTCAGAAAAAAGACACAGTTAATACTACTAGGTTATTTTTTCTTAAATTACTTTGAATCTTTTCTGATATCAGTCTTTTTTGGAGCCTAGTAATTTAGTATTGCTACGTGAGTTGCTTGTCAATATTGAAGACGCTTTACCAAAAAGTGTAATACAATTTATTTTCAAAGAAACATAGTATAATGGAAAAATAAATTAACTTACAGTCCCAGACATTTTGTCCAGTTCACTCATGGCCTCATGAATAGCAGCTTCTAAATGGTTATTTAGCTTTCCACTTCTGGAATTAATGAAAACAACACACCAGATTAACAAATTAAGGAAACAAAGTCTCAATTTAATCCCCTAATCAGAAAACAGAAGCACCAATTCCACCCTAGAAAGTCAATTTATATTTACATTTGAAAAAGTCTGATGACAAACATCCCTGGATTCTCACCACTTAATACTAATAATAAAGTCGCAGAACTATGAAAAAACGGAGCACATGATAGGGGACAATGGATTCTTTCCCTTTCCACATGCTTCTTCCACAGTCGGATGATTTTGCAAGAAAACTGGGCCGCGGGTCTCTTTTCCCACAGACGCAGCCTGTCGTCCAGGATTCCAGCCTGCCCTGCACTGCCTGTTCTGGCCTGTCTTTCTCAGGCAGCCAGGCTGCATGGCCAGGGGGAGGGCGGAGGGGCTGAACTGCAGACTCTGGCCACTAGGGAGCTCCCTCTGCCCTCGCTGCTGTATCCCGGCTTCTGAGTTGAGCAAGTGAAGGCTGAAATCCTGGTGCTTGCACAAGTTCTGGGTGGGAAACAGTTTAACAATCTATCACACCTAAGGCTCCCTCCTGGGCCCACCACCTTTTCTGCAAAACCAAAGTGACTTAACTATTTGAACAGATAAAGAATGGTGTCTCAGAGTGTCTATCGCTCATCTGACTTTTTCTCTCTACTCAGCCTAGCATTACACACATGTGCAGCCTGAATAACACAAAACGGTATATTCAAACTATAGGAAGCTGTGCAACAAACTACTTAAAACCAGGCAAATCCACACCATCTACCTCTGTAATTATGTACCCTTTGTCTATTCTAACTAACTTACTTTATTCTTTTTTATGCATATAGTTACGCAATTATTCTGAGTACTAAGCTGATTCATTTCATTTATCTTGTCACAACAATTACTAGAAAAGCTGCAGAGATAAAGCTGCAGGCTGTCAGCATGGTTTTCCAAGGGTTAAGTCTCACCTCGGCACGTACACGGAGATTGGAAATTTGCAGTTGGGGAAGAATTTGGCTCATAGTCCCATTTAGTTTGGCTCACGTCGTGTTTAAAAACATATTTGAACTTTAGTGGAATGCCTTTACATGAGGCCTTTTGGTTTACCACAGCCCCCACCAGGTTTTACCCTCATACACAGGGACTAGACAATTCATACATTTAGTTTCTGCATATACCCTGAGGAGTATACTGCTGGGCATATCACGGATGCTCCACATACTTCCTAAATAAAAAATCTGTCCAAAGCTAACACGACGTCTGTGTATTCTGGGATATACATATATGAACTTGAATCAGTTTAACTGGAAAAAAAAAGATTAATGTATTGGTTTTAACTAAATTATGTGGGCAATACAACAGGAACCCCTTACCTTTTGCCGGCCTGTAGGCTAGCCTCTAGCTTTCACATTCTTCGTATTTATTTTTAGAAATATAAACAATGCAGAAAAGTGCATAGAATAAGTTAACCTCTAACAAATCCACTTCTGAAAATAAACTGATAATAAATTATTATTTCCTTTCTTTTTAATTAAAAAAAAAAGCTGAAGTTCCCATTTGTTATCAATTCCTAGTCTCATTCTCTCCTCCTCTTCTCCCCAAAGGCAACTATGTTGTGTTTTTTTATAGTATGTTTTTATACTTTATACGATAGATCCATGAATGGTACGTAGTGCTGTCTTTTGTGTGTGTGTGTGTGTGTGTGTGTGTGTGTGTGTTTAATATACACACAAAGGTGTCCATCAAGGGTGGTATGGTATACATGCCCTTTGCAACTTGTCTCTTTCTCCCTTATCACTGTTTTCGGGCACTGTTTAAGTTGATATAATCTATTCATACACTGTCTTTTATTTACCTACCTATTCCAATTTTAAGGGACCATGGGCATCTCATGGAGTTGGTCTGAGTTGCTTTCCCAGTGAGGAGTTTGCCAAGCCTGATTTTGGGTGACTGGGAGGCGGGGAGGGGGTGGGAATCAAATGCCAGGATTCCATGGGGTCATGTAAGCTTGGCTGGGGTTGGATTGGGATCCCATTTGTGGGCTGTTTGGCAAAGGTCTTGACAGTATCATACATTGCCTAGTTGCCTAACACTATTACACCTTGTGTAACATGTTACATAGATTTGTCCTATTTCTTTTGTACTTAAAAGTATGAATATACATTTCAAAGGATATTTGTTATGGATTTTTATTGTAATATCTTATGGGTTTATATTTGACTACCTAAAGTTCTAAATGTCTAAAATGAAGGTAAAACATTTCAATAGAAAACCATTAGAGAATCTTGGTTCTCTCACTTTTACCTTAATAACAAGAATTGTTACTATTTATTGAAAATTGTCTATTTGCCAAGAGTTGTGTTAAATCTTTATATACATTATCTCATTTAATCTTTACAGCAAACCTATGAAATCAGTATATGACAACTGTTTCTATGCCATACTTTATGACTTTATAGGGAGAACTGGTGAAACCGATTCTAATTTGTCAATGAAGAACATGGATATTTAACTACAAACAGTTTTTAAAAGTAATAAATTCAAAGAGTCATGAAAAAGGTTTCCCTATGAAAAATTGCAATAACACCACCATTAAGGTACAAAAATAATTCAATATTACTTGCTGAACAAAAAGATAGAATTTAGGGGTCGCCTGGGTGGCTCAGTCAGTTAAGCATCTGACTCCTGATTTTGGCTCAGGACATGATCTCACAGTTCATGGAATCAAGCCCTGCATTGGGCACTGCACTGAGCATTGAGCCTGCTTGCGATTCTTTCTCCCTCTCTTTCTGCCCTTTCTCCACTTGTGCGTGTGCACACACACACCCTGTCTCTCTCTCTCTCTCTTAAAATAAATGAATAAACTTTAAAAAAAGAGAGAATTTAGGACTTTGTGATCTCTTTCTTCAACAAGATATTTAAAATGTTTATAAAGAGTTTATATTAATTTAAGCTAAATTTATTTTTCCTTTAACAAACTTAAGTACTTAACAGTTAAGTAATTGACTACTTGTGGAAGAGAGAATAAATACAGAGAGGTGGGGCATGAAATTACTTGAATGCATCATGAGATTCAAGAGGTAAAGGGAGACTCTCCCAGGTGTTAAAGCTGCAGACTAATTTTTACACTAACTGGTCGGGTCAGGGAAGAATGCACTTAAAAGAGGAAGAAAAATTTCCATGAGTTCATGAAATGAATAATTAGTCAAAATTCAGTCTTCCAGTACAGAGGGCCTCCCTGTGGAGTTTCATCCACTATTTTCTATTTCCTGCTGACATTTAATAATAAACATTTTTACTAATGGACACTCTAAAACCTACTTGATTAAGCAATAGATGTTCATATAATGACATTTCTAGTTATTAATGGAGATAATTGCCACTTCCATTTTTCACTGCCTATATTGTCACACATTATCCTTATCTTCACTAATCAAGGAAAAAGGCAGGTACACATCTGTGAATGGTATAAGAAATGAGGAAAATGAGGAACCACATGTCGCTCTACACTGTCAGTTTAGAATTTAAGCAACTCGCTTCATGTAGAATGGAACAAATTTGGGTGAGACCTAGACATCAAGAATCGTAGATTCTGAAACTTAATCCGCAGAGAAAGTATGAAGAATTTAAGGAATTTAGCATAACTACAATTTCTTGATCTTAAAGTGGAAATAGGATGTATTTTATCACTTTATCACTTTTGAACTCCACAAAAACCAGGTTGCCAGATTAAAAAAAATTTTTTTTTCAACGTTTATTTATTTTTGGGACAGAGAGAGACAGAGCATGAACGGGGGAGGGGCAGAGAGAGAGGGAGACACAGAATCGGAAACAGGCTCCAGGCTCTGAGCCATCAGCCTAGAGCCTGACGCAGGGCTCGAACTCCAGGACCGCGAGATCGTGACCTGGCTGAAGTCGGACGCCTAACCGACTGCGCCACCCAGGCGCCCCAGCCAGATTTTAAATTTATGTGTAAGTATAGGTAGAAGATTTGATCCTCATTTCGATGAAAATCATAGCAAATCTAAAAGCTATGAAATTTTTTCTTTAATGAAGCTATTTCCTCTTTCAAGTATAAAATGACCCTGAGTAATGTTTTCAATAAATATGTTAATATTTCTTCTGTGATTAGGCTGTAATAAGCATATACGTTTAAAGATATTTATTATACAGTTTGGTTGTAGAATATTAAAAATTAAAATGATTACATAGAATTCTAAACATCTAATATGGTGGTAGAATGTTTCCACTGGCAAAAATATCTCATAATTTCATTTGCTTCACCTGTATCTTTATAATAAAAATAGCTGTTTACTAAATACTTACCATGTGCCAAGTACTGTGTTTATATGATCTATATTATAACAATGCTAAGAGGTAGATATTAATATGCCCATTTTATTAAAAATTTTTTTAATGTTTATTTATTTTTGAGAGAGAGAGAGAGGCACTGTGTGAGCAGGGGAGGGGCAGAGAGAGAGGGAGACAGAATCTGAAGCAGGCTCTAGGCTCTGCTCTGAGCTGTCAGCACAGAGCCCGATGCGGGGCTTAATGTGTGATCATGAACATGAACTGTGTGATCATGATCTGAGCCGAAGTTGGATGTTCAATCGACTGAGCCACCCAGGTGCCCCTCTATGCCCATTTTAGAAATGAAGAATTTAGGCTCAGAGAGGTTAAGCAACATATGCAAGGGCATACAGCTATGAAGTGATGGAAATAGGATATGAACTCAGGCCCCAAACCAGTCTCTAAATCATCTTACCCAAATGCCACCTTCCTTTTTCACTCACTTTCTCTCTCCTTTTCCTTTGTTTACAAAAAGCAGTCACATCATTGCCATTTAAAAAATTCTTCCAGTTATTTTTCAGGAAAATTTTATATTATGGGTAGAAAGAAGACCAAACTAATTTGTATCAACACTCTCTACTCCCTTCTTATTCACTCTTCAACCCATGGCCACTTTGTTTTTACACCTGCCACTTTATTGGAAATGGTTTTCACTAAGGTTGCCAATAGCCTCCAAATTGCCCAGTTTCATGGAGATTTTTCAGTTCTTGTCTTACTGGACTTCTGTTTACCATTCTGGAAGCTTTTAGCCTTTGGTTTCTAACACCCTGCTCCCCTGACCCCCTATTCTCTTCCTTCTTTTTGATTATTCCCATCTGCTTCATTATCTCTGGTAAACATTCAAATGCCCAAGAGGTTCAATCCTTAACCCACTGTTCAAATTGGCCAAAGGATCTCTGTGAGATCACAGCCATTTTTACGTAGTCAAATATCACTTCTTCCCAGTGTCAGACATGGGTTCAACATAGTCCACAGGCACCCCACATGCACTCAACAGCCCCCCTGTACTAAATGCCATTTCAGTGTCTCCACCACCCACCAGGTCACCCCAGCTGAAACCCTGAAAGTTGTCCTTGATTGCTTGCTCTCCACATTCCAACCAATCACCATGATGTTTTGTGAATTTTCCCTCCTAAATATTTCTTGACCACATTCCTTCTCCTCCATTCTCATCACTCCTGTTCTGGTTTGAGCCCTCATTCTCCCTTGACTGCTGCCATGGCATCCTAAACAATGTCCCTGTTTCCAATATGGCTCCCCTAAAATTTATCCTCCGTACAGACATATCTAAAGTGAAAATCCATCTAGCTGTCCCATCAGGCACTTCCAATAAGATATAGGATCCCACTGGCCCTTACTAACCTCTTCATGATCTGATTGCTGCTTATACCTTTGGCCGCATCTTTTACAATTTCCTGTCTGAGGCTTTATAGTCCCCCAAATCCAACTGCTGATCTCATGTAAACATCATCCCACCCCACCCCATCTTGCTCTTTGTTTTCTTTGTCTGGCTAATACATATGTATTGTGCAAGACCTGGCTCAGATATTTCCTCTAGAAAGTCTTCCTTTACCTGAGTTTAATGCCACTTTCTATGATCCCCAAATACACTATACATATTGCTGTCATTGCAATTTTAATATTTTAATGGCTTCTGGATCTCCCTCCTTTGCTAAACAGTGAGCTCCAGGGGCTGTAGCACTGGGCCCAACACAGGTTTTTGCTCAATTAGTCTCCTTAACTAGGGCAATAACTAAATGATTAAGTAAATGAATAAACACAGGATTGGGTTCAATACACCATTCATCACTTATGTGACCTTCAACTAATTATTAAGGTTATTTGGGTTAAAGTGTCTTCATTCATAAATAGGCATAGTTATTCTGGCCCATCTTGTGATTGGGAGAATAAAATAATCGAGTTTAAATACTATATGCAAAATGTGAAGTATTCTAATGGGCATTTATAAGGCAAGTTGGTCTGAATAGACAATAGCATAATAAGTAAAGCTGTTTTTACTAAAGTTTGCCTTAGATTTTCTTCTTTTACCTCTCCAATCCATATTCTAGGTTTATGGTTTCATGAGTTTATGTAGATAATGCCACTTAGGACCCATGCAAATTCACCACAACTTGTAAACTAGCTTTGAAGAAAAACAATTTAAAATTGCTATTTATTCCTTATTACCTTTCAAAATTGATTAATACCAAATTTATGGGGAAAATGAAATTCATTTCAAGGCAGTATATTTATAAATATATATTTAAAAATTTTTTTAATGCTTATTTATTTTTTGAGAGAATCAGAGTGTGAGTGGGGGAGGGGCAGAGAAAGAGGGAGACAGAATCCGAAGCAGGCTCCAGGCTCCGAGCTGTCAGCACAGAGCCCAATGTGGGGCGTGAACTGACAAACCACGAGATCATGATCTGAATGGAAGTCGGGACGCTTAACCCACTGAGCCACCCAGGCGCCCCTCAGGGCAGTATATTTAAATATTTTAAGGAGTTATTTCATTTCTGTGTTATCAGTCAATTGGATATTTTGCACATAATTCAGCTAATGGCATATCTCACTAGAGGAAAGATTTGAGAGATCTTTTACGTCAAATAAACAAGTACTATTGAATACTCCATAGCAAACAGCCCATTGCAACTTTGTGATTTAGGTAATTTGCAATTTCCCTCCTTTTCTCCAGACCTTGTATTAATTTTATGGGCCTTATCCTACTACAAAGCTCTGCATAGCAAGTAGTACTTCAGTCAGAGCAGAGGGGACTTGCCTCACTGTATTCCTTATCAGATCTACAGCAAACCTGGCTATTCACTTGATCATCACCACAACCCTCACTACCTTCCAAAGAACTCCTGAACACAGGGGGAGTTTGCTTATTGTGGATGGCATCTTTTTGTGAGACATTCTATTGAGATGAAGAGTCTCCCTAAGAGTTGTTGAATTTTAAAATTTTACCTCTGGCGAGAATTATTAAAGATACCACTAAAAGAAAAAGTGCTCTTTAATAGATACTATTGATATCATTATGTACATAAGACACACTATTAATCATTCTGATCTCATAATTCTTAGATGTTCAATAATGTGAAAATTGTAGTAATTGAGCAGGTATGTCAATTATATGTATATATTTTTAAATGTTTATTTCTGAAAGAGAGAGAGAGAATGAGCAGTGGAGGGGCAGAGAGAGAGGGGGACAGAGGATCCAAAGCAGGCTCTGCACACTGACAGCAGTGAGCCCCATGCAGGGCTCGAACTCACAAACCATGAGATCATGACTTGAGGCAAAGTAGGAGGCTCAACGGACTGAGCCACCCAGGTGCCCCCATTATATGTATTTTTAAAATAACTTTTCATGTGCATGTACAGAAGCACATTTGTAGTTCTCTACCTTAAGATGAAATAATAATTATGATACATAAAACTACATTGTATGACAGGGAAACTGTGTTTCAAACATTATCTACTTGTCCTTACAACATTTACCCAGAACATACTAGAAATACTTGAATAATAACATCCCAAAGTACTTCTTGTTATAATTCCAAAGAAAACCTATTGCTCCTGCCCCAAGAAAAAAGAATTATTTACCATCACTTTGACTAATAGTTAATTGGATGAAATTACTTACTTGTGTACAATTGGGGATATCTCCTCAGCCCTCCTCCTGAAGGGACAGACTTTTTTTTTTTAATTTTTTTTTTAACGTTTATTTATTTTTGAGACAGGGAGAGACAGAGCATGAACTGGGGAGGGTCAGAGAGAGGGAGACACAGAATCTGAAGCAGGCTCCAGGCTCTGAGCTGTCAGCACAGAGCCCGACGCGGGGCTAGAGCTGACAGACCGCGAGATCATGACCTGAGCCGAAGTCGGCTGCTTAACTGACTGAGCCACCCAGGCGCCCCTGAAGGGACAGACTTTTACTATACTTTTATTTTTTAATTTTTAAAATTTTTAAAAATTAAAAATATATTTATGTATGTATGTTTGTATGTATTTATTTATTTTTTAGCAATCTCTACACCCAGTGTGGGGTTTGAACTCATGACCGCGAGATCAAGAGTTGCATGCTCTCTGACTGAGCCAGCCAGGCACCCCTTGCTATACTTTTAGAAACTACTTAATTGGCAAACATTGACAGTGTTTCTTTCCTAGCAAACGAGAGGGATGGACATGGAGGGAGTGAGGAAAGAGATGATGAAGAGGGACATCCCACACACAGTACAAATTGTTAAGAAAAGAAAATATTTTCTGTAATAGCTAACTAATTTGGCTTGTCTATAATGATCCTCTTGGGCGATAACCATTAAACTACACTTAGGGAGGCCCTAAGATGGACAAAATTAGTGAGATTTTCTTGTCCCTATGAATAAAACCCAGTAAGTTATATACTTGAGAAAGAAATGGCAAAAAAATAAATAAAATAAAATAAAATTGGTGCTTACTTTCTGTTCCTTTTCCGGGCTCGGCTGTAGGCTTCTAAACCTTCTGTTAGTGTCTTCAACTTCTCGGGCTCCACCTGAGTGAAGGCATGAAGACCAAACCATATTACCCAGACCTGCAATTGTTAACACCGTTTTTTACTTTCCTGCTGTGGGGAGGGAGGCTTAACTTTCACTGCCCTGTCAGGTGTCCTGTCCTTGCTCAAGCTGGGGCTGATTGTGTGGCTCCAGGCTGTAACATCAATGGAAATGAAAGATTGGTTGGCTTTCCAATTGTCAACAGTTTGTAAAGAATGTTTTAAGAACAAAATCTGGAATTTAAATAGCCTTCAATTCACAAAATCATGTAAATCAGAGATGGTTTGCTTCCCCTACTGCCTGACACCCCGCTACTGCAAATCTGTACTCCAGGAGAAGGGGGCCAGGAGCGGTGGTGAGTGAAGGGGGGCGGCCCAGCTACTGCAAATCTGTTATTCCAGCAGAAGGGGAACAGGAGCCATGGTGAGTGAAGGGGGCGGCCTTTGGAGCTGGCAGACGGAAGTTTGAATCTGACCTCCTCGGTTTCTAGCGTGAATAAAACACTCAAATGTTCTGAGCTCAGTTTCCTCCTCTTTAAAATGAGGACAACGATACCTACCTTCCTGCTACTATGGCTGTGATGATTAAAATGCAGCAAGTCATGTTGAACACAGTCAAGCACAGAGCGGCTATTATTACTTAGGACACGTTGGGTTCTGCAGAGGCCACAATTTGAGTGGGAGGTGGGCCACCTTAGTCCTTACTGCTGTGGGAAGAGGTGTGGCTACACCTTGTGGGCGTGTCCTCTCCCTTCTTGCTTCATCCCTGCCAGCCTGTGTGAAGCTTGCTACTTCTTCACAGTGCGGCCACCAATGGTGGCTGGGGTGTTGGTGGGGGTGGGGAGGTGTAGGCTTTGCCATTTGCCCCCAGTAATCTCTGTCACGGTTCTTGAAGCCACCCCCCACCAAGAAAAAGTTACTAAATAAGAAAACTTGTATGTAACTTGTGAATAAAAAGACCTTTAGAAAAACATTGTTATTTTTTGTCAATCTTAAAAAAAAAAACAATTTAAGTAAAAACAGTGTTGCTTGCTGTGTAAACACAGCTTCAAGGCAAGTCTTCTCAGCCATCGCTTAGCCCCCCAGCCTCTATGCTACTTTTATATAAAAATTCAAGAAGTTGTCAAAATGCCTCATGGGTAAGACAATAAATACTAAGAAGCAAGGAAATGATTAACTTTTCTCTTGAAATCTTCCTGAGTCATGAATATCATTATTAAGTAATTTTTCTTTGACCCCTTCAAATTGAGCACACGGTAATGGGTAACAAAGGGTTTCATCTCTTAAGTTTGAAAACAGGTATTTCTAACTATTCAGTGAGGAAAACATATAACAAAGACACTTTCCTCTTCACAATTTTGTGTTTTGTCCTAAAGGATGCAAATACACACGACTTCATGGGGGACACCCAATCTCTTGGATGCTAGAAAAGGAGACAATTTTGTTCTAACAACACTTCACAGGAGCCATGAAGGAAAGTGTCTTGTTGAAATAAAAAAGGAAAGGGAAGGGAAGGGAAGGGAAGGGAAGGGAAGGGAAGGGAAAGGAAGGGAAGGTGCCTGGATACACTTTCACATTTCATGTTAGAAAAGAGGCTTCATTTTGTATTTACTCACATGAAGAGCATAGGAAAGATATTTCACACATTAATTTATGTAATCTATAGCTAATTCCACAGATATTTAAATAACCTCCTTTGGTAGTAGGAAGGAAGCTCTCTTGTAACATAAACTCATATTAGACACGAGTCGGTGTAGTGAAAGATCTCAGAAGGGAATGATGCAAAGCAACAGGAAGCGGATTCACAGTGAAACAAAGCAAGACGCCAACATGAAGACCTACCCCCTTGGTCTTAGTTCCTCAAAGTTAAGTTAAAACTATTTTTTAAACCTCAGTTTTTATTTTTAGTTAAATAAAGAATAAGGGGTAATAAGAACATTTCTTGTGCGTTTATTACGGGAAAGGTACTGTTCTATCATTTAATATGGTAATACTGCAAACTAGTATTATTTTTGTTGTTTTACACATGGGACTCAGTGAATTTAAGTAGCATAGCCAGCATTGAAACTCAGGTCTGACTGCAAAGCACTCAACCTCTCTCCACCATACCAACTCCAATATACATTGAAGTATACAGTCATTTAAACACCCACTCCCCCACCACAGATAAACCAAAAAAAATAGATCAAATTAACTTAAATCAAATTACATTTTTACAAAAATTTAGATAACACATGCCTAAATTTATCTTTTAAAATTTTTTATGGTTGGATAATTTTCTGGTAATTTTGCTGAACTAATACTCTTCTGTGATTTTTTTTCCCCCATTTAAATCGCCTGTAAGGCTGTAAGGTACTCCATAATGAACTATATTATTTATAAAGGATTCAATGACCTTGACACAGAAAGCAATGATGGTGCTTTCCAAAACTAAATATAAATAAGATACACATCACTGTTTATTTCTGATTTGACAAGATCATACATATCCAGAGGTAAATGTTTAGTTTATTTTGTTTCAGAATTTTAGTACTCTACTGGATTGTGAAATATATGAGGAGCATACATTGTTTGTAGGGAATTATTCATACACTTATGCAATATTCAAGAAACTGTTTAAAGATACCGCCGTCCCCTCAGATGGTATCAGAGAACAAAATAAATTCAATTTCTAGTCAAATCGAAATCATATTTAATGATTTAATGAATACTCCCTCATAAATTACTTAGCTGACTTGTAAATGAGGAAAATACTGAGAAATCAAATACATAAATGCAACATTAAAAAGGAAAAACACACAAATATTTTTATAAAACTTACACTGAAGGAGCCAGTAATTCAAGACACTTAATACTTTGATCTGTAATTATAACCTTATGTTCCTGTATAGTCATAAGTCAGAAGTTCCATAAATTATTTAACTCTTATCTTGGTGAGAAATCAAGGGAGGACTTTATAATGTATCTTTCCTCATAATCTGCCCCATATTCTTACTCAAATAAGGATGATGTGAATAGTAATGACCAACATTGAATAACTCTCTTCACAGATGTCAGTTGAGACTTAGAAAAAATTACCAGAATTTATATGTATTTATAGTTCACATATTACCTCATGTATAAATATACACATATACTGAGTATTTTTTTGACTCCTAAAATCCTCCTTTCACTCATTCATATTCTTTAGACATCACAATTCTTCAACACAAATAGTTCTATAGCCTGTTTGTTCAGTATGGTTGGAAATATACCCAGAAGCATACCCATATACTCTTATAGGGAGGAAGTTTCAGACTTCTCTGAACAAACCTGAATCTCGGTTGCTGTTTTTGTTCATGAGGCACACATTAAAATTTGGTAATTTAATTAAGTTTGATTTGGGGTCAACATGGTAGCATGTAGTGTATCATAGAGGTAACTTAAATCTACAACAGAGGGAGACACAAACCTTTAAGGGAGCCAAACTGACCCTCTGAAAATGAGGTGGGGTATATGTTAGAACCTGGATCAAAGATCTTAGATCACTTTTTTTTTTTTGACGTTTATTCATTTTGAAAGACAGAGAGCATGAATGGGGGAGGAGCAGAGAGAGAGGGAGACAGAGAATCCAAAGCAGGCAGCACAGAGCCCAACGCAGGGCTCAAACTCACAAACTGTGAGATAATAACCTGAGCTGAAGTCGGATGCTTAAACAACTGAGCCACCCAGGAGCCCCTTAGATAATGTCAAAATTTCCTGCAAGCTTGAAACCTGGTAATGGGATTGCATTTCTTGGTGATTTACTTGGCTCCTACTTAGTGCTGAGGCAAAGCTGTTCCACAAAGGTCCAAGGACAGAGTACAAGCCACATTCCAGATTTCCTAAGACAGACAGGACAGCTGAACGCAAACCCGCTCTTCATTCCTTACATTTCATCCAATTTTTACAATGTCCTCAGCTCCTGGTATTGGGGAATGGTATTGTGCACAGAGTACCAAGCTTAGTTTAGGAGACCAGACTGGGTGCCTGGCTTAACTGCCTGTCATTTGTGCTCTTAGGAACGCCACTTTGCTGAGTGTCAGCTCCCTGGCCTGTAAAATGGGGATGGTTGTGCATCTTTACGGGTCATTGAGAGAATCTAAAAAGATAACGAAGACGACGGTGCTTTAAAAACACCAAAGTGTCATTGGTGGCACGTGAAACAGGACCAACCTTTAAACACGTCTAATAGTTATATATTCATATGTTTATATTAGAAAAATACAAAGAACATTATACCTGTGATTTCACACATAGTATATCTTAGACTAAGACTGAAGGAGTTATTTAAAAAGTGGCTTGAATGGTGCCTAGTTCATAATAGGAGTCCAAAAAGCATTTGTGGAATAAATAAATAAAGGAGTAAGTGAATTTGAATAAAGTTTCTAGCTAAGTGGTCTTACAGGTAGCATGCAACTTTGGCTGAAGCCTGGGAAATACAGCTCTGAAGCAACAAGCAAATATGAGGCATTTATCAGGTTCATTATTGTCAAACATTTATTAAACAGTAAATATTAAAAAATATCTTCAACCTGAAAAAGTCCTGCTAACCTAAGGGCGATATTTCAGTATTTTTTTTAAAGAATGGGAATTAATGATAAAGAAATACTTTGGAGTAAAGAGTTGACTCACCTGTGACAGAAGGATGAATCTAATTTTCCATCAATCGTACTCGTGGAAAAATCCCTAAAGCGAATCCCATTGTTCTTCCAAATGAACTAACCAAATACACATGAACAATTTTTGCCAGTAGCGTTATCTGAGGTTGTGTGTGTGTGTGTGTGTGTGTGTGTGCGCGCATGTGTGTTTCCTTTCTTCTTCACTTTGGAAGCAGTGTTTTTAAGTAGTGGAAAAGTATACTACAGGACTAGAATAAATCTATTCTAAATGTACAACAAATTTCACGTTGATCTGCCACACATAAATGGAATTAAATGGTTTGCGTAAGCTCATATTTCTAAAGCAGGACTGTTTAAAAGTTCACATCACAGAAACACGCATTGGCCTCAGGCTAACTCTATGAACACTGTCCTGACAAGCTCGAGGACACTGTGTGGGTCTCAGCTATCTGCAAATGGAACTAGGCCTCTTTAACCTTGTTTAGGGAAAAAAAGTTACAAAATTCCACAATTCACTTCAGTGATGTTTACAGTCTCACCGAGGTTTTACTTTGCTTAGTCTTTTTGCTAATATTCACATTTTTGGTCCTCTCTATTTCTTCATTTTTATTATCCTCCAAATTTTGACCAGGCACTGACTTTGTTAGCCTGGATTTTATCTTGCACAGAACTTTCCCAAAACTACTTTCCTCCCTTTTCAAGGAGATTCTGTTGCTACAGAGTGTTGATGGTCCTGCCACCCCACCAGCCACAACGCAGCCCAAATACTGCGGTTGGTGACTGGGTGTGGAGACAAGGACTCATTTCCAACTGTAATTAAGAAAATATATAAGGCAAAGGTAATACACAAAGAACACTTTCGACAGAGAATAATAGTACTAAAGAATACAAATAGCTAATCTGATAATCAAGCACAGGAAGCTGGTTCTTCAAAGTAAAATGTTTAAACATCGCAAGAAAACTCAAACTTAAGCTATACATTCCCAAAATGCGACGGTAAGCTGTCTTTATGTTTCACACTGTCAAAATGTGTGTGTGTGTGTGTGTGTGTGTGTGTGTGTGTGATAGTCACCTGACATACAGAAAGTGTATTGTCCTCAAATAAGTTTAGTTATGAGTTTTAATAATAAATGATGAGTTTTGTCTCATTTGAATGACTATTCAGAGAATTATTTTTATCTCTACCTGCCAAATATAATCATGTGAAAAAAGGCAAAGTGTAATTCTAAAGACAGAACCCTACCCACTGCTATTAAAAACATGCCTTTATTTGGTCATGTAGTGTGGCACTGAAATGTAGAACTTTTCTGGGTAATCAGGAGGTGTCTCTACCTGTCCACCAACAACCAATGTTTCATTGAAAAGAAACATTATGGTGCCAATCTAGAAATAAATCCTTTCCTAAATTTGGCTCAAGGCAGAATACACATTGAATGTAAGAGCAATGACATGAAGACCAACGGGAAATGTTCAAGAAGAGTAAAATTTATGTGCTAAAAAAGGAATTTTATTATTTGATTATTACTTTGACAGACAATACTTGTAGGCTAGTTAATGTAAGATCAGAGATGGCAGATGATAATTTCAAAATATAGTTTAGAAAACAGGAGCACTTTTCCCATTTTTAAATAATGACTGAAACAAGTATATAAAGACACCCATTTCCCCCACCCCAGTTTCATAGACTCAAAATGTAAGTTTTGAGTGTGTACATCATGGTGGAGGTGGAGAGGTGTAATGCCAGCCGAAGCCACTTCCCTTTCCAAGAATTCCCTAATACTGTGCCAAGATCTGGCAGTGTGCCTCTCCAGCTATGATGATGTACTGGAGCCCAGCACTGAGGGCTTATTCTTGGCCACTGAACCTTAAACTATAAAGGATTTATGGTTCAGAGAGAAACTTGCATCATTTATTTAGAAAAAGTATAAATATCTTTCAGGCCATACTTCATGACAAACTGGTAACTGAAGGAAAGAATGTAGCAGAGGGTAAGGAGATGAATGCTACTTTCTGAGTGGTGTAATACCAGGCACAGGATATTCTCTAGTGTTGTCACATAGCTTCAGTATTGGGGCAGTATTCTGTAGGGGCGATTCGGTCCAACTTTCCATGGACTGTTAAAAATCTCTACTAATTAAAATTGTTGTATATGTGGGGGTGGGGTAGGAAGGTAAAGGAAGAAAGTCTGAGTTGGTAGTTTTTAGCAACACTGTTGGGAGGGACTTTCAAGCTTTAAAATGCTTCCAAGTAGAACTCGTGCATGAAATGAACAGCTAATAACAACTTGTAATCTGATACGCCAATTTGTATGCGATGTGCTGAACTTGATTAACAAATGGTTATCAACTATTTCATCCATTAAACATATATATTATAATCCTCTCACTCTCAACCTGGTTAGTAAATCTTTTATTCATGGATAACGCATAGGTAAGCAATAACTAAAGTCAAATTACCACAATTCCACGGTGGTGAAATCCAAATTAATAAGGTTGTCTAACATAAAACAACAATAACAACAAAACAAAAACAAAAATAAAAAAACCACAAAGAGATGAAAAAAAATGGGCAAGGAGGCTAATTTTTACTGAGCCTCATTTGAGTGTTGGATAATCTACTTATGGTATCTCATTTAATTCTTAAGACATTATTTTGGGGCGCCTGGGTGGCGCAGTCGGTTAAGCGTCCGACTTCAGCCAGGTCACGATCTTGCGGTCGGTGAGTTCGAGCCCCGCGTCAGGCTCTGGGCTGATGGCTCGGAGCCTGGAGCCTGTTTCCGATTCTGTGTCTCCCTCTCTCTCTGCCCCTCCCCCGTTCATGCTCTGTCTCTCTCTGTCCCAAAAAATAAAATAAACGTTGAAAAAAAAAAAAAAAAGACATTATTTTGAGCAGGAACTGATATTCCCACTTGGGGGGTGAGGAGATTGCAGCTTGGGTGATTAATACAGCTACCCAGCATCATTTAGGAAACTGACGCCCCTGGATTAAGCTCATGTGAGAATGCCCAAAGCCTATACCTCTTTCTGCCACACTCTGCTTTCTCTCTAGTTCTCTGTAGACTATGTTCATAGAGTACTTGATGTTTTGAAATAAAACCTCCTAGGAAGCAATCTCAAAAAGTGCTGAACAGTTCTAATGCATTATTAGTAATTCTGTTACATTTAATATCCCACCAAAGATTAAAAATGCCTTTCTAAGACCATAAACTGACCAGGTCATTTACTATGACAGTTGGCTAAGGTATCAACTTAAGGACAACGTGGACATCTCAGCCCTAGGCAGACATCAGTGCTCCAGTCACAGCATTGATCTGTTGGTCCAGAGAGGACCCACACAACCTGAAAACAAGATTGATGCCCAGCTTAATTAATTACCATAATTTTTTTCTTTTTACTTTGCTTGCTTCTGAAAAGAATTTGAAGTGGTTTGCTGAGAACAAAGACTGCAACAGAAAATAAATGATAGGTTTGTGGGATGTGGGGGTGGGGAGAGATAAGATAATAAATCTATTCTAACACTTGAGTTAACATACACTTTATCTGGAGGGATCTGACAGAATCTTGGATTAATTTACTTTGGTGGACATGGAAATAGTATGAAAAACTGAGAAGCTAAGAAGGTTTAAAATGATAAACGTGTAAGAAAATTGGTTACCTAACCTTTTCTTCTGAGATACTACAAAGATAAACACTAGGGGATGTGGTCCTAACATTCCACATTAGCAAGGTGGAATCAATTAGATTTTCCTATAATAAACAAATTGTTTATGGAATCAGTCTCTATCTTTCTCTCTTGACTTTATTAAAATGTCAGCCTTTGCTACAGTATATAGAAGGAAACCTAATGCATTGCTTATCTTTTTAAAACCAGAAATCTGATTATTAATGCACAAGACTTTATTTGTCCAGCATTGCTGAGGACTAAGGGGTTCTATGTAAATAAAATTTACATCATGACTGGTTTGTTCACCGGACTAAGAGTACACATTTTAAAAATGTTTTACTGGAAATCTTTTCAAATAGAATCATGCTTTGTCTTACACAGATATTGAACATAGTTTAATTTTTTTCTTGATGAACCAGAATCATCAAGACATCAAGGAAAGGCCATTTGGCTTGAAGTCAGACAGACTTGTGTTTGAAATTTCGCCTTTCCTGGTCTTATACATTGAGAACATTGGCTTTCAGGGGCATCATTAAATAAGCTATGAGGAAGCCCTTCCTTTGTTTTGTGAACTATAGAAGAAAAAACAGTGTTTGTGAAACAGCACTTTGTTTTGTTTTTTTTAATGTGCAAAAGTGAGGTAGGTCCTGAAAAGACCAGAGATTTTTAAAAATGTTATGTGCCCTAGAGCTTCTAAGGCTGTTATACCTTACTTTTTAATGATAGATAAATATTTCATGTGTTATCATTAATATTTTATTATATGTTTTCAATTTTGCACCTCTAAATATATGCTTTACATTATTTTTTGGTGAATTACTGAAAATATTTTTAGCGTATCATGATATCAAGGTTTTCATACTAAGGTTGTCAGAATGCCAACTTACAATGTCAGGCAGTGGGGAAGGACATTTGAATTGACAGAAATGTTATGCTCCCTGTTAGCAATTCATCTATTGCCTATAATAAGGAAGAAGAATCTGGATATTTTAAACACTTACAATAAACATAGTGAGTGAAAACCAGGTGCTTATTCAAATGCAGCAAAATAAATGTTTCTTGGACTCTTAGATAATGATTTTTTTAAAAGTGTATCTCCCCAAACATTAGTGAGCAACTCAGTCCCAGGAGTTTGCAAACACACACTAACCAGAAGATTAGGACCATTGTTTAATGTGAAATGTGTTAAAAGTACATGCCTTTATTCTCCTGAGGACATGAAGAGATATTTAGACAAGGCATTTAGGACAGGAAGAATGTTTCCAGGAAAGGGAGGCCATAATCTTTTTTTTTAGCTAAGCTTTTTGTAAAATGGCACCTAAAAAGACGTGGTTTCATTTGCACAGAGATTGTAAAACAGTTCAGCATCTACATTTTAAATTTGTAGCAGTCCATTTATATTATAAAAGCCCAATTTTGCTGTTTCTAATTACTTTTTGAATAAACTGTCAAAAGTATTTAGGTTTATCAACCTAAAGAATGTTTTGTCTGGTCTCAGAGAGATTAGAGAATAAAATGTTTTGTGAACAGGAGTATGGAATTCATTTTCTTATCAAACGTAGAAACATTATGCCCAGAGCATATCCTGACAAGTATATATTAGGCATTATAAGCAACGGGTTTAAGGACCTCCTGGTCATTTGGAGAAAGACAATCTTTTTATTGTGCTGGCAAAAATGTTTTTGGTTTCCTGCCATTAAACCTAAGTGCCAGTGGAAGTTTGAGCAGAGTTGAAAATAGCTTTATATAATATACCCTTTAAGAGAATAATATATATTTGTAAGAGTAATTTTTATTTCCTAAGGAGATGAAAAATTACGTTTCTTCATTACATGTGGGGAATGTGCATAATTATCTCCTCCTGGTCAGATATAAATTTTTCTATCTGCTTTGAACATTCTGCATATTTCTTGCCTCGTGAGCCAATTCTACCATTGTGAGAGGGGGTAAAACCCAGAAGACCCCTACTAATTTCTTCTAAATTGAATGGTAGTTTCATGGAGAAGTTTTCATTTAATTTATATGATCAGATTGTGTTAAGTAGAACCAGACTGTGGGGTTAAACATTTCCATATGTTATAAAGGCCCAGAACTTTTCCTGAAAGGAGACACCATTCTGAACACAGACGTTACCTGTGGCTTCCAGAAATGGCTGCAATTGCACCCTGGTTTGGCCCTCTCCTCAGCAGTATGTGTCACATGCGAGCACATGGAGGAGACGCTGTCCCCCGGCACTTCCTGTTGCCCTACCTCTGCCACACCCGTGGACTCCAAAGGTCACCAGATTTTTTTCCCAGTCATTGCTACTTGCCTTCATCCTCTGGGTATGGAATGAAGAGTTAGATAAATGCAGGGAAGGAAGGCAGAATTAACAAAACTCTGGAAATCTGGTTCCTAGGTTACAGGCCCTTGTGGAATCTATGAATGCTTCACAACTCACCCCTTGATAGGACATTTTGGTGACTATAACCATCCCCTCTTCATTTTATGCTCCAGAAGTTTGTGAGACCTCAATGAGTCATGAAGAATCCTAATTTCAAATCCAAAGAATCCAAAGTGATGATAACATAAAATAACAATTGACATCTGAACAAAGGTTAGTATTTGACAATGGATAAAGATTGGTATACCTTCCCTTCCTCGGGGCTTTGTTGACATGAATTGTGAACGTCGTCTTCTCTTACTAATTTTCCAGGCCAAGAAGTGAGTCCTTTGATTTGGCCCCAGACCAAGTCGCCAACGTTGAACGTCCTTGGCCTATAATGTATCAACTCATTTGAAGAAGGGGAATCTGGATTCCTTAGGTCATCTTCACTACTAATGCTCTTAGCGTCTGAAGGGCTAGGCACACACCCATTAATGCTTTTGGCATTAAAGTCTCCATTGTAATGGATGTAGTCTTTGACTAGAGAATTTTCCAAACTATTTGAGGAGCTTGGAGATTGCTCCTCTAGGACCAGGTCTTGCCTTGTAGTGCCCAGCAGCTCTCCAAAGCCCCGACTCTGTCGAGGTCTGTTCCCATTAATGTGTGCGCATCTTTCCACAGTGTTCTCTAGTCTCTCCTTAAAACTCATCATAGTTCTTTTGTAGTTATTATACCTGAAATTTTCCTCCAGAATTTTATCCCCTTGACAGTTTCTTGGTGGTAACAGTACCGGGTGCTGTTCCCCAGGCAGAAATGGCAGTGTGGAGACATTGTTGGACCTTTCGTGACAAGGACTACTGTGGACATGGCCTGGATGATCTAAGAATTCCTCACACTTCCACCTGTTTCGCTCCCCTCCAGGGCTTTGCTCCCCATCCCACTGTTTTTTGGATGTGTGGCAACTTGCTGACTTGAAATATTCAAACCCATCTCCTTCATTTGAGTTCTTTCCATGGTCCAGATTCCTGGGCAGCCGAGCCCCTCTTGCATTCCTTAGCCTACCATCATGATCGACACTGCCCATGTTTCGTCCATGAATGACTGCACTGACAGCACTGGGGAGACTTAATGGGTCACCAATCGAGGCAGTGAAGGCACTCATGGCACTCAGAGCTGGAATGGGGCTGATCTGAGTTGTACTGTTGACTGCAGTGGTGATGACAGCCTGCACTCCTTTGCTGGCTGCATCAACCACTGCTTTGTAAATGGCATCCACAGAAGCATCGCCTGGGCCGCCTACAATGAGGCCGTCCTTCACCTGCTGACCAAGAGATGAGTCAATCCTTGGCTGCAACTCACAAGATGGATCTTGGAAAGGTGGAAGTGGGGTGTTTGGATTCTCAGGAAGAGCTGTGAGCCCCGGCTGAGTGCTTATTCTTTTGTTTAGGAGAGCTGCATCTTCCTGCATTCTCACCTTGAAGAAACAGACAGGAAGCAATGAGAGAAAGAAAAGTCTTTAAAGACCTCAAAGAGAAAGACCATATTTTTAAGATTTGCCAAAATGCAAACAAACATAACAAGGAAGGAAATATAAAGGAAGAGCAAGGCTCAAACATGAAATAAAAAGTCACTGTTTACAAGAGCTTGGGTCCCATTTCTTTGGTTGAAATCATTTCACAGATTTTTTTTTTTAAAGAAATCATCATTACCAAACATTCTTTAGCAAAGTTACAGGTGAGGTGGTTGGACACAAACTGTTTTCAGGTGATGACTCCACCCATTTACCTGTCATTACAGGTTTTGCAACTTGGAATTCAAAGAGAGAAACAAGTCCATCACCAGCACTGCTCGAATTACAAAGGGAACCAAATTTTGAAAAGGATTTCTCACTCACTTATATTTCTACTGAAATACAACTAAGCTCCCTCCCTCTCTCTCTCTCTCTCTCTCTCCATATATATATATATATATATATATATATATATATGAGTATGATATATATATCATATATATATGATGTATATATATATATATCATACTCTTTTCATAACAACAAAATGTTTCTGATATGACACTATTTTTGAAGGTTTCGGATAGAACAGTGACACCTATTCTTCAATCTTACCTGGCTACTGGCTGGGGGACACCCCTCTGCTGTCAACAGTGTCAATGTCTCTCTATAGATGTGACTGTTAATTGGGAAGAAATGAAGGGAGGGAATGCCCACTAGATAAGAATATGCATGTTCAGGACAGGAAGGATGATGCAGTTTGAAAAAGTCCCCAAGGTTATTCTAATTTCACCAACCCCACCTAAGAATTGCTGCTTCAGACCCTTGACACTTCAATTTTTCCCCTCAATGATCTCTCCCTTCTTGTCTTCACATCCTTTTCCACTAACCAGAACCTGGGATCCATCAGCATATCAACCACTCTCTTGTTATTCTTCCCCTGTCTACACCTACCAGATAAAATCTCAATCTGGGATCATTTTCACTGCCTGCTTATCTGTATCCACAGTGAGGTTGCTGAGTATCTGTCTAGGAATTCAGGGCGTTCAACTGCAGCTGGGGGCTTATTGTTCTCATCAATCCAGTGACCCTCTAGTTAGGTACCATTCTCTTTCACAGCCATTCAAATCTTCATCCACTTCTTGAAGCTGGCTGCTTACCATCTCTAGCACTATTCTTAGCTGATAGCCTTACTTAACAGAGAAAATGGAGTTCATAAGGTTAAGAATTCTCATAGTTCTTATATTCTGCTACTCTCTGCCCCCTGGCAGGACACACTTCTCTGCAACTATCTATGCCCCCAATCCAACCCTGCTTCCCAGCGTAAGAGAGCCCTCTTCTGCTCTCTGAAGGTAAGTCCTTCATTTATGCTCTGGATCCCAAGGCACTCCTCAGGGATCTTACCTCATCTGTTATCCCTTGTCTTCCTTATGTTCAATCTTCTACTTTTCATTTTCATTTTTATTTTTCCTTTAGTATACAACCATGTGCATAGCTTCCATATTCTAAAAGTTTGCATTCAACCTACGTCTGTTTCTCTTATGTTCTTCATAGTCACGTTTTTGAAAGAGTAATCCATACTCTTTAATCCTAACCTTTTCATCCCTCCACCCACTGCAATCTGTCTTGTGCTCCCATCACCCCACCAAAACTGAATTCCACCATCACTGGTGATGTCCTAAATCTAGTGGATTCTCTTCAGGCTTTATCTGCTTGTTTGAGATTCTCAGTGACATGGCTGAGCACTTTCTCTTCCCTTCTAAATTTATTTTATTCCACAAGATGTACATGGACATATTCTCATTGTCAAAATAGATAAAATTTTCTTTATCACTACTCCCCACCCAAATCTGACTTTCCCATCCCACTCTGATCCCATTTTCTTTCTCAGAAGTAATCAGTGCTGGAGAGCATCCTTGCAGACACTTATTTTTAATACATTAAGGTGTTTAGGTGTATAGCTAATTTTCTTTCTTTCCTTCCTTCTTTCACATAAATGGTTTTGTACTTTAGTATTGTTCTATAATACTACAGTATTGAAGTCTTGCAATCTTGTGGATCTTTTCAAATCAGTTATATAAAATATACCTAAACCTACTAGTACTAGAAAGAGGGATATACCATAATATATTTAATTATTTCCCTACTGATAGACACTTAAGTGGCTTCTAATTTTTGCCACCACAAATAACGTTGTAATGAACATTCTGGCATGTGCCCTTTTGTTTACATTTGAAGATTTCTCTAAAATAGATACAAAGAAGTTGAACTTCTGGGTCAAAGGGTAGGTATATTTATTTTTTACGTTATTTTTGAAAAATGCTTATTTTTGAGAGAGAGAGACCATGCACGGGTGCGGGGGTGGGAGTGGGAGAGAGAAAGAGGGAGACAGAGGATCTGAAGTGGGCTCCGTGCTGATAGCAGGGAGCTCAATACAGGACTCACACTCACAAACCACAAGATCATGACCTGAGCCGAAGTTGAACGCTTAACTGACTGAACCACCCAGGCATCCCAAGGATATGGGATGGTAACCACCCAGGCATACCCAAGGATAGGTATATTTAAAAACCTGATAGGGGCACCTGGGTGGCTCATTTGGTTAACTGACTGACTCTTGCTTTCAGCTCAGGTCATGATCTCACGGTTTGTGGGTTCAAGCCCCAAGTTGGGCTCTGTGCTGACAGCACTGAGCCTGCTTGGTTGGGATTCTCTCTCCCTTTCTCTCTGCCCTTCCCCTGTTGGCTCTCTCTCAAAATAATAAAAGAAACTTAAAACAAAAACCCTGATAAACTGTCAAGTTACCTGGATTTGTATCAGCATACAATTTGTATCAGCATACAATCAGACCAACAATATCTCTAAAAGTCAGCAAGGAATATCAATCAATCTGATTGACACATAAATGTTGTAATTTGTCTAACTCTGATTACTCTTTTCATATGTTCATTAATAATTTATTTTTCATTTTCCGTTCATATCTATTGCTCATTTTTCTATTATCTATTTCTATTTCTATTATCAATTATCTTTTTTCTTCCTGATTTGTAGGAGCTCTTTTTGTGTAATGAATGTCAATTACTTGCCATTATTATGCAAGTATTTTCTGCCAGGTGCCACTTGTCTTTAACTTTGTTTAAAATGCCCTTGATCATATGGAGATTTTAAAGTTTTATGTATTCAACCTTATTACTTCTTTTCTTTTTGACCTCCTGATTTTGTATCTTACTGAAAGAACCTTCTCTGCCTCAAGATTATTAAAAAAAATCTGTATTTTCTTTTTATATTTATTAAGTGTCATTCTTTCCATCTAGATCCTTAATCTATCAGAAATGTATTCAGCTTGTAAAGATAAAGGAAGGTGATGTGGCTGAAGCCAGGGAGAGTGGTGAGGGCAGAACTGGAGAGTCAGGCCAAGCTGGCATGTTAAAGATGTAGATTTCAGTCAGGAGAGCAGTGGAAACCACCAAAGGGTTTAAGAGGATCATATGATCAGTTTTTACTGTCCACTCCAAAAGGACCACTGAGAGGCCTCAGTCAAAATAAAATAACCTTCACACAAAAGACTGGAATGTTTAACAATAGTCATTCTTGGGAAATAATAGTAAGTGGACGTGAGAGGGCACATGACCTCCTTTTTCTGTCTCTTCCCCCCAGTTAAGTATTTTAACAGACCTAGACATTGTTTACTATTTGAATAACCCAGGGAAGGAGAGTACCTGAAAGTTCTGAAACAGACAAGCCATAGGGTTACTGTTAGCCGGGCAAGGAATTGTGGGCTGTCCTTGAAATGCTTGCAGGTTCTGGTACCCCTGGAGAAGTTGCTGCTGCGGCTGCTGATTTGGAGGAAACATCTGATTGTTGTTTAACAGCGACTGCAGATGAGTCAGTTGATGGTTATTCAATGTATTGTTTATTGAGGACATGTCACCTATAGTTTGAAAAACATAAAATGTAAGTCAGTGTGACTCTTCAGAGATCCTATGCCTATCTATGCACCTGAGGATTCCTGAAACAAAAACTGAAAACTGCACTTGGCATGGTCATTCTTTTCTCTTTTTCTCATCAATGTCTTACTAAGTGGTAAACAGAGAGTATTATTATTAATTAATTTTATCTTTCGTAGTTAGTTTTTTGACTTTATGTCCTGGAGACACTACTTAGTTTTTGCTCTATCCATTAGCCAATCATTATAGATTGAGCTTCAGTGTTATAAACTCCTTGATATTATTTTTGTTACAGCACCTAAAACTAAAGGTGGAAATTAATCGTAAAATGTTTTAGTAATCATAAGTATCTGAGCGAATTATTAAAATGAGTGGATCTGATCAGGCCTTGTTAACAAAATTTAGTTCTCATGCCACAGTCGTCAATAAATACCACCAAATAAAATCAGATTTGGCCAAGGAATATGTATATTGTTTTTAAGTAAAAGGTTGGTCACCTAAAATTAAAACTCTAAAGAAAGCTAATAATACAAAAGAATTCATTGCCATAATCATTAAAAATGAATATTATTAAATCAGATGGGATTAGTCAACAACTAAGTTCATATTCATAATTCAAAATTAACTTGTTTTAAAATTACATTGAAATTATCTTGAAGACAATGCCATTGAAATTGTCTTGTAACTTGAAATATGTAAACCTGTGATGTATTTTAGGTTATTTAACTATTGATTTTGACACCAAATAGAACTAATAAACTATAGCAAGTAGTAAACTATAAAATTAGTAAACTATATTCTAAAGGTGTCCATAAAATCTGGAAACATTATTATTAATTTTTAGGTACTGCAGATGCCCTTTTGACAGTGTTATGTGTATGTGCCTCTTTCCAGACTTTCTGGATAGATCTCTGCACTTAATATTACAGCTATCTGCATCAGTCAGTTGGATATACTTGCATTATTTTCTAACTTTTTTGCGATAGAATAATATACGTGAAGGATTTTGTTTTTAAGCCACAAAGTTCTAAGGAATTATACTGGCTGAGGAAATCTAACAGCAGCTATTGAGACTGTCTGTTTCCTTGAACTTGAGCAAAATTTATCTTTGGATGTTTTTATGCCTTGTTTCTTATTTTGCTGGATAAGCATTTACTTTTGTTTATGTAGGGGTCACCTGGAAGAAACACTTCCTCAAACAGTTTCCATCCACAGTGCAGCCGCTCATACTAACCCTGTGATGCCACACCAACTAAAATTCAAATAAGAGTTATTTTTATGATGGGCCTGTGCTTTATTGTTTGGAAAATAAGACTCTACTTGGCTTAAGAGAATGATAGGTAGGTTAAGTTTAAGTGGCATCAGAATTAGAAGATCAGAGAAAGCAGATTAAAATGTTATTCAGTACTGCTAGAATAGGGGAAGAGGAAAAAGTCATTTTCATGTTTGTATAACTATGGGTGTGTGTGGGTGTTATTATATTTAGTTCCTTAAGCAAGCTGTGACATAACAAAAACATTTTTAAAAATAGTGTGACAAAATGGAGTTTTTAAAAAGGAGAAAATAGAATTAGAAAAACGTTTCTTTTGTAAAAATTTGTGAAAAAATTTAACTTACCAAGCAGACCTGTCCCCAGTAGAGGGTTAAGTAGCTGTGGCACCACAGAGTTACTGTTGAGTTTAGCTGGACCAGGTGTATTCCCAGCATTATTAGATATATTCAGCAATGTTTCTGCCATTGACACCACTGCTGTCCCACCAAGTGTTGAGACAGTCAGTGCTGCCACTGCTGATGATGTAGTGGTTGTGGTAGTGGTTGCCTGGGAGGAAGTTGCTATGGAAACCTCTGGATGATTAGCGGTGTTGGCCGATGCTGAGTTCAGGACACCTCCCAACAGCTGGGGATTCAAGGCCATTAATCCTGAGGCCCCAGTGACAGCTGGGAGGAACAGGGGGTTAAAAGTAGTGTCACTGCCTGCAAAGCTCGGTAAAGGGTTCCCCAGGGGGCTGGTTAAAAGGGTCTCAGCTCGGCTGTTCTCTGACTGATTGCTTGGCAAATGGTCTGGTGGGGCTGTCATCTGTGTTAATGAGGGTAAAGGGGTATTTTGCTGTTGCAAAAGATCTGAGATGGTCAGATTGAAAGATGGCAGGGGAAGCATGGCAGCTGCTTGGGCTTGGTTCTGAAGCAGGGCTGCTAAGAGCTGAAAGTGAACAGGCTGCAATACCTGCCCATCCATGTCACCGGAGAGAAAAGCTAAAGCAGCGTTTACATTCGGGTTGAGAAAACCTAAAGGGTGGAGGTTGATCTCAGACTTGCCTTCTCCTGCTGAAGGCTGGAGGATATTTAATAGATTCTGGTTTAGGAGATGCTGTTGATTCACTGGCAAAGAGATAGGTAGAGAACTGAGGAGGCTGGGGTTCAAGGGGTGTGGAAGATGGTTGTTTGAAGTGCTGTTGGATGGAAAATGAAGTGCGTGCTCTTGGCCAACATAAGGAAAATCACTCCCAATAGGCAGCTGACTCTGCAGTGGGTTTCCAGCTGCGGTGGTAACTATGACGCCATCTTGAAGAACAGATGTTGTCTTTGTGATGGCAGGGTGGCTGGTGCCAGCTATGGCTATGGAGGATGATGGTCCTGAACCGCCTAAAATGAAGAAGAAGAAGAAAAAACACTTATTAATTATGGATGTTAAAGAAGACAACCCCATAAAAATACATTAAGGTATATTTCAATTAATTTGTTACACACCACCTTTGGGAATTTAAATCAGATTAATTGTAATCAGAGATGATTTGGCACTGTTTAATAACACTTAAATTTAACTCTATACTTCCTCATCTACTTTGAAAATAGGTATATTGAAGAAGTTTAGAAATATTAAAAAATATTAAGAAATAGCTAACTATTCTGTCAAATAGCTTGCTTTTCACAAAGTGGACAAGGTGATGAAGACAGGGCAATCTGTGCTGTAGCTGGTAGACAAAGGTAACAAGGCTTTATTTTTCAAAATATATTTTCATTTAAGAAAATGTTTTTGGTCTTTATTTATAACAACCTTCCTTTTAGTGAAAAAAAACCCCTAGAATATACATGAGAGTATAAAACAAAATAAAAAATAGCTATGGAGATAACTATTAATATTTTAATGTGTAGTTCTGCAGGCTTTTCCCACCTGTATGTATATACATATGCAGACATATATACACATATTACATATTTTAACAAAAATGGAATCATGCTGTTTTGTAACCTTTTTCTTTTATCGATAGGTTTTGACTATCTTTCCATGTTAAGTCGTGTTAACTTTAGAGCCATTTTACTACTATCATGTATGAATATACCAAAATTTAATCAATCTACAGTCATGGATATCTGATTGTTTACAATCTTTTACTGTTGTAAGCAACACTATGGTAAACATTCTTATTAACTCATCTTTGCCAATATGCTCAGTTATTTTCTAAGGATAAATTCTTAAAAGGGGAATTCCAGGGACAAAAAGATTTACATATTTTTTAATATGAGTACATATTGTCACACTGCCCTACAGTGAAGTTGATCAATGCATATTCAACTTACATTTTCATAAACAGGGTATGGCAGTGTTCATTTCTTACCAACACTATGTTTTATCATTTAAGAACTTTTTGTCACTGATAGCATAAAGATACTCTGTACTTAGGATTCCTTAAATCAGACCAAATGCCATCACCCAAATAGCATTCTTAATCTTGAAAGTCTTACGCTTCAGATGAAAATTCAAGGAACTTAATATTTAAAAATATAAAATTTCAGTTGCTTATTATAATCATTTTAGTTGTTCTCAATCCAAGCTGCACAACAGAATTACCTGGAGAACTTCAAACAAACAAATAAACAAAAACAATGCCTGGGCCTTATCCCAGGCTAGTTGAAAGCTTGTCTCTTAGGGTACAGCTTGAGCAGTAGTATCCTTTGAAATCACCCCTGGTGATCCAGATGCACAAGGGATGGGGTGAGAATCACATTCTGTTGAAAAGGAACCTACAATCATTGTTTTCATAAAAGGTCTTTCCCTAAAGAGAAGCATTATGTAATATATGCATTCATCAAATATTGTTACAGGCTTATGTAACATGTATATGATATAATGAACAACACTAGTGTTACTGAAAATCTAAAATAATCCAAACACTTTACTGCTGTGCTATGCCATCAAAAACTTTATATTTGACCATGTTACCATTGAGACCTTGTCTAAATACATATATGCAGAAATGTTTCCATAGTTGTAATAGTACTACAAATTTTATATGCTTCTTGTTTTCTTCTAATGGAATAACAGAAGAATTTTTCCTTTTTGGTATATGGAAGTTTGCATGAATATTTTTAACCTTGTAGTCTATGGATCGATCATATTTGTTGACCTATTCTGATAAAGTTTGGTATTTATATTTTCATCATCGTATATAACACAGGGATGAACATCTTCTTGCATATGATACTTTGCTACCTTTGAGTTTTCTTTAGGAAAAACTGGCATGATTGTTGTGAGAATCAAAAACAGGTCAGTGACAGGCTTGTAATGTCTAAAAGTCTACACAAATAAATGGAGTTATCATTGTCAGCATTATTATTTACATTAGTAGCTGCGGTTAGTAGTGGTGATGTAGTAATAGTAGTAAGTATAAATCAGTATATCCAACACACCTTATAGAATATCTCTATATTGCATGACTTTGCAATTTTTCCCAGCTGTCATGTCAGTTTTTTTTTTTAAGTTTTCAGTGTTTCATTTAAAGAATGAGATTTATAAAAAATCTGTTTAAAAATATATAAGTATTTATAAACCTTTATCACAAGACAATGACTATGTGCACAATGAGTAGAGTAAGAACATATCAAATACTGAAGGAAGCATATGGTATACAATTCTTTAAATGTTAATTCAGCTTTGTGATTAAACAGTCAACACCTTAAGCATTTCATTGCTTCGTAAAGCTTCCTATTTCTGTAAGTGGCAAAAAAATGTGCTTTATTTGCATTTTGAAACCATGTTTTTAAACAAGCCAATAACAACTCTTATTTACTGGTAATCGCTATCTGTGGCCATTTTTTTCCCATCTGCTAACCAATAATGACATATTTAAATGTACAGATCACTGTTCTTTTAACCACAACCAGAGCACATTTTCAAAATACTCTAGCAAGACATTATAGATGTAGGGTTTCCTTAGAGTTTACTATTATTAATATTTTTGTCTTGTTTTTTAAGAGAGAAACATCTACATTTAGGAGCCATTTGGGGACATTATTCTAAAAGTTCTTCATATAAATATTCTTGAGGAATGACAATAAAGAAAGTATGGTTGCTCTTGAGGAATGACAATAAAGAAAATATTACAAACAAGAAGGTTGTGGACATCCCAAGCTTCTTAAGGGTAATATGTGGATCAAGGCCTATTTTTTATTTTCTCTAACTTTCAACAATGAGCAGGAAGGCTCTGTTAAATAAAAGGATAGAAATGGTGATATAAAACAACCACAAAAACAGCTCCCTGCCCTTTCCTTCAGGAACTCATTGTATAGGAAAAGTGATAAACACACAAATCTCCCTGTCTTTCTTTTTCCTCTTTCGATACACATTTATTGGGAGCTTATATGAATCAGAAATGTTAAAGCTCTGTTCACAGAGCTAGTGTAACTATAATGCAATATGCTAAGAGATTTGACGGATATACAACAAAGGGACAATTGGAAAACTGAAGGTGTGAGGGTAAACTAAGCAATGCTAACATTTGATCTGGGATTTGAAACTGGAAAAGGAGATAGAAACAAGGTCATTAGAAAAAAAGAGAAGGAGATAATGAAGTGCATGGAGGATAATAAAGTACATGGAGGTACATATCCTGAAAACAAAGAAACTGACCAAAAATATTGTATGCTGCTTTTCCACACACACCTCCCCTCCCACCATGGTTAAACCTATTGCCTTAGACAAGCAGCACAGAAATTTGAAATTATCTTTCTAAACCATTAAAGGCAAGGATCACTTCTTATTTCTGAGACCTAACATGGTCTCTAACACACAGTTGACATTCCAAGAATGTTGGTTCAGTGAATCTATTAAGAACATAAAACCGGCATTCAACGTCTAGAAATCAGAGCTTTTGATGCTGTGTGTGTGGCATGTGTGTATGGGAAGTAAGGGAGAGGATACCATCCATTTGTGGATAAAGTAAAAACTGATTTCAGTATTGGTCCAAAGCCAGGAGGTCAGGGACAGGAAAGGAGATGGTTGGAAGGTGACAAGTTACTTTAGACTCTCACGTGGTCCAGGGAGTTAAAATCACCTTACAGAGGAAGAGGCACATTCCAAAGTATTCTGAGTTAGTTCTTAAAGTCACTCAGAAATGCTTGGGGTCATCCAAAGAAGACCCTGAATTTTTATATCTGGAGTGAAATTGGAGATTGCTTATTTCTGAGCTGCTTAATCTGCTTAATAGGCACTCTCTGGCAAACCTACTTCACAGTTCTGCATAAAAACCATATGGTCTCTTGAAGCACATGGAAAAAAAAAATGTTTTCTTAAAGATGAATTTTTTTTCCAGCCAAGATGTTTTGTGCTTAAACTAATGAAAGGGACAGTTACTAAGTTCTTTTAAAAAGCAAACTATTCACTAAACAATAAGCAGTTAAATAGCCAAATGGCATCTGGAGCCTGGAACAAGTTAGTAAGTTGGAGAAGTTCTTTAACTGAAAAAAAAATGATTATTTCACACCAGCCAGCAGCACCATGAACTGGCACAAATTCTTTTTCTCATTGTCTCTGTTGCTTTTAATGAAGTAGGAGATGAGACTGAAAAGTCACCCAAATAAACTTTCCTGGGGTGAGGTCACGTGCCTAGACACCCAATCAGAGGTTGAGATAAACTGGGACAATCAGGAATTGACACTGTTAACCTTCCCAGTGGGGTAGATTTCCAGATGTAAACAGTACTCTTCGCATACACATATAATTTATGACGTGTGTGAGTGTATATGTGTGTGTACACACAGAAGTAGCACCAGTAAAATTTTTAAAGGTTTTTAAAGGATACTTTCCTATTATTACTAGTTTCATTCTTGAGATGTTTTTTTCTGCTTCATTTAAAAATTTTTTTTGCTTTTTAGAACAAAGGTAATATCTACTTCTTTAGATTTATTTCTCTTGTCACCAATATTCTTTAAGGAAAGTCATTGTTTACATTATGGTAAACTCTTCTATGGTCGGCTCTTAAGTATTAATATTATTGTACATGTCTTTGTATGCACACAAGAGATGGCATAAAACTTATACCAAATGGATCAATAAAGTGCTTTTAAAATGTCATTATACCCATTTGATCTATATCCCCAATTTTGAATAAACACTACTTTATGCTAGAAAAATTTTTTCAAAGTTAATATGCCCAAATACTGATTTTTATCTATAAAAATTTAAGAGCCTAAGAGATGATTCATATAAAAGATATGCCTTCACCATTTGACCTTTATAATTTGCTTTGGCAAGTGTACTTTAAATGCAAACAAGGTCAACGGTAATCCTTAATAAAAATGAATGCTTGTAGAAACAAGAGGAAACATCATGCCCTAGTGAGTCTAATAAAATATAATTCACTTTTCAATCCTATGGAAATAGTAAAATTTTCTCCTCTATATTTAAAGGATTAATTTAAAAAATAAATAGAAAGATAACTTGTATGAGAAGTCTAGATCTTCCAACAAGACATTATTTTCCCAAGCCTTACTAATGGCATTGTATATGTATTTATAAAAATATATCAATTTCTATCTTTGTGCTTTGGATCCTGATGTAAATTCCTAGCATTCTTTTAGCAGAAGTAAGCAGGAAGACCTAGGGGCTGGTGGTTATTTGCTCTGTAAAAGGAAGGGAGGGAGGGGGACCCCAAACCAAAGCATTTAGAGAAGAATTGGGGGTAAGGGATCAATGGCAGTATCTAATGAAATGTTTTCCACCCTTAACAGGGCCAACCTGCTGGGGAGGAAGAAAACAAGTGGAAGGGATGCTTGAATACTGGAATATGAAGTTTGAGTCATGACTGTATCAAGATCAGTCTTGTGGTGGTAATGGTGTCAGGCAAAAAAAAAAAAAAAAGTGAATTTGTGTGTGTGTGTGTGTTACTGATCATTTGTTTCCTTAACACAGAATTACTCTTAAACTGTTGGAGTAAATGCAAAAATGCTTGAAATGTTTCAAGTAACAAAGTTTTGGTTTATTTTTAGAAATGCTTTTTATCACATGATAAAAATTTTTATTGTAAGGAAACCAATTTTGAGAAAAGAGGTTAAATCCCTAGCTTGGTGGGATTTCTGCTCTCGGAATATGAGCGTAGAGTAACACTTAAAATGTTTCAATATTCCATTCAGAAGTTTTATCTCCTTATTTTGTTTAATGAGCAGA
The DNA here is from genome assembly GCF_016509475.1 of Prionailurus bengalensis. Lineage (NCBI taxonomy): Eukaryota > Metazoa > Chordata > Mammalia > Carnivora > Felidae > Prionailurus > Prionailurus bengalensis. The sequence goes on along the minus strand of NC_057345.1, from coordinate 140,063,547 downwards.
GTAAACTGAGTTTCCAAGTTATAAGTACAGTTAACTTTGTGTCCTTCCATTGTATACTATTTTATCTGCAGTGCTAAAACAGTGCTTAGCACATACTAGGTGCTCAATAAATATTTGTTGAGTTAATTACCTCATGAATATTCTATGACAGTTTAGACCTATTTGGGGCTGCAAAACCAACTTAGTGTGCCCCAACCAGTATATTTTGATAAATGAAATAGAAAAACAAAAGAATACATTGTATATCTAGGGCACTATTTTGTGCAAACTGTTTCTGCTAATTTATATATATGAGTGCTAGGTCATGTTAGTAGGTGATAAAATCATTTCAGTGGGCCATGACTGTCTTAGAGAAAAAAAAAGAAAGAAATAGAATACGACAGGATAAGATAGCATGGGATCAAAAAGATCAGAGTGCATCACATATAATTGTTTCATTTTTGGAAACTTTCGTTATAAATTAAAAACATATATCTAGTGGATTATAATGCAAGTTAATTTCTTACTGTAGGAAGGAAGAAGTACCAAAAGGCTGAAAACATTGCTTTAGAGTCGGGCCTCTGAGTTGCTCAACTTTGTGGGGAGTGGTTTATGGAGCTGTGCTCCAGCAAGCATGTTTGTCAGAAGAGGTGTCCCTGTGGAGTTGTAGAGCACAGGAGCTCTGCCCTAGGTTATCTATGATAAATACTCTCCCTTGTACCTGTACCCATGGGTCTTGGACAGATATTTTGAAATTTCCTGGACTAGCTCTCACTGAGGAGTAGCTCAGCAACTCCTTCACACTTCCGTTGTTCCATTTTTAATCTGTAGAAAGGTGGGCTGTTACTTTGAATTTGCAAGTATAATTCTTACAAAATAACTTTTAGTCTACTCTTTACTTGACTGGATTAATGCTGTTTGATGTAAGTTCCTATAAAGGAAGAACACTAAGATTTATCTAGTACTACATGCATGTGGAAATGAAATCTATTTTGATGATACCACAGGAATATTTTTAAGCATTATTTTTAATGAGTCAAATTTGTGTAGAGTGAACATCACTGCCTAGAATTGGGTACTTTTAGAAGCTGCATCAGTGTTTTCAGACCACTTGATTTTAGTAAGTAATAGCTTAGGCATGTCCTAGAGAACTGAAGGATTTCTAGTGACTTCATAAATGAGTTTAGTGTATTGCAATGGAATAAAATTCTCCCAATTTGCACACTGGGACAATTTATTTCTTGAAAGGTACAAAATAGATCATTGAATCAGCAAACATATCACACCACTCTGAGTTCTGTCTTCACCTTTGATTATACAGACTCAATGTCTAAAGTCAAACATATTTTAAGTCCTTCTTTTGTACACAAGGAAACATTAAGCCTGGAATATGTAAACAAACAAGTGGTGTAACCCTGATAATAGGAAACCTTCTTAAACAGCAAGACATTGTTGTAAAAATATCTTACAGCAAAGAAGAAATGGCTCATTTTGCAAAAACTTAACTGAAAGAACAGACATAGATTTTTATCACACAATCAAGAATTTAATAGAGTTTTGGTACTGGCTAAAAAACAAAGCAGAAGGCAACTTTTAACTTAGAAGCCTTGTGCATCAGAGGAGGGATAAATTCTAGGCATTTAATGTTTGGTTGCAAATACTGTCAATAGCAACTATTAGTAATTCATTCACAACCTTAAAGGAGCCTTTGCCCTTCTTCACTCCACATTAGTCTCTGTAAGACTAGAAGATTATTTCCACACAAACGTCACGTATCCTGAGAGGGCTAATAACTTACATAGTACAATCCATCCGTGAACATTTTTATCCCATATTCTCTTTGCACCTGTAACTTCAAATGTAGGGAATGACAGTTTCCCTTTATTTTCTTTACTGGCATGTTCTGAGAATAAATAAATACATAGAACATAACACCAAGCTCATTGCTTTGCAGTCTGTTACCTAAAGTGTTCTTTTGTGGTCTCTATTTCATTTTCTTATACCTACCATATCAATGGCTGTACTGAGTTTCAATCACATGCTTTTTGTGCTGAAAGAAAAAACACTTTCTTTTCCAGAGTTTTTAAAAAATATATATAAATATCCGTGAACATATATTTATTCATAGGTTTATTTATATTCTTGTTAGTCAGTGTATCTCTTTAAGAGTTAAGGCAAATAAATGAATTATTTTCTCTTCTGGTATAAACTCATACTCTTCCTCTTCAGAGGATTCTATTTTCCTGTGTTTAGAAGAGTTGATTAAATGTTTTTTACTAGAAAAAAAAAAGAGTATAAAAGGGGTTTTGAAGTGAAAAAGTTGTATTTAATGACTATCACATTGGAGAAGGTAAGGTTGTTATTAAGTTGGTTAGCAGAGTAGTCTCAATCTTTTTGCTTCTTTGAAATTGTGAAAAACCACAGGGCTACGGTAGGGATAAGTTGTCCCAGGGACACTGACAGGACTTGGTCCTCTGCAGAGGCCAGGGTTACTGGCGTGTGTGATCTTGTTCTATGGCCAGCAGGTGAGCAGCGGTCAGAAAACTGAGGAGGCACAGGCCTGATAACATTTGCCAGTCAAGGGCACCTGATTTGGGATTCCTCCCTGAACCAAAACCCCACAGGACATGTGCTGGAACCATTTAAATGCTGAAACTTGGCTCTCTTCATAAATGGAAAGTTGCTTTAAATGGACACTACTGATGGATTTCAGAACATACCTGCATTCAACAGTTTGAGTATTTGAACTGAGAATCAGAACTTTGGGGTTTGGTTTGCCAGACCCAGCCAGGCTTGGCTTTACAACTTGAGGAATGTCAGCAAGGATCCTACTGGTCATTTTCTAAATCTGTTACATGGAGATACTAAGCTTTACTTGTAATTTGAAATCCAAAAAGTGAATAGAAACCTGTAAACTTTACGATGCAAAGTGTTCAGAGAGCTTTAATGGAAAGGCAATTTCAAAACAGCAAATAGAATTAATAAAACCTTGCATAGTCTTAAATTTTAGAAATATTTTCTAAGCATTTTATGTTTTACCTGATTTTTTTTTATCTCAGCCTCCAATTCCCATATTTGAGATGTGATACAATTTTAAATGTTTCCCATGGAATCCACATGTAGGCCTAAAAAAATCAGTATCTGGGTTGTTTATAATAGAAAAACTCTCTTTAAAATAAGTTTCTGACAATAAATAACCAATCAAATTAAGTGTTCTCAGAGCGAGTGATTTCTCCTCTTAAAGTCTTACTGTAACATTTTTGAGTTGCTTAGGAGAGTGGAAAAGGCACTGGGTTAAGCAGGTTACTTGAGTTGTGTCCGGGCTCCGTGACCAGAGAGAAGAGTAGCACTATGTTACCTGTGGGTTTCTTTCACCTTCACTGTGTTGTCATGCTCGGAAGGGCAGAACTAGCATCTGCATAGGTGCCTCCTTCAAAGGTCTACTGACACATCGCCCAGTAGAAAACCCATTCTTATCTGATTGAATGAGGTGATACAAATTCATTAAAATGAAGGTCAACAAATGTGACTCACAAATGAGGGGCAGTTCTCTTGACAGTTTGGACATTTCATCTGTGTTGACACAACATCCTAGCATCAGAGTACAGAGAGAAGGCAAAAATCACTGACCTTTGTCTAAAAGTGCATCAAAAGTTTACAAATGTGGCTTGTAACATGCACTGATGTGTTTTAATGTATTACCTGTTGGGTATTTTTAAAAATTTTGAAAGTGAAACATTCAAAGTTTTTTTGACTACTGAAGTTTTTAGATGAAGAACTTACACAGCTGGGAAGAAAATGGATTTTACAATCAGATGAACCTGAGTTCAAATTTTAATTCAGTTATGCACGAGTTTGGTCAATTATTTAAATTCTCTGAAGTTCAGTTACTCATGTGTAAAATGGGGGCAATAATACCTTATACTTTGGAGAACTACACAGATTAGAAATAACATAGGTAAATCACTTGGCACGTCATAAGCACTCGATAGCTATGATAGCTATAAGCAACATTTTAAGAGTAAAATGTATTTTTCTTCCAATGTCTTATTGGTATGCTAGGGCTACGTAGCAGAGATTATAGGGATAGCTGTGACGGCCACCTGCTAGCTCACTCTGCATGCCTAGCCTTGCTACTTATTTCATGGATGAATAAATGTCAGTGCAAATAAATATTTAGGCTAAGAAATTATAACGACAGTGCATTCAGTTGACACAGTTTACTGTGTATCAAAAAGAAACATGGAATTAGAGACGTTTTCAATATTCAGCTCATCAAAAGAGTTACAGTAATTAGTAAATCTACCCATTTTCACAACCAGCTGCACATCAGATCTATGTACTTTAATTAGTATTTAATTTTATTAGGTTTAATATTTTAAAACTTCTTACTGACCTAGATTTTTTATCAAAGTATATGCTTTCTGTTAGCTTACACATGATTGGTCAAATCCATATCGTTACTAGACATTTATTCTTGTACAATTTAGCTATTTATATGCTAACACTTTTCTTAGATTAATAAATTTTCAACCTGTGTTTGACACTCCCAGCACTGGCAATCCAGATCTGATGCTTTACAGAGGTTCATGGAACAAGAAAATACATGTCCGAGACTATATAAAATAAGTCTAAACTGAACATTCAGAAGAAACAAAAATATAAATAAATGTTGGTCTTTTCCATTACGGATGAATTGAAATACATCATTAATAAAATATATACACTTTGCAATATTAACTCAGACCTGAAACAAAGTAAGTTGAGGTAAGGGGTATCAAAACGTAAAGATATATAATACAACGAGACTAATAATGTCTCATCTAAATGATTGAAGGCATGCTTAATAAATATGGTATATTTTTAAATAGTTACTGATTTCATGTCACTTTCATCTGCTAAAAGCATAAGGTTAAATTTTCACTTTTGTGGAATTATTTAAAAAGGTATATGAGTCATTGAAAAGTTGGAAGCCCCTTTGGAACAAGTATCCTGTTAAACACATAAAAAATAGTTTCATGAGATTCTTTAGACTAAGAATATCTAGAAGGCACTAATCGTTTCAATTATCTTCTCCACCTCATATTCTTTTTAACACAAGAGGTCAATGAACAGTTCATTAAATACTGACATCAAAACATAAAACAGCACAAGTTGTGGAGGATGGCAGGTGTAAAGAAGTGATGCCAGGAAGGAAAACACTCAATGTTACTACCAGCAACAGAGACATGTAGGTTCTAATGCTTTTCCAGCATGACGGTAGAATACAGTCTATACATATCCAAACAATATCTTGTTATTAAAAGCCTCAGCAGTTTTCGCATTTCCAGTAGCAATCTGGTTTTCAAAGCCCGTTGTATTCATATCTGAATAATATTGTCTCTACAGTTATCTTTTGTTTCCTCCCTGTCATTTCCTACAAATCTCTCAAACCATTAGTGTTGGGTTTTGGGTATTCTTTCTGAAATACTTCCATGGTGAAATTTTCTGATGCCTCCATGAATTTACCTCTTTAGTGCTTCTTTACTGATTTTTATAACAATTTCTGATGACCCTATTGCACAAAACACAGTTCTTTCTAATGTGTCTACTTTTAAATAAATTGGTCTCCTTCATTATAGTGGATGAAGAGATACAATAAATTTGGGTTCAAAACCTTAATGTCAATGGTAAAAATAATGGCTAAATTCTACAAGAAAACTGTAAAATAATTTCAAGATCAAAAATTCTGGAAATCAGGTTTTCAAGCCTTTTTTATTAGAAAACTTAAATTATTATCTTTTTTTTAAAGGGAGTAGCCAATATCCATTTTTGAATTTTCTCAACAAATAATAATAAAGGATAGCAAACTAGGATAAGAAAACACATTAGAAGGCAGCTTTCTACTTCATACAACTTCTAGTTACCTTTCCTATCCATTTACCTATTTCTGGTCAGCAGCAAGAACAAAAATTCTGTTTATTTTTGCCTTTTTGGGTTTTCCAAGATGAGCATCATTTACCTGAATACAAACAAAAGCTAGGGGAAACGCTTTTCTATTGGCATAGACCGAGTACATGTCTCGTGAACCAGGAAACCCTGCCTTCTATGGCTTCTTTTGTAGTTTAGAGTCCAATGGTTATACAACCAACCGAAAGTCAAACAAAATTCAAAATGACAGATTGACAACAAGTAACGGAAACACATGGAATCCCCTTGGTTGTTATTTTTTCTATTAGACAAATCCCTAGCATTCTGTAAATAAAATTATAAATACTAAAGAAATGATGACAATTTCACAATGGGGAAAGGATCATTTCTTATCATAATAAATATTTTGGTACAAATTTTAAAAAACGTAGAAAAGTTTAGTACCTTGGGGTACTTTTTTCTAATAAAACCATACCTGCTTCAGAACTTGTTTGATTATAGCTGCTAACAATGCTGTTTGGTATCACTGGAGTGGAGGACGTTGAAATTCTTGACTGAGGTGGATTGGGATGTAATGAATTTCCTAAAGCCATGCCCGACTGACTGAGCATCCCACAGTTCCCGCTAGCCTGAATCTGATTTATTAAACCTGCAAGATGGTGGTTTGGGACTGGGCTGTTACTGTGAACAAAGTTAGTGTTTGCATTGTGGCAGTGCACGGCTTCCCCTCTCAAAGGTATGTTCTGTGTCAGTGAATTCTGAAGAGCACTGGAGTTCATATTGGGATCTGTAAAATGCAGCTGGTTAGCAGAGCAAGGCAAAGCAGTATTTGAGCCCCCACAACCCGGGGTACTATTGCTACTCAAGTGAGAGCTTTGACAACTCATAGACTGTAGTAACTGAGACATTGAACTGATGGGAAATGAACCCTGACCCTGCTTTCTTAGCAAGTCGGGTCCAGGTTTAGGAACTGCAGAACTATCCATTTGAGACTGTCTGAGCAAACTCAACACTGTGGTAGGTGGCTGTTTTCTTTTCCGCAATGAGTCTTTTTGCTGAGACATCAGCTTATCTCTTAGTGCTGCTCGACCACTTTGCCCTTCCCCTGTTGGGAGAAGCATGTTGGCAGTAGGAGTGAACATGGTGTTTAAAGTGCTATGTCCTTCAGTGTTGCCACTGCCAGCAACAGCTCCAGAATTGCTACTGCTGCTACAGTTGTTACCAGCAAGTTTGTTTTGATTTGCTAGCTGTGCTTTGGCTGCTGCTGAGAGTAAACTACTTGCTGGAAAGGAGGCAGCATTGTGCTGGTTCAAGATCTGATTTAAAGGCATTCCCAGCAAACCAGGCTGACTCTTTATGGAACCACTTCCGGCAGATGCAGTCGGAAAAGCTGCACTGCTTGGGGAATTTAGTACATTACTCATTCCAGCAATTAATGGGTTAGGGATATCCTTGTACTGATGGTGTCCATCGGACTTGGTAGAAGGGCTTGATGGCATTGATGGCCTTGGGGACCCTATTGTTGACCTTGGTGACCTGGGTGGAACCTTAATACCACTACAAGTGGCCTGGGGTCCTAGAGGTGGCATCATGAAATTTCCGTGATCTGATGATGTGGAAGATGAGCGTGATCTTTGGGGCGATGCCTCAATCCTTCCAATTCCAGTCCCCATCATGTGCACTGGGGATGTCACTGGAGAAGGGGACAGGGAGGTTGAAGCTGAATGCTGAACTCTTTGTATATGACTCCCATGATTCATATGACCAGGTTTTACGGTTGGCAAAGGGAGATTACTTGGCAAAGGAACAACAGCAGGAGGCATGCTTACATTCATCACAGGTACCTGAGAGTGGACATTTGAATGGAAACTAGTTGGATTAATGATAACAGGGTTCTGATTCACCGGTTTACTGGGAATAGGGTCAAGAATGCCAAGTGGATCTTTCTCGGATGTTAATGGCTTTTTCTGAAGAGCACAAGAAGGTGGAGGAGGGGGAGGTGGGCCTTGGGGTGGTTTGTGGTGGAACATTGCTCGTGGTATTTCCATATTAGTTGAAAAATTACACATTGGTTTTTTCATTACTGGACTCTTTGTAGTCAAGGTTGGGGAAAGAGGTATATTAGTCCTTCCAGCCATTGCACAGGATGACTGTACGGGAGAACCGTGTAGCATTACTGAAGGTGGAGAAAGAGGAGTCCTATTTAGATGAATAGGACTAGAATTGGGAGCTCCATGAAAACCAGGATTATTTCTTGGGAAAACATCAGGGCTTCCAAGTGGGTCAGTCCTTGGAGAGATTGAGCCATCTCCATATATCTGGGAACCTGACGATGCTGGGCTGGGGAGGCCTCCATGGCTGCCACGGAATGGAGATTTCTGTCCGTGTTCACTGCTGCCCAGTCTCTGCCGGGGGTAGATGGGGTGGAGTTCTTGTTGCTGGCTTCCAGGCAGTTCTTGTACATATAGCCTTCCCATGGCATTGGATGATCCAATCATTAACTTGAAAGGATTCTTACATTCAGGCATTACAGAATTTGTAATTCCTTCATGCGACTTATTTCTTACAGATCTTGGAGTTGCTGCCCGAGAAGGTACTACTGGAGTTGCATCTGGTGTGAAAGAGAGAGAGAGAAAAAAAGAATTCTGTTAGTAGTCTCAATTCTTTTGTGTTGGCATGGGGGAGGGAAGGAAAGGAGGAAATGAGGAAGGGAGGGCATCTGGAAATAGAAATTTTCCAAAAGAAGCTGTGACTCTATGCGATTAAAAAAAAGTTCTGTACTCTAAAATAAACTTTGATGGAAAAAAAAATGCACACTATTCTCACTTAGTTGACCAAAAGTTCTCAATAACTGCTCATTGTGCTTGTTTACTTCTTATCTGTTGAGAAAGGATGGGGATCTGAATCAGTACATACTGACATTAGCCATCCTAATAATATTTATAATGTGAAGACTCAAGATTGACAGCCCATACAGAAATGGCAATGTTACTATCTTGTTGGATTTGAATTTTTTAAGAACAGGGTTACATCAGAAAATTAAAATCTGCATAGCATAGTTTCTTATAATTTAAATGCACGGCCATTTTCACCAGAAAGTGTGTTACCCTATAAATCTTTCTGTTTCCTTACTGAAACTTCCTCAGGACAGCTACAAAAACTCTTCCTTATCTCACCATTTTTACTGTGAGAACAAAAGAGTCTTAATTTTTGTGAATTAAGTGGATGGGGTTTTGAATCTTTTAAAATGGGAGTGATAACAATAGTGAGGGCAGTGATACTGCAATCACGCTTAACTTCAGCAAGTCTGTAACACTATCCAACACTGCAATTTCTTTGCCCTTGATCAGCCATTACTGTAAAAACAGCCTTAGTCAACCAACTTAGGCAAAACATTGCAATTCTTTTACTAGGCTGGAATTCCTATGCAAAATTTACTCAGAATGCTAAAATCTTCAGTACTGGGTTCCAATCGAGTATTCTCTTTTTGCAGAAAGCATCGCTCCCTCTCTGGCTTTTTGGAATCCCTTCAGTTCCTTTGGAGATCTGACAGAATATAGGCAACAAAAGCAAGCTGGCTCATCACACAGAATTTTCATTTTATCATGTCCGAAGTCTAAGTTTAAGTTTTTTAGCCCCTAAGGATGTTTAACTATTTATAAAGTTGTGCCTTTTAAAACAGAGATGGCAAATAAAATCAGTTTCGTATGCCAATTCCCATCAACTGGTGGTGGCTGCTTAGAGAGCTATGTAGAAAGATGTCGAACTCCAGCTGGGCTCTGTGAGAAAATGCCAATGAGTCTTACAGGCACAGGAGATGAAAGTGGTCCCATGTATACCATAAACTGGCCACCCCAATTCTGAGACTTGCAATATATTAGCAAGTATACTTGGATCCGCTTGCAATTAGAGGTATCTTTACTTAAATGGATAACTGTAGACTTAAGATAAATACCCTTTTCCTGTCTGCTAGATCATATATAGGTCACATTACATCATAACAATTTCTAAGACTGTGGTTATCAATCTGGGGTAAAGCGAAGACTAGGCAGGGTATATTAAAGAAATAAGAGAATGCAGTGAACATATAGTTTTCTTGGAAAAGTGGGCTTTCTATTTCTAGTATGGTAGAGATTATTTGATACAGTGGTTTCTGCATATATGAAAAGTTGAGAACTAATGATATAAGAGAATTGCAGCCGATAAAGTCAACTTATTTTCTTGTTAAAGACAGAATTTTAAGGTTTATAATTAAAGGAATAAAATACGAAAAATACTTGGAGCATTGCACATAGCATCTAGTGAGAACACAGGTGTCTGTACTAACATCACTAGCATTATTATGTGATTAACTGTGTCTTCTTTAGTAACAAAACCACTGAGTTGTGTCTGTTCTGGGTGTTTATACAGTGTACAGTTTATACAATATACAGACGTTGGCATCCTTATATTCAACAGAATTTAGAAAACAGCTGTGGTTTAGAAAGGATGTCTTCCATACCTGGGGAAAAATAGTTACCATCTTTAAAATGACAGGAATACTGAATAAACAAACAAAAGTCATGCTGATGTTATGTTACGTTTAGGAATTAAGTAGTATAAGAATTGGCAAATAGAAATGCCAGGCACTCATCAAGTGTTTTCATGTACACTCAAGTAGACCTTTCAAAAGAATAAACAGAAACCAAATATACCCTTATGCATGCAAAATAAAGAGAAATGTAAACTACTATATGAGTCTTCTTAACTTTTAATTACTCAAATCCCAACCCCATAATATAGTTCAATATTAGGAATTTGAAATAAACACTATGTCTGAAGCTAGTGAAAGAATAGCAACTAATCCAATAAAGCATATCATTTTTTAAAAGCAGAGGTTTTAGGTTTTTTAAAAAATGTTTGTTTATTTTGAGAGAGAGAGAGAGAGAGAGAGAGAGAGCAAGCAGGGGTGAGGCAGAGAGGAGGGAAAGAGAGAGAATTCCAAGCAGGCTCCATGCTGCCAGTACAGAGCCCGATGTGGGGCTCAGTGTCATGAACCATGTGATTATGACCTGAGCCGAAATCAAGAGTGGGACCCTTAACTGACTGAGCCATCCACACACCCCATAAAGCATATCGTTTTAAAAGCGGACGGAGATACACCTCTTATACCTGTACTAGTTAAAGATTTACGTTTAATTTCAATAATGAAATTTGTATGTATAGGGTATGACAAAGGACCTAGATCAAGATACTACTAGGGTCAGGGGCGCCTGGGTGGCTCAGTCAGTTAAGCGGCCAACTTGGGTTCAGGTCATGATCTCGCGGTCCGTGAGTTTGAGCCCCGCGTCGGGCTCTGTGCTGACCGCTCAGAGCCTGGAGCCTGTTTCGGATTCTGTGTCTCCCTCTCTCTCTGACTCTCCCCCATTCATGATCTGTCTCTCTCTGTCTCAAAAATAAATAAACGTTAAAAAAAATTTAAAAAAAAAGATACTACTAGGGTCATTAAAAAAGCAACAAGGCAGACTTTGTAGAAAGAGGTAAAATTGATACAATGTGATATGAGAGCGGCAGCAGATATATGCAGGGTGATATGCAAAAATGAGAACAGTTATATCAAGGTGGCAAGATAATGGTATACTTCAAATAATTTATTACTATTAAATAGGTCTTTTAATTTTTGCAATATCTTTTAGTTTAAGAAAATGTAGCTCATTAAGAGAAAAAAAAATTCCTAATTTTTTTTTCTTACATACCTTTGTGGAGCAATTTTTTTCTGATCATTCCTGTTAAAGTTCAAAGGTTAGAGGGTTCTTGAAGAAGAGATCTCTGCTAATAACTGCCAAATTTGTCTCTTCCTACTCTCTTCACATGAGTTCTAAGTGTGAATCTTTAATTACCTGTATGATGTCACAACTGTTCCTCTTTGTATCTAAAGCTGTCAGTAATTTGGTCCCAACTTACTTATGCAGGTTTAATCTTCCACTCAAGTCAGACTAGTTTCCATATCGTCTCTTAATTACGCACCACTCATCCTGAATAAGAATTTTCTTATTTCCCTCATATGTCCAAATCTTACCATTTTCCAGGGCTAAAGATTTCTCTGATCACTGCAGGTTATATGTATCATCCCTAATTTTCAGAACTCTGCAGAACAATGTATAATTTGCCTTCATAAACAAATGCTTTGGTGCTCAGCCATATTTTATCTTGAAATATCATTCAAAATATTGTAATATTTTGGAAGGAGTTCATATCCTAGCCCATACAAAAAAAAGTTCCTCAGTCTCAAAGTATAATTCCACAAACTACATATTAGTTATAAAGGGAAGAGTTACCTTAACAACAGAGAAATTGGATATACCTAACTTTATCCAAGCACTCGAACTTAATGTCATCAATATGGGATAAACTGACATATGTGCTTTCTAATCAGGACATAACCTTACCTATGCAGTATTTCTACCAAACTGTGTTTAACCTGAGTATGAATAAATATCTGGAAACAATCAGGCATATCTGAAATGAGAAACACCTGTAAAACTGACCCAGACTCTTCAAAAATAGATTTCAAAAGACTGGGAAATTGGTGTAGATTAAAGAAGTGTAAAAAGTTAATGCAGTTGTACAATCTTTGATTGCATCCTGGGTTTAAAAAACTGTAAGAAATTATTAGGACAACTGGAGCAGTTAGAATATACACAGCATTTTAGATAATAATATTATCATCAGTGTTAAATTTTTTGAATGTGATAATTAGATTGTGGTTTATATAGGAGAACATCCATGTGTTTTGAAATCTTTAGAGATGAACTGTCAGAATAATTGCAACTTTTGCCACAAAATGTTAATTGTTGAATCTGAGCAAAGGGTATATGAGTGCTTGGTGAACTGTTCATGTAATTTTTCTGCACGTTTTAAATTAAAAAAAAAATAAAAGCGTGTGTGTGTGTGTGTGTGTGTGTGTGTGTGTGTGTGTGTGTGTTTGGTGGAGGTATAAAAAGTTCCTGACAAAGTGACTTCTCTTAGTAGGTGTTCAATAAATAGCTATTCAGTGACTGGAAGAACAACACTCTGGATGATATTGCTACTTGTGGGGGAGGACTTGAAACCATATCAATTCCAGCTCTAGCAAAAAGGTGACTTTTGTTTCCTAAAAACCGATGGCACCTTCTATTTTGTGAGCTCAGCTCTACATACTTGCACAGCATTTGGATGTGCTAATTGGTGTTTATTCTGCTCAGTTAACTCAAGGATTTAAATAGGAAATGTGGGGAAACAACTTTGTAGGAATTTTTCAGAACTAATTTGCTATCTGTAAAAAAAATGATAAAACACAGACAACTTTAGAAGCACTGTGTATGTTTTAAAAGGGGACTCAGAAAATGCTTCGCAAAGTGATTTCCAGTGACTCTTCTGGGGGAGAAGTTGCAGAGGCAAATTTCTAAACCCTTCACCGTATTACATACTTGTTCCTCCCCCAGGACTGGTGAGCACCAGAGAAGGATGTGGGGCTTCCATGCTCTTATGAAGTGTGGCCACTGCAATGATTTTTCTTTTATGTATGCATAGTTTTGTGACATCTTCATCTGCTTTAACATCTTCTGCGGTTCTCTGTTTCACAGCAGCTCCAGGATCGAAATTAAACACCTGGAAAAAGCACAGCCTCTGTTAGAATATGTCTGTAAAAACATCAGAGTAAAAAAATCTTATCATCAAAAAAAAAGTTTTGCATAGATTAGGGCATATATCTGAATAAAAGTGTCTTAAGTTTTTAAATTTAAGAAAAACAGTTTTATATATAATAGAATAAATACTTCTGCTGGACTCATGGTTTTTAGTGATAAAGTAAATAATGAAAATTATCCTAGTTCTAAGATAGCCAAGGTAAGTATATGGAAAGGTATAATACCTGATAATATTTTTAATTTTAGATATTTCCTGATGTTATAACAGTACAAAAACAGATGAGGTATAGTTAAAAAACAACAACAACAACAACAACAACCCTAAAAGCTGACATTTCTACATGCTAGCTTTTTCTTTGGCTTTATTTAATTACTATATTAATATTACTTTTTCATGGATTTAAAAAGTCCATTACTCTATTTTTAAAAAATCTTACTTGCTGTGTATATATTGATAGGCTGTTTCCAATGCGTTGTGGCGGTATGTGTGTGTGGAATGAGGTGACACAAATAAAAGGAAAAAGTGGTCTATTAATCTTTAGTTCTAAAATTAGCACATAATAGATATTCAGAGAACAATGTCCTGTTTCTATTCTACTCTAAAATAATACTTTGTCATTAAAAATAACTATTTTTTTTACCTTGCAAAGGACTAAAACAGTTTTACTTTTGGCTCAGAGGGGCAGCTTTGCAATTTTAAAAGTATTTGTGGCAGATTTATCAACACTCATGCAAAAAATAATATTGCAGATTGAGTAGTTATAGTAAGGAAGAAAATATTGCGCTATTAAATAATGGGCATGGGTATAGCTCAAATGAAAAGGTGCTAAAAAGATTTTGGTGAAATATTTAATATGAATATAGGTTTGTCATCTTTGAAAATGACTGGGACTTGAACCATTTTCTACAATTTTAAGCATTCCAGAGTGCATGCAAAAGATATCTAATTAGATAAAGACTTTAAAATGCATATATGATTGGAGAAGTAATATACAAATGAAATGCCAGATGAGAAAAATATATGAAAAACCTAAAAAAACAAAAAACAAAATGGCCAATAGATGTGTTGTGAAATGGTTACCTTGGGAAGAATAAGAGGACATTCCAAGCCACACTTGCATGTTCCGTCAGTAAGCAGGTATGTTTTAACCTGCTCCAAGCAAGATAACAAAGACCCACTGGGACTGTAAAAAAGTTAAAAAAAAAATCAGGAAATAATTCTGACTGCACATATTATATGAAAAAAGGCATAACTTAAGTCTTACTGTCCTTCAAAAGATAACATTTTCCTATTAAGGAAAAGCATTTTCTTTGTCAATATTATGTTATCTACTAAATTACAGCTTTTAACACTATCGGTCTTTCTTCTAACCAAACTATTTCTCAGAAAAATAGAGATTTTCATAGAAAATTAAATGAAAGTATTTTGAAAACCAAGAGTGGACTAAGAATGGCAAAGAATGCTGCCCTTAAGAAAGTACAGAAACAGGCAAGAGAGGAACAAGAAAACGACATGAAAGTAATCATTATTTTAAAGTAGATCTACTTTTAAAGCTGTTTGAGGAAAGACTGAAATTTAGAAACATGTTGGAAGTCAAACCAGAAAGTCATTAAGTCTACAAAAGTTGTGGCCAGCAAGTTCTTCCTTTTAATCTTGGAATCTAGAACCAAACTGTCCCAATGTTAAAAACAGATTTCTCCTTTTTTCCCCAATCCCCAAACATTTCCCTGCAATGTTTCTTTGTAGATAGATAAGTGTGGTCCAACTCAAATTGTACTGGGGAACCAAACCATTTTGGCAAGGAAAGAGGAGCAATGCAGAACTGACAAAGATCACGAACTCTGTAAGAAAATAGGGTTTTAGATGTCAGAAGGTGCTGTGTACATCTTCTGGCTGGTAATTGGGGGTAATGCTCTCAATGTTACTGCTCTGTGGGTCACAAAAGTCAGTATTTTCTGTGAATACTGATCAAGTTCAAGTCTACAGGTTAGGTACAAATTCAGATGGTAGGACAAATCTTTTGATTTGTATTTACAATGAGGGTTAGTTTAAAATGGGCAATCTGTATTAACATGTTGATTTTAATAGTATTAAATAGATATTATGCTTTGAAAACTATTATATACTTTTCATTCAAGAATAGCTTTTATTTATGACTATTTACTAAAACTTTCACTTTAGTCTTCTGATCAAATTTATCCAGAAAAAATACTCTCCATGTTGTATACAAAGCATTACTCTACTGGGGGCAGACTGCTTGCATAAAAACACAGGTAATAGTTTCATATCTATACATAAATAAAGGGCACCTGGGTGGCTCAGTCGGTTGGGTGTCTGACTTCAGCTCAGGTCATGATCTCACGGTTTGTGAGTTCGAGCCCCGCCTCAGGCTCTGTGTTGACCGCTCGAAGCCTGGAGCCTGCTTCGGACTCTGTGTCTCCCTCTCTCTCTGCTCCTCCCCCACGTATGCTCTATCTCTCTCTGTCTCTCAAAGATCAATAAATTAAAAAAATTGTTTTTATACATAAACCAGTTTTAAAATGCAATTCATATTTTATTTATGGACAGTCAAAGAAGTGACTTATGCACATAGAAAATCTCATTTAAAATCCTCAATTTTGTTGACTGAAACATTCATTTGTTTAGACAAATACTTTTTTTCAGATGATACGTAAAAAGTAATAATTCCCATATTACAGACTTGAGTTCCACCCCAGTGGTAGGGGCAATCTCATGCTTTTGAAAGTCTGGTAGTGTTGATAAAACAAGATTACCATTCAGTTGTCGTGTGAAGAATTCATGAATTTTGTGAAAAGAAACTGCCTAGCATTTTACAGTTAAAGAAAGTGTATGAACTGAATCCTAGAGGAATCTAATGGTAAAATTAAACATGAAGACAAGAATTCCTGAATTCTATTAGAGTACTCTACTCTAGACACTTAAAAACATTTCCTCTCAATACGTCAGTTGAGTTCTTTCCTTCAGTTGTAGCTCTTTAATTAACTTTTGTGAGTAATAATTAACATAAAAAATAGCTACAAGTCTTATGGCACAGATAAAGCTCAAAAGATTGGAAGCAGGTGGGAAATTTAAGGTGCAGCCTCAATGCCACCCTGAAGCAGGAGCAGCTGGAGACTACCTAAAAATCACAAGCAAACTGCACATTGAGAAGGGAGCTACAGAAGGAGGGCTAGCTTCCTATCCATGTTTAAGTACTAATTTAACCAGTTATATATACAAACAAATAAAAAAAACATGCTGACTTAATTTATTTGATGGTGTTTTACCTTATCTGACAAAGTTTGCTTCCACAATAATTCTCAGTGTATAGATTTGAATTTGGAGAACTCACACTAAAAGATAATGAAGTCTACTTACACTTGGCAAATCATGAATGAACAAGATAAATGACAGATTCCCAGACTTAACTTGGTTTCACTCAGCTCTCAGCAGTCTGAAAAGCTGATGTATCTTTCTTATGTAGTTTTATAAGATGAAGTAAAAAAATTAAATTACCAAGATTTTAGAGTCATTTGCTCTAAGATGAATATATATTTGCTCCCTACAGACTAGAATAACCACAAATATAAACAACAACATTGAAATCTTGCTATATTTATAAGAAAGTATTTTTAGTAGTTTTTAATAGCATTGGCAATAGGAAACTTGGAAAAAGTTATCCCATATGTCCTTGTCCATCTTATCTACTGTGGGGTGAGCTCCACATTCTCTGCTTTCTTATACCTTCACTCCAATTAACATAGAGCACATCTATACCACTGCAGAAATACTTATGTGCAAAAGAATTTCAACAGGTAATTAAGTTTACCTCAAGAAACACCTCAAACAAAGCAAACACACCTGAGATAGAATCTGAACTGACTTTTGAGTTGTTAAGGCATGAAATTGTCTGTATTCATATCATAGAAAATACCTCATTCATATAAATACATCTTTGCACAAATGGAGAATTCCACTGAAGCTGCGATACAAATCATCACACTGAAAAAAAGAGCAGTAATGTAATGATACAATGTGATATCTTTTAAAAAGTCCTAAGCCTGTTTCTAATAGTTTTTTCATTATATCACAAAGAAAGATTTGTTATCATAAGCTTTCATACACTTACTGATAAACTACAAAATAAGTAACTTAGGTGCCACTTGTTTAATAATAAGACTAAAACTTGATCAAGGTTCAAGATGGCAGTGTAGGAAGATCCTGAGCTCAGCTCCACCCATGGACCTAATGAATCTACAACTACAACACGAAGACCTAGAAACTAGATGAACAGAATCTCCACAACAGAGGGCAGCACTGAAATGGATGGAAGAAGCAGAGAAACAGTCTCAATAAGGAAAAGAACTCTAGGGAGGAAGTTCCATGGTTGAGAAGGATCTCAAAGGTATGATATTTGTCCCTTAAAAGCAAGAGATTTTGCTGATGTGGGTTGCCTCCATATCAGGCAGTCCAACCCTTAGATCCTACATAGGAGGGACAAGCCCCCCAAGTAGCTGGCTTTGAAAACTAACAGAGAGTATGTCTGGAAAAAACTACACAATTATAGGGAAAAAACTTGGTCTCAAAAGGCTAATGCACAGACTGACTCGGCCCAGAAACCAGAGCAAAAACACTCAATTGAAAAGCGCATAGACCATAGGTGAAGGATACCTACTTACCAATCTTGGTGAGCCTTCTGGAGAGGCAAGAGGCAGCAAGGCCTCTTCTCAAGGACTGAGACCCTGGCGACAGCCATTTCTGCTACCTCATTCTGCCATGCTGCACTGGTGGGCACTATTTTGGAATCGTTCTACTAGACCACTAATGCCAACAGGGTGTGCCCTGCTGAGAACTCTCCACAACCTTGTACCTCCACCAGGCCTTGCAGCAAGCAGGACCCTAGTTGTGCCCACTAGCATGTCCGTAGCAGTTACCCAGCGCCATACAGCCATCCAGGCCAGGAGCCAGCCCTATCCACAATTACATCCACAGCATTTGTGGCCACACTACAACAGAAGGGTAATTGCTGTCCACACAAGGGACACCCCTGTAGTAGATGGCTCTGGTGGCCAGGTAGGATTTCACTTCTGGGCCCCATAGGACATCTCATATATAAAACCACTCCTTCAAGACCGGGAGATAGCTGAAATGCCTCATACATAGAAATAAACACAGAGAGGTAGACAAAATGAGGAGACAGAGAAATATGTTCAAAAGAACAAGACAAAACCTCAGAAAAAGAACTAAACAAATAGAGATAAACAATCTATTTGATAAAGAGGTCAAAGTTAATGGTTATAAACGTGCTTACTGAACTTGGGGGAACAATGGATGAACACAGAACTTGAACAAGGAGAGAGAAAATATAAGAAAGTACCAATCAGAGCTGAAGAATATCATGACAGAACTGAAAAATACATTGGGGGAATAAAGATCAGAATAGATGTCACAGAAGAATGGATCAGCAATCTAGAAGACAGAGTAATGGAAATTGCCTAAACTGAATGACAAAAAGAAAAAATAATTTAAATAAATAAGTAAAGTTTAAGAAATCCCTGAAACAACATCAAGCATACTAACATTCGCATTACATATAGGGGTTTCATTAGTAGAAGGAAGAAATGAAAGTGTCAGAAAACTTAGTTGAAAAAATTATACTTGAAGATATTCATGACCTGGGGAAGGAAACAGACATCCAGGTTTGGGAAGGACGAGAGTCCCAAACAAGATGAATCTAGAGATCTACACCAAGACACATTATAATTAAAACGTCAAAAATTAAAGATAAAGAGAGAATCCTTAAAAAAAGCCAGAGAAAAGCAATTTAGTTACATATAAGTGAATCCCCATAAGACTATCAGTTGAACTTTCAGCAGAAAATTTTCAGGCCAGAAGGTAGTGACATGATATATTCAAAGTAGCGAAAGGAAAAAGCTTACAACCAAGGATCCTTTATCCGGCTAAGTTATCAATCAGGACTGAAGGGGAAGATAAAAATTTTCCCAGACAAGCAAAAGCTAAAGGAGTTAATCATAACTAAACTTGCTTTATAAGCACTGTTAAACTGGGCGCCTGGGTGGTTCCCTAGGTTAAGCGTCTGACTCTTGATTTCAGCTCAGGTCTGATCTCACGTTGGTGAGTTAGAGCCCTGTGTTGGGCTCTGTACTGACAGCATGGAGACTGCTTGGGATTCTCTCTCTCTTTCTCTCTTGGCCCTGTCCCCTTCTCTCTCTCTCTCTCTCTCTCTCTTTCTCTCTCTCTCAAAATAAGTAATTAAACTTAAAAAAAAAAAAGACCTATTAAAGGGAAAGTGGAAAAGGCCATGACTAGAAATAAGAAAATATATGAAAGGAAAAAATCCCACTGGTATAGGCAAACATAGAAAAGGTAGTGGATCAACCTCTTGTAAAGCTAGTATGAAGGTTAAAAGACAAAAGTAGTAAAATCAATTATATCTACAATAATGAAAAGATGCACAAAATAAAAAGATGCAAAACATGACATCAAAAACATAAAATGTGGGGAGAAGAGCAAACATGTAATGCTTTTAGAATGCTTTCAAACTTAAGCGACCACCAACTTAATATAGATTTCTGTATGTATAGGATGTTATATATGAACCTCATGGTGACCAAAAACCTAAAATAGATACACAAGAAAATAAAAAGAAAGGAATCCAAACATAAAACTAAAGAACATCATCAAATCACAGAGGAAGAGAGGAAGAGAAGAAAGGAACAGAAGAACTACAAAAAACAACCAGAAAACAATGAACATAATAGCAATAAGTACACACTTATCAATAAATGCTTTAAGTGTAAATGGACTAAGTGTTCCAATCAAAATACATAGGGTGGCTGAATGGATTAAAAGAAACAAAACAAGACCCATCTATATGCTGCCTATGAGAGATTTACTTCAGATCTAAACACACACACAGACTGAAATAAAGGGATAATAAAAGATATTCTATGCAAATGGAAACAAAAACAAACTGGGGTAGCAATACTTATATCACACAAAATAGACTTTATAAGAAAGGCTGCAACAAGAGACAAAAAAGGAAATTTACAAAATGATAAAGGGATCAATTCAACAAGAAGACATAACATTTGTAAATATTTATTTGCCTAACATAGTAGCACCTAAATATATAAAGCAAATATTAACAGACACAAAGGGAGAAACTGACAGTAATACTATAAAAGTAGGGGACTTTAACACCCCACTTACATCAAAGGATAGATCATCCAGACAGAAAATCAGTAAGGAAATACTGGCCTTAAATGACCCACTAGACCTGATGGACTTATTAGATACGTACAGAACATTCCATCTCAAGTGCACACGGAGCATCCTTCAGGATACATTGTATTTGACTGCAGAATAAGTCTCAACAAGTTTAAATCATATCAAGCACCTTTCAAACCACAACAGTATAAAACTAGAAATCAATCACAAGAAGACAAATTGAAAAACCACAAATACGTGGAGACTAAACAACATTCTACTGAACAACCAATGGCCAATGAAGAAATCAAAGAAGAAACCGAAAAATATTTTGAGATATATAAGCACAACATTCTAAAACCTACGGATGCAAAAGAAGTGTTAAAAGGGATGTTTATAATGATACAGGCCTGCTTCAAAACACAAGAAAAATTCTAAATCTTTTGAGATATATAAGCACAACATTCTAAAACCTATGGGAGGCAGCAAAAGAAGTGTTAAGAGGAATGTTTATAATGATACAGGCCTGCTTCAAGATGCAAGAAAAATTCCAAAAAAGAATTTAATCCTAAACCTAGATGAACTAGAAAAAGAAGAAACAAAACCCAAAATTAGTAGAAGGAAGGAAATAATAAATATCAGAGTGGAAATAAATGAAATAGAGACTAAAAATAAAAAAAAAATAGAAAAGACCAATGAAACTAAACGCTGGTCCTTTGAAAAGATAAACAAAATCTTAGCTAGACTCATCAAGAAAAAAAAAGGGGGATCCAAATGAATAAAGTGACAAATGAAAAAGGAGAAAAAACCCTGAATAGCCAAATCAATCTTGAGAAAGAAGAACAAAGCTGAAGGTAATCACAATCCTGATTTCAAACTAAACTACAAAGCTATAGTAATCAAAAACAATATGGTACGAGAACTAGCACAAAAACAGACACAGAGATCAATGGAACAAATTAGAAAGACCAGAAATAAACCCATGGTTATATGCTCAATTAATGAACAACAAAGAAGGCAAGAGTGTACAATGGGGAAAAGACAATCTCTTCAATAAGCGTTACTGGGAAAACTAAACAGCTACATGCAAAACAAGGAAACTGCACCACTTTCTTATACCACACACAAAAATAAGCTCAAAATTGAAGACTAGCATATAAGCCCTGAAACTATAAAACTCTTAGAAGGAAACATAAGCAGTAACCTCTTTGACATCTTAGCAATATTTTTTTGGATCAGTCATCTCAGGCAAGGACAGCAAAAGCAGAAATAAACAAATGGGACTATATCATACTAAAAGGCTTTTTACACAGTGAAGTAAACCATCCACAAACAAAATGGCAACTTACTGAATGAGAGAAGATATTCACAAAGGGTATATACAATAAGGGGTTAACATCCAAAACATATAAAGAACTCCTACAACTTAATATGAAAAAATCAAACATTCAGATTTTAAAATGTACAGATGACCTGACTGGACATTTTTCAAAGACATACAGATGGCCAACAAGCGTATGAAAAAATGCTCAATATCACTAACCAGCAGGGAAATGCACATCAAAACCACAATGAAATATCCTCTCACACATGTCAGAATGATTGTGATTAAAAAGATAAGAAATAACAAGTATTGGTGAGGATGGGAGAAAGGGAACCGTTGCACACCATTGGTAAGAATGTAAATTGGAGCAGCAAGTTGGAAAAAAGCATGGAGCTTCCTCAAAAAATTAAAAATACAAATACCATACAATCTAGCAATTCCACTGCATTGGCCATGCATACCACTTCTAGATATTTAACCAAAGAAAATGAAAACACTAATTCAAAAAGACAAATGCACTCCTATGTTCATTGCAGCTGTATTTGCAATAGCCAAGATATGGAAGCACCCTCAGTGTTCATAGATAGATGAATGGACAAAGGAGATTTGTACATGCATGCACACACATACACACACACACACACACGGGAATATTACTCAGTGATAAAAAAAAAGGATGAGATCTTGCCATTTGTGACAACATGGTTGATCCTAGAGGGTAGTATCTAAGTGAAATATGTCAGAGAAAGATAAATACCATATGACTTCATTTATATGTAGAATCTGAAGAACAAAACAAATGACCAAACCAAAGCAGAAACAGACTCATTGATATAGAAAACAAACTGGTGGTTGCCAGAGGGAGATAAATGGGAGGATGGACAAAATAGATCTTTCAGTTATAAAACATGTTAGACATAGGGAGGTAATGTACAGCATAGGGAATAGTCAGTGTAACAATTTGTATGATAATAGATGGTAACTAGACTTATTGAGGTGACTATTTCATAAAGTATACAAATGTCAAATCACTATGTTGTACTAATGAAACTAATATAATATTGTATATCAGTTAAGAAAACCCTGAAACTTCTTGGCAACAGTTCAGTTATTCCATTCAACTTGCTGTACACAAGATATATGCCACCAAAATTTTAAAAAGCAGGCATTTGCATTTTATTTGTATGATTTTAACTTGTGATATGAACAGCCATCTCCATCATGACTTTTTCTCTTTTACTGTTATATGCAATGGAATAGATTTAAAACTGTGCAGAAAAAATTAGGGAAATTATTTTTAGTTAATATCAGGAATTAAGAAGACTAATGATTGAAACTGCCTACAGATAAAAACACTCAACCTTATATCAGAAAAGCCAGCGGAAGCATGATGAAGGACAGAATAATACAGTCAAGAAATATTGGGTTTATTTCCAGTATTTTACATTTTCCTATGAATGTGGTAAAGATGCTTATATGTTTCTTTTAGAAATCTTCATATTTTTCCTTATCCTTGTTACAGAGATAAACAGAATGACACCTTAAATAAACACAAGCAATGCATAAAAATTTTCTCTTGTAACCTAAGGCAATTTACATTGCAAAACAGTACAGAATAAAACGCTCAAATATTTCTAGCAGGAAGGTCATTTATTCAAATTTATGTGAGGTGCTGTCAGTGACGGTATTTTGTTCCTCAAAAGAACAGACTCTACCTCCTTAATTTGGGGATTGCAAACTTGGAGGTGACACGGATAATAACAAGGCTCACCTGACATAAAGCACTCCATTTTGATCCACACGACGCTGCCAACCCACAGGAACTTGTATAGCTGGAAGACCTCCATCTTTGTCCCCTCCGTCACAGTCCTTGCCTCCATTCATTTTCTGTGTCTGCTTGGGACTTTCCAAAGATATCAGCAATAAGATGATATCCTTATATTACAGGGCATGATGGCCTTCAAAAATGGCCAGTGCAGCACAGTTTTTCCCAGACTGTACAAAATGCATTGGGAAGCTTCGGCTCAGTTTGGAACCAAGTCCTTGAAATCTGCCATTGTGGAAAAAATCAGTTTCCCATTATAATCTACATTAAATAACCAATATTTAATTCCTAAGGATGGTCTACATGGGTAAAAATGAGTGCTTCTGACTAAGGAAAATCATATTCACCAATGCTGGTACCTGTCTGAAGTGGGGGAGGGGAGGAGTGTAAAGTTTTTAGTTCAACATTTTGTCTTGAACCTTGATGTCAGACTAAAATAACCTCTATTGTCTAGAAACCGGTCTCATTTTTACAGTGTGAGTCGGTTAATATTTCCAGGTACTACCCGCCTTTAGAGGCCACATTCTTTAAACTTTCTCTTCATCTTCCAATCTGAATCCAAGATGTTGCAGGTTGGTTCATCTGATGTTTTCATGTCTTCAAAATTCCAATAATGTAGCCTGAAACATATGTAAATGTGTAAACTGTATATTTAATATTGAAAAACAGAGAAGCTGCACACTTTTAAAAATGGAATAAACTGCTACGTGTACCAAAACACTTTGATGTTCTCTGCCGTGAACATCACATGTCAAATTCGTCTTTTCTTCTTCCGACTTGCTCCACTCACTCTAGTTAAATCAACTTGCTTGCTCTTCATCACATGTAACTTTCTAATTATTAAAGATAGACCCATAATCATGGCATATGACACACACACATAACCTCCTTCTTACTCACAAGAAAAATATATCACCTCTTAGGTTCTGACAATTGGAAAGTTGTGTGTTAATCCAGTTACATTTTCTCACTCTTTAATTGTAAATATTCTTATGATTTACTTTTCTTTTCTAATCATTTTATTAGCCTGAAGAAGAAAATTTTTTTAAAGAAAAAAATTAAAAGGAAATCTACAGTACCTTTCCAAATATAAGAGATTCCCCACCACCACCACCCCCACCCCCCTGTTCTTGCATATAAGAGTGGGAGTTGCTTTATAGTTAAGATTTACAAATTCCCATCCATTACGGGGTACTCTGTTAATTCCTTTATTAAGTCACAAGGTGCTGCTTGGGGAAGACATACTGGCTTGAAACAATAGCAATAAGGGCTAGGGTGGAAAGCTTGTAAGAGGTCATCTTAAGGGATCTGTTAAATAAGAAAAGATGGCAAATAAATTTTTAGTAGATTTAGTACTTACTCCTAACGGAGAATGTGTTATTTCTTGTGGTATACAAGCCTTTCTATAATCAATTTAATATATAATGTGTGATTATACTGTGGGACTCATGAAACTTACTAAAAGATGAATGAAAATAATTATTCTAGTGTTATATAAGTGGGACTTGTGGCTTGTGATAAAAATTTCCAGTGACAGCATCACCCACAGATTAAAAAAAAATGCTGTGTCTCAAACAACTTAACTGAAAGTGAAGGTGTTATGCTCTGGAAAGGTCTGTATTAAAAGACTTAAGATTCATATGAAAATATTAAAATTACTTCAAAAAATTTAAATAAAAAGATTTATATTTTAGATGTTTAAAATATGTACGCATAACTTAAGCAATGAATGAAACAGTGTAAATAGACACATAACTACTTTACCTACATTCCTAAAAAACTTACATAATTAAGTTAGCTCTGGACATTTTTTGAGCTTTCTTCACAGGAGAATGCCTTATGCTAAAAGGCATCATGTACTCAGGCATAAGCTCTATTTGCAGCTTGGGCTGAGACAGATAGAAAGTGTTGCAATGAAGCATATACTCATTTAGCTGAAAGTCACAAACCATGGGCATGGGTGTGGTAAACATCATCAGGCAATGGGAAAAGTAGCAAAAATTTAGTGGGAAAAATGTGGGGTATAAGGAAAAGTGCCAAGTAGTAGCATTCCCAATGGTGTCTCAAGCTAACTTGCATTGCTGGGGCCACTCCATTGTGTCTATGTTTCTCACAGAAATGACCTACTTGTCTCCCATCCACTGTACCTTTAACTACGACCCCTGTTGATCATTTATGAGTTTATTGACGTTTCATTCAACAGTTAGTCAACAGCTATTATGTACGAGGTGTTATGCTATGTGCTGCAGTACAACGATGGTGGGACCCTTCTTTATCCATAGTCCAGTATAATGTTTGAATATAAAGGAAAGAGGGAGGAAGGATGAAAAAGAATGGAGAGAGCAAGGAAGGGTCAGTTGGGTCCAGTAGAGTTCCCAGTGCTAGTGGAAGATGGGAAAGAGGCATGAATTTTGTGCTATTCTGGACTCCCAGTTTTGGCAAATAGTGACAGACCCTGATTATTGAACCTTTTTTTTTAACAGTCCTTTTTCATGCTCATTTTATTAATTTGCTTTTCCTAACGAAATCTCTTTAGTGGTCTGTGATCATTAGATTGAATTGGCTTTCATTCTCCCTACTTCTGTTTTTGAGCTTTCTGATTATTTGATGCCTATTTTCTTTCCTTCCTTCCTTCTTTCTTCTTCTCCTCCTTCTCCTTCTTCTCCTTCTCCTTCTCCTTCTCCTTCTCCTTCTCCTTCTCCTTCTCCTTCTCCTTCTCCTTCTTCTTTGTTTGCCTGCTCTTGCATGCAACTCCAACTTCCCCAAGACTGGCTGGTTTGCTCCATTAAGTAATTTGTGTATCTGCCAGATAATAACATTGGCTTGATTCCTGCCAAATATCTCTCTCTCATATTTCAGTAATGAAAAATAGAAATATCTGATGGCTGGGTTTGTTTTGCTTAGACCAGCAATTCTCAGAGCATGGTGCTGGGACAATCATTACTGTCAATAATGCCCAAGAACTTGTCAGAAATATAAATTCACAGGCCTGGCCCCAGACTTAATGAATTAGAAACCTTGGGGGCCCTTCTGTTCTTTAAGAAGCCTTCCAGGTGATTCTGATGCCTGCTCAAGTTTGAGACCCACTGACTTAGACTAATGCCCCTGCCTCCCTTCCCAGGACATGGCCGTTTTTTTAATTAATTAATTAATTAATTAATTTTTGAGGAGGGGATTGTTTTTATTTTTTATTTTTTATTATTTTTTAATATGAAATTTATTGTCAAATTGATTTCCATACAACACCCAGTGCTCATCCCAACAGGTGCCCTCCTCAATACCAATCACCCACCCCCCCCTCCCTCCCACTCCCCATCAACCCTCAGTTTGTTCTCAGTTTTTAAGAGTCTCTTATGTTTTGGCTCCCTCCCTCTCTAATCTCTTTTTTTTTTTTCCTTCCCCTCCCCCATGGTCTTCTGTTAAGTTTCTCAGGATCCACATAAGAGTGAAAACGTATGGTATCTGTCTTTCTCTGGATGACTTATTTCACTTAGCATAACACTCTCCAGTTCCATCCACGTTGCTACAAAAGGAGACATGGCCCTTTTATATCTCTACATTATGCAGGCAGCCAGCCCTCAACTTCCTTTTGTCCCTGGGGAAGAGGGGTGGGGGGATGGGGCGGCCATCCTTTTTTTGCTGATACTTCAGCCTTCTAGAAGCAGCTCAATTGCAAGGGCCTTAGGGATTCCTCACAGAGTGGAGGTCGAGTATCTACATAGTTATCATTTATTTATCTGTAAGTGGCACCTATTTCCTCAACATTCATTTGTGAATTTGGAAAATTCGGAGATGTTTAAAGGTGAAAATTAAATTGGACTGTAATCTCAGTGTTGAATAACTACTGCAAACCTGAATGTACTTTCTTTTAATCGTTGTTTTCAGAAAATTTTAAAAGCACATGTTAAAAAAGAAATTATTATAATAATAAGCCACTACTCTAAATTCACAATGTAAGCATTTTGTCAGTTTTGCTTATTTTTAAAAATAAAACTCCATTACAGATAGAGCTAAATACTATCTCCCTCCCCCACCCGTCTCTCTTTTTTAGTCCTATTTCTTTCCCTTCCATCTTAAAGGCAACCACCATCATAAATCTGGTCCTCATTCTTATAGGCTTTGCTTTTATATGTTTATTCCCTGTATATGTATATGTAAACAATATTTGGTATTGGTATATGTGTTTCAAAATTTTTATATAAATACTATTACACATATATATCATTCTGCAACTTGCTTTTTAAAATTCAACACTGTTTGAGAGTTATCTCAGTTGAGATACATAGATCTGTCCCTGTTTCAGACATGTAGATCCAATTTGTTAATTTTTAACATCTGAATGGTATTCTATCATATTATTATAGAACTATTTATTTATTGGTGTATCAATCATATTAATGTTAGGCTGTAGAGTCTGCACAGTCTCAATTTTCAGACACTGCCAAGTTGCTCTCCAAAGTTGTACTGAATCCAAGTTTTTTTCATGTTCTAAACATGTCTTTTTCCTTTAAATATTGGATCATGACCACTTTGTACTTTATTTTCATCCTGAGCATTTTACTATGGCATTAAATATTTTTCCAAAATATTATTTTTTATTGCTGGATAGTATTTTTGGGGATACACACACAGACACACACACACATATATAATTTATTCACCTCCCTCTTGTGAACATAGATTTTTTCCTAGACTTTAGCAACTACAAATAAATCTGAGACAAATATTTCAGCCATTTTGGCATATTTACTGAGAATTCTTTGTTAAAATGGAATTGCATAATTTTAAGACCCTTGATAAATTTCTTAAAGTGACAAAAGGGTAGTTTTGGGAAAGCATTTCAGGCCATGGTTCTCAAACTTTTGAAACCCTCTTGTATGTCCTCTTTTGCTAAATATTAAAACCTTCTCTTTGCCCCTAAGATTCTGATAACTTTATTTCCTAAAGAGATTCATCATAAAATATTTAGTCATGCTTTATTTTTATAGTTTATATCTAAAAACAATAGTTTCTCCTCTTTTCCAAATTTAACATTAAAAAAAACCCTGCATATCCACAACATTTGCCCTTCATCTCCCCCGAAGATTCCATTATGACCCACCTTGTTTATATGGCTTGGTTTAAGCCCAATAGACACAGGTTAAAGCAGAAAAGATATTGTGATATGAAAGGTACCTACATCTCACCAACACTCAGGATCAGGGATAGATCTTACACTTAGGACATAATTCAAATTTATTCCACAAACAATTCTAGCAACAACAATATAAAATTCAAAAAGTGGTGTGTGGGGGTGGGTGGGTTGTGGGTGTGTGTATATTCTGAGATCTACCACAATTCTACAGACATTTTAATTTTTCTACTTCCTTTCAATATGCAAATTAGTTTGGGAATTGGCTTTTAGTGAAATGAATTTTAGTGGCTTGATTTACTTCTTTGCATTGGCTTCTTTTGATCATTCAGAATTCAAATTAGATGTTACCTCCTCGAAGAGACTATACTGTAAGCCATAGGTAATCTCTCAAACTTTGTCAATTCACTGGTACCTCTCATCATCCATTTGTTTATCATTTATTTGTTTGTTTATTGGCTTTCTCTCCCCATAGACTGTAAACTTCCTCACAGCAGGGACCATGTCTCTCTAGGTCCTTCCTATATTCCTAGTTTCTGGTATAGTGCCTGGTCTGCAGTAGGAGCTTAAATACTTCCTGAAGACTGCATATTCAAATCAGTCAACATAATTTTATATTCTGATTTTTACCATGTAGGCTTATAAAGATTTAGCAACACATGCATCTAAAATGAAAGGTTTTTTTAAAAGTTTATTTATTTATTTGAGAGAGACAGAAGCACTGTGAGTAGGGGAGAGGCAGAGAGAGAGAGAGAGAGAGAGAGAGAGAGAGAAAGAGAGAGAGAGAATCCCAAGCAAGCTCTCAGCACAGAGCCCACTGTGGGGCTTGAACTCACAAAACTGTGAGATCATGACCTGAGCCAAAACCAAGAGTCAGACGCTTAACTGACTGAGCCACCCAGGTGCTCCTGAAAGAGAGGTTTTTAAAAGAAGCCAGTGGAAGCTAATGAGTGTGAATGTTGACAAAATATATAAAAGATGTTTTGCTCTAGATTTGTCCCTGATCTCATAACCTCTGATAATTTCTGTGTAGAAAGTATGATAGGGCTTCTAAGAAAATTAATAAAGTGACTTTATTTTTTATTTGTAAAGTGCATCAGTTTTATTTATGAAGTGGTTTATATATACATTTTAATTGGATTAATAAAGAAACCATTAAAATAAATGAATCCAACAATTTAAAATTAAACTTATATTTCAGTAGGATGCTAATTAATACAATAGACCTTTTTTTCTTAATCTGCTTTACTGACATTCTTTTCAACCTAAGAATAAACTCACTAGTTTATGCAGTGTTAAATGTATATTTTAAAAGTTATACTCAAAGCACCATGAAGACTATCAGATTATGACATCATGAAAATAAGTAAGTAGGTATTCCTCATAAATCTTTCTGAATAACATCAAATGTTATAAATTCTTCTCAATAATGTCACACAAATTTTACTAATGGTAAAATAATAAATAGATTTTTTGAGTCATGTGATATCATGAGTAAATTCTATTAAAATGTTTATAATGACATCACACATTGATCTTGTGCCTTGTGAGGTTACTTGTATATATAGTAGGATAGAATGAATACCAGATGAACTACTGATTTTTCAAGGTAAGACTATGTAAATTAGGTAAAATACCAATATTTTATAATTATATAAGTCTAAATCATTTATTTTTATATGCTATGATTATAAACTTAGCCCTTGAAATGTTTAGAGTGAAATAAGAAATCTATTCCATTCCAACATTTGCAAGCGAATGTTTCATGTTCTCCAATGAGACCAAGTCTCCCGTAGAAGCTACCTTTACACTTAAATTCCAAAACAATATGTACATACCACAACAGATATGATTGTATTAAACAATAACATCAGCATTAGAATTTTGGAGAGTAATTTCTGAGTGGCTACATTATTATCATTTGACTGGGTAATAAATGGATATACTCATAATCTTTCCATTATTAGTTAAATTATGCTTGTTAGAGCAACCCTAAATCACATTTCCCCTTTTCAATTATCTTTCACCCTCATATCAATTATTCAAACAGCTCCTTTACAGCACTTAGCCAGTCCTCCCATCCAACTTTCCCATCTGTTTCACCTTTCACCTATTTATTCAAGCTATGCATTTTTATTTATGAGCACACTTATCTTGCAGTTACATCTTTTTTCATTTTTAAAAAACTGCTTCATAGATTATTCCTATTTCCACTCTGGTTATTACTGCCATTTTGTTCTTAATTTCATTTTGCAGCCACTTCTTCTAAAACATACTTCTCAAATGCATCCTATGTAAGGCTCTATTGGGTTCTGCTACCGATTGGGCTCTACTTACTTACCCCAAACTACTCTCAGTGCATTTACATTTGTTTTATACAGCTGTGTAGAGTACCATAAGCACATCTTTCCTGCCCTGATTACCAAAGCTCTCTAGTTTGAATGTCTTTGACCTTTTAATGCAGAAGAATATAAAAATTCACAATCTGTACATGAGGGATCATATTCACATAGGAAAGTTACATTTTTTCACAAACTTGGAAGGTACAGGGATAGGCTTCTCAGAGTGAGGCCAGTTCTCAGTCAAGGTAACAATGGCCTATGCCCATTTATGGTTAGGAGAATTATTTGTACCAGGCCATTTCTTGCTGCCAATGATAGGCAACTTACACATACATCCTTGCCATAAAGAAGCCTTCAGAGAACTAAATGCTGAGTACAGATAGTAGACTGCAATTGGCCTCAAATACTCTGTAGCTCCTTTTACCAGAAGGTAGGATTTATTGTTCCACACTTTGAATCTGGGCTGGCCTTGTGACTTGCTTTGACCAATGGAATGTGATGGATATGCTACTATTCAAGTGCTGAGTCTAAAACTTGATAGGCCTTGCATCTTCCACTCTCGCTTCCTGGAATGCCATTGTCTCAGGCATTGTCTCAGGACCAATCTGAGCCTGCCTGCTTGAGGATGAGACAAAGAAGTCCAGCTGGTCCAGCCAGTCCAGCTGAGGGCCCAGTCATGTAAGT
The DNA here is from genome assembly GCF_016509475.1 of Prionailurus bengalensis. NCBI lineage: Eukaryota > Metazoa > Chordata > Mammalia > Carnivora > Felidae > Prionailurus > Prionailurus bengalensis. Next base: position 140,031,454 of record NC_057345.1, on the reverse strand, counting down.
AAGTCTAGTCAAAACGATATGGAACAGGGATGAGCTGGCCCCACAGAGCCCAACCTAGACTGCAAACCCACAAAATCATGATTATTTTTCAAATACCCCCAAATTATACTGGAAACAACCTGAAAGTCTAAAATAGGGTTTTATGTAAATTAATTACTGCTTTTAGAAGCTATGTAGCTCTATACTTTATTAGCTTGTGATCTTGGACAAGTTTTAACATTTCTTTCCTTATAAAAGAGAGATTATAGCCCTACAGAATTGTTCTGTGGATTAAAGTTAAAAGTTTTAAACCAGTGCCTAGCATGTGGCAAATATGTGAGTTGTTGCTATTTATGCATAGCTATTAAAATCATGTTATGGAAAATTTAATAGCACTGGAAAAGATACATGATATTGTCAGGTGAAAAAAACATACTGCAAAGTTGCATGTAGAATTATCAATCTTGGGGAGCCTGGCTGGCTCAGTCAGTTAAGTGTCTGACTTCAGCTCAGATAATGATCTCATGATTCATAGGTTCAAGCCCCACATTGGGCTCTGGGCTGAAAGCTCAGAGCCTGGAGCCTGCTTCAGATTCTATGTCTCCCTCTCTCTGTATCCCTCACCCACTTGTGCTCTGTCTCTCTCTCAAAAATAAACATGAAAAAACATAAAAAAAAAAAGAATCATAAATCTTCATTTACAAAAATGCTACTACATATGTAGATGCAGGAATACAGAAACACTGACCTCTCAGTGGTTGTCTCTGGGTAGCAGGAATATGAATGATTTTTATTTTCTTCATTGTTTTTCTGTATTTTCAAAGTTTTCCAGAATAAAAATCTATTGACTTTGCAATCAAGAAAAATATTATTTCCAAAAAACTAAATATTATATCCATAGAACAGCCAATTAATGTTTTCCTAATCCTTAAAAGCACTAGGAATACTTTTTTATTGGAAACAGTCACAAGCTTTGTAGCTAGTATTATGATATTATTTCTTTTTCTGTTTTAGCCAAGTGAAAAAGATACAAAATACTGTATTAACCTGGATGCTCTAAATACTAGAAATGAAAATTAAGACTATCCCTTTGACTGGTTCTAAAATGCTTCAGAGTGTCACTCTTACTTTTCTGCTTGGAATACGTCTCCCATCCCTACATTCTTGTTCTTCATCAAACTAACTTCTGTTTATCTCAGTTTAAATGTCACTTTCTCAGAGAGGTCTTCCCTGGTTTCTCTAGTCATTAGGTTTTCCAACTCTAACTTGGGTTCCCCTTTAACTCTTCCTTATAATATCTAGTAATTCACATGTATTACTACACATAACTGAGCTTTCATTTCACCCTTGTCATTCTACCTGACTGCAAAGAAAGAGCAAATTGAGACAGTTAACTTCAAGTTAAAGCCTCCTTTTGTGCCTTTAAAAATATTTAAGGAAGTAGAAATCGAGGGTCTATTTACATATGTAGAAAATGCTTACTATGCATTTTAAAAGCTCTCTTAAAAGCCAAAAAGTGCACAATCACCAGCTCACATTCTGTAAAAAAGAATTAGAGAACTGTTTTAAGTATAGTAATAGGTTACACCAGAACATCTATAAACTAATTGATAAAGTCACTATACTGCTGAGGGAAAAATTATCTATGATTTATTTCTGTATATTAGCCACCAGCAGAGTTTGCTATTTTTGCTTTTCTATAGAATAGTGAAGTTTCTCATAGAGGATATTTTTAAAAAATACTTGTCTACATTTACATAGTCTATTTTAGAGCAAATTTGAGGAGTAACTTTCACATTTTATCTGTACGTTACTGGTATTTTGGCTACTCAAGGAACAGCTCAATATACATATAGGTCAAATCATTTTTGAGAAATGATGTACATCAATATTGGTTTTTCCCCAAACTGTACTAGGAATGAAACAATTACGAACTATACTCATTTGGGGTTGAATAACATTTAAATAACTAATATTTATATACTCTTTTAGTCTTTTATATACTCTTTTACTTACTTATTCTTTACTATACTCTTCAATTCACCTGGCAACAGACGCCAAGTTCGTACTTGGAGTAATCAGTTCTGTAGAGAGGTAACGGTGACCCCTAGTAACCTTGAAAATAAGTTCACTCAAGGTGGAAACAGGAAGACATGTCAGCCATTGTAGAAACCTATCTAAAGACACTGTCTCTAAATATGTGTAAATATCTAGGAACACTCTGGTCCAATCAACACGTCCAATAAATGTAATTAAATGTAAAAAAAAGTATAGTCTAATTAATTGTTCCATAAGGTCTCTAAAAAAGCAAGAAGAGGAATATCGTCTGTACATGGATTCAAAAAATAAGAGTCCAAGATACACAATCTCTAAGTCCCATGAAATAAGCGACCTTTTACTGTGTTTATGTAGCTCACTTATCAGGAATAAAATGAGTAAGTAAGTAGTAATACCTGCAGATGTTCAATGGTGTCATATGAAAAGTATCTCAAGGAGACTCCATTTAGCATTTTACTGCTCACTGGAATGCTGAGGGAGGCAGAGAAAATGTAGCAGCCGAAGAAAACTTATGCACACAGTACTCAGGTTGGAGTGGAAAGGAGTTTTAGTATCATAACACCAAGCATAGAGTATCTTAGAGAACATGCTGAAGAAAAGCAAAACCTATAGAAAATAACATCTCCTATTTAACAAAGAGTTAAGCAAAATATAAGACCAAGTTACAAACAGGAGGACTCTGGGCCAAGTCCTATCTGCGGAAGTGTTTGGCATGTACACAGTTTGAGAATAATAATGAATTAGTTGACAATATTTAAATGAAAGGATATTGTATGAACATTTGCATTTCCTGCTTTACCTGAGAGACTGGATGATGTGGTAATACTAGGTCAACATTCCTGCCTTGCAACAATTATCTGGAACGGAGCAGTGACTGCTCCTTCAGAAAGGACTTGGCTCTCCAGTTCAGTGCAGTGGCTTCCTGCTTCATTCCCACCAGCCTGGCCTCTGTAGGCACTTGGGTTTCCAATCTCTGGAATAGAAAGGACCTTGAGACAAGGCTTGAAAGACTCACTATAGTCCTTGACAAGGAGTACAATTTATTTGTTTCTTAATGACCACTTAACCTATAATTCGTAGTGTCTTCAAAAGGGTGGAGGATGAACTCTCAGTGGATCATCATACATTATTAGTTTGTGAAGGAGTTCTAGTAAGCTAGCTAAAACCAAGAGCAGATAGCGAATTTTCTTAATAAAATTGAGTTGACCCTGAAACTGTGGTGATTTTTGAGTTAGAGGAGGTAGAGGGTACACAGAATTCTCACCCAACTTCAACCTTCTATCTTCCATTCTTTCTTAGCCCCATCGTCAGTAATACCACAAATTAGCATTATCTCAAGAACTCATCTTGGGATCAAAGAATCATGGAACCAAATTGTACATTACCATTACTGAGTTATAAAATGCTGCTCTCCTCCCCCTCGCTTTTAATATTGTTTCCTTTCAGCCAATAAGGGAAAAGATTATTTATAAGGACTTTCGAAAGTGTACTTGAGACCTTGTTAACCCTTATCCTATTTTCTCTGAGACATCAAGGAGACACTGACAAGGTTCTTTCTCAGTCAGAGCAAAGTAATCCTTGGGACAGTGTAAACTCATTTGTTCCCTTTCCATAGCTAATGAACAACCTTCTGATTATTTGTTGGGTTTCATAAGTGATTTGATATCATTAAGTTCATAACTTGGATATCAGGTACAAGTATTTCAGTCAATGAAAGCAAATAAACAAACAAATGGGTTATGTTTGGCTTATAAATTAATTTCTTGTAAATACAGATGATCTGCATCAAACCCTAGAGGCCCATCACCCTTGAGAGCAATGGAAAATAAATTTTTTCTTCTTTTCTTTCTTTTCTTTTCTTTTCTTTCTTTTTTAAACTAATTTCTTTGCCCAATACAGGGCTTGAACTTGTGACTCTGAGATCAAGAGTTGCACGTCTACTGACTGAACCAGCCAGATGCTCCTCAACATTTTCTTTTAATTGGAAGAGTAAGGACCACATCCTGGACCAGCCAACTTGCTCTTTTTTTCTTTTTGGTTTAGGGCCAAAGCAGGACAGGGGGATGTGTAGGACAGGGTGTACAGCATGCTTGAGTATTGCTATTTCTCAGAAAGCAGCCAGGAGAGACAAAGGAGCAATTAAGGAATGCGGAACAAAGATTAAATAACAATGTCTCTATAATCTTGATATATTAAAGGTATTCCAAGTATTAGACTTAGTGTTTTAAGCATTTACTAGCCATCCCCTACATGTGAAGCACAATAATGGATACTAAGAAACTGGACATAAAGAGAATACAAGCCCCATCTCAAGAAGCTATGCCTTGGAGGTGGAGGGTAGGGAGCTGTGCAATCCGGTAAACAGGTAATTATAAAACTGACTGACACTGGCTACAATAGGGCTAAATATGTGGTGCTAAAGGAGGACAAAGAAAGAGCTAGTCTAGTTCTCAGAGATCAGAGAAAGGGGGATGCTGGATACATTTAAGGATGCATTGAAATTAGACAGACAAAGAAAGGTTAGTAGGAGACGTGAAATTTCACCTAATCCATGCAAATGATCTTAGTTTCAAAAGATTAATATTAAAGATTTTACTCTTCTGTCTGGTAATATCAATTCCATTATTGTACTTATTTTTAGCTGGTAAGCAAGCATAAAGGTCTCATTTTGTCAGACCTTTTAACCTTGAGATGGTATAAGGGATGAAGCATTAATGAATATTTTCCACAGGAAGATCTGGATGTCTGCCTCATGCCTGAAATAGAAAATGGTGACCTGACATCCAGATAAGCAAAGAAGAAATACTATCAAAAGACGATGATTCACTTCACTAAGAAAGTATTATTAGATGTGAATGCATTGGAAGCAGAAGCTAAAAGGAGCAAGATATGGATGAGGGAGTCTTAGCCTATAGATAGAGTAGTTCAAAACTGTTTGGAAGTATATCCATTAAAAAAAGAAGTTCCTAACTGATGAAAATAAGATGGTTATTGTTCTAAAGCTATTTTAGACAAATGTATAAATAATATTAGCTGACTTCCTACCATCTTCTGGGAACAGCACTGAGCATTTTATACATACATCTATTAACTAACTTAATACTTGTCACTGTCCTATAAATAAATAGTATTGTTTTTTCTTTTCTAGAGTTAAGGAAATGGAGACAAGATAAATTAAATAACTTTACCTTCTCTTTTCCTTTCTGGTAATTTATATCTGCCTTTCCTATTTTATTGTTTTTCTCCTTAGTGTTTATCACTAACATACTGTATATACTATTTACCCTATATTTCCTCTGATAAAGAACATAAGCTCTGTGGGCACATGGACATATTAGTCATCATAACAGATAAAATTCCCTAGAATTTTTTGCTTTAGGTTCAATAGCTCCTTGAAGGCTGGCTGGATCACAACTTTTCATTTCTCATAGCACAAAGTACAGAACCTTACACATGAGCATAATCAGTATGCTCAGTATGCATATACGGAGCCCCTGTCACGCTTAGCACTGCATGTGTCACTGTAAGATAGGGAAGGACAAAATACCATCAGTGTTCTCAGAGAACTTAACACCTAGACACAGAAATAGGTAGAAGCATGAGGCATACCTAGGGTGTTCCTCACCTACGTCGTACCTAGGGAAGCCTCACATTCAGGTCCAATGTGAGTAATTTCATTACTTCTCTTCTTCAATTACCTAACGATGTCTAAAAGTGCTTATCCACCACTCCTCCCAAGACACCCTAGTTAGTCTGTGGCATTAACCTTTTGTGGAAATGCCAGAACTATTCACAACTCTATGCCTATGCACGTGTTGTTCCCTGGACATAGAAAGATTTCCTTCCACGTTCTTAAAGCAAGCAACCTTGTGCTCTTTAAACTCTCTGGTCAATTCTTCCATGAATCCCTCTTTAGACTCCTTCTCAGAGTTACTCATTCATTTCTCTCTCATTCTACAGTGCTGCTTACACATATGTAACAGCATACACTCTGTTTTATGTACACACATTCCTTGCTTTATATACCCTGTTTTTGAGTTGCCAAACACATTACCAGGTACATGATATGCAAACAATGTACTCTAAGTTGAATTATTTGTTTTTCTCACCTTTCAAAATGCGAGAGAATGTTTTAAATCCTCTAAAATATAAACATAAAATAGAAAAGTTCTTGTTAGGAATATGTTAAAACCACCCAGTGATATATGAAGGTGGCTAACTGCAGATGAGTATTCAACCAAAATCAAATGGAGGCTGAATAGAATCTACTTTTCTTATTCTATTATCAGTACAATTTCTAAATGCAGGGGCTGTCTACAGTGCCTAGAGGAGTGCCCGGTACACAGAGAATTACTTGTGAGTAAGTGAATGAGTGCTTGTACGCAAACAGAATGCCATAGCATAAACTAAATGTGCTGTAGAAATTCAGAGATGAGGTAACAAATAATAGAAAGAACAGTGAGGTAAGAGGAGGTTTAGAATCTGAAATTTTCTGGCTGTATAACTTTAGTAAGACAATTAACCTGAGCTTTAATTTTTTAATTTGTAAAAATTAATGGGCTGAACTAGATCAGCATTTTTCAAATTATTTTTGGTGTAGATTTCTTTTGTCTAAGGAAATCTAAATGGAATCTCCATTACATATTACATATGTATAATCTCCATTGCTTACTGGTAATAATTCGTTATATATATATAATATGTATAATCTCCATTGCTTGCTGGTAATAATTCATTTTATAAGATCAAATTATAACATTACTTATTAAAATTCATCAATAAAAATAAGGGACTACTTTGATTAATAAAAAGTATGAAATCAAGATATATGGGTGACAGTTGCAATTTTAAATCATCTTCAAAGGAGTCATTTTTGTACTTTGTTCTGACTTTATAATATTAACACAGTTCTGATTACCACAGAAAAGCTATTGCTAAAGGCAACTTTTTTTTTTTAATAGTGAATTTGGCTTCAGCAACATTAAGGTCTCTGCAATTAAAATGGTCAAGAAGCTTGAAGGGAGAGTAAAGAAATCTTTTTTCCACGGACTTCAACCTGTATTACAAAGCTGCAATCATCAAGACAGTATGGTACTGGCACAAAAACAGACACTCAGATCAATGGAACAGAACAGAGAACCCAGAAATGGACCCGCAAACATATGGCCAACTAGTCTTTGACAAAGCAGGAAAGAATATCCAATGGAATAAAGACAGTCTCTTCAGCAAGTGGTGCTGGGAAAACTGGACAGTAACATGCAGAAGAATGAACCTGGATCACTTTCTTATATAGCATACACAAAAATAAACTCAAAATGGATGAAAGACCTCAATGTAAGACAGGAAGCCATCAAAATCCTCGAGGAGAAAGCAGGCAAAAAACTCTTTGATCTTGGGCACAGCAAATTCTTACTCAATACATCTCCGGAGGCAAGGGAAACAAAAGCAAAAATGAACTATGGGGACCTCATCAAAATAAAAAGCATCTGCACAGCGAAGGAAACAATCAGGAAAACTAAAAGGCAACCGACGGAATGGGAGAAGATATTTGCAAATGACATACCAGAAAACGGGTTAGTATCCAAAATCCATAAGAACTTAGCAAACTCAACACCCAAAAGACAAATAATCCAGTGAGGAAATGGCAAAAGACATGAATAGACACTTCTCCAAGGAAGACATCCAGAAGGCAAACAGACACATGAAAAAATGCTCAACATTACTCATCATCAGGGAAATACAAATCAAAACCATAATGAAATACTACCTAACATCTGTCAGAATGGCTAACATTAACAACTTGAGCAACTACAGATGTTGGTGAGGATGCGGAGAAAGGGGATCTCTCTTGCACTGCTGGTGGGAATGCAAACTGGTGCAGTCACTCTGGAAAACAGTATGGAGGTTCCTCAAAAAATTAAAAATAGAACTACCCTATGACCCAGCAATTGCACTACTAGGTATTTATCCAAGGGATACATATATGCTGTTTCGAAAGGACACAGGCACCCCAATGTCTATAGCAGCACTATCAACAGTAGCCAAAGTATGGAAAGAGCCCAAATGTACATCAACAGATGAATGGATAAAGAAGATGTGGTGTGTGTGTACACACACACACACACACACACACCACATCTTCTTTATACACACACACACACACACACACACACACACACACACACAATGGAGTATTACTTGGCAATCAAAAAAATGAAATCTTTTTGCCATTTGCAACTACATGGACAGAACTAGAGGGTATTATGCTAAGTGAAATTAGTCAGTCAGAGAAAGACAAATATCATATGACTTCACTAATATGAAGACTTTAAGACACAGAACAGATGAACACAAGGGAAGGGAAGCAAAAGTAATATAATATAAAAACAGGGAGGGGGACAAAACATAAGAGACTCTTAAATATGGAGAACAGAGAGTTACTGGAAGGGTTGTGGGAGGGGGGATGGACTAAATGGGTAAGGGGCATTAAGAAATATACTCCTGAAATCATTGTTGCACTAAATGCTAACTAACTTGGATGTAAATTAAAAAAATAAATTAAATAAAATGGTAAAAAAAAGTCTTGTTTCCAAAATTGAAACACTATATCTAATCATTATTCATGTTTCTGGCCATGAATGTAAAATATAGGCAAGAAATATCCAAAACTAAAATTAAGCAAGAAAACTTGCTTGCTTTAATACAATATTATCATATTAATTTGCCATCGCAAAACTGTTAAGGAATGATAAGGATACATGGTGGGAAGATACCCCTATGTTGTGTTTGCATTTTTTCAATGAAGCCTACATATGCTGCAGCAGTGCTCTTGTTTGTATAACTTGATTTGGATAAAAAATAGTGAACTCAAGTTTTTAAAAAGCCCAGCTAAAAGCTTAAAAATAAAAATGCATACCCATAAGAAGTTCAAAATGCACATGAATATTGGTAGCAAAGCTTTAGTCAGCAGTGCATAAAAATATAAACTAGTTGGGGCACCTGGGTGGCTCAGTTGGTTGAGCCTCGGACTTTGGCTTAGGTCATGATCTCACAGTTTGTGAGTTCGAGCCCCGCTTTGAGCTCTGTGCTGACAGCTTGGAACCTGAAACCTGCTTCGGATTCTCTGTCTCCCTCTTTCTCCCTCTCTCTCTCTCTCTGGCCCTCCCCTGCTTGCACTCTCTCTCAAAATAAATAAACATTTAAAAAAATATATACAAACTAGTGTCATGGTTTACTTTTATTTCATGATAGTTTATGTGTTTGTTTCATGATGTGTTTCCAATGTGGTATAATGCATTGAATGTGCATCTTAAGTTTTTTTTACAGTGTTAATATATTTTTAACATTTAAATTTGTGTCCCCCATAAGGAAACCTTTGAAGAATCTCTTCTGAGTTGGATGCTCTTCTGCTCCAGCCAATTCTATCATTTCTACCTAATCTAGAAAAGCAAGAGAGACTTCATAAAGATGACTTCAATTTTTTCAACTCAATCTTACATATGTTTACTGAGATTAAGACACCCATTGGGGTGCCTGGGTGGCTCAGTCAGTTGAGCGATGGACTCTTGATTTTCACTCAGGTCATGATCTCACAGTTCATGGATTCCTGACCCTGAGACAGGCTCCACGCTAATGGTGTGGAGCCTGCTTGGGATTCTGTCTCCCTCTTTCTCTACTCCTCTCCTGCTTGTGCACACGTGCGCACTCTCTCTCTCAAAAATAAATAAATAAACATTAAAGGAAAAAAAAAAAAAAGACACCAATGGAACAGGGAAAAGCCTGATCAGATTGAAAGTGTAAAGTTGTGTTAGGAAGTTTCATGAATATAACTTTAAAAAACATGTCCATCTTCCTAGCATAGGGTGAATCTCTATGTACATAAGCTCAAAAAAGTTTTCATATCATAAATCTGTGACATTTCTAACATAAGCATTGCTGGTCTATAGGTATCTTAACTCATAAATGCAATCTCATTCCTATGTAGTTATTTGCTGATAATGACATCTGTCAGATGGAGAATGACTTAGTGATTTTGCAATTATTTACTTGAAGAACATATTCTAATTTGAACTACAGAGGAAACTCCCTTAACTGACCTCCACTTAAACAAATCTTCAACTAATCAAAACACCATTTCTATTTGAAAACAGACAAATGTTTACCTCTGCTTTTACCAGTTGAGTTGTATGCTTTCCAATATTAGTTGTGTTGTTTCCAAAACTGAGTCAGTAACAGTTGCTGGTATAATATTTAATAAAATATTTTGTAAACTAATGAAATGTAAGTATAAAAAAAGAATGACTATTTCTGTGAAAATTAAGCTAAAAGCATAACTTTTAAGACAAGCCTCCTAAAAAATGAGGTCAAATAAGATGAAAAAGTGGAGAATCTTGGGGTGGGGTGGGGGAACGCTAAAAATCTTGACTAGTTCTGTATTCAAATCATCTTGCAAGTGTCTTTGAATTCTTGTTCCTCTTCAAAGTTAAAAAAAATTAGCATAAAAAGAGACTGCTGTAAACTCATTGGGAACAAGTAAACTCATAGGGAAATGTTTTGATCTAAAAAGACTGTTGACTACTCTTAACTACAGAGAACCAACTGATGGTTACCACAGTGGTGGTGTGTGGTGGGGATGGGTGAAATAAGACATGGGGATTAAGGAGGGCACTTGTCATGATGAGTGCGGGGTGATGTATGGAAAGGCTGAATCACTAAATTCTACTCCTGAAACCAATACCACTGTATGTTAACTGACTGGAATTTAAATAAAAACTTAAAAAAAAAAGATTGTTGACTGAATGTACACTTACAGATTATAAATTGAAATGTCTAATTATAAATATTTTTAATGATCCTTTGCTTTAACACATCTTTTTGATTAATGAACCAATTAAGGGTTGAGAGTGTGATGGATAAGAGGTCTCTATTACTGTTACAAAAGTAATGTTTGTTTGTGACTGAAAGTATGAATTCATGTTGAAATGATGAAGTTGTTTGCAATGTAAGGTCTATTTTCATTTGATTCTCATTATTTTAAAAATATATTGATAAGGAAGTTATATAATTATTAAATGAAGAATCTTTAGCGAGGAACAAACTTTGAAAAAAGATATACCTAACAATATCCTAAAAATAATTGACACCAAAAAATGACAGAATTATAATCAGAAACTAATCAATCCACAATCAACATACAGTGATTGTGATAAATTTATCAGTGGAAACTGATAAATAGGCAAGAAATTTATAAAGATATACATGATACATGATTAGAAGTACATAAAATGTTCAATCTGATGGAAATATACAGAGGATTATACAACTTGGTAAGAATTATAAATACACATTTTTAAAAAGAACATGAGATTGGAAAAATTAGCACAGTATGGTGGTTGTGAGCATGGATTCTGGACCCAGACTGCTGGAATTAAAATTTCAGCTTGATTATGTTTTAGATTTAGGGTAAGTTACATCTCTGTCCCTCCGTTTCCTCATCTGAAAAATGAAGATAATAATCATATCTACCACATAGTGTTGAGCAAATTGAATAAATGAAGATTTCTTAAGCACTTAGTGCCTGGCCCATAGTCAGCGCTATATAAATATTTGGTAAATAGATGAAAATAACTGGCCATAAAGACAATCTCAAAGATTTCAAACAAATGAAATCACACGGAATGTATCATCTGATTAATTTCCATAAACACAGAATGTCTTAAGAAACTAATATCCCCAAATACCCCTGTGTTTGCAAATTTTAGAAAGAGTGACTCATATATGGCAGCCTTGAAAGTCAATATGAGGTCAGTGTTCATAAATTTATGGCATAATCCAAAATGTGATCTTATTTACCAGAATATGACTTGGCAGACAAGACAGCAGAATGAATAGAGTTGGATTTCTGGATTACTGAGTATAGGCATGGAAAAAGCAAAAACAGAATAGATCACATGTTTGCAATTTAATATAAAAATGTTCTAAAAAACATACACAAATACACACACAGGATGTGTGTGAGAGAGAATGATAAAGCAAATATGGCAAAATGTTAATTGTTGAATTTGTGTGTAGAGATAATAAACAGATACATAGATAAACAGATATCCAATAAATAGATAATTTATATGTACTGTTGTAACTTTTTGGTAAGTTTGAAATCATTTCAAAATAAAAAGTTTTAAAAATGTAGGGGAAACATGAACAAAAATAAAACAGGACCAGGCTTGTAGAGATGGGTGAGCAAAAGACAGAGAGGCAAGGAAGTTTGAGATATGGCAACTGTGTCACTGAAGATATGGAAAATAGAATCTAAGCTGGAATAAAGGTCTATATGAAGAACATGCAATACAGGTATAAGGAAAGGAGGAAAGGAAATATAAGTGGATAAAAGGCAGGAGAAATGGTCTGATCTGAAGGGGTTAAAATGTTGGGGAGACAAAACATGGACTCATGAAAATTATAAGGCAAAGTGGTTAAATGCTCATATAAATAAAAGGCAAAAAAAATCTGTTTAAGGTCAGAGAAGGTGACTATAAATGGCTACTGTACTTTTCAATCTCTTCCTTATTTTGCCTAACTCCCTTAGCCTCATATGTGGGTTGGAATAACTCACATTTAAGGTAAAGAAATGTTTATATGAAAAACAAACAAAAACCAACAAAAGAAAAGACAAGAAAGAAAAAAAAAAGATGTGGAGGCTAAAGAAATTGAGAAAAATAATTCTGATTCATCTTGCATGAATAGGGAAGGACTAAATTTGGGAAGGGGAACAGGTAGAGAAGGTAAACCTTCTGGAGAAGTTGATAGAAATGGGCCCCTTCATAGGTATTCATGTGAAATTGGACTGGTATTAAATATTGACTAATGAATTGGTTTTGAATATTTAGCAAGACCAACAACTGTTATATGAGATATACTTAATAGAAATAAAGAAAAAAAAACCGTTAGTACTTGAGGTCAATGTGATCATTTACTTAGAAAGCTCAAAATGAAAACTTATTAGAACCAATGAAAAAGATATTTAGAGGGTGGCTGGGTATAAAACCACCATACAAAAACAAGAAAGGGAGAATTGCCCTATCTAACAGTAAAATATATTAAAAAGTTGTAGTATTGATGTAAGCATAGGCAAGTAATATAATAGAAGAGTATGGCCACAGGTAAAGCCATAGATAAGCAAATTCATCCTAAAGGTATCATTCAATTCTATAGGAAAAGGATGGCCAATTCAATACATAGAATTGGGACAACTGGATACCCATTTGGAAAAAAAGAATGAATTACTTCCATAACTCATGTAATTCACAAAAAATACATTCCAAATGACTCAAGACTTAAGTAAAAAATAAAAACTAAATCAAACTAAAATATAAGTGTATTATGATAATATAAGAAATATGTTTAGGGGCGCCTGGGTGGCTCAGTCGGTTAAGTGTCCGACTTCGGCTCAGGTCATGATCTCATGGTTCGTGGGTTAGAACACCGAACTTTGTGCTGACAGCTCAGAGCCTGGAGCCTGCTTGGGATTCTGTGTCTCCCTCTCTCTCTGCCCCTCCCCTGCTCATGCTCTGTCTGTCTCTCCCTCTCAAAAATAAACATTAAAAAAATTTTAAAGACTACGTTTATGCCATATTTATGAAGCCCTTTTAAAAGAGATGAAAAGCAAACGTCGTAATGAAAAAGATTGTTCAATTTCACGACATCATTATTTAAAACTTCTGTTCAGCAAAAGAATAACAAAAAACTTAAAAGATAATTGATAAGCTAGAGAAAGTATTCAAAACATATTTAACAGTCAAAGCATTAGTATCTGAAATGTATAAAGAGCTTCGAAAACAGTGATAAAAAGATAAAAGGTCCAAAAGAAAAATGGACAATAAATATGGATAGGCTGCAAAGGTAAAACAAAAGGCTAATAAATGTAAGAAAGGATGCTTAGTAGTAGTCAGGAATGCAAAATAAAGCAATAAAGAAGTATCACTTTTCACTTATAACAAGGTAAACATGTTTAAAAGATTGGTAATATCAAGTTTGATTGAGTATGGGAAAAGTAGTGTCATGAACTACTTAGAAGGACAAACTGTTACCTCCTTTTAGGAGGGTAATGTATCAGTATCAATATGAATTTAAGATGTGCATATCCTTTAAAACAGCAATCCCTCTTCATCACGCATGGAAAAATAATCAAATATGTGAACAAAAAATTATGTACAATGGGAGGCGCCTGGGAGGCTCAGTTGGTTGAGTGTCTGACTCTTGGCTCCAGCTCAGATCATGATCTCACAGTTCGTGGGTTTGAGTCTCATGTTGGGCTCAGCACTGACATTGCAGCCTGCTTGGGATTCTCTCTCCCCTGTCTCCTGCCCCTCCCCCGCTTGTGTTCTCTTTCTCTCTCAAAATAAATAAGGTTAAAAAAAAGAATTATGTAAAATGATATTCATAGTAGCATTGATCACTAGAATGAAAAACACAAAATAACCTAAATGCCTATTAATTAGGGAATGGATAAATAAATAACAGTTATAGAAGATAATACAACACTTAAAAGAGGTAGTTCTATAGTGATATGGAAAGATTTCTAAGACATAGTGAAGTATAAAGTAACGAAAAGAGAGTTGAAGCACATATTCTAAGTGTAAAAACATTTAAATGACATTTAAATATCATACATAAGGTTGTAGTACTTTTAGTATCTATAGATGGTGAAATTGGGTTTCCTTTTGCATAAAATACCATGCATTTCCAACCTTTTCTTCCCTGGGTGGTCTTAGTAAAAACAATCTTTGTATCTTCATCTTCGGAGACTGACATTACATGTTAGTTCAAACAAACATGTACTGAGGCTCTACTATGTAAGTACTCAAAACCAAACAAAACATGGTATACTTTCTCCAAACCTTTTTGGAAATTACTTGAGAGGCTCACTTAAGTGGCATGAAGCAATCAGGTACTTAGAAGAGAATTATGTTTATTTTTGGAAATGGGCACGAAATGAAATTGTAGTTTCAAGAGCTGAGTCTGGCATAAAATTTAATGCATAACAGAGGTGTATGAGGTCCAATTACTCATATTAAATACTGGCTTTCTATGTTCATTAACATGGACTTTAATATTTTATAGCAAAAAAGCCTAGAATGCTAAACATAAGCTTTTATAAAAGGATTCAACTTTGTTTATTTTCATTATGTAAATATCCTTAGAATTCTTCAGCTTGTAATTCCAGGTTTTTCCTTGATGACTTAAAATGCTTAAAAGAATTTTTGGGGGACCAAGAATGAAAATATGACAGCAACCTTGATACTAACATTGAACACATTAATGTGCTATATTTGAGTTTTAAGAATACTCAGCATGGGAGAAACTCTTGGGAATCTGTACCAGCTTGGACACTAAAGCTCTAAAGTTGGCTTAGGAGGCTTTATGAATATGAGGGGAGGAGATGATGCAAGCAATTTCATCTCTGGGCAAATCAATTTAATGTTAATGAAAAAAATTTCCATGGCAACATAATACAGAAGCAAAAGAGCAGAATAAAAAGATAAAGCTTTTTTTTTTTTTTTTTTTTTTAGTTCTAACTATAGGTACTATTTGAAGACTTTATTCTTCATTGCAGTTTTTTGTTTTTAAACTCCTAAATAGGATATGTTTTAATATTTTTATTTTTATAGTTCTCAAGATGGATACTAATGACTCAGATTAACCAATCAGCTAATAAATTAGTCTCTCCTGACTTACAAAGTATGTAAAAAGATTACATAGATTTAAGGGACATATATTAATTTAGCTCATAGCTGAGCAGTATTATAAGCTATTGATTCATTACATTGGTCAGAAAGATACCTAAATTAGAATCAGAAAACAGATGGTGACAAATAAATAATCTATTAAACATAGCAGGCAATCACAAAACATAGCTAGATTTTTTTACACTAAAAATAAGAGGGACAAATGAAGGAGTTTGCCAAATTTATAAGAAAATAATCCTGAAACCCTCAAGTAATCTTCAAACTTAGACTACTAGGTCATTTCCTACTAGTAATAAGCAATTAATAAATAAATCTGAAGACACGACTGCAATGATAATTCTAATGCTTCAAGCGCGAACACTTCAATAGACAACTGCAGTAATATTTTTTATATTTTAATCATGAACACTTCAACAAACAATATCATTTAAAAAATGCCAGGATATTATAGTACAAGTGCTATGATTTACCTGTATTAAATGACTAATGTTGAACAATAAAGAGATAAAATTCCATACCATTTCATATTTTCAACCATGGTTTTATATCAAACATTACCAAACAGTTCACTACTACATAAGTTCTGTTTTTTAAAGAAAATTCCTCAATATACTTGATATATATAAGTATTCACTAATATTCATATAAATATAATTTAACATATTATGTATAAAATATGAGTCACTGAAAAGTTTCATATCATCACGAATCTTACAAAATACAAAAAGATCATAAACAGTTAAAAATGAAATTATATTCAGCAAAAACGCATGTTGCGAGAAACGTTGATGTTAATCTTTTTCATTGCTCATGAATAGACGCACAAGGGTAATTGGATCACACTGAACTAGTAATTTAGATCATGAGATTTTTATAATGCCTATGTGTCTTTTTTTCTTCACTGACCTTTTTGATACCAAAGCATTTAAAAAACCTTTGTCAAAAAGTGAATTTTATTCTAAATTTATGATTTGCTTTCTAACATGTTTATTCATTCATTCATTCATTCATTCAAAAACTGAACCAGGTATAAACTCGGGTGAAATTATTTAAATTGTTCATTAGGGTCTACTATATATCAGGTATGGTTCTAGGCACTGGTGACATTGTATATGGGACGTTGTAGTGGTGGCAACAGAACAAAACCAATAAGCAAATATATAAATACAATAACTGTAGGTCATGCTAAGTGTTATGAAAGAAAGAAACAGGATCTAAGAGAAAACAAGGATGGGGTAGGAGGGATCTCCTTTAGAGACATGGAAAGTTCTCTGAGGAGGTGAAATTTGAGAGGCCCAAAGGAAAAGAAACTGGTCATGAGAAAAGAATCGGGGGAAGAGCTTTCTAGGCAAAGGAAACAGCATGTGCAAAACTCTAGAGTTGGACAAGAGCTGGGTGTGTTCTAAAAATGAAGTTAAGATTGATGTCACTGGAGTGTAATGAGGGAAAGGGGGAGTGGCACGAGATTAAGAAACAGGCAAGGAAGGAACCATGTCAGCCGCCTTATTCATCATCACATCTTGAATTTTATTTTTAATTGCAATGGGAAAACAATAGTAAAGTTTAAACAGAGGAGTGACAAGACCCTAACTGCACTTTAGGAAGTTATTTCTTTTTAGCTATATTAAGAGTGGACAGGTAGAAGCAATCTGCTAGAAGTCTTTGGTGATAAAAGCTGACAAAATTTTGGATGCCTATTCACAATGGTCTCTTAAAACTACTTCTTTGTATTTAACTCTGAATAATAATAGGCACAACTAGAATAATTGGAGAAATGGGTCATGTTATCTTGGGGATTGTAATAGCCTAGGAAGTGCACATTGGGAGTGGTTACACAGGTATTTTAGACTTTGGAAAGCATATTTCAAAGTATTCAAAGAAGTAAAAGTGCATTGTAAGCATCCATTATAAGGAAGGCAAAAAAGGTTTTAAAGTTATTTAAAAATTTTAAAAAAGAGCATTCTAATCATAACCATACAACTAGCCTAAGCCCAAATATAAAGAAACCAGAGAGAAATCTGTAGAAGCTCAAGGGGTTGTACAGAGAGCTTTCTATGTGGCTTAGTTATAAAGAGGCTGTGTTTAAAAGGCAAAAGGAAAGAAAGGGACATAAATCTAAGATTCAGCCTTTAAGACCTTGTGTGATTGGACCTCTGAATACTTCCTGACCACATTTTATAAGTGTCTCTCCAGTCATGTCCTTTTTTCTGTTCCCTGAATATGTCAAACTAATTCTTGACTTTGGGCTTTTGCAGTTGCTTTCTCTCTTCTAAAATTCTTCTAATATTTGAACTCGAATATCACCTCAAAATACCATCTAGTTTATTTTCTTTATAGCACATATTGCTAACTTAAATAAAATACTATTTATGTGTTTATTGTCCTTCTCCCATCACTAGAATTTCAGCAAGAGAGCAAGGACTTTGTCTATTCTTTTCATGGCATTATCCTCACTGCCTAGCATAGCATCTGACACATTATAGACCTTTGATAAATGGATGGAAAAAAGGAAGAAAGGTAGAAATAGGGGAGGGAAAATGAAAAGGCATCTGAGAAAAACGTCCAAAAGTTTATTAAATCCAGAATAAAGTGGGGTTTTAGAAAAATCCTAAAGATATAAAAGGTACTTTCAAAGATATGATTAGAACAGGAAGATTAAAGTACAGTTGGGTAAGCAGCAGCAATAATAAAATAAAATTAGAAGAAAATTCAACTTCAATTTTGTTTCTATTTTCTTGATTAAGGAGAATAAATCTTATGTCAAAATGAAAAAAATATATCTGATTAAGAATAAATCATGGAGGACTTTTGGATTCTAGTCAAGATGGAATAACAGGGGTAAGATGTACTCTTGCTTGAAACAACCCCCACCCAGAAAAAAACAGGCAAAATATATGAAACAATGCTTTTTGAAGGCACGAGACACCAAGCAACCAAAAGAGACAACCAGGAAACAAAGGATAGGAGCCCTAGAATTGTCTTAACTTATTTCCTTGAGTGAGTTTCCAGACTATGTGCAGAGAGGGTGGACCCAGTGGGAGCTCAGCAGACTCTCTAAGCTAAGAAGACATAGCTAGTGTCAGGGGAGACCAAGGCAGTGTAAGTTTTCAGGACAAAGTGTGGGATAAGAAAGAGCTGCAGAGAGAGATATACACAGAGATCTGCAGAGGGTTCCCCCCCTTTTTAAATATGGGACTTCACATATACTTTATTATAATTTAAGTAAGCTCTATGCCCCATGTGGGACTTGACCTCATGACTCTGAGATCAAGAGTTGCATGTTCCAGGGTGCCTGGGTGGCAGTGTCAATTAAACGTCCCACTTCAGCTCAGATCACCATCTCTTGGTTCAAAAGTTCAAGCCCTGCATCAGGCTCTGTGCTGATAGCTCAAAGCCTGGAGCCTGCTTCGGATTCTCTCTCCTCTCTCTGCCCCTTCCCCATTCGTACTCTGTTTCTGTCTTTCTCAAAAATAAATAAAACATTAAAAAAAAATTTAAAAAAGAGAGTTGCATGTTCTACTGACTGAGCCAGCCAGGCACCCCAGAGTGTTCCCTTTGAGCATCTAACAGAGAACTAAACAGTGCATGCATGTGAGGAGACTAACTGAGGCCAAGGAAAGAATTCCCAAAAAGGATAAAGCAAGTGGGACTTGACACTCACACTGGGCTAGTAGCTACTATATTATATAACTAATAGGATATAGAGTAAAATACTCAGAAGTATCTTGCTCAGTAGTGGGGAATATGTAGACTTAAACACTTCCAGTCTTGCCTAATGAGTTTTAAAAGCAAGACCTAAAAGGATCAAATTGTTATTTCCAAGTAACTTAACTGCAATCCAGAGCAAACCTGAAAAATATTTAAATGCATACAAAAATGCCCAGGACCCAACAGAAAAAATTCACAAGGTCTAGCATCAAATAAAAATTATCATACATGGAAAAAAGCAGAAAAATAAAACACAGAGTGAGGTGAGAAATCAATCAGTCTTTGATGAACTTCCAGCGAATTATGTTGAGTGACAAAAGTCAATCCCCAAAGGTTATATACTATAGGAGACCATTTATCTAGCATTTTTGGAATGACAAAATTTTAGAAATGGAAAATAGACCAGTTGTTGCAAGGGTTAGTGATGGGGGTAAGGTGGGGGCAAGATAGAAGTGGGTATGGCTATAACAGGACATGAAGAGGGATTCTTGTGGTGACGGAACTGTACCTTGACTATGGTGGCAGATACAAGAACCTAAACTAAACATGGGATAGAATTGAACACATCTGAAAACATATGGGCACACAAGTAAGTACCAGTAAAATTAGAGAAATCTGAGCAAGATTAGTGCTTTCTATCAGCAAATTCTGGTATGATATTTTACTAGTTTTACAAAATGTTACCATCAGGGGAAAGGGGATAAAAGGCACAGGGGATTTCTCTGTAGATGAAGTTGAACTTCCAAAGATGAAAAATTATAATTTATCAGATGAAAAATACACTCGGTGGGATGAACAGCAGATTAGAGATTGCAGAAGATTAGTAAACTTGAAGACATAATAGAAACTATCAGAAATCAAACAAAGAAAAGAGATTGAAAAAAAAATAGAGTATCAGTGATCTGTGAGGCAATTCAAATGGATTACTATATGTGAAAGTGAAATCTCTAAAGGAGGAAAGAGAGTGGGGGACAAAAAAAAATTGAAGAAATAAAGGATAAAAATTTCCCCAATTTGATAAAAACTATAAACTCATAGATTTAAGAAGCAGAACAAATTCCAAACACAAAAAGCATAAAGAAAACTACACTAAGGTACATCATAATCAAGTTGTTCAAAATCAGAGATAAAGAAAAAGTTTTAAAAACAGCCAGTGAGGGGAAAATGTTATGTACAGAAGAACAAAGATAAGGATGATTTTTCAGTGAAAACAATGCTTATGAGATGACAGTGTACTCTCATATTTAAAGTACTAAAAAATTCCCCCAAATCTGTCAACCTAGAATTCTATATATAGCAAAAATATATCTTCCAAAATTAAGATAATATAAAGACTTTCAGATACACAAAAACTGAAAGAATTCATCATTATCAGACTTCCAGTACAAGTATGGTAAAGAAGGTTCTTCAGGAGGAAGCAAAGTAATACAAGATCGAAAGAAGGATCTAAGACAAAGTAATGAGGAACACCAGAAATAGTAATAATATGACTAAACACACATTTCTTATATCTTATAAACATATTCTTATATTTAATTTTTAAAAAGATAATTGACAATTTAAATTTTAGAAAATGTACTGCAGGGTTTATTTGAAAAAGTAAGATATATGATGACTATACTACAAAAGCCATAAGAGGAGAAATGGAAGTACACTAATTGTAACGCTCTAAAGCTACAAGTGAAGTGATACAATATCATTTGAAGGTAGATGTTGAAAAGCTAACGATATATGCTATAATCCCTACAACAACCAATAAATAATGAAACAAAGAGTTATACCTAAAAAGCCATTAAAGGAGATAAGAATCAAATCATAAAAAGTACTTAATCCAAAAAAAAAAAAGAGAAGGGAAAAAGAACAAAAACACATTGGACAAATATAAAAAGGGAAACATGGGGCAAATAGCAAAATGATAGATGTAAACCTGATTATATCAATACCTATATTAAATGTAAATGGTCTGAAAACCAAACTAAAAGGCAGAGGTTGTCACTTTGTATGTCTGTAATCATATAGGAAAAAGAAATAAAAGGCATCCAAATTGGTAAGAAAGAAATAAAACTGTCACTATTTCCAGATGACATAATACTATACACAGAAAACCCTAAGACTCCACCAAAAAACTATTAGATGTAATAAATGAACTCAGTCAAATTGCAGAATACAAAATTAATGTACAGAAATTGCTTGCATTTGTACATACTAATAACAAAGAAGCAGAAACAGAAATTAAGGAAAAGACTCCATTTATAATTGCAACAAAAAGAATAAAATACTAGGAATAAATTTAACTAAGAAAGTGAAAAACCTTTATTCTGTAAACTATAAAACATTCATTAATGAAACTGAAGACAACACAAGCAAAATGGAAAGATATCCCATGCTCATGGATTGGAAGAATTAATACTGTTAAAATGTCCATTTTACCCAAAGTAATCTACATATTCAGTACAATCCCTATCAAAATACCAATAGCATTTTTTCACAGAACTAGAATGAATAATACTAAAATTTGTATGGACAAGCAAAAAACCTGGAATAGCCAAAACAATCTTGAAAAAGAACAAAGCTGGAGGTATCACAATCTCAGATTTTAAGATATACTATAAAGCTATAATATCTAAAACAGTATGGTACTGGCACAAATACAGACACATAGATTATGGGACAAGGTAGAGCCCAGAAATAAACTCATGTTTATATCGTCAATTAATCTACAACAAAGGAGGCAAGAATATACAATGGAGAAAAGACAGTCTCTTTAATAAATATTGTTAGGAAAACTGGACAGCTACATACAAAAGAATTAAACTGGACCACTTTCTTACAGTAAACACAAAAATAAACTCAAAATGGCTTAAAGACCCAAATGCAAGACCAGAAACCATAAAATTCCTACAATAAAACACAGGCAGTACTTTCTTTAACATTGGCCTTAGCAGCATTTTTCTACATATATTTCTTGAAGCAAGGGAAACAAAAGCAAAAATAAATGACTGGGGCTACCCCCAAAAGAAAAGCTTTTGCACAGTGAAAGAAACAATCAACAAAACAAAAATCAACCTACTAACTGGGAGAATATATTTGCAAATGATATACCCAAAAGGGCTTAATATCCCAAATATAAAAAGCATGTCTACAACTCAACACCAAAACCCTCAACCTGATTAAAAAAATGGGCAGAGGACCTACATATTTTTTTCCAAAGAAGACATACAGATGGCCAATAGACACATGAAAAAATGTTCAACATCACAAACCACCAGGGAAATGCAAATCAAAACCACAATGAGATATCACCTTAAACCTGTCAGAATGGCTAGTATAAAAAAAAAAAAACAAGAAAAAATAAGTGTTAATGAGGATGTGGAGAAAAAAAAATTCTTGTGCACCACTGGTGGGAGTGTAAATCAGTGCAGCCACTGTGGAAAACAGTGTGGGGATTCTTCAAAAAATCAAAAATAGAAATATCGTAAGATTCAGTAATTCCACTATTTGGTATTTACCCAAAGAAAATGAAAACACGAATTTGAAGGATGTATGCACCCCTATGTTTACTGCAGCACTCTCTATATATACACATTGGAATATTACTCAGCTATAAAAAGAAATGAGATCTTGCCATTTGCAACGTAGATAGACCTAAAGGGTATTATGCTAAGTGAACTAAATCAGAGAAAGACAAATGCCATATGATTCACTTATATGTAGATTCTAAAAAACAAATGAGCAAACAAAAGAGCAGAAATACATTCATAAATACAGAGAGCAAACTAGTGGTTACCAGAGGGGAGAAGGATGGATGGATGAGCAAAAAGGTGTAAAGGGGAGTGGGAGGTACAGGCTTTTAGCTATGAAATGAATAAGTCAGGAGGATTAAAGTTATAGCATATGGAATATTATCAATGGTATTGTAATAGCATTGAATGGTAACAGATGGTAGCTATACTTGTGGTGAGCAAAGCGTATGGTATAGACTTGTTGAATTGCCATGTTGTACACCTGAAACTAATGTAATGTAATGTTATGTGTCAACTATAATTCAATAAGTAACAAACAGATTGGGATAAATGTCCCAATAAATAAAAATGCAATAAAATACTGTGCGTGGTAATAAATGAACAATAAATAAAAGTAAAAAAGCAAAGCCCAAGTATATGCCACCTATAAAAATCACAATTTAAACATAATGACATAATAGGTCAAAAGTAAAATTATGGACAAAGATAAATCCTGTTAACACTAATCCAAAGAATGGATACTTTAATAGCCCAAACTAAAAATAACCCAAATATCCATTACAGGTGGTTAAATGAATTTTGGTATATTGATAAAGAGACTGTAACTCAGGGGAAAAAAAAAGAATTACTGAGTTAGGTAACAGAAAGAATAAATCTCAAAATAATTTACTCAAAATAATCTCGAGTGAAAGAGGCCACACGAAAAGAGAGTGTATACTGTTTTATTCCATTTATATAAAATTCTAGAAAGTGCAAACTAATCTATAGTAACAGACAGCAGTGCAATGGTTGCCCGGGAAAATCAAGGAGAGTGGGAGGAAAAGGGAGGTAGGAATTAGAAATGAATGTAAGGAAACTTTTGGTGGTTATGGATATGTTCATTATCTTTATTGTGGTAATGGTTTCACATATGTTAAAACATTAAGTTGTACTCCTTATATATGTGTTGTTTATTATATATCAACTATATCTCAATAAAACTGTTCAAAATAAATAAATTAAAAAAGGAAAAACTCTTCCTTACAGAAGTATTTCAATAGATAAATGCAGAAGAAATGAGGGAGATAGAAAACAAAACAGATGAATCATTAGGGAAGAGAAGAAAAAAATAAGATGAAAAGAGAGGGAAGCAAACCATAAGAGACTCTTAAATACAGAGGACAAACAGGGTTGCTGGAGGGGTGCTGGGTGGGGGCATGGGCTAAATGGGCGATAGGCATTAAGGAGGGCACTTGTTGAGATGAGCAATGGGTGTTATATGTAAGTGATGAGTCACTAAATTCTACTTCTGAAATCATTATTACACTATATGTTAACTAACTTGTATTTAAATAAAATTTAAAAATAAAAAAAGAACACCACACTAGTAATTGAGGCAGGCATGATCCATTAGCAAATTCTAAAAACACTAGGTGAATGTTCAAGAAAAAAGAAGATAATTGCATGATATCAAAGTATCTCCTTCCAAATATTTATTAATTACAAAGGGAGAAAATAGCAACTTTACAGTGGAGACACCTGACACACACACCCTAAACCCAGTGATCAAGGTTAACATTATGGATAATAGTACATATCAACATCATGTGACACCTGTTATAGTGCCCTGAGGAAGGTACATCACTTCCAGTACTTGTTCCCAAAAAGAATAATCTCCTATAATCAGGACAGAACATCAGATAAACCCAACTGAGGGACAATCAATTGAATGCCTAGTTAGTAGTGAAAGTGCCAAGGTGTTAAAAAGATAAAAAGAGACTATGGAACTCTCACAGATTGGAGGAGATGAAAGAGACATGAAGACTAAATGTAATGTGGGATCCTGGATTGTATCTTGGAAAGAAAAAGCACACTGATGGGAAAAGTGGTGAAATCAGAATAAAGTCTATGATTTGGGTAATGATATTGTAACAATATTAGTTTCTTAGTTTTGATAATTGGATGGTGGTTCTGCAGAGTGTTAAATTAAGGGAGGGTATGGGGGTATATGGAAATGTTCTGCGCTATATTTGCAACTCTTCTAAAAGTCTATAATTATTACCAAAAAAAGTTTTTTAAACCACAAGCTTGCACAGGAGAAAAAGTAGTTACAGATTTCTAGCTGCTTTAATAGATCTTTTATTTGTATCTTGACCTATATGATTGCCTGAAAAAAACAAACAAGAGAACCTAGAGATGAAATAACAGGATTGGCGACGGTAATTTTTGAAGCACTGTAGAGACTAGAAGAAATGATGGAAGGGTAGATAATGAAAGAGTTTCTAATTTTTTTTTTAAAAAGGAGCATAATGTGG
Source organism: Prionailurus bengalensis (assembly GCF_016509475.1). Classification (NCBI taxonomy): domain Eukaryota; kingdom Metazoa; phylum Chordata; class Mammalia; order Carnivora; family Felidae; genus Prionailurus; species Prionailurus bengalensis. The sequence continues at coordinate 140,005,927 of NC_057345.1, read as the reverse complement.
AGAGCTCAAATGATAAACCAGTCAGCCTTTAAATCATGCTTTTTAGCCTTGTAAGATTTCCAGAAGGAATTAATGAACAGATAGTTTTATGTGTACTTAGAACGGAAGGCAATAATAACTATGAGCTAGTTCAGCTTCACCAGGAACAAGTTATGTCAGACTAACATTTATCACTTTCTGAAAGGATGGCTTGTTTGACAGATCTAAAAAATCCTCTAGACCTAGTAACTTTGATTTCAAGAAGGTATTTGGCAAAATCACTAGAAATCTTGTGAACCAGATGGTAAAATAAGAGCTAGATGATATTTCAAAAGTTGTACACATTCACTGAATGACTATTTACAGGTTTACGACTCAATGTCTAAATTCAATCTCCTATCAGAATTCTCTATTGGCAAATCTAAAGGCTTTCTCTACAATCGTATCCAAGTAAACATTTTCTATTAACCAGGATGAAGATACACTGAGTTGGAAAAATGGTTGATGGCTGCAGAACAGAATTAGGGTCCAAATATCCTTAGAGGAATTTTGAAAAAAATCTTTAAAAAATAAGATTGAATGGAAGATAGAAGAGATATAATTTATAGTATATGATATAAAAGAGATTTTTTTTTTGGCTAACTGCAAGTTCAGTAAGTCTGTACAATGCAGTTGGTAAAAGAGTTAACAAGATCATATTTATCAGAGAGTAATATTAACCCTAAATTAGAATGTGAAATTCTTCTGATAAACTGCAAGCATTTCCACTCATCGAATTTCTTTAATTCATAGAAAAAATGAGAGTAAATAAATCTTTACGATATATGGAATTTCCATACTTGGAAACAAGAGCTAGAGAAAATAAATAGGCAAAGACAAATACTTATTAATCACTGGTAATAGATTCTGAAGTCATATTCCTGTTGTGTCTTAAGTGCTAGCCTTACTTTATCTAGAACCAATTCTACCTTTATGTTATATATTAGGATTCTATCTGAGATTCCATTAGATAAATCTTCCCACATTTATAAATAAAATAAAGCAAACAATTTTTTGATCTTTTAAAATACAAAGATTAGAAAATAGAAAACAGAATAGGGCCCACATGATAAACACTCATGAATTAACCAGACAACAGTAATAAAGCCAAATATAATCAAGTATGCCACGTAATCAGCTTGCTAGGGTTTGGCGGTCTTTGCTAAATAGTTTGCTTCAATATAAATCCTTTTCCCTTTCACACATTTATTTCACAAAGAGAGACTAAGGGCCTGAACTAGAATTCTGAGAGTGAGAGTAGAGAGAAGAGATACAGTTGAGTAATATTTGGGATCTGAAACAAGCAACTTTTATGGATACATGATGTAGGATGTATGGAATGTAGGAAAGAAATGGCAAATAGGTTTTAATTCACGTGCATTATCAGTCAGGGCCTGGCAGAAAACAAGACAAGTACACTCAAATTAATTAAAATAAAAGTAATTCATGGAACACTTTACATGCAAAGATGTGGGCAAGATTTATGGAAACTGAAAAGGGATAGTATATGATCCCAGGGCTGGCAACAGGAGACCTATGATCACCCCTAAGTCAGAAATGAGGAGGAATTGATAGGAGTTGTGTCTTTCAGTAAGGAAATGTATCCAACCTGTTGCAACCCCTGTAAGAATAAATATCCCAGCATCACCTTTGTCCCACTTTCCAACCTTCTGTGAATGCCTCTGAGCAAACCCAAACAGAAGACAGGGCAAGAAATCTCTTGAAGGAGTCTTGCATAAAAGTTATTGCACAAAAAGCAGAGTAGCAGAAAAGCAGGGTACCAATCCTAATTGATTGACAGTAGTTGCCTGAAACACCATGTAGAAAAGGATTCTGTGATGTCCTGCAACTTCATTAGGACACATAATCATGAAAGGCATACACCTATCATTAGAATGGGATGAGGCAGTGTTAGCATGTGTGCTCATGAGCCCTATGTCTGTAATAACCATGGGTTGGAGGAAAGGCAGCATGTGTGTCGTATGTTTTCCAACCCTGGACTATGAAGACTTTCATGTTTCTAGTTGGTCTGAATGGTAAATGGCTATACCAACAAATATAACAAAAAATATATAAGAGAACAAATTCTGGAGCAGGGATGATACATTCAGGTTAGGAAATGCTGACTTTGAAATGTTTTGATTCTGGGATGCCCAAAGACCATCCGTAGATATTTGAATCTTAAGTTCTGTGGGGAAGTCTAGAATGTAAATAGGAGCTTTGGAATCCACAGTTTACAGGTGATGAAACCATAAAGTGAAGAGAACACAGAGAAAATAAATAGTGGGTATGTATGAAATCAAGGGAGTATCAACATTAAGTAAAGGGCATAGAAAAAGCCAGCAAAAAGAAAAAGAAAAAGAACAGTCGGAAGGTTATACACAGCACCAAGGAAATGTAGACTCAAAGAAACCAAGAAAGCAGAATATTTATAGAAAAAAGTTGCCATGAATGTCAAAAGTTGAAGAAAGGGCAGTAAAATCTAGACTGAAAAATATCCACTGGATATGACAATTAGAAGATTATTGGTGCCCTCAATTAGAACAGTTCCAGGAATGTAATAAGAAAGGAAGCCCAATTTCAAAGGGATGAGAAGGTAATGAGAAATAAGAATCTGAATACAGCAAAAAATAATCTTTTGAGTACAATGGATGAGGTGAAAAGGAGAATGAATTGATGGCAGCTGGATGAAAAGAGGATTTAAAGAGGATTCTTTTTAGAGTGATTAAACAAATAAAATTAGAGTATGAGGAGAAGAAAACTAATGGAGTAAAACAATACATAAAAATGAGAGGACTATTACAGATGTCTGGAGCCTGTCCTACCAATGCATCCCTGAGGAAAAATGTTTTGCTCACAGCTGCTGTCCACCATAGTACAGGTTATATTAGGTGGCTTCTCACTCCTCAATACCGGTGATTGACTAATGTAGGCACATATGTTAGCTATCTATGACGAAAAGATGAGTTAAGTCAATTGGATTATCTTTGTTAGGAGTATGAGCTAAGAAATATGAAAATAATTGGCTGATTAGCAATATAATGTCAGATGGAAGGATGGTGATATAAAAAGAAAGGATAGTGTACTCAACACCAAAAAACAAACAATCCAATTTTAAAATGGTCAGGGGACAACAGAAATTTTTCTAAAGAAGATCTATGGACGGCTAACAGACACATGAAAGGATGTTCAACATCACTAATCATCAGGAAATGCAAATCAAAAACACGATGAGATACCACCTTATACTCATTAGAATGGCTAAAATCAAAATGACAAGAAATAACAAGTGTTGGTGAGGATGTGGAAAAAAGAATCCTTGTACACTGTTGATAGGAATGTAAATTGGTATAGCCAATGTAGAAAACAGTATGGAGTTTCCTCAAAAAATTAAAAATTGAAATGTCGTATGATCCCAAAATTCCACTACTGGGTATTTATCCAAAGAGAACGAAAACACTAATTTGAAAAGACATATGCACCCCTATGTTTACTGTTGTGTTATTTACAATAACCGAGATATGGAAGCATCCTAAGTATTCATCAATAGACTAATGGATAAGGAAAATGCAATACACACACACACACACACACACACACACACACATATACACACACACACAAACGGATATTACACAGCCATTTGAGACATGGATAGACCTAGAGGGTATTATACTAAGTAAAATAAGTCAGAGAAAGACAAATACCATATGATTCCATTCATAAGTGGATCTAAAAAAAAGAATAAACAAACAAAAAAGCAGAATCAGACCTATAAATACAGAGAACAAACTGATGCCTGCCAGAGGGGAGGTGAGTGTGGGGTTGAGCAAAATGACACAGTGTTCCAGCTATGGAAGAATAAGTCACAAGGATAAAAGGTACAGCATAAGGGATATAGTCAATAATACTGTAATAGTGATGTAACAGGAGAGATGGTAGCTATACTTGTGGTGAGTAGAGCATAATATATGAACTTATCAAGCTATACACCTGAACTGAATGTGACATTGTGCATCAACTATACTTAAAAAAAAAAAGATAGTGTAACAGCAATTAGCCATGTTAAAGCTAAAGTTAGAAAAAATTAAAAAAAATATGAGTGGCAAAAGGAAGCATTTATAAGGTAGAACGTGAGGAAGCTAGTTCTCAGAGAAACAGAAGAGGACAGAGATGTGTGGAGAGAAGCAGAGGCTTCCTGAGAGACCATGTCCCTTTAAAGTAGAGACCAAGAGAAAGAGAGCCTCCTTGGTATCTGATAGCTTTTTTTTTAAGTTTATTTATTTTGAGAGAGAGAGAGTGTGTGTGTGCGGGAGGGACAAGAGAGAGATAGGGAGGGAGAGAGAGAGAGAGAGAGAGAGAGAATTCCAAGCAGGCTCTGCACTGTCAGTGCAGAGCCCAAAGCAGAGCTTGAACTCAGGAAACATGAGATCATTACCTGAGCTGAAACCAGTCAGTTGCTTAGCCCACAGAGCCACCCAGGTACTTTTGATAGCTTTCAAGTTATGGTTCATTGATATCCTTACATTAACTCCTCTTTTCTCTTAACATGAATTAGTTTCTGATCCCTGAATCCCAACCTCCAATCTTAAGACCAGGAATAAAGCAAAATCATGGAGAAGTCAAAGTGGAAAGGGTTGCTTGAACAAGAAGGGAAAATCCAATCCTCAGTGATCCTAAGAAAGAAAGAATGGGTGTTAATGCGGGAATCAGAAGGAAGTACATAGCTCAAATGTATTTATCAAAAAAAAAGAAAAATATTAAAATTAAATGAGATAAGCATCTACCTAAAGAAGTTAGAAAAGAACCATAAAGCAAGCCCAAAGAAACAAGAAAGAACGAAATACAAATATAAGGGCTGATTATACAGAGAACAACATCAATAATAACTACAATAATAATAAGAACAATAGAAAACCAAAAGCTGATTTGAAAACATTAATAAGATAAGCAGACTTCTGACAAGACTGAAAACAGACAAAATAGAATGTGTAAACAAACAAAATATGTACTGAAAAAGGGGAAATAAGTATAGACACTATAGAGATTAAAAAATAAGAATGGGTGTTATGAACAACTATATATTAAAATATTTCAAACTGGTTTTGTTGATTGTTTCCTTTGCTGTGCAGAAACTTTTTATTTTGAGGTAGTCCCAATAGCTTATATTTGCTTTTGCTTTCCTTGCCTTAGGACATATATATCTAGAAAAATGTTATGGTCAATGCCAGAGGGATTATTGCCTGTGCTGTCTTCTAGGATTTTTATGGTTTCAGGTCTCATGTTTAGGTCTTTAATCCATTTTGAACTTATTTTTGTGTATGGTGTAAGAAAGTGGTCCAGTTTTATTTTTTTGCATGTAGCTGTCCAGTTTTCCCAACACCATTTGATAAAGAGACTTTTTTTCCCATTCAATATTTTTTCCTGCTTTGTTGAAGATCAATTGACCATATAATTGTGGGTTTATTTCTGAGTTTTCTATTCTGTTCAATTGATCTATGCGTCTATTTTTGTGCCAATACCATACTATTTTGATTACTACAGTGAAGGAAATAATCAACAAAACTAAATGGCAACTATGGAATGGGAGAAGATATTTGCAAATGACACATGAGATAAAGGGTTAGTATCCAAAAATATATAAAGAATTAATACAACCCAAAACCCCAAAAACAAATAATCCAATTGAAAAGTGTGCCAAACACAGGAACAGACATTTCTCCAAAGAAGACATACAGATGGCTAACAGACACATGAAAAAATGCATGTGTCAACATCACTCAGCATCAGGGAAATGAAAATCGAAACCACGAGGAGATATCACCTCACATCTGTCAGAATGGGTAAAATGAAAAAGACAACAAACAACAAGTGCTGGCAAGGATGTGGAGAAAAAGGAACCCTCTTGCACTGTTGGTGGGAATGCAAACTGGTGCAGCCACTGTGGAAAACAGTATGGAGGTTCCTCAAAAAGTTAAAAATAGAACTACCCTATGATCTAATAATCACACTATTGGGCATCTACTTCCAAAATACCAAAATCTTAATTCAAATAATACACGCACCCCTATGTTTATAGCAGCATTATTTATCATAGCCAAGTTATGGAAGCAGTCAAAGTGTTCATTGATAAATGAATGAATAAAGAAGACATGGTATATATATATGTGTAAACAAATGTGTATGTATATATATATATATATATATATATGTACAATGGGATATTATTTGGTCATAAAAATAATGAAATCTTGCCATTTGCAACAACATGGATGGAGCTAGAGAGTACAATGCTAAGTTCAATAAATCAATCAGAAAAAGATAATATATTTCCCCCATATATAGGATTTAAGAAACAAAATAAATAAGCAAAGAAAAAGGGGGGGGTGGGGAGAAAGAGAGAGAAACAAACCAAGAAACACTCTTAACTACAGAGAAAAAACTGATAGTTGCCAGAGGGGAGGTGGGTGGGGGATGGGTGAAATAGGTTACGGGGGGTTTAAGGAGTGTAGTTGTTGTGATAAGCACCAGGTGATGTATGTAATTGCTGAATTTGGAATTGTTGAATCACTCTATTAGACATCTGAAACTAATATAACACCGAATGCTAATATTTTAATGGAATTAAAATAGAATCAAATTAAAATTAAAATATATTTGAAATTAGAGATGATATATATAAATTCCCAGGAAAGTATGAAACATCACAATTGTTACAAAAAGAAATAAAGAACTCGAATAAATAATAAAAAAAAATGAAGTGGTAGTCAAAGACCACTTCTCCATTTATTTTTATTTTTTTATTAAGTAAATTCTACCTCTAATGTGGGACTTGAACTCATGACCCTGAGATCAAAAGTCACATGTTCTACTGACTGGGCCAGCCAGGTGCCCAAAGGCCACTTTTTTTTTTTAAAGAAACTCCAGGACCAGATGGTTCTACCAAATTTTAAAGATATATATAATTCCTATTCCATGTAAGTTCCAGAAAATATGAAAAGAACAAAAAGTACCCGTTATTTATGAAGCTAATATAATTCTGATCCTAATACAAGATAAAAACAACATTGCAAAAAACAATCTAGCCACATGGTGAACTTAGTATGGCAGAAAAGAAGAAAAGGGACCTTATACGTTTGTTGATGCAAAAATGTATTCAGTATTTGCAAAATCTTAAATCAGATTTGTAGCATAAAGCAGTAAAACATATGTTATATACTAGACAGTAATAGTACCATTGCCTAAATTTCTACCTTGAAGTTATAAGCATGACCTTTTCCTTCCAATTCAAAATTATAATATATTCTCAGTAATTTTCGACAACTCCTCTTCTTACTCCCAATCAACTAACTTCCCTTCCTTGCCATTGTACTGTGTCATTGCTACTAATCCCTCATATGTGTAGGGTTGAACATGGACATTGTGAACATCTGCTCTATCTCCAGTTTATCTGGGAGGAGGCTGGGCTTTCCTATCAAAGTTGGTGAACTTCAGGCTCAGAAAATCAGACTTCCCAAACCAGGATAAAAGCGAGAAGAGATTGGCGTCCTGGACAAAGGAGATGTCTGCTATTGACCCCCCAAATCTTGTATGTCTGGTTAACTTGAGTTGGAATAACTTAGAAACACTGGTTTATAAATCATAGGAATGAATGAAATTAGCAGCGTTCTGTTCTTTTGATTTTTGGGGTGCACAATCTTTCTCAATATGGCTTCAACATCTATTTCCTGCTACTCGGCGAAGACGACATAAGGCTAGAGATGTCTTTGGAAAAGAGAGATGTCAATCACAGACCATGTTGCCTTTTTGTTTTGTTATTTTAATTAGTAGGGGAACCAGCAAAGTCTGATTAATTTACTGTTTACTTTGCTTAATTCTAGTCTTTTGACTAGGTGATTTATTTCTTTACATTATATCATAGGGGTTTAAGAGGAGATCCTTAAACCTATAGAAAACAGATTAGGTGGATATACATTTAAAAGATTAGATAGGAATATTTTTCCACACGATAGCCAAACTTCTCAATTCCCTAAAACATTCAGGTAGTTTCCTTCTTCCTTTATCCAGAAACTCTCACAGGAGTCAGAGCTGAGTAATTTGTTTGAAGGCTTTTATCTTAAGCCCTTTTGGTTTCTATATAACAAAAAAGGCTATCTAAAGGTCTGTGGTCTATATTGTTTTTGGAACTAACTACATCCCAATAATAGAAAGCTAAAGGAAATATACCATTACTCCTAGTAGAGAATTTATAGGGTATAGTTAAGAGGTTTGAAGGGCAGCAAAGTTTTTAAACTTGGTTTTAACTGCTCCAGTTTGCAATTACATTGAATGAAGAAATGAAAGTGAATCTTTCATTGTAAACACTATCCCCTAAGTGAATACTGGACCAAAATATTTCTTTAAATAGAGCAAGAGATAATCATTCCTAAACTCACTACAACAAGTAAGAATGGGACAGATTTTACAAATGCTGCCTATGCTTCAGGCCTGACAGACAGATGCAGGACAACCATCCTGTAAGATAAAGAGAAGTTCCTCGAGTAAACTAGTGTAAGGTAGACCATTTAGCACTGAATCAGAGCTCAGGCTAGTTTTGGTTTAAGTTGTTTGATTTGGAGCAAGGTATAAAAGAGCCACAATATAGATATAATACTATTAAGAAGTAATTTGGAAAGATGCTCACCATTATTAATCATCAGGGAAATGCAAATCAAAAACACGATGAGATATCACCTCAGTAGCTATCATCAAAAGACAAGAAACAACAGGTGTTGGCAAGGAGGTGGAGGAAAGGGAACCCTTGTGTACTGCTGGTGGGAATGTAAATTGTTGCAGTCATTACGGAAAACAGTAAGGAGGTTTTTCAAAAATTAAAAATAGAACTACCATATGATTCAGCAATTCCACATCTGGGTATTTACCCAAAGAAAACAAAAACATTAGTTTGAAAAGGTACATGTACCCCCATATTCACTGCAGCAATATTTGCAATAGTCAAGATATGGAAATTACCTGAGTCCATTGATGGATGAATAGATAAAGAAACTGTGGTATATACGTATACAATAGAATACTATTCAGCAATCAAAGAGAAGGAAATCTTGCCATTTGCAACAACATGGATGGATCTAGAGGGCATTATGCTAAGTGAAATCAGTCAGACATAGAAAGACAAATACCATATGATTTTGCTTAGATGTGGAATTAAAATGAAACAAAAACCAAGGTTATAGATATAGAGAACAGATTGGTGATTGCCAGAGGAGGAGTTAGGGGAAGGGCAAAATTGATGAAGGGAGTCAAAACATACATACTTCCAGTTATAGAATAAATAAGTCATGGGGATATAATATACAGCATGGTAACTACATGGTATTGCATATTTGAAGCTTGCTAAGAGAGATCTTAAAAAAGTTTTTTTGTAACTATGTATGGTGATGGATGTTAACTAGACTTATTGTAGTGATCAATTCACAACATATGCAAATATCAAATCATCATGACATATACCAGAAATTAATATATTGTTATATGTGAATTATACCTCAATAAAAAAGTAGTAACTTGGAGGATGGGACACAAATAAAAAGGCAGGCAACAAAGCTCTTTCAGTACCCAGGCTATGGTGTACAATAGTGGTTCTTGAACTGTAGAGTGCTTAAGAATTACCAGTGTCATTTGTTAAAATGCAGATAGCCAGGCCAGACTGATGGTATTCTGACTGAGAAGCTATAACACAGCATCTAGGCATCTGTATATTTAATAAGTACCTCCAGGTAATTTTGACAGGAGAGGAAGTCTAGATATAATACATTGAAAAAACTGGTCTATGATATAAGAAAGAAATAAAATATTTGGCAGTTCTCCATGTGATTTTGTTAATAAAAAGCAATCAACCCCATAACAAAGATTTGAAATTTGGAACTTTTGCTGTGTTACTGTGTATTGTCTATGCAGCTCTTATTATAGAAATAGCCATAGCAATAAGGAAATGCAATATCATATCTTCCAGAAAGCCCATTCTAGTATGAACTTTGTCTATATCATTAGAAAAATAGACATTGTCAATAAATAGCACCATTTTTACATTCAGGAAAAAAAAGCCAATGAAATCATTTCTACTTTGTGAGAAAAAAGTAAAACAGAAATTTACATAATGTAGTGTACCAGACTGAAGGAAGCTACAGAAAAAAATTATTAAATGTTCCATTTGCTTTTCAGTAATTCAATGCAAGTCAGAGAAAACAAAAAATACATAAAAAGGTCAATGGAAATATTATTTTATAGAATACATGTTGTATATTTATATTCCTTGAGGAACAAATGCAAAACCTAAGACAAATGAATATTACCTTATCTCTTTTCAGAACAATTACTTGTAAATATTTGCTTTTATCTGACAACTTTATCAATATGTCTATTAGCTTTCAGGCTATTAAGCTTTGACAAGATACAGACTAATTGAAGAAATATGACTATTGTATAAATATCTGGAAGCTTCCATTAATTCTTACTTACATGGTTAGTAAAATCAGGCAGATGAACACATTAGACTGGAATGCTGCCTGCTGATAAGAAACCCGTTCTTTGTTTTAGGTGACGCCCAAAGTACATTACTTATGAAATATATGATGTCAAAAGAAAAGCATTCTAGAGTCAAAAATTACTTTCAGGCTGGAAAAAGAGATTTAAATAGTATAAATTACATTAGATCATCTGGGTATTTGCTAAAATTCAATGCAGAGAAATATTAAATCATTGAGTCATTCTCTGAGCAAAGCAAGAATATGTCAAAAATATAGCTGGGCTGCAAATTAAACCTGAACATTTTTGTTTGTTTGTGTTCTAAAATATAAACTCATGTGACACAACTATTTTTAGATATGAATTTTTTCCCTAGTAAGTACTGTTTTTTAACATTGTTTTCTGCAACATCTAAAGAGTAATCAACATTTCTCTAAGCCCTTTATGGAAGATTAAAAAAATCCCTTGAAATATACCTTGAGACTATCTAAGATTAAATAAAATATTCAGAAACCTCAAAATATTTTCTTCTCTGGTCTCTTACCATTATAAGGTTTGTTAAAGAGTCCTGGGAGTTTCAATTTACTGACTTGAAATGTAGACTTTACAGACTTATGCAGAGTGATTGATGAATATGCCTGTTAAGGGATATAACCATTCCTATCCTAATCAGGCTCACTTAGTTGCTTTTCTTAGAGAAATACAAAAAGGAATTCCTAAAGAGGTTAATATAAGAATTTCTGAACACCAAGAGGATTAAGAGTGTGGGATCCAAGTTCTATTTACTTTTTTAAATTAAAAATTATTGTTATATGGACTGAGTTGAGTTCCCCTAAAATTCTATGTTGACGCCCTTAACCCCCCAATATGACAGTACTGGAGAAAGGGCCTTTATGGAAGTAATTAAGGTTAAATGAAGGTTAAATGAAGGGAGGTATCCTAGTTCAATAGACTAGCATCTTTATAAGAGGAGAAAGAGACAATAAGGGTGGGACAGCACAGAAAAGGCCATATGAGGACAGCAAGAAGGCAGCTATCTGAGGTAAGCCAAGGAGAGAGACCAGGATAAACCAAACCTGCCAATATCTTGATCTTGGACTTTAGCCTTCAGAACTAGGAGAAAATAAATACCTATTGTTTAAGCCATGCAGTCTGTGGTAGCCTTATAAAACTAATATATTTATATTAAGTATATAACGTATATGTCATATATACGAGTTATAAAGCATAATAATAAAGTAAATGCCCATGAACACACACTAACTCCCTAATAAAACCCTGCTCCAGAGGACATCATTATTTTAAATTTTGTATTCACCATTAGTTTGCTTTGAAAAAAAAGTTTTATCATATATTTAGGGATCTTAAAAGAATATATTTTGTTCAGTTGGTCAAGTTGTCTATCCCTCTGCCAATACCACACTTTCTTAACTTTATAACAAATCTTGTTATCTTACAGAAGAAATTCATTAACCTTATTTTTCTTTAGGAGTCTATTGGCTATCCTAGCCTCTTTGCTTTCCCACATAAAATTTAGACCCAAGTAGAGTTCCTCAAATACCCTGTTAGGATTTTTCACCGGTATCCCATTGATCTATGAATCAAAAATTTGGAAAATTTCCAAATTTCCATAAATTTGGAAAAGACTGATGTCTTGTCTATATTTAATCAAATATATTAGTGCAACTCTCCAGTTAGACCTTTAATGTTCCTCAATAAAGCTTATAGTATTTTTTTCATAAAGCTCTTGCACACCTTTAATTCTTTGTACTTTATGTCTTTGTGGATGTAGTAAATAGTACCTCCTCTAAAATTTTTTAATGTTAGAAATGTAGTTTATTATTGTATATTGATTTTATAGTCAGTCACCAGGCTAAATTCTCATTATATTTCTTTTTCCCTGTAAGTTATTTTGAGTTTTCCATGTAGACAATCATGCCATCTACAAATGAAGGCAGTTTAATTTCTTCCTTTCAAATGATTATACTTGATATTTCTTTTCTCTTCTTGTGAGGACTCTGACCTCCACTAAAATGTTAAATCATCCTGTTCTAATTTTATTTTCTTTTCTTTAAAAAATTGTTTTAACATTTATTTATTTTTGAGACAGAGAGAGACAGAGTGTGAAAGGTGGAGGGGCAGAGAGAGAGGGAGACACAGAATCTGAAGCAGGATCCAAGCTCTGAGCTGTCAGCACAGAGCCTGATGCAGGGCTTGAATCCACAGACCGTGAGATCATGACCTGAGCCGAAGTTAGACACTTAACCAACTGAGTCACTCAGATGCCCCATCTCGTTCCAATTTTAAAGAAAATGCTTCTAGTATTTTATTGGTAAAACTGATATTTGCTGCATATTCTTGATAGATACCCTTTATCAATTTAGGGAATCTTTCCTTCTTTTGCAATTTTGCCAAAAGGATTTTTTTCTCCCCCATTAATGAGCCAACTGAAATAAAAAAAAAAAGTCTATTGAGATGACCATGTTTTTTTTTTCTCCTTTAATTTGCTATGCTAAATAGCATGTATAGATTACCCTCCAACCCTGCCACCAATATTAAACCATACTTGCATTCTTTAATGCCCTTCATCATCATGATGTATTTTCCTTTTTTTATACATTGTAATATTCTGTTTGCTCAAGTTTTGTGTAGGATTTGATATTAACATTCATAAGTGAGAATGAATTGTACTTTCCCTTTCTTTTGCTATTTTTGTTTGTTTTGGATATTAAGGTCTTGATAGAGATACATGTTGCTGAGTTTAAGAATAATTCTTCCTGGCACAAAAACAGACACATAGACCAATGGAATAGAATAGAAACCCCAGAACTAGACCCACAAACGTATGGCCAACTCATCTTTGACAAAGCAGGAAAGAACATCCAATGGAAAAAAGACAGTCTCTTTAACAAATGGTGCTGGGAGAACTGGACAGCAACATGCAGAAGGTTGAAACTAGACCACTTTCTCACACCATTCACAAAAATAAACTCAAAATGGATAAAGGACCTGAATGTGAGACAGGAAACCATCAAAACCTTAGAGGAGAAAGCAGGAAAAGACCTCTCTGACCTCAGCCGTAGCAATCTCTTACTCGACACATCCCCAAAGGCAAGGGAATTAAAAGCAAAAGTGAATTACTGGGACCTTACGAAGATAAAAAGCTTCTGCACAGCAAAGGAAACAACCAACAAAACTAAAAGGCAACCAACGGAATGGGAAAAGACATTCGCAAATGACATATTGGATAAAGGGCTAGTATCCAAAATCTATAAAGAGCTCACCAAACTCCACACCCGAAAAACAAATAACCCAGTGAAGAAATGGGCAGAAAACATGAATAGACACTTCTCTAAAGAAGACATCCGGATGGCCAACAGGCACATGAAAAGATGTTCAGCGTCGCTCCTTATCAGGGAAATACAAATCAAAACCACACTCAGGTATCACCTCACGCCAGTCAGAGTGGCCAAAATGAACAAATCAGGAGACTATAGATGCTGGAGAGGATGTGGAGAAACGGGAACCCTCTTGCACTGTTGGTGGGAATGCAAATTGGTACAGCCGCTCTGGAAAGCAGTGTGGAGGTTCCTCAGAAAATTAAAAATAGACCTACCCTATGACCCAGCAATAGCACTGCTAGGAATTTATCCAAGGGATACAGGAGTACTGATGCATAGGGCCACTTGTACCCCAATGTTCATAGCAGCACTCTCAACAATAGCCAAATTATGGAAAGAGCCTCAATGTCCATCAACTGATGAATGGATAAAGAAATTGTGGTTTATATACACAAGGGAGTACTACGTGGCAATGAGAAAAAATGAAATATGGCCTTTTGTAGCAACATGGATGGAACTGGAGAGTGTGAAGCTAAGTGAAATAAGCCATACAGAGAAAGGCAGATACCATATGGTTTCACTCTTATGTGGATCCTGAGAAACTCAACAGAAACCCATGGAGGAGGGGAAGGAAAAAAAAAAAAGAGGTTAGAGTGGGAGACAGCCAAAGCATAAGAGATTGTTAAAAACTGAGAACTGAGGGTTGATGGGGGGTGGGAGGGAGGGGAGGGTGGGTGATGGGTATTGAGGAGGGCACCTTTTGGGATGAGCACTGGGTGTTGTATGGAAACCAATTTGTCAATAAATTTCATATAAAAAAAATAGAAAAAAAAATAATTCTTCCTTTTTCTGTTTTCCACTAAAGTATGTAAATTTGAAATATCAGAGGATATTTGAAAGACCAGAGATCAACTGTAATGATGTGAGATTTGTGTTTTTTGTATTAATGAGAAGGTTTAACAAAATAGTTACTTCTTTAAGGGTTACAGGTTGACCCTCACTTTTTCAGTTTTTTCTTGAGTCACTTCTGGTAAGGTATAATTCTCAGGGGTTTGTACACTTCACCTAAGTTTTCACAATTTATTGGTATAAAGTGTCCATAGAAACCTTTACCTTTTAGATATCTACTCGATTTGTTAGTGGAGTATTTTTACTCATAATATTGTTTATTTCTGAGTTTTCTCTTTAATTCTTAACTGATTAAACATTCAGAGGTTGATTTATTTTAAAAGAAGCAATTTTAGGCTTTGCTGATCCTCCCTGCTGAATGTACGTTTTCCATTTCATTAATTTTCCTCTTTGTTATCTCATCTTACGTCTTATTTATTTATTTATTTATTTACCAGTCTGAAGTGTTCCTTTTACTTGAAGACTTTTGGTTCTAATAAATTAAAAAAAAATTTTTTTCTTAATGTTTTTATTTATTTTTGAGACAGAGAGAGACAGAGCATGAGCAGGGAAGGGGCAGAGAGAGAGGGAGACACAGAATTGGAAGTAGGCTCCAGGCTCTGAGCCATCAGCACAGAGCCCGATGCGGGGCTCGAACTCACAGACTGTGAGATCATGACCTGAGCCGAAGTCGGACGCTCAACCAACTGAGCCATCCAGGCGCCCCTGGTTCTAATAAATTTAATACAGTTACTGATACATCATGGGCAGAAGATACTCTTTGGTTAGTTTCATTCTTTTATTGCCTCTTTAAAAATATTTTTTTAATTTGTTTTTTTTCAGTTTTTATTTATTTTATTTTTTAAATTCACATCCAAGTCAGCATATAATGCAACAGTGATTTCAAGAGTAGATTTCTTAATGCCCCTTACCCATTTAGCCCATCCCCCCTCCCACAACCCCTCTAGTAACCAACCCTCTGTTCTCCATATTTAAGAGTCTCCTCTGTTTTGTTCCCCTGTTTGTATATTCTTTTTGCTTCCCTTCCCTTGTGTTTATCTGTTCTGTGTCTTAAAGTCCTCATGAGTGAAATCATATGATATTTGTCTTTCTCTGACTAATTCGCTTAGCATAATACCCTCTAGTTCCATCCACGTAGTTGCAAATGGCAAGATTTCATTCTTTTTGATTGCCGAGTAATACTCCATTGTGGTGTGTGTGTGTGTGTGTGTGTATGTGTACCGAATGTATGTGTATGTGTGCTGAGTAATAATCCATTGTGTGTGTGTGTGTGTGTGTGTGTGTGTGTGAAAATGTGTACCACATTTTCTTTATCCATTCATCCATCGATGGACATTTGGGCTCTTTTCATACTTTGGCTATCGATGATAGTGCTGCTATAAACATTGGGGTGCATGTGTCCCTTCGAAACAGCATACCTGTATCCCTTGGATAAATACCTAGCAGTGCCGTTGCTGGGTCATAGAGTAGTTTTACTTTTAGTTTTTTGAGGAACCTCCATACTGTTTTCCAGAGTGACTGCACCAGTTTACATTCCCACCAACAATGCAAAAGAGACCCTTTCTCTGCATCCTCGCCAACATCTGTTGTTGCCTGAGTTGTTAATGTTAGCCATTCTGACAGGTGTGAGGTGGTATCTCATTGTGGTTTTGATTTGTATTTCCCTGAGGATGAGTGATGTTGAGCATTTTTTCATGTGTCTATTGGCCATCTGGATGTCTTCTTAGTTGCTCATTTTCTAACTCATTAAACTGGAGGCCTATGTCATGAAATTTCAGCCTCCCTCCCTTTTTTTAACTAAGCATTTAAGGTTATGTATCCTATAAATTTGATTATGTTTAAACATATTTGTTTTATCAAATTTAGACAAATTTGTCTAGTTAAAAGCATTTTTTTTAGCTCATGACTTATTCTTTTTTAAAATAAATTTCCAAATGTATAATCATTGAAAAATTGATCTTTTTGCTATTGACTTTTATTTATGTAAGAAGATGTTGGTCTGTAAGACAATTCTTTGAAACTTACTGACCTTTTGGGCTAAAAATATAGTCAATTTTTGTAAATGGTTGGTTACTTGAGAAGAATGCTTATTCTCTAATTGGGTGCACAGTTTTACATACACAAATGTACATTAAAATTTATAATGATATTGATCAATTCATTCCTTTAATTGTATTGAATTGTAATATATTTTGGGGCTAAGTTATTATGTGTATGCAGGCTTAATATTATGCTTTTTCTAGTGAACTGAACCTTTTATTATTATGTAGTAAGCTCTCCTTATCTCTAGTCATGCTTGTTAAATTAAAATTGATGCCCCAGCTTTTGTTTGCTTGGTGTTTGCCCAGCATAACTTTTTACTATTCTTTTATTTTCAACCTTTTAATGTCTGTATGCTTCCAAAGTGTCACTAACTGCAATTGCCAATGTATTTAGATTTGTTTTGAGTATCTTACCTTTTGTTTTTTATTTGTCCAACTTTTCCCATGCTTAAAACAAAACAAAACAAAAACAAAAACACATCTCTTCTTGTCTTAAAAAATGGACTGGCATAGTTTTTATTTGTTTGAAACGTACTCCATTTTCTCCCCCCTATAGGATTGGATATCATATATTCCTTTTATACTCTTTTAGTGAGTTACTTTGAAATTTCACTATGTACTGATAATCCCTCCTGAACTCTTCCCCAGGCTTTCATGCTGTTGTTGTCTAACATTATACTTCTGTCATTTTTTCAACCCCTGAAACTTTAAATAATATCTATTATTATTATTAGCAATAGTACTTATACACATTTTATTGGGTTTGCTCCCATTTGCCAATTTTTCTATTCATCATTCCTTCTAGTATCTCAAATTTTCTTTGGAATAACTTTCCTTTTTTTCTATCATTCCACTGATTTTTTTCTTAATTAATCATTTTCTTTCATAAATTCCTTTAGTTTATGTCTGTTGGTGGTAAACTATGTTTTTGCTTGTCTATCTGTTTTACACCCTTGGCTTGAAAGAAAGTTTTGCTAAGCACCCAATTTTGGTTGACAAGTATAGTTGATCCTTGAATAACATGGGATTTGGGACGCTGGCCCTCTAGTCAAAAATCCATGTATACATGTGACTACCCTCAAACCTAACTACTATTAGCCTACTGTTGACCAGAAGCCATACCAATAACATAAACAGTTGATTAGTACACATTTTGTATGTTGTATGTGTTATATACTGTATTCTAACAATAAGACAAACTAGAGAAAATAAAGTGTTATTAAAAAATCATAAGGAAGATAAAATACGTTTACAGTACTGTACTGTATATACTGAAAAAAATCCACATATAAGTGAGCCTGTGCAGTTCAAACTCATGTTGTTCAAGGGTCAGCTATATTTTCTCTTAGCACGTTACTATTCCATTAATTTCTAGTTTCCTTTTTTGCTGTTGAGAAGTCTGTTGTCCACTTCATTGTTTTTTCTTTCAGGTGATGTGTTTTTCCCCCCACTCAGGCTGCTTTTAGTATCTTTTCTTGCTTTTAATGTCCTGAAGTTTTACAACACAATTTCAAGGTCTTGATTTCTTTTTATTTTTCTTGTTATATATTGTGATTCTGCTATCTGTAGACCCCTGTTCTTCACTATTTCTAGAAAATTAACAGTTATTAGCTCTTTAAATATTCTCTACCCTTCACTTCCTCTATTATCTTGGTGGGAGTCTTTGGTTAGTCTCAGAATTTCACATTTTAGCCTACAAGTCTCTACCTTTATTTCACGGTTTTCATGTTTTTGTGTTTCCCTGTTGTATTCTGTCATTTTAAAACATCTCTTCGAATCCACTAATTCTTCAGCTGTGTCCATGCTGATATATAACCCACTCTGCCATCTACTTGTCTGTTGAGTCAAAACCCTCATTTCCACTCTTCTGTACTCTGCTTTATATTGTTAGAATATGGAGTGTGCAGGTGTCTGCCCCTTCTGACAAGTTTCCTATTAAATTCTTCCAATAAGAGGCACCAGTAGGAGATTATAAGGGAAGAACTGTTAGTGGGGCAGTAGTGATAAGGTGATTATGGAACCCAGTAGTTTGAGAAGAGGCAGTAAATTTTTGGTAATTCAAGCACTTGTTGAGGTGACACCACTTTGGTGGATCCAAAAGTAAATGCAACAGTATCTCAGTGAATGTAGGCTTACAGGCTCCAACCAAGGAATGTTAGCGGCTTCTGAGCACTGGCTATTACTCCTTTTCCCTTTTTTATTTGCTCTGCCAGTTTTCTTCTGTTTTTCTAGTTCTTTCTAATAACCTAATTCCCTGTATGAAATGGTCCTTTAAAATAATTAGAATAGTTTCTGTTTTATTGACTAAATACGAATGTATCTATTCACTAAAGATTTCTTTCTCATTTGACAATTATATGTTCCACTTTTTAAAGTTCAATTCTGCTGGATTATTATTATTATTTTTTTAACATTTCTGATTTGTTTTAGCATAGTCTATATCAGCTGTAGTCTTGGGGGTCTACATTTGAAGTTTGTCTTTTCTGCTAACTCTCAGGGTGGCTTATTTCCTTACGTGTTTGATGGATTTTGATTATGAACTCAAGGAGGACAAAAACCCCACCCAGAAATATTTCTTCCAGCTTCTCTATCTTGCTATTGGCCTATATAGTTTCCTTCTGGATTAAGTGCTGTTCTTTTCATTTACTATTGAGAAGACCCCACCTGTCATACTTTTACTGTTTGTGCCTTAGTTTCTATCCAAGTTTTTTTCTTCCCTGCTTAAGATTTTATTTCTACCTGTGGAACTCAGCAATGAGAAAATATTAAGTTTTATGCAGGATTTGATTATTTTGTATTAAGGCAGCTCTTCAGAGTAATCTATTACATTGCTAAAAATAGATGTCTTCATACTGATTTTCTACTTATTCCACTTCTGTGCTATTTGAATATTTTCAAATTGTTGTTATTTTTATAATAAAAATTCTAGTTCCTAAAAAACTTTAATATAGCAGTGCAGACTTCAGCAAAAATGTATTACATTATTTTTTCCAATTAAAGATTGCCTTTAAATTTAACAATAAACTATAAAGTTTTAATATCAATTTATGTTTAATTATAATATTTTTATATGCTGCACCTTAATTTCTCTAAATCCTTTTTATTTAATGTAATAATATATAAAATTTAAGTCTCACTAATATTAAAAATAGGAAGATATAAGCCACAAAAAATTTTTGCTTTCCAAATAGGACAATGGATAGCCAATAATTATGTTTGTAATTACCTAACCACAAATTTGTAAATAAGTATTTTTCATATATATATATTTAAATATACCTAAGCTATGGCAAATTCCACATGAATTTTAATTAGATTAATGGACATTATGGAGATACATTACAATAAAGCTAGCCAAAATTAATAAATAAAAATGTATTGATCAGAATCTGAGTTATTTCAAGATAATATAAGATAAACATTTCCCCTCTTTTTTAATAATAGAAAAACCTTAAGTATTTCTGGTAAGAAAGTTCTCTGTAAATGAGCTAAAGAGCTATTTATGATATAGTATAAAAACTGAAACTACCCTGATAAAAAGTTGAATTATTTATTCTACTTAAAAGCAATATGAAAAGAAATTTAATCATGCCCTCATACTTGCAAAGCTATAACTTATTAAGCAGTGAAAGAAATGCTTAATGTAAGGAAATTAGATGTTACTCTTCAATTTTGGAAAGGTATGCTCCTAAACTCTTAAAACAGGTTAGCAATTTTGGAGGTTAATTTGAAAAAGCAGCAATATGATTCAGGTCAACTTTGAAATTTATCAAGAACCAAAGGTCATTAAACTGATTTTTTTTTTTTACTTATTTATCTTCGCTTAGAATAATTAAGGATTAATATATAAAACCATTTCACTCACATAAACTATCATTTTTTAAGGAATGAAAATATATATAAATTAATGAATACTGCAGAATGCATTACAAGAAAAAGACAATTTTTAAGGCTTATCTATAGTTCCTTGATATGCTCTGAATTACAGAAGGATATGCAGGAAGTTTTTTAAAAGAGTCTTTCCATGCTCAATCCCAAATCCTGACTCCATAATAGATAATTTCTCTATTGTGGGAACAACCTTTCAAGTAAATTTAATGTAATGACAAAATGGATACTTTTATTTCATTTGTTCCCATGATAACCTTAAGAAATATGTTCACCAAATTTCTGAGGCACAAAGTTTAAATCCAAAGTATGAACTAACTTTTCCTCCCTTCCTTCCTTCCTGTAGGTATCCACTGTCAAGATTATCCCTGAGGAAGGGAGAGGATGCAGAATGTTTATACTGCACAGAAGGGGAAGAAGACAAAGCAAAACAGAAGTACTAGAGGAAAGAAGTGAATTACTAGAGGCCTACACAGAAGAGGTAATTAGATTGATATAATTTCATACATTTTGAGGAAAGAATTTAGGGGGAAGCAGTGAAAGACAACATCAATGGTCAGACTCTAAGAAGCAGAGAAAAAGTAGTCAAAAGTGGTATTTATTTATTTGCGTAAATTGTTCATAAGCAAAGACATAGTTGCATCTTAGCAGCTTTCAACTGGCAATGTTTTAGTACCCTAGGAAAATCTGCCAATGTCTGAACACAATTTTGATGATCATTATAGGTGTGTGTGTGTGTGTATGTGTGTGTGTGTGCATGCACACACGTGCATGTACTAACATTCATGCTACTGGCATCTAGTGGGTAGAAGCCAGAGATGTTGCTGAACACCCTACATTGCACAGGAAAGCCCCCAACGACAAAGAATTATCCATTACAAAATGTCAATAGTGCTGAGGATGAGAAACCCGGCCTTACAACAGCAGAAGTGCTGCTCTCTTTTAGTTCAGACATGAATGATGGTTAGAGGAGCTAACATTCAGTAGAAGTGACTCACTAAGAAAACAATTTAGGTGCCTACTGGAGGCAAAGATTGGGATACATTTCTCAGAGGAAGACAATGACCTGTACCTGATCCCTAGAAATTTTAAATGATATAATGAAGATTTAAGATGAAAACTATCCAGTACAATGTTATCTGTGGACATGGGTTACCTGTGGCTACCACAAAGTTTCAAACACTTTCCTTATACAGTCACACCTTGTTTCATTGTGTTTTGTAGATATGCGTTTTTTTTTTTTTTTACAAATTGTGGCAACATTACATCAAGCAAGTCTATCAGCACCATTTTTCCAGCGCCATTTGCTGTTGTGTGTGTTCTGACTATTTTACTGACCGGCTGTTTTCCTGTCTCTCTCCCTCTCTTCAGACCTCCCTATTCTCTGAGATACAATAATATTTAAATTAGGTTAATTAATAACCCTACAATGGCCTTTATGTGTTCAAGTGAAAAAGAGTCAGTTGATGCAGCAAACTTCACCGTTGTCTTATTTTAAGAAATTGCCACAGCCACCCCAACCTTCAGCATCTACTACCGATTAGTCAGTAGCCATTAACTGAATCAAGGCAAGATCTTTCACCAGCAAAAAGATTATAACTTGCCAGAAGCTCAGACGATGGTTAAGCATTTTTTAGCCACAAAGTTTTCTTAAGGTGTGTATATTGTCTTTGGTTTTGGACAGAATGCTACTGCACACCTAATAAATTACAGTGTAGTATAAACGTAACTTTTACATGCACTGGGAAGCAAAAAAATTCATTTGAACTCACCTTCTTGTAATATTCATTTTATTGCAGTGGTCTGGAACTGAACCCAAAGTATCTCTGAGGTCTCCCTGTATTTTGTTAATTTTCTCCGGTATGATTCCAGTTTTCTTAAGGCAGAAATCAGAAAACTAGCATTCTCAGACTGTCTTACAGTTAGGTAAACACCTTAGGTCCCAGCAATCAAATTCACAGAGTGTGATTTGCAAATGGAAGCAAGCAACTTGAGGATGCAGCCTTGGAGAACTTCATTTGCTGGTGGAGACATCAGGTTCTTTGGGGATAATAGTGACATTCAGTCTGATGCGTCTTAAGTGCTTGGTGCCAGTGGAAACAGAACTTTGGAACAGGAGCTTTTGGAATATGCTCCCATAATGTTACGGACTGTCTTCAGAGCTACTCTGTGATTCTGTTAGCTACTTAATAACTTTCAACATGTCTCCTTTATTGTTAAACTGGCCAGAGAGGGTTATGTTATTTGTAATAAAGAATCTTGACTGATACAATAATGTAAGATTTAAAAATATTTCTTCCCTAAATGCCTTAGCTACCAATAAAGTGACTCAAGTTATCATCAGTAGGCCTAAGACATGCTATCCAACTATGATGTTTTGGATCTTGTGCTTATAGTATTTTCATTAATAACATGTACAATACTTTGGAAAGGATGCTAAAATAAGAGAAAAGTCCAAGGCTATCTCATTCAGGATCAATATGTAACATAGTATTTATACGCAGCAGGCATTAAATAAGGTTAGCTAAGAGGTTACCTTGAATTCAAAACAAATTCACTATATTGGAATAGTGACCAAGAATTTAAAATAGTACTGTTTTCTAGTACATCTGCCTGCGCTATCATCTTCTTCAGTATCCCAGAGTCCTGAGAGGACATAATCTGTCCTCCATACCACAACCCTCAGGCAAGGGAATGGACTGGTCACCTTTAGGCTCATCTACTATGGAAAAACACTGAAAAGGAAGGTCATTAGGGGCTAAGCTTTCATTTTCTGCTCTTTAATATCACCTTCAATTTTAGGTTCCACGTAGAAAGTGTTCAATAGGCACTGGTTAACTAACTATAATTTATGGAGGTTAGAAAAATAAGAAAACAGGACACCTTAGTAAAACTCATAAAAAGAAATATAGAACCTGGTATCATATTGCTTAGTATTGCTCCAAGAGTCTTTTACACTGTAAATGGTAATAAGATGGTTGAGGCTTGTTAGATACCTACATATACATTCAGAATTGTTTTATCTGACTTTGTAATTAAAAACTACCTGAGCACATGCAGGTTCACGTGTCTAAACACACATTCACATATACAAGGATTCTTTTTGTTTGTAACAAGTAAAAGGCCGGTGTGCTATGTATTAAGCTTTGCAACAGTCTAAATGTGGCAAATTGGCATCTAGTAAGGCTCTCCAACCCAATCAAATATTTCAGTATGTCAGTAACGTAATCATATATGCCTAGATTCAACATTTAAAAGGAATTTGTGCACCGAAAAAGGAGAGTGTGGAGGAAGGCCACAAAGTCAATAGTAGTATTATGAATAATTCTAATCAGTAAGTACTAAAAAACAAGATAAAAAGGGATTGAGTCACCTGATGACTACTGAGAGTATTTTATTTGGTTCATGTTTTCGTTGAGGACTTTCTAATAAACGTAACTGGTTTCAGAGTCTCCCAAGAATGTGACTTGCATTTAGATGGAAGCTTGTCCATTTACTCTAAGCCATCATCAATATTTATATAATATCAATACTGTTAGTTTGAAATTTTCAAAGTCTTGAAGGTTCTAAAACACTTTGATCCAGAAAAGTCTTATGGTTTATCAATTATTGGAAAGATAATGGATGTAATGTATAATAAATGAAAGCAAAAATGGGATTTGTATAGCCTCTCCTTTCAATAACAAATACAGAAGAACATGTTTGTATTTTTCCCCATATCACATAAATAAACAAGGATCATTACTGTATTACAACATTATCTGGTTATTCAATATGTACTTTTCACTGTAATGAAATGCTATCACTGAACAAGAGTTATTATAGCATAATAGTATCTTATCAAAGATACTACGTCTTGGGACACCTGGGTGGCTTAGGTGGTTAAGCATTGGACTCTTGATTTCAGCTCAAGTCATGAGATTCGGCATAGTTCATGAGATTGAGCCCCATGTTGGCTCTGCGCTGGGTGTGGAGCCTGCTTGAGATTCTCTCTCTCCCTCTCCCACAAACCCTCCCTAAAAAAAAGATATTATGTTTTTCTGCTTCCTGAAAAGTTTATATAACTATGTTTAGAAAGCACTTTTCATTTTTAAATTATTGTTATTTTTTAAGTAATCCAGTGTGGGGCTTGACCTCATGACCCCAAGATCAAGAGTCACAGACTCTACCAACTGAGCCAGTCAGGTGCCACTGCTCCCTAAAAAATTTGAATAGGTAAGCCTATTCATAAATTAGGTGTGCTTGCTTTCCTGTGATATCATAAAACTAATATTCAGTGTTTACTAAACTCTGTTCTTACCAAAGTTGAAACTTAATTTTATATCCACATCAACACATAATTCTAGAAAAAATTCAGGACCATATCCTGCTAAACTATGTGTTTATTCCAGTATGCAACTAAAGTAGGTCTTCATTATACTGTAAAGAGCTAATTAGAACAACTGCTCAAAGGCTAAACTGCTTTTCCTTAGTTACCTTGCTAGCAGAGTTGGCGGAAATCAGAGGCAGAATTGTAGAAAACGACTGCCCAACCTCTCAACCTCAAGTATCAGCGGCTTTACACTAAGTCTTTTTGCATGATATTCAGCTATCAATCTCCTCAAACTTCTTGAGCCAGCTATATTTTCTTTCATTATCTACTTCACTTAAACTCATGTTCTCTTTGCTACCCTTTCCTACCTTCTTACCTTTCACTTAGTTTCTGTAGTTTCACTTTTTCTTGTAGTTAGAAATCTCCCTCTCTGTTTAAGGTGTTTCTTCAAATTTGTAAGTACTACTTTTCAGAAACACTGCAACATGCTTTTCCTACTGGTGATGATTCCCAGTATAATAACGATTTATTGTACTCCACACACAAGGATGAAGGTAACGATCCAACTATATTAGTAGGCCATGAGTTTGAATCAGCTTTTTAGCAGTAAAGGATGGACTTTCATTAATGAACCCATATTGTTCTCCCTGGGTGCCTCAGAAAGCCAATGGTATGTATGAGTTGTGTGGCCTGAATTGGTATATGCAGTTAACCAACCATAAAGGGCCTAACAATCAGAAGAAATGAGACAAATATTTTCTTAAGACAAAAAGTCCATTATTATTATGTTAGATATCTAACACAAATGACAAGATTGCATTTGTTGTAACATTTATCATATCATAGATATTCAATAAATTGCTAGCATTAATGAGACTAATGTTTACCTTGAAGTATACTGATTTGGATCACAAAATTCACCTCATATTTTTCTAATCCCATCTTTGGTAATCAAAATCATTGACTTCCTAAACTACCCAGTATGGATTAGGAACTCTTACCACATACCTTTATAGCACATTGTACTACTTTCACCACATTTATTATCCTGCATTGTCATGGTTCAGTTTGCTTCTCAAGCAACTTGAGAATGGGGACTATATCTTCTATGCCTGCAGCTTTAATCTAACCATAGTACTTAGCAAGTATGTGTGTGATTTATGCTGAGTGAATGAATGAATGAATGAATGCATACAAACATATATACAAACAAACATAGAAGCCAAAGCAGCTTTTTCAACAGGGCATCAATCAGTAGTGAATTTAATACATTCATTTTTTTTTTAATAGAAAGGTCACTAGATGTATTAGAGTCTTAACAGGGTCCTAATACTGGTATTATAGGGGGGAAATCATTGGGGAAAAATCTTTTCCCAATTCTTTTATATTTCCCAAATCTTTTATATTTCCAATTGAGCTATTTATTTCAACCCATACTAATTAGGAGATTAGAGAACCAAAATGGCTTTCACAATAAGTGTAAGGAGATGATAAAGTCATCTGAAGTAACACAGACCTTACCTTGAGATTCTGTGACTTTCTTTCCCACTCTGAATGATGAATTTCTTACTAAAAGATCAGACAGTTTAGAGGAGCTTTAGTAAAATTTTGAAAATCTTAAAGTTCTGGAATTAACCTAGTATTTATAGCCTTGCTTCCTAGAGCATTTTTTCCCTCCATCTGCTGG
The DNA here is from genome assembly GCF_016509475.1 of Prionailurus bengalensis. Taxonomy (NCBI): domain Eukaryota; kingdom Metazoa; phylum Chordata; class Mammalia; order Carnivora; family Felidae; genus Prionailurus; species Prionailurus bengalensis. The sequence goes on along the minus strand of NC_057345.1, from coordinate 139,979,206 downwards.
TTGTTGATATGGTGTAACCTTATATTCAGATTACAGAAACACAGCAAGAATGAGTTTCTCTTTTTTAATATATTGCAATAAAATTCTGGCTTCAAATCTTGGTGTGAGACAGTTATTCTCTCACTAAAAAAATCTCAATGAAAAAAAAGTAGGTCAATATTGGTGCTGAATCCATTCTTATGTAAATAAGAGCTCCAAGGTTTAATTCTATAAATAATTTTACATGATACCACATGACCATTTTCACAGATAAATAATACAGTCATTAAAAGGGCAAAAATATTATTGACATGTTTTATAGAATACATTTCGAATGTAGACTATAAAGTTCTTGGTAGAATAAAAAAAAAAAACCTAAAATAAAAACCTAGTTTATTTGCTGAAATGCTTATACATTTACCTTTCCTTAGAAAGCTATTAAATTTTCTGTAAGGAAACAATCCTTCATGTCTTTTAATATTTATAATGTTAAGAGTAATAATAGTCCTTTTTACACGAAGCATCAAAACAATTGTAAAAGTCTGCTTCAGAGGTGCTTGGCTGGCTCAGATGCAACTCTTAATCTTGGGGTCATGAATCTGGACCTCATGCTGGGTGTAGAGATTAGTGAGATTAAAAAAAAAATGCCTGCTTCAAGCACACTCATATATTCACACATAGTTCCTCTTAGTTTACCACTCTGAAATTGTGTTTTTGCTTTTGGTTTAGACTCTTGTAATTAATCAGATGATATATGAATCTATGAGAGCTTTTGGCTCTTGACTGTCTATTAAATGGTAAATAACTTAAAAAAATTAAACTACAGTACAATTTAGTCCTCCGGGTTTTTTTTTTGACTTACCAATGTCAAACCACTAAAAAGTAATGTTGACCTCTGAACAGAAAACAAATATTGATTTGTTTATAAAGACTCTATAGCTTATGAACACAAAGAAGGTAGAATTTACGCTTTGAGAAAGATAAGGAAATAAAGTTATGTTTTATATGTATATAGATAAATATACACATAATATATGTGATCACATACATAATATAAATATACATATAGTGTCCAGTTAAAAAATTGTGATGCACTCAAAATATTAAAAATTGAGGTTATTTTAATAATTATCCCATTTTAGAAATAAAATACACTATAGTAATTTATGACACAGGCAAGTATCAAAAACTAGGCAATTTCTTAATAGAAAATGTTTTTTAAAAGACATGTTTCTCAATTTAATACATAATCTATCACCTTTATAGAGTTGTGACAATGATTTATTATAAACTGTAGAGGGCAAAAAAGGTTTCTGGACAAAGCTTTTGTTACACTTAAATTAGCCAGGTAAAGTGGGGCATGAAGGATAAATAAATGTGTGGCAGGTGGGGTGGAGGTTGGGGAGAGGATGGATGTCATAGTTTTATATGTCTCTTGAAATAGCTCTCTATTGTACATCTTCTAAGTGCATTCACCTAAAATATTAATACCCTGAATTCATATAGCACATTTAACAGAGAATTTAACGTGGCTCACAAATAAACGACCTTTTCTTGAGGGAGGGGTGATTATTAACCATCATATTAATTTTTCCTCATACTTTTGTCAATTTGAACAAAGTGCAAGGGGTACATTTCTAAGGTTTGGCCTTTTTTCTTGCATACTTGTAACAATTTGAACCATTATACTGAAGTAGGTTTAACTCTCCATAGGTATACTCAAATTTTAAAAAAGGACTACATCTTTTTATTTCAGTACAAATCAAACTTAGATGTTGCAAGAAGAGGATGAGGAACTCTCGAGAAACTTCATCCAGATTCCTCAGTTGTTTACATTTTGCCCCCTTTGCTTGTCATCTAAATATCTATCTAATTTCTTCTTTTGAGAGAAAACTGGTAATTGTGCCAATTTACCTTTAAAAACTTCAGTAAGTTTCCTCAAGACATACCTATTCTCTTACACAGCCACAATGCAATTTTTGAGATCAAGAAATTTAATATATCTAATCCACAGTTCATATTCAATTTTTGACAACTGTCCCATAATGTCCTTTTAGCATTTTATACTTGTTTTTTTAAACCCGTGGACCATGATCTAATCCATTATCACACATTATGTTTAGTTGTTAGTTTACTTAAAAATGGAACTTTTCGGGGCGCCTGGGTGGCGCAGTCGGTTAAGCGTCCGACTTCAGCCAGGTCACGATCTCGCGGTCCGTGAGTTCGAGCCCCGCGTCGGGCTCTGGGCAGATGGCTCAGAGCCTGTTTCCGATTCTGTGTCTCCCTCTCTCTCTGCCCCTCCCCCGTTCATGCTCTGTCTCTCTCTGTCCCAAAAATAGATAAACGTTGAAAAAATTTAAAAAAAAAATGGAACTTTTCTCTGTCTTTCCTTGCCTTTCTTGATCTTGACATTTTTGAAGAATGCAGGCCTGTTATTTTGTTTAGTGTTCCTCATTTTTAGTTCGCCTGATATTTCCTCTTGATTACCCTTAGGATATGCATCTTGATGGGAATATTACAGATGCAATGCCTTTTCCTTTTCAAGCACATCATATCAGGAAGCATATGAAATGTCACTTTAATCCAATACTGGTGGTGTTAACTTTGATCAGTTTGTTAATGTGATGTCCACCAGTTTTTCCACTGTCAAATTACTAAGTTTTCTTTATAATTAAGAAGGAATTTATGGGAAAATATTTTGAAACTATTTTATATAAAATTTAACCATTAATTTTGGTGTCTACTCGTGATTTTCTAACACCATTATCCCTTGTCTTAGTTGGCATAAAGATGAGCTTTCTCTTCTCTCTCATTTATTTATTTATTTATTCACTTATATTAGTATGGGCTGATAGATCCTTATTTTATTCAAGGTGTTATATAATTCATTGCTATCGTTATTTATTTTGATGTTCAACTTGTTCCAGATTTGGCCAGTGAGTGTTTCTTCAAGCTGACTCTATTCCAAATATTTTTGCAAGTAAATTTTCCTTAAAAGACTTCCACCTTTCACTCTCTCTCTAAATAAATAAAGTGTTCTTCCACTATTTTTTTTCAAAGCAGAAAGTTACTATAATGTCAAATTCAAAAAATTCTAGGAGAAGAACATGCTAAGGATATGATACTGATGATTACTAAATTAAGTGATGACAACAACTGTGTTCTATTTTGGAAAAGCTATTTCTTCTTTTACTGTTATTTTCTTAGAGTTGTAATGTGTGTAATTTTTTAAAGTACAAAATAATATGTGCATGATTTTAGAGTATTTTATCTAGAAACCATAAAGACTAATACTATATAACAACTTTAAAAATCTTTAACACTCTACTATAAATACTCTAAAATCATACACATATTACTTTTTAAAATTTTATTTATTTATTTTGAGAGAGAGAGAGCGTGAGCAGGGGAGGGGCAGAGAGAGAGGGAGAGAGAGACAATCCCAAGCAGCCTTCACGCCATCAGAGTAGAGCCCATCATGGGGCTCCAACTCATGAACTGTGAGATCATGACCTGAGCAGAAAACAAGAGTTGGGTGCTTAACCGACTGAGCTACGCTGGTGCCCTTTATACACATATTATTTTTAATTAATTAAAAAGATCTAATTAACCTCATCTAGATAAGGAGTTTCTATACAGCAAAGGAAACAATCAACAAAACTAAAAAGCAACCGATGGAATGATAGACGATATTTGCAAATGACATATCAGATAAAGGGTTAGTATCCAAAATCTATAAAGAACTTACCTAATTCAACACCTCAAAAACAAATAATCCAGTGGAGAAGTGGTCTAGGAATATGAATAGACAGTTTTCCAAAGAAGATATCCAGATGCTAGCAGACACATGAAAAGATGCTCAATGTCACTCATCATTGGGGAAATACAAATCAAAACCACAAGGAGATACCACCTCACACGGGTCAGAATTGATAAAATTAACAACTTAGGGAACAACAGATGTTGGCCAGGATGCGGAGAAAGGGAAACACTTTTGCACTGCTGGAGGGAACGCAAACTGGTGCAGCCACTCTGGAAAACAGTATGGAGGTTCCTCAAAAAATTAAAAATAGAACTATTCCTATGACCTAGCAATTGCACCACTAAGTATTTATCCGAAGGATATAAAAATGCTAATTTGAAGGGGCACATACACCCCAATGTTTATAGCAGTAGCTAAATTACAGAAAGAGCCTAAACGTCCATCAACTGATGAATGGATAAAGAAGATGTGGTGCGCGCGCGCGCACACACACACACACACACACACACACACACACTGGAATACTACTTCGCAATCAAAAATAATGAAATCTTGCCATTTGCAACAATGTGTATGGAACTGGAGGGTATTATACTACGTGAAATACCTCAGAGAAATATATCATATGACCTCACTCATATATGAAATTTGAGAAACACAACAGATGAACATAGGGGAAGGGAAGGAAAAATAAGATAAAAACAGAGAGGGAGGCAATCTATAAGAGACTTAAATATAGAGAACAAACTAAGGGTTGCTGGAGGTGAGGTGGATGGGGGGATGGGTTAAATGGGTGATGGGCATTAAGGAGTGCACTTTAAAAAAAATTTTTTTTAATGTTTATTTCTGAGTCAGAGAGAGACAGAGCACGAGTCGAGGAGGGGCAGAGGGAGAGGGAGACAGAATCTAAGGCAGGCTCCAGGCTCTGAGCTGTCAGCACAGAGCCTGACATGGGGTCAAACTCAAACTCACAAACCATGAGATTATGACCTGAGCCAAAGTCAGCTGCTCAACCAACTGAGCCACCTGGACGCCCCAAGGAGTGCATTTTTTGGGATGAGCACTGGGTGTCATGTAAGAAATGAATCACTGGGTTCTACTCCTGAAGCCAAGACTACACTGCATGTTAACTAACTTGAATTAAAAAAAATCTAATTAAATGTGGAGTTGTTATAAGATAATCCTGCAAACTAAGACATTTTTCAGATAACACTGGTCCTTCACAAGCACACAGTTGGTTATAAATGTACATCCTCTTTTTCTTTTAAGGGTTAAAAATGTACATAAATAATTTAAGATCATTGAATATATCATCAGAATTACAAGGAAGTCTAAAATATATTCAGTCCTGTATTTCCCAAACTATGAACTGAGAATCACTTAATATACATGGTACAGATAAAGAGTAATACAAAAATCTTTAATACTATATCCATCTTTTGGAAATTCACAATGCACATTAATATTGGGTATGGTAACTTGTTTCACTTAACTTTGTTTAATATAGAATTTCCCAAATTTCAGCACTGAAATTTGAAACTTTTTAGAAGTTCATCCTGAATACCTAGTTGGGATACAGTAATCTTCTCATTTTTCAGAAAATAACTATCTTTTACAATGTCTCATACATAGCTGATGGCAGATCCAGAACAGAAAATACAAATCTCCTGCTACTAACAGTTCTGTGTCTTGTTATAACATACTGCTTCCTGTATTAACATAAGACCACTTCCAGATCTTTTCAGTTGGAGTCCTCTTTACCAAGAAGTAGTAAGAGAATGTAATTTTGAAAAACATGCTTTTAAGCTCATATTAATGTCTAGGGATTGCTGTCCAAAATATGAATCAGTGTTGTGGAGTCTAGCTTCTACGACTTAACACATTATGTGATCTTTCAAAATAAGTAGCTATGGCAATTGCTTATTTGTCTGTCTATATAAATAATGTGAACCCTTTTTGTATCAAAGACTGGATCACATGCAAAGTTGCAATAGCTATATTAGTAAATCCTAGATAAATTCAGCCATTCATTCAGCCTATACTTTACCTTTTAAAAATGGCTTTGCAATAGCTGATTAAACACTAACTAAACAGGATAGTTTCTTTTTTATTTAAAAAAATTTTTTTCCAACGTTTTTTACTTATTTTTTGGGACAGAGAGAGACAGAGCATGAATGGGGGAGGGGCAGAGAGAGAGGGAGACACAGAATCAGAAACAGGCTCCAGGCTCCAAGCCATCAGCCCAGAGCCTGACACGGGGCTCGAACTCCCGGACCGCGAGATCGTGACCTGGCTGAAGTCGGACGCTTAACCAACTGCGCCACCCAGGCGCCCCAGGATAGTTTCTTAAACTGGTGTCCTGAAGAGCACAGCTCCAAAGATGGGATTTGATACGATGTAAAATAGTGTCAAGGTCAAACAAGTTTGGGAAATTTGGGTTTATAGAACTTTTTCCCTCCAGGACTACTCAGAAGCCTTTATATGATAAAGGGCATTCTGAATTTTTAAGAGAGAAAAATATGAAGAATGTGTGTGTGTGTGTGTGTGTGTGTGTGTCTGTGTGTGTGACTTTAATTCCCCAAATTTACTTGACAACTGATATTTTTCTCCCCACTTTGATGATAAAGCTTTTAGAAGATTGTTGTATAAAATACTAGTTTGGGAAATAGTGATTTGATTTAAAAAGGAATGAGCTGGAGACAAATCAGAGCTAGGTTTACTGTTTGCTCATTTATAGTAAGTTTTTAGTTCTGATAAGTCTTTTATGCCCACTCCCCAAAAAGGTATTAATATGCTTTCTGTTCAAAGTCCTGCTTCTGGGCCACTCTCTAATATCTGTTTATTGTTTATTGCATCTCATTCTGCACAGCATCTGCCTCGTTTAGTTGCAATTCTTACTTACTCCTATCTCTTCCTGCACGTCAGATTTTTAAATTAAAAAAAAAATTTAATGTTTATTTTTGAGAGAGAGAGAGTCAAAGCGTGAATGGGGGAGGGGCAGAGAGAGGGAGACACAGAATCTGAAGGAGGCTCCAGGCTCTGACCTGTCAGCTCAGAGTCTGACATAGGGCTGGAACCTACAGACCACTAGATCATGACCTGAGTCGAAGTTGGACTCTCTGACTGAGTCACCCAGGTGCCCCCCCTGCACTTCAGATTTGATTCTCAGCATTGGGTTTCCAGATTATGGCCTTAAACTCCTCAGCACAGATTCTGGGTATCTGCCTTCATACTTGGTAGTTCTCCCTGGCTATGTAAAACAAACAAACAAACAACAACAAAAAACACACACACACACACAAAAACTCATGAAAAAGTTTGGCAAGCTAATCTTTTTATCATCAAGAGGACAAACAAAAACTACACAGCTAATCCTTAGCACATCTTTGTTTTAATTTTATTAGCTGAGAATTGTGATGTAATCTGTTAGTTCTTCTACTTTATGATATTTTTTCATTGAGGAAAGAGGAACCAAATGAAACTTTTTCATTATACATATGATGCTTTACTTGAAAGTCAGTCACCTGTGTACATGCTTTAATTCATTCAATGCTTTCCTTTCAGAGTTTTATTTTTACACAGAAGTCTTAAAGGGTGAACTAGCTTCTTCTACATTGAGAGAATATGGCTTCCTGAATGTAAAAGCTGACTTTCTGTTAGAGATGCTCTATACCAAATAGACATATGATAAAATTAACTTCTCCTGATGAACATAATTTTATAATGCTGATTCTAGATACTATTTTATTTTTTAATAAATTAGCAGAGTTCACTCAAAATTAGGAAATAAAAACTAATTGCACCTTATTGGGGTTAGATTTCAAAATTAGCATTTACCTTCTAAATGCAAGGTAAATAATGGTGGGGGCCAAAATCCACGATGAGTCACAAAATTTTAAATGAACAATGATTACGTGTGCATTTTTAACTGGAAAGGAAAGCATTATGTTTAATATTTGAATCTTTTCAAACAGTATTTTAATGCCAGCTTAAAAAATGATTGTGCAGACTTTCAGATACCTTTTAAAATATCAGCAATATGAAACAGTGGGCATCCTGTAATTCTAGCATGTGGAATCAGAATGTTTCCAAGGTTTCAAAGTAAATATCAGCAATGCAGCAAACTCTACCTCGATTTTCAATATCTAGGTCACATGGACCACTTTGAATACTGTGAATAGGAAAAAAAAAAACAAGCAGGAAGATTTCTGTAGAGCTACCAAGAATTCATAACATTCAGATTATGACAAAAAACATATCATGGTTTTTAAAGTAATAATTCCTATATAATATAGAGAATAGTGCCTTAAAATGAATATCTGATCTATTATGTAAACTAAATAAACCTTTGAAGAGTATTATATTCTTAAATAAATATCTTTTGTTTTTACTGCTCCCTCAGATGTGTGTGTGTGTGTGTGTGTGTATCCATCTGAATAGTCAGGAACAGAGAAGAATACTGAAAATAAATGTATTGTAAACTAAAAAGCACATGCAATTTAGGAAAAGTCCTGCCATAATTAGCAGTAATCAGAAATTCTAACTTCCATTTACAATAAAGGCAAATAGGTATGGTAATAATGATATCTGAAAGCGCAATCTTTTTATTTATATGAAAGAGATATAGAAGGTTGACAATATACTTTAATTATGAAAAGTGTACAGTGGTTTTGTAATTTATCTTCTCCATAAACATATAGTTGCAGATATTTGGAGCCTAGAATTGTCTTTACTGTAGTTTTTATTATTTTCCTTGAAATCTACTGAATTTATTAATTATGAATTTAAAATTTCTCCTTGTCCCTTTCCCAAGTTATTATGTGAAACACAGAAAGTGAAGATGGGAGACTCTAACTCAGCTATCACTTACAATTTTTATACATATATAGTTCTTTTCATGAGAGACAGAAATGAAAGCAACTTGACTGAGTGCATTTTTCTTAATCTATTTGATAACACTAGAGGGAAATCACATATGCATCAGCGCAACAATTAAGATGGGAAATGCTGAAAAACTACATTTAAATGAGTAGGATTTATAGAGATAGAGTTTTAATAAAGATAATATTTATATTACAAAGACTTGGTTATAATCAATGTATATTATTTAACAATACTAAGCCTTGCAAGTATCTTTTAATGAAGCACATCAAGGAGCTGCTTAAGACTGCCAGGAAGCAGAAAAAACACTGTTTACATGTAACATACCATTAGTTAGCTGGAGTTCTCTTTAAGGCCTCAAAATTTTCATACAGATACTGGCTAGAGGATTTGGATTAAAGAATTTACTATAGTTACAGAGATATTTCAGAGGTGGTTTAAAAATGGGTCGATAGTCCTAATATGAAAACCCACAGTGAATATACTCAGCAGGAAAAAACAGAGCTTTTCTCCTAAGGAGGAAGAATAAGACAAGGATGTCCACTCTCACCACTTCTTTTCAACATAATAGTGGAAGTCGTAGCTTCAGCAATCAGACAACAAAAAGAAATAAAAGGAATCCAAATTGGTAAGGAACAAGTCAAACTTTCACTATTTGCAGATGACATGGTATTATATATAGAAACTCCACCAAAAACTACTAGAACTGATAAATGAATTCAGTAAAGCCTCAGGATACAAAATCAATGTACAGAGATCTGTTGCATTTCCATATATTAATAATGAAGCAGCAGGAAGAGAGATTAAGAAAACAATCCCATTTACAGTTGTACCAAAAGTAACAAAGTTTCTAGGAATAAACTTAACTAAGGAGGTGATAGACCTGTACTCTGAAAACATTAAAATATTGATGAAAGAAATTGAAGACACAATGAAATGGAAAGACATTCCATGCTCAAAGATTTAAAGAACAAATGTTGTTAAAATGTCTATACTGCCCAAAGCAATCTACAGATTCAATGCAATTCCTATCAAAATACCAAATATAGCATTTTTCACAGACCTAGAACAAACAATACTAAAGTCTATATGGAACTACAAAAAATCCTGAACAGCCAAAGCATCTTGAAAAAGCAAAGCCAAGCTGGAGACATCACAATTCCAGACTTCAAGTTATATTACAAAACTATAGTAATCAGAACAGTATGGCACTAGGACAAAAGTAGACACACAGACCAAGAGAACAGAATAGAAAATCCAGAAATAAACCCACAATTATATGGCCAATTCATCTTCAACAAAGCAGGAAAATATATCCAATGGGAAAAAGACAGTTTCTTCAATAAATGGTGCTGGGAAAACTGGACAACTGCATGCACAAGAATGAAACTGGAACACTTTCTTACACCAGACACAAAAATAAACTCAAAATGGATTAAATACCTCAGTGTGATACCTGAAACCATAAAAATCCTAGAAGAGAGGACAGGCAGTAATCTCTCTGACATTGACCGTAGCAACATTTTTCTAGATATGCCTCCTGAGGCAAGGGAAATAAATACAAGCAAAAATAAACTATTGGGACTATGTCAAAATAAAACGCTTCTGTACAGTGAAGGAAACAATTAACAAAACTAAAGGGCAACCTACTGAATGGGGAAGATATTTGGAAATGACATATATGATAAAGGGTTAGCATCCAAAATATATAAAGAGCTAATACAACCCAACACCCCAAAACACAAATGATCCATTTGAAAAATGGGCTGAACATATGAACAGATATTTCTCCAAAGAAGACTACAGATGGCCCACAGACATGAAAAGATGCTCAACATCACTCAGCATCAGGGAAATGAAAATCAAAACCACAAGGAGATACCACCACATACTTGTCAGAATGGCTGAAATCAAGAAATGCAAACAAAATGTGTTGGCAAGGATGTGGAGAAAAAGGAACCCACTTGCACAGTTGGTGGGAATGCAAACAGTGGGAAGCCATTGTGGAAAACAGTATGGAGGTTTCTCAAAAAGTTAAAAATAGAACTACCCTATGATCCAGTAATCACACTACTGGACATCTATCCCCCAAATACAAATGCACTAATTCAAAGGGATACATGCACTCCTATGTTTATAGCAGCATTATTTATAATAGCCAAATTATAGAAGCAGCCCAAGTGTCCACTGATAGATGAATGGATAAAGAAGACATGGTGTGTGTATACACACACACACACACACACACACACACACACACAATGGGATATTATTTGGCCATAAAAAAGAATGAAATCTTAGCATTTGCAACAACCTGGATGGAGCTAGAGAGTATTATGCTAAGTACAATAAGTAGTCAGAGAAAGACAAATGCCATATGATTTCCCTCACATGTGGAATTTAAGAAACAAAACAAACAAGCAAAAGAAAAAGTGAGAGAGAGAAACCAAGAAACAGACTCTTGACTACAGAGAACAAACTGATGGCTTTCAAAGGGGAGGTTGGGGGGGAGGATGAGTGGAATAGGTGATGGGGATTAAAGGAGTGCACTTGCTGCAATGAGCACTGGGTGATGTATGGAAGTGTTGTATACCTGAAACTGATATAACACTGCATGTCAATTAAACTGAAATTAAAATAAAAACTTAATAAAAAAAATAAAAATAAAAATGGTCCCGGGGCGCATGGGTGGCTCAGTCGGTTAAGTGACCAACTCTGACTCAGGTCATGATCTCGCAGTTTGTGGGTTCGAGCCCTGCGTCGGGCTCGGTGCTGACTGCTCAGAGCCTGGAACGTGTTTCAGATTCTGTATCTCCTTCTCCCTCTGCCCCTCCCCTGCTTGCACTCTGTCTGTCTCCCTCTCAAAAATAAATAAACATTACCAAAAAAAAAATAATAATAAAAACAAAAGGTCCCATAGGACAAAGAAAAAAGGGAAAGAATGAACATTATATATTTTATCTCCTTTTAGTTATCACTGCCAACCTATAAGATAGTTATTTTCATCCTCATATCTGTCAACTTACAGCAAATAAAAGATTATAAACTTCTAGAAGTTAATGGTTGGTTTAAGACAAATTTAGTGCTATTCCATGCAAAAACACATTTGTATTCAATGATAAGGTATCGAGTGATAGATGGAAACACTACTAGAGTAGTTAGAGGTTCAATTACTTCTGAAGAAAGTCACTTTTGTTTTGGCCAGGGGAATTTTATGCTAAATATATATAAAACATATATATTTTATGATATAATAATATGTAAATATGTATATATTTATATATAACATATATATTTTATAATATAATATAAATATATAATAATACATATAGTTTGCTTTCAGTAGGAGAAAGTAACTTGTTTCTAGATGATTGTATTTTGTTAAATATTAACCCATTTATTTATTTAAGAATATACTATTTACATCAGTATTTTAATAAATAGTTTTATTACTATATCTTGGGCTTATACCACTTTTATGTAAGTAGTATAAGAATCACAGTTAATTGTAGGAGAACCTAGTCTGTTAGTTGATGTTGCTATAAGTTAAATTTTAGAGAGTGATCTTTAAAAATAATTTTTTTAATGTTTATTTATTTTTGAGAGAGAGAGAGGGACAGAGAGCAAGTGGGTGAAGGGCAGAGAGAGAAAGAGACACAGAATATGAAGCAGGCTTCAGGCTCTGAGTTGTTAGCCCAGCGCCTGTGGGCGGGGCTTGAACCCACGAACTGTGAGATCATGACCTGAGCGTAAGTCAGACACTTAACCAACTGAGCCACACAGACGTCCCAAAATGATCTTTTTAAAATGACATTTTATCTGGTCGTTTTTTTGACTAGAAATTTTCAAGGCATTCTAAAGATGGTAAGATCATACATGGTTTTACTTCTTTTAAGACCTACTAAAATGATAGTACAGGAATAAAAAATAAATAACACCACAATGGCTGGGCCATCAACAGATGAGAGATTTTGAAAAATTAATGTGAGCTAGAAAACAGAGAAAAACTGCAGCCAAGGGGCACAGGAAACCACAGCCTAGCAGACATAGAGTGATAAATGTTTATTTATTTTTGAGAGAGAGAGCACAAGGAGGGGAGGGGCAGAGAGAAAAGGAGACAGAGGATCCAAAAGTGGGCTCTCCACTGACAGCAAAGAGCCCAATGTGAATCAAACCCACAAACCGTGAGATCATGACTTGAGCTGAAGTTGGATGCTTAACTGACTGAGCCACCCAGACGCTCCAAAAAAAGGGAAGTTTAAAAGGACTTCCAGGTAATATCCTCAGGGACAGCGAGCAGACATCAGATCCACAAAATAGTAATAATGACAATAATTATAATAATAATTATAATAGCAAATACATATAAGACTTACTCAATTCCAGATTTTATTCCCAGGGTTTTATGTTTATCAGCTCATTTACTCAGGGTTTTATGTTTATCAGCTCAGCTCAGAACTCTGAGATAGGTGTACTATCATTATCTCCATTTCAGGTTAAGGCAGAGACACAGAATTTAAAATTGCTTAAGATCACAGACTTAAGCGTGGGAGACTGGGATTCAAACTCAGTCTGGCTCCAGAATCTACCCTTTTCAACTTAGAATAAATAAAAATAAACAAAACCTCCAGAGAATATGAAAGACTCAGAAAATAAAACAAAATTTTATATTTCAACCTGCCTACAAATCTCTTTTTTGGGGGTTTTGTTTTAGAATGAAGAGCACTGCAAATGGAAACAGATTTGAAAAGAAACAAAGTATCATAAGAAAGATGATCATTAGATGTTCAGCTACGTAGTCCTTCACAGAATGACAGATATTACAGAAAGAAAGAAGAAAAACAATAAAGAAGGAAGGGAGGAAATTACTGAAGAAATAATGCAAGATAACTTTCTAGGAATGAAACTCCTTAGATGAAAATGCTCACTGAGTTCAACAGTAAAATATGGACAGAAAAAAGCCAAGACACATCATCAGGAATTGAAAAGCACCAAGGAAAATCAAGATGGGGCCTGAAAGTTGCCAGAGGGAAAACGAGCTGCAGGCTTAGGCTGGTGTTAATGAATTTTAGAAAACTTTCCAAGCTCAGGGAGAAAATGATTAGTGCTCTAGCATTCCAGAGAAACTAGAATTCAGATGGAAGCAGTTAGGCAGCAAGTGCTTCTCTTCAGCATATTCTTTAAAGGTGGTGCCTTTTCTACAAGTTTAACACAATGATTGTTGAGACTTTTATAAAAGGAAGTTAGTAGAAGAGGCACAAAATGTCAGTTTTTATATAGTATCTCATGTGGACCAGGCAGTCAAAACTGTGGCACTTAAAAAAAATGTTTATTTATTTTTAATAGACAAGCAGGGGGAGTGGCAGAGTGACAGGGAGACAAGAGGATCTGAACTGGGCTCTGCACTGACAGCACAGAGCCTGATGCGGGGCTCGAATTCACGAACCATGAGACCATGACCTGAGCAGAAGTCGGACGCTTAACTGACTGGGCCACCCAGGCACCCAAAACGTGGCACCTTTTAATGTGTTTTCTTCCTTTCAATACTGATGCACACACACCCACCTCTCCCTTTTCCCCCAGTGAGGCCGGCCCCCAGGCCTGTACCTTCTGATGTTAGGACCTGGATACACCTCTAATGAGAATAAAATAAACAACATTTCAAATATGTGAAAGTTCAAAAAATTTATCATTCAACTATTTTTTCATTGAAAGTTGCTGAGGGATATGCTTCATTAAAGGAAGATGTACAATGAAATAGAGAAAAATGTGGGTTGTCTGTCATCATGCCAATGGGAAGAACAGGAAGGAGAAGCCCAAGGATGACAGCTGTGTAGCCAGAGGATGTAATAAGGCTCCAGAAGAGCATTTCCAAGGGAAAAGAATAAAACCAGAGAGAGAGATCACAGCATGTTATATACAATAGAGAGTCAGAAAGAATCGGGGATATGATAAAGAAAAATAATGTATGAAAAACAAAAGCAAATGAAAAATTTTAAGAAAATTGAAAAATTGCCTAAGTCAGGACATATAACCAGAGAAGACTATTTGGGACTATAATCAATCACTAACTAAAATGATTCTGTTATCAGGCACTGTTTTAGCTATCGGGAATATAGTGAGGGAGCAAACAACAAACAAAAATATCAAACAAATTAGCTGAAGTAGATGGTATTCCTTGCCTTCTTGAAGCTATAGTCAAGAATGGGGAGAATGAAAAGTTAAATGAGGTAAGATATATCATTGGTTTAACAATAAGTGCTATGGAGAAAAACATAACAGGAAAAGTACAGTAAGAATCTCACATAGAGGGGCACCTGGGTAGTTCAGCTGGTTAAGCATTTGAATTTGGCTCAGGTCATGATCTCATGGTTTGTGAGTTCAAGACCCACATCGGGCTGTCTGCTGTCAGCACAGAGCCTGCTCTGGATTCTCTGTCCCTCCCCTCTTCTCTCTCTCTCTCTCAAAATAAATAAACTTAAAAAAAAAAAAAAAGAATTCCAGGTAGGGGAGATGCTATTTCCAATAAGATGTCCAGGAATGGCCCTACTGACTGGCTGCCAGTTGGTTTGAGTATTTAAGGAAGAGAAGGATCAGACAGTGCAGTCATCTGGGTAATGGATGTTCAGGTGGAGGACGCAGCAAATGCAAAGAGCCTTTCCACACAATAATGTAAATACTTGATTTTGGTTATAAAATAGATATAAGTGGCATCAATTTTAGAGATACAAAAGTGAAAGAACTGAGGACGGAATCACAGAGAAGGTGGGTGCACTAATGTCCTTGTCTGACAACAGGGGACAATCCCAAAGCAGCATCTATGGTTAAAGGTACTGGTTTATTATCCACAGTTACAACAGAGAAATCAAAGAAAGATAAAACTAACTGAGGAACAAAAGAGAAAAGGTAGAGGTAGGGTAGAGTGAGTGAGTGAATGTATAATGCCTCTTTTATTTATGTGTATGATAATAGATGATACCTAAAAGTGACAAATAAAAAATCTGAGGTGAAAGCAATTGACATTGACCTGAATAAATGAAGATATCAGAAGGAAAAGTGGAAAGAGAGGTGAGGCATAAGTGGGAGAAGTTGGATCACAGAACTGTTGATTTTAACCATGTGCACAAATTTGATCTAAACCACCCACCCCCCACCCCCCCACCCCCCCCGCCACACACACACACACACACACACACACACATACACACACACACACACACCCTTTGGAGGTCTCCCATTACTCGTAGGATTAATATCGAAATCTGAAACAAGGCCTCCGGGGGCCCTTCCTGTCTCACCAGCCTCACCTCTTTCTCCCTCCCCCACACTCTCTGCTCTAGCCACGCCTCCCTTCAGTTTCCTGAGCAGGCAAGACCCTCTAAGCTTCTGAAGCCTCTGTCTATGCTATTCCCTCCATCTGAAATGTTTCTGGCCCAATATTCCCACTCCTGGACTGACTTACCCATCCCGTCTAGTAGGTACAAGAGCCTAGGGCTCACAATAATACTCTTAGGGGTCCACAAAAAAGCTTTCTTTTAAAATAAGGGGAAAAAACCCTTTTAGGTCAAAGAAAATATTTTAATATACAATATTAACATACTTCTCTCTATACCAGTATAAATGCAAATCTCAATTTTTAATATTGTTTATGGAGGAAGGGACCCACAAAAGCAAAAGTGTCTAGGGCCCACCAAAATCATTGTGTGGCCCCCTTGGTCTCCAATTCCCCAATTCTACTGCCGGCGTGAATCTTCTCATCCCTTAGCTCCCAGCTGAAACACTCCTTCTTCAGGGACTCTGCCTGATTCTCCAGGCAATATGCGGTCCCTATGTATATTCCCCCATCACTTTGTAATATGGAAACAAACTAAATAATTGTGTAAATTTACATTTAATGAAATCAGGAACTGTGTCTACCTCGTTTACTGCTATATATTCCCAGCACCAAGCCTTGTATTCACTGATATGAGACTCTGAAGGACTCAGAATTTTCTACAGTGGTTCTCTCAAGTCGTTCACTTTTCTGATCCTAGATTTACTACTGATTAGTCTCTGATTGACTCAGTTTCTTCTTTTTAAAAATAGGAATAATAATGGGAGTTATGAGTTAGAATAGTGCCTGACACACAGTAATAACATTCTTCATGTTATCAGATAATTACGCCTACACTACCATTTTTTTTTCAACGTTTTTTTTATTTTATTTTATTTTTGGGGGGACAGAGAGAGACAGAGCATGAACGGGGGAGGGGCAGAGAGAGAGGGAGACACAGAATCGGAAACAGGCTCCACGCTCTGAGCCATCAGCCCAGAGCCTGACGCGGGGCTCGAACTCCCGGACCGCGAGATCGTGACCTGGCTGAAGTCGGACGCTTAACCAACTGCGCCACCCAGGCGCCCCTACACTACCATTTTTAAAATTACTATTATCATCATCATTATTATTTCATACACTGGGTGAATTAGGTAAATATTTTGTTTTGTTAATTTCCTCCCTTTTACTATCTCTTATGTAAATATGTTTTCAAGAGTTGTGGATGCCATTTTAACAACTTAACTCACAAGGTTTTAGGAAAAGAGCAAATAGCTGTAAAGACAGAGGAGAACTGAAGTTTTGGTAACTGAAAATACATAATTATCCATGAAATCAAGACTTCAGGGCTTTCAAAATATCCATACCCACCAACTCATAATTTTACATAAGATCAGGCTAGAAGAATACTTTAGCAAAGTATAGTAAATCAGAATTCTCTCAAACACAAATTTCCAAGAAAATCTAATAAAAATGAGAGGTTGAATTTATTATCTTAAAAAAATCTTACCTATTTCCCTCAAATAGATGCTCTGCAGAGTTGAAAACAATTTTCAATAGTGATATTACTTTCTTAGAGTTATAATTTTTTATACATAATTCCTTCTGTAGGTAAATAAAAATACATACCCCAAAGCAGTAAAAATAAAATAAAGCAACAGTAACTGAAAAGCCTACCAAGGGTTTTCATTTTGGTAAACATTTATCTCACCATCTAAGCTTCAGACTCCTGATATGACCCTCGGGATAATATGACAGACTCAGGTTTGATTCCCTCTGGTATTTCAACCAATACTGTGTACAACCTGAGGACCGTTTTTTTGAGGATAAATGACTGGCTAGGAAGACTAAAGTCCTGAGGCTTTGCCTGGGGCCTATAATCTCACCTAATCATTATTCACAATCCCCAGAAAAGCCTCGAGCTAAAATTGTGATTGCTATTTAGAACTAAACTTGCAAATTCATTTTTGAAAATCTTTTCTTCTTTTGTGATTTCATTTTTTTGTTTAATTCATGACCACCTTTAGATATCAACTATAGCAAGCATTAAAACCTAGAGCAATAGTCCATCTGTTTTGAGTGTTGCTTTCTTTACTAATTTATAAAAAAGATATTTTAATAGCAAAAATGCCTAAGGACTACATTGCGTAATACATGCAACTAAAAATGTAAAGTCCTTAAAGGGGATATGAAAAGCAGTGATAATGGAGAAGAGTTCTGTAAATTTAGAATTTTGTAATACAGTTCTCATAAGCCATTTTCAATTTGAAAAGCCAAAATAATTTTTATAAATGCAAAGATGAATTGAAGGATGCAATATCCTCTGAAAATCAGGGAATAAGCTAGAGTCAAGCCATACCACAAATTTCTTTAACTAACCTTTCACTTTTTTTTTTTTTTTTTACTTAGGATGTAAAAAATACTTCTTGCTATCTATCCTGCCAAAATGTTCCACTCTTGCTTATTTCTAGGATTGGCCATTGCAATCCTCTCTCTGTTCTTCCACTAATTCTACTTTATTTAATAGTGACATATAATTTCTTACTGATGATAACACTTAAGAGTCTCCTCTCTTAAAAACAGCAATTAAGAGTGAGGGCTGTTAAGTCTCAGACTGCCTAGACTAGAGTCAGATTCCTTATCTCTATAAAGGGGATAATAATACTTGTTACTTCAAAGTATATTGTGAAGATAAGTGAGACAAATGACTTAAAGTATTTACTAGATTGTCTGGTACATAATAAGTACTCATAAATGTTAGTTATTGTTAATAATGAAGACTTTTTAGAACCTTTTCTTTACTTCTTAAAGGTCTCCTGAGAAAACAAAAAACATTTGCTTGACTTTGGACAAACTTGAGCTAAACTCTTTTTTCTTTTGTTTTTTCCTTTATAAAATGAAATAATCTGACAGTATTAATCCAAAGGTCTTTCTTAACTGTAAAAACTTACATAATTTTATTTAGCTATGGCTAAGGTTCAGACTTATTTTCCTTTTCTGTTTTTAATGTGCATGGACAATTCTTTTTCTGGTTGAGACTAACTTTTCTTCTTTGATTAAGAACTACATCTGATGATATTCTGTACCCCTACTAGCCCTAGGAATCATGGGGTATTTTCCCAATTTCCTATGATGAAGTACCATATTCACAATCAAACTCTACAGAAGCCCCTAAGAAGGTATTACTTTCTTCTGAACTGATACTTTAAAAGTGAATCAGATATTAATTACATATAATATGTAAAATTTTGTGTTCTACGTAATCCAAGGATTAAACAAAAAATTGTTATGTTTTTGGAGAGGCATATGTAAAGTTTTATTCAAAAATGTTAACTTATATGGCAAAAATGAAGTACACAAAATAAAAACAAAGCATCATATCCAAACATTAAAAAATGAAAAAATAAGAAAACATAATTGTATCACATGTGATTTGTAGTGTTGATAGTCTTAATATGATTCTTCATTCTTATCAATAAAGAAAAAGCCTCAAAGACCACCAAGAATAATTTAGAATGGGGCATAAGTGACATAGGCATGAAAGAAATATAAAAGACAAATAACAATATGCAAAGATATACATTTTACTAGTAATCAAATAAATGAAAATTAGAATGACATATACTTTTCTCATTTCAGATTTATTTAAATTGAATACCAATGGCATTGGTTAATACCAATGGCAAAATTATGGAGAAAGTGGCACTCTGATGCACTGTTGGTGGAAATGCAAATTGGTAGAGCCTTTCCATATATTTCCCCTTTGATCTCCCAATTCCATTTAAAAGAATATACCATAAGCTAGCATTTTCCAAAGTGTCCAGTGGGATGTTGATATGTTCTGATGTTATTTTGTGTGTGTGTATGTAAAAGTCTAAATTTAATTTTAAATGTAAATGTATACAATGGCATTCAAAAACTTTTCTTTCCCTTTTTTTTAAATAAAATTTATTTTTCAGAGAAGTTTTAGGCTCACAGCAAAACTGAGTGTTAAGTATAGCAATTTCCCATATTGTCCCCTGCCCCCATACACCACAGTTTCTCCATCCTGTAGACAGATGTTATCTTAAGAAAACATTCTATAGTCAAATAAGTTTGATTTTTCAGACCTTTGTTACTACCTTTGATTTCTCAGACCTCATCTTTGTCTCCAAGATGGTGAACAGTGGTTCTTTATGTTATAGGCCATGGAATCCTCTTATCAGAGAGCATGCTTAGGAACTAAGAGTCTGCAACACTTACTTTTTTGGAAACTGTCCTAAAAAATCACTAGACACAAATGCAAACATGTATATACAAGAATGTTCACTGAAGTCATATTTAACACAGGAAAAAACCTGGAAAGATTCCGTATACTCAATAATTAGAAAGTGGTTACATAATTTATGTTATGTTCTTAAACTGGAATATTATATAACCATTAATAATGGAAATTCAGATGATATTTACTCACATTACACATAAGGTAATAAGTTGCTAAGTAAAGAAGCAATCTAGCCAAAGAACATTTATATCCTATTGTTACCAATCCTAATCATAATATTATATGGATACATATATTATACATTGTATACAAATATATCAATGAATTCAGAAAGACATACAACAAAATATAAAGAGTAGTTATCACAAGGTGATAGATTACTATACTTTTCTGTTTGTCTTATCTTTTTTCTTAATGAACATCTATTAATTTTATAATAGGAATATTTTTTAAAGGCAATGTGTTTATACATCTTAACTGTTTGGGGACATCTGGCATTTTATTCTTTAGGTGTCAGATGCTTTTCATACTTAACAAAAATTAAGTTCACAGTCAAGAAAACTATAATTATATAAAGAATTCATACAGAAAAAACACAATTCCTACCTTCTGGAGAGAAACTGATAAAAACATAACAAGTGCTGTGAGAGCCAGCAGCGTAATGGAGGCAGTAAATCTCTAGATGCTCTATGCCTTTATGAGTCCCTATAAGGGAGTACCTCTTCTCTCTGTAACACAAATAACATAAACACACAAATTTATTTAAAGGAGCAGCTGAATGAAAATCATCCTTAAGTATAGCTTGGAGCTATACAGGCTGCCTGTTTCCAGGTGTGATCTCACAGGTAAACAGTTAGAAATATTACCACTTAGTCTCTTTATGACCTTGGAAAAGTTACTTATCTTCTCCAAGCCTCAGTTTTCTCATCTGTAAATGGGGATAAGGATATAACCAACTATAAAGATTAATATTCATAAAGTATTCATAACAGTGCCAGATACTGTTGCTACATACGTGGTTTCTACAAATAAATACCTGAGTGGGATTGATTGTATTAATAGAGATCCTCCACAGAGCACATTACTATTAATGATATTTTACTTGTTAACATCTCAAGTAATTCTCATCTCAATCCTGTAAACTATTGTTATTATTACAAGCTAGCCCTCAGTTTGCATACCAGAAACTTGATTTTATCAACTCCCTAAACTGACACGAACAAACTCACAAACAACTGATCAATTTAAAAGAGAACCCCTTCCCTCTCCACCCCCTCCCCAAATGATATCCATTGAATAAAATACTATGTACTAATATCTGGTCTATGTAAGTACTGAACCACTTAGACATTATCTGATTAGTATAAAATTAAAGCAAGGAGAATTAAAAACTCATATTGGACCTTTCATTAAGCCATAGTTGTATGATATGCTTTTCTATAGTGTTACTGTAGAAACATTGGTAGGAAAACCAATTTCCTCGTATTCTTGGTATGATACCTTGAGAAGGCACGGCATCACCAATGAAGTATTCTTGCCAAGAATATTCAATCTGAATCTAATAATAAAAGAAATTTTTAGAAAAAAATCTAAATTAAAGGACATGTTGCGAACATTGGCCCAGACTGAAAAAATATCAGTGACATGACACAAAGAGGTTGGGAATTTTTTTTAGATTAAAGGAGATTAAGTGGATATGACAAGTGAATAAAATGCATGATCCTTAATTGGATCTTGGATTGGAGAAAAAAAGACAGCTATAATTACTGGACAACTGGGAAATCTAAACTGCAGACTTCACAAATCTCTATCGGTTAATAAATTTAAAATTAACTTAGGTGGTTTGTACCTGCAGATAAAATTATTCATTAATTCATTTATATTCATCACGATGTGTTAAATACCTATTCAGTGTGATAGGCCTGAAGATGACAAAAATTCCTGCAAGTAACAAACCCTAAAATACAGATATGGCTTAGCCAAAGAGGTCAGGTGAATTCAGTCTGGCAAGTTAGCAAATGAAGGTATGTAGCTAAACTAGTTATCTGTTATATTTGAGACTCTGACCATCTTCCTACTGAAGTATTCTTCTTTCTAATGGAGGGGAAAATTTCAGAATGTTAGAGCAGGTCACTGCTGCTTCATGCTGCCTTTAGTAAGGTTCCACAAGAAAGAGAGGCACATCAGGAAGCAGAGAAGGGAAAAAAAAGATAGCTTTGCCAAAAGAGCTACTTTCTGTCTGTGGCTGAGAATCAGATCATCTGAAGCCTGGCAGGTTGAAAAAGCCAAATTATAAATGTTTTATGATCAACTTTTACTTATTTTTGAATAGGCTATTTTCATAATGTAGAATTTGAAAGGTACAAAGAGGCAGTGAAAATTTCTCTTCCACTCTTGTCCCCAAGACAAGACTGTTTTCCCTCCTCAGAGGCAACCTCTGTTAACAGATTTATGTATTCCTCCAGAAATGTTTAATGCATTGTGAATCTACAGTTGTATTTACAGAAGCAGAGCAGGTTACACACTCTTCTACAGCTAGCTTTCTTCATAGTATGTTTTGTCAATTGATCATCTCGGTACCTATAGAGTTACTTTTATTTTATTTTATTTTTTAAATTTTTTAACATTTATTTATTTTTGAAAGAAACACAGCATGAGTGGGGGAGGGGCATAGAGAGAGGGAGAGACAGAATCTGAAGCAGGCTCCAGGCTCTGAGCTGTAAGCGCAGAGCCTGACGCGGGGTTGAAACCCACGGACCGCGAGATCATGATCTGAGGTGAAGTCAGACGCTTAACCGACTGAGCCACCCAGGCGCCCCGCAGATTTTTCTTAAGCAAAGGAAATAAGATACTGGCCACCAGGAGGAAATGAGCTTGAGATGTCTAAGTGTAGAGTACTGAAGATAAAAACTAAGGAATGTACCTGGGAGGATTTTCTTGAAGACTTCTTTGGATTCTAAGCATGCCAGTGTATTGTGGCAGAGCATCTGAAAAGTTATTGAAGCCTCTGCCATGAGAGGGGTGCAAAAGTGGCTAACACTGAGTGGGCAGACATAAAGGAGACTGAGGTTTGAAGAAACAGGGCAAAGAGTACAGGGTCCTTACAACTGGAGACTGTGGCAAGAATTATGGCAGTAGATCCCGTATATGAAGTCCAGAGGCTAAGCAAGAGGAATTATGTCTTGGTGGATGGTGGTACATGGTGCTGAAATGTCAAGGGTCAAGCAATAACTCAGAGGAGACAAGCAAGCAGAGAGAGGGGTATGGAAACCCACACTCATCCATTGATGACAGGATGGTATGAGCCTCCCTGGAACCTGGAGAAGTAGAAGGGAAGGAGAAAATACTTCTAAACTAAGGGTAAAAATCTTGGTTTAAAGCCTAAATTGATTCAATTTTACTTCAGAAGTAACCAACCAACTACCAATTGGTAAGATTAATTCTTCCTTTATCTGTGGAAATGGTCATGGGGACAGTGAAATACATGTATTAAGTATAACACATTGTTTGGCCCATGGTTGGTGGACTTAATTTCTCTAAAGTTAAAACTATGTTGCCCAGATTTTGATTTGGAAAATTTGACCATCTTTTAAAATTTTTTTTATTTTTTTAATGTTTATTATTTTTGAGAGAGAGAGAGACAGCAAGCGGGGAAGGAGCAGAGAGAGAGAGAGGGAGACAGAATCTGAAGCAGGCTCTAGGCTCTGAGCTGTCAGTACAGAGCCCAAGGTGGGGCTCCAACCCACGAACCACGAGATTATGACTTGAACTGAAGTAGAACGCGTAACCAACTGAGCCACCCAGGTGCCCCTGGAAAATTTGATCATCGTGTCATATGTCATTAATATACAAGATTGAGCTCTGTAAAATAAATCTCCTAGTTACTGTTATCAGGCTGATGGAGTAATAAACATCCCCATATGCCATGAAGGAAGCAGGTCTCTGTCATAATAAAAGCATTTAAATATAAAATACAAACATAAACAGCACTCCTCTCAAATATACCCTAAGACGAGGATAAGGATTAGATATAGTTATTTCCCATTTCCCCCAAATAGATACTATCTTTTTTAAAAAAGGTATTTATCTTAAATCTAACAAATGTTAAAAAGAAACTACTTGGTGGATAATAAAAACAATATTGATTTCTTTTTTTTTTTTTCAACGTTTATTTATTTTTGGGACAGAGAGAGACAGAGCATGAACGGGGGAGGGGCACAGAGAGAGGGAGACACAGAATCGGAAACAGGCTCCAGGCTCTGAGCCATCAGCCCAGAGCCTGACGCGGGGCTCGAACTCACAGACCGCGAGATCGTGACCTGGCTGAAGTAGGATGCTTAACCGACTGCGCCACCCAGGCGCCCCTTGATTTCTGATTAAAGAGGTAGATTGAACATACACATTTAACTACATTCCTTTTTAAAACTGTACTAAAATACAATTTAGTATTAAAATTTTTATTAAAAAGCATAAATGAATGAAGAAAAGGAGAGTGAGAGATGAATTACAGTAACAAAAATTTGGAAGCTAGACGACAGAAGGATGGCAGCTGACTGACAGCTGATTCAAACAAGCAATTCATTTTAGGTAGTAGGTAAAGGCAGGAAGCAATTTCATTTGTACTACAGTTTCCACAAAAACTTGGGAACTGGTGGCACCCAAACTTGTGGAAATGAGTTAAGTAATAGCAAACCTAGTTAGAAATCTATTTAAGAATTAGTCTTTTGCATTGTCTCTCTACCATTCACAACTGAACAAGTATGCCTCCCTCTCTCACCCTGGAAGAAGAGTAAATATTTACTCTTTGAAGTGTATAAAACAGAAGATTCCCCAAACTGGGAAATTTTGAAGAATTCTGGAGGGTAGAGTACTGTATTTAAAACAGAATTGAATGAAATTTTATATGATAAATATTAAGACTCCCAAGTCCTCTTCTACTAGGTTTGCAGAATGCTAGTAGCCCATCATAAAACTGGAGAGTGGAAGAGTCTCCTTTGGTGAATATAACTGGAATTTTAAAAAATGGTGCTCAATGAAATGGTATTGGAGGTTCCTGAACAAAGAAGCATATTCAGATCTAGGGAATCCATAGTCATTAAGCTCCAGTTATGTGTTATCCTGGCATCCCCCTTTCTTACTATCTGAAATATGAACTGGGACAGCCAATGACCGCTAGACATCTGGGGAAAGCTCCTAACATGAAAGATGGAGGCTAAAACCAAACCAAACCAAAACCAAAGCCAAAACAAACAGAAAATAGAAAAAGGAAAGAGAATTAAAAAAACAAAACCCTATGTTTAAAGAGATAAGAGAAGAACTGCATCCATGAAACAAAAACACACTGCTTTATTTATTTTTTAAGTTTATTTATTTATTTTGAGAGAGAGTGAGTGAGAGAGACAGCAGGGCAGGGCGGAAGGAGGAGAGAGAGAGAGAGAATTCTAAGTAGGCTCCTCACTCTCAGCACAGAGTTCGATGTAGGGCTTGAACCCATTAATCGTGAGATCATGACCTGAGCTGACACTGAAAGCCAGACACTTAACTGGCTGAGCCACCCAGGTGCCCCCAAAACACATTGTTTTAAAAAAAGAAAAGAAAAAAAAATCCTGGAAACAAGAAACTACTGCTGGGAAACAAAATCATGATAGAAATGGAAGCCTCAACAGAAAGGTTGGAAAATCTCCCAGGAAGTAAAGAGATTAAGAGAAAGAACCTAGGAGAGAAAGGATATGAAGATTAGGAGAGCAGTCTAGGATGTTCAACATTCAACTAACAGAAAAAGAGAAAAGAAAATTGAGAAAAAAATCATCAAAGAAATAACTTATGAAAAATTTCCTAAATTAAAGAGCATAAATTTCTACTTTAAAAGGGGTCACTGAGTGCCTGAATGAAAACAGATCTCCAACAGATCACATCATAACAAAATTTTAGAACTCTGTGACAAACAGAAAATTATAAAAGCTCCCGGAAAGGAAAAATATATAAAACAGAAAGTAGAATGTCTCTCAACTTTTCAACACTGAAACTAAAAGACAATAGAGATAGACCATAAAAATTCTGAGAAAATAAATTCCAAACCAGAATTCTGTATTTAGCTAAATATCAATCAAATATCAGTAAAGCAGAAAGACATATTCAGACAGGCAAGACCAAAACTATTGGTAGATGTGTTTCTTCAAAATGGGAGAGTAAATGAAGAAGGAAAAGACATTAAAAACAAGAGTTTCAATTCAAAACAGGGACACAAGAAGTCCAAAGGTGATAGTGAAAAGTAATCCATACCACGTGGGACAGAGGTTGCTGTTGAATCAGAAACAAGTACATAAGACACAAGACAAAAGAAAAATGAGACAATCATTAATTTTAGGGAAAACAGACAATTGAAAACATGATGTGGTTCGGCCATGAATTAAGTTTACAAAGATATAAATGTGTTTAATGAAATCTTAAACATCAAAATCATGGGGCGCCTGGGTGGCGCAGTCGGTTAAGCGTCCGACTTCAGCCAGGTCACGATCTCGCGGTCCGGGAGTTCGAGCCCCGCGTCAGGCTCTGGGCTGATGGCTCAGAGCCTGGAGCCTGTTTCCGATTCTGTGTCTCCCTCTCTCTCTGCCCCTCCCCCGTTCATGCTCTGTCTCTCTCTGTCCCCAAAAAATAAATAAACGTTGAAAAAAAAATTTAAAAAAAAAAAAACCAAAAACATCAAAATCATGATATAATTGTATTGAGAAGATGAAGTATTTGTGGTGATGGGGTGGGGATATAAAAACTTTAACTTTACTGTTAAAGTTTTACTTTACTTTACTTTTAACCTTACTGTTTCCTTACTGGGAAATTAACAGATTATATGCAAAGCTGAAAAAAATCAAGAAGTAAAAATATAATCGTATTATTTATGTATTTATTTTTATTTTTATTTTTTTGAATGCTTATGACAGCTTTATCATAAATAGCTCCAAACTGGGAACTACTTAAATGTCTATCAATTGGTAAACAGATACACAAAGTATAGCACATCTATACAATGAAATACTACTCAGCAATAAAAAGGAATAATACATGCAACAGAAGAATCTCAAAAGCATTACATGAAGTGAAAGAAGCCAGACACAAACCCTACATATTGCATTATACCATTTCATGACAATCTGGAAAAGACAAAAGTACAGAGACAGGAATCAAATGAGTGTTTGCTACAGGCTGTAGTAAAGGTGGTGGTGGGGGGGAGACAGATTATAAAGACACACGAGAACTTGCTGGGGTGATAGAAATGTCCTATAGCCCAATTGTGGTGGTTACGTTATGTTATACATCTGCCAAAACTCAACACATTATACATTTTAAAATGGTGAATTTTATTGTATGTAAATTATTCCTCAATAAACCTGAATGCATAGGCCATAAAAGGCATTGTAGCTTTCTCCTACTTTTCTTGGATCACTCACTCTAAGGGAAGCCAGGTATTGTGAGGACACTCACCACCCTTATGGAGAGGCCCACATGATAAGGAACTGAAACCTCTTGCCAACATGTGAATGAGACACCTTGGAATCTGATCCTTGAGCCCCAAACCTTGAATTAACTGGGGCTGCTGCCCTGGCGAACATCTTGCCTGCAACCTCAATAGAAGTCCTGAGGTAAAACCAACTAGCTAAGCCAGTTCCAAATCCTTGACCCAAAGAAACTGTGGGATAATAAATATTTGTTGTTTTAAGCCACTAAGCCTGGGGTAATAATTGTTACACAATTATAGATAGCTAATATACTGTGAGATGGGGGAATAATCTCAGGTGAAGTTGGTGAAGTGGGTAGAGAGCAGAGATCTTGTAGACTTATAGGCATTGTGAGTACTTCAGATTTGAGTCTTAGTTCAATGGTAAGGCATTGGTAGTTCTATTCAGAATAACAATCACAATTTCACTTTAAGTGTCACTCTACTATGGAGTGGTCAAGAATGGAGGCAGACAGACCAGTTAGGAGGCCATTGCAGTAGTCTATGTGAGATGATGGTGGTTTAGACTAGGGTGGTGACAGCGGAGATAGATGCATAGAGTCGAGGAAGTAGAGAGGAATCAAAGATGAGTCTAGGGTCTTTTGGTTTGATTAGATGAAATGAGAATAACTATAAAAGGAATATACTGGGAGAAGTGAGGGATGAAAACCAGTCCCGAAGGAGTGTATGAGCATGATGTATTTGTTGCAAATTGCAAAAAGGTCAGTATGGTTGGAGTTTATGGTGACTAAATGGGAGAAGAGAGTGATGAGAAAGGAAGCTGAGAAAACAGGCATGGAAGAAAGATCCTATTTACCACCATAAAGTATCTGGACTTTATGCAGCTAGCCACTGGAAGCCACTCAAAAAAAAATTTTTTTTTAATGTCTATTTATTTTTGAGACAGAGAGAGACAGAGTGTGAGCAGGGGAGGGGCAGAGAGAGAGAGAGAGAGAGAGAGAGAGAGAGAGAAAGAGAGAGAGAGGGAGGGAGACAGAATCCGAAGCAGGCTCCAGGCTCTGAGCTGTCAGCACAGAGCCTGACATGGGGCTTGAAGTCACGAACCATGAGATCATGACCTGAGCCCAAGTTGGATGCTTAGCCGACTGAGCCACCCAGGCACCCTGCCACTCAAAGATTTTAAGTAGGAGAGTGACTGACCAAATTCACATTTTAGAAAGGTAACTAGCAGAAGCAATAAAGAGTTTGGCTTGAAGATGGGAGACATTGGAAAGTAGGAGATATTTTAAATAACTTTCTTATTTTAAGGAAGCAGCAAAGTATAGTAGGAAGAACAAATGGCTTTGGAAGCAGACCCAAATTCAAATCTTTTTAATATTTAAGTTTATTTATTTTGTGTGTGTGTGTGTGTGTGTGTGTGTGTGTGTGTGTGAGAGAGAGAGAGAGAGAGAGAGAGAATCTCAAGCAGGCTGTGTGATGTCAGCACAGAGCCCAGTTCAGGGTTTGATCTCACAAACCATGAAATCATGAAATCAGCTGAAACCAAGAGTCAGACACTTAACCAAATGAGCCACATAGGCACTCCTCCAAATTAAAATCTTGACATAGCAAATTTCCATCTATTACAAGTTGAATCGTGTCTCCCCTCCATCTCCAATTCATATGTTGAACTCCTAACCCTAGTAACTCAGATGTGACTTCATTTGGAAATAGTCATTGCAGTTGTAATTAGTTAAGATAAGGTCATAGTGGAGTAGGATAAGCCCCTAATCCAACAACTGGTATCCTTATAGAAAGAAAAAATTTGGTCATAGACATGCATGCAGAGATAATGCCATTTGAACATGAAGGCACAGATGTACAGGTCAAGGAATGCTAAAGATTACCAACAAATCACTGGAAGCTAAGGGAGAGGCATGGAACAGATTCTTTCTCCACAGTCTTCAGTCTTCAGAGATTCTTTCTCACAGTCTTCAATTATACCCCAGTAACCAACTCTGTTGACACGTTGATCTTGGACTTTCAGCCTTCAGAACTGGCATAACCAATGATGAGGCTCCCAAACACAGTCCCAATTCCAGCCCCAGAACCAGCCACCCCAACTGTGGCAGCCCCAGCTCCAATGAACTTGGCTGCTGTGTCGATGTCCTTTGAAACAGCGCTGGCTTAGAAACTGTGGCTAGGAATAAGTGAGGTCAGGGGACGTGGGGCTGCCCAGCTGCTGAGGCTCTCATCTATCAGTGTCTCTGGTGGTTTTAGTGCCACTGCAGACAGTGATAGGCTCAACAGCTGAGAGGTGCTCCTGACCAAGAAGTGGCAGAGACGAACTTTGCACAGGCGTACATTTTCAGGGGATGAGGGACTGTGGCAGGAGAGTTGCTCCCAGTGCAGAGAAGACAGAGACTAATCATATTATTTAGAATGTTCTTTTTCATAAATATAAAAAGAAACAGCTAAAAATAAACTGAAAATGACTGCTTCTGGGAATCAGAAAATTGGTGGAAGGAATTGCAGAGCAGGGGACTGCCTCTGTTTTGTTTTTGTTTTTGTTTTTGTTTTTAAGTTTCATAGGACTCCGTGACTTTTTAAACTATGTCCATGTGTAATTTTTATAAATACAAAACAAAACAAAAAATAGCATAAGATTACCATTAACAATGATCTGTGGAACGTAATAGGTGTTTATAAATTCTTTTTTTTTTAAGTATTTATTTTTTTTGAGAGAGGGGAGGGGCAGAGAGAGAGAGAGAGAGAGAGAAAGAGAGAGAATTCCAAGCAGGCTTCGCACTGTCAGTGCAGAGTCCAACACAGGGCTCGATCTCTTGGATTGTGAGATCACGACCTGAGCCATAATCAAGACTCAGATGTTTAGCTTTCTGAGACACCCAGGAGCCCCAGGCATTTATAAATTCTTAAGTGTCATTGCAAATGAATTGTTGTATTATACAATCGTATAGGGCAAGTTTTTAGAAAAAAAGTGTTGCACCAGACAAACACCTGCTATGGCAGCCAGCAAGTACTTGGCAGGTATTTAAACATTGCTACTTTAATTGGTAACAATGAAAAACAAAAACAGGCACTGTTTTTGTAGAGGCTTCTAGACTTTAGAGGTTCTACCTCTTTTTAGTATATAATCTTGGACCTCTTTTTGCTTATGATTCTTTATCTGTAAAACCCTTATTTCACAGTAATGTTGTGATTGTAATTGATATAGGAACAGTCTTTAGCACACTGCCTGAGATATAATAAATGGTTAATAAATACTTGCTATTTTAATTGTAATTCCAAATTCTTAATTCTTTATTGTCAGAATCATATCCACTGTACTTCCTTCCACGCCCTTCCATAGAACTTGGAGCAATTTGTTCCCCATAAACATCTTGTTCAACCACCCCACAGAGATCAGACTCAATTGTTACCTTAAAATTAATCATGACTGGTATACTTTGAAACATAACTAGAAATAAATGTCATACTTGGAATCACGTCTCTCCCCTTTTTTAAATCCATTACTGCTTTATTTTATTTATTTATTTATCTATCTATTTATTTATTTATTTAATAAAAATAAATGGCATCCAGGAACAGGGTTTGTAACCAGAAGACCTAAGTTTGGGTAGGTCATTTAACCTTTCAGAGTATTCATTTTCTCATCTGTAAAGTGGAGGTGGTAATACCTGCTGGAATGGACATTTGATGTTTGCCTCCCTACCACGCTTTCCTGTTACTTCTGGTAACTGTATACTGATTTTCCTTTGGACAACTTATCCATTTCCCAGCTCTAGGGGAGGGTCTTACTGCCAAAGTAACTCAGCATATTACCCTATCCCACTGTCCACAGTTACGTGTTCAAGGATGAGCACTTAACCAAATCAGGACCAGGGACACTAAAAACTGCCAGTGTCATCAAGTGTGGAGCTGACAGTGGAGCCAGTTCAGCTCCAAATTAGCCTATCTGAAGACCATTCCATGCTATGAACCAAAATATCCTTTTTTAGTCTAAGCCAGTGTGTGTGTCTGTGCTGTAGGAAGGGTAGGGAGGGGTAGGAGAGGTAGGGCAGAGAGGGAGAATGTTCTTCACTGCAACCAAATGAATCTTAACTCCTATCTACCTTATAACCATTATCTCCACTACTTCTAAGATCAACTGAGACAATAAATGAATTAAAAATTTGGTAAACATGAAGCAATATGCAAATGTTGTTACTATTATAATTGTTAATAACAAAGCCCAACTCCTTCAAAAAGCGAACTATATCTTGCAATGGTCTTGCAAAAGATTTTCACAAAAACCAAAGTAGCCTATTTAAAATCTGGACATGTTAGATACTATTTGTGAATATATGTTTTGTATAAAAACATATGAATATGCAGTTGTTCAAATCTGTGACAGCAGCTCAGGTGGCATCCTTAGTCATCAAACTTAAAATGTTAGGCTAGTATCCCCCAATCTCTATTTTACCCTTTGATATTTATGGTTGTATGCTCCATAAACCTGTTTGAATCTTTTAGAAACTATGTATTTTGTACTAGTTACTTACAAGTGAATTTTATCAGACAATTAATTAGTCAAGTCTGGAGTATTTTACAATTGTTTTATTATTTATAAATAAGATGCTAATTAAAGGGAAACTGAAAAATGGTAACTGCTTCCTATAACTTTATAAACTAAAATAAAATACTTTGAAGTATTTATAAAGTACTGACTTTATAAACTAAAATAAAATACTTTGAAGTCAGAGGAAAAAATTGGAAGTAAATGGATATTTCAAATGAGTTCAAAGGCTTTGAAAAGGTATTTGTTTGCTTAAATAGATTTATCTCTTCATGTCTATAGGATTAATTTGACTGGCAATTCTTTTCTTTCTGACTAAAGCAATAATAAATTGTAGCTCAATTCCTATTTCATTTCTCAGAAACTGAGTAAGTGCAGCTGAAATAAATGCTGTTTTAAAGTATTTGCTCCATCCGACATGTCCATGGTCTTATTTCCACATTAGGCTCCTTCAGGTAAAGGATCAGCTAATCAGGTAATGAGGATGATTTTTGGTCTCACCTTTCATTATCACTACCTGATGAAAAGAATGAATATAATGATTTCATGAAATGTTTCATGAATGTAAACATTTTCTTATGATGAAAAATATCTTAAAAAAATGAAAAACTGAGCTACAATCACATTTTTTACAGAAATAGAATGATGAAAAAAGAATGATATTCTCTAGTTGAAAATAAGTTATGATATCAGTTTTGCAGGTAAAAATTTCATAACAATTCAAAATAGTATTAGATTGATTATTAGTCAGAAAACAATAAAATGCTTCAATTCCAGTTTTCTTCCTAATAAATTCCAGTAACTCTTCTTAATAAACCAGAGTTACTAACTGGGCCTATGAAGAGTCTGGTATTTTAATATGTATACTTTAAATCAGTTTTGTCTTTCAAAAGGGTTATTTTGGGAAGTTATAAACCAACCCCAGAAATGCTGGAATTGTTCGAAGTATTTTTGAATTTATATTTTGTTAATTGCCTTTACAATTAGCTTTTGCACCACACAAGATCTCTTGTCGTTTTTGATCCAAAAAAGGCATACATAACTTTTGACCCACTAAACTTAGTTTGAGATGACATTTAGTTGGTTTCAGAATTCAGATGAAATTAGTGTGTAGATTCAAAATAGTGTGTCACAGAACAAAAGTAATTCCATAAATATTTTGTGCAAAGGCAGTGCTTATGGAATGAGTCTACAGTGTAAGTCTACAATAAGTCTCTCAAAAGTTCTACTGAGAAAGAGTCAAATAATCCAGATTTAAAAATTTTGTGTTTGTCACTTTCCCTACAATTAACATCTTAAATTAGGAATCAAATAGCAGTCTGAATACGCAGATATAATATATTAAGTTGTAGACTGTGCAATTAAGTTTTTCTAAAATCAGTAACTCCTGGAAATTAATTCAATTTAACAAGCATTTATTGAGTATATTCTACATACCTATAGTAGTGCTAGGTACAATAGGAAATAAATAAATAATACAAAGCCAGGTCCTCAAGGCACTTATAAGCTAACAGAAGAGGACGTTATATACAATAACCACTAAAACATTCTACTTCACTTCATTGTAGATTGGACTATTCTAAATGAAGTTATAATCTTAATTGTATAAGTTAATTTCCATTTAAACATTTTAGTGCTTATTTTCTCATGTGTATCCTATCACCACTACCTTTGTGTACCTTTATAAATACATATCACATTAAATTGTGTAAATTTGTTTATATATCTGCCTCCTCAGCTAGCCTATGAGCTCCTTCACAGTAAGGACTAGAGTAGCATAATGTCTAATATAATGTGAAACATGCACAACAACTGTATGAATCATAAGGCAGGAAGTTAAGTGTACATCTAAAAGATGCAAACTGGTATGAGAAACTTGAACAAAGAATGGTTTAATTTTCACTGGAGAGCTTGGGGAAAGCTTCAAAAAGACAGCTTCAAAGAAAATTGAGATCTCAATAGAAATAGAAGAAGAAAGAGAAGATATAGATGGATGGAACAGGAAAGGTTTGCAAAAGCATGAAAGTAAAAAAGTACTGGGTATGCTTTAAAACTTCATAATCTAGTGTAATTGGAATTGTAAGCTTTTGTGGTTTATTAACAGATGTATTAGAGGTATGGAGAGGTGTAGGAGGAGAAACACCTAGACAAGTCAGTAGTGATCTGAGTGGGTTTGCTTTTCCACACCTGTACAACTGGGGGACCGATACAGGTGCCATGAAAATGGCCTTTGGGAATCTGTCACATGACCGAACACAATTCAACTGTCTATACTGTTTTAGAATAATGTAGAGCACTATTTACCAAATGGTATTTTAGGGAATAATACACTCAGAGAAGTGTAATACACTTCTGGGTTTGCAGAGCCCAGTTCAATCTAGCGTATTTTCCCAAATAATTTGATCATGGAATCCTTTTGAAATTCCCATTAACATCCCAGTTTGGAAAATATTATTGTAATTTCCCTATGTTTAATATGTAAGTTTTCACTATACTTAAACTCAAAATCTGAGTCATCAGATCAGTCTGTTTCAAGCCTCTTGATGCTATATTACTAATGGGAATAACTCCTAAATATCCACTAATTTGGTAGTAACAGAGGATATGAGAGAGGATCATGATAAATAAGATTATCAACATGTTTATACTTGTCTTATATACCTAAACCTACCTGAAATATTTAATATTTCATGACAGATTGATCAAAACTACAGTGAAAATTAGTGAAATAAACATAAGATTGACTTAGATATAATACCTCAAAAATATCAAGAAACTGGAAACGAGGTGAATGTCAATAAACAGAGGAATAGTTGAATAAATTCTGGTATATCCATACTATATAATATATTGCAGTCATTAAAAATATTACAGGGGAGGGGCGCCTGGGTGGCTTAGTCGGTTAAGTGTCCGACGTCGGCTCAAGTCAAGATCTCATGGCTCGTGAGTTTGAGCCCCTTGTTGGGCTCTATGCTGACAGCTAGAAGCCTAGAGCCTGCTTCAGATTCTGTGTCTCCCTCTCTCTGCACCTCCTCTGCTCATGCTCTATCTCTCTCTGTCTCAAAAATAAATAAACATAAAGAAATTTAAAAAAATTAGAGGGGAACCTGGATGGCTCAGTCAGGTAGGCATTTTGATTCTTGATTTCAGCTCAAGTCATGATTTCATGGACAGGCTCTGTGCTGATGGCATGGAGCCTGCTTGGGATTCTCCCTCTCTCTCTCTCTCTCTCTCTCTCTCTCTCTGCCCCTCTCCCCTTCTCGTGTGCTCTCTCTCCCACTGTCTCTCAAAATAAAATAAATAAACTTTAAGAAAACTAGAGCTGTTTCTACAAGGTATTATAGAGTAAGAAATGCAAGATACAAGGCTGTGTGTGTGTGTGTGTATGTGTGAGAGAGATCCCATGTTTTAAAGCAATGAACAAAATTCCTGTCTCTGTATTATGCGTATGCATTGAATACAGGAAAGATAATATACTGGGTTAAGAAGAAAAGACAGAATAAAGATATGATCATAATTTTACATATATGTAAAATAAAAATAAGATCCAAGTAAATGAAAAATATTAAAAACTACAAAATTTACATCAAAGTTAATTATGACTAATACAGTAAATCATCCTCTGTTTGAATTTTTTGATGGTTTGCCATTAATTCAGTGGGACCTGGGGTGGGTGGGATGTACATTTCTTAGAAATTATCATATATCCCTTCATGATCTGGTTCCTATTTTTTTCACATTACCAGTGTATATTCTACATTCCAGCTATTCTAAACAACCTAGCATTTACTAGAATGCCTTGTGCTACTTCATATTCCTGTGTCTTTGTGCACACCAGGTCCATTGCCTGAGATGTCCTTTTTTTCCCACTTCTCTGCATATTGAATTCTTACTGAAAAAATTTATGCATAAGGGGCGCCCAGGAGGCTCAGTCAGTTAAGCATACAGCTCTTGATTTCGGCTCAGGTCATGATCTCATGGTTTGTGAGATCCAGTCCTGCAGCAGGCTCTGTGCTGACAGTGTGGAGCCTGCTTGGGATTCTCTCTCTCCCTCTCTCTCTCTCTGCTCCTCCCCCCACTCTTTCAAAATAAATAAATAAACTTAAAAAAATTACATGTAATGTCTAGTCATACAAATACAAGATACAGGGGCACCTGGGTGGCTCAGTCAGTTAACGGGTCCGACTTTGGCTCAGGTCATGATCTCACAGTTCATGAGTTCGAGCCCCACGTCTGGCTCTGTGCTGACAGCTCGGAGCCTGGAGCCCGCTTCAGATTCTCTGTCTCCCTCTCTCTGCCCCTCCCCAGCTTTCACTCTGTCTCTCTCTCTTTCAAAAATAAATAAACATTAAAAATTAAAAAAAAATACATAACATTTTCTTTTTTTTTTTTTTTAATATTTTTTTTTTTAATTTTTTTTTCGACGTTTATTTTTGGGACAGAGAGAGACAGAGCATGAACGGGGGAAGGGCAGAGAGAGAGGGAGACACAGAATCAGAAACAGGCTCCAGGCTCCAAGCCATCATCCCAGAACCCGACGCGGGGCTCGAACTCACAGACCGCAAGATCGTGACCTGGCTGAAGTCGGACGCTTAACCGACTGCGCCACCCAGGCGCCCCTACATAACATTTTCTATCACAAGCATTAAGTAAGTGTTACAGGAATTCAGAGTCTTGACTGGGACAGCCAGGAAAAGCTATTTGAATTAGGTCTTGAAGGACTAGCACTTTAACAGAAATGAGGTGAGATGGTATTCCAAGCAGGGAGAAAGGACAAAATCCAAGATATATAGGTAGTATCAGTGCAAGATATCTTTAGAACACACTGCCTGGTACAAAGAGGGTATGTGGTAAATAACTGTGGATGGGTAGATGGATGGATTTATCAGAGATTAATGCAGGGAAATAGCAAGTTATAAGATGGGAAGGTTGGGATGGGGCCAAGTAACTGGGTCTTAAATATGTAGTGAAGATACCCAAAATCTATTCTGTATACCTGGGCTCTTCAAATAGGAGTATGTATACTTTATGTGACAAGAGAAAGCCCAGAATACACATGAAGCATCTTTCTGACTCATCAATTTTATTTGAAAATTTAGAATTAAGTAATTTAAATGATATATAATTTTAAACATTATTTTTATATTAAACCAAATAGATGGGGGGTGTCTGGGTGGCTCATTTGGTTAAGCACCTGACTTTGACTCAGGTAATGATCTCACTGTTTGTGAGTTTGAGTCCTACATGGAGCTCTCTGCTGTCAGCACAGAGCCCACTTCAGATCCTCTGTCTCCCTTTCTCTCTGCCTGTCCTCTACTCATGCACTCTCTCTCTCTCTTTTAATGTTTATTATTTTTGAGAGAGAGAGAGAGAGAGCAATTTGGGGGAGGGGGAGGGAGAGAGGGAGACACAGAATCCAAAGCAGGCTCCAGGCTCCAGGCTGTCAGCACAGAGCCTGACATGGAGATCAATGACCTGAGACGAAGTCAGAATGGTCAACTGAGACACCCAGGAGCCCCCCATATAATAAACATTTAAAACAAAACAAAACAAAACAACCCGAACAGATGTATTATAGAGTGGGGTGCAAAATTTGTGTGACTTTTTAAGATAAAACACAAACTTCAAAGAAATGTTGAGCTTATGGTGAGGGGCTTTCAGCTGTGCTACCAGATCCTGGTGTATGATGTTTACATCCTTTCCTGGCAGTGGAAATGTAAAGAAAGTCATGAAAGGGATTTGAGCAAGGTAGTAACAGCACAGAAGTGATGATTTATTTGTATTAATCTAGCATTAGGATGTCAGCTGGCCTAGGATGGGAGAACATTAAAATTTTAGGATGAGTAGGAGGACATGGCCAGAAGGCAGTGATCAGCTTGGAACAATATAGACCTCTAAATATTATAAGCAGAACTCAAATCCAAGTAAAATCACCAGCATTTCCCCACCTCCAATATTTTATTCATGCTACAGAGTAATTTCTTTCAAAACAGAAATCTGAGCATTACATCTGCCATTTAAAAACCCTCACTACCTTCACATTGTTATTGAGCTTATAAAAATAAAAATGTCTTCAAATGGTCTTGTAGAGCTACTGTGATCCCATTATTTAATTCCTCTAACAGCTTTCTATTCACTGACACCTTTCATCAATTAGTTCACTTTTATCTTTTAGGCACAGGGTCCCTTTGGTTCCTGGTATTCTCTATGTTCCTTCCAGTCACATGGCTTCCTACTATGCCTTCTGCCTAGAATGTCCTTTCCTTGCCTTTTGACAGAGTTAATCCATTTTCTACTGGCAATTAACAATAAGACACTATGATTTATTCTTATTTGGCCTGTGAATGAAGCGCTATGAGGGCTATAGAAAGGTGACTGCTTTATTAGGTGTCTCTATATCTTAGTTGCCAGTGATAGAAACCAATGTGGTTTAATTTCAGCAGAAAATAAATTTATTAAAAGATAGGAAGCATCTCACAGAATTCTTCAGGAAGCTGTAGAATCAGCTTTGGAGGCCACCAGCCATGAAAAGAGGCTGCAATGGGCAATGCTCCTGCTTGGAAGCTTCAAACTAGATGCTACCTCTAGAACAACTTCTCTATTTTTGGAAACTGGAAGTTGCTGCCCATTGCTACTACTACTTTCTTTAGAAGTCAAGTCTATGACCTGTTTTCTCATGTCTCTAGTTTTTCCTTCAAAGATTGAGGTGTATATGCCTAATTGGCAGAGTCTTGTTTATGAACTCACACTCAATGTGTGAGGCAGGCTGGGAAAGTAAGCAGTTGGCATTTTAAGCCTCTAAGGTAGGAACTATCTTTAAGTCAGAAGGTAAGGGACCCCCTAAACACAGGAAGAAGGATCTGATACTAATTAACCAAGAAGAACAACAAATATCCATTAGATTAAAAATGGAGATAGAATTGAGGAAAACTTTTCAGAGAAGGTGATATTTTATTTATTTATTTATTTATTTATTTATTTATTTATTTATTCATTCATTCATTCATTCATTTATTTATTTAAAATTCTTTTTAAATAAATTTATTTATTTTGAGAGAGATAAGAGACAGCACAAGCGCGGAAGGGGAACAGAGGGAGAGAGATAGAGAATCCCAAGCAGGCTCCATCTTGTCAGTGTGGAGCCCAACACAGGGCTGAACTCATGAAACTCTGAGATCCTGATCTGAGCCAGAACCAAAGTCTGATGCTTAACTGATTGAGCCACCAGGTGCCTTGAGCAGGTCGTATTATAGTTGGGTCTCTCTCGCTCACTCTCTCTCTCTCTCTTACCTCTCTTTTTTGGCTTTTGTTGAGCAAGATTTTATCAGACAAAGTAAAAGCAAGTGTTAGGG
The DNA here is from genome assembly GCF_016509475.1 of Prionailurus bengalensis. Classification (NCBI taxonomy): domain Eukaryota; kingdom Metazoa; phylum Chordata; class Mammalia; order Carnivora; family Felidae; genus Prionailurus; species Prionailurus bengalensis. The sequence goes on along the minus strand of NC_057345.1, from coordinate 139,939,647 downwards.
AGGATACTGCAGGGAAAGAGAAGATAATAGCAATGGGATTTAAGTAGCTTTAGAATCAACTGAGAAGCCTTTGAATAAATTATTACACATAAAAATTCTGATTCCATAGGAGTGAAGTGAGGCCCTGGTATCTCACATAATTATCAGAAGACTGTTGCCACCGGTTGGTTAAGCATTTCTGATATCAAAAGCATGGGCATGTGAAATAAATGGTATGTTTGGAGAAAGTAGTGAGTTGTTGGCCAAGTATGAGTAGAACACAGGCAGATCAGAGATGAGGCAAGAAAGGTAAATAGTGGCCAAACAGGAAATATGATGAATTAAGCTCTTAAAATTTAATATTAGAACTCTTAAATAAGTTCTAAACTTTAGACAAAGTTCTTTAAACAGAGGACTGACAGCCTTTTGCCAGGGAAGCTCTGGGAAGAGAATGAAAGAGAGACCAGCCTGAACCCGTACAGTTTGGGTTAACTGGGGGATAGTCTTCCACCAGAGAAAGGGGAAAATTTCCCTATCCCTGCTGGATAGAGGCAATAAGTGATAAAAGCCAAGACTTGCTGTGATCCAGAAGTGCTTATTCCTTTTTCTTGCAGATGACCTACAAAGTACCATCTATATGAACAGGTAAATGAACAGGTTGCACCTATTCACACATGTTGACTTCAAGTCTAAACATGTATTGTGATATTTGGGGGTGCTGTGATTCTTTGCCATGTAGTATACAAAGTCGTTTGTGGCATGATGATGCTGATTTCTAGAGCTAAAACCAATAGACTGATAAACAATAAATCATGTAGTAACAAAGATCCTTCTGAGAAGAACAGAATGGTTGATGGGATCCCATCCAAAAGTAAATGTCCCAGATCCACTTGAGAACGGAGGAGGAGTAAGGAGCTTACCAGTGAAACAATCATAACTGGCAAAAATTATAAAGCACAACTATTTAAAAGTTCTGGAAATTGCCCTAGGGGTAAAACCAAATGCAGAAACATTTTGCAATTGTAATCAGCCCTTACTTACAGAAAAGTTTTACTCCAGGTGAGGAAGGCTGGGAACAATGTGGCCCCAATCAGCCTTGTCCCATAGAAGTTCCACACCAGGAGGGGCAAACAAAGAATATCAGAGGTTACTGTTCCACCAATTGTCCCACTCATAAAACAAGGGTGTCACTCCAAGAAAAGTGGGACACTGTCCCTGCCCTTCACTTTGGAGCAGTGACTCAGAGATTTAGCCCAGGGACAGATGCAGGCCTTGAAAACAGAGAACTCTAAAGTTCTCTCCAAAACAAGTCATTTTATTTAGAATAGTGTAGAAAAGTTTAAGATTAAGGGTGCTCTAGATACAAGTAAGCAAGTAAGAGGAGGCTAATAATTCCACACAAGAAACAAGGCCACATCAGCGAAGGCAGGCCACATCAGTGAAGAATTGGAAATGACTGAATTTATCAGTTACCAACCAGTTAACACGCTAGGAAAATGGTGTTTTTACCAGAGAAAACCAAGGCTAGAGACAGCTTAGAACAGTCCCTCCTTGGTAGGCATAAACTTCAAAGAAAGGCCTCAAACTACTCTAGCAAAGGGACCAGAATTTAATTGGATCAAAGTGTGGAGTAATTTGTGTCCCTAAGCTTTATCAAAAACAATACAGTATTCCACTGGCAATCAGTGAAGCTAAACAGATGTGTGAGATACCAATAGAGGCAGACAGCATAAGAGAGATCAAGGAAAAAAGATAGTCAAAAGAGCTCTGTTATAAATACTATCATTACATGGTGACCATGTGCATGTGCAAGTCTGAACCCTTTGAGGAGTATTATCAGAAGCTGACACAGTGGGGGAAACAGACTTCACTAAAATAGTCTAGCTAAGTAATTCAACAAATAAATAAGCCAGCAACAACAAAAAGTCCTGGGAAAGAGGATCTGTATCTAGAGTTGATATAATATGTTATTGAAAATGTCAAGGTTTCAACAACAACAAAAAATTACAAGACATGCAAAAAACTCACCCAAACACAGGGGGAAAAAATGAACAAAAACTAATTAGTGAGAAAGTCCAGATGTCAGACCTAACAAAGGCTTCCAGGGAGCCAGTATAAATATGCTCAAAGAAGCAAAGCAAATACAATGACATAAACTATTCAAGGAGAAATAAAATAAACTGACTCAGGAAGAAATAGAAAATTTGAATAGATCTACAAGTAAAGAGAGTGAATTAATAATTTAAAAACTTCTCACAATGCATCAATATAAGTTCATCGTTTATAACAAATGTGCAATTATGGTGGGGGATGTTGATAATGGGGGAGGCTATGCATGTATAAGGAGCAGGAGGTATGTGAGAAATCTCTGTATTTTCTCTTCAATTTGCTGTGAACCCAAAACTGCTCTAGAAAAATAAAGTCTAAAACAAAACACTTCCCACAAAAAAGCCTGGGCCCAGATGGCTTCACTGGTGATTTCTGTCAAACATTTAAAGAACAATTAATACCAATTGTTCACAAATTCTTTCAAAAAATAGAAGAGGAGAGAGCATTTCTCAACTCATTATGAAACCATTATTACTTTGATACAAAAGCTAGACGGACATCAGAAGAAAACCACAGATCAATATCTCTTATGAATATAGGCATAAACATCATCAATTAAGTAGCAGCAAACCAAACCCAGCAACATATAAAAAGGACCATACACCATGACTATGTGGAATTTATCCCAGGAATTAACATATAAAATCAATTAATTTAATACACCATAACAGTAGAATTAGACAAAGCCCATGTCATTATCTCAATAGACACAGAATAAACACTTGACAAAATCCAACACCTCTTGATAAAAATACTGTACAAATTAGAACTAAAAGGGAACTTCCTCAAAACAATAAAAAACATGTATTAATAATCCATAGCTCATATCATAATTAACAGTGTAAGACTGAGTGCTTTCTTCCCAGATTAGGAAAAAGACAAAGGATGTCCACTCTCATCACTTCTATCCAACATTGTACTAGAGGTTCTAGCCAGGGAAATTAGGCAAGAAAATGAAATATAAGGCATCTAGATTGGGCATAAGTAAGACTATCTCTATTTCAGATGATATGATCTTGTATATAGAAAATCTAAAGGAATTCTCTAAGAAACTATAATAATTTATAAAAGAGTTTGGCAAAGTTGCAGGACACAAGATTAATATAAAAAACCAGTCACTTTCTCTATATTAACAATGAACAATATGAAATAAAGTTAAGAAACAATTCCATTTAAAATTGTATCAAAGGAGTAAAATATTTAGAAATGAATTTATCAAAAGAAGTATAAACTTACACTCTAAAAACTACAAAAGATTTGAAGAAAATCAAGACTTAAATAAACGGAAATACATTTCATGTTTATGGATGAACATGAGCCATAATATTATTAAGAGCAATATTCCCCAAGTTGATCTTTAGATTAAATGCGATCTATAAAAAATCACAGCTAGCTTCTTTGTAGAAACTGACAAGCTGAACTTAATACTTCTATGGGAATTTAAAGGCCCCAGAATAGCCAGGACAAACAATCTTGAAAAACAAGGACAAAGTTGGAGGACTCCTTATATCAAACATCACAAAGCTATGGTAATTAAGACAGTATAGCACTAGCATAAAGATAGACATACAGGTCAATGGAATCAAACTGAAAATCCAAAACCAAATCTTTTATGGTCAATCATTTTCAATGAGAATGCTCAGGAAATTCAAAGGGGGGAAAACAGTCTTTCCAAATGGAGCTATAACAAACAGATACTCATATACAACTGAATATGATTTTTATAAGATTATTAGGGAATACAAATAAGCGTCAGAATGAAAATAGTTCTATCACTCAAACACAACTGTTAAACTGTTTATTTTTGCATATCTTCTTGCAGACTTTCCCCCTATGCTTTTTTTTTTTCTTATAAAGCACTAATACTACTATACCTATATTTCATGTATTTTAAACCAAAAAGCCCATGTTTCAACAGATTCTTTGCAAACATTATGTATAACAACCTCATTTTTTATAATATAATAAGCACTATAATTTGCTCACTATCATTCACTATTGTTTATCATTTAGGTTCTTTCCAAATTTAATTATTATAAATAATCTTGCAAAGTTTCCTTTGGATAAGGCTTTTCTAGACTTCTTTAGAATAGATTTTTAGAAATTGGGTTAAGGATAATAATATCTCTAGGCCTCTGATATACATATATACCTTAATTGCTTTCCAAGAGTTGTACCAATTTATATCTACCAGCAGCATAAAAAAATACAGTTGATCCTCGAACAACATGAGGGTCATGGGCACTAACTCTCTGTGTAGTCGAATATCCATGTATAATTTTTGACTCCCAAAAAACTTTACTAATAGCTTATTGTTGACCTGAAGCCTTACAGATAACATAAACAGTTGATTAGCATAAATTTTATGTTACATGTATTATGTGCTGAATTCTCACAATAAAGTAAATTAGAGAAAAGAAAATGTTATTAAGAAAATCATAAGAGAAAATACATTTACAGTACTGTGCTGTATTTATCAAAAATAATTCATATATAAGGGGACCCATACAGTTCAAACCCATATTGTTCAAGGGCAAACTGTACCTGCTTCTACACACCTTCATAAACGTATCATCTCATTTTCAGGAGCATTATCATCTTTAAATGTCTTCAGAGCATGAATCTGAAATTCTACTTACAACCTATATTGGAAGAAGAACTAATTATAAGTTTAGTGATAAGGGTGATATTTAATATTTGCTATAAAGGTTTTGCATATTTTATGAGATTAATGTACCATACATGAAATAGGAGTCAAGTTAATTTTCATTCTGGAAAAGAATGGATTTGTATCAGTCAGATCAAACAAATATTTTGGCCGTATCTACAAGGCACTGTAGTAGTAGTGGGAGAATGCAATGGATTATAAGAAGTTTATAGATTGGTTGGAAAGGTAGAAGCACAAAAATAGTTCAATAGTAATAGGAGATTTAAATAAGTTTCACATGGGGAGCCTGGGCGGCTCAGTCGGTTAAGTGTCTGTCTGACTTTGGCTCAGGTCATGATTTCATGGTTTGTGAGTATGAGCCCTGCATCAGGCTCCATGCTGACAGCTCAGAGCCTGGAGCCTGCTTCGGATTCTGTGTCTCCCTCTCTCTCTGCCCCTCCCTTGCCTGCACTTTGTCTCTCTCTCTCTCTCTCTCTCTCTCTCTCTCTCTCTCTCTCTCTCAAAAATAAATAAACATTAAATTTTTTTTTTAAATAAATAAGTTTCAAAAAAAAGCAGAAGGTCTCAAGGTTGGTACAAAATTATTTGTCAAAAAAGCAACATGGAAAATGTAGCTTCTAGAAGTTCAGAGGAGACAGAAATCATCTCAAGTTAGGATGGATTTATTTACTAATTACAGAAGTTAGTATGTATATATAGGAAACCTTTCTATAGAAAAGTCTTTGTCTTAACATTATTTAAAGTCTTTGAACAATAAATGTTAGAATTTTAAAAATTCTGATATATGATTAATGTTTATAATATTTGACTGTTAATATGGGCATTAATAGCTCTCATTTCTAGATTGCTGTTTTTTTTCTTTTCATTTCTACTTCAAGACTCACTTCTAACAAATTAGCTTGTGAAATAATGTACTAAATTCATCCCTGCAGTGAGTGGTTAAATGTACCTGTCCTTCATCTAATCCTGTCATTAGGGCTTTCTTTTTCATTGTATGGATTTGTGCTTGGGGCATCTATTGTAATGTAATAGTGAGTTAACTGGCACTGCATTCTTTGCTCTATTATCTATCACACAGAAAAATATCTTGGGTAGTAGAATATTGTTCATGTTAAATAAATATCACTATCAACAATGACAGCCCAGTTTAGTCAATGCTGTGAATGAATTTCCATCTTATTACTTTGAAGAAATCAATTCGCTTTTATTCAAAATCTGAAGTCTACACACACACATACACCCATACACAAACACATTTCTGTGGTATTTTTAAGAAATAGTTGATGAGTTTTTGTAAGATGGGGAAGCTTTTACATTAAACTTGAAAAGCTTCAGAATCTGCCATCCAGAAAGCCACAGTTCCTTATCTGAAAGACTAAAGACAAAACAGAGACTTCCCATTATCTGAATATTCATCACCCAACAGAAGTTCTCATATTATAAAATACTGATTAATGCATACATTACCCAGTAATTGTTGCCTACTCAAATATTCTTCCCTCTTCAACAGTAAAGGGCCTGTCCTTACCTATTATGATACAAGTTTTGTTAGTTGTTTTTTTCTAAATCATTGGACATTGCAAATGTATCTATTCTTTTAGGATTCTGTTTATGGCTATAAATAATATAATGCAAATTGACAAAAGTCAGTATCAAGGAAAAATGCAGGATTTCATGAGATCAGTGAAAGTGATATTTGAGACTATTCAAATAGCACATAAAGCCATTTAGACCAGTTAAAAAGTGAAACAGAGAAAATCAGCAAGGATCATGACTCATGATCCTTGAGTGCTTCAAAGGGGAATAATTTGAACATAAAAAAGTGGAAAGACCCTTGGGAAAATTGAAAAAACAAAGACCCTGAATATTTTTGCAAAGAAGTATCCTCTTTAACAGCATCCTAGAAAGTTAAACATTAAGGGTAGGATGTCATATTGTGTTATCAACTGTGTTACAAATAACAAAAAAAAAAAAATTAAAATGCCATTCCTTCTTTAGTGATTTTTATTATTTCTACACATAAAATTATAACCTGTATTTAAATAGCTGTTGGTTTAACACTTTCCATAATAAAGTCCTACTAAACCTTCCTTTTCTAGTTCCATGCCCCCACTACTTACTATACATCTTTAGTTTCTATTTCATTTAGATTCCTTGTCCCGGTACTGATTATTCTTAGATAACAACAATAATAGTACAGGACAGTCATGAAAAGAATTTTGATTCTTAAAATAAATACAAACAGATTAAGTGAATTCCTTTTTAACACAGATGTGAACCTTAAGTTCATATGCTCATAAACAAAGCATTCCATAGTTCTAATACAGTGTTTAAAAGAAAGCAATGTCCATCATCTTCAATCTTTGTTTATACCATGAAAGACTTCGATGCAGAATGTAGGGTATTGGGTGAACAAGTAATTAAAGCTCACCTAAATAAACAGAGGTCTGTAAAGTCTGGAAGATTAAAATCAATGAAAAGTTATATGGTAAGTCAACTCGTCAGCTCAGGGATCGAAATCCAGAAGAAATATGATCATAACTCTGATTAACTTTGCCGTAACATTTCTCAGCAACTAAGACTTTTTAAAGATATATATTAAAAGTCAAATGACATGGATATGGGATAATCAATCTATCACATGAAAAGCAAGGATCATTTGGAAAGTAATAAAAATCAATGATAGTTTTCCAAGATGACAGGAAAATATATTCATTTATTTAGAGGAGAAAAAAATTCCTATGTTAAGTAGTCCAACCGTTAAATAAAATGTCAGATTTCATGTTTGTAAGAACAAATACTTTAAGAACAAGTACGGCATTTTTTTAACTGAAATATTATTGGTATATACTATATGGAAACTTGAGAATACTGGTAATAAAAACCAAGTGTTTGCTGATGTTTAAGCAATTAAAACTTTAACTAAAGTATAGAGTATTCTGAAGAATAAGCAGAAAAAAAATGACTGAAGTGGCCATGTATAAAAATGTAGTGAATTAGAGTACACACCCCATTTAACAGTTGTGTGATAATATGGATGCCTGTGGCCAGATATTCCGATTATTCAAAGTCAGAGATGTGAATTTTACTGTAAAATTTCCAAATTTTGAAAGATTATATGGCAAATGACACAAGCCTGCTGGCTGAATCTGGCCTGTAGGCAAGAGGTTTTGCAAATCTGGTATAAAGTAATACTATTTTGGTTATGTATAGTTGATTTACACTTATAATGAAGAAAATGGTTCCAATACTTTAGCCCAATCTTCTCGTGTCAATCTTATTAATATCCTTTCTTTTAGTAAGTTGACACAGGGAAATACAAAGTTGTAAGATCTTAATCGTGCTTTAATTTCCAAATGTTTTGACATTGGGTAGGATGCAGAAGAGAAAAGAGAAGCTATGTGTGCATCCAAACTTACGAACATTTAGTGAAGAATAGTTACAATCTCAAAGATACACAACTACAATCTAGACTCCTTGTTTTGTTTTGTTTTGTTTTCCTTCAGTTATCCCTCAGTTAATCAGAGTGACAGAATGCTGTGAATGGAGTTGTCTATTTGTTTCAGGAGCAGATGGGAAAAGTAGCTGCTTTAAAATGTGATTAAAATATGAGGCCTCTGTTTAGTATTTATTTTTCTTTAGGCTTAAGCAACTTTAATCAAGGGAAGAAGGACCAAACAGCTGCTGCAGCTCTAGTCCAATGCTTATGTCTCTGCATGGGAAATGCCATAACAACAAACAATCACAGCAAATAGACAATCAAATCTATCTTTTGCCAAAGCTGTGAGAAAAGTCACTCATACATTGTTTTGGGGGAGTCCAGTGTGGGTGTACAATCTTTGTGGAGAGTAACCAACATTTATTAAAATTAAAAATGCATTTACTAGGGGTGCCCAGCTGGCTCAGTTGGTGGACTATGCAACTCCGGATCTCAGGACTGTGAGTTCAAGCCCCACATTGAGTGTAGAGATTACTTAAAAATGAGTCTTGGGGCGCCTGGGTGGCTCAGTCGGTTAAGCGTCCGACTTCAGCCCGGGTCACGATCTCGCGGTCCGTGAGTTCGAGCCCTGCGTCGGGCTCTGGGCTGATGGCTCAGAGCCTGGAGCCTGCTTCCGATTCTGTGTCTCCCTCTCTTTCTGCCCCTCCCCTGTTCATGCTCTGTCTCTCTCTGTCTCAAAAATAAATAAAAACGTTAAAAGAAAGTGAGTCTTAAAAAAATGCATTTACTATTTTGTATTCTGGATATGGTGGTGGTTACGTATATCTATGCATGTGTTAAAATTTACAGAACTGTACATCCAAAGAAAGAAATCAGTTTTACTGTATGATAATTTTTTTTAAAAGAGCAAGTAAACCTAGTATATTAGTATAACCTAGTATAAGGGTTGTGGCCATTTTCAAGTTAATAATCACAGCACCTTAAAGGTGGGCAATGTTTCGACAATTCTCATCCATTGTCTCATCTGATTTTATAATTACCCAATTAAGACAGAGACTAGTCTCCAGTTTTTGCAGAAGACTACATCGAGGCTCCAAGAGAGGGGAAGTGACTTGCCTAAAGCCACATGGCAATGGGGCAATGAAGCCCAGACCAATCCAGGTCTGCCTACACAATTCTAAACAGGCCCATCGCCAATGCTCCCACTCTGTTGCTCTGAGATGGTTGAAACAATAAAGATTTTTTTTTTAATTTATTTATTTTTGAGAGACAGAGAGAGACAGAGTATGAGCAGGGAAGGGGCAGAGAGAGAGAGAGGGAGACACAGAATTCAAAGCAGGCTCCAGGCTCTGAGCTGTCAGCACAGAGCCCGATGCAGGGCTCGAACTCACAAACCATGAGATTACGACCTGAGCTGAAGTCGGATGCTTAACCAACTGAGCCACCCAGGCGCCCCGAAACAATAAAGATTTTTTTTAAATGTATGTACTCTCTGACCTAGTAATCTTGCTTCAGAAATTTATCCTTACAGATATCATACACATGTATACAACAGTAATATTTGTTTTCACTGCAGCAGTGTTTATGTCACCAAAGATTGAAAAAAACTCAAGTGTTCCTCCACCAGGAGCTGATTAAATAAACTATGACATACTTTCAATGGAAAACCATGCAGCTCTACACAGGAATAAAGAATATTAACAACAAACAAACAAACAAACAAACAACAAATAACCCCTCCACCCAGAGCTCCAAGCTAAGTTGGTCAACAAAGAAGGCAAAGTAGAAAATAATATATACATTATACTACGATTTCTGTAAGAAAGGTGAGAATATATCTGAATCTATATCTATGCTGTTATGTTTATGTGTATAAACAAACAAGAAAGTTTACGCAAGAAACTAATAATAGCCTTGACCAGAATGGGTTGGTGGTGGGAGAAGATGGGGACAGGGGTAGAAACAAGATTCTCAGTGACTACTTTTTAATATTCTTTTGAATTTTGAACCACACTGAAAAGTTAAGACAGTTAAGAAAGGGATTATAGGCAGCTGAATGGAGCTATGTTTATGTGCTAACCTTTTACTCTGCTCCCAGAAGTAGCAATTTTACCTTAACCTTTCTCATGCTCTAGCAAGAACAAAGCATGTTCCACTTAGAGTAATTTTGGCTACATTTGGGTCTGGAGAAGTAAGGGGAAATCTGTACTGGGGACTTAGGTGGAGAACACATTTACTGTGACTTAAAAAGAGCCATCCACTAAGGATAAGCAGCTTAGTTCCTAGATTTGTTCATCATAGTCCACTAAAGGTATGCAATAATTTTATCTGAAGAGTGAAGGAAATACCTACTCAACAGATTTCAGAACTAAAATTAGGATTCCTTTATTTCTGTTTCAAATTGTTAAGAACTAAATGTTGTATGCTGTGTTTGAAAGAGCGAAGGATTCTAAAACCTTGGCCTCAGAAGTTAAACCGTCAAAGACAAATACTAGATCATCCATATCTACTTCACTACCATCCCCTAAGAATCATTCTTCATAGAACCCTCACTGAGAGTTCCTTATTGTAAAAAGTACAGAATGATTTGTAAGTGAAACAAACTTTCCAGCCTCAGGGTTACCTGATTTCCATAGAAGCTCTGTAAAGCTGCTACAAATGACAAGAAGCATTCAAAGCTTATACTTTTAGAGTGATTTACAATTTATAGATTGAACTCTCCCGTCTCATTTCATTTGATCTTTACACTCTGGTATGTGGCGATTATTAACTTTGTTTTATAAATTAAGAAATTGAGGTTCAGAGAGGCGAGGCGGTTAGATAAGATCTTACCTCCAGAGATTGGCAGATAGGCAGAGGCCAGACTGGACCCCAGATTTGATTCTAAGACCAAATGATTTTCAATGATCACACAGTTATATATATATATATACATATATATATGTATATATATGCATTATATATGTGCATATATGCATTATATATTTGTGTATATACAAATGCACATATATATATGCACATATATAATGCATATATATCATTATATACATATATATGTATATTTGTATATATATGTATATATGTATATTTGTATATATATGTATATTTGTAAAAATATGTATATTTGTATACATATATATTTGTATATATGTATAAATATGTATATGTATATATACAAATATATATATGTATATATACATATATACATATATACATATATAATGCATAAAATTATTAATGACTGCCATAAATACACATATGACTAGTTTAGACATAACTAGTGATAGTTATATCTGATGAGAAGATTAAGTCTTAAAGTTGGTTTGTAATGGGGCACCTGGGTGGCTCATTTGGTTAAGTGTCGACTTAGGCTCAGGTGATGATCTCACTGTTCATGAGCTCGAGCCCTTGCATTGGGCTCTGTGCTGACAGCTCAGAGCCTGGAGCCTGCTTTGAATCCTGTGTCTCCTTCTCTCTCTGCTCCTCCCCTGTTCGTGCTCTGTCTCTCTCTCTCTCTCAAAAATAAAATAAACATTAAAAAAAAGTTGGTTTGTAAGGAAAAATATCCAGTAGTAAAAAGTATCTTTAGAGATCATTAAAACACTCACCAAGTAAAAAAACATGTAATATGGGTGGTTCAGCAACCCTGGTTCTATTAAATTTCAAAGTACAGGGGCGCCTGGGTGGCTCAGTCGGTTAAGCGTCAGACTTCGGCTCAGGTCATGATCTCACGGTCCGTGAGTACGAGCCCCGCGTTGGGCTCTGTGCTGACAGCTAAGCTCCTGGAGCCTGCATCGGATTCTGTGTCTCCCTCTCTCTCTGACCCTCCCCCGTTCATGCTCTGTCTCTGTCTCAAAAATAAATAAACATTAAAAAAATTAAAAAAAAAATAAATTTCAAAGTACAAATTAATATATTACATAAACTATATTACCTAAATAGGTATATACCTGAATATTTTATGTTACATGCACTTCACAAAAAAGAATGACTATAGGTGAATTTCTACAAATAAATGTACATATCATGCAACTGCACTACTGTACCAATAACTAACATTCACTGAGAGCTTCCTGAGAGTCACATATTATGCTAATTTTTATGTTACCATATTTAATGCTTTACAGATGTCTATGAGGTAGATCCAAACTCACAAATACAGATGAGGAAACAAAAGTCTTTGAAAGTTTTAGTCACACAGGAAGTAAATACCAATGACACAATTTAAATCCATTCATTTTGAGTTTAGAACTCACACTCCTGGAATATGAATTAGCGTTCATACTCTCATTTGGATGCACATAACTGTGCATCAAACAAGGCAGCAGAATCTTATAGATATCAAAGATGATAAGTTTGTCAAAGATTCATAACCTAATTTCCAAATTCTTATGTGAAAACTATGGCAATGAGACTTCTAATCAAGATGGCACTGGAAACACACATTAGAGACTCGTCTGTTTCAAATACATAGTATTATAAAGTACAGAGAGAAAAAAATCAAAAGACATATGTGTACTAAAAAATTTTTTGTTACTGTTTATTTTTGAGAGAGAGAGAGAGACAGAGTGTTAGCAGGTAGAGGCAGAGAAAGAGGGAGACACAGAATCTGAAGCAGGCTCCAGGCTCTGAGCTGTCAGCACAGAGCCCGATGTGGGGCTCAAACTCATGAACCATGAGATCATGACCTGAGCCAAACTCGGATGCTTAACCGACTGAGCCACCCAGGTGCCTCAAAAGATATATGTGTACTAAAAATAAAAATCCCCATGTAACAGAACACAAAACAATAAGTAAGGTTGGTGGTGTAGACTTGTTAAGTTCCAGGTCTGGTAGCAGACAGAGACACCAGGGGTTGACATTGTATGGTAGTGGAGATGAAAAAGAACACCTGGCAAGAGAGTTCAGCCAGTCTCACTGCATGAAATCTGCACTGAGGAGTGATTCACCAAACTTTGAAAAAGAGACTGGAAAAAGTTCAGCTAAAGCTTATGCAAACCCAGGGATCCAGAAGATGAAGACAAAGCCAACCTCCTAAAATATAGGACAAGACCCTCCTGCTGCCCCTACTTACTCAATGATTAGAATGAGCAGAAAAAGAGGAGATAAGAGAGAAAAGTTTTCTTTTCAATACAAGCCTGCAAGCTAATTTCCAATGCACATGAGGAAAACTTAAAGCAAAGAAAGATAAGACCTCAACAATTAGTAGAGTATATAAAGTTAAAAAAAAAATGTGCAAAACAAATACATACACAGAACAATCAGAAAACATCTTAAAAATGAGGTTTTAAGATTCTCAAAGAAATAAAGGAATAATATCTGTAAAAAGAATGAGAAAATATGAAACAAAGTCATAAGACAAGAATATATGTATATAAAAATACATAAGAAACATCTTTGAAAATGAAAATACTCAGGGCGCCTGGGTGGCTCAATCAGTTGAGTGTCCAACTTCGGCTCAGGTCATGATCTCGTGGTTCATGAATTTGAGCCCCGTGCTGGGCTCTGTGCTGACAGCTCAGAGCCTGGAACCTGCTTCAGATTCTGTGTCTCCTTCTCTCTCAGCCCCTCCCCTGCTCATGCTCTCTCGCTCTGTGTTTCAATAATAAATAAACATTAAAAAAAAGAAAATGAAAATACTGAATTAACTGAAAAAGAAAACATTAATAGACACCAGAAATTCTAAACTGGATATAGGAGAAAACAATAAACTGGAAAACAGATTTGAGAAAATCACAAAGAATAAGACACTGAGATACAAAGAGATGAAAACTGGGAAAGAGTAGTTAACAGTCATGGAGGATAGATGCTTTAACATATATCCAAACAAAATTTTCAGAAATAGAAGATAGAAGGCATGGCAGATATGCAATGTTTGAATATATAATGGTTGAAATATTTCCAGTACTAAAGGTCAGTATGATACCCATGATTAAAAGCATCATAATCGTCGAATCTATAGAACTATACATGAAAATAAATTCACACCTCAACCTTTCATATAGCAAATGCAAAAATCAAGGTTAATAAGAAAGTATTTTTTTTTTTAAAGTAGGCTCCATGCCCAGTGTGGAGCCCAATGTGGGGCTTGAATTCATGACCCTGAGATCGAGACCTGAAATGAGATCAAGAGTCGGACACTTAACCAACTGAGCCACCCAGGCACTCCAAGAGAAAATCTTAATACCATGAGAGAGAGAGAGAGAGAGAGAGAGAGAGAGAGAGAGAGAGAGGTGGGGGGTGGGGGGAAGATTATCTGTAAAGTAACAATAATTAATTGGCAGGCTTCTTATCTATATCAAAAGATTCTGGAAGATACTAGAGTAGTATCTCCAAAGTACTGATGGAAAAATAACTGTAACCTAAACATTTAAATGAACTAAATTGCCATCAAATAGTGAGGCCAAAATAAAGATATTTTTAGGCCTATGAAAACTAGTTTATTGCTAGACATGTTTGTTGAAATTATTTGTTATAGCCAAAAAAACCCCTCCAAAATAAAAAACAAAACAAAAACAAAAACCAAAAACCCCAAAACTGAACACTGTGGAAAGGCATGGGACATAAGAGAAAAATGTGAGCACAGAAATCAAACTAATGTGTGTTTTAGAATAAAACCAACAGGAGTAACTGGGTGGCTAATAAGTGCCGGACTTTGGCTAAGGTCAAGATCTCACAGTTCGTGAGTCTGAGCTCCATGTCGGGCTCTGTGTTGACAGCTCAAAGCCTGGAGCCTACTTCAGATTCTGTGTCTCCCTCTCTCTCTGTCCTTTCCTCACTCATGTCCTCTCCTTCTCTCAAAATTAAACATTAAAAAAACTTTTTTCAATACAATAAAACCAACAAAACACCAAGGAGAAATTACAATTCTAAATACATTTGTAAAGAAAGATAACAGATAAAATGTGGAGATTATTTAGGGAGAGAATATTATAAGCAATTTTAAGTTTCGTGAGAAAATACTATAGTACTTATATATATTAAAAATTTATGGGTAATAATTAAAAGAAAAGAAATGCAAACTTTATAGCTTCCAAACTAGCAGAGTGGAGAAAAAAAGGATGAGAAAGAAAGAAATAAAAAAACAAAATAAAAATGGGTCCAAATATGTCTATGACTACAATAATCATAAATGTATTAAATTAACTTCTTAAAAGAAAAATACTATCAAAGTGGGCTTAGAAAAATAACTCCAGCTTTATTATGCTCAGATGGGACACACCTAGAACAAAATGGTTTGGTGGTATAAAAATAAAAAAGAATGCAAAAGACTTTCCAGGCAGGTACTAGCTAAAAGAATGTATGAATGTAGGAGACAACATATTAATAAGCTTTCCTAATAGCTGGTATATTAAAAAAAAACCCAGCTCCAAAAAATAGGGAATTCCTATTAAGCATACATAATTACTGATTCAATTTATTTGCTGGTTATTGGGCTTTTCATGGTTCCTATTTCTCCCTGTTTCAGTTTTGATAGTTTATATGTTTCTGGGAATTTATTCATTTCCTCCAGGTTATCCAGTTTGTTGGCATATAGTTTTTCATAATATTCTCTTATAATTGTTTGCATTTCTGTAGTGTTGGTTGTCATTTCTCCTCTCTCATTTGTGGTTTTATTTATTTGGGTCCTTTCTCTTTTCTTTTTGATAAGTCTGGCAAGAGGTTTCTGAATTATATTAATATGTTCAAAGAACCCGCTCTGGTTTCATTGATCTGTTCTATTGTTTCTTTACTTTCTATATTATTTATTTCTGCTCTAATCTCTATAATTTCCTTCCTTCTGCTAGCATTAGGCTTTGTTACTCTTTTTCTAGCTCCTTTAGGTGAAAGGTTAGGTTGTTTATTTGAGATTTTTCTTGCTTCTTAGGTAGGCTTATATTGATTGATATTTCCTTCTTATGATTGTTATTGCTGCATCCCAAAAGTTTTGGACCATTGTTTTCAGTTTCACTTGTTTCCATGTATTTTAAATTTTTTTTAATGTTTATTTTTTAGAGAGACAGAAACAGAATGCAAGTGGGTTGGGGCAGAGAGAAAGGGAGACACAGAATCCAAAGCAGGCTGCAGGCTCTCAGCCGTCAGCACAGAGCCTGACACGGTGTTCAAACTCACGAGCTGTGAGATCATGACCTGAGCTGAAGTCGGACACTCAACCGACTGAGCCACCAAAGCGCCCCTATTTCCATGTATTTTTAAATTTCTCTCTGATTCTTGGTTGACTCATTCATTGTTTAGTAGCATGCTATTTAACCTTCATGTATTTGTGGACTTCCCAAATTTTTTCTTGTACTTGCCAGGGACTGAAGGAGAGGGGCTGACTACAAAGAGATACAGGAAATTTTTGCGGGTGATGGAAGTTCTATAAATTAACTGTGGTGGTAGTTAAATTAATAGGTAAATTTGTCAAAACTCAGAATAGCACACTAAAAAGATGATTTGATTTTATTTAAATTATACCTTAATTAACTTGATTTCAAAAGGTCTGCTTAATTGCTTAAAATAGTGGTAAAAACATTGCCTCAAACACATTTATTAAATTAGAAAAATGATTAAAAATCGATCAAATGTTTTAATCAAAGAAGTAAGATAAAACCAGAGTAAATGTAGGAAACAAGGTGAGAAACGATGAAGATAATCTAGCAAGACTGATGAACAAAACAAACAAAAAACCATTATGGGTATATACATAAACTTTACAGACTTTAAAAAGACTGTATATTCATATACAGACTTAAAACTTTTTTTTTAACATTTATTAATTTTTGAGAGAAAGAGTGTGAGTGGGGGAGGGGCAGAGAGAGAGAAGGAGACACAGAATCTCAGGCAGGCGCCAGGCTCTGAGCTGTCAACACAGAGCCCAATGCAGGGCTCAAACTCATGGACCTGCAAGATCATGACCTGAGCTGAAGTCGGATGCTTAACAACTGAGCCACCCAGGTGCCCCAAATCCAGACTATTAATAACACCCTAGGACATATTTGATACCTAAATGAACCGATCAACTTATTTACTTTTTTATTTATTTTTGAGACAGAGAGAGAGAGTGTACAAGTAAGTGAGGGACAGAGAGAGAGAATCCCACAAGGGGCAGAGAAAGGGAGAGAGAAAGGAAGAGAGAGAGAATCCCAAAGTGCAGCTCAAGCTCATGTGAGGTGGGGCTTGAATTCATCAACTGTGAGATCTATGACTTGAGCCAAAGTTGGATGCTTAACTGCTTAACCAACTGCACCATCCAGGCACCCCTGAATTGGTCAATTTATACATATATATTATATATATATATAAATATAAATATATAAATATATATATATAATATATATCTCGGTTTTTTTCTGGTAGAATTCAAGAAAGGAATGGGTTTTACAAAATGCCTCATATGGTCATACTCCAACCAAATTTTAATGATCTGTATTCATTAAACTCTCACTAGGAATATTTTCCTTATTACTAAAATCTTATCCAACTTTTCAGTCCCAAGGCTTTGAGCTTTCCATAAGCTTTTACCATTTCTTTCCATTGCTCTCCAATTGCCTTACCTATACGACTGTTGTCTATTCAACCTCAACGTACACTTATTTTGTATTCTTAACTGGATTTCACATAATGCTCTATAACTACTGTGAGTGACAAATTAAATAGTTTTTTTTTAAGAGTGATGTTGAAGAAAGGAAGACACGATTGTTTTCTGAAGTTATAGAGATAAGAGTACCTCAATTGAGTATATTAAAACTAGAGAAAAAATAAACTTTCCATTTCCTCTTCTCTGGGTTTAAATTTTTTTATGGACCTATATAATCTTCACAAAAATTCTGAATTCCTGACACTGGGTATTTATAGAACTGCTCTTTATGATGAGAAAACAGAGAAAAATCATCATACGTACATATAAATAAGGGGTTCCTTCTGAGGAATCATATCAAATATTTCCTTATGAAACAGTTGTACATCAAGAAAGAGCAGATCACTTCAAAAAATATCTTACATGATAACTAAGGGCAATGTATGATTCTTGACTGAAACTTACAGAAAATAAATGCTATAATAGGATAGTATCAAAATAAATGGCAACATTTGACTATAAGACTGTATATTGGGGTGCCTGGGTGGCTCAGTCGGTTAAGTATCCGACTTTGGCTCAGGTCATGGTCTCGTGGTTCGTGAGTTCAAGCCCCACGGTGGGCTCTGTGTTGACAGCTTGGAGCCTGAAGCCTGCTTCAGATTCTGAGTTACCTCTCTCTGCCCCTCCCTTGCTCTCTCTCTCTCAAAAATAAACAAACATTAACATTTTTTTAAAAAAGACTGTATATTACATGATAGCATTGTATCCATGTTAAATTTTATGAATTCAATAACTAATTCACTGTTGCTTTGTATACTGTAAGAAACATCATCTAAAATGAAAAAGATGGAGCGCTTGGGTGGCTCAGTTGGCTAAGTGTCCGACTTTGGCTCAGATCATGATCTCACAGTCCGTGAGTTTAAGCCTCGTGTCAGGCTCTGTGCTGAGAGCTCAGAGCCTGGAGCCTGCTTCAGGTTCTATGTCTTCTCTGTCTTCCCTTCCCCCTCTCATACTCTGTCTCTCTTTCAAAAATAAAATTAAAAAAATGAATAAAATGAAAAAGAAAATCAGGTTGACATCAGACTTCTTTCACACAACCACATATAATAGAAGACAATGGAGCATGCTCAATTAGTTTTTAAAAGTAAAAGATGTCTACCCAAGAATTCAAAGCTAGCCTAGCTCTATTATTCACCTCTTTAAAAAAATTTTTAATGTTTATTTTTATTTATTATTTATTTATTTATTTATATTATTTACTTTTTATTACAATAAAAAAGTGTGTGCATGCATGTGCGTGGGGGGGCAAAGTAAGAATGAGAGGAAGTAAAATTATGTTGAGTCTCTTATTGTACATACAGGGAACTATTATATAATTGTATTCAGGACACTGAAAGAAGGATGTAGCACTTGCAGAGTAAAAATATAATATATAACTCACAAATGGGAATGAGAATAAAGATAAAAAAATACTTAGCAGGTTCAGCAAAATATAGGAAGAGAAAAAGAATAGGAAAAAGCAAAAAAAAAAAAGTATTAAAAACACAGTCCAGCACTAAGTACACATGATGAAAAAGTTCCATATCCATAAGGAACACAGGCAAATTTAAGTACTCTCACTATCCAGGGCTTCTATGAGATAAGATAAAGAAAGAGAAGAAGAAAATGTTTTCTAAAAAGAAGTGTAAAGAATAGTATAAAGTAAGAACAAATCTATTTTTTTTCATAATAACAGTGAGATCATTCAGTTCTTTGACTAAAAAAATAAGACTTTTAGGCTTGTCCAAAAAACAAAATCCAATCCTTTGTTGATTTCTATGTTACATAAGCAATTCTATGCTATAAGACTCATATCTTAAAAATTTATAAGCAAAGGTTAACATTAAAGGAACAGGGAAAGATACATCAGATGACACAAACCAAAAAGCAAGAGCAGCAACATTAATAGCATGCTTGTGGAAATCAAAGCAAAGTATATGATACAGGCAAAGTGAATTATTTTTAACTGATTAAAAAGTATGGATCTACATTAAGTATATATATTTTATGAACTTTATGCTACAAATAACATAGCACTGAAATATGAAACAAAGCTATTTGAAATTCAAGAGGAATATGAAATTTTGGAAGTACTTGTTGGGAAAATAACTTTTCTCACATAGTCATTTTTACAAATCAAGCATCCAGAATTAAATTAAAAAATCAACCAACACAATGTATGTGCATAACTTTGGATATAGAAGAGACCATAATTTTCTTCAAATGTCCATGTAATGTTTATCAAAATTGATTATATTGTATACCACAATGAAAACTTCATTGAACTTCAAAAGCTAAAAAATTTATAGGCTAGCAACTAATCACAGGACAATAAACCTAGAAACTACTGATTAAAGATAAAACGAATAAATAATACTATCTAGAGACAAAAAAAATCATTCTCTAAAGAGGAAATAAAGTCATAAATTAGATATTTCATATTTTAAAAATAACAAAAAGGCAGTCAAAAGTTCTTAAGTTAGGTTTCAGTTGCAAGATGAGAGGTTGAACTCATATTTCTATCTCCTATCTCTTGAGATCTCATTAAAATACTAGTAAAGAAATAATTTTTAAAGGGAAAAAACATACAATAAGGAGAAGGGATGGAAGACAACCTATCAGTGGAAAACGGAGTTTAACAACTTCAGAGAGAAGGAAAGTAGAAGGAGTTTTAAGTGCTAAAGCAGAACAGTAAAGCAGGGAGCCAACCCACTTGAGGTAGCCCGGAAATAAAGAAAACACAAAATATGACAGACTTTGGTAGAAAGACATAGAGCTGAAAGCAGGAAATAAATGAAAGTCAGAAGACAAAGTTGTGCATTTCCCAACTACTTGTCACCCTAGGATGATCAGCAGTCACTTCCACCCTTACTTCAATTAAAAAAAATTGAGGTTTCTTGTCCAAAGAAATTTCACACACCATCTGGTATGAATCAGGGTGGCTAGAATGAGAGGCAGTGCTTCCCATCAGAGACATCAGCATTTTACACTTAGGGTTTGTAAAACACAGTGACTATTTTCATGTATATCTCATACAAAGTGAAGTCAGCCAATATACGAGTCTATACTAAAGCTCTTCTATTTACTCTATTTAAAAAGTAAACAAGGACCAAAGATCACCAACTACTTCAAGTATATCTGCCACAACGAAGAGAAAAATAAAGACCACAAATGGGGGGAAACTGACTATGGAGAAAGTGGAGACTATTTACAAAATATAAAATAACTTTGAAAAGCTTCCAATACATCCATAAAACAAGAACAGGATATCATTAAGAAAGAATGAAGTCAAAATAAGAAGGAGCCCTTGGAAATTAATATATGATTACCAAATTCAATATTTGGAAGTTTGGAAAATCACGTTAAGAAATATCTTTAAAAAACAGAATAAAAAGTACAGGATAGGCTTTGAGAAAGAAGTTAAGAGTTACAGAGGATTGATTTTAAAGGGTTACCATTCAACTAACAAAAAAGCCTCAGAATGAAAAAAACTGGGGATATAAACAAGAAAAAATAATCACAGAAATAAAAGGATAATCCAGAGATTAAAAAAGGATATAAAACTCCAGATTAAAGGATCCCTGTGTGCCAAGTATAATAGATTAAAAAAAATCCATAATTAGG
Source organism: Prionailurus bengalensis (assembly GCF_016509475.1). Lineage (NCBI taxonomy): Eukaryota > Metazoa > Chordata > Mammalia > Carnivora > Felidae > Prionailurus > Prionailurus bengalensis. The sequence continues at coordinate 139,918,230 of NC_057345.1, read as the reverse complement.
CATAGCTTCATGAAACTTTGGACCACTAGGTAAGGAGATCTTAAAGCCTTCTAGTAAGAAGAAAAAGTCAGATAGCAATCATCTGATGAGCAATACTGGAAGAAATGGAGCAGTCTTAAAGTTGTAAGAAAATGATTTGAACTCTGATATCTAGCAAAAGCAGTTTTCAAATATGGAAATAGAATAAAGAATTTTTCAGGTCTACAAGGACTTAAAGAATTTACTTCCTATACATACTTTCTGGAATGATTACTTGAGCTTTTGCATCTAATCTAGCAAAAGAAGAGAGAAAATCAAGAAAGAGGAAGACTCGGGGATCAAAGAAATAACTCTCACTCAGGACATTTGATTAGACACATGTTTAACTCTCAGACTAAAATATAGACTAGCAAATTGAAAAAAAAGGAGTGACTGAAGGAAAAAAGAGTAATTCACAGAAGAATATTTAGCAAAAACACATGCCAATTCAGTTAAGTCTTATTGTTAATGTGCATTGGGAAAAGAAAATTAAGTTATAATCTATCATGGTTGTGGGTGTAGAGAAAGGTGAGAGAAAATTCAAGCATTTTAAAGTTTTTGTTTTGTTAGGATTCACTGATTACGTCTATATTTTATTAAGAGAATGAAAGTTTTTTATACGTGGATGTGGAAAAAAATTAATACAGGATGCAAAATTTCCAAACCACAAAAAGAAAAACCAGGATAAAAAGGAATATTAGATCAGTTCCACTGAAAGCAGGGAAAAAAAATAAGACAAACAAATATTCAAAAAAGTAATAAGTAGAAATCTAATTATGAGGCAGGAAATAGTGCAAATGTGTCAATAATCATAATGCATATTAACAAATTCTATTCTTTCATTAAAAGACAAAGACTCTGGCTAAAAAGAAAGAAGGAAAGGAAGGAAGCGGGTAAGGATGAATGGAAGGAAGGAAGGAAGCAAGAAAGGAAGGTAGAGATTCCAGCGACAAACTAGTTTAAAAAGGCACGCTTTAATCAATATGATGGAGAAATGTTGAAAATCAAAGGATAAAAAAGATAAACCATATAAATGTTAACAAAAGAAAACAGTTATCAGATAAAACATTTTTTTAATGTTTATTTTGAGAGAGAGAGAGAGTGAGCATACATGTGTGTGAGCACACAGGGGAGGAGCTTAGAGAGAGGAAGAGAGAGAGAATCCCAAGCAGGCTCTATGCTGTTAGTACAGAGCCTGATGCAGGACTTGATCTCATGAACCATGAGATCACGACCTGAGCAGACATCAAGGGTCAGATGCTCAACTGACTGAGCCACACAGGCACACAGAAAAAACTTTTTAATTGAAGACAAAATCCATTAGTTAGGACACGAAGGGTATTTAAATTGAAAAAGTCAAATTCCAACAAAAACATAATAATAATCTTGATGCCTTAGTCTTATTTAGAAACATATGTTCCGTACATACACACATACACATATATATACTATTAATATATGTAGTATGTGTAGTTTAGTATACAATAGTATATATTACATAATATATAGTATTTATATTAGTATATAATAGCATATAGTATAATATATATACTGTGTGTATATATACACACACAATATTCATAGTACATATCTGTTTGTATACACATACACACACAGATATTGTTTACTAATATAAGGAGAAATAGTCATATCTACAACCATAGTAGAAAACTAAATAGAGCGTTTTCATAAATTAACAACCAAGTAGTCAAAAATAAATGTCAGAAATATTAAGCTTCATCAACAGAAAATACGTATTGTTTGTAAATACCCATAGAGAATGATTATGTATTAGGCTATAAAGAAAATTTCAATAATTCCCGAAGTGGAAATTATGCAGAGCATATCATCTAAACTAAGAAATAACACTATCAGGGCACCTGGGTGGCTCAGTCGGTTAAGTCTCTGTCTTTGGCTCAGGTCATGATCTCATGGGTCGTGAGTTCGAGCCCTGCATTGGGCTCTGTGCTGATAGCCTAGAGCCTGTTTCGGATTCTTTGTATCTCCCCCCCCCCCCGCCCCTCGCCTGCTCGCACTCTGTCTCTGCCTCTCTCGAAAATAAACATTAAAAAATTTTTTTTAATAAAAAAATAACACTATCAATCGACAGCAAAGAAATAACTAAACACATATCCTCTTAGAATTAAAAAAAATATTTTCTAAATAATGCCTGTATTAAAGAGGAAATAAAAAATAGATTACAGACTATTTAGAAATAATTGACCTCAGAAAAAAACCCTAGAGCTTTAAAAGTTTTTAAAAATGTTTTACAAAAACATTTATGTATTAAAAAAAAAAGACCTACTTTGAAACATATGAACCAAGCATTTAATTCAAGGATCAAGAAAAGAAAAATAGCTGATCAAAAAGGATTTAAATAATATAACAGAAAGTGAATTTAGAATAATAGTCATAAAATTAATCGCTGGGCTTGAAAACAGTATAGAGGACAGCAGAGAATCTCTTGCTACAGAGATCAAGGGACTAAGGAACAGTCACAAGGAGCTGAAAAACGCTTTAAATGAAATGCAAAACAAAATGGAAACCACCACGGCTCGGATTGAAGAGGCAGAGGAGAGAATAGGTGAACTAGAAGATAAAGTTATGGAAAAAGAGGAAGCTGAGAAAAAGAGAGATAAAAAAATCCAGGAGTATGAGGGGAAAATTAGAGAACTAAGTGATACACTAAAAAGAAATAATATACGCATAATTGGTATCCCAGAGGAGGAAGAGAGAGAGAAAGGTGCTGAAGGGGTACTTGAAGAAATAATAGCTGAGAACTTCCCTGAACTGGGGAAGGAAAAAGGCATTGAAATCCAAGAGGCACAGAGAACTCCCTTCAGACGTAACTTGAATCGATCTTCTGCACGACATATCATAGTGAAACTGGCAAAATACAAGGAAAAAGAGAAATTTCTGAAAGCAGCAAGGGGTAAACGTACCCTCACATATAAAGGGAGACCTATAAGACTCGTGACTGATCTCTCTTTTGAAACTTGGCAGGCCAGAAAGAATTGGCACAAGATTTTCAGGGTGCTAGACAGAAAAAATATGCAGCCGAGAATCCTTTACCCAGCAAGTCTGTCATTTAGAATAGAAGGAGAGATAAAGGTCTTCCCAAACAAACAAAAACTGAAGGAATTTGTCACCACTAAACCAGCCCTACAAGAGATCCTAAGGGGGACCCTGTGAGACAAAGTACCAGAGACATCACTACAAGCATAAAACATACAGACATCACAATGACTCTAAACCCGTATCTTTCTATAATAACACTGAATGTAAATGGATTAAATACGCCAACCAAAACACATAAGGTATCAGAATGGATAAAAAAACAAGACCCATCGATTTGCTGTCTACAAGAGACTCATTTTAGACCTGAGGACACCTTTAGATTGAGAGTGAGGGGATGGAGAACTATTTATCATGCTACTGGAAGCCAAAAGAAAGCTGGAGTAGCCATACTTATATCAGACAAACTAGACTTTAAATTAAAGGCTGTAACAAGAGATGAAGAAGGACATTATATAATAGTTACAGGGTCTATCCATCAGGAAGAGCTAACAATTATAAATGTCTATGCGCCGAATACGGGAGCCCCCAAATATATAAAACAATTACTCATAAACATAAGCAACCTTATTGAGAAGAATGTGGTAATTGCAGGGGACTTTAATACACCACTTACAGAAATGGATAGATCATCTAGACACACGGTCAATAAAGAAACAAGGGCCCTGAATGAGACATTGGATCAGATGGACTTGACAGATATGTTTAGAACTCTGCATCCCAAAGCAACAGAATATACTTTCTTCTCGAGTGCACATGGAACATTCTCCAAGATAGATCATATACTGGGTCACAAAACAGCCCTTCCTAAGTTTACAAGAATTGAAATTATACCATGCTTACTTTCAGACCACAATGCTATGAAGCTGGAAATCAACCACAGAAAAAAGTCTGGAAAACCTCCAAAAGCATGGAGGTTAAAGAACACCCTGCTAACGAATGAGTGGGTCAACCAGGCAATTAGAGAAGAAATTTAAAAATATATATAAAGAAATGAAAATGAAAATACAACAATCCAAACGCTTTGGGACGCAGCGAAGGCAGTCCTGAGAGGAAAATACATTGCCATCCAGGCCTATCTCAAGAAACAAGAAAAATCCCAAATACAAAATCTAACAGCACACCTAAAGGAAATAGAAGCAGAACAGCAAAGGCAGCCTAAACCCAGCAGAAGAAGAGAAATAATAAAGATCAGAGCAGAAATAAACAATATAGAATCTAAAAAAACTATAGAGCAGATCAACGAAACCAAGAGTTGGTTTTTTGAAAAAATAAACAAAATTGACAAACCTCTAGCCAGGCTTCTCAAAAAGAAAAGGGAGATGACCCAAATAGATAAAATCATGAATGAAAATGGAATTATTACAACCAATCCCTCAGAGATACAAACAATTATCAGGGAATACTATGAAAAATTATATGCCAACAAATTGGACAACCTGGAAGAAATGGACAAATTCCTGAACACCCACACACTTCCAAAACTCAACCAGGAGGAAATAGAAAGCTTGAACAGACCCATAACCAGCGAAGAAATTGAATCGGTTATCAAAAATCTCCCAACAAATAAGAGTCCAGGACCAGATGGCTTCCCAGGGGAGTTCTACCAGACGTTTAAAGCAGAGATAATACCTATCCTTCACAAGCTATTCCAAGAAATAGAAAGAGAAGGAAAACTTCCAGACTCATTCTATGAAGCCAGTATTACTTTGATTCCTAAACCAGACAGAGACCCAGTAAAAAAAGAGAACTACAGGCCAATATCCCTGATGAATATGGATGCAAAAATTCTCAATAAGACACTAGCAAATCGAATTCAACAGCATATAAAAAGAATTATTCACCATGATCAAGTGGGATTCATTCCTGGAATGCAGGGCTGGTTCAACATTCGTAAATCAGTCAATGTGATACATCACATTAACAAAAAAAAAGAGAAGAACCATATGATCCTGTCAATCGATGCAGAAAAGGCCTTCGACAAAATCCAGCACCCTTTCTTAATAAAAACCCTTGAGAAAGTCGGGATAGAAGGAACATACTTAAAGATCATAAAAGCCATTTATGAAAAGCCCACAGCTAACATCATCCTCAACGGGGAAAAACTGAGAGCTTTTTCCCTGAGATCAGGAACACGACAGGGATGCCCACTCTCACCGCTGCTGTTCAACATAGTGCTGGAAGTTATAGCATCAGCAATCAGACAACAAAAGGAAATCAAAGGCATCAAAATTGGCAAAGATGAAGTCAAGCTTTCGCTTTTTGCAGATGACATGATATTATACATGGAAAATCCGATAGACTCCACCAAAGTCTGCTAGAACTGATACAGGAATTCAGCAAAGTTGCAGGATACAAAATCAATGTACAGAAATCAGTTGCATTCTTATACACTAACAATGAAGCAACAGAAAGACAAATAAAGAAACTGATCCCATTCACAATTGCACCAAGAAGCATAAAATACCTAGGGATAAATCTAACCAAAGATGTAAAGGATCTGTGTGCTAAAAACTATAGAAAGCTTATGAAGGTAATTGAAGAAGATTTAAAGAAATGGAAAGACATTCCCTGCTCATGGATTGGAAGAATAAATATTGTCAAAATGTCAATACTACCCAAAGCTATCTACACATTCAATGCAATCCCAATCAAAATGGCACCAGCATTCTTCTCGAAACTAGAACAAGCAATCCTAAAATTTATATGGAACCACAAAAGGCCCCGAATAGCCAAAGGAATTTTGAAGAAGAAGACCAAAGCAGGAGGCATCACAATCCCAGACTTTAGCCTCTACTACAAAGCTGTCATCATCAAGACAGCATGGTATTGGCACAAAAACAGACACATAGACCAATGGAATAGAATAGAAACCCCAGAACTAGACCCACAAACGTATGGCCAACTCATCTTTGACAAAGCAGGAAAGAACATCTAATGGAAAAAAGACAGCCTCTTTAGCAAATGGTGCTGGGAGAACTGGACAGCAACATGCAGAAGGTTGAAACTAGACCACTTTTTCACACCATTCACAAAAATAAACTCAAAATGGATAAAGGACCTGAATGTGAGACAGGAAACCATCAAAACCTTAGAGGAGAAAGCAGGAAAAGACCTCTCTGACCTCAGCCGTAGCAATCTCTTACTTGACACATCCCCAAAGGCAAGGGAATTAAAAGCAAAAGTGAATTACTGGGACCTTATGAAGATAAAAAGCTTCTGCACAGCAAAGGAAACAACCAACAAAACTAAAAGGCAACCAACGGAATGGGAAAAGATATTCGCAAATGACATATCGGACAAAGGGCTAGTATCCAAAATCTATAAAGAGCTCACCAAACTCCACACCCGAAAAACAAATAACCCAGTGAAGAAATGGGCAGAAAACATGAATAGACACTTCTCTAAAGAAGACATCCGGATGGCCAACAGGCACATGAAAAGATGTTCAGCGTCGCTCCTTATCAGGGAAATACAAATCAAAACCACACTCAGGTATCACCTCACGCCAGTCAGAGTGGCCAAAATGAACAAATCAGGAGACTCTAGATGCTGGAGAGGATGTGGAGAAACGGGAACCCTCTTGCACTGTTGGTGGGAATGCAAATTGGTGCAGCTGCTCTGGAAAGCAGTGTGGAGGTCCCTCAGAAAATTAAAAATAGACCTACCCTATGACCCAGCAATAGCACTGCTAGGAATTTATCCAAGGGATACAGGAGTACTGATGCATAGGGCCACTTGTACCCCAATGTTCATAGCAGCACTCTCAACAATAGCCAAATTATGGAAAGAGCCTAAATGTCCATCAACTGATGAATGGATAAAGAAATTGTGGTTTATATACACAATGGAATTCTACGTGGCAATGAGAAAAAATGAAATATGGCCTTTTGTAGCAACGTGGATGGAACTGGAGAGTGTGATGCTAAGTGAAATAAGCCATACAGAGAAAGACAGATACCATATGGTTTCACTCTTATGTGGATCCTGAGAAACTTAACAGGAACCCATGGGGGAGGGGAAGGAAAAAAAAAAAAAGAGGTTAGAGTGGGAGAGAGCCAAAGCATAAGAGACTCTTAAAAACTGAGAACAAACTGAGGGTTGATGGGGGGGGTGGGAGGGAGGAGAGGGTGGGTGATGGGTATTGAGGAGGGCACCTTTTGGGATGAGCACTGGGTGTTGTATGGAAACCAATTTGTCAATAAATTTCATATTAAAAAAATAAAAAGAAAAAAAAAGAAAAGAAAAATAATATAAACCTAAAGAAAAGAGAACAAAGAGATGAACAGTGATAAAAAACAGAAATAAAGAAAACAAAAAAAAAGATGGTACACTTGGACCACCAAACAAAAGCTGGCCGTTTCTACAGTCCAGTAAAACAGATAGTTCTGGTAGTATTTCAGTATTTTGAATGATCCTAGAGAAAGAATAAAAGCCTTTAAATTTACTTTAAGAAACTGATGTACTTTGCTATAAAACATGACAATGATAAAGCAAAAATAAAAACTAGAAACTAATCTCACTTATTCTTTCATTCAGTATTTACTGAGAGTGTACTGTATTTCAGGTACTGCACCAGGGACTACGGATAAAGCAATGAATAAAAAGACAAATCCCTACCCCACCACCATTTGCTTATTTTGAAAATAAGCAAATCAATACATGACCAAGTACAGTTTATAAGAGGAATATGAGCTATCTATGTTGAGTATTTAATAAAATATATTATTATATTGATAGGTCAAAAAACCCCATATGATCATCCTTAAAAATGGTTAAAGTTATTTGATAAAGTTCAATATCTACTTCTATTGAAAATACTTTAGGTAAATAAGAAATTGTGCATGATATACTTATTTAACATTGTTCTGCAAGAATTAGCAGTGCAACCAGATAAAATTATATGAGATGCAAACATTGGAAAAGATTTGGAATTATCATTATTTGCCAATGATAAAACTATGTACATGAAAAAACTCAAGTGTACCAGTTAAGCTAGCAAGATACTTCGTGAAGTAAGATAGTTCATGCCTGTTATAATTAAATGTACAATGGGTGCAGGGGTGGCTCAGTCGGTTAAGCATCCAACTTCCGCTTAGGTCATGATCTTGCGGTTCATGGGTTCCAGCCCTGCATCCGGCTCTGTGCTGACAGTTCAGAGCCTGGAGCCTGCTTTGGATTCTGTGTCTCCTTCTCTCTCTCTGCCCCTCCCCTGCTCACGCTCTGTCTCTCTCAAAACTATATAAACATAAAAAAAATTAAAAAAAAATAAATGTACATTAAAAATAAGAACAAGAAGAGTTTTATATAAACAGAAACATAGTAGAACATGTAATAGAAAAAAAGAGAGTTCACAACAGCAACAATGGTAATGGTAATATCATAGAAGCTGCACTATTAAAATCAGTGGGAATAGGAAGAGCTCTACTAGACAATATGTCGGGCTCTGTGTTGACAATGTGGAGCCTACTTGGGATTCTCTCTCTCTTTCCCTCTCTCTCTGCCTCTCCCCTGCTCATGCTGTCTCTCTCAAAATAAATCAAAAAACTTGAAAAAATTAAAAAATAAGAAAATTTTAAAAAGTGGGAGATAAATCAGAATTAAGTGTAGCTTGATTTGATTGAGTTACTTTATTACTTTCTGTACTTTTAATATGTTTGAAATATTTCATAATGAAAAATAGAAACTTTGCAACATCTATAGTCCATTTGATCTTTATTTTGGTGTAAATTGTGAGATTAGGGGACTAATTTTATTCCCATTGCCACACTATTGAATAATCCATGCTTTCCCCATTTTAATTTGAAATGCCTGTATCATATTGTAAATTTTTCTATGCTTTTCTATTTCTGTCTTCGTTCTGTTCTTTTTAATGTCTATTCTGGCCTCAGTACTAATGTTTTAGTTATTAAACCCTTTAAAATAAGTTTATAAATGAATAGATGGCCAAAACTATTATTACTTCTCCTTCTCTTTCCTGTCCTTCTTCCCCTCCCAAAAACATTTGCCTGGTACTTCCTTTGTGTTTATTGTCCCTCATAGCATACCAAGTAAATGTTAGAATATCTGGAATAACTCCTGATGAAGCTTGGAATACTTTATGCCAGCTCCATCAAGACACGGATTTCTGTTTTATTTTTTGCTGTATCTCAACAGCTTCCACAGAATTTGACATACAGTAGTGTCTGAATATTTGTTCAGTGAATTCATTCATTTAAAAAAATGCACAAAAAACCCTGAAAAGCTAGGATTTTATTATATTAATAGGCTAATGGGAGGATATTTTGCATCTCTATCATATTTAGTCATGCCAACATGGATCTGTTTGTTAATGTGGTTTTAAATGTCTCCCAGCAAAGTTTTACAATTTTCTTCAGCTAAATTGTAAATGGAATTCCTTTTATGTTTATCCTTTGTATGATTTTTATTATTATTAATATCCTTTTTCTTTCTTCTTAAAAATTGGTATTGGTAAACAGGGAGTTACTAAATTTGTGAGTTTATTTTTTATTCAGCAAACTTGCTGTCTTCTTTTAATCTGAAAATAATATTTTGTGTTTTGCTAGCCAGTCTATATATTTCTCTTCTTTTCCTTTTCTTATTTTATTGGGTAGAACTTGTAGTAAGTTGAGATGCTGGAGTGATGATAGGCCACATTTTTTTTTTGAGACTTTCAAATGGAATGCTTGCTGTTTTATAAATTTTATTTTTAGATTTTTGTAGATAGCTTTTTATCAGATTAAGAAATTTTCCTTCAGTTCTTAATTTGCTATTTGTTGTAATTGTTGTTGAATTTTACTGAATGCTTTTTACACATAATTATACAGTTTTTCTCTTTTAATATATTCAATGTAGTAGATTACCTTGATAGATTTTTTTTTTTTTTAAACATTGAACCATTCCTGGAATAAAGCCTACATGCTCAGGAGATAATACCCACATACATAAACATTATTCACTTCAATCTGCCAATATTTTATTTACAATTCCTGCATCAAAGTTTCCATGTGAAACTGGAATATAATTTTTCTTTCTTTATTGTTTTTGCCTTATTTTGATATTAAAATCAAAAGAGAGACACTTTCCCACTGTTTCTGAAATATTTCTTTCCTTTTTCACCTTAGTCTGAGCCACTATCTGAATTATCCTCTAATCTTCCCTTCTTTTCAAATTTATTTTTTCTATTCCCTGACCCCATTTTTTCCTTCCTGCATTTTACCACCTCACACATACTCTAGAATGTAAGCTCCAAGAGTAAGGAGTTTGGGTCTCCCCAGAAATTTGGCTTCTATTACCTATAACCTTGTTATAACCCTATAACAAGGGTTCCAAAATTTCTGTTGAATAAATGAAAGAAATAAGATCCTACTTTTCATCGTTCAGGCTGGCAAAGATAAAAAGCTTGAAATGCCCATATTGACACTTTGGGGAAAAAATGAACATACATTTATATGCATATATTCTAAAAAGTAATTCGAAGATAGCAACCAAAAGCCTTTAAAATGTGATACCTTTGACCAAAGAAGGGTACTTCTAGCAATTTATTTTTTTGATATACTCTAATAATGTGAAAACATTTTTTATCAAAGCATTGTTTACCAGGAAAAATGGCAAACGACCTAATTGTTCAATGATACGTAATTTTTAAATAAATTATGATACATCCATTGACTGGAACAGTATTATTTCTAAAGTTGTCATGGAAAGATGTTTAGGACAAATTGCATACTTCAAAAAGATGTTAATATAATATGCACAATCATTCTATTCTGGTAAAAAAGTTTACTTCTATATATTGAACAACGCCTAGAATGTGCACAAAAATATTGCTATGGTTTACCATTAGTACTAAGATAAACAAAACTCTTTTTCTTTTCCTTTACCCATATTTTTCTACCTTTCTATCATGAACACTATGTTTTCATTGGAAAGCATAATTTTAAAGCAAATTCTAATATCACGCTGTCACCAATTTAATGAAAAATCTCTGGGTTTGGGAAGTAAGATCAAATATTCAAGTGTGTGTACGTGTGTGTGTGTAAATGACATCTATTGTGGGCTACTCAGTATCTGAACACACTTCTTATTTTGGGGAATCTCACAACAAATTACTAATGAACAATAATGTGACTTAGGTTCAGGCAAACCAATGCTTCCATCTAGAACTTTCAATTCTGTGACAGCAATGCAGAGACACAGAAGTCATTAGCGATTACTCATTGAACATGTGCCTAACTGAGATACCAAACTCCAAGAGTGTCCAAGGGCAGCAGAGTGCAGCAGCATGATGAAGAATGTCCAGTGGAAACTATGTTAGCAGCAGCTCCTAAAGCAGAATTCTTATGGCAAGATATTGGCTACGCTTTGCCTTTTTTGGTTTCTACTACATTCTTAAGCCTGGTTCTCCAGTGCCCATACAAATTCTGTAGAACTCTATGATGTGTTTCCAAAAGAGTCCTTTTGTGCTTTAGACAGGTTCAGCTTCTATTGCTTAGAATAGATGTACAGTAGGAAATGTACAGTATAGTAGGAACGGCACCGGAGGGTATGTAGCTCCTGCAATCCAAGAACATCTATTGTGGTGAAAAAGAGAAATAGTCAGTTGTAACTCCATGTGATAAACGTTGTGATCTAGAGCACATACTGGGGCATATGGTATAATTCTCAATTGGTATAGCTGGCATCTGGTACAACTGCTTTGCAATTATCACCAGTTAATGCTCTTGCATTTCAAAAATTGCCACTATTTTTCTAGGTAGTTCAAAAGTTTACTAGAGAGTACATGGGTTTAATGCCAGAGAGATCAGGTATGAATACCAGCAATGATATTTACTATTTTGTGACCTTGGACAATAGATCTAATCTCTCTAGGTCTTAATCTCTTCATTTGTTAATTATTATGAGGATTCAACATGATCATATTAAAATTTCACATATCCCACGCTGAAATTCTTAACTCTGCTCCTTTATTCTGTAGCTCACGTTATATCTACACTTTTAATTCATGTATACTTCCACTGTAAACACCGCTTGCCAATATGATCAGTTCTTCCTATCTCATCAGAATATGAAACTCCTATGCATAAATCTAAATATCTCCTTTCTTTCATACTATGCATCAGCTACTGCAGTTCTGGTAGAGAAATTAGAAATAGCCCATATAAAGTCAAGCTGCCCTTTGCCCAGACTCACAATGCTATGTTCAGATAAACACAAACAAAATGGTAGCCCATATCCAAAAAAGCACTGAAAAGTGAAAAAAAGAATTTAAATCTTTGCTGAACTCCGTGAAGAAGAACTAATGTAAGATTTCATTGCTAATACATAACAAAAAATCTGAAAATTCTCTTTTGTCATCTCCTTAAATCAGAGTAGGGCAGCTGCCCAGAATCTTAACTTAGACCCTCAAATCTTCCTCAAACTATCTCTCTAAGCTCCACCTAATATAACTTTTTCCCTTAATACATCCTTTCTTCCAGTCTTTCTGGATTATTTTCTCCCTCTAACTTCCTAATGTAAATGAATCAAGCTTTCTCAGCTTCTTTCAATTCTCCTCCCTTCCATCTATATAAAACAGCGCGCGCACACACACACACACACACGCGCGCGCACACACACACACACACACACACACACACACAAATGGCCCTGAAGCTGAGCAAACAGAAAAAGATTGATTAACTTTTAAGTTTCATAATCTTTTATCCTTCCCCATGCCTTCCAAATTTCTCCTTCCCTCATTCCCAACCATCTCTCCCCTTGTCCCTTTCTCCCTTCCTGCCCCCCCTTTTCTCTCTTTCTCTCCCTCATACTCATGCTCACACCCCCACATCCACAATTGTATAGATTTGAGCCATGAAATATTTTGATTTGAAACTGCAATTGTGTCTTTAAACATGCTTGGCAATCCTACATTTTCCTGCTTGGTCTTTTACTCTTTCCCAGCTCTGATCTTTCTCCTGAGCTACAGATTCACAAATGTCTCTATCTTCTGGACATCATCATTTGGGTGCTTTATGGGCATTTCAAACACAAAATTTAAAGTGAATGAAAGACTCAGAAACTTGCTCCTTAAATCTTCTTTTCTCTCCTGTATTCTCTATCCCAACTATCAACTTTCACTTGGTCAGTCAAACAAAAAGCCCTGGTATGATCCCTGGCTTTTCTGCTTCCTTCATACTCTATGTTCATTAATCACCAAATCCGGATCTTTCTCACTGTTATAATCTGTCACATTGTACAGTATTATACACATTAGCTGTTACTACCGTAGATCAGACTAGCTTCCATGTTTTCCTCTATCTGGTCTTCCTGTTTCCTGGTCTGTCTTATTTCAGTCCACTGTTTTTACTGTTGTTAAAACAATCTTTTTAAGATGCCAATCTCATTCTGTCACTTAACAACATGGGTTCTGGAGTCTACCGTTAAGTTCTGAACCATATTTAATCATCAACTAGGGAGGGGGGAAAGTGTATGTTATAGTGGGTAAGCACACAGACACTAAAATCTGTTTGCCTTGGTTCAAATGCCAACATTATCTTTATTAATAGATGACCTTGGAACTATTAGTTAAATTTGTAGGACATGATCTTCTTAATTGTAAAACTGAGATAACAAAAGAATCTATACTACAGAGAAGTTGTGAGGATTACATTAATAAATAGAAAGCTCTGACAGAGCCATGTAAATGCGATTATTATCATATGGCCTTACCTAGATATATAGCCTTTTAGTTCTTCAGTCGCCCTATCTATAAATAGAAGTAATATGTACAACACAGGTTTTTTGATATTAGACAACATAAAGAGACTCATTAGATGTCATATTCTCTGTTAAAATATCCTCTGATCTCTCAATTCCCCAAGGCAGAAATCAATGTATATGCCGCCAGTGCCCCAGTATGTGCTCTAGATCATAACGTTTATCACATGTAGTTACAACGGACTATTTCTCTGTCTTCTTCATCACAATGGATGTTCTTGGATTGCAGGAGCTACATAGCCTCCAGTGGCTTTCCTACTGTACATCTGTACATTCCTACTGTACATCAGCAAAATTTTATTCTACAAGTTAATGAATGAATATATATAAAGTGCCTTTCCCAGTGTCTACCAAATAATATGTCAATTCTCTTTATCAATTTTTCAGTCTGTATGGGGATGATGGTAGGACAATTTCCTACTAGAGTTCTCTTTGCTTTTAATTTTGACCTCCACCAAAGTACTAGGTCATTTGGTGATGAGCCCTTTTACCTGGATCTAAGCCAACTGTCACTGCTGAGTTTCAGTATCCCAACCTCAATAATCTCATAATAAGAAATTAAGTCACTTTTCCATTTCTGTGTCTTTTTCTGAAGGGCCAACACTGAAGAAAAATGTCTCTAACAATAGTTCAGGGCACATTCTTCAAACACTACAATGCCATCGTGACATCATTAAAATTGATTCTTTCCCCACTAAAACATCTTCATGGAACAGATGAGGTTTGTTAAGTTTAAAGATTTTGCCTTGGAGATCCCTTAACTCTCGGAGGCTTTTCATAAACATATTTGGTATTTTACACATATTCAAAATTAAAATATGAATATGAATCATTTTCTTTCAGTGTTTCTTAATGAAGGCACCTCTTATAATTTGGATAAATCTTTGGAAAAATCTTTGTTCGATGGGACTGTTCCATCCTCTGCAAGAAATCTGAGACTTCTGGACCCTTCCACTAGCACTCTCCAATGGCAATAACTCTTTCCTATCACTGTGATAGCCAACAATGCTTCTAGACATTTCCAAACTCTCTTTGGGGAGCAAGAGTCAGGGGGAACAAAAATGATCACAATTAGATGAGGATCATTGTCAGTTAGATCATTCATCTAACCTTTAAAATATATCCATTTCTCTGGTATACTTATTACTTTGTCCCTATATCTTACTGATGAACTCAAGGCAAAGGTAAGGGTTACTTATTTTCTCTCTCAAGAAATGTACTTTTTCTTTACAGAGGTAAGATGTTAAGAAAAATCAACACTTGCATTAATTGAATAGGTATATACTTGCTAAACATTATCTTTGAACTATTTTTATTTGTAGTTAGTTAAACCTGCAAACTTGGCACTCTCTCCTACAATATGAAGGAATTCCTCCGAAAAGTGACCACAGTTCTTCAAATCCATGACTAACGGATATTTTACATTGAATAGAAATTATGTAAAATGCATGTTTTAAACAGATTTTTATGGAAAATTCTACCTATCTAATTATTAGGTATAGTAAGTTACTGGGAAGTTTCTTAAAAATACTATGAATAGATACTGAATATTTTCAAATGCCTGTCATTTTCATCAAAATGGTCATCCAAACTAAAAATATCATAAAAATGAAGACCAATAATTTTTCATTTTGATGATAATAAGAATGACAAACTACAAAGAAGTACAAATTGTATGGGAGTTCTTGGCTTTCTTTACTTATGACAACCTCACTGCAACAAGACAAAAAATCAGTGAGATAAATGATTCAAATACATCAAATAATAAAGTCTTCTGAAGTAGAGTTTTTATATTTCAATTGGAAATATAAACAAAGTCTTATTTTATAATACAAACCTAACCTTTTCTACTTTGAAATAATTGCCCTGGCATGTTTCTTACATTGTTTCGAAGAAGTCAGGCATACCTACCTTTCCTCTTTGCACCCATCTGATTCCTAGCTTTTTCTTTTTAAAGAATACTTATTAAACATTTGTGTGTGTGTGCCCATAGCACTCTATTAAGTACTCTGAATTATGTCAGGGCAAGAAATGAAGGAAAAGGGGAAGCGCAAATTAAAACAACAGTGAGATATCGCTACACACCTATAAAATGGCCAAAATCTGGAACACTGACAACACCAAATGCTGGCAAGGATGTAGAACAGAAGAAACTCTCATACATTGCCTGTGGGGGTGCAAAACAATACAGCTATTGGGGAAGGCAGTTTGGTGTTGTTTTTTTTTTTTTTATAAAGCTAAACATACTCTTACCTTATGATCAAGTAATTGCACCCGTTGGCATTTAAGCAAAAGAGCTTAACATTTATGTCTGCACAAAAACCTACACACAGATGTCAGCAGCCTTATTCATAATTGCCAAAACTTGGAAGCAACCAAGATGTCCATCAGTAGGTGAACAGAGAAACTATGGTATATCCAGACAATAGAATATTATTCGGTACTAAAAAGCTATCATGCCATGAAAAGGCTGGATAAATCTTAAACACATATTACTAAATGAAAGAAGCCAATCTGAAAAGCTACATACTCTAGAGTTTCGATGATATGACATCTGGAAAAGGCATAATTATGGAGACAATAAAAGATCAGCAGTTGTCATGGGTGGGGTGGGAGTAGGGATAAATAGACAGAGCAAAGGATTTTTAGGGCAGTTAAAATACTCTGTATGATATTATACATATTTCCAAACCAATAGAATGTATAACACCAGGTATGAACCCTAAGGTAAACTATGACTTTGGGTGATTATAATATGTCAGTGTGGGTTCATCCTTGGTAACAAATGTACCATTCTGGTAAGTTATGTTGATAACGGGGGAGGCTGTGCATATGTGAAGTTAGGGGGTTATGGGAAATCTCTGTACCTTCCTCTCAATTTTGTTGTGAATGTAAAACTGCTCTAAAAATAGTCTTTTTAAAAAATGAAGGGAACCAAGAAAAAAGGATGTATTTTTTAAAACACACTATTTTTCAAATAGCTTGCTTTCTAGAAAAAAAAAAGCCTTAAAAAAGAACTACATGCAACAAGCATGGTACAAGCCACAAAGTGCAAAGTGGCAGAATGGAATAGTAGAAAGAACACTAAACTTGAGTTAGAAAACTTGGGATCAAATCCAAATTACTGTGAAATTGGGCAAGACATTTATATTTACTTTTTCTAAATCCCAGTTTTCTTTTCTGTAAAGTAAGAATATTAACATTTCTTTTAGAGTTGTTTGGAGAATTAATGAGCTAAATCTCTGAAAATACCAGCATAGTATAATGACTGGCACACTTAACTAGCCACCCATTAAATGTTTCTTTTCCGTAAGTCTAGGAATGGAAAGCAAGGGGGAGCAAAAACTGGTGGGATTTTTTATAGTTTCATTACTTTGCCTACATGTCATAATTTATAGGGGAAAAACACTATCACAATGTATAGAAGAGCAGGAAAGCCCTGGCTGTCTTCATTCAAACCTATTTCTGCCAAGTCATTCTCCACTTTCTGTATTATCTTATGGGACCCAGTGAAGAAAAAGGTGTATTGTATGGCTAGATGTTAGCTGTAGTAGCAGAATTCAGAAACACTGTTTTTTACATTGGGAAAATGGTCTACGAAGGCAGCTATTTCCAGAAGAGCCAAAAATAGAAAGTAGACAGGCATGCTATGAAAGTAGCTAGAAAGGCAGCTCTAGGGCAGGGTTTCTCAACTGTAACACTAATTGCATTTTGGGCCCCATGGCTCTTTGTTGTGGGGGGCTGTGCTGTGCATTGTTAGATGCGTAGGAGCATCCCTCGCCTTGTATCATACCCCACCAATCATGACAACCTCAATTGCCAATAGATATTGCCAAATGTTCCTTTAGGAGGAAAAACTGCCCCTGGTTGAGAATCGCTGATTTAGATGGTAACAATGGAAGGAAAAGAAAAAGAAAAAAGAGTGAGGTAACTAATAAAACTGCCCAAAAGATTCACAGTTAAAAAACAGGCACAATTTTAAAAGATTTATCAACACAAAAATGATATATGTTTATATGAATCATGTCTGGGGAAAACTATCAGCAGTAGCTCTCAAGTAGATCATGCAATGAGCAGACGAAGAATAAATGTCATATGATGACTGTGTCGAAGGTCAGAAGCTGAGCGAAAGAAATAATGAGCTGGGTGGGGGTAGAACCAGGTCTGCGGTGATTTTTTTCAGTGTGCCAATTTTAACTTTCTTTTTTTTTTCCAAAAAACTAATTGAGGAAAACATGGTAGTAGATGGCAGGTGGATAGACAGGCAAAAGGATTAGAAATAGTCATTTGAAAGCATAATCAGATTAAAATATAAAAAGTCTTTTGTCCATTTTTCTTTTTTTCTTTTGAGGGGGTATTGATTTGTAATAATTCTTTTTCAATTATATGTGTTGCAATGTCCTCTCCAGTTTGTAACTTGTTTTTTTCATTCTCTTTAAGGTGACTTTTGAGAGAAGAAACATCACAATTATAATGCAATAAAATTTAATGATCTTTTCCTTAATGACTTTTTTCATTTTGTATCTTAAATTTTTCCCTACTCTGAAGATATTTTCTTAAAATTTTATAGTTTTGCCTTTCACATTTAATTCTTTACATCACTTAGAGCTGGTCTTCATATAAGGTATGAGGCAGGGGTCATAACCATATAAATGTCTCTGGGCTGTCCTAATTCACTCCACTGGCCACCCCACCTGTCTTTGCACTAAAGCTTTATATTAAATTCTCAATGCTGGTAGGTCAAGTCTCCCTACCTAATTCTTCTTAAAGAGTATAATATCATTACCTTAATCCCATCTTTTATTTATTAAACAGATTTCTTTTATGTTCTGTGCAATAGTTTTAACATGTGAAATGTTTGCAAATCTTCTTCTTAGTTAGTATGGTTTCTGATACTCTTTCTTGATACCTTGTATTGTAAGTATTTAATGTAAGCTCATTTTTTTTGGCGGGGATGGATTTTATCTGTGGGAATTTTTTGAGTCCTATATTCTAAATAGATTCTTTAGGAGAGAATTCATGTTTGCTTCTACCAGTGACTTGGGGGATTTTAAACTTGGGACCACACTAAATTCTTGGCTTTAATTTTCCTTTTCGTATCATATTCATAGTGTGAAGCTCAGCAGCAAACCCACAAGACCAGCTTGTGGTTACAAATGATTAGGGAGGTATTTTATTATTCTCAGGGCCAAGATTGGAACCAATCAGATTTTCTTGAAATGCTATGGGAAATGATAGGCTGATCTTATTATGCACTCTCACAGTGAAGGTGCAAAGATTTGGAAGTCTATGCTGAGGGGACCTTATGTTTATGAAGAACCTTGGACTTTGATTCTTTCTTGGTCCTCTTTCTTTCAATGAGGACAGAGTCTGTGAAACCCTAGCCCAGGGCTAACCAGGCTCAACAAATACCCTAAAGCTTACCTCTCTGGATGGCACTTTTACCTAGGTTTGTTTGTTTTGTTTTGTTTTAGCCTTTTAGGATAAACACACCATCACCATCTTTCACACCATCTTTCCAGTTCATAGTTGAATGCAATATTATGTTTATATCAATCATATCATTTTTAATTGTTTACCATGAAATGCTAGGGTGTCTAGTTCACCATACTAACAAGACATAAAGGTTAAATTTTATTTTTCTCCTCACCTTATCTATCTGTTCTCTTTTCTTTTTTAATTCCTGGTTTCAAAATACAAGATACTCATTTTGGAAAAAAAAAAAAAAACTCAAGTGGGGCGCCTGGGTGGCGCAGTCGGTTAAGCGTCTGGCTTCAGCCAGGTCATGATCTCGCGGTCCGTGAGTTCGAGCCCCGCGTCAGGCTCTGGGCTGATGGCTCAGAGCCTGGAGCCTGTTTCCAATTCTGTGTCTCCCTCTCTCTCTGCCCCTCCCCCATTCATGCTCTGTCTCTCTCTGTCCCAAAAATAAATAAACGTTAAAAAAAAAACTAAAAAAAAAAAACTCAAGTGATATGGAAATATAAAAGTAAAAAAATCACAGCCTCCTGTCCAACCTCCCCATAACTCTAAGGAAAAGACACTTTTATAGTTTGCTCTCATACAATATATATTTTTATTTTTACAAAAATAGTATTATGTCTACAAACATTCCCCTATTGCTCCTTAACATGGTTTTAAAAAATAAACAAACATACATCAGGTAGAATTTAACATGTCATTAATTATAGATCTACATCATGAATATTTTCAAAAGAAAATACTGTCTTGCAAATATTGAATTTCTTTGTCTTTTCTTCAATATAGAATCCTATTTTCTGAAAGACATTCTGAAAGTGTATTTTAACTTGTTTTATTAAATATGCAATGTTTCATTACGGATCCACATTTCATTTATAACTATGTTATTTACCAATAAACATAGATTCAACATATTTTCAAGGTTAGATATTCTCATTTCTCTTTGTAAGACTGCATGATCAGAAGTTATCAACCTCAGTGGGTTTAGAAATTTGTAAGTTATTAGTTAATAGTAGGTTTACAAAATATTCCCAACATGCTATGCAAGTGTTATTTCAAATGACACTAAGCAGATTTAAAGTAGTTATACTCCTTAAAGGGACTCAATATTCTCACTGGCTTTGAGGTACCACCTTCTCTGGCTGTTCACATGTGCTATGAAAGAATAGTTCTGAGATTTCAAATGAACAATTAGTGACATTTACCAATATTTTGGATGTCCAGTATCTAAGAAGATAGATGTTACACATATTTTAAAGATGTGCTGAAAACCCATACCAATTTATTTAAAGTACTAACTGATTAAAATATTCCACCAACTATAGAAGTTATTTATTGTGAGAAAAAGATCAAAGATCTTTGTTTTAAATTTTGTCTATTTTATCAAAAGATGTTTTAAATATGGCTTTTGGAAAACTTTTGGAAACAAGGGAAAATAGTCTTTAAGAATTAAAGTTCATTTCTGGCAGGGATGGGTTGCAGAAGCTGCAACAAAACCTGCCACAAATTTAATAAAGTTTAATAAAAAAAACAACTGTATAAAAATTAACATTTATGCCAACCATATTTTCAAAGAATAGTGACAGATAGGAAAAAGAATAGGTGGAAAGAATTTTTTTTTCTAATTATAGGAAGCTCATGACAGAGAACAAGAGAAAAACTCTAGGCAATAAAAAGTGCTCTACATGGAAGGAAATGTAATTATAGTATACTAGGTTTTGCAATGAAGAATATTTCCATAACACCAGTAAGCTAATTATTTACTTTTAAAACTACATTGGCAAGACGCGGGGGCAGAGAGCTACCAGGTGGTACAAGTGAGCTAGGTCATCATCTAATGATAATAGATAGATTATCTATAATTTCTATCTGTAAACAATGTATAATAATGGTAAACTTACATAGAATAGTAAACCCCCACCCCCATATTATTTACAAATAGGTGGATGAATTACTTGGGAAAATAAAAGCAAGTGAAAGTTAAGGCAGTTAAAAATTAAAAGCAGTTAACTGTTGGTGGGCTCGTAGGGAGGGGACACTCAATACCATTTGACTCAACATACACAAAAAATATTTTTTTTTTCTTAAAAAACAAAGGGAAAAGAGTAAGGCCCTAACAGGGAATCTAAGGCTGCCTATGCATTCTCACTCCACTTCTGCATTTAGTATCCAATGGAGAATCAATGTAGCGTGATGAGGGTTGGGTTTGGATACACACAAATATGGGTTTGAATTCTGGCTCTGCAACTGACCAATTCAAACATCTGTGAGATGTCGCTTAATATTTTACAGGCCATTTTTTTTGTATATAATTAGTCGGTAATGATTTCTACCATGCAGAGTTACTGTGAGGACTACCAATAACCTACGTGAAGCATATGACATGTAGAAAATGCTTGTTTAATAGTAGTTGCTATTATTAATCATTATCTCTTGCTAAGGAAAACAACAGCAAACTCAATCAAAGTTTATAATTTCTAAAGCTACAATCTTATGGGGCGCCTGGGTGGCTCAGTCGGTTAAGCGTCCGACTTCGGCTCAGGTCATGATCTCGCGGTCCGTGAGTTCAAGCCCCGCGTCGGGCTCTGGGCTGACAGCTCAGAGCCTGGAGCCTGTTTCCGATTCTGTGTCTCCCTCTCTCTCTGACCCTCCCCCGTTCATGCTCTGTCTCTCGCTGTCTCAAAAATAAATAAACATTAAAAAAAATTAAAAAAAAAATAAAGCTACAATCTTATTTTGGATTCTAAATCATATAACTATCAGGTGAGTTTTATTATCTGCATTTTACAGTTGAGCACAAAGGATAAGCATGCATGACCATATCTTTCTATTAGTAGGAACTTAAACTTGAAACAAATCTGCAAATAGTCTCTCTCAAAAATAATTCTGCCTCATTTAAACAATAAACAGGAAAGCAGAAAAGGCCTTTTCTGAGGTTTTGTAGAATGTTTTAATCAACAAAATTTTTTCATTATAGTTAGCAATAGGGTGATTAATGGTGGGGAAGATAAAAGAAAAGTTCCAAACAGAAAATAGCTGTGAATCTAGGTACCAGTCCAAGGCCCAAGGCCTCCTAGTATTTATAAGGTAGAGAGAAATGTAATTATTTTTACTTAAAGTAGCCTAGATAATAGACCTAACAGAACTCTAATAGTAGAGTTAGATTCAACTGTGATCATGTACTTCTTGACCTATTCATTTGTACCTAAGTCTTCATAACTCTGTAAAGCGTGTTAAAAAATTCATCATTCTTGGGGCACCTGGGAGGCTCAGTAGGTTAAGCATCTGACTTTGGCTCAGGTCATGATCTCACAGTTCTTGAGTTCAAGCCCCGTGTCAGGCTCTGTGCTGACAGCTCAGGGTCTGGAGCCTGCTTTAGATTCTGTGTTTCCTTCTCTCTCTGTCCCTCCCCTGCTTGTGCTCTGTCTCTTTCTGTCTGTCAAAAATAAATAAACATTAAAAAAAATTATCATTCTTTTAAAATTACAGACTTTAAAGAAGGTGGGCTATTGACATAACTTTTCAAGTCTGATGCTGTCATGTCTTGTTATAATTCATGGAGTCAAAGAAAGAAATGCTCATTCATGTGACATCTACTCCCTAAATCTCAAGCACAGCATCTAGGATACTGTGAACCACCTTTGAAGGCCCAGATTTGCAAATCCAGGTCTGTGAACAATGAACTAGAATTCAAACTAAATTTAAACTTTGATAACAGGGACTTAGTCACCAGTGTTTACCACAGTGTCAATGCCTGGCAGACAGCAGGTGCTTGGTCAATATTTGTGACATGGATAAATAAATGAGTGAAAGAGTGAATAATTCTTAAGTGATTATTTGAGTTTTCATTCTGCAAAGATAAAATGACCAAGTACAAAATTAAATAATAAATTATTTTATTTATAATGCATGAATTATTTTTCCTTCATTTAAAAAATAGAATAATATAGATTAAGTGAAGTTTCACTTGTAGGAAAAATTCTGCTACTTACATACATATAAAGTCAATGGTATAGTTTCACTACTTAATTTAAAAAATAAAATAATATAGATTAAGTGAAGTATCACTTGTAGGAAAAATTCTGCCACTTACATACATGTAAAGTCAATGGTATAGTTTCACTACTTCTGTTTCATAATGAGGTATTTTCACCTATCCCTTAGTAGCAAAACTAATGAGAACAGTAATAGTAAATGTAACAATGTTTTTTAATCTAAAATACTATAGTCACTATAATATAGGCCTGACATTTATTATCTCATTCACCCTTCACAACAAACTTATGAAACAGATTATCACCACATTTGACAGATGAAGAAAATGGGGAGTTTAAGTAGGTAATTTGCACAAGATCACAAAGATGATAGAACCCAGAGAAAAAAATCAGCCTAATTCTAAAATAACTGGCTTAACCCTAGGGGCAGTTAACACACACACACACACACACACACACAGTCCTACCACGTCTCGCCTGCTGTCCAACCCCAACCATGACACAATATTTTATCTATTCTCTCAACATCTATTGTACACTAATTATACTCCAGGTCCTATGCTAGGCTCTCCTAAAGATCACTTGTAATTCTGAAATACAACAAAAAATGCTACATACCAACACTGCTCTCTGGAACCACACTGTTGAGAACTAGACTCTGAAAGTTTCCACACTCTGTTCATATGCATGTGTGACATGTGTGCTTTTGTTTGTCTTACTAAGATACACACTTCTTTTAGGCAGGGTGGTACCAGGTTTATTTTTATATCCCTTAAAAATGCCTAGCACAGTGCTTTGCTCATAAAAAGTTCCTAATAAACACTGTTCAAAAATAACACTATGTGTAAATTGAACTAAATTTCCTTGGCTGAGAGAAAATGTAAATGAAGATTTTATCTTCCAATCTTCTGTGCAATTATCTTACACTTAAAAAAACCATAAATTCCAAAAACAGGACAGTTTTATTATTTTAAATCTTTTATTGGTAAGATTTAATAAAATTGTTAAATTTTCATGGAAACATATGAGATCTATGCTGATAAATCGCATGTAGTATGTAAATAGATTTTATTTGCTTTTCATATTTTATAACCTTAGGTAATTTTCTTTTTATAACATGGCCTTCCCCTACAATCCAAGTTAGGACATATGATTGCACAAGGATAAATTGATTCCATTTTAAAGAGGATAAATAATAATTTTTCTGTTTTTTTCTCAGAGCCATTATTATGATTACAGAACTATATGAATACTTGATTATGTAAGAATTAATATAAAAAAAGAAACCACATACTGGCAGGAATTATTTTATTTCCTCTTCTGACACTGCATTTTGCTTTTTAGTCTAGATAAAAATAAAATCAATTTGAAAAGACAGATTTTAATCTGAGATGATACTGAGCATTTTTTGTGTGTGTGTGGAAAAATAAGATATGTGGCAATTCATACTATGCGTTAGAGATATGACTCTGGCCCTGAGTTTACACGATTGATGGGTTTCTATCTGAATAGGCATACATGTGAATCGTAACTGTAATAATGCTTACCAGAGACAGTGGATATGACCTCAACCAGTTTCTCCTTTTATCTTTAGCATTAAATTGTTTCCTCTATAGCAAAATGTTTTTGAGAAGCACACACAAAATCCTATGCATTAGTTAAAATATAACACAAAATAACACATATACACATCCATAGCATGATTTCAGTAGACAAAACAATGATGTTAACTATTCCTAGAAAACCTCATCCAATAACCAATTTCTGAAATTACATGCTTGCCCAGGGTACAAATCATTCATTTGTGAGTTAAAATAAACCCAGAGGGCAGAATAGTTGCATAGCAGTATATTTTGTATTATTTTCTTTACTGACCATATATACAAATGCTACTTATTTTACTAGGCCTGAGTATTCTCACTGAATATTCTGTCTGGCTCTAAAATTAGAAACTTATTTAGACTCATTCTTCTCTGATAGGACAAAAATGCTACAGTGCTATCATCTGGTCACCAGTCAGTTGGCTGGCTCCTAAGTGCTCACAGAAGAGAAAAGGACATCATCACTCAGTACACTGACCATGTAGTCTTATTGTTAGTAATCTTTGTTTTGTTGTTCCTCCTCTAAATCATAATGAGGTTTTTCTCCTTCTTATATGGTATAATACTGAAATTGAAACTGGAACCCCTGGGAGGCATAAACTTATCTTGCAGAAATGATTTAATTAATCTGTGCTCTTATTACTTAGTAGTAAGATCTTAGGTAAGTTATCCCACATAGTAATATTTGACATTCCAACCTTATAGAATAACTATGGTAATAAAGGGTAGCAGCATTTAAGAAGTCCAATGAAGGCCCTGTGCCACTTGTTTTACATATATTGTCACATTTAATATTCAAAGCAACCAACCTTATAAGGTAAATATGATCATTTCCACTTTATATATAAGGACACTAAAAAATCATAAATTTGAAGTAATGCCATAATAAATGGCATAACCAGGAATCAAACCTAGGTCTACATGACTAAACTGATCATGAAGTGAAATAAATATATGAAAGTAAGATAATGAAGTGAATAGGTAATTATAAAAGCAAAAAAAAAAAAAAAATCCCAGGAACTGCAATCCTGGTAATGGTACAGTAACTTGAACCAGACTTGTTATCATCCCATGGTAACAATTACAAACTGAAAAAAATCCTAAAACAAACAAATAAAAAACAACTATTTGGAGACTGATCAAAAGTAGGCAAAACCAGAAAAAGAGACTCCGACCCTTGAAAGAAGAGAACATTCCTGGACAAGATCTATATTTATATAGCTTTTCCTCTGAGGTAAAAAGTTGTGGGAGTAGCCAGAGCTAAAGCAGAAAGTCACATTCTTACTGGCTTGAGGTATTAGAGGCCAGAGTTTAGGGCTGAAAGAATGGTTGAAAATTGAGGGTTGTAGTAGGACATGGATTTTGGAAAGCAGGGAAACACAGAAGGAGAGATTAAAAAAGTTGCATATATTTCCCACCCCTGAACTACACACACATGGGGAAGACTTCAAAGATCCTACTGGAAAAAAATAGCTGAAAGGATGAAAAGGGATTTCTGCTGCTTCCCATTGCACAAGACAAAGAGTTTGGAGTTTGAATCTCACCAAACTGAAGCAGCTTGGTGAACAACTTAGACTTTCCACAGAAATCCCCAAAGGGCCACATTTTTGGAGTTAAGATTATATCCCTGTATTAAAAGAGTCACCCCAGGATTTAAGGTAAAACCAAAAGAGACCCATTCTAACGAGACAAAAAACCAAGCCTTTACTAGAAAAAGATAAGCAGCCAGTAATTTAACTGTTAGAAAAAAAGTTAATATTCTCCAGAGGAAAATAATAGAATCCAGAGTCTCTAAAGTATATAATCTACCCAGTATAGAATAAAAAATCTCAACACATGAACAAATAGGAGAATGTGACCAAAACTCATAGAAAAAGCAACAAAAGAACAAATCTGTAATGACTGAGAAAGTACTTTAATGCAGCTATTATAAATATTATCAAGAACATGGGAACCCTGGTTGACTTAGTGGGTGGAGTATGTGACTCTTGATCTTGGGGCTGTGAATTCAACCCCATGTCAGGTATAGAAATTAATTAAAAATAAAATCTTAAAAATAAAAATAAATACTATCAAGAACATAAAAAATATCATCATGATGAGTGCACAGAGAATCTTAGAAGAAATGGAAACAATAAATAAGAATCAAATACACTAAAAATGGTTAAAATTATAAATTTTATTATGTACCTCTTACCACAATAAATTTTTGTAATGATTTAAATTGAAATTATAGAACTGAAAGTGCTTTATCAAAATGAAAAATTCACTGGATGGCTTAACAGCATATTGAAGATGACAGGAAAACCAGCCAGAGAACTTGGAGACAGATGAACAGAAATTTCTGAAGAGTCTCAGTGACCCACATAGCCAAGAAACAGAATCAAGTAATTTATCATACATGTATATAGAGTCCCAGAAAAAAAAAGAAAGAGAAAATAGGCAGGAAAAAATATTTGATTAAATAATAAGTAAAATTTCCCATGTTTGGTGAAAAAAAATTAACCTACAGATCTAAGAAGCTCAGCAAAACTCAAGAACAAAACATACAAAGAAACATAATCTAGGCACATCATATCAAATTGCTAAACAACATGGATAGAGAGTAAATCTTAGAGTTGCCACAGGAAAAAAGAAAATTTAATTCTGTCATCAGAGAACTGATTCTTATAATTGATGTAACTCTAGAAATTCAACTGTTCATTCAGCCCTATTTCACTTTTTAAAGAATTTTTTGATTTGCAGTTAGTAAAACCTTGGATTGTGAGTAATTTATTCTGTGAGTGTTCTGCAAGATGATAAAATATTTCTAATAAATTTTAACTTGATAAACAGTGATGTCCTGCAATACAAGTAATATATGTCGCTGAATGCCACATGATCACAGCTGAGCCAATGGTTCTTGAAATTCGCTTTGATATACAAGTGCTCTGGATTACAAGCATGTTTCTGGAGCAAATTATGCTTGCAAATCAAAGTTTTACTGAACCTATTTTTCCTTTACTCAGAGCTATGAGAGCTATGATGGTGTGTGTCATATCTATAGTGGGAAAAGTATTTATAGGTTCAAAAAAAGTTAAAATAATTAAATTAATATTGTTCTGGATATACTAGCTAATTAGGTAGAAGAAAGAAATAGAGATATAAATATTAGAAAGGAAGAGGCACTACCCTTAATAATGGATAAATTCAGATAGAGACTTAATAAGAAAATAGTGGATTGAACAATACTGTAGATCAAATGGAACTAACAGACAACTATAGAACACCCCATCCAATTAACAGAAAAATATGTATTCTTTCCAAGCATGTACGGAACATTTTGGAGGACTGATCATGTATTAGGCTACAAAACAATTCTCAAAAAATTCAAGAATATAGAAATTATAGCAAGTATGCTTTTTATCACAATGGAATGGCATTAGAAATCATAATAGGAGGAAAGCTGAAAAATACACAAATATATGGAAATTAAAGTGTATACTCCTGAACAAGCAATGGAGCAAAGAAATCAAAAGAGAAATTTAAACAATATCTTGAAACAAATGAAAATGGAAACACAACATACCAAAATGTATGGGGTATAGCAAAAAGCAGTTCTAACAGTAAGGTTTATAAATGCATACACAAAGAAAATAGATCTCAAATAAACAACCTAATATTACATCTCAAGGAACTAGAAAAAGACCAAACTAAGTCCAAAATTAGCATAAGGAAGGAAATAATAAAAATTAGAGCTGAAATAAATGAAAGAATAAGGAAACAAAGGATTAACAAAGCTAAGACTTGGTTCTTTGAAAAAATAAACAAAATTGACAAACCCTTAGCCAGACTAAGCAAAAGAAAGGACTCTAAATACGATTATAAATGAAAGAGAAGACGTTACAACAGAAACCACAGAAATATAAAGAATAACAGACCTACTATGAACAATAATATGCCAATAAATTGGACAATCTAGAAAAATGAATACATTCCTAGAAATAAACAATCTACCAAGACTAAATCATAAAGAAAGAGAAAACTCAAATAGACCAATGAGTAAGATTAATTCAGTAATCAAAAATTTTATAACAAACAAAACCCCAGGACTTGATAGTTTCACTGGTGAATTCCACCAAACATTTAAAGAATACCAAACCATCTCAAACATTTCCAAAAAAATTAAGAGGAGACAAGACTTCTAAGATAATTTTTACAAGGCCAGAATTATCCTACTACAAAGGCAGGTAAGGATACTATAGTAAAAGAAAACTACAGGTCAATATACCTAATGAATATACAGACAAAAATTTCAACAAAATATTAGCGAACTGAATTCAACAGCATATTAAAAGGGTCTTCACTATGATCACATGGGACAGATCCCTAGGATGCAAAGATGGTTCAATACATGCAAATCAGTAAATGTGAAATATCATAATAACAGCATGTAGATCAAAATCATACAATCTAAATAGATGCAAAGGAAGCATTTGACAAGTTCCAACATACTTTCATGATAAAAACCCTCAACAAAAATCTCAACATAATAAAACCCTGTATAAGAAGGGTTATATAAAATACTTAGGAATACATTTAACCAAGGAGGTGAAAGACCTGTACAATGAAAATCGTAAGACACTGATAAAAGAAAATGAAGAAGACAAAAATAAGTGAAATGATATCTCATGTCATAGATTAGAAGAATTAGTATCATTAAAATGTCCATACTACCAAAATTCATCTATAGATTCAGTGCAATCCCTATCAAAATTCCAGTGGTATTTTTTTTTTATAGATAGAAAAAATCTTAAAATTCTTATGGAATCACAAAAGACCCCTAATAGCCAAAGCAACCCTGAGAAAGAACAAAGCTAGAGACATCATGCTTCCTGATTCCAAACTATAGTACAAATCTAAAGGAATCAGTAATATGGTATTGGCATAAAAACAGACACAAAGACCAATGGAATCAAATATAGAACCCAGAAATAAACCCATATATATGGTCAACAAGGGCCCAAACTGACAAGGAAGGAGCCAAGAAAATTCAATGGGGAAAAGATA
Source organism: Prionailurus bengalensis (assembly GCF_016509475.1). NCBI lineage: Eukaryota > Metazoa > Chordata > Mammalia > Carnivora > Felidae > Prionailurus > Prionailurus bengalensis. The sequence continues at coordinate 139,888,253 of NC_057345.1, read as the reverse complement.
GTCTTTCCAATAAATGGTGTTGGAAAAACTGGATATTCACATGCAAAATAACAAAAGTGGACCCTTATCTTATACCACTCAGAAAAATTAACTTGAATTTAATGCTTAAATGTAAGAGCTGAAACCATAAAACTACTAGAAATAGGAAAAAACTTCTTGACCTTGCTCTTGGCAATGATGTTTTTGATATGACATCAAAAGCACAAGAACAAAGAAAAATTAAACCAGTGGGACTACATTAAACATGCTTCTACACTGCGAAAAAAAGAAAATCAACAAAATGAAAAGGCAAGTTATGGAACAGAAGAAAATATTTGCAAATCATATACCTGATAAGGGGTTAATATCCAAAATATGTAAGAAACTCCTACAACTCAACAGCAAAAAACCAAATTATCCAATTTTAAAAATGGCAAAGAAAATAAATATACATTTTTCCCAAGTAAATACCAAAGGTATGGTCAAAGGTACATAAAAAGAGCCCAACATCAATAATCATCAGGAAAATGCAAATCAAAAACCACAATGAGATACCACTTCACACCTGTTAAAATAGCTATTATCAAAAATACAAGAGATAGTAAATGCTGGTAAGGATGGGGAGAAAAAAGAACCCTTGAGCACGGCTGGCAGGAATATAAATTGGTACAGCCATTATGGAAAACAGTATGGGGGGGTCTTCAAAATATTAAAAATGGAACTACCATATGACCTAGCAATTCCACTTCTGGGCGTATATCTGAAGAAAATAACATCACTATCTCAAAGAGATATTTGCATCCCCATATTCACTGAAGCATTGTTTACAATAGCCAAGACATAGAAACAACCTGTGTCTATCAATGGATAAGGAAAATGTGATCTGATGTGTACATGCATGTGTGTGTGTTTATAACATGAAATATTATTCATCCACACAAAGAAGGAAACCCTGCCATTTGTGACTATAGGGATGAAACTTGAGAATATGATGTTAAATGAAATAAGTCAGAGAAAAACAAAAACTGTATGATCTTACTTAAATGTGGATTCTAAAATAAAAATGAACTCATAGAAACAGAAAGTAGATTGGTGGCTGCTGAGGTGGGAGAAATGGGTGAGGGTGGTCAAAGGGTACAAACTTCCAGTTATAAGATGAGTAAGTTCTGGGGATCTAATGCACAGCATGGTGACTAGAGTTAACAATACTATATTGAATACCTGAAAGTTGCTAGAAGAGCAGATCTTAAACCTTCTCTCCACAAACACACACACACACACACACACACACACACACACACACAGGAGCTATATGAAGTGATGGATGTGCTAACTAAACTTATTGTGGTATTCATCTGCAATACATACTTATATCAAATCATCATATTGTACACCTTAAACTTATACAATGTTATATGTCAACTCAATAAACTTAGGTGGGGGGAAAGGAAGAGATAATTGTATCCTTATTTCCATGATAACATGCATGTATATTTGAGAAACCCAAGAAAGTCAACAGAAAACCCCCTAAAAGGAATTTAGAAAGGTACTAATTACATAATTAGTATATGGAAGTCAATGATTCTCCTATATATATATGACATGCCCAATTATAAAATAAAAACTAGTAACAAATTCATTTAATATGAAAATCACAACAAAAATAAGTAACTCAGAATAAACAAATCCGGATATCTATAAGACATGTAATCTGTTTTCAGGACAGATATAACCATTATTCAAAGACTCGTTTTTCTGCCTAAATTAGTCTTTTAATAAGATTCTCGTTAAAATACCAGTAAGATTTTTTATTTTGAGAACATGAAAGCTGACACCAAAGTTCATCAAAAAACATGTCATTATCTACAAGTATTTTGAAAAGAAAAAAAAAAAAAAAGAGGAGTAAAGAGGAGACCAGTCCTTCCAGAGTATAAAAACACTGTGAAGATACAGTAATTAAGGACTTTTATACTAGAGAAGAAATAGACAAATAGAAAATGTATACCAGAGAATCCTGAAATATATTCCAATATACATAAGATTTTAATCCAATATACATATGATAAAGGTGACTTTTAAAAAAAAGATTAGTCAATACCAAAAAAATAAAAATAAAATAAAATAAAAAATGATTAATCAGTAAGAGCTGCTGGGACACTAAGAAAATTCCAGGTTATTTAAAGATTTAAATATAATATAAAAACTTTATTTAAAAAAAATGAGAGGGAAGGATGAATAGGCAGAGTATAGAGGATTTTTAAGGCAGTGAAACTACTGTGCATGATATCATGATAGTGGGTACATGCCTTTATAAATTTGTCCAAATCCATAAGATGTACACCGATGGTGAACCCTAAGGTAAACTGGAAACTTTAGGTAACAATGATGTATCAATGTAGGTTTATCAATTGTAACAAATGTACCACTGTGGTGGGGAAACTGATAAGGAGGAGGCTATGAATGTTTGGGGGCTGTGGGCCTATGGGAAAACTCTGTATGTTTCAGCTTTAATATAAACCTAAAACTGCTATAATAAAGTTTCTCAACAAAAATTAATCCATAAGAGTAGGAAAGAAAAAATGGTGTTATACTCTTGGACATAATCTAAAGAAGCTATAAGAGAAAAGACTGATTATTTGACTAAACCAAAACTTAAAATTTCAGTATGGGAAAAAAGAAACTACCACAAATCAAGTCGAGTGCAAATTAAACTGTAGGAAAAGGTGTGAAATACATGAGAAAAGGTACATTTTATTAGTGTACCAAGAATTCTTAGAATTCAATAAGACATAAAGGAAAGGCCATTAGTAAAGAAAAATGGATATGCTGCATTTATGTAAAAGAAAGCATATACAGTATATGCCTATGTATAAGTGTGCATATATGTGTGTGTTAAATGTATGTACACACATAAACTTGTATGTGGATAGAGGATTTCTGAAATGATACATAAAATAAGTTAATACAAGTTACTTGTGGAAAGTAGAAATAGGATAGTTTCAAATTTTACTTTTTATTTTATGCTTTTTCACATTATTTGTTTCTTATTTTAAAAATCATGAGTATGTATTGCTTTAATAATTCCAAAGTAAAACCTAACACAACATATTCCTTCTGAAGAAACTTACCGTAATATGCTGATTGTTTAAACCAACACACATTAAAATTTCTGTGGTCCCTCTTTCCACAACTGACAGTATTACATACTGGATTCTATTATGGAGTTTAAACATTTCAAAACAGGTAGTGATTTACTAAAATCCAGTAAAACAAAAAGCAGTAAAATTCTAGAATAAGGGAAGTTATCTAAATATAAATGTAAACTCAATTTTACTTAAGGACTTTTTTTCTTCTCAAATTGTTTTTGAAGTACACAGCAGAAGAAAGAAAATAATTATTGTTGTTTTCATTTTGCTTCTTTCAAGTCAGAACCACAGAGTTTTCTCTAGAAATTCCTTTCCCTTCACTCCCGCTGAGGCTCCAAATCAATGGAGTCCCGTCCTCCAAAGCCCATTACATTCTCAGACCTTTCTCTTATGGATGCTGTTTCTCTATCCGCAGCAGTTTTTATTCCAGGAATCTGGCCTCTCTCCCCAAGATTGTGGCTATTAACAAGCAATAGCTGTATCAAAAGCAACTTGATCAGTTGTAGACTCAGTAAATGAGCATACAGGCAAGGAACAATGATAGTAATTAACATTACTATCCGAGTCTTAGCCTTTAGTAATTTGAGATACAGCCTATAGCATATCATATAGAGTTTTCAAGAAGTTTCTCCTCAAACATTCTGGATCAAGATGAAACTTTTTCTAATATTCATAATGCAACTTCTTTCTGAACAATTAAGTACACTGGAATTCCTATTTCATGTATTTTGGTTAACGCCTAAGTGGTAATACAAATAACCAATTCATGTATAAATGAAATGCAATTACTCAATTGCTTCGATGATACTTTACTATAGCGATTATCAAATCTATTATGTTCTATGTTTCTTCACATCTACAAATTGTATCTACTACTATGGTGTCTGACACATAAAAGCTTTCTGAATGTATAGATGGATAAATACATGTAACAGAAGAACTGTCAATTACTTACAAACATAGCAGATTGGATAGAGCAGGTTAGAGAGGGCCCTAGAAGTTTTCTAAAACTGTAAGAATTCCATAAGTCGCCCCTACCCTATTACTCCCCACCGTAACTATCACTGTCATACTCCTAGCATATAAGCTCATTCACTCTCACCAGGAACATGCTATTGATATTAAGGCCTCCATAAAAGAAATCAGTCCATTTCAGTCTCAGATATACGTTGGGCCTTGGAATATAGACATTTGAGGGCAAAAGCACAATGCCCTAATGTTTTCCTTAGGTATGTTACCAGTAATTCGGGGTATTTACTTCACTCTTACTGATGTCTATCAAACTATAAAGTCCTTATTGTTTTATGTGCTAATTTATGTCTTCAAATTCCTTACTTTTCAGTTCAAAGTTTTACTAATTAGATCAGCACACCTCTAAGTAGATCTTATGATTTCAATTTCTGTGAGGCACATTCTTATCCAGACGTCCAATACTTTTGTATCATTTCCACTTCTACAGAATCCAATTCTATGGAATAAATAATGCTCAGTCACGCAGGTAGTAATTACCAGAATTGAAATTAACCAGTAGAGATAGGGCTAAAACATCTACATTTTTAAAAAGTTCTCCAGGTTATGCTGAAGCATAGTCAGGGTGGTGAACTGCTACTGTAGTAATTTGATCCAAAGTTTAGAAAATCAAACTCCATTCCTTAAATAGTCAACTGCTCATTTAATCTTGTACTTTGTTTTCTTTCCCCGGAGTTTCAACATTCATTTGGAAAATGAGATAAAAATATAAACCAAAGCCGTAAGTCCTTCAGTTTACTGAAAAATTCTGGGAAATAAAGAACATATCTCCACTCTGCAGCATTTCAAGCTCTCTGGTTTCTGTCTGTTTATCTCCTATACCAAATTTAAAGAAGATATTTAATGTGAAAGGCGTATAACTGAATTAGCTTCAGAACTTCCTTACTTTCTTTCTTTATTTTCTTTTTTCAACGTTTATTTATTTTTGGGACAGAGAGAGACAGAGCATGAACGGGGGAGGGGCAGAGAGAGAGGGAGACACAGAATCGGAAACTGGCTCCAGGCTCTGAGCCATCAGCCCAGAGCCCGACGCGGGGCTCGAACTCCCGGACCGCGAGATCATGACCTGGCTGAAGTCGGACGCTTAACCGACTGCGCCACCCAGGCGCCCCAAGAACTTCCTTACTTTCAATATCATTCTTTCTGGATGCCGTCTATAAGTAGAGGGGCTAATTACAATTTCCTTCATTCACTTCATAAACATTTATTGAGTACCTATTACATGCAAATAATAATGTGAAGCAGGTTTTACCTGAAAGAAGAGTATGTTTCAGAAATTTTATGTTTCATGTAACAAAGAAAAAACAAAAGGGCCCCAATTCAAGAATTTTTTGTTTTTTTATCTTTTATATTTTTAAAAATATTAATTCCAATATAATTAATGTACAGTATTAGTTTCAGTTGTGCAATATAGTGATTCAAAAATTCTACACTTATTCAGTGCTCATCATAATAAGTGTACTCTGAATTGTCTTCACCTATTTTACCCATTCTCCCACCCACCTTCCTTCCGGTAACCATCAATTTGTTGTCTACAGCTAAGAATCTATTTTATTCTCTCTTTTTTCTTTATTGCTTTTGTTTCTTAAATTCCACATATGAGTGAAATCATATGGTATTTGTCTTTCTCTGACTGACTTATTTCACAAAGCATTATACTCTCTAGCTCCATTCAGGTTGCAAATGATGATTTCATTCTTTGCTATGGCTGAGTAATATTCCATTGCATATATACACTATATCTTCTTTATCCATTCATCTATGCATGGACGCTTGAGTTGCTTTCATAATTTGGCTATTATAGATAATACTGCTATAAACATCAAGGTGCATGTATTCCTTTGAATTAGTATTTTTGTATTCTTTGTGTGAATACCCAGTAGTGGAATTACTGGATTATATAATAACTCTATTTTTATTTTTTTAAGGAACCTACATACTGATTTCCCTAGTGGTTGCACCAGTCTGCATTCCCACCAACACTGCAAAAGTATTTCTTTTTTTTTTTTTAATCTTTATTCATCTTTGAGAGAGAGAGAGGGGAGGGGGGAGAGAGCGAGACAGAGAATGAACAGGGGAGGGGCAGAGAGAAAGCGAGACACAGAATCTGAAGCAGGCTCCAGGCTCTGAGCTGTAAATGCAGAGCCCAATGTGGGGCTCAAACTCATGGACTGCAACATCATGATCTGAGCCAAAGTCAGATGCTTAATGGACTGAGCCATCCAGGAGCCCCAAGAGTATTTCTTTTTCTTCACACCCTCGCCAACACTTGTTTCTTGTGTTTTTGATTTTAGTGATTCTGACAGGTGTAAGGTGATATCTCCTTGTGGTTTTGATTTGCATTTCCCTGATGGTGAGTGATGTTGAGCATCTTTTCATGTGCTGTTGGCCATCTGGATGTCTTCTTTGGAGAAATGTCTGTTAATATCTTTGGCCCAACTTTCAACTGGATTATTTGTTTTTGGAGTGTTGAGTTGTATTAGCTCTTAATATATTTTGGATACTAACTCTTTATTGGATATGATATGTCATATGCAATTATCTTCTCCCATTCAGTAGGCTATCTTTTAGTTTTGTTGTTTTCTTTGCTGTGCAGAGCTTTTTATTTTAATAAAGTTATAATAGTTTATTTTTGTTTTATTTTCTTTCCTTAAGGACACATATCTAGAAAAATGTTGCTAAGGCTAATGTCAGAAAAATTACTGCCTATCCTCTCTTCTAGGATTTTTATGATTTCAGGTATCACATTTAAGTCTTTAATCCATTTTGAGTTTATTTTTGTGAATGGTGTAAGAAAGTGGTCCAGTCTCATTCTTTTGCATGTAGTTGTCCAGTTTTCCCAACACCATTTGTTGAAGAGACTTTTTCTCATTGCATATTCTTTCCTCCTTGATCAAAGATTAATTCACCATATAATCATGGGTCTATTACTGGGTTTTCTGTTCTGTTCCATTGATCTATGTCTATTTTTGTGCCAGTACCATATTGTTTTGATTACTATAGCTGTTATATATTAAAGTCTGGGATTGTGATGCTTCTAGTTTTGTTCTTTTTCAAGATTCCTTTGGCTCTTCAGGCTTTTTTTTGGTTCCATACAAATTTTCAGATTATTTGTTCTAATTCTGTAAAAAATGCAGTTGGTATTTTGATAGGGATTGCATTAAATCTATAGATTGCTTTGGGTAGTATGGACATTTTTGCAATATTTGTTCTTTCAATCCATGAGCATGGAATATATTTCCATTTCCTTGTGTCATCTTCAATTTCTCTCCTCAGTGTTGTGTAGTTCTCAGAGTACAGGTCTCTTACTTTGTTGGCTAAATTTATTCCTAGGTATTTTATTATTTTTGCTGTAGTTGAAAATAGTATAGTTTTCTTAACTTCTCTTTTGTTGCTTCATTTTTAGTGTATAGAAATGCCTTGGAGGGGCCCCTGGGTGGCTCAGTGGGTTAAGTGTCTGACTTTGGCTCAGGTCATGATCTTGTGGTTCATGAGTTTGAGCCCCGCATTGGACTCTGTGCTGACAGCTCAGAGCCTGAAGCCTGCTTTATAGTCTGTGTCTCCCTCTTTCTCTGCCCCTGCCCAGCTCACGCTCTGTCTCTTTTCTCTCAAAAATAAATAAACATTAAAAAAAATAAAAAAGAAATGCAGTGGATTTTTGTATGTTGATTACTGAATTCATTTACATGTTCTAGTAGTTTTTCTATATATATTGTTATGTTATCTGCAAATAGTGAACGTTCTACTTCTTCCTTACCAATTTAGAAGACTATTATTTCTTTTTGTTTTTCTGATTTCTGTTGCTAGGGCTTCTAGTACTATGTTGAATAAAAGTGGTGACAGTGGACATCTTCCTCATCTTAGGGCAAAAGCTCTTAGTTTTTCACTATTGAGCATGTGGTTCTTTTATATATTAGCCTTTATTATATTGAGGTATGTTTACTCTAAACCTATTTTCTTAAGGGTTTTTATCATGAATGGATGTTATACTTTGTCAAACGCTTTTTCTGCATCTATTGAAATAATCATATGGTTTTAATCCTTTCTCTTGTTAATGTGACATATCATGTTAATTGAGTTGTGAATATTGAACTACTCTTGTATCCCAGGAATAAACCCACTTCTGGTGAATGCTTTTTAAAATGTATTGCTGGATTCTGTTTGCTAATACTTTGTTGAGGATTTTTGCATCTATGTTCATTAGGGATATTAGCTTGTAGGGTTTTTTTGTTTGTTTGTTTGTTTTTTGTTTACTTGTTTATTTTGGTAGTGACTTTATATGGGTTTGGTTATCTGGGTAAAGCTGGTCTCATAGAATGAATTTGGAAGCTATCCATCCTCATCTATTTTTTTGGAATAGTTTGAGAGGAATAGGTATTAACTCTTCTGTAAATGTTTGGTAGAATTCACATATGAAGCCGTATGGTCCTGAACTTTGGTTTGTTTGTTTGTTTTTTAAGTTTTATTTTTTTTATTACTGATTCAATTTTATGGTTGGTAATTGGTCTGTTTAAATTTTCTATTTCTTCCTGATTTAGTGTTGGGAGTTCATATATTTCTAGGAATTTATCCATTTCTTCTAGGTTGTCCAATTTGTTGATGTATAATTTTTCATAATATTCTCTTATAATTCTTTGTAAATCTGTGGTGTTGCTTGTTATTTCTCCTTTTTCATTTCTGATTTTGTTTGCATCCTCTCTAGTTTTTGATGATATTGGCTAACAGTTATCAATTTTGTTGATTTTTCTAAAGAACTAGTTATGAGTTTCATCGGTCTGTTCTACTGGTTTTTGTTTGTTTGTTTTTTGTTTTTTGTTTCATTTCATTTATTTCAGCTGTAATCTTTATTATTTCCTTCCTTTGGGTGTTGGGTTTTGTTTATTTTTCTGTTTCTAGTTCTTTTAGGTGTAAGGTTATGTTGTTTATTTGAGATTTTTCTTGCTTACAGATAGGCCTGTATTGCTATAAACTTCCCTCCTAGAACAGATTTTGCTGCATTTTCAAGATTCATTTTCATTTGTATCCATGTATTTTTTTAATTTCCTCTTTGATTTCTTGCTTGACCCATTCATGGTTTACTAGTGTGTTATTTAACCTCCACGTATTTTTGGTCTTTACAGATTTTTTTCTTGAGGTGGATTTCTAGTTTCATAGCACTGAGAGTGGAAAAGATGCATGCTGGACTCCAATCTTTTTGAATCTGTTGAGACTTGTTTTGTGGCCTAACATATGATCTATTCTGGAGAATGTCCCAAGTACACTTGAAAAGAATGTGTATTGCACTGTTTTAGGATGGAATGCTCTGAGTTTATCTGTTAGAAACATCTGATCCAATGTGTCATTAAAAGTCACTGTCTCCTTGCAGATTTTCTTTTGGATGATCTATCCCTTGACATAAGTAGGGTGTCAAAGTCCTCTACTATTATTGTATTACTATTGATTACTTCTTTTATGTTTGTTATTAGCTGCTTTATGCATTTGGGTGCTCTCTGTTGGGTGCATATATATTTACAATTGTTACATTTTCTTGTTGGATTGTTCCCTTTATGATTATATCGTGTCCTTTTTTGTTTCCTGTTACAGTCTTTGTTTTAAATTTTATTTTGTCTGATACAAGTATTGCTATCCCAGCTTTCTTTTCATTTCCATTTGCATGATAATTGCTTTTCCATCCCTTTACTTTCAAACTACTTGTGTCTTTAGGTCTGAAATGAGTCTCTTGTAGGCAGCATATAGATAAGTCTTGCTTTTTAATCCATTCTGTCATCCTAGGTCTTTTGATTGGAGTGCTTAGTCCACTTACATTCAAACTAATTATTGATATGTATGTACTTACTGTCAGTTTATTTCTTGTTTTATAATTGCTTTTGTAGTTCTTTTTTCCTTTCCTCTCTTGCTCTTTTCTTTCACAGGCTGCTGGCTTTCTTTAGTGATATACTTAGATTCTTTTATTTATTTTTTACCTATTTATTATCCAGTTTTGATTTGTGGTTACCATTAGATTTACATATGACATTTTGTGCATATAGCAGTCTATATTAAGTTGACGGTCACTTATGTTTTTTTTTTAAAGTTATTAAACTGCTTTTTTTTAACTTGTTTTATTTTTTATTTTTTGAAATTTACATCTAAATTAGTTAGCATATAGTGCAACAATGATTTCAGAAGTAGATTCCTTAGTGCCCCTTACCCATTTAGCCCATCCCCCCCCCACAATCCCTCCAGTAACCCTCAGTTTGTTCTCCATATTTATGAGTCTCTTACGTTTTGTCCCCCTCCCTGTTTTTATATTATTTTTTGTTTCCCTTCCCTTAGGTTCATCTGTTTTATCTCTTAAAGTCCTCATATGAGTGAAGTCATATGATTTTTGTCTTTCTCTGACTGACTAATATCACTTAGCATAATACCCTCCAGTTCCATCCACATAGTTGCAAATGGCAAGGTTTCATTCTTTTTGATTGCCGAGTAATACTTCATCATGTATATATACCACATCTTCTTTATCCATTCATCCATCGATGGACATTTGGGCTCTTTCTATACTTTGGCTATTGTTGATAGTGCTGCTCTAAACATGGGGGTGCATGTGTCCCTTCGAAACAGCACACTTGTATCCCGTGGATAAATGCCTAGTAGTGCAATTGCTGGGTCGTAGGGTAGTTCTATTTTTAATTTTTTGAGGTACCTCCATACTGTTTTCCAGAGTGACTGCACCAGCTTGCATTCCCACCAGCAATGCAAAAGAGATCCTCTTTCTCCGCATCCTCACCAACATCTGTTGTTGCCTGGGTTGTTAATGTTAGCCATTCTGACAGGTGTAAGGTGGTATCTCATTGTGGTTTTGATTTGTATTTCCCTGATGATGAGTGATATTGAGCGTTTTTTCATGTGTCGGTTGGCCATCTGGATGTCTTCTTTGGAGAAGTGTCTATTCATGTCTTTTGCCCATTTCTTCACTGGATTACTTGTTTCTTGGGTGTTGAGTTTGGTAAGTTCTTTATGGTCACTTATGTTTAAACTCATTTTAAAACCAGTAAATTTTAGGGGTGCCTGGGTGGCTCAGTCGGTTAAGCAACTGACTTTGTCCCAGGTCATGATCTCACAGTTCAAGGGTTCGAGCCCTGTGTCGGGCTCTGTGCTGACAGCTCAGAGCCTGGAGCCTGCTTTGGATTCTGTGTCTCTCTGTCTCTCTGCCCCTCCCCAACTTGTGTTCTGTCCCTCTCTCTCTCTCAAAAACAAATAACATGTAAAAAAAATTTTTTTTTTCAACTTTTATTTATTTTTGGGACAGAGAGAGACAGAGCATGAACGGGGAAGGGGCAGAGAGAGAGGGAGACACAGAATTGGAAACAAGCTCCAGGCTCCAAGCCATCAGCCCAGAGCCTGACGTGGGGCTCGAACTCACGGACCGCGAGATCATGACCTGGCTGAAGTCGGACGCTTAACCGACTTCGCCACCCAGGCGCCCCCAAAAAAATTTAAAATTTTTTTTAAACCACTAAATTTTAACTCCTCTCCCCCCATGTTTAAGGTACATGGGGTGACACTTAATATTCTTTTATTTTGTGAATCCTTTGACTGATATTTATAGATATATTTAATTTTACTGCTTTTGTGCTTTCTACTTTTATTCCTCCTGCTTATGGTCTCTTTTCCACTCGAAGAGTCTCTTTTAACATTCCTTGTAAGTCTTGTCTAGTGGTGATGAATTCCTTTAACTTTTGTTTGTCTGGGAAACTCACACATTCTGAATGATAGCTTTGCTGGATAGAGGATTCCTGATTGAAGTTTTTTTTTTTTTTCCCCTTTTAGCACTTTGACTATATAAGGCCAGTCCCTTCTGTTTGAAAAGTTTTTGCTAAAAAATCAGCTGATAGCCTTAAGGGGTTTTCCTTGTATGTAAATGTTTTCTTTCCTCCTGCTATTTTTAAAATTCTCTCATTATCTTGGCATTTTAATTACTATGTGACTTGGTGTGGACCTCTTTGGGTTGATTTTGTTGGGGACTCTCTGTGCCTCCTGAATCTGGATTTCTATTTCCTTCTTTAGATTTGGGAAGTTTTCAGCTATTATTTCTCCAAATACATTTTCTGCCTACTTTTCACTCTCTTCTTATTCTAGGAGCTCTATAATATGAATGTTATTATACTTGATGGTGTCATTATGTTCTCTCAATCTATTTTCATTTTTTATTTTTTTCCTCTTTCCTGTTCAGCTTGATTGCTTTCCATTACTCTGTCCTCCAGGTTACTGGCCCATTTTTCTGTCTCCTCTAGTCTACTAATTATTCCCTCTAGTGATTTTTAATTTCAGGTGTTGAGTTCTTCATCTCTATTTGGTTCTTTTTTATGTTTTCTATTCTTTTTTAAGAGTCTCACTGAGGTCCTCCATTATTTTCTCAAGTCTAGTGAGTATCTTTATGATCTTTACTTTAAATTCTCTATTAGGTATATTACTTACCTACATTTCATTTAGGTCTTTTGCTGTGATTTTGTCCTATTCTTTCATTTGGAACATATTCCTCTGTCTCTTCATTTTGTCTAACTCTCTGATCTGTTTTTATGTGATAGGAAAAGTCAGCTACATCTCCTGCTCTTGCAAGTAGTGGCATTATAAAGAAGAGGTCTTATAGTACCCTGCAATGCAATGTCCCCTGCTCACCAAAACCTGGTGTTTCAGGGGTATCTCCTGTGTGTGTTTTGTGTGCCCTACTGTTGTGTTTGCTTTCAGTTCAGTGGTCTGCAATGGCTCTCTTTGCCTATTATGGGCAGGGATGTCTACTCTTACCACTGTTGTTCAACACAATACTGGAACTCCTAGCTTCAGCAATCAGACAACAAAAAAAGAAATAAAAGCATCCACATTGGCAATGAAGAAGTCAAACTTTCAGTTTTCACAGATAACTTGATATTTTACATGGAAAACCTGCAAGACTCCACCAAAAAACTACTAGAACTGATATATGAATTCAGCAAAGTTGCAGGATATACAAACAATGTACAGAAATCGGATGCATGTCTCTATACCAATAACGAAGCAGCAGAAAGAGAAATCAAGGAATTGATCCCATTTACAGTTGCATCAACAACCATAAAATACCTAGTAATAAACCTAACAAAAGAGGTAAAATATCTGTATGCTGAAAACTATAGAAAGCTTCTGAAAGAAATTAAAGACAAAAATTGAACTGAATTGAATTCATGAATTGAAAGAACAAATGTTATTAAAATGTCTACATCTCCCAAAGCAATCTACACTTTCAATGACATCCCTATCAAAATAACACCAACATTCTTCATAGAGAACAAACAATTCTAAAATTTGTATGGAACCAGAAAAGACTTTGAATAGCCAAAGTAATGTTGAAAAAGAAGACCAAAGCTGGAGGCATCACAATTCCAGACTTCAAGCTGTATTTCAGAGCTGTAATCATCAAGACAGTATGGTACTGGCACAAAAACAGACACATAGATAAATGGAATAGAATAAAGAACCCATAAATGGACCCACACACGTATGGCCAACTAATCTTCAACAAATCAGGAAAGAATATCCTAATGGAAAAAAGACAGTCCCTTCAGCAGATGCGCTGTCTCTTTAAGGGTGGGGATTCAATTTCCTCTTGTCCTTCCAGCTCTCCTGTAGCTGAGCTTACTGATTTTTAAAGTTCCAGGTGTTAAGCCCCAGTGATTGTAAGAACTCACAAATTATGCCCCACAAGTTTTCAAAGCCAAATTTTACAGAGATTTGTCTTTTCTAGGTGGGTTGTTGTGCCTGGTGGAGGGTCTGTTTCTCTCCTCTATCCATGCCCTTGGTGTCCTTCCCTCCTGCAGAAAGTCCTCTGGGTCAGTTTGGCTCTTGACCACAACTCCTACCCTATATGATGTGGCCTCTTTCTATTTCTTGTGGAGAGTCTGTTCTGCCAGTCTTTGGGTCATTTTCTGGGCTATTTACACGGAAGCGGGTATTATATAGCTGTAGCCATAAGATAAAGTGAGCTTAGGATCTTCCTACTTCATCTTTCTTCACTCCCATAACAGTTTATAATGCTTTACTTCCCTTCCTTTTTAGAAGCTCAAAGAAGACACACAGAAAATTTTCTTATTGAAGTTCTGAAATAAGAGGGTACATCTTGTGTAAGTTGTATTATATGAAAAGTTTGTGATAATTATTTAAATATATGGGAAATGGCCATAAAAAAGATAAAAATGTACTGATGATATATATACCACATACTGAATTATATATTAGAAAGACTTCACTAGAATTAGCTTTATTAGAATAGGCTATAGAATTAATGTTAAAAACATATAGTGGCTATGTTCATTTTGAAAGATCAACAATGTTTCTTAATTTGAATTCAAAGTTAATTTCTTACCCATGAAAATAAAAAAGTAGCTCTGGTTTGAATCAAGATTAGCAAAGGAAAAACTAACTCAGTTCATTTACAAATATAACTACCAGTACAATTATAAATGCAAATACGATGCCATCTCTAAAGTCTTTAGGGAATCTCATTTGTTGATGTATATAATATGGATACAATCCTCAACCATAAAACTGTAAAACTAACATTTGAACTCTGAGCTCAAGTAAACCAACAAAATGATAGATATTGTTTTATAACTTTAAATTATAGAGCTAAAGAGTATCTGGGCCAAAGTATTATCAAGAAACATCTATGTTCAAGAAATGGTACTACCAAATCATTGTAAGCAAAATATGTACATCTACTAATAGAGCGTATCTTGTCACAAGTGAAACAACCTCTTTCCTAGGAAAAGGAAATTCTCTTGTTTTTACAATCAATTTTTCTTCCCTAACTTTATTCTCAGTTCAAAAAAATATATGACAGTATTATTGTTTGAGTTGTGTTACCTCTCCCAAAATATGTTTAAATCTTAATCCTTGACCCTTGAATGTGACTTTGTTGGCACATAGGGTCTTTGCAGATGTAATCAAGTTAAGATGAGTCATGCTGATATAGGGTGGGTTATAGTCTGACTGTGGCCTTATAAGAAGAGGAGAAAAGACATAGAAACACATGGAGAAAACCATGTGATAAGGGAAGCAGAGATTGATGTAATGAGCATAAATGAAGAATGCCAAGATTGTTAGGCAACACCAGAAGCTAAGAGAAAGGCATGTAACAGATTCTTCCCTACAGCCTTTAAAAGATCATGGTCCTGCAGAGAACTTGATTTTGGACTTTCAGCTTCAAGAACTGTGAGAAAATAATTTTTTTCAAAATTTAAACCCCCAGTTTGTGGTAATTTGTTACAGCAGACCTAGGAAACTAATAAAAGATCCAAACTGCCTGTTTACTTTTATTTTTCTAGTGGAAATATCAGTTTCTCAGACTAAGCACCTGATCAACGTATACATAAAAGATACTTAATCCCAAGAAGAAAATTCTTCAAACCACTCTGCCTTGCACATGGAATATTTCTGTAAATAATAGTGGTTGATATAAAGTTAAAATTTTAGAGCAGGCAGTGAGTTGATGAGTACCCTAGTAAAATTACTTACAAAGTTTGGAATGTATAGTTTTCATGAGACTCAAAGGTTAACAATCATTTTTCCTAACAACTATGATTTTAAACAGTGATTTTTTGATAAACTGCATTTTCACATGTTTAAACATAAACTGCTTGTTGGGAAATTTCAGTAAACAAAATTTAGTTCTAGTACAACAACATAATGGTGTAAAACAAATTTGGCATGGGTATAATGGGAAAATTAACTATTTCTTTTGTAAGAGTTGAGCTTACCATGAGGAAATCTGTTTTCAATCGTTTTAAAAAAGGAGAATAACTCTATCACCTATTTATTGAATTATGAGCTACGGCGAATGCTAAATACCTAAGATTTTTAATTATATCACCTATCTCATTTAATTCTTAAAATTATATTACCATTCAAATTTTTAAAATTTACAAATTGTGGGTCAAAGAGAACCAATAATTTGTCTATGGTCACACAGCATGGTAGGTGTGGCAGAGTGGTGGTTAATTAGTTATTGTTACTATGTTCTTTGAATTTGGCTTATTATATAGTGGACTCATAAGTTATACCTGCTATGCTCTAATTGTCTTTCTAGGTACTAAAAGTTTTTACAACTATAATATTCAAATAAGCCTTAAAATATGGCAAAAAAAATTAAATAGCACTTTTGATTAGAATTATAAATATCTGTGGCTTATTAATGACATGGTCATAAATAGAATGTGATTCAAAGAGAACAAATGACTGGTTTTTAGTATAATGGGGAGGATACATAAATTAGAGCTATCTGACAGAAGATATGTTGCTTTTGGGGTACTTGGGAGGCCCTGGGGTACCTCTGATAGCACAGAGCCTGCTTGAGATTCTCTCTCTACCCCTCCCCACTGTTCCCATTCCCTCTCTCTCAAAATAAATAAATAAATAAATAAATAAATAAATAAATAAGTAACATTTTAAAAAATATATATATATTGCTGTGGTTAAAGAAAAACTTAGATAGAATATGATATGTGAATAAGTCAAAAAAGGAAATATTAGGGAAAATTTGACAAAAATAGGCTGCTTATGGAGAAGCAGTGTTTATGGAAACTATTCCTACTAATTTAGCAATGGTCAGTTTTAAGTATTTTCTTAAAATAGTTAAGTGGATTGTATCAAACTATGAAAAGTTTTAAATCATGAGTAAAGTATAATTCTAAGAAAACAAGTTTTAGAAACAACCACTGAAAGTGTGTAGAGGGTCATATGAACTTCCTATCCCCGAGAGCTGTTCTACTAGATTGGTTTGCTAAAGGCAGCAGTGGAAACTATTTCTTTGAAGATCTTTAGGAACAGAAGGCACACATTGCCAGCAGTTCAGAATGGGTTAGGTGTGTCTCTGCCAGAAGGCAGCCAGTGGATAGCCACTCTTGGTTCTCCAAGCCCAGTGACTACATAATAATGCTATTCTTATAACTGTGGAGGCAAGGGCAACACAGCTGCTTTTTCCTTTCTTTGGTGATCAGGATTTGCTGTCCAAAAAGTTGCAGAATAATGTGAATGTAATTAGATGAAATTTTCCCCAACAGGAAATCAAGAATTAATTCTGACTCTAGTTACTGAAAGAAAACTCAGAAGCTCTGCGCTGGACTTTTTAAACATTTATGTCCTCCTTTACTTAGAAAGTGTTCCTCTATGTACAACTTAAAAAGCAGACTCGTTTGCTAGATGACCTCAGGCCTATGAGTTGAATTAGTATTAAATAAAAAATTCTGAGCATATCTACAGTTTCTTTGTTTGTATAAAATCCTTTGAAAAATTCAATTTTAGTGCATTCTACTTAAATTTTTATGAGTTTATTTTTTATTTCATTTCATATTCATCTACTTAAGGTTCTATATTTCATGAAGGTGGCAAAGGGAGATTCCTTATATTTATACTTTTTTTCTTTAAAATACAGTCAATTTCTTTCCAAGCAAACTTTCCCTTTAACTGGTAATGTAATTAATTTCAATTTTAAAGACGGCACTGTGGTCCACAATCCTTGGCTGACTACTCTTCCAAGAACAATAAGAGCTGCTGAGAAAGGAACTAAAAGTTCCATGAGTTCTTTTGATGCAGGATTCTCACAAAATATAAAGCTGTGAGGAATGTAAAGGGATGACTTTCCAAGATTTTGGAGCACTTCAGAATAGTTGTTAAAAATAAGTAAGAAAAAATGCTGGAATGAAACAAAAAAATTTCATAAACGGTATGGATCATTCCAACCAAATAAAAAATAATTATAATCCCCCAAACTATTTAGTATTTGTAGTTAGATGATAGATGTGTCCAAGATGGATACAAATAGCACTGTTTTCAAACATGGGTGCTTAGTTTCTGTTACTTAAATAGCTTAACTATAAGAAATAGCTATATTAGCTATGCTTCATATATAAAATTGTTATATTAAAGAACATTTTATTTTTCCATTAAAATGCAAGATAATACTACTTATTTCTACATACTTAACAACAGAAAGCTCATAGTATAAATATTTCATTGCTTGCCTCCAAAGAATTGTTGACATCCTTTGTGGCCATCTGCCAAGGTGGTCATTTCTTTGTGTGTGATGGAATTAGAGAAGTATCAGGGTTCTATGGATTGATGAAAGAAAGTATTCTGTGCTCTTGGCTTCTGATATTTGTTTCCTTGGTCCTGTTAAAAAGGAAACAAGAGTGAATTTACCAATTTTGAACAGATAGCCAGTTATTGTGTATTTCTTTAGAATCACATTTAAGGACACTTTGAGATGTTTATGAGTTCTCATTAAGAATCACAGAATTTTAGCCTTATACACAAGTTGCTAAACTTATGACTGCAAGCAAGAAAGAGCTATGTCAATCAGATGATTCAATCCCCATACTTTGCACTATAGGGAACCAAAATCCAAGAGGTTAAACAACTCAAGCAAAGTTACAGTCAATTAGTGTCAGGGCTAGTATGAAGAAACAGTTCTTATTACTTCAAGTTTAGGGCTCTTTCTTCTGGTTGTCTCTTAGCAGGTAGAAGATAATAATCTTTGGGGGAAATTGGGAAAAGCATTATCATGACCAAGCTAATTTCTCAGCCTTAATGCTTACAGAAAATTCTGGAAACAACAAACAAAAAAACACAATAGTTTAGTAATATTTAGATAAATTCATAGCGCAGCATTTGCTCAAAGAAATATTTTAGTAAAGTACGACTAAGATACTATTTTATTAATAAATTAAACGTTACCATTAAATTTCTGAATTTCAAACAGAGCTAGGATCCTTTATTTTTCCAAAAGAATGCTATTTTTATTATTCACAGAGAAAAAGAGTGATGTTTTTAAAAAGAAAATTGTATCTTAGATACTGCCTTAATCAAAACCCTCCAAAGATTTCCCGTAACAGTTGTGATAAAGTCTTCTCCTGAGCTACATGATTTGGCCCCTGTTTACCTGTCAGCCTATCTCATAACTCTCTTCTTGCTTGGTATTCTACAGCCTTAGTGGCCTTCTTGCTCTTCCTCAAATATGCTAAGCACACTTTTGGTTTCTGTATTTGACCTTGGTCTTCCCTTAGACTGGAACACTTTCCCCAGATAGCCAAATGTTTGTTCCCAGTAACTGAAACACTTTCTTTTCTCTTAAGAGCATCATTGCATGTTTCAAGAATCTGCTCAAAAGTCACCTCCCAGGGCGCCTGGGTGGCTCAGTCTGCTGGGCATCTGACTCTTGATTTCGGCTCAGGCTGTGGGATTAAGCCCCATGTTGAGTTCAGCACTGAGTGTGGAGCCTGCTTAGGATTCTCTCTCTCCCTCTGCCCCTCTACTTGGCTTGTGCTCTCTCTCTCTCTCTCTCTCTCTCTCTCTCAAACAAACAAACAAGCAAACAAAAAAGTCACCCTTCAGAGATGCCTTCTCTTATTACTCCAGTCAAGCAACCTCCAACACTCACCCTTCCTTCCCAATAGGACCCCATTCTTTATACCTATATCTGCTTCATTTTCATTCATGGTATTTATAATTTGTGATGTTATATAGCCCAACACAATCCTTATAGGGACCACATATATTTTAGAATTAAGTATTATTTGAGTTTTTAAAGGTAATATGGTACATGTACTGTAATTAGGTAACATGCTCCTCCTTCTGTATCTGAGAAGTCTAGTACTTTAATATATTTACAGCAAAACATTTACACATTCTAAGTGGGATTTTAAAAAAGAAAATAGCCTCATACAAGTTTCACTATTAAATGAATTAAGATTATGTCAGGTTTTACCACAATATGAATTATAAACACCTTCAGTTTCAGAGCTTTTTGATTTTGGAATTTCACATAAGAGATTGTGGAATATCCTATATATTAATTTTTTTACTGCCTCTCTTGTATATTTGTATTCCATGAAACGCAAAGGAATGACCACCCGGTATACTCACCAGACCAGAGATTTTTGTTTTTTGTTTTTGGTTTTTTTTTTGCATTATAACTAAATCCTAACCTGTAAGAATATATTTCTTCTCAATTGAAAGAATAGTATAAAAAACATATTTTAAGAGCTTCTTAAAATTACTTCTTCTTTTGAGGTTCACTAAAAGAAAAATATGATAAATGGCCTTTCAATAAAACTATAGGAAACAACACCTGGGTTGTGTGATACAGTGGCAAGAATTTTCAACTAGAATTCTAGGGATCTAGGTTTGATCTTCCTTGCATTCCCATTTTCTAGTTAATTCCTTATCTATTTATCATTCACACATCCATCCTTATCCATCTAGTTCTTTCTCTTTCATTTAGGTATCTCACGATTCTTGGCTGAATGCATTATCTGTGAAACAAGAGCATAGAACTCAGTGGTCTTTAGTAGTTCTATGATTCTACTAACAGTTAAATAATTGAGCTAGTAATCACTCTATCACAGTTGGCTGACCAGTCTGAAAGGTACATACATAACCTTGCTCATCTGATCACAATAACAAAAATAGATACCAGTTTTAAATTAAATTTTAGCATGTCTGCTCAACGCCAATGAAATGCCATTTGTGTCAAATACATTTTATGTCACATACATACAGTCCTGAGCTTTTGTGTGAGTTTCTTCATAAGAGTATGCCCAATAATAGCAAGTATTTATTGATCATTTACTCTGTGCCAGCCACTATCCTAAGCTCTTTACAACTTACAATGATTCCATCAGATAGGTAGTAATATTATCCCCTGTGGTATATTGGATATTCCTCCCTTTCCCTCGTATACCTCCATGGAAGGTATATGTGTACCTCTCTGCTCTTTGACTTTGGACTCAGCCATGTGACTTGCTTTGACCAATGGGATAACAGGAGACATCGTGCAAACAGAACTTTGAAATATGCTTGTGCAGTTGCACTTCTTCCCGTTACCTTGCTTCTCACTCTGAGACAAAAATGCTTTAGTTAGCTCCAAGGAATAGGAGTGACATATGGCTCAGACTTAGATCCATCCTCCACTTGAGTCCATTTGAGCCCTGCCTTGATCATACTTACTTCAACTTACTTGCAGTCTCCTGAGCAAAAACTAAAAGCTTATGGTAGTATGCCAGTGAGATATTATGATAGGTACTACAGCAAAAGCTCACTGATAAACTGCTTTTTTTTTACAGACAATAAAAATGATGGGCAGAGACTGAGTAACTTGTCCAAACTTTTATAGTTACTTAAGTGATATGAGAGATGAAGCCATGCAGAGTCTCGCTCAAGGGTCCACACTCTTAACACCTAAGCTATAGTGCCACTACGTTATACTAGCTGTATTATATATTAAGCCATTTATTAATATAGCAGCAGGTGATCTGGTACATATTAAAATTCATAATTATAAAGGTAGTCTCGTTGTCAATAGACAAAGTTGTCTTGCAGTGAAACGTTTCTTCTTAAAAAATTAGTTAAGTACAAGAAATGTACTATTTCCTAGAAGCAGATTAATAAGTCTACATACATATCTCTTGAGGTGGCTTTCCAGCTCATTCTGCTACCATACAATGGACCTCAGTGCCGATATCTCTAGTACATGATTCCAACCCCTGACCTTGGCTAATTCAGGCATGCATCTGTGATCCAAGCTGGATCAGTCCGGTTCCTTTCTGGTATTTTGAAATATGGACACATGACTGGGAGCCACCATCAATGGACCTACTCTGGAGAAAATTGAAATCACCAGAGCTACGCCTGTTACTTTCTTCCCCACCTGTCAATTCCATGACAGTACCTCCTCGGAAAAATGCGTTTTTTGACTAAGCTTATTAGAACCTGTTTTTCTTGTTGTAACCAAAAGAAATTTAACAGAATAGATTTTTAAAAAATACATTGTTTTTATTATAATTTAAAAATGCAGACTAAAGATTTCTTAAAGAGGAGACCAAATAAAGTTTGCAATTGTTTTACATTTTATTAATTTTGCAATTTATAGTTACGGATTGTGTGTTTCCTGATAACCAGCTAAAAATCTTTCAATATATTAAGAACCATGGGCTATCTGTGAATAGAACTACATTTCAGTAAAGTTGAATAAAGTCAATCTTTCTTTGTAATTCTATGTATTTTATTTTATGCATTAAAAAACATTTTGTTTATATATGGCTTTCCACATTCCTTTTGATAACAAAAATCAAGTAAACATATGGAATTATTTGAATTACTAATTCAACTCAGACACTATATATGAGACTCAAATACATTCCAGACATTGTTTTGAGTCCTGGGGATACGCAAGGACAAAACGGTCTCCGCTCTCACAGAGTAGTGATAAGAAAGAATATGTGGAATATAATTTGAACATTTTACAGTACCATTAGTGATGAACCTAGAGATCTATGTAGTTAAAAGATAAAAGTAGCTTAAAAGTGTGAGAATATGGAGGCAAAATGCCTGGAGAAAATTTATGTGCAACCCTTAATCTATTTCTAATCTTTAAGAGGGGTATATCAGCATAGGAAGCTCTGTCAGAAATCATATGTAAGAGTACATAAAAAGTGCAACCACTAATGCAATGGCATATTTATGTTACACTTTTCACTTTACCAGTGATTTTCATATCTCAGTGATTTCATATATTACAACATGACCTCTTAATACCTCCTTGAGATGAACAGGTACAAATTGAACACCTTTTGTCATCAAGCATATGCTCAAATTACTAAAAACTTTGGAATGGTGTGAAAGACTTGGTAGTGGAGGAGTTTAAGAATTACTTAAAGCATATTTTCTCAACTGGTAGATTTAACCATTTAGAGCAGAGGCTGGCAAACTTCACCCAGAAAACAAATCTGGTCTGACATCTGTTTTTGTATGACCTGTGAGCCAAGAATGGTATTTACATTTCTAAATGGTCTAAAAGCATAAAAAAACAAAAACAAAAACAAAAACAAAAACAAAAACAAAAAACCTTCTATGACATCTGAAGATTATATAAAATTCAAATTCCAGTGCCCATAACTACAGCTGGAATACAGCCATACTCATCTGTTAATGTATTGCTTAACGCTACCTTCACACCTTAATAGCAGAGCTGAGTAGTGCTGGAGATATGTTGGACTGTGAAGGCTAAAATATTTACTACTGACTTTTCACAGAAAAAGTTTGGTGACCCCTGACCTAGAAGATCACAGTTTTCCAAGGAGTTCATAATGCTAAAGGCAATAATGACATCTATTTAAACTTGTAATAAAAAATAATAACTGCATAGTTAAATATTTCTTCCCCTTAAGAGCATACGAGGCAGATGAGTGAATGACTATCCTAGGAACCTTAGAAGTGTGTTCCCTATGAACAGAAGGCTGTTCATATGGATGACCTCCTTGATATTATGGTGTCTGTGATTATTATACAAGTTTAAACTGTTTAGCTCTCAGGCCTACTTTTGAAACTTACTGTCACATAGACTGATGGTTAAAGATAGCAAGCACAAAGAACTTCTGGTGACATATAATTAATGAGTAGTATAAAATTTCTACGAAGCCTATAAATTTGCCTTCAGACAACCATCATCAAATCTGTACGTTGCATTTATCTAATCAAAAGGAACTTCTAGAAGTCTCAAATACTTTTTAAAAAGCCAAAATTCAAAAGAATATGATCCTATCCCAAATTTTCTTGAGCGAAATAGCCTTTTTTTTTAGGTTTATTTATTGATTTTTGAGACAGAAAGAGAGAGAGAATGAGTGCATGCAAGCAAGGGAGGGGCGAGAGAGGAAGAGAGAGAGAGAGAAAGAGAGAGAGAGAGAGAGAGAGAGAGAGAGAATCCCAAGCAGGCTCTACACTGTCAGAGAACAGCCTGATACTGGGTTCAAACTCACAAAACATGAGATTATGATCTCAGTGGAAGTTAAGAGTCGGATGCTTAACTGAATGAGTTACCAAGGCACCTTCCCCCACAAATTTTTTTTTTAAGTAGGCTCCTGGCTCAGCATGGAGCCCAGCACGGGCTCAAACTCACAACCCTGAGATCAGGACTCAAGCTGAGATCAAGAGTCTGATGCTCAACCAACTGAGGCATCCAGGTGCCCCCAAATTTTCTTACTAGAAATTAAAAACAGCTCATTTCAAAAGCATAGAAGATAAAGAACTCAAAAAGATGAGATCATAAAAGCAGTCTGGCACCTACTTTTGATGTTGTAGTTTAGAGTTACTTTTCAACATACATTTAAAAACTCATTTGGCCACAAAGTCAAGTATTATTTAAAATGTCATAATTTTAGATTTACTATTGCATAGTATTGTCAAATCATTTTCTCTCCACATAATTAAAAGTAAATTAAATGAGCAGGTCACTTACTAGCAGTGAAACCATTTGAATGTCTCTATTATGTGTATTAAATATTAGTTTACATTGAAAATAAATTTTGATTGGGGTAGTTAGGTGCCTCAATTGGTTGAGGAGCTGACTCTTGGTTTTGGCTCAGGTCATGATACCAGGGTTGGGGGATGGAGCCCTGCATCAGACTCTGAGTGTGGAGCGTGCTTGAGCGTCTCTCTCTCTCCCTGCCTCTCCCCAACTTGCATGCTCATGCTCTTTCTCAAATAAATAAGTAAAATAAATAAATAAATGAATAGATAAATAAATAAATAAATTTTATGATGTAATTTTTAACAATATAGTTTAAGTGATAATGTTTATTTACTCATTCATTCATTATTCTTTCAGCAAACAAACAGATGAGTACAAACTCTTTGACAGCTACTGTAGAAAAAAGTTAAGAAATAAATGACAGGTCTTGCTTTCAAGGAATTTTCAGGCCAGCGGCTGGAAAAGAGACAAGTATACAGAATGTTCAAATACAATTTGATTAAAATTCTCTAATTGATGTAAGGTACATTGATGATGGGTGTAAAAAAAAAACTGCTATATTATAATCTAGAACAAAAATGAACTTGCTTCCCAACACGACCTAGTCGTTAACATCACTGAGCTGAACCTGCTGCAGCTAGAAATGCTCAAGAACCAGCTGGACCCGAAAGTGGATTTCTTGTCCAGATCAAGGACAAGATGCCCAGATCAAGGTGGTACAGACTAAGTGTGTGGAAGCCAAGGACTGTCTAAACATGCTGAACAAGAACAACGAGGGGAAAGAATTACTCGTCCCACTGACCAGTCCTATGCATGTCCCAGGGAAACTACATAATGTGGAACATGTACTCATTGACGTGGGAACAGGCTACTACGTAAAAAACGAAAATGAAGATGACAAGGACTTTTTCAAGAGGAAGATAGATTTCTTCACCAAGCAAATGGAGAAAATGCAGCCAGCTCTGCAGGAGAAGCATGCCATGAAACAGGCTCTCATGGAGATGATGAGCCAGAAGATCCAGCAGGTCACAGCCCTGGGGGCAACTTAGGCTATTGCCAAAGCCTGAGAGCTTTGCCAAAGCCTGAGAGCTTGTTTCAGAAGTGGGGCAGAGGGACCCTGCTTCAGGAGCCTGAGACTTTGTGGGCACAGCTTTCTGGGGTAAGGGAAGAGAAGGGTCTTATGTTTAATCTTAATAAATGTGCCAGTTGGGGGAAAAATGAACTCAGTTCCTAGAGGTGAAGACAGAACAGGGAGAATGAATTAAGAGATTTTAATAAGGTATAAACCACTGGGCATACTGACCAATGAGATGAGGAAAGTAAGACAAAGACTTAAAATTATTGCCAATAAGGGTGTCCTTTATTTAGACATATATAGAGAAGGAAAGAAGTGTCCACTGAATGCTACAGAGAAAAAAGGATAAATTGAATATTCCCTATAGATGACCAACTTTTCCTTCCCTTTTAATTTCCAGATACTATACACAATCCCTCATCCAATACTATTTGGAGCCATATGTGATTTGGAATTAAGAATTTTGTAAGTTTTGAAAGGCAAGCGTAAATCTTTTAGAACTATTTTTTTTTTTAATTTTTTTTCAACGTTTATTTACTTTTGGGACAGAGAGAGACAGAGCATGAACGGGGGAGGGGCAGAGAGAGAGGGAGACACAGAATCGGAAACAGGCTCCAGGCTCCGAGCCATCAGCCCAGAGGCTGACGCGGGGCTCGAACTCACGGACCGCGAGATCGTGACCTGGCTGAAGTCGGATGCTTAACCGACTGCGCCACCCAGGCGCCCCTAGAACTATTAAACAGACATACAGAAACTTTTTTTAAAACACAAATTTTTAATTCTACAACGTACATCAAAGACTGCTCAGTACTAAACTATAATTCCAGGCTTCTTGTCACTGAAGATTAATAAATGATTATTAATTAATAAGTTATTATTATTATTGATTATTAATAAGTGATTATAATTATTAATTATTAATAAGTGAAGATTACTAAGAACAGGCTCTCATTAACTGATAAATAGATATACAAAATGTAGTATAATCCATACAATGGAATGTTATTTGGCCATAAAAAAGGACTGAAATTCTAACACATGCTTACAAGATGGATGAACCTTGAAAACATTATGCTAAGTGAAAGTCAGACACAAATATCCACATACTGTATGATTCTATGTATAGGAAATGTCCAGAATAGGGAAATCCACAGTTATAAAAAGATTACTGGTCGCCAGGGACTTGTAGTAGAGGGGAATGGAGAGTAACTGCTAACAGGTGTAGGGTTTCTTCCTGAGGTCATGAAAATGTTCTGAAAGTAGGTAGCGGTGGTTGATGTACAACATTGTATATATACTAAAAAGAACCAAAGTGTACAATTTAAAATTGTGAACTGTGTAGTGTATGAATTGAATCTCAATAATGCTGCCACTAAATTTTTCTTAAGAATGAATTCATTTGATCAGATAATCTTCAGTTTCTAAAGTATTTAAAGTGAATTGCCAAGACAAATTATACTAGAGAAATATTTCTGTTCATGACTGAATAACTACATTGATCTTATAAAATATACCTAAAAGAAAACAGTAATATATTTCTTCAGATATTTCACATTTAAAAATCTACACATACATAAATAGGTCTAAAAATGGAGCACACATAATTGGTATGTATACAAAAAGAAACATAGGGAAAGAAACAAATAATAAAATAAGCCTGGGCTAGACTATAGTACGTCCTTACCTCAAAGATGTAACAACAACTAAAAATTTCTATCAAATGATGAAAGCAGTCACAAAAAGTTAATATGGCAATTTTCTCTTTAAATCCAAAGTCCAAATTTATTTTATTCCAGTTTAAGTTGGAGAATGTTTATAAACCAATATAAAGCTACTTTTCACTGTAGACAATGGCTTTTGGAAATGAGAAAATTTTAAATTGAAGATTCAACCGGAAAAATGAAAGAATAAAGAAACTAGAATCTGCACTTGAACAACCTTAAGTTTTAATTTATAAAAGATGAATTATAGAGGAAAAGTGAAAAAAGAAAACAAAGAAAAAGCAAAGCCCACCAAAATTATGTTCATCAGTTGGGCCCCTGACTTGATGTTCTATCAGGCTTGTGCTGAAGATGGTTTGGGTAGTAAGATCCGCTAAATGGCCTCTTCTTCTAGCAGATCACAAGTAGTCAACAAAGGGTAAAAAGAGAAATGTACTTCAGTAGATTAGGAAAAGCTACACTGAATTTATACTGCATAGTCTTCTCTTGTATATATACATATATAGACATATATAACATTTATACATTTATATATGTGTGTGTGTATTATACATAAGCAATTATCAAAAAACAATTTTTTTAGAATATAAATAATAAAATGTAGGTACAATTGAAAATTTACAAAAAAAAAGTATATGTAGCAAGAAACCAACATACTTTCTTTAATATTCTTAGAAAATAAATTGCAACGGGATAAAATTCTTACCAAATTACCAGTTTATTTAGTCATCTAAATTGTTTTTTATAATTTATGTTTTATTCACATTGAGCAATATAGGTAAAATGGATAAGTTTTGATTTATAAATACAACATGATAATATGATTACTAGATTCTGTTATATGACCATGAGCTAACTGCTCCCAATATTTATCCCAGTATGTGGTAAATCACAAAAACATTTAAAATTCTCCTTTGTTGTTTTGTCCTTTTAAGATCACAATATAAGTTTAATGTTATGATAATGTTTAATAACATAAAGCATAAAATATAATTGGATCTAGATAATTTAGCAACTGTGAGCTTCCCAATCATTTTTTAAAACCTGCTATCTCTTGAATAGCTTGTATAAATATAATACGGCATGTTTGAAGTATTAGAAAAAGAATAGTAGTCTTTCATAAATGGCATACTCTTAACATTGGAGGTAGAAAGGAATGATAGGAAGGGTACGTATATGTTAAGATAACGTAGCAAGTAGCAACTGATTTGTACGAAAATCAGCCCGTAGGTATTAATATTTAGGATGAAGAAACTGGGTAATACTTGCAGCAGGAAATTAGGAGTTTTATGGCTTTACTTTTCTTTTTGAAATGAAAATGATATTAAGATCTATGATATAACATAAAGATACTGTGATCAAATAGTATTTATTAAGCTTCTTAAATAAAGTCTACATTAGAATTTTAGTTGGAACTGCAAAAGCAATAAAGAAACTAATGCCTTCCTTCAGTAGGTAGCTTTATTTTATATTTTTAGTACTAAGTAATACATGAAACTAAAAATATCAAACAACTTAACAATATATATAATTAAATGGTCATGTGTAGCAAATGCAGCTATATGGACTACTATGTTTACATAGTCAGTTTTATAAAGTGATTAAAAAACTATGCATTCATGGTAAAATTAAATGCAGTTACAATATGTCATGCTAATGCCAATTAAAAGACAGAAGTAATAATATGGGTTAAAATCACGTTTGGATTTGGAAAAATTCTGTATTAAACATAAAGATGTTTAATAAATCTCACACAGAAACATAAATGGAGACACTTAATTAAAATTTAATTTGCTTCAAATAATTCTTTTACTATAATTTATAGTAAAAGTATATAGTATAGTATTATATTTATAGAGGCACGTGGTGACACTGTTTCTATTAACTTTTTTTTTTTTTAATTTTTTTTTTCAACGTTTATTTATTTTTGGGACAGAGAGAGACAGAGCATGAACGGGGGAGGGGCAGAGAGAGAGGGAGACACAGAATCAGAAACAGGCTCCAGGCTCTGAGCCATCAGCCCAGAGCCTGATGCGGGGCTCGAACTCACGGACCGCGAGATCGTGACCTGGCTGAAGTCGGACGCTTAACCGACTGCGCCACCCAGGCGCCCCATTAACTTTATAATTCATGGAAATATTTGCTTTGTTATTAAAAGCTTAGTTTGAGAGTTTCTAAGAAAAAAATAAGTAATTAAAGAGAAAAGTTGGGGAATGAAGAGCTCATATAAATGACAAACAGGCAAAAAGAACCTATAAAAATAATTGTAATAGTCAAACAATCTTTACCAGTAACAGAAAAGACAAGAACAGATAACTAAAAATGTTGAATGAGAATTAGGTATGTGGCAAGATCACAAAATTATTTCCAGTCACACATTTCACCTAGAAGAAATGAAGAGTCTAATAATTTAAGCTTATTGAAGTAGCTATCTGAGTGAAGCAAAAACAGTGTAGTGCCCTTATTTCATGTTTTCAAAATTGTATGATATGCAATCCACGTTAAAATCAATTGATTAATTAACTAATTAATGTAGAACAATGAAAGGAAAATTCTACTAAATTAATCTCCATTGCAAGATATTTTCAAGTCCTATACATAAGAATATAAAATAAAGAATTCTTGGGTAATATAAAGTAAAAATTAACAGATCTGTACAATTAGCAAGAAGACCAAACCAATCAAAGTACACACTATGTATTTTCACCTAATATTATCCTTCCTTCTGCTATGCTCTTCCATTGTCTGTATCATTTTCCAAACCTTTCTCATATTTTAAGATTTGCCCCCAAATTTTCCATAAAGTATATCCTTTCTACTCCAGCTCATAGTAATCTCCACTTTCCCCAGACTCTTGAAGTGAGTACCACCCACTTCAAAATCATGAGATAGACTGACAGTTTCCTGATCACAGAGATATACCAAACTTATTTTTAAAATCACTTTTTAAAGAAATTCATGATCAATACAAAATTCAAAATGCACAAAAGGATATGAAGTGAAAAAAAGCCTCAATCTTCTTTCTATAGATAAACACCATCAATAATTCTTCGCATGTCTCATTTTATAATTTTTATACACCTCTTAGAAAGTCTTGGGGAGGGGCGCCTGCATGGCTCCATGGATTGGCTCCATGCAAGAGTCATGGCTCCATTGACTCTTGATTTCAGCTCAGGTCAGGATCTCAGGGTTGATGAGTTGGAACCCCTCCCCCACCTCCTTGGGATTCTGTTTCCCTCTCTCGCTGCCCCTTTCCTACTTGCTCTCTCTCAAAATAAATAAAAATAAACTTAAAAAAAAAGTAAAACTTAAAGAAAAAAAGAAACTCTTGGGGACAAATTATTTAGGAATTTGGAGTTTTTCAGATTTAGAAAGGTAATTTCATTTACTTAATTTTATGTAACATTAGCCAATGGTATTTAGGCAGCATCTCATCATAAAATACATTAATATGTTTGTAGTGAATATTCACCCTTTTAAAAAATGTTTATTTACTTATTTTGAGAGAGAGAGAGAGAGAGAGAGAGAGAGAGAGAGAGAGAGAGAGAGAAAGAGGTTGTGAGCAGGGGAGGAGCAGAGAGAGAGAGGGAGAGAGAGAGATAATCCCAAACAGGCTCCTCATTGCCAGAGCAAAGCCTGACGCTGGGCTCGAACTCACAAACCGTGAGATCATGACCTGAGCTGAGAGGGAGTCTGACGCTTAACTGACTGAGCCGCCCAGGAGCCCCTCACTTTTGATATAAACATAGAATGCAGGGACTCCTGGGCAGCTCAGTCAGTCAAGCATATGACTTCAGGTCAGGTCATGATCTCACGGTTTGTGGGTTCGAGCCCTGCATCGGGCTCTATACTGACAGCTGAGAGCCTGGAGCCTGCTTCATATTGTGTCTCCCTCTCTCTCTGCCCTGCACCCGTTCACATTCTGTTTCTTGCTCTCAAAAATAAACATTAAAAAATAAACATAGAACATAAATAATTTCACATATTCACAAATAGTTTTTTTCCCCCCTCAGAGGATGTGTCTTTTTTCCTCCAACATTATTGAGATACAATTGACATACAACAGTAGTAACTTTATGGTGTATAACATGATGATTTGGTACATGCTTATACTGCAAAATGATTCCACAATAAGGTTAGTTAACACATTCATCATCTCACCTAATTATATTTGTGTGTGTGTGTGGTGAGAACATTTAAGATCTACTCTCTCAGCAACTTTCAACTATATAATACAGTTACTGTTAACTGTTATTGTTCATTCAGCACCAGGCTGAATACTAGATCCTAAGAATTTAATTCATTTTATAACTGGAAGTTTGTGTCCTTCGAAAAAAATCATTTCCCATTTCTCCCACTTTCCAGCCCCTGGCGACAACCACCATTCTATTCTCCATTTGTATGAGTTTGAGTTTTTTTCCCCAAGTTTTAATTTAAATTACAATTAGTTAACATACAGTATAGTATTAGTTTCAGGTATAGAATTTAGTGATTCAACTCTTGAATACAATACCTGGTGCTCATCACAATCTTTTTTTTTTTTTTTTTTTTTTAAAGATTCCACATTAAGTGCGGCCATACGTAAGTCTGGCTAACATTTCACTTAGCAGAATGCTCTCAAGGTCCATCCATGTTGTCACAAATGGCAGGATGTCCTTCTTTTCCTATGGCTAAATTTTATTCATCTGTATTTTCTTTATTCAGTCATTCATCCACTGATGGACACTTAGGTTGCTTCTATGTCTTGGCTGTTGTAAATAATGTTGCAATTAGCATAGGGGTGCAGTTCTCTCTTTCAGACAGTGATCTTATTTCTTTCAGATATATATCCAGAAGTGGGACCATATGGCAGGTCTATTTTGA
Organism: Prionailurus bengalensis; assembly: GCF_016509475.1. Taxonomy (NCBI): domain Eukaryota; kingdom Metazoa; phylum Chordata; class Mammalia; order Carnivora; family Felidae; genus Prionailurus; species Prionailurus bengalensis. The sequence continues at coordinate 139,856,126 of NC_057345.1, read as the reverse complement.
ATTTTTTGAGGACCCTACATACTATTTTTCCATAATGGCTATACCAATTTATTTCCTCACCAACAGTGCATAAGAGTTCCTTTTTCCCACATCCTTGCCAGGACTTGCTATCTTTGTGGGTTTTTTTTTTTTATTTTAATTTTTTAATGTTTATTTATTCTTGAGAGAAAGAGAGAGAGAGAGAGAGTGAACATGAGCAGGGGAGGGGCAAAGACAGAGGGAGACACAAAATCTGAAGCAGGATCCAGGCTCTGAGCTGTCAGCACAGAGCTGGAAGAGGGGCTTGAACTCACGAACCGTGAGAACACGACCTAAGCCGAAGTTAGACTCTTAACTGACTGAGCCACCTAGGTGCCCCTCTCATTTCTTTTTAATAATAGTCATTCTTACAGGTGTGAGGTGATATCACATTGTGGTTTTGTTTTGCATTTCTCTGATGATTAGTGGTGCTGAGCATCTTTTTATGTACCTGTTGGCCACCTGTGAGTTTTCTTTGGACAAATGTCTATTTGGGTCTTTCTGCCCATTTTTTATTCAGATTGTTTTTTGGTTATTGAGTTATAAGAGTTCCTTATGTTTTGGATATTAATCCCTTGTGTGATATATGGTCATGTAGAGTTTTTAAATTCAGGATGAATTTAAGTAGGCCTGTAATGGTCCCAGGTCAGTTAGGTTTGGCCCAAATGTGCTGAGGGAAAAAGAAACTTTTGGATTGCAGAGCTTTTTGCCTTTTTAGAACTGCAATTTCCGGCCTGTACAACTCTACCCATAAAAACACAATACACTACCAGGGCGCCTAGGTGGCTCAGTTGGTTAAACGTCTGACTTTGGCTCAGGTCATTATCTCACGACTTGTGGATTTGAGCTCTGTGTCGGTCTGTGCTGGCAGCTCAGAGCCTGAAGGCTGCTTCGGATCCTGTGTCTCCCTCCCTCTTCCCCTCTCTCTGTTCCTCCCCGGCTTATGGTCTGTCTCTCCCTCAAAAATAAATAAACATCAAAAAAATTTTTTTTAAAAACCACAATACCCTACCATACATGTATAGTAATGACAAATTGTACCCTTTTGTTCATTCTTATGTTTCAATATGAATGAAACACAATCTTGTTCTCAGTCACAGAGCTCAATGATTGAAATTTACAGAGAACAGTGCATATTTGACTCTCACTAAATACAGGTAGTAATTTAGTACCCACTAGAAAAAAACCTTACTGCTGAGTTGTTTCTGGATTTGTATATATTTCCTAGAAGGAGATCTTGCAGAGAATTCAGATAAGAGAATTCAGATAGTGGGTCAATTAAAGATGCTCTATCAGATAGTATGTGGTGTATTCATTCCATTTCTTTAACTATTGTCTCCAATATCATGCCTTACATTGCTTCTAGATGTATCCCACATTCCCTCTTTTGCTGTTGATTATATAGCTTATTAATTGTAGATATCTTTTATACATGTTTGATTCATCTTTTGATATTTCCCTCTTTTCATCTTCAACTATTGTGGTTTTTCTTTTTATGTTCTCTTACCAGCTATATTCAGTAGATGTTCAATCTGGCTGATAATCCACCTAATTCTTTCTGATATGCAGGTATGGATTCAACTTTTCTTTCCAGATGCCTAACCCAATGTCCAAACAACATGCATTAAATAATCCACTTTTCCCACTGATACGTGATGCCATCTGTATCATTTCCAATATTCCTGCACTTATTTAGTCTGGAATTTATTATCCTGTTCATTCTGTCAGTTCATATACCAATACAGACTTTTCCAACTTTGGGTCAGTGAGAGAATTAAATTCTAAAAAATGTGATATGTGACTATTTTCTTAATTATACCATAGGTAGTTTCTATATGCCATAGAAAGGAAGCTAATTCATTATATACATAGCTGAATAATGGTCACCTAAAGATATTATGTCCTAATGCCTGGAATCAACAAATATTACCTTATAAGGAAAAAGGATATTTCCAGATGTGATTAAAGGACTTTTAAAAGAGCAGATTATCTTGGATTATCAAGGTGGGCCCTAAGTGCAATTACAAAGGTCCTTATACAAGAAAAGGAGATATATATAGAAGGGCAAGAGGCAATGTGGCCATAGAGCCTGAGACTGAAGTGATGTGGCCATAAACCAAAGCTGCTGGCAGCCCTAGAAGCTGGAAGAGCCAAGAAAATGATTCCCCACCTAGACTCTTTAGACAAAGAAGACCCTGCCAACATCTTGATTTCGGCCCAGTGACACATATTTCAGATTTCTGCCATGTGGAACAGTGAGAAAATCATTATCTGTAGCATTAAGCCACCATTTATGGTAATTTGTTACAGCAGCCATAATAAATGAATACACAAACAATATGCCTAAACTATGGTAAATACCCAAACAATATGCCTAGGTACAATATGGCACTAAGGCTTAATTCAGAGTTATTTTGGTATACATGAAAGTTATTCACATGGATACATTATTAATCTTGTACCACAATTATCTTATTATTTGTAGTAGTTACTCAGTTGAATTTATTTGGGGTGGTGGATCCAGGTATATAATATCATCTGCATTCAGGGCTTTAACTTCACTTTCTTGATTTTTAAAAAGCTTCTTGTATCTTTCTCTTGGCTGGTTCCCTTCACCATGATGTTAAATGGCAGTCATGACAGTAGATGTCTTTACAAATGTTCCTGACTTGTGCAAATGCATTTGCAGTGTTTCCTCTTTCCTATTTACCCCCAACATCTGCTTAAACTGTCATGAACTGAGAGGAGAATGAATAAGCTTCCCATGTCTAGTGTGTTTTTGACTATTTTTCCTGGTGCCTGAACTATTTTTGTTTTGTAAGTGTTGATACCATGTTATTTGGCTTGTAAATATTCATAAGGAAAAAGGATATTTCCTTTCTACATCATCATTGTGAATTATACCCTTTGCATTAAAAAAACTACTTTGTTCATCTCATGGGATGTTTACGTGGACTGATTCCTCTGGTCTGAAATAAGTATTTTGTTAGCTTTTATTTGACTTAATTTTTATCTTTCTTTAGTTTTCAACATTCCTAAAATTCTTTTTTTTTAAATGTTTATTTATTTTGTAAAGACAGAGAGACAGAGAGCATGAGGAGGAGGGGGGTAGAGATTGGGAGCCACAGAATACAAAGCAGGCTCTCGGTTCTGAACTGTCAGCACAAAGCCTGATGCAGGGCTCAAACCCACAAACTACAAGATCATGGCCTCAGCCAAAGTCAGGATGCTTAACTGACTGAGCCACCCAGGCACCCCTCAACATTCCCCAAATTCCTTAATTTACTTATATTCTTGCATATATCAGAGAACAGAATTTTGCTCTGTGCTTTAGCTGGAAATCCATTAAAAAAAATTACATGAATTAAGTCCATTTACATTAATTTTTCTCTTGGCTGATTCCCTTCAGTACAATGTTAAGTGACAGTGGGCTTCTGATAAATAGAAACGGTCTGTTTTCATTCTGTTGTTATTTCAACTTGTTTTCTGGATTTTTAAAAAAGAAAATACATTAGCATCATTTATCTCATTTTTCTCCATGTTTAGTCCCTCTCTATCTCTGTTCCAGTAGTTATAACTTTATGCGACTTTTCATTTACAAATTGACTTACATAATTTTTATAACTTTGTTTTTTATTTCTGTATTCAAGATCTATTAGTTTACTCTTATAAGCAATTATGATATTAGCATATTTTCTATTGCTCTGTCCAGCTTTTCCTTTCATTCATCACACTTCAGTTAATATTTTTCTGTGCTTTTTGTTGTACTGTTAAACTCTTCTTATACTTTTGTTATTTGCAGCTTTCACTGACATTTCTTGACTTGTAAGTATTAAGGAAGAGGGAATCAACAAACTTATGACTATAAAACCATGGGATGAAAGGAGAAAATAAATGATGTAATATATCATTTCAATTTTTAGGGAATATAGTGTTTACATTTTGTTCTTAAATTTTAGTCCTTATTTTACAGTTAAATCCTTTTAATGCTCACTGCTTATCCTTCTGTGGTAATTTTTCTAGTTATTTCCATCTGGTTGGCCATTCATTTTCTAGGAATTTTTTCAAAAAGAAATAATATTCTCCAATTCAAAACTGTCTGTAGTCTTTACATCTGGAGACTGTTTCACTTAATTTAAAACACAAAACCCTGGGTGCATGGGTGGCTCAGTAGGTTGAGTGGCCAACTCTTGATATGGGCTCAGGTAGTGATCTTCCAGTGATTGGATCAACCCTGTGTCATAGTCCCTGCTGAGCTTGGGCCTGCTTGATATTCTCTCTCTCCTTCTCTTTCTGCCCCTACCCCTCTTACATGCTCTCATGCTCTCATGCTCTCTCTCTCTCAAAATAAATAAAAAAATAAACACTAAAAAAACTAAAATACAAAACTTTCTGTTTTACAGGATCCAGCAGATGTTATTCCATTGTCAGCTGCCACTGAATGTTGATGTGGATAAATCAGAGAGAAGCCTGAACATTCTTTTCTTGTATCAGTGGTTTGATCATTCTTTGTTCATGATTAAAATCTAGGAACTTCAAGAGGATAAGTCAAGAGCATTAATAGATCTAGATTAATTTTCCCTGGCCCATGGTGTGCCCTTTCAATAAGTGGATTCAAATTGCCATCTGTCTATAAAAGTTATTAAATTTTAACTTTAAATACATTTTTCTATTATTTTGGTTTTTTCTTTAGTTTCTCTCTCTCAATTTATGTATCTATACACAATCACACAAAATTTTCTCCCCAATTATTGTGTTTTTTCTTTCTTTTCTTTTTTGTCATTGTCATTTTGATCTTTTATGTTCCTTAAGGTACTTTCTATAATGTCTAGTCTCTCTTGTGCTCTTTCCAATTTTATCTTTTGAAATAAATACTTCTTTCATAAGTTTGGCCAGCTAGTAATTCATCCTGTGCTATCTTTACAACATTTTCCCAGATTTCTTGCTTTCCAGACCATGAGTTTTGCTCTCAGAGGTAACTGCTTTATTCATTTTCTCTGTTGTCTCTCTGCCTCTCTGTCCATCGATCCATCTATCCCTCCCTCTCTACCTTTTTCTTTCCTTTCCTTCCTTCATGGAGAATGCCATACAATACATTTTCAGCAATATTAAGATTCAGATATAATCCCCAAACCCTAAAATAGGCAAGAGTAGCTAAGACTAGCAGAAACCACATAACAGTAAGTGAGGCAAACAGTCTTGGAGAAATGTAGTGATAAAGGACCCTTGTCATACAGTTCCCAGAAATGACAGCAAAAAATATGGCCTGAAGGTATATAACATACTTAAGTTGCCTTGTTTGCAATCACAGGTATGGGAACGGAGGTGAGCTGAGTTGTTAGCAGAATCCACTAGACTCAGGTTTATAGAGGCAGAGTGGGTGGGAGCTACAAAAAGAAGACACAGATAAGCCTACTCCCTTGTGAAGAGTAGCGAACCTGAAACAATATTCTGGACCCTCCTACCAACACACCCACCCCCCTCTCGAAAATGCCTAGCCACCTAAAACCATTACAATCGGTCATATGCAATATAAAAGGAACTGCTACAGCACTGATAATAAAAATACTCTAAAATAAGATGATGAAAAGAATAATAAAATATAGTAACAGGCAGCAATCAATCACTAGTGGTTCCACAGTGCAAGGGAGAGGTTGGAAAATTGAACATTTTCATATGTGTATTAGCCATTTGCAATTCTTTGATAAACTGAATGTTCATGTCTTTTATACAAACGAATTGTTTTTTCTATATTGAATCGTTAGCACTCTTTCTATATTACGAAAATCAGCAACTCCTTTATTGTAGCTACCAAATATTAATTCTCAGTTTTCACATAACTTTTAATTTAATTTTTGGATTTTTTCTAACTCATTAGAAATTTTTATAGTAAAAAAAATCAGTGTATTATTTTATAGCTTTTAAAGAGTTGCTTTTAAACAAAACACCAAAGTTATCACTCAATGTTTTCCAAAGATGTTTTAAATTCCACAAATCACATCAATCCCATACTTAAAACCCACATATGGCTTCTTCTCATGGTTAAAACAAAATCTAAATTTAGTATTCCTTAACAGGAACTCTAAGGTCCTTATATGTCTTGCCCCTTCAATCTCTTCAGTCTTATTTCAAACCATTCTTTCCCTTACTTTCTCTATGACACCTCATGAGATTTCTTGCTATGCCTCAGACACATTAGTTCTTGCCGACTCAACAGCCTTTCCATTTGCTGTTCCATTCTGCTGCCCAGGCCACTCTTCCCTCACTCATTGCTTCCACTTATATCATCTGGGTGGTTTCTGCTTCAATATCATTTCCTCAGTCTTCCCTAACCACCTTATCTAAACTAAAATAGCACCCTAGCTCTTCATCACCCACTATTGCTTACCATATTTTATTTTTCTTTTTAAAACATGTCACTTTCCGAAATTAAATGATTTAATTATTTGCTGGCTTACTGTCTGTCTCCCATAAGAGGTAGTGAGCTCCATGAGGGAGGGACTTTATCTCCTTCATTGTTTATATAAGCTTCTGAAATAAGCCCCAGTAAATAATTGGATCACTAATGTTTTTTTTTTTGTTTGTTTGTTTTTTTTGGAATTTATTTTCGAGTTAGCTAATATACATAGTGTATACAGTGTAGTCTTGGCTTTGGGAGTAGATTCCCATGATTCATCCCTTACATACAAGACTCAGTGCAAAAGTATTTTACTAATGAATGAATGAATAAATAAATAAATATAGAGTTTCCAATGCTTAATTTAAAAATGTTTTAAAGCAGCCTTAAAAATATTGCCTTTATTCATTCAGAAAAGGCATAAGATGACAAACTATTTAGATAAAAAGCACTTCTTTAGAAGTTCTTGCTTTAAAATTTTGCCTTATAATATTCTAAGTGTTTTTTAACCCCATCAGTACATGTATAACATATAATTTCTTCTGTGGTGAGACCAGACCACATGTACATTTGAAAACAATTTAACTTTGATTTACACTTGCTTTACATGTTACAATTTTATAAAAACTGAGATTCTATATCTACAACTTCCTTGAGAAAGTAAGTGTATTAACTTATAAAATCCTTGCCTTAGTGTTGTTTGGCTTCTAGTGTGGGCACACAAGAAATATGTACATTACATAATGCATCAGAAAATTCAAGTTTAAAAAAAAGAAAAACAAGGTAAGATGAAAAGGGGTTGCCATTTAAAGTAGAATGGTTTTACAAGAAGAAACCCTAAAAATTCACAAATATGTGGCGATTAAACAACATGCCACTGAACAAACAATGGATCAAAGAAGAAATCAAAAAGAAAATAAAAAAAAATTGCTTGAGACAAATGAAAATGGAAATGCAACATATCAAAACTTATGGGATGCAGTAAAAACAGTTCTAAGAGGGAAGTTCATAGCAATAAATGTCTGAATCAAGGAACAAGAAAAAGTCTCAATGAAAGAGCCTAACTTTACATCTCAAGGAAATAGAAAGAGTAACAAAGCCCAGAGTTAGTGGAAAAAAGGAAATAAGAAAAATCAGAGCAGATATAAATGAAATAGACAATAAAAATACAATAGAAAAGATAAATTAAACTAAGAATCAGTTCCCTGAAAAGATAAATAAAATGGACAAGATGGGTAGTCTTTAAAGATTTTCTTTTTGTTTATTTATTTTTGAGAGATAGAGAGAGACAGATTGCAAATAGGGGAGGGGAAGAGAGAGAGGGAGACACAGAAACAGAAACCAAAGCAGCCTCCAGGCTCTGACTATCAGCACAGAGCCCAACACGGGGCTCAAACCCATGAATCGTGAGATCATGAAGTTGGATGCTCAACCGACCAAGCCCCCCAGGTACCCCTAGATAGATAGTCTTTAGATAGAGTCACCAAAAAAAAGAGAAGACTCAAATAAATAAAATCAGAAATGAAAAAGAGAAGACATTACAACTGATACCACAAAAAATGCAAAGAATAATAGCAATGAACTATTATATCCCAATAAATTTGACAGTCAATTTGACAATAGAAGAAATGCATAAATTCCTAGAACACTACAACCTACCAAGACTGAATCATGAAGGAATAGAAAATCTGAACAGACCAATTGCTAGTAGGGAGAATGAATCAGTAATCAAAACCTACCAACAAACCAAATTCCAGGATCAGACGGCTTCACTGATGAATTCTACGAAACATTTAAAGATGAATTAATACCAGTACTTCTTAAACTCTTCCAAAAATTAGAAGAAGAAATGCTTCCCAATTCATTGTACAAGACCAGACAAGGATGCCAAAAGAAAAGAAAAGTATAGGCCAATACCTCTGATGAACACAGATGCAAAATTGTCAACAAAATATTAGCAAACCAAATTCACTGATACATTAAAAGGTTTCATACATCATGACCAAGTGGGTTTTACTCAAAGGACACATGAATTATTCTACATGCACAAATCAATCAATATGCTACACAACATTAACATGATGAAGGATAAAAATCATATGATTATCTCAACAGATGCAGAAAAACCATTTGACAAAATTCAACATCCATTCATGATAAAAACTCTCAACAAAGTGGGTGTAGAGGGAATGTACCTCAACATAATAAAGGCTACATATGATAAGCTCAAAGCTAGTATCATACACAACTGTTAAAACCTGAGTACTTTTCTTCTAAGATCAGGAACAAGACAAATGTACCAAATCTCATCTCTTTTATTCAATATATTATGTAAATGGAAATCCTAGTCAGAGCCAGTAGGCGAGAAAAAGAAATAAAAGGCATCCAAATTGGAAAGGAAAAAAGTAAAACTGTCATTATTTTCAGATGACATGATAATATATATATAAAAACCCCTGAAGAATATACCAAAAAATGTTAGGCCTAATAAACGAATTAAGTAAAGTTGCAGGATACAAAATCAATATACAAATGTCTATGGCATTTCTATACACACACACAAAAAAACTATCAGGAAGAGAAATTAAGAAAACAATCCCATTTTATAATTTCATCAAAAGGAATAAATATGTAGGAATAAATTTAATCATGGAGGTGAACGATCTGTACACTGAAAACTATTAGACATTAATGAAAGAAACTGAAGAAGATACAAATAAATGGAAAGATATTTTGTGCTAATGGACTGGAAGAATTAATATTGTTAAAATGGTCATATTACTGGAAGCTATTTAAAGATTTAATGCAATCCCTATCAAAATGCCAATGGCATTTTCCACAAATAGAAAAACTAATCCTAAAATTTATATGGAACCAAAAAAGACCCCCAACAGCCAAAGAAATCTTGAGAAAGAACAAAGCTAGAGGTACCATGTTCCCAAATTTCAAACTACGTTACAAAGCTGCAATAACCAAAACATTATGGTATTGACATAAATACATACACATAGATTAATGGAACAGAATAGAGAGCCCAGAAATAAACCCATGTGTATGTGGTCAATTAATTTATGACAAAGGAGCCAAGAATATATGATGAGGAAAGGACAATCTCTTCAATAAATGGTGTTGGGAAAACCAGACAGTCACATGCAAAAGAATGAGGCTGGACCATTATCTTACACCATCCACAAAGATTAACTTAAAATGTATTAGACTTTAGTATAAGACCTGAAACCATAAAAGTCTTAAAAGAAAACATAGGTGGGAAGCTCCTTGACATTGGTCTCAGTGATGATTTTTTGTATTTGACAAGGGGGAAAAATAAACAAGTGGGATTACATCAAACTAAAAAGCTCTGCTGGAGTGCCTGGGTGGCTCAGTGGGTGAAATGCCCAACTCCTGACTTCAGCTCGGGTCATGATCTCATGGGTTTGTGGGTTTGAGCCCCACGTAGGGCTCTGCACTGGCAGTGTAGAGCCTGCTTGGGATTCTCCGTCTCTCCCTCTCTCTGCCCCTCCCCCACTGGCTCTCTCTGTCTTAAAAATAAGTAAACATTAAAAAAATTTACAAAAAAAGCTTCTCCCCTTCAAAATCACCAACAAAATGAAAGCACACTACTGAATAGTAGAAAATATTTGCAAATCATGTATCTACCAAGAGTTAATATCCTAAATATATAAGAACTTAGATATTTATAAGAATATAAAGAACTTATAAACTCAATAGCAAAACAAACAATCTGATTAAAGAAGGGGCAGAGGATCTGAATAGATATTTTTCCAAAGAAGACATACAGGGGGCCAAAAGATACATGAAAAGATGCTCAACATCACTCACCATCAGGTAAATGCAAATCAAAACTACAATGAGATATCACTTCACACATGTTAGAATGGCTATTCTCCAAAAAAAAAAAAAAAAAAAAAAAAGAAGTAACAAGTGTTGGTAAAGATATGGAGAAAAGGAAACCTTTATGCACTGTTGGTAGGAATGTAAACCAGTGCAGCCACTATGAAAACAATATGGACGGTCCTCAAAAAAATGAAAAATAAAACTATTATATTATCCAGCAATTCCACTTCTGGGTATTCAACCAAAGAAAATAAAAACACTACTCTGAAAATATATCTTCACCCCCATGTTCACTGCAGCATTACAAGAGCCAAGACATGGAAACAACTAAGTGTCCATCAATGGATGAATGAATAAAGAAAATGTGGTGTACAAATGATTTCACTTATATGTGGAATCTAAAAAACAAAATAAACAAAACAAAACAAAAAGCAGATTCTTAAATACAGAGAATAAACTAATGGTTGCTAGAGGGGAGGTGGGCAGGTGGGGGATGGGTAAAGTAGACAAAAGGGATTAAGAGATACAACCTGCCACGGAGATGAAAAATACAGCATAGGGAATATAGGCAAAATAGTATAGTAATGTTGTTTGGTGACAGATAGTGACTGCACTTATCATGATGAGCACTGAGTGGTATAGAATTGTTGACTCAATATGTTGTACACCTGAAACTCATATAACATTGTAGGTTAATTATACTTCAATAAAAAAGAACATGTTTAAAATAAGAATACGCATATATAATAGAATATTATTGAGCCCTAAAAATGAAATGTGATATATATATGAATATGTATATATGTATATGTGTGTGTATATATATATATATATATATATATATATATATATATATGTATGTATATGCATATATGTAACGGAGTATAACTGAGCCATAAAAAATAAAATGATGCTCGGGCACCTGGGTGGCTCAGTTGGTTAAGCGTCCGACTTAGGCTCGGGTCATGATCTTGTGGTTCATGAGAGCATTGGGCTCTGTGCTGACAGCTCAGAGCCTGGAGCCTGCCTCAGATTCTGTGTCTCCCTCTCTCTCTACCCCTCCCCTGCTCGTACTCTGTGTGTCTCTCTCTCTCTCAAAAATAAATAAACATTAAAAAATAAATAACAAAATAAAATGCTGCCATTTGACATAACATGGATGGACACTGAAGGCATTATGCTAAGGGAATAAGTTGGACACAGAAAGACAAAAACTAAATATCATATGATTTCACATATATGTGGACCACCCCTCAAAAAAATACCCCCCCCCAAAACACGAGCTTACAGATAGAGAACAGATTGATGTTTGCTAGAGGTGGGGGCAGGAGTGCCCAAATGGGTGAAAGGGTCAAAAGGTACAAATTTCTAATTATAAAATAACTCAGTCATGGCAATGTCATGTACAGCATAGTGTATACAGTTAATAATACTATACTGCATATTCTAAAGTTGCTAAAAAAAGTAGGTCTAAAAAAACAGAAATAGAATGGTCAAATAAGCCTTGTCAAGGCTCAGCAATGTTGAAGAAGGTGGGAGGACTATCAACGTAATCAAGACTGCATTTCAAGCTTAGAAGACAATTCTAAAAGAGGAGTTTCAAAATATTAAGGAAGGTTAGCATTATGAGATAAATATACAGTTTCTCAAGATGATTATTTTGGAGGATTTAACATTCATTTGGATCGCATGATGTATTTAAGAGTCAGATCACTTTGCTTAGTTACACTTCAAATGATAGTACAGTATACACGATATCTTTGTAGAGTAGACATTCATGGGAAGTATGTTCTAGAGAACTGTGTCAATAAGAAATCATAGAATCTATATTGATAACATGTTTACTCCTTTCACACATTACCACATTTATTATTTATTGTTTTTCTTTTAAATGTCAAAATTATAGGTATGAATTCAGATTGAAATGCTGAAATGTATTAATATTAAAATCACTATAAAAATCTGCCACATTATTAGCCTTTGTAATGGCTAGTTTTATGCATCAATTTGGATAGGCTACAGTATAATTATTCAGTTAAATGCTAATCTAGTTAAACAAATTCAAACTAAAACAACTCTGCAGTTAAATGTTAAAAACTATCAAGGATTTGGAGAAAATGATACAATTTGTATTGATTATTGTAATGTAAAATATTTTCATTTTTTAGATGTTAGTATAGCTAGTCATTAGACTGAGCTCAGGTGGCTCACTCGGTTAAGTGTCTGACTCTTGATTTCTTTCAGCTCAGGTCATGATCTCACAGTTCATGAAATCAAGCCCCGTGTTGGGCTCTGTGCTGACAGCCTGTAGCCTGCTTGGGATTCTCTCTCTCTTCTGCCTCTCCTCTGCTCTCTCTTTCTCTCAAAATAAATAAATAAATAAATAAATAAATAAATAAACAAACATTTTTAAAAAAAGTTTCCGATGCTATAGCACAGTAATTCTACTATGAAGAATAGAGTCTATGTAAATAAAAACAAAAACAAGCTTTTCCTAAAACATGTAACAGCAAAATGTTGTAAATATTCTAAATGTGTAAGCACAGATAAATGAAGGGCATGATGGTTTATTAATAGAATACATAACCACTGAAATGATGACCATGGACATGCATTCTCCAATGATAACATATCAGATACTTTATATAAAGTACTCTATGATCTTTTTGGAGAATATCACACATATAGCACATTGAAGTCTTTCTTATAGAAAAGAGACTTCTTTTGATGCTCAAATTAACTATTTTCCAAACTTACTTGAAAACAGCACTCTTTGTGTACCCGTTACTATTGCTGCAGAATAAACAACCTATATTGTTTACAAGTTCAGGCAGAGTTCAGCAATATTAGCTTGTTTCTGCTTAACTCAGTGCCAGATGGGGCAGCTTGAAGGCTTGGCATGGAATCATCTTAATCACATGCCTGGTAGGACCTCTTATGTGGCTTGAGATTCCTCACAACATAAGGGCTGGGGTTCTGCCTGGTAGGACCTCTCTTGTGGCATGGGCTTCCTCACAATATCAGGGCTGGAGTTCCCAGGGTGAGCACCCCAAGAGAGATATAAAGTCAGGCAGAGCTGTACTATCTACTATGATTAAGCTTCTGAAGCTACCTAATGTCATTTCCACTGCATTCTACTCATCAAGGCAGCCGGATTTCAAAGAAAAGGGGAACAAACTTTACCTCTTCATGAGAGAATGGATATGTTCTGGAAGAACATGTGGAATCAGAAATATTTCTGTTGTCAGTTTTGGCAAATATAATTTGCCATATATTTTTCAAGTAATAACTATTAATTTCCCATATTTGGTAAATGTTGATGGAGGTACATCAAAATAGTTATGTAATGTATTTGCTGCATACATGTTACATATATATTCATATACATATGATTCAGATATATATGATATGTATTTGTACATATATATTATACACATATACATATATATTATGTATTTATACATATAATATGTATTCATACAAATATATTATACACACACCATTTGGTCTGGGAAAAAATCCCCTGTGTTTGACAGTAAAACAGTCCCAGTCATTGTGGATGAATTAGGCAATATCCATTCAAATTTATATGAAACAACAATAGGAATTAGGACTGTCTCCAGCTAAATTTTCCCACTGCCCACTTGGATTAGCAGGTTGTCTACATTCTTGCATTTACAAGAGACACCAAGTTTCCGAGATACGAAGTCTTACTGATGTTAGTGATGAAAAATATCTTAATTTGACTTACAGGAAATCTATACAAATGGATATATCTATTTTGGCAAAAACAATTGTGAGTAACAAAGTATGATGAACAGAATTTATTCTTTTAATAGCAATGTCTTATAGAATTTTCTTTCTTACAAAAGACAATTTTTCAGAATACTTCTTTTATGTAGTTACAGCCAGTAAATAGAAACTATTTTTTAATGGTGGCACAAAAACATTTTTCAACAGCTACTTCTAATTACCTTTACAAAACATGACAGGTTAAGGCAATACAAATGAAACCAAAGTGGAAAGATCTAATATCTATGGAAATTTAAAACTTAGAATGTTGGGAATGAAAAGTACAGCATAGGGAATTTAGTCAATAATATTGTAATAATTTTGTATGGTGACAGAGAATAAGTACACTTATCATGGTAAGCACTTTGTAATGTACCTAATTGTTACATCACTATCTTGTATACCTGAAACTAATGATATATGTCAACTATAATTTAAAAAAAAAGCAATACAAGAGTAAAAAAAAAACCCTTAGAATTAAAATTACCTTTAAAAAGTTAAAATAAAATAAAATTACCTCCTAAACATTCTTTTTCAAGAAACCACTGGAAAACTCACTCTACAAAAATGAGAGAACAAAATAAAAACCGAAGGTTTAAGAAAAAGGAGTTTCACATAGGAGAGAGAAAAAGAGAATCTCACAAACGAGTAAGGGATATCCCAGAATGATACCTATGCCATCAGGGATAGCAGCCAGACTAGACTGCAATATGACTCAAGTTGAGGGCTATCATGAATATTTCCCACTGATTCTTTTAATGACTTTTCCTTTCTCTCTTTTATTTTTTGATCAGTCTGCAAGAAGTTTATCAATTTTATTGATATTTCCAAAGAGCTCTTGTGCTTTCACTGATTTTCTCTATTGTTTGGTATTCCCTAATTTATTGATTTCTGCTTTTATATTATTTCTTTGTTTATAGTTACTTTGGGTTTAATTTACTTTCTTTATCTTTTTTTTCAAGTTTTTATTTAAAATACATTTAGTTGTTATACACTATAATATTATTTTTAGGTGTAGAATTTAGTTATTCATTGCTTACATACAACACCTGGTGCTCATCACAAGTGCCCTCCTTAGTTCCCATCATCCATTTAACCCATCCCACCACCCACCTCCCCTCCAGTAACCCTCAGTTTGTTCTCTAATGCTCAGAGTCTGTTTTCTAGTTTGCCTCTTTCCTCCCTCCCCATCTTCATCTGTCTTGTTTCTTAAATTCCACATGTGAATGAAATCATATGGTATTTGTCTTTTTCTGACTGACTTATATAGCTTAGCATAATACTCTTTAGCTCCATCCATATCGTTGCAAATGGCAAGATTTCATTCTTTTTGATGGCCAAGTAATATTCCATTGCACACACACATACACACACATCCCACATCTTCTTTATCCATTCATCAATCGATAGGCATTTGGGCTCTTTCCATAAGTTGGTTATTGTTGATAGTGCTGCTATAAACATTGGGGTGTATGTGCTCCTTTGAATCAGCCTTTCTGTATCCTTTGGATAAATACCTAGTAGTGAAATTGCTGCAATGTAGGGTAGTTCTATTTTTAACTTTTTGAGGAACCTCCATACTGTTTTGCAGACTGGCTGCTCCAGTTTGCATTCCCACCAACAGTGCAAGAAGGTTCCCCTTTCTCCACGTCCTCGCCAACATCTGTTGTTTCCTGAGTTGTTGATTTTAGCCATTCTGACTGGTTTTGATTTGTATTTCTCTTATGATGAATGAGGTTGAGCATCTTTTCATGTGTCTGTTAGCCATATGTATGTCTTCAAAAGTGTCTATTCATGTCTTCTGCCCATTTCTTCACTGGATTGTTTTTTGGGTGTTTAGTTTGATAAGTTCTTTAGAGATTTTAGATAGTAACCCTTTATCTAGTATGCTATTTGCAAGTATCTTTTCCCATTCCATTGGTTGTCTTTTAGTTTTGTTGATTGTTTCCTTTGCTGTGCTTTTTACCTTGATGAAGTCCCAATATTTCATTTTTGTTTGTTCCCTTTGCCTCTGGAGACATGTCTAGTAAGAGGTTGCTCTGGCCGAGGTCAAAGAGGATGTTGCTTGTTTTCTCCCCTAGGATTTTGATGGGTTTTGTCTCACGTTTAGATCTTTCATCCATTTTGAATTTCTTTTTGTGTATAGTGTAAGAAAGTGGTTCAGTTTCATTCTGCATGTTGCAGTCCAGTTTTCCCAGCACTATTTGCTGAAAAGACTGTCTTTTTTTCCATTGGATATTGTTTCCTGCTTTGTGGAAGATTAGTTGGCCATACATGTTTTAGTCCATTTCTGGGTTCTCTATTCTATTCCACTGATCTATGTGTCTGCTTCATATATTTTTTAGATCTATTGTTAGGTGCATACACATGACGTAATGTCCTCTTGATGAACTTTTTTTTTTAAATTTTTTTTAATGTTTATTTATTTTTTGAGACAGAGAGAGACAGAGCATGAACGGGGGAGGGTCAGAGAGAGAGGGAGACACAGAAACTGAAAAAGGTTCCAGGCTCTGAGCTGTCAGCACAGAGCCAGATGCGGGGCTCGAACCCACGAACCATGAGATCATGACCTGAGCCGAAGTCGGATGCCCAACCGACTGAGCCACCCAGGCGCCCCTTGATGAACTTTTATCAAGTTTTTTCTTTATCTCTGGTAAAGATGTCTTTCTTCTCATTTAGAAGTCTACTTTGAAATTAATTTAGCCACTTCAGCTTTCTGATGATTTGTGTTAGCATGGTTAATTTACTTTTAACCTATCTGTGTCTTTATATTAAAAAACACTTCCTCTATCCAATATACTAGGGATTGGCAAGCTATGGCCCATAGGACAGCTATTTTTCTTTTTTTGTAAATAAAGTTTTATTGAAATACTGACAGAAACACTTGCTTACATTATGCTTTTGGCTGTTTTTGAGCTACAACAGCAGAATTGGGTAGGTGTAACAGAAACTGTATGGTCCTCAAACCTAAAATGCTGATTATCTACTCTTTGATAAAGTTTGCCAGCTCTTGTGGTATAGAATTTTTACTAGATTATTAATCTAACAAAATATTCCAATTCACTGGAGTGTTTAGACAATTTACATTTAATATGATTGTCATATAATTGGATATAAATCTACCATCTGGCTATTGTTTTCTATTTGGCCCATCTCTTCTTTCATCCTCTGTTCCTGCTTTCTTTTGAACACATTCAATGTTTTAGTATTCCACTTTATCTTCTCTATTGTCTTATTAGCTGCCTTTATATCTTTAGTGGTTATTCTAGGGTTTATATATGCATCTTTAACTTATTGCAGCATAGATTTAAATAATACCATACCACTTCCTGAATAATGTAAAAATCTTATGACATTTTACCTCCAATTCTCCCTCCCATTCTTTGCACTGTGGTCATGCATTTTATTACTACATACATCATAAACCTCACAATTTGGTTCTTACTTTTTATTACTTCTTTTGATTTAAATAGTTCTTTTTTTAATTAAAAATAGATTTTAGTTCAGTATAATTAACATACGGCGTTATATTAATTTTAGGTTTACAATATAATGATTCAACAATTCTATAGATTAATCAGTGTTCATCATGACAAATATACTCTTAATTCCCTTTATCTATTTTCTCCATACCCCTACCCATGTCCTCTATGTCAACCACCTATTTGTTTTTTGTTTTTCTTTGTTCATTTGATTATTAAATTCCACATATGACTGAAATCATATTGTATTTGGCTTTCTTTGTCTGACTCTTTTCACGTAGCATTATATTCTCTAGGCCCATCCATGTTGTAATAAATGGCAAGATCTCATTCTTTTTTATGGCTAATATTCCATATGTATTATGGAATACTACACACACACACACACACACACACACACACACCTACCTCATCTTCTTTATCCATTCATCTGTGGATGCACACTAAGGTTGTTTCCATACCTCGGCTATTGTAAATAATGCTGTGATAAATACAGGGGTACATATATTTTTTCAAGTTAGTGTTTTCACTTTCTTTAGATAAATATCCAATAGAATTATTGGATCACGTGATATTTCTATTTTTTACATTCAGTTATCTTTTAAAAATTTAAATGAGAAAAAAGCAGTCTCTTATTTACCTATATATTTACCATTTCTGGGGCTCTTCATTTCTTTGTGTGAATTGTGCTCCATCTAGTACTGTTTTTCTTCTACTTTAAGAATTCATTTAACATTTCTTGTAACAAACATCTACTGGTAATGAATTTCCTCAGTTACTTTGCTGTTTTATCTGCAAAGGTCATTATTTTAGATGTTTTTACTGGATATATAATTTTAACTTCACGGCTTTCCTCTCTCAGTGCTGATCTCATTCCAATGTTTTCTGATTTTCAGTATTTCTGTAGAGAAGTCAGTAAATTTTTTTATCTTTTGTGTTGTATATATAATGTGCCTTTTTTCTGGGCCTTTATGATTTTTATTTTTATTGTTAGCTTTCAGAAATTATGTCTTGGTGTGGTTTTCTTTCCTGTTTGAAGTTAGTTGAACTTTTTGTACTTTTCATCAAACATGGAAAAATTTTGGTCATAATTTCTTGAAATATTTCTTCTTTCTGGAACTCCGATTACACAAGTTTCTAGACTACAGGGTACCAGGACACTAAGGTGTCATCCATTTTTTTTTTTTTTTTTTTTTTACAGTTGTCTTACTCTCTGCTTCAGTTTGGAAAATTTCTTGAAGTCCACTTATATATATGTATTTTTAAAATTTTTTTTTCAACGTTTATTTATTTTTGGGACAGAGAGAGACAGAGCATGAACGGGGGAGGGGCAGAGAGAGAGGGAGACACAGAATCGGAAACAGGCTCCAGGCTCCGAGCCATCAGCCCAGAGCCTGACGCGGGGCTCGAACTCACAGACCGCAAGATCGTGACCTGGCTGAAGTCGGACGCTTAACCGACTGCGCCACCCAGGCGCCCCGTAGTCCACTTATATTTTTATCTGCAGTGTCTAATGCACTGCTTAACCCATCCAGTGGATATTTCATTTCATGTATCATTATTTTAATGTTTTTCTTTAAATCCCTGAATAAGTAAACAATTAGGTGTTTTAAAGACTTTGCTAATTATATCATCCTGGTAATTCTTAGTCTGTTCTCCCCTGGATTGGTTACTGTATCTGGCATTACATAAGGAGAGAGGCCAGCGCTAAGTCTATGCCATTGTCAGTGAGGTCAGAGGACATATGTACCATATGTATGAGGCTACATGATTAAGTAGGCATAATACCTTCCTCATAAGAATGTTATAGTTCGACATAGGAAGTAAAATAATTAGTTCAAAAGGCATATATATATATATATATATATATACACACATATATATATATATATATATATATATATATATATAATTTTAGAGAGAAAAAGAATGTGCACAAGTAGGGAGGAGGGGCAGAGAGAGAGAGAGAGAGAGAGAGAGAGAGAGAATGTTAAGCAGGCTCCCCAACATGTGAGTCTTGATCCCATGTCCCTGGGATCATGACCTGAGCTGAAATCAAGAGTTAGAGGCTCAACTGAAAGGGCCACCCAGGTGCACCTGAAAAAGCATTTTAATAGAGTTATAAATATATCCACATAAAAGGGCTAAATATCCACATGTAAGGGCTACCTATGTAAGCCCACAAAGGTCAAATAAGTCTTCTAAATAAATAGTATGAGCCACTGTGATGTCCTTTATTCTTTACATCTCCAAAGACAAATGTTAGATTATTCAGATGAATTATTTTCCATATTTTAAGAAGGCGGTGAAAATTATATCAGTCAGTAATTTTCCTTTTCTTCCTTGATTTCAAATTTTTAGGAAAAAAAAATCAAGTGAACAGAGAAGAAAAATGCAAACTAAATGCTTGTCACATCCAGCCCCCCACATTCCAGTTGATTGGTTCTGCTTTGTGTGTGTGTGTGTGTGTATATATATATATATATATATATATATATTCCTAATTTAGAGTATAAAAGCAATATATGCTTATCATGGAAATTTAGAAAAACATAAAAAAGGACAGCAAAAATAAATCCACCCATCATTTTATACTAGAAGATAATCTCTGTCCCATTTTACTGCATATTATGTAGACATTCACTTTTTTTAATGTTTATGTATTTATTTTGAGAGAAGTGAGGGAGAGCAGAGAGAGAGAGAGAGAGAGAGAGAGAGAGAGAGAGAGAATCCCAAGCAGGCTCTGAGATGTTAGTGCAGAACCTGATGTGGGGCTCGAACTCACGAACCATGAGATCATGACCTGAGCTGAAATCCAGAGTTGGACACTCAACTAACTGAGCCACCTAAGCACTTCTCACATTTCTTTCTTTTCTTTCTTTCTTTCTTTCTTTCTTTCTTTCTTTCTTTCTTTCTTTCAGTAGGCTCCACACCCAGAGCAGAGTCCAACGTGGGGCTTGAACTCACGATTCTGAGGATCTAAGACCTGAGCTGAGATCAAGAGTTGGTCACTTAACTGACTGAGCTACACAGGTACCCTGACATTCAGTTTTTTAAAAACAAAAATGAGTAGCAAAAAATTAGTTATCTTAGGAAAGTTTATTCTATCAATATAGGTTTATTTAATTAACTCTTATTGTTGGGCATTTTAATTGTTTTCAAACATCAAACATCTTAATAATATACTTACAAGAAATTTCTAGAAATGTGATCCCTGGGTCAAAAAGTACACACATAGGTAAAGCTTTTGTTAGAGTTTCTTCTTCTGTTAGAGTTTATTCCAGGATGATAATACCAAGATGTTCACTAGAACAACTATTGGATCTCTCTCTAAGCATCAGCTCCAGTAGAAATTATAGACAGGAAAAGCCAAGAATAAGAAAACTTGAAAACTCCTCAAAAAGGCAAGGTGGCATAGAGTACCGTTTTGAACTTGAAAATGTGCTTGGGCCATGGAACCTGAGGTTCTAGACAAGAGGAGGCTTATAGGCTGTGGGAAGACAAAATAGGAAGTAAACTAATGGAGTTCTGTTTTGGATTCTTTCCTCTCATTGCCTTGAGACAAAAACTGACTGTTCCCATATCTGCAGGGGCTCAGACTACTATAGAAATGCCTTCAGGAGTAAACAGAGTACTTATAAACAGCTGAGAAAACATGAGGGGACATTGGGCAGTCATGTCCCTATTCTTTTGTACCAAATCAGAGAGCTGGTGAAAAACAATCATCAGTTTTGGTTGCTGCTTCTTTCTGGTGGGATGGGGGAATGAGGGGAAATGTTGAAGTACAGACTTCGGGTATCACTTTGTTGATTTGATAAATTATTAATTGTGATTTTATCGGTGGCTTGGGGCTTTCCTACCTACCTCCCATCCTCTGAGCTCACCGAGAATGACATGGACTGAGTGCTGGCCTCTCCCTATATGTAATGCCAGATACAATAGTCAATCCAGAGGGAAATGGTCCTACAAAACCAAATATCAAGACATTGCAAGGAGCACAACTATTTCCAAAGGAAATAAAATTGGCATAAAGATTCTAAGAAAAGCTACAATGTTAGATCTAATGGCCCAAAATTTAAAAATAGTCTAATAAACATCCCAAAAGACATAAAGGAACATATTAGCAATATGTAACAAGAATAAGAAAACAAAGAAGCAAGCAGAACTATGAGGTACGAAAACTATAAAATCTGAAACATAGATTTCATAAAAAGTAGAATTAAAATAACAAATGAATTAATGAATTTGAAGACAAGTTTCAGGAAATCTTCAATGCTAAGGAAAAACAAGGAAATAGAAATATAAAAGAAAGACAAAGGGCTTGTCACTACTATCTGAATAACAGAGATGTGGAGAAAAAAATTAGAAATGATGAAGGTAACAAGACAAGAGACCATGGATTTTCAAAGGATTAAAGGAAACATAAAATCTAGAGTTGGATATAGAGCTATGTAGTCATTAAAATATGAGGTTATGATAATATGTTTTCAAGTATATAAGGCCTCATAAAACAGTTGTTGATTAAATACTCAAATAGAAAGAGAAGCAGGGTGCCTGGATGGCTCAGTCAGTTAGGCGTCCAACTTTAGCTTGGGTCATAGTCTCAGTGTTCCTGAGTTCCAGCCCTGCATCAGCTCTCTGCTGTCAGCACAGAGCCTGCTTCAGATCCTTTGTCCACCTTTCTCACACACATTCTCTCTCTTTCTCAAAAATAAAAATAAAAATAAAAAAAAGAAAGAGAAATGAAGAATGTCTTTAAAAGATGTATAAAGTAATCTATAAGAGAAAGGATTAAAAATCATACGATTATTTCAATAGATGCAGAAAAAGAATTGGACAAAGTACAACATCCATTCATGACAAAAACTCTCCACAAAGCACGTTTAGAGGGAACATAGCTCAACATAATAAAGGCCATACATGAAAACCCCACAGCTAACATCATACTCAATGGCAAAAAATGGAGAGCTTTTCCCCTAAGCTCAGGAACAAGACAAGGATGTCCACTCTTATCACTTTTATTCAATATAGTACTGGAAGTTCTAGCCACAGGAATCAGAAAACAAAAAAATAAAAGGCATCCAAATTGGTAAGGAAGAAGTAGAACTTTCACTATTTGCAGATGACATGACATTATATATAGAAAAACTACTAGAACTGATAAGTGAATTCAGTAAAGTCACAGGATACAAAATCAACATACAGAAATCCATTGCATTTCTATACATTAATAATGAAGCAGTAGAAAGAGAAATTAAGAAAACAATCTCATATATAATTACATCAAAAAATAAAAACCCAAGAATAATACTTAACCAAGTAGGTGAAAAATCTGTTCTCTGAGAACTATAAAATATTGATGAAAGAAACTGAAGATGACACAAGCAAATGGAAAGATATTCAAAGCTAATGGATCAGAAGGACAAAACTGTTAAATATGTATACTACCGAAAGCAACCTACAGATTTAATGCAACCCCTATCAAAATACCAACAGCATTTCTCACAGAACTAGAACAAACAATCCTAAATTTGTATGGAAGCACAAAAGACCCCAAATAGCCAAAGCAACTTCGAAAAAGAACAAAACTGGGGGTGCCTGGGTGGCTCAGTCGGTTAAGTGTCCAACTTCGGCTCAGGTCATGATCTCATGGTTTGTGGGTTTGAGCCCCGCGTCAGGGTCTGTGGTGACAGCTCAGAGCCTGGAGCCTGCTTCAGATTCTGTGTCTCCCTCTCTCTCTGCTTTTCCCCAGCTCATGCTCTGTCTGTCTCTCTCTCTCAAAAATAAATAAACATTAAAAATTTTTTTTTAAGAAATAGAACAAAACTGGAGGAATCACAATCCTAGATTTCAAGATACACTACAAAGCTATAGTAATCAACACAGTGTACTGGCACCAAAACAGACACATAGATCAATGGAACAGAATAGAGAGCCCAGAAATAAAAACAATTATATGGTCAATTAATCTTAGTCAAAGGAGGCAAGAATATGAAATGGGAAAAAGAGGTTCTTCAACAAATAGTGTTGGGAAACTGGACAGCTATGTGCAAAAGAATAAGACTGGAACAATTTCGTACACCATACACAAAAATAAACTCAAAATGGATTAAACACCTAAATGTGATACCTGAAACTACAAAAGTCCTACAAGAGAGGACAGGCAGTAATTTCTCTGACATTGGCCATAGCAACATTTTTCTAGATATGTCTCCTATGGCAAGGGTAACAAAAGCAAAAATACGGTATTGCAACTATATCAAAATAAAAAGCTTCTGCACAGTGAAGGAAGCAATCAACAAAAGAAAAAGGTAGCGTACTGAATGGAAGAAGATATTTGCATATGACATATCCAATAAAGAATTAGTATCTAAAATATATAAGGAACTGATACAACTCAATACAAATAATCCAATTGAAAAATGGGCATAACATGATCAGACATATCTCCCAAGAAGACATATAGATGGCCAACAGACACAGGAAAAGATATTCAACATCTCTAAACATCAGGGAAATACAAACCAAAACTATAATGAGATATCACCCTACACTTGTCGTGATGGCTAAAATTAAAAAAAAACAAGAAACAACAAGTGTTGGTGAGGATATGGAAAAAAAAGGAATACTTTTGCACTGTTGGTGGAAATGCAAACTGGGGTGCAGCCTCTGTGGAAAACAGTATGAAGATCCCTTAAAAAATTAAAAATAGAATTATATACCATATCATTCAGTAATTCCACTACTGGGTATTTAGCCTAAGAATATGAAAACACTAATTTGAAAAGACATATGCACTCCTATGCTTAATGCAGCATTATTTACAATAGCTAAGATATGGAAGAAGCCCAAGTGTCTATCGACAGGTTAATGGATAAAGAAAATGGTGAATAAACACAATAGAATATTATTCAATCATAAAAAAGAATGAAGTCTGGGCATTTGCAACAACATAGATGGATCTAAAGAGTATAATGCTAACTGCAGTAAGTCAGTCAAAGACAAATACCATATGATTTCACTCATATGTGCAATTTTAAGAAACAAACAAAAAAAGAAAGAAACCAAAAAACAGATTCTTAAGTATAGAGAACAAACTGATGGCTACCAGATGGGGAGGTAGGTGGGGTGGATGGGTGAAACAGGTGAAGGGTACACTTATTATTATTATTGTATTTAAGAGTACACTTATTGTGATGAGCACTGAGTAATGTACAGAATTGCTGAATTACTATATTGTACACATGAAAACAATATAACACTGTATGTTAACTGTACTGGAATTAAAATTTAAAAATTTTTAAAGGGAAAAAGAGAAAAAAGAACCCTACACTTATTAAAAAGATGATGCACAAAGTAATGCTGATAGAGTACCTTGGTAAAGTTTGTTGTCTTTAAAAATAGCAGCAAAGAAAAAGAGAAAAATTGACTGCAATATTTTGTTGTTTAAAGTAGATAGTAGCAACATGATGCAGTTGGGGAAGGTGAGAGAGACAACAGGATGTCAGAATGTACAAGAATCTTTTTTAGGGAAGATATATAAACACTACACTTTTAAGTAAGAAAAAATTAAAAAGATACACAAAGTGTGTGGAAAAAAACTGAAATAAGATGGTAGAAACACTTAAATGTATCAAAAAATTATGATAACTATTATATTTTTATTGAAAGTGTGTTTTGTTGTTAGTGGGTATATGAAATTCTTGCTTATAATCTCTACTTCTTCCTTTTGTAAGTAGAAATAACTTTAATTTTTCTTTTAATAATACACGGTTATTATGAAGTTTCAAATTCTAGGGATAAAGTGAGTATCTTCTAGAGTTAACTACCATTTGGTACATACTATAAAGGACATTAGACCAGATGACTGCTGATTTTTTCCCAACACATGCCTACCCTGAACTTATATACCTCACATATTTTTTTGGCAGAATATTTACCATTTATATAACCTTGACATATGTAACCAGAGTATGGCAACAACTTTAGTAGGGGATAGAAGGAACTCAATTCAGGGTATCACTAACCAAACTTTCTGTTTGTGGTAGAGTAGAAAACTAATGGACAATAGGATTAATTTAGGTATGGGGCAATGGGAGTTTAAGTGAAGCAAGACTGGGCAGATCAGAGCCCATTGGTCAGGGTTAAAAACTGAAGCTCTAATCAGTTCAAAAGGGGGGTGACCATTATCATATGGCTCAGTTAGATGTGGAGATTGAGGCTGTCTAGGTGTATCCTACGAAAGTGAGTCTGGACTATGTCTGCAGGTGGGGAGACCGTCAGGTGTCATCAGTACCTTGGGAGAAGACTGAAGAAGGGAGGAAAAAACTTGAATAGATCAAAAAGTATTTAAAGACATAAATAGCATTCATGGAAGTCTCACAAAAATCCTCAGAACCAGATAGGTTTTTTTTTTAAAGATTTTATTTTTAAGTAATCTCTACACTCAACATGGGGCTCAAACTCATAACCCCAAGTTCAAAAGTTGCATGCTCTACCAATGAAGCCAGCCAGGCACTCCATGAGTTTTAACATGAGTTAAACATTATGAGTTTTAACAAACATTAAAGAAACAGTAAATTCATATCTTGTAAAGTTGTTCCAGAAAATAGAAAAAGAGTAAAAGCTGTCCATCTTATTTTATTAGGCTGGTGTAAATCTTAATTGCAAAGTCAGACAAGGAAAATAAAGAGAAAACAATTACAGCACATTTCATTTAGGACTGTAGATTCTAAAATCCTAAATAAAATATTTGCTAACCAAATAAAATAACATTAAAAATAAAACACCATGATCACTAGAAACACAGGGATGGTTTCACATTAGAAATTCTATTCATATAATTCACAACGTTAATATACCAAAGGATAAATGTCATGTGATTGTTTCGAAGATGCATAAAAAGCATTTTATAGGGTTCAATAGCTATTTATGCATACGAAGCTAGAAATAGAAGAACTTTCATAATTTAGTAAAGGTTGTATGTTAAAAACCTTCAGTAAGCATTATACGTCAGTGAGAAGTGAGAAACTAGATGCATCCTCTTTAAGACTGGGCATAAGATAAGGATGCCCACTGTCACTACTACTGTTTAGTTCCAGATGAATTGATCAAAGGTATTAGAAAGAAGAAAAAAGTAAAAGTATGAGGATGGGAAGGGTAGAGAGAAAACTATCACTTTTGGAATTGATATATGATCATTTTTCTAGACAACAGAACAATCTATTAAGAATAAGAGAGTTCAGCAACATTGTTAGAACTTGTATCAATTTTCAAAAAATCAGTAGCATTTCTGTACACAAATGATATACATCCAGAAAATATTTTAATCAAGTTTTAAATATTGATGTTTACTCAAAGAATATCAAGCACAAGATTAAAAAGTTGAAAAAAATGGGATGCAGATATTTTTTAATATTTAAAACTAATAGGAAATGAATACCTAGAATACCTATGACAAACTCTTAAAGAACATTAGTCAAAAGAACCCATATGAAAAATAAAGAGTATGAACAAACAATTTCAGAAAAGGGAAGCCAAAAGGCCAATAAAAATATGAAGCAGTACTCAAACTCATTATTGATAAGAGGAATTAAAATTAAAATAATAAGCTATAAAATTATGCACATAATATTAGCACAAAATATTAGCAAGCTAGATAATGTTAAGGTTGGCAGGACTGACTGAGAAGGTTACTGCTAGTGAAAGTGTGGACCAAAGTATTTTATTTGGTAGAGCAACTGGCATAACTTGGTCAAGTTAAGTATAAACATGTATCCTATTACCCAGCAATTGTTCTCCTGCATATATATCCCAAAGAAATCCTTGCAAAGTCCACGATAAAGCAAGTGTGATAATGTTCATTATAGCAGTGTTTGTTGTGACAAAAGTCTGGATGGCAATCACTGGGAAATACAAGTAGTTAAAACATGGTAGCTACAAACGATGGAATACTATGCAGCAGTTAGAAGCGATGTAAACATGACAATATAAGTAAATGATAAACACTTAAGGTTAATTAAAATAAAATAGTAGGAAGAAAATGAAATACATAGCACAATACCATCTACGCATAATAAAATTTCATACACATAAAATGGGGCAGGGGGCAGGGTAGAGATATAATTAACCCAAGCCCAACTGTGAGATAACTGCTGAAGCTGAGAGATGGGCCCATGAAGATTCATAACATATTCTCTTCTTTTTTTAATTTATTTTAAATTTTCTATTTAAAATATTAAAAAATACATGTATATAAAAGCAATGCCTTATGAAAATACATATAAACAAAAGAGAATGGTGCAGTAGTTATTATAATGACTGTCAGAATGGTTTCCTATGGGTCAAGGTCAGAAGCATGGGACTAGAAATGAAAATAAAAGAATATGTATAAACAAATAAAATAAGTGCTTTGCATGGACCAATGATGACAGCGTGCAATGAACTGAGGAGCATGTTTAGCTCTATTCTTATGCAAAAGTTCCTTTAAAAAAAAAAGACTCCTTATTATTTTTTTCTTTAATTGAGAGGATCTGGTTTAAGACTGTGGAGATGGAGGAACTATAAAAATAATTGTCTAATTATTATAATTCAGAAAACAATTGAATAGCTGTTCCAAGGAACCAACTCACCATATGTTAACTATAGAAATGAATTAGAAGTAAGTAATGTCATTTATATTTTCAAGATAAGTCATTTCTGATAATAATATTCATCACAAAAAACTAGCAAAATCAATAAGCTGCTACCCACAAATTAAGGGGAAAAAATAGACTCTAAAGTAGTTGCACTCTAAAAGAATAAAGAAAAACAGAACAAAGGGAAAAAATTTCCACAGCAGAGGCTGTAAACTGTTTTATTTCGTTCACACATTTGGCAAAGGAGATTTTTTTCACAGGCAAAATTTTGTGCTGATATTTAAAAATTAGGACTTTTCAAAATCCATATTTATTTCTTCTGAAGATACAATAAAATTAGATTTTACAGTCTCTTATTTCCACTTAGAGAGGATTCTAGAGCTGAACAAAAATGTCCCATTTACTGGTCACATAGTCTCTAAGGTTACATGGTAACTGCCTGGCATGAAACATTATTTAAAATACTTTTTTCTTTTTTAACATTTTGTGCGCCTCATATCTCACTGAAAACTGTACCAAAATATATTCGGAAATATACTTAATAATGTGAACATGTAAGCAGTCATGGGAGGCATGGACAGAACATGTTAACTGAAAGGATATGGTAGGTAAAGAAAAATCTTTGGGGACTCAAGAAATAGTGAAAGGAGATTTGGTATTCAGAGGTAACACTCTGAGTATTTGAAAGTATGACAGAGTTTTTTGGAGTGGTTAAAGAACATGTTCCTAATGTAGTCAAAGAACTGATTAATGAATATGGTATTCAGAAGAAAGTGCAGTGAATAGTAGTTTTTGTTTAATCTTCCAAATTAAACTCTACTGAGTTGAGCCCACAGATTTAATGGAAGCTACTTCATTTCTTCTCCATTCTTCTTAATTGGTTTGCACACTTCCATAATAATATATCAATTTTATCCACTTCCTATTATAAATGACATATGACACTTCCTGTCATGATAGTGTTAGGGCATAACACCTTGTGTCTGAATATGAATGAATATGGTTTTGAAGTCACTTAGATAGGGCTAGTGATAAAACGAGTTTAGCAAGTCAAAGTACAGTCTGAAACCCTAACCATTTAAATGAGATGATTTATGAGGTTGTATCTATTACTTACCTTGAGTATCTATATTTTAAAGATCTTGTCTGTAAACCATATAACCTTCAATATCTACTTCCCATATGCAGAAACTGGCATCCTCAATAAGCATCTAAAAAAGAAACAAAAGAAAATATCATGAATTTGTGGTTATAAATATTGTTTATTTTAAACATATAAGCGGATGTAAAAATTATTCTTTATGATTTTATTAAGTTTGGACAAGGGGAGGCATATCTCATAGGACATATTTTATATAAATAAACACCAGTAATAATGAGATCTTTCCATTTAGAAGAATCAGAAAGTTTTGTGGAACATATATTTTGATTCATGCCAGAAAATTTAGTGCTTTCCATTGTCCTAATTTTATCTGGCTACCAAGTTTCTATGAGCATTTTTAAGAAATATAATTTTAAATACATTGATTCTGAGGTTCTACATGAACATAGCCCTACCCCAGGAAATATTTTCCTTGCTCAAATGGATCACAAAAATATATTCTTGATTATATCTGAGTTGCTTATAAATGCCAA
This sequence comes from Prionailurus bengalensis, assembly GCF_016509475.1. Classification (NCBI taxonomy): domain Eukaryota; kingdom Metazoa; phylum Chordata; class Mammalia; order Carnivora; family Felidae; genus Prionailurus; species Prionailurus bengalensis. Next base: position 139,826,310 of record NC_057345.1, on the reverse strand, counting down.
AATCAAAGAGATCAACTAGTTAAATATCATCCTCATAAAAAAGGTCAATATTACTTAAACTGCCCAATCAGTACTTTATAAACACCAACCTAAGGAAGCTTTCAGAGATCTTTTAAGAGAAATTGCCACTAATTGAGAATTAGGATTATCTAAACAAAATGTTCTTTCCTAAAAGAATATGATTTTGGAATGAAACTGGACCACTTTCTTACATGGTACACAAAAATAAATTCAGAATGGATGAAAGACCTGAATTTGAGACAGGAAACCATCAAATCCTAGAGAACATAGGCAGAAACCTCTTTGACTTTAGCCATAGCAACTTCTTACCAGAAATGTCTTCAGAGGCAAGGGACACAAAAGCAAAAATGAACTATTGGGACTTCATCAAGATAAAAAACTTCTCAGGGAGCCTGGTGGCTCAGGGGCTGAGCATCTGACTCTTGATTTTGGTTCAGGTCATGATCTCACAATTCGTGAGATCAAGCCCCACACTGAGCTGCCAGCATAGAGCCTGCTTGGGATTCTCTCTCTCTGGCCCTCTCCCATCCTCTCTCTCTTTCTCTTTCTCAAAAATAAATAAATAAACATTTTTTAAGGAGATAAAAAGCTTCTGCACAGTGAAGGAGACAATCAGTAAAACTAAAAGGCAGCCTACAGAATGGAAGATATTTCCAAATAACATATCTGATAAAGGGTTAGTATCCAAAATGTATAAAGAACTTATTAAACTAAACACTCAAAACAAATAATCCAGCGAAGAAATGGGCAGAGGACATGAATCAATACTTTTGAAGACATCCATATGGCTAACAGACAAATGAACAGATGATCAACATCACTCATCCCCAGGGAAATACAAATCAAAACCACAATGAGATACCACCTCACACTAGTCAGAATGGCTAAAATTAACATCACAAGAAACAGATGTTGGTGAGGATATGGAGAAAGGGGAACCTTCTTGCATTGTTGGTGGGAATGCAAACTGGAGCAGCCAGTCTGGAACACAGTATGGAGTTTCCTCAAAAAGTTAAAAATAGAACTACCTACAATCCAGCAAATGCACTACTAGATATTTATCCAAAAGATACAAAAATACAGATTCATTGGGGTACATTTACCCCGATGTTTATAGCAGCATTATAAACAATAGCCAAGATATGGAAAGAACCAAATGCCTATCGACTGAAGAATGGATAAAGAAGATGTGGTATATGGGGCATCTGAATGGTCAGTTGATTATCCAACTTTGGCTCAGGTCATGATCTCAAGGTTCATGGGTTCAAACCCTGCATTGGGCTTGCTGCTGTCAGCCCGTCAACACAAAGCCTGCCTCAGATCCTCTGTACCCCTTTCTCTCTACACCTCCCTGGCTCATGCTCTCTCTCAAAAAATAAATGCAACATAGGAAAAGAGATGCGTTACATATGTATGTAATGGAATATTACTCAGCCATCAAAAGGAATGAAATCGTGCCATTTGCAATGAAGAGTCTGAGCTACAGTGTACTATGCTAAGCGAAATAAGTCAGGCAGAGAAAGACAAATACCATATGATTTCACTCATGTGGAATTTAAGAAATAAAACAGATGAACATGTAAGAAGAGGGGAGAAAGAGAGAGGGAAACAAACTATAAGAGACTTTATGATAGAGAACAAAATGAGGGTTGATGGAAGGATGTGGCAGGGAGATGGGCTAAATGGATGATGGGTATTAAGGAGGGAACTTGTTGTGTTGAGCACTGGGTGTTATATGTTAGTGATGAAATTAAATTCTACTCCTGAAAACAATATTACACTATATGTTAAGTAACTAGAATTTAAATAAAAATTTGAAAAGAAAAAAAATAAGTCTTGAGAATGTAATGTACAGCACAGAGAATGTAGTCAATAATATTGTATTAACTTTGTATGGTAACAGATAGTAGCTAGATGTATTGTAGTGATTGCAATGTATACAAATGTGGAATCTCTATGTTGTACACATGAAACTAATGAAAAATATGTCAATTATACTTAAATAAAAAATGGCCACACATAAACACACACAGAAGAATTTTATTCTCTCTTTGATTTTTTTAAAAAACAAGCCTAAGACAAGCAGTTAGGGAAACAAGGATTTGAAGGATATAATGCCATACGAATATGTGATTTTGAGTATTATGGATTCCCAAGCCAAACAGCGATAGTTTTTGGATTCAATTACACGATCCTTTTGCTCATTGCTGTAGATCTCTCATTAGAGTAGTTTCTTAGTTACAGCTGCACATTAAAAATACTTGGGGGGTGGGTGCTTGGGTGGCTTAGTCGGTTGAAATCTGACTTTGGCTCGGGTCATGGTCTCAGGTCATGATTTCAGGGCTCGTGAGTTTGAGCCCCATGTTGTGCTCTGTGCTGACAGTTCAGAGTCTGGAGCCTTCTTCAGATTCTGTATCTCCCTCTCTATCTGCCCCTCCCCCACTTGTGCTCTGTCTCTCTCTCTCAAAAATAAACATTAACAAATATTCGGGACACTTTTAACTATACTGAGATTTGGTATATTTCTTAGATATTCTTATTTAACTGGTATGGTGTGGTGCTGGGGCCTAGGGTTTTTGTTTGTTTGTTTGTTTGTTTGTTTGTTTGTTTTTAAGTATTAAGAAGGAGAGACACCTGGGTGGCTCAGTCGGTTGAGCAATGGACTCTTGGTTTTGGCTCAGGTCATAATCTCATGGTTTGTGGGTTCGAGCCCTGTGCTGGGCTCTGTATTCTCTCTCTCTTTCCCTGCTCTCTCTCTCTCTTTCTCAAAATTAAAAAAAAAAAAAAATTAAAAAGCATTAAGGAAGGGTATCAGTCCTTCTGTGAGTGGGAGGGGGCAAAAGAGAGTGAGACACTGAATCAGGGTCCAGGCTCTGAGCTATCAGCACAGAGTCCAACATGGGGCTCAAACTCATGAACTGTGAGATCAGGAGCCGAAGTCTGATGCTTAACCGACTGAACCGCCCAGGCACCCTCTAAGATTATATTTCTAATCTTAAAAGATAATCCTGAGGCATCCTGGATAAGAAATAACTTTAAAATATAAATAGGACTTTAGCAATAAATCAATGTAGATAAGCTAAAATAATGTTTATGGGTAATGTATTTTGTAAGCTGTGCTATCCTCCTAACCTAAGTAAACTGTGTAGGTAATCAACAAAATACTATGGCAAAAAAGAGAAAACTAAATTTATTCTATAATGACAATTTAACCCCAAACTACATAAATAATTACAAACATGCCCACAATGTCTCAGAATTAAAAATGTTTTGGCCTTAACTTAGCAGTGGGGAATAAGCTCTTCTACTATCATTTGCTCTAAGTGCAAAGCAACAAATTCTCAAAGAAAAAGTCTTGAGTCATTTCCTTCAACACACACACTAACATAGCTTACTAAAAATAAGATGAAATAGGCTGTTAACATTTTAGTCTTGAAAATTCTTTTAAAACAAGTCCAGAAATACTTTGTAATAAAAATAATATATTCATATGCACATACTCTGTAGATTCTTTCTGAAAAAGAAAAGTCTAATAAACAGAGGTGAATATCCAAGTCTGTGCTATACATAATAAGGATGATGATCTCAGTAACTGCTAAACCTTTAGAGAAAATTATAATTATTTTCACTTATCTACCTAGTATGGAGGTGCTCCTAATAAAGTATTCTTTCTACATGCATGTGCTGCTAACTACTTCAGGTTTTCCTATTAAGTTCACATCAATCTTCAGTTTATGACTAAAGTTGATTCTTTTCCCAGAACTAGTTCTGCTTAATAGCTAGTAAACAGTCATGGACTTCCTAAATGTCTTCACAAACACAGAGCCACCTCTCAAATCTGCAGGATCGGATGCAAGTTTGCCTCTGGTTTATAGCTATGCAATGAAATTCCAATGTCTTTTGGCAAGACTCATGATCTTTTACTATTTGACCCCAGATGCCTTTTGCTGTTTATCTCTCATCTCTTCATCAACCAAAACTTGGCTCAAATACTGCTTCCTCCTTGAAGGAAATTTCCATGAACCAGACACTAAAAGCTTTCTTTCTTTTTCTGACTTCCAACACTAATTATTGCCAAGTTACTTAGGTAATTAATCAGGTACTCACTTATGGTCCTTTATCTCTATCTTTTATTTTTAAGATTTGGCATGTTTGCTTTATTCCCTCAACTAAATTATAATTTCCCAGCAAGCCCTAGCTTGAAAGCATTTAATAAATATGTGATGATTTTATTTATTGGTCTTCCCATTAACTGAGCATAGCATTTTACAGTGATTGAGTGAAGCACCCAGCTTTTCTCCTTAGTATACTTTACAACTATGAATGATTTAAACATTGTAATTTCCCTAAGCTGCAAGAACTTTTGAGGTTACTGCACCTTACTCTCTTAATGTCTCACGATGTAGGTAATTATAGCAACTGAGAGTAATGGCATAATAATTGCTGTTAATAATAACAACTGAATAAAGAAAAATGAACATTATTTTTTTAATATTTGAAGGGATACATACATCCTGATGCTTATAGCAGAGCTATCAACAATAGCCAAATTATTATGGAAAGAGCCCAAATGTCCACTGACTGATGAATGGATAAAGAAGATGTGGTGTGTATGTATGTAAATATATGTATATATATGTATATATATGTATATATGTATATATACACATATACATATACATATACATACACACAACGGAATATTACACATCAAAATGAATGAAATCTTGCCATTTGCAATGATGTGGAAGGAGCTAGAAGGTATTATTCTAAGTGACACATGTCAGTCAGAGAAAGACAAAATATCATATGATTTCACTCATATGTGGAATTTAAGAAACAAAACAGATGAACATAGAGGAAGGGGGGAAAAAGAGAGGGAGGCAAACCATAAGAGACTCCTAAATATAGAGAACAAACTGAGGGTTGATGGATGGGAGGTGGGCATAGGATGGGCTAAATGGGTGATGAGTATTGAGGAGGGCACTTGTTGGGATGATCACTGGGTGCTGTAAGTGATGAATCACAAAATTCTATCCTGAAAGCAGTATAACACTGTGTGTTAACTAGAATTTAAATAAAAACTTAAAAAAAGAACATTTAAAAAGTAAATTAAATTCTATTTAAATACATGTAACACAGAAGTCCTAGGGAACATGGTTTAGTGTTTCCTTAGAAAAACTACATACTTCGGGGCGCCTGGGTGGCGCAGTCGGTTAAGCATCCGACTTCAGCCAGGTCACGATCTCGCGGTCCGTGAGTTCGAGCCCCGCATCAGGCTCTGGGCTGATGGCTCAGAGCCTGGAGCCTGTTTCCGATTCTGTCTCCCTCTCTCTCTGCCCCTCCCCCGTTCATGCTTTGTCTCTCTCTGTCCCAAAAAAAATAAATAAACGTTGAAAAAAAGACTTTAAAAAAAAAAAAAAAAGAAAAACTACATACTTCAATAAGAACCAACAACTCTATAAATAGCACAATACTCTATATATCACAAAAGAATTCAATGTATACAGATTACTCTTTAAAGACCAAAAATACAAACTTATAGATAATAAACAATAAATGTATCCAAGATTTTTAAAGTTGCTAACACTTCTTCCTTGCTTTGAAATACAGTAATGAGAGCTAACATTTATTGATTTCTAAATTCTAACCATCATTAATTAATTTAATCTTTACAACAATCCTAAGAAGTACTATTATCATCTATATTGTATGGATAGGGAAATTGAGGAACAGAGAAATTAACTTGTTGAAGCTTTCACAGTTAATAACTGTCAGAGCTAGATTTCAAACTCATGCAGTCTACAATTATCTACAGTATTTCTTTTTTTTTTTTCAACGTTTATTTATTTTTGGGACAGAGAGAGACAGAGCATGAACGGGGGAGAGTCAGAGAGAGAGGGAGACACAGAATCGGAAACAGGCTCCAGGCTCTGAGCCATCAGCCCAGAGCCCGACGCGGGGCTCGAACTCACGGACCGTGAGATCGTGACCTGGCTGAAGCCGGACGCTTAACCGACTGCGCCACCCAGGCGCCCCTACAGTATTTCTTAAAGGCACTATACATTAAACTAAAATCTTCAGTAGTTCCGGAAGCCTTACTTAATGTATCTGTATATAAATTTCTGCCTTATACCCTCCACCCTTTTCCAAGGTTTTTGAGATTTCCCACTCAAAGGAGAATGCCACGGAGGTCCACTTCAACTCTTCTTCTCACAAAAAGATGATTTCAAAGTCTTCATTTAGTGTTACATACTTTCTATTTCTGTACAATTTACAGAATAAAATCTGTAAAATTTACATAATAAAGCATAATACTAAAGGTTTATGTTAAAAACCCTGTCTTGATTTGAATGTGATGTTCTATGAGTCTAAAGACATTAAGATCCATTAAGTATGGTTCAGTAATGGGATATCATATTCATGGATTTAACTCCTTAGAAATTTTTTAATGAAAAACTATACCTTCTTAAAATATTACTGCACTCCCAAATTTGAAATATGGCAGTTTTTACAGGAAGAAAACATGCTTTCCACTTCCCTGAGCTATGGAACTATATCAAAACCTAAACTTTTATAGGTGGTTACTCTCATAGTATTAGCAGTATACAATACTGTGGACCTCAAGATCCCATTTATTCTAACAGGTGACTTAAAAATAATTCTAATTTAGGGGTACCTGGTGGCTAAATCAGTTAAGCGTCCAACTCTTGATTTCAGCTCAGGTCATGATCTCATGGTTCATGAGTTCGAGCCCTACATCAAGCTCTGCACAGGCAGTGCAAAACCTTCTTGGAATTCTCTCCTTCTCTCTCTCTGCCTGTCCCTCATGTGCTCTCTCTCTCTCTCTCTCTCTCTCTCTCTCTCTCTCCTTCTTTCTAAAAATAAATAAATAAACTTAAAAAAATTCTAGTTCACAAATTTCATATGTGGCTGAATGGAAACAGATCATAGCAAAAAATTATGGAATAAAATAAAACTTCACAAAGTATTTTATTTCAATAAAAAACAAACATTAAAATAATTAAAAATATTTTTAAGCCATGTCTGCTTTTTTTTGTTTCCATATTTCTTCAGTATAACAAGAGTTCTAATCATGTAATCAATGGAAGATTTGTTTTCTCAACTGTTTGTCATAGAGCATAATCTTAGCCTGAGCATATTTAAGCATTGCTTAGTACCAGTTAAGTCCATTATTAGGTTTATTCCCAATCACGTATTTAGTGGACCTTGCATAACTTTGATTTATGGTTTTAACACAACCATTCTATTTTTAAGTCAACAACATAAAAGACTCTTATTGGATACACCCCAGTCAGTGTCAAAACAAATAACCATAGGTAATTTGAAATCCTGTCCATTAAATTAGGCCTTGCCTTTAGCCCTCTTGCAACTTGCCCAGATGACCTGGCTTCAGTTAAGAAACTATATTTAGAGTCCAACATAACTGAAGTTCTTTCTATAAAAGTTGATAATAACCAGGCTATCCAAGGTATAAGAGTAAGTAGCATTTCTTTTTCATTAGAAAAAGACCTCTTCCACTGGAATAAATTATCAATTTGGTTCTGACAGACCACCTTAATAACATCTATTATTTGGGAAATACCAATTAGTGATATTTGGGTACACTAACATGCCAAACACTTTAAGAGCTGACATTTTTGGATAGAAAGAATTAAGTACAACATTTTGGCAAATATAGTACCAAGAACATGCATATAAATATTCTGGCAATAACAAATTCATTATGCTGGTTATCCTATTGGGTTGGTTGATAGACAATTAATGAGCTAATAGGGCTGGGACATAGAAAATGGGTTAGCAACCCATTTATTACTCTAATTCTATGTAGCTTCTCCCAACCTCAAAAATAAGGTACTTGAAAACCACTAAGGATCTCTCAACTTAAGGTTGAGAAAATAAGTATGTTCTAGAGAAAAACAAATGGGGTTTGGTGATTAAAATAATGTAAATATGAAGGTCTATGTTAATAGGTTTATATTCAATAAAACAAAAACATTTTAAAAAATCATTCCACTTATTCTTTCATGCACCAGAACTTTTCAAGGATTTCCTCTATGGCAGTGTTACAGAAATAAATTACAAAGCTATTCCATATACATTTATTATATTTTATAAAGCTATTTTACTTTTAGAAATAATAAATACACTAATGACCTTGCTCTCTGCCTTGCTCTAAATGCTGGTAATGTTAAAAGTTTATGACTAGGATGTTACTGATGTTATATATCTTCTCAGGTTCTGCCTTTTGCCTCTCTGACTCCTGACTCAGTAGTCTCTATGAGACATTTCTAGCAATATATCCCTGTTATTTTTTTCACAGCGTCTTTAGAAATCACTACCACTGACATCGCTTCCATTTTCTTTTTAAAAACCTCATGTTCCTCTTTTTCTCATTATAATCATTAACAGCAGTTGCCCACCTTTCCAGAATGCTGGAAATAAAATATTTTAATGCTAAAAAGTTCTACACAGGAAACAAAAAAGAAGAGAGAAAAAAGCAACAGTGATAACTCCTGTTGATTTCTTTGTTCAGGATTATGCTAAAAGTGTACTGGCATACACCTCTGAGATATTGTGGGTTTGGTTCCAGATCACCACAATAAAACAAATATTACAATAAAGTGAGTCAAATGAACCTTTTGTTTCCCCACTGCATGTAAATGTTATGCTTACACTATACTGTAGTCTATTCAGCGTGCAATAGCATGATGTCTAAACAATGTATATACCTTAATTAAAAAAATACTTTATTGCTAAAAAATGCTATCGTCTGAGCTTTCAGAAAGTCATAATCACTAATCACCATAACAAAATAATAATAATAATAAACTTTGAAATACTGTAAGAATAACCAAAATGTGATACAAAGACACAAAGTGACTACTGTTAGAAAAATGGCGCCAAAAGACTTGCCCAAAGGAGGGTGGCCGCCAACCTTCAAAGTGTAAAAAAACGTATCTGTGGAGCACAATAAAACGAGGTAAGGTGGTAGATGGAATTACGGACAAGAGATGGGGATATCAAAGGGGGAATTTCAACATCAGAGGGTATGCTTAAATTCCTTCTGAAACATGGTAACCTTGATTCCAACTCCATGATTCTATGAATCTATGATTAAAAATCACAAGAAATTTTATGAGCAAACAAGAGAATGCTTTGAAAAAAAAAAAAAAAAGGCATTCCTAAGTCAAATACCAAAGTTGCACTGCCCCCTTTTGGAGACAGACAACAGAAATTCATAAATATTAACAGGATATTGTTAATATTTTTAAATTCTAAAGCAGTATTATAGATACAGGCATTACTTGTATCAGTCAGAAATTTGTTCCCCTAACATATTTAACTAAATATGTTATTTGTTATAAATTGATGGCAGGCCAACATGAAGAATAAAACAAAACCTTGGAAGTGCCACCACGATCAAAAAGAATGTAATCCTGCCATTTGCAACAATGTGGATGGAACTAGAGTGTATTATGCTAAATGAAATAAGTCAGTCAGAGAAAGACAAATATCATATGATTTCACTCATATGTGGAATTTAATATACAAAACAGATGAACATATGGGAAGCAAAAATAAGATAAAAACAGAGAGGGAGAAAAAACCATCAGAGACTCTTAAATAGAGAGAACAAACTGAGGGTTGCTGGTGGGGTGTTGGATGGGGGAATGGGCTAAATGGACTATAGGCATTAAGGAGGGCACTTGTTAGGATGAGCACTGGGTGTTATATGTAAGTGATGAATCACTAAATTCTATTCCTGGAATCATTATTATATTATATGTTAACTAACTTGGATTTAAACTAAAATAAATAAATTAAAAAATAAATAAAATTCATAGCACCAAATAAAAAACTGCAAAAGAACTAGAATTGAGCCCCCCCACCAAAATGATGTTTCTCTTGATGATGAAACAGAAAATGGGTCTGTAACTCTGTGTGTGTGTGAGAGAGAGACAGAAAGAGAGAGGGTCTTACTTTCATTCACAAAAATTAAGAGTGCTTAAAGAAGCTTCACTTTCAAGTTTTTAATGGTGCTATGATATAACATTTGGGGGCATTTGATACATAAAACACTATAATCCTAAAGAAAAACACTATCATAAAGATAAATTTCATGAAGCTGTCATACATCTACTTCAATACCTAAAAAGAAATCCAGATCTAAATATAAACCATAATGCTTTATTTACATGGTGGTAACAAAGATAATAACAAGCCTCAAGTGATTCCACTGTACTGAATGAGATAAACTACTAGAGTGTTGTAGGAGATTAGAAAATACTGAATCAGAACTCAGAAACTCTTTTTAGAAGATGTTCTCTGGGATGCTTGGGTAGCTTAGTCAGTTAAGCATCTGTGCCCAGCTCTGTGCTGACAGTGTGGATCCTGCTTGGGACTCTCTTTCTCTGCCCCACCCCCACTCACATTTTTTCTCTTTCTCAAAATAAACAAATAAACTTAAAAAAAATGTTTCTTTCAAAAAAAGATGAGCACTGGGTGTATACAACACTGGGTGTTGTATGTAGCCAATTTGACAATAAATTATATTTAAAGAAGGATGAACTCTGTATAAAAACAAAAGAAAATCAGGTAAGTTAAAAACTAATAAAATATGATAGACTTATTAATTAGTACTTGTTAATTAAGACTAATTTAAAAGAAACTAAAGGAAAGATATATTTAAATTAACATGTAAATAATTTTAATATAGTTTTAAAGTATGTGCATACAGACTAAAAACTGTCTTCATAAGATTTTTAAAATAAGCAGCTTCAAAATGCAGCTATAGATTATTAAAATCAGCATATGGGGTGCCTGCATGGCTCAGTCAGTTAAGCGACTGACTTCAGCTCAGGTCACGATCTCACGGTTTGTGAGTTCAAGCCCTGTGTCAGGCTCTGTGCTGACAGCTCACAGCCTGGAGCCTGCTTAAGATTTTGTGTTTCCCCCTCTCTCTGCCCATCCCCTGCTCGTGCTCTCTCTCTCTCTCTCTCAAAGATAAATAACATTAAAAATATTTTTTTAAAAAATCAGCATATAAACTGCTTACAGAAAATATCAAATTTATGCTGTAAGACATTTTAAATGTTCTATTATATGGAAATACCCTCTTTCCAGTATTTATGGCATAATTTTTTTATGTAATGCATACTTCAGCTAAAGTGATTTTTCAAGTCATTAATGAAACAAAATAAAACAACCATCCAAAATGAAGGGTCTTCATTCATGGAAACAAATCCTTCAGTATTATCCTAAGGGAAGAGACTTTACCCAGGATAATGAACAAAAAAGCCATAAGTAGTTGCATCTTGGGAAAATCAAATTCTACCATGATTTCCAATAAAAACAAAAAGATATCAGGGAGAGATGTTAGAACCCCGTGCAAGGAGATGAAATCCTCACATGTCAACGCATTAAAATAAAAAAATGACAAGCAGGGAAAATGCACATAAATGCACAGAATAGGAGTATCATCCTTAGTGATGTCTGAAAAGGAGGTTAGTGTGACCAGAGTATCAAAGTCACCAGCGAGTGTTTGGGGGAAACATCAGGCTCTGACTTTCTGCAGATTTTTAGTGCAGGCACTCATAATAGCAAAAGAAACCATATTACATGAGGAATTTTATGAGCCAGTAGTATGCCTGATTTTATGATATCTGGAAATAGCTTTACCAAAAAAGCATATTTCAAATCCTACCAAAGATCAGTTCGGTACTATGCCAACCTGCCAATAATGAAGAGGTTTATTAGAGAAAATAACACAACGACACAAGAATAAAATCCCTATAAACAGAAAAAGATGTCTAGATTACACAAATTGCCTCCAGAAGTAAATAATGATGGGGTCATTTTCGACTCAGTGAAAGATAATTGAGAAATCAAAAAATGAAATCTAAATATGAGCAAGTGCAACCAAAAAGAGTTTGAGTCACTCTTGTTTACATGTTTAAAGGATTGCCTTGTCAAGTTTCTTTTTTGAGATACACAAGAAATAAATGGAATATCATTTTAGATCTTTGAAAGGCAACAGAAAAAATAACTATACATATAAAATGTGAAGAATTTGCAGAGATTTGCTCCATCTTCTCCGTGTTTATAATGAACCTAAATGACTATGCAGAAAAAGAACTACTTAAATGTTTGAACCAAAACATTATAGGTCATTTTGCTCTGTAAGAGTGATTTAAGTCTTAATACCATCTCTCTCTTTAAGCTTAAAATGCTACTTAAAATTAATCAAATATTAAATGTTCCTTATATTGCTGGCCTTTATAATGCTGTGACTTTTTCTGATGATTCCTTAGCACTGAAAATATAGTTGTAGATACTATTGTAGATACAGATACAATAAAATGTCCCCTAGATAAATATACGTAACATAGAATTTTAACTTGTTATAGTGAATTGCAAATTAGTGTGAGGAAGTAAAACAGTATGGTAGGTTCATGTTCAGTAAAAGTTAAATATATAACAATTAAAAATACCTATTGACAGGTTCATTGCAACAGAGAGCAATTGAAGCAAAAATAAAATGAAATATTCAGTTGATTCATATAGAAAATAATAAAAAAAAATCTCAATATGTTGGGATGCCTCTCTTTTTGATTGAACCAGGTGAAATTTTTTTATTGTTCAAAAAAGACTGAGGATTGAAAATTTCTCATGGTTTAAACTAAAAGCACTAGAGTTAGTTCATTTAGTTCATTTTAGTTCATTTAGTTCATTTAGTTCTATGAAACATTGCAATACAAACCAAGAAACAATGTATTCACTGACTAAAACCTATAGTTCAAATAATTTTACTACCACACAAAAAAGGTGAAAGAGGAATAAACACTATAAGTGATTTTTGTTGCTCCCAGATTCTTAAGAGATTATGTGTTTATTTGAGCATATACTGTGTAGATTATTAGGTAAAAAAAAATCATCACTGTTTTATTCTTCTTGGATGTTGATAAAGAAGATATAATAAGAGGAAGGTTATAAATGAGAGCAAATTCACATTTGGAAGAGAAGGAAACCAACAAAGTCCTTTATGATATTTACAATAGCTTAATAAATTTTTTGGCCAAGTACTGTAAGGTAAAAACTTCCTCTACCATATATTGCAAGTTCATAATTTTAAAAAATGGCTGACTGTAAATAAAGGCAATCTATTTAACTGTCTATTGATCAATCAGTGAAAAACGACCATATATTTATATAACAGTTTAGCAGAAATTTCAAGGAAAGAATTCTCAATTTTGCCTGATCCTAAAAATGTGTCTTATAAAAACCAACAAAAACCCAAAAATTAACATAGTATTTAAATTTTTATATACATAATTATAACATTAGATGCATCAAAATTAATTTTTATACATCTAATGTTTGGTCAGAACGAACAGTGTTGCTGTACCAGTTGTTAACATACTAAATAGTAAAAGGCTTCCATACTTGTTAGAAAATGGCCACTACTCTCTATTCCTCTCCCCATGTACTCTTCTCTAGGGACATCGCTCCCACCAAGCAGACTTATCCATATTCTAACCCCTTAGGAGATAAGACCTGGCAGAGCTGGGGGCCTATAAGACCCTTAGATCCACCCAAACTAGTGCCTACGCCATACCAGTTGTTATGTTTCAAATCTCTCCTCTGTTAATGAAACAGGGATAGTTGCAGAAGCTTTGTATTTGGAGTCAGACAGACTACTGCCTGGGTAAGTCACTGGTCTTTTCTGAAATTTTAACTTCCTCTTCTGAAATAGTTATTACTAACTACTTAGTAGAGCTTATTGTGGATTGTGTGTAATAACATAAAGTGCCTATTAGCAATGGTAGGCATACCACTTACTCTCCTCTCACCTTACTAGAAACATGGTATAGGGGCGCCTGGGTGGCGCAGTCGGTTAAGCGTCCGACTTCAGCCAGGTCACGATCTCGCGGTCCGTGAGTTTGAGCCCCGCGTCGGGCTCTGGGCTGATGGCTCAGAGCCTGGAGCCTGTTTCTGATTCTGTGTCTCCCTCTCTCTCTGCCCCTCCCCCGTTCATGCTCTGTCTCTCTCTGTCCCAAAAATAAATAAACGTTGAAAAAACAAACAAACAAACAAACAAACATGGTATAGTTAACACCTGAACAAAGGGGATTAGGGATGCCAAACCTACATGCAGTCAAAAATCCACATATAATGCTTGACTTCCCAATACCCTACTGTTGACCAGAAGTCTTACTAATACCATAAACTAATACCTTACAAATAGCCAATTAACATATTTTTAAATATATGATATACTGTATCCTATAATAAAATAAGCTAGAGAAAAGAAAATGTTATTAAGATAATCATCAAGAAGAGAAAATGCATTTACAGTACTGTGTTTATCAGAAAAATACCCTGTGTGTAAGTGGACCCACACAGTTCAAACCTGGGTTATGCCAAGGTCAACTGTAAATACTACATGGAAAAACAAGCAAAACTGCAGTCCTTTCCTCACAAATGGGTCATGTTTCAAACATTCATTTTTGAAATCGGTAGTCTGGTAATTAAGAATGCACTTTCCTCACAATGATCATTACATAAAAGTAGTAACGTATCTCAACAATTTTATAAATTCTAATTTCATCTACAATATGCTGTTTTCATACATGGACAAAAACTTATTGAGTATTCATATATGCTAGGTGCTATTTTAAGAATTTTACATTTAAGTGGTTTAATCCTCAGAGCAACCTTATGAAATTGTATGCTCTTATCACACCCACATAACAAATAAGGAAACCAAGACAGAGAGGTAAAGTATCATGCTCTAGGTTATAGTAGCTAGTAAGTGGCAGAGCCAGCATTCAACCTACGCAACCAGGCCCAAGGGCGTTTGTTCCTAATCACTATACTGTATTGTCTTTGGAGTTGTCTGATTCATAAAACATATAAAAACTTAAAAAATCAAACCATTGAGAGAAAAATCACATGGTAGTTCCTCAACTTGTGATAGAAATCAAACAGCAAAAGATGAAAAAATATACCAAATTTATCTTGCATCCTGGTGGCTTGAGGAAAAGCAGCCTTAGATTAGATTTGTGTAGATACAGACTGTCTACCCTCAAAGGTTTAAATACTACTATCATGGGTTCTTCATCACAGCTAATGCTCCTGAATTACCTTTCCTTTCCTTATTTATGTATCTATTATCAGTTTCTACAAAACATTACCTAAGGAATGGGAAATGCAGCAGAAAGTCTGGAGTCCCTTACATGAGCTTGGTTTCTCCTTTTTCTTTCAGAGGAAGTGTCTTTTTAAAGACAGTTTGCAAACAGGCCCAAGGCCAACTTGTATTGACCTGGGCTCCCAAGTCTGAATTATCAACAGTGACCAGGCTCTTGTCTGGCACCTTTCCCACAGATCAAGAGAATGGGTGTATTTGTTCCATGGAGATTAAGTTCAGCTACTGCCTGACTCCCCATCTTCTTCAGACTACACCTAGTACTTCTGTTTATCCTTGAGACTTCTGTGAGTTCTTCCTGTGACCATTTCTTACTTTGAAAGATTGCTCTTTAAATTCAGTTGTTGGTGTGCAAAAATAGTTTCCATCTAATGTTCTTAGTACTTTCAGATTATTTGTAATATTTTCATTTGAGCTTTTTGTTACATTTTACTTTTAGTATCAAGGTGACTGTCAAATATTTTATTTACTTGGTATATTAAATGCTCCAAAAACTACTTTTCAATATCCTAGAATCTTATTACTTTGCTATTTTAAATTCTTTAGCATTTTAGGCATCCCTAAATATTTATATTTAAGCATTTTAAGGGTATTAAGATTTGTTTTAGTTTAAACTGTAGATCTCACAGAATTTTTTGTTAGAATTATATTCAATTTTTTTGGTTAAAAAGCATTTTTTCCTTACTTCCATTTTTAAACTTTACTATATATATTGACTTCAGTATTTTAAAATTATGTGTAGAGTCTTAATGTAAGGGTGACTGTGTGAGATCCTTTAACTCACAAAACTTTGTTAAGTCACAAAAAAATTAAAAGGAATCTATCATACTATATATTTTCAGCCTCAAATTCAAATAGATCATCTTTATAACTGTCCATTTACTCTAAACAACGTATCATTAACAGTATAAAATAAATAATACCAGCCTAAATGGGAAGGATTCTTATCTTTGGGTTTATTAGGTAGTTGTCTTAGTGGGGTTTCTAAGGAAGCAGTCTCTGAGAATAAAACTGAGTATACATGGTTTTTTTTCATTTGGGAGGTTCAGAAGAACTGGCAAGGAAATGGGGAAGGTGATAAGAGAAGGGCAAGCAGCTAATATAGGGTACACCATTAGGCTAGCTATCACAGAAGCCAACTGAAACTTCATCTTCTGGGGGAAACTGGCAAATGGTATAAGATACAGGTCTCAGAATTGTCTAAGACAGGGCCAAGGAAGCTGAAACCTGTTAGTCACTCTTTACAGTCTAATCCCAGTGGTTTCTAGCAGGTCAGAGGCAGTCCTATGGCTTAGATGGAGGTGCTGGCCTTTGGAAGGCTGATGTGCACAAAATGGTAAGAGGCTACAAGGGTGTATGAAAACAGTACCACATTAACTATTACAACAACAAATCTATTAGACACCCCCCCCCCCCAAACACCACAGTGATCATTCTGACAAAGTAAATTTAGCCCTGAATGTTGGTAAAATTTTGGTAAACCAGTTTTACCTGTAAGTATAAGGTATGCTAATAATATTTAAGTATTACTGAGAGTGTATAACTTCTCATAAAATGCTAACAAAGCAAGAGCATGGGACTATACACTAGGAAACATGTATAAGCTCAAGGAATAATATCAGCCTGTGATTTAACTTTTTCAGGAAATAATCTCTTCCTTCCCAGCTGCTTAAAGCTCGGATGCCATCATGAACGACACAGTAACTATATGGACTAGGAAGTTCATGACCAAACAACTACTTCAGCAGAAACAAGTGGTCAGTGATGTTCTTCACCCTAGAAAGGCAGCCATACCTAAGACAACATTTTGGGGAAAACTAGCCAAAATTTAAGACCACACCAGAGGTCATCTTTGTATTTGGATTCAGAACCCATTTTGGTGGTGGCAAGACAACTGGCTTTGGCATGATTTATGATTTCTTAGATTATGCAAAGAAAAATGAACCCAAACATAGACTTGCAAGACATGGCCTGTGTGAGAAGACAAGATGTCAAGAAAACGGCAAAAGGAACGCAAGAACAGAATGAAGAAGGTCAAGGGGATTGAAAGCCAATATTGGTGCCAGCAACAAGTGAGCTGGAAATTGGACAACATGAGTAAAGACTGTACGGTGACTTTAACTGTGGTGATTGTGCAGTTTTTTTCATGAGAGAATAAATAAACTACATTTTTTAAAAAGAAATCCTCCTTATAGATCCCTATACTGTTCCAAACCAGAGCAAGGACAAACACCCATCAGAACAAAAGATATGAATCATCATCTAAGTAAAATGTGTATATTCCTATTGCAACTTGAAGGCACATGTTACAAAAAAAAAAATGAACTATGGATTAAACTCAACCCAAGTACAATTTTTTTGTACTCAATTTTGAATTCTTTCTCATCTTTAAAGCCTTTCTTGGTTCCTCTCAGTATTTGTCTGACTTGAATCTTACAATCTGTTCTTAGAGTGTGCATGCATGGCATTTATGTTTCTCAAGGTCAGGTGATAGGTGCCAACTAGAAGGGTTCAGGTCTAGGTCCCAGCTTCACCATAATTCCAGAGCTCCTCTGGTCAATGGGATGCCAAGCTGATGGATTCTTATTTCTGGATCTTGACTCTGCAAGCTGGATTAGTGCTTGCAGCCACTAGATAGCTACAACAGACTAGATGGCTAAGTGTTGAGTCCTGTGGGCCAGATAAGGGCATCTTTGGTCACATACTTCCCACTAAGGTGGATTTATTCAAGAGTAATGATCTTTTAAAAGCTAAACATAGTGAAAAAGCTAAGTGTATGTAAACTATATATCTGTCCCCAAGACTAATATTTATAGCTGTAAAATGGATTTGTAGTTGCGATTATTTTTTTGCAGAGAATAGAGAAAAAAAAAGGTGGAAAACAAGTGTGTGTGTGTGTGTGTGTGTGTGTGTGTGTGTGTGTGTGTGTAAGTGAAAAAATGACATTTCCCCCCTAAACTGTGCAGGCTATAAACCATACATACCATTTGGGACAATTATGCATGCATTTATTTCCTCTGAATTATATTTTCACTAGATAGTTGCCAAGCATTGGCCTATTTCTACTGCAGAGAGTAGTGCCTGGAATTTGTCAGGGCACCTCTGCAATTTGTGGGTTGTGTGGTTGTCAGACTTACTTTCAGTGTGTACACACAGGGAAAGTGCTTGGGGTGGGCGGGGGAGAGAGCTAACAGGAAATAAGAAGAGGAAGAGAGTCACCTAAGGAGAATATTTTCTGTCTCAGAAAGAGTAAGTCTGGTAAAGAAATATAGTGCATAAAGTAGTAAACATTTAGGAAGCACAGAGCTGGACACAGGGCTCGAACTCACAAACTGTGAGATCATGACCTAAGCCAAAGTCGACACTTAACCGACTAAGCCACCCAGGTACCTCTCAAATTTTTATATGTCTAAATAGATCAATTTGCAATATAAAATTCTATACTATTAATAACTCTTGAGTAAAACAATTATTTTATGTACAGCATACCTAATTTCTTATCCTATCAAATTGTAATAACAATAATAGATATTTACAGCTGGAAGGAACCTTAGCAATCCCCCAGACTTTGCCTTCATTTTCAAGAAGAGGAAACAGAGCTAAAAGGTTGACTTGCCTAAGGTCATAGTGATAAAAGGGCTAGGATCCAAGTCTCATCATTTCTTCTTAGATTTCTTTTACAAAAATAATTTTGAATAATTATTAACAGGTTTTTTTTTCAATTTGTAGAGCTTTTTACTTGAGTTCCACAACACATTTTCACATAAATAATATTTGTGGGAAGTATTATTAGCATTGCACCACCTCCCAATATGAACATATTTCAAATCTGTGTATCTCTACTTTTAATTCATTTTCTTAAGAAAATAGTCAAGAAAAGATGTTTGTATTATGGGTATATATTAAGATCTATAACTTAGACTATTCTTATCAATTTCAATAATATGAAATATATCTGAAATATTCTAATTTTTAAAATTTACAATTCATGAGTCTCAAAGATAGAGCTATTTTCTGAAAGTCATACCTTCTAAAATCAAGCAAATTGTGGAAAAGAGGGGAAATGAACACAAATCTTTTAAAAAATTACCCAGCATTCTAATCCAGCTCTTTCCCTTCTCCTGTTTTTGTTTTTCACTTCTCCCCAAAACTATGTGTAAATAATATGAGAAAAGCATTTCTATGGCTCTCCATCAATCTATACAAAGTTTTAAGCAACAATGTCACACTACTTCATTAACAAGTCCTCTGGGTACAGAAGTTTTTGTGTGGACATGGAATAGGTTGAAGAAAATTATAGTCTTCAAAAATTTGGCTCAGAATAAAGACTGACAGGGAGAAGATCACAAACTAGTCTAGATCCACGTGACAAAAAGACCCATTTTCTTTCTTTCTTTCTTTTTTTCAATATATGAAATTTATTGTCAAATTGGTTTCCATACAACACCCAGTGCTCATCCCAAAAGGTGCCCTCCTCAATACCCATCCCTCACCCTCCCCTCCCTCCCACCCCCCATCAACCCTCAGTTTGTTCTCAGTTTTTAAGAGTTTCTTATGCTTTGGCTTTCTCCCACTCTAACCTCTTTTTTTTTTCCTTCCTCTCCCCCATGGGTTTCTGTTAAGTTTCTCAGGATCCACATAAGAGTGAAAACATATGATATCTGTCTTTGTATGGCTTATTTCACTTAGCATCACACTCTCCAGTTCCATCCCTGTGGCTACAAAGGGCCATATTTCATTCTTTCTCATTGCCACGTAGTACTCCATTGTGTATATAAACCACAATTTCTTTATCCATTCATCACTTGATGGACATTTAGACTCTTTCCATAATTTGGCTATTGTTGAGAGTGCTGCTATAAACATTGGGGTACAAGTGCCCCTATGCATCAGTACTCCCGTATCCCTTGGGTAAATTCCTAGCAGTGCTACTGCTGGGTCATAGGGTAGGAAAAAGACCCATTTTCAATAAATAATATAGTGAATATGCTTGCATTCTTAAAAACAGACAACTGCTTATGTTAAGAATAAAATAGCTTTTCGGGGGAGTGGGGAAACCACAATAAATTAATCCAATATCTAGCACAGCTTTTGTAACAAAATGTGTTTTGTTCCTGCTTTGGAGGCTGGGAGAATGTCCTCCTTTTGCCAAGGATGGTGTCTACTGGCATAGAGGCAACATGGAGGCTCAAGGAATAAGCCTCCCTCTCCAGAGGAATACAGCATTAGCACAGCACAAAGACAGCATTTGTTATGCCTTCACAAATCAGATGCTGTGAGTCCACAATACCTAGACTCATATTCCTAGTGACGGGGAAAATCTATAACAATTTGACCACAGGGATTACAGGTTTCAAAAGGACAAAATAAAATTTCTTTTCTCAACTTGTGAAAATCTGACCTGGATCCAATTAACATTTAACTAAGTTTCTGGTTTATGTCACATACTTTCCCAAATAAAAGGTGATTTAATCACCACCAAAATCTTAGGGTATAGGTGTTATCATCCTCATTTAGTAGATGAGAGAACTGAGAGAGTAAGAGAGGTCAAAGCTCTGGCTGTTGATTGGAAAACTGCAGAGCTAGAACCTGAACCTGTCTAGTGCTTTACTCCATCTTTCCGCACTGCTCTGTTTTATCTCTGATAATGGCTTACAGTTGTGTTGAAAGGAAGACTTATCATATTGTAAAATGATTATTTATTTATCTGTCTCTGTTTATTACAAAGTGATCGAGGTAGCTTATAAATACCAGTGCCACGTATTAAAGTGGGTATGTGTGAGGAAATTGAGACAAAGAAAAATTATGATTTGGAAATAGTTTAAGAAAGAGTTGTAGGAAATGAATGTTTTACATATCATCATGATGGCACAGCAACGTAACACATAAGACTTTTTTCAAAATATCATCACCAAAATAGAAACTGCATGGGAGGCTCAGCAATGTTATAAGGTGTAAATTCCCTCTGGAATTCTCTTTTCTAGGGGTTTCTTTCATTTCCAGTGATATAGCTGTCAACAGTAATCTAAAATCAGATAAGGCCTCTTTTCCAGGTGACTAGGATAATGTGATCTCTGGGAATGATGCCCTAGGAATCTAGTTCTATTTATTAGCTCCTTTTGAAGACAGAAATGTATACCCAATTCTAAAACAGTAAATTACCAAAATAAAGAATCGGCTGGGGGTGAGGGTTTCAGTAATTTCCTATTTAATGGAGTAATGCCAAAATTCTAAGGGCAATGACCAAGAACATCTACATGGATGTTTCTACTTTCTAATATTTATTTCCTAACAGATTTTAATTCAAATCAGATCAAATGCACTCAATAAACTACATTAATATAATACCTAATTTTGATCATACTATATATTATGGAAATTGGAAGATATATTACATATTATATATGAAAAATGGAAGGGAGAAATCGTGAAAAAGTCAAACTTTCCAAAATAACACCTGTAAAATGCAATTTGAACATATCCTTTCAACTAAATATTAATTGGAAATCAAACCACAATTCCCAACTGGGAAAAAGGAGAGTGTATTCATTTAACATAGCACAAAAATAGGGTACAATATAAGGTTTACAAGCTTGGCTTTTAGTCTACGAATGCTTTTGGATCTTATGACATAACAAATTATTCATTACTGTGAAGAATGCTGACACACACCTCAACTTGGCTAAAAGGTAAAGTTGTCAAGTGTGTCTGTCAATATTTAGATTCACATGCTTATGAAAGGACTGATATAGTGGGGAAAAGTGAAAAGAAAGTTTAACCTCACTCCAGCTCAGTCCTATTCACACGGTATTCTGATGAGACCATACTTTGGTTTTCTGAGTAGGCTTGGTGCCCTGTGGTTTACTAAGAACCTCTCCAGGTCCTCTGCTTCCAAGCCTTCCACTGTAGGATCTTGTGAGGAGACAAAATTACACATGATACACGTTTTAAATCTCTTCTCTGCTCACCTGCTTATCTACCTTCCATTCTTTCCTCCCTCTTTCTTGCTTCAAGGATAGAGATTAGAAATGATATTGCTTACTTCTCCAAACAGACTATGGGAATAAAAGGATACTACTAGGTTAATACTGAAATTTAAATAGTATGACTGAACTCTATCTCTGAGGAAATAACAAATGCTTACCTATCTAAAGCATTTCTTGTTTTGTTAATAAAACCTAGCTCTTGAAGCTGTAAATGATTTATTAATTCCTTTTGTTTATTTATTTATTTATTTATTTTGAGAGAGAGCACAAGCGAGGGAGGGGCAGAGAAAGAGGGAGACACAGAATCGCAAACAGGATCCAGGCTCTTAGCTGTCAGCACAGAGCTCAACGTGGGGCTCGAACTCACAAGCCATGAGATCATGACCTGAGCCGAAGTCGGATGCTTAACTGACTGAGCCACCCAGGTGCCCCTATTAGCTCTAACGTAGATATCTCTGCATATATGATTGGATTTGTTTGTTATTTAGACTTCCATATTGTTAGCATTATAACATCATAGTTCCTCCATTAAACTAACATTAAAGAAGATAACTAGGTCTTCTCTCTTAAATCAATACAATACCATTTTGAAACCCTACTGTGCTCAAGACAGGTTTTAGATGCATCTGAACATTTGAAGGAGAACAAGCAGTTGGGGATATAAAATCACACACGAATCACCGTAACAACAGAAGTACAAATAAAATGCCATGCAAGCTAAGAGGCGAGAGAAAGAGAGGGCAACAGTTCCTTTGTAATTCTTAAAGAACTGATATGAAGAAGAATAAATTATGGTAGACTGAGGTTCGAAATCCAATACGAAGAAGCTTAGACAAAAGAGTATCTCTAATCATAACTTCCAACAAAAAACCTACAAATTCTTTCCGCTTATTCTTCTCAAAGATCTTGTATAAGACATTGTATGTTTTGAAATGATTCCACTCAACATTTTCCTGTCATATTTCACATGACCCCTGAAAATGCCATCACCTCTAGGAGGATCTAACTGCTCCAATTATCTTTTAGATCTTAACAGGAAGGTAAATTCTGTTCAAAAGCTTGCACTAACCCTCATAAATTGGAGTTACGTATCTACTGTGACTAAGACTGCTTGTACTTCCCTTCTCAAAGCAGTTATTTCACTGTCATGTTACTAACTGCCTGTATGATTCTCTCCAGTTACCATGAATTTTTTAAGGGCAAGCTTGATGGCCCTTATATTCACAATACCTAGTGCTGGGCTTAAAACTAGAAGTTGTTAAAAAAAAAAAAAAAAAGCTCTTGAATGGGTGCTGAATATGAAGTGTGCAGTTAGCAGCCAATCAGTAGGGTGACCAATGAGAAAGGCCTGAACTGAGGCAAAGGCAGGGAGGATGAAGAGGACAGACAGGACAGTAATATAGGAGTTGGAATCAATAAAACTTGGTGACTTACTAGAGGTAAGAGGAAGAAAAAAAAAAAGGAAAATGACAGAGTAAGTCCTGAAGGATTGTTCCCAATTTTTAACAAAATGGGTAGACAGGACAATCATGGTCCCTATAAACTCTTTGACCCTTCTCTTACTGCTCTCTCCCACAAGCCAGGCATGATGGCTACCTCATCGTTTCCCCAAAATGCCAGACACACACACCATGTGCAGCTGCTGTTTCCTCATCCTGGAGGAATCTTCCCCCAAATATCCACATAACTTGCTCCCTCACCTTTTCAGGTCTTTGCTCAAATGATACCTTTTAATGATGCCTTCCTAAGCATCCCACTCAGAACTGTAACCTTTATCCACATCTTGGTCCTCCTTTGTTTTCTTTCCTGCTTTATTTTGCCCCACAAAATTTATATCAGATACACAATGCATTTATTTGCTTTGTCTCATCCACTACAAATACGGTCTCTGAGGTGTAAAGATTTGTTCATTTGTTTACTTCACTACTGTACCCTCAGGGCTTAGAACATAGTAGGCATTCAATAAATGTCTAAATAATTAACGACTGAACAAACGAATGAACAGTATTGCCAACATGGGTAACAGAGTGGGAAAAAATTATGTAGAAGACGACTGTGTTCACTTTTGGATAATGCTCAATTAGAAGAGGTCTCTGAGACTTACAGTTGGTGCTCAGGGAAAAGCTTTCAGCTGGTGCAAGAAGCATATGATACTCAGAAACAACGTGCAGAGGAGAAAGAAAATTTTAAAAATCTATAGACATTGGGAAACACCAATGTTTAAGGATTGGGCAAAGGAGGAAGGGTAAGCAAAAAAGTCTGGGAAACAAAAAATAACCAAAGAGTAGGAAGAACACCAGAAAAGGAGAAAGGAGAGAATTTTAAGAAGTTCAGTAGAAATATCAGGTGGATTAGAAACTAAAATAAAGGAAGAGAAGGACTCATAGTATCTCATAATTAGGTCATCGCTGCTTTTAGCCAATGCAGGTTTACAGGAGCACAAAATAACAATCAAGAAACCAGCACTTATTGAGCACTCGTGTGCTATGCAAGATGGTTGGGGCTTCAAATACACCGTCTCTAATCCTCCCAACCAGGTAGCTATTCTATTTACCTAAATTTTATAGGAGAAACTGAAGAAAGGTGAAGTGGTTCATGGCTGTATAGATGAAAAAAAGTGGAGGAGCTAAGGTTTGAATCATAATACATAATAGAAATACACTTGATAAATGTTTTGCTCATTTGACACTCTCAATTTAAATTCCACATAAATTAATTTTCCAGGTATAAAAAGGCTTGCCACCTTCCGCACTAATACTCACATATTTTAAAGATCTTTAAAAGAATTTAAAAAACCCAAACAATCTTATACTTGATAATTTAAGAATGCTATTAGGAATATCAATTGCTTATATTTATGCCTTTGGGAACTCTTGAAGTGTTTAAATTTTTTGCTTTTATGATGAAAGGCACCACAATGATTTGTTGTTGTTGTTGTTTTTTGAAATTCTGTGTCTTCACTTTATAATTTTTCTGCCTCTGGGCCAGAACCATGCTAAGCGCTATACATATCTCAGGTAATCGTCACCATAACCTTATGATTTAAGTTATATTAGAAGAAAAAAGAGGCACAGAGAGGTTAAATAATGTATCCAATGTCACACAGCCAGTCCCAGCAGAGGTTTTAGGTCTCTGAGAGTCCAACTCCAAAGCTCTCAATCTTAATTCTGACTCAGCTGTTTTCCAGGCTGATATACCAATGAGGTCCTTAGTCATTTTGCAGATAGACCAGATTTCCAGATAAGTATTCCCCTAAATGAACTCTGAGATATAAGACTTCCAAAAATTTTGATGTTAATTGAAAAAAATGTTAACCTTTTGATGTATGAACAAACTAAAAATTTAAGAAAAAAAAGAAAAGCTTGTAGCATATTAAACATTTTACCTGCCTGTTAATGTTTACAAACACAACAAAGCATCAGGATTTGAGTGCTCTGTCCTAATAGTTTAATAATTGCATTAATTTCCTATTTGCTGCCAAAACAAATTACCACAAACTTATGATTTAAAACAATGCTTTTTATTACCTTGTTGTTCTATAGTCAATGACCTTGTATAGGTCTCACTGGGTGAAGGCTGAACATAGCTGTATTCCTTTCTGTGGGTTCTTAGGGAGAATCAGCTACCATGCCTTTTCCAGCTTCTAGAGGCGGCCCATATTTCTTGGATTGTGGTTCCTTTCCTCCATTTTCAAAGCCCACAAGAGCAGGAAGAGTCCTTCTCACATGAAATCGTTCTTACCACCTCTCTTGCCCTCCTCTTCCACGTTTAAGAACTCTTGTGTTTATAGGGGGCCCACCTGGATAATCCAGGATAATCACCCTCTTTCAAGGTTAGCTGATTAGCAACTTTAACTCCATCTGCAACCTTAATTCCCCTTTGCCTCCTAAGGTAACATATCATAGGTTCTGGAGATTAGAATATGAACATCTCTATGGAGATAGTATTCTGCCTACTACAGTAAGTAAGAAAATCCTCAACTATACCCTAAAATATGTTCCTATTACTGAAGAACAGGATGGAGAACATGGTTTTGTTTTGTTTTGTTTTGTTTTGTTTTGTTTTACCAATAGAAGGAGAAGGGAAAACATACTAGGCTGAGTGGGAAATACTAATTTGGATTATACTATCTTGCAGGAACATTTCGACTGAACTTATCTTGGAGATCTTAAAAATAATCTTCAGATATCTTCAGTCTAGGCAAAAAGACATAGTAGAATACTGCGATGGTCCTGAAAGACACTTACATTCTGTAAGAGTAACTTTTTTGTTAGTCTTCATCTATTCCTTCATCCTTTGCCTTTGAAATTTACAAAGACTTTCATCCTTCCTGGGAATGTCCTTTGGCCTCTAAATTTACATATACAACCCAAACTCTAGCTATATAAATGAAACACATCGAAATATTAGTAATTCACCTTAAGTGCTGAGGGAGGCCTACACTTTTCAGAGGTTTTACTATACTTAAGAAGAGCTGATTATGCCAACTAATTTTTCTAGCAGTAGAATGAAGGAAACATGAAGGGAACATTTTAAAGCCATGAATGGAAAAACTTAAGTAACATCTGCTTATCAAAGCTCACCTTCCTTGCTTTCCCCAACATTTGTTCCAATTTCCCAGAGGGTAACTTAATATTAACCCCTACTTCCATTGCAATAAGTCGAACAAGGCTTGCTAACCATGAATATTTAAAATAGTGATTCACAAATTTCAAAATAAGGGGGTGGTGTCTCTGATACTAAGTAATAATTATAAACTAGCCTGTATTGCAATGCATAGGAATGAATTTAAAACACAAGTATTATCAATATAAAGAAAACATTGAAACTCTGAGAAAACAGAACATAAATGGAATGGCATACCTTGTCATCAGAATGAATACTGGATGGATGTCTCAATATTAGTACATATTTACTGGAGTCGTTCCAAAAGCAGGGTGCCCCTGACGCACAGCACCATCACCATTTGAATTTTTTAGATATGTGAATTCTAAAGTTCCAACTCAGACTTAGTGCATCAGAAACTCAGCACACTGTTTTAACAACCTTTCCACATGATTCTGACATTTATACAAAAATTGAGATTGCTGTTTTAATGTAATCTCAACAAAAGTAACAACAGAAATTTTTCCTCAACAGGGAAACAGAACAAGACAAGCTGATTCTAAAGGTCGTATGGAAAAATACACATTAACATTTTGGCACGAGAGAAGGGACAAATTGGCACAGAAATCAATGGAAAAGAATAAAGAGTCCAGAAATATTCTCCCTACATAAAGGAATTTAGTACTTAACAAGAGTGGCATTTTATATCACAGGGGAATGATACAGAGACAACTGGTTAGCACTCATGAAAACAAACCAGCCAAATAAATAAATATATAAATGGAACAGTAAGTTCCTGGAAGAAATAAGAGATGAATTTTTATAAACTGAGAAGAAGCAAATGCCCTTCTAAGCAAGACATAAAGACAGGAAGAAGACTGGAAAATCTAACTCCTTAAAAAAAAAATTAACAAAGAAAAAAATACTATAAGCTATGCCAAATAACAAATAATCAGCTAGAGGAAAGAATATTTGTGATATATAAAACAGACCAAAAGTCTAATTACCCTAACTCACAAAGAGCCATTACAAATCAAAACTCAATTAAAAAAATGAGTGAAGGATATGAAAAGAAGCACTCAGGTGTGGTGTGTGTGGTAAGTGAAGGAAGAATATTTACAAATAGATGCAAAGGTATTAGGAAAGAAGAAAATTAAAATAAAGAGATATTTTTCATCTTTGAAATTGGCAAAATATACTTGATAATACGATGTGGCAAGAGTAAGGAGAAACCACATTCTCTTTTTAACATAAACAGAAGTATAAACTGATGAAATGTCATTGCAGAGGCAATTTTGCAACATCCATCAAAATTTAAAAACACACTTTACATTTCATAGGTAGGAATTTATCTGACACACAGTCAAAAGATACCCATGCAATAATGTTCATCCCATCTTTGTTAGAAATAACAAAACAGTAGATCAACCCAAATATTTGTTACTAAAAAAAAATGTTCAAATAATGAACTATGCATCTGTGGAATACCAAACAACCACCACAACAAACTGAGATAGCTCCATGTATCAATATCTAAGGTACTGTTTATTCCAATGACTTATTCCATAATGGGAAGCCTGTATTTCCCACTCTTCTTCACCCATTTCCTTTTCCCCCCACCCCCTCCCTTCTGGCAACCATCAGTTTGTTCTCTGTATTTATAGATCTGATTCTGCTTTTTGTTTGTTTATCTGTTTTGTTTTTTAGGTTACACATATAAATGAAATCATATGGTATTTGTCTTTTAAAAAGCATAGCTCAATTATTTGGAATGGTAAAGGCCTTCAAAAATAACTTGTGCACAAAAGCAATGCAAAACTGGCAAAACTGGCAAAATCGTCTTTTTCAAAACTCTGGAAATTAACTTTAATTATCTCATTTTTCTCTTAATCTCATTTCCTTCTCAGGTTCTGGAGTAGCCTTGAAAACCAAGAGCCTCACAACTCTGGTAGCTGTATAAACTGCCAACCTATTAGCACATAAGGATTAGGACAGGTTTAGAATTCCCTGAAATGTCCACTTGCAGAAAACTGTCACTATTTTGCCTTATCTGGCACCTCATTAAATGATTCCATTTTCAGGGCATTTTATTTCATGACTCAGAGCTACTTCTGTGCAAACAATCTTCTCCCCAAGCATTGTGCTGTTGAAGGAAATCAGTGGCAACTGTTTAACCCTTGGGGCTAACAAGAGGCTGAACAACAAACAAAAATTAAAAGGAAAATTGAAGAGTGGCACCTGGGTGGCTCAGTCTGTTAAGCGTCCAACTCTTGGTTTTGGCTCAGGTAATGATCTCCTGGTTCATGGGTTTGAGCCCCTCCCTCCCCACCACGTTGGGCTCTGCATAGTGAAACAAGAGCAGGCGTAAAGTAACTACATATGTAAATATAAAACACAGTAGAGATATTATGTTTCATTGTAACTCTTGCCTTCTCCCACATGATTTAAAAGACAGCTACACAATCTTAAAACTGTGTTGATGGGTTTACCATGTATAAAAATGTAATTTATATGACAATAATAGCACAAAGTAAAGGGAAGTAAACAGAACTATACTGGAGCAAAGTTTTTCTGATGAAATTAAGTTGGTATTAATCTAAACTAGATTGTTAACAATCACCAGGGCAACCATTAACAAAACAATTCTAAAACATAGTAAAAAAAAACAAGGAAATTAAGATAGTATATTAAAAAAATGTGTCAACTACAGAAGGCAACAATGAAGGAATGGGAAAAATGGGGGAAGACATTAGAAACACGGCAAACAGGAAAATGGCAGATGTAATTCTTACTTTATCAGTAATTACATTATATGTAAATGTAATACACACTCCAATCAAAAGTCAGAGATTGGTGGAATGGATAAAAAAAAATGTTCCAACTGTATACTGTCTATAAGATACACACCTTAGCTTCAAAGACAGAACTTGATTAAAAATGAAAGTATGAAAAAATATGTCATATAAGCAGTAATCAAAAGAAAGCTGGAATGTTTAAACTAACATCAGAGAAAAGAAACTGTAAGGAAAAAACTTTTCCTAGAGGCAAAGAACATTTTATAATACTTTTATAAATAAAAGGATCAACTCATCAGAAATAACTATTGTAAACATATATGCATCTAACAAAAAAGCCCCAATATCCTTGAAGCAGAAAGTCAGAACTGAAGGGAAAAATAGACAATTAAACAATAATAGTTGGGGTCTTCATTAATCCATTTTCAATAATGGACAGGATAACTAGGCAGGTCAACAGGGAAACAGAGAGTGAAACAGTACTAAAAATCAACTAGACCCAACAGTAGAATATCATTCTTCTCAAGTGCACATTGAAATTCCTGGATTTGTGGAAATTCAATGACACAGTCCTAAACAATCAATGAGTCAAACAAAATAATACAAGAGAACTTAGAAAAGATTTTAAATAAATAAAAATGGAGGCAAAATATACCCAAATTAATGGATTCAATTAAAGTAGTGCTTAGAGGGAATCTTATCAATGTAAATGCCCATATTAAAAAAAAAGAAGAGGGGCGCCTGTGTGGCGCAGTCGGTTAAGCGTCCGACTTCAGCCAGGTCACGATCTCACGGTCCGTGAGTTCGAGCCCCGCATCAGGCTCTGGGCTGATGGCTCAGAGCCTGGAGCCTGTTTCCGAGTCTGTGTCTCCCTCTCTCTCTGCCCCTCCCCTGTTCATGCTCTGTCTCTCTCTGTCCCAAAAATAAAATAAACGTTGAAAAAAAAAATTTAAAAAAAAAAAAAAAAAGAAGAAAATCTCAGGTCAAATCAGGAACACGAGGGATATCACTACCAACTACACAGAAATGAAAAGAATTATAAGGGCATACTATAAGTAATTGTATTTCAAGAAATTAGAAAACCTAGATAAAATGCACATTTATTAAAGTGTTTTTGTTGTTGTGTTTAAATGTTTGTGTATCATAAGTTCTGCAAAGTGTCAAATCAACATACAGTTAACTCTTGCTTTCAAAAAAGGTGAGCTGTAGTATTTTTAAAATTGATATTTTTATCAAGGTAACATATGGAGGCAGTTTATGAAATAAAATTATATTAAAAGTTTTATAGTGAAAAATTGCATTCTTCTGCCACATCCCTCTCTATGTCTCCAGAAGCAACTGTCCTTTTATCTCTAGGCTTAACATACATATTACTACATGTATGTTTTTTAATTGAAGTATAATTAATGTATAGTGTCATATTGGTTTCAGGTGTACAATGATTCCATAAATCTATACATTACTCAGTGCTCACCATGATAAGTGATCTCTTAAATTCCTTTATCTATCTCACCTATTCCCTCACCTACCTCCCCTCTAGCAACCACCAGTTTGTTCTCTGTATTTAAGAGTCTCTGCTTTTTTTCTCTTTTTTCCCTTTGTTTTGTTTCTTAAATTCTACTTATCAGTGTAATTACATGGTATTTATCTTTCTCTAACTTATTCCACTTAGCAGTATAACCTCCATGTCCATCCATGTCACTATAATGGCAAGATCTCATTCTTTTTTATGGCTGAGTAATATTCCATTATATATACTTAATATATATCACATTTTCTTTATCCATTCATCTATTGATGGACACTCGGGTTACTTCCATATCTTGGGTATCGTAAATAATGCTACAATAAACACAGGGATGCATATATCTTTTCAAATTCGTGTTTTCATTTTCTTTGGGAAATGAATTCCCAATAGTGGAATTACTGGGTCATATGGTATTTTATTTTTAAGTTTGTGAGAAACCTCCATACTGTTTCCACACTGGCTGCACCAATTTACATTCCCACCAACAGTGCACACGTGTTCTTTTTTCTCCATATCCTAATACTTGTTATGTCTTGTCTTTTTGATTCTAGCCATTGTGACAGGTGTGAGGTGATATCTCATTGTAGTTTTCATTTGCATTTCTTTGTATAGTGATGTTGAGTATCTTTTCATGTGTCTGTTGGCCATGAGTAGGTCTTTGGAAAAATGTCTATTCAGGTCCTCTGCCTTTTTAAAAATCACATATATCATTTGCAAGTACATTCTTCCATCCAGTAGGTTGCTATTTTGTTTTGTTGATGGTTTCCTCTGCTAGGCAAAAAGCTTTTCATTTTTGTGTAGTCCAAATAGCTTATTTTTGCTTTTGTTTCCCTTGCCTTAGGAGACACATTTAGAAAAATGTTGAGATAGGTGATGTCAAAGAAATTACTGCCTATGTTTTCTTCTAGGAGTTTTATGGTTGTAGGTCTCTCACATAGGTCTTTAATCCTTTTTGAGCTTATTTTTGTGTAGGCATGGTATAAGAAAGTGGTTTAATTTCATTCTTTTGCATATGGCTGTCCAGTTTTCCCAGCATTATTTGTTGAAGAGGCTGGTTCTTCCCCATTGTATACTCTTGCCTCCTTTGTCATAGATTAGTTGACCATATAAGTGTGAGTCTAGATGATATCCTTATACTTTTATTGCTTCATTTATCAATTTTAAACACTATTGGTTGACTCCCAATCATAAATGAAGACTTCATTCTTGTGTATACTTATCCCACATTTCTACCCATCTCTGATATCAAAATAATGTTATAGTATTGGGTTACACAAACAGCTAATGTACATATAAATAGCTAATGTAAATACTGTAAGCAAAGAAGTGAACTAGGACCATTTCTGTTATCTCCTGGAGTTAATAACTGCCTCATTTTTTTCACCCATCTAGTTTCTAAGTACTTAGTACAATTATTACAACACCATTGCTACATGCAAATCAATATTTTTTTCTATATGCTCAAACATACCACTTTCCTTTCTTTCCTGGAGAACTCCTTTGTTTGTTTGTTTGTTTGTTTGTTTGTTTGTTTGTTTAGAGAAGCTTGGGGGGGGGCAGAGGGAGAGAGTGAGAGAGAGTGAGAGAGTGAGAGAGACAGAGAACCTTAAGCAGACTCCACGCGCAGCATGGAGCTGGATGTGCGACTCCATCTTACAACCATGAGATAATGACCTGAGCCGAAAACAAGAGTTGGAAGATTAATCAACTGAGCCACCCAGGTGCCCCAAGTTTTTCTTTTAGAGGATACAACATGGAGCTGATTGCCCTCCTGATATGTTGAATAGCAGCCATGCTGACATTTTTCTTTATGCCTTTCTTGAGCAAGACCCCTTCATTTTAGTCTCTTTCTCTTTCTTATTTAATCACCTAGAGAAATCACATCTTCCAATAATTTCATAGGCATCAGTCCATGGAAAGTATTTTTTAGGGAAGGGGGAGCTACTCTTTCAACCATCACACTTGATTTGGCTGAGTACAAAATTAGGTAATGAAATTGCTTCCCTACAATTTTGAAGAAATTGTTCCACAGTGTAGTTGTGGAGAAGTCCAGTGCCATTTAACTCTTTTGGGTGTGAACGATCCCTATTCCTTGCTCTTAGGAAGCTCTTACAACCTTTTCTTTATATGCTTGGTATACTGAACTTTTGTGATGTTTTCCTTTGGTGTGGGTCTTTTTCATTTATTGTGCTGGATATTCAGTGGGCTCTTTCAAAGTAGAGACTCGTATCCTTCATTTCTGAGAAATTTAAACATATTAGTTCTCTAAAAATTTTTTGTTCATTCTACTTTTTCTGTTCTTCATTAATAATGAATAATATGATGGGCCTCCTGGGTTAAGACTTGAATCTCATGTTGGTTTTTTTTGCCTTCTGGGTTTCTTTTCATCTCTTTGCTTCTTGCTGTATTTTCAAGGAGCTCTTCCTAACTTTCTCTTCCAGTCTATTTAAGTTTATAATTAAATTTTATTTATTATATTTTTAACTTCAATGTTCTGCTTTGTCTAATTTTAAAAATTTAAATAGTACTTTATTCTTGTTTAAAGGATACAACAGTTTCTCTGATTCTTTGAAAATATAGTTTGTCTCTACTTTACATATGTTTCTTTTTCTTTTTGTATTTTAATCTTCTAGCTACCTTCACTGTCAGTTTCTTCTGGATCACATTTTACCGTTTGATTAGGCTTATCATGTTTTTCTTGTTGGAGGACTTCCTCAATTATTGGACAACTGTTGGAGTGAACTATTGAACATTCACTCATATTAAGAATAAAGCACCAAAAGGAAGTGTGTGGGTATGACCTGTCCATTGGTGAGCTTCACTGAGAGTTAATCAGGTTAATAAGATATGGTATCCTTTTTGTATGGGAATCTCCAAAAGTAAACATCTGAAAATCTTATGTTCTGGGAATATTAAAGTGCTATTTGAAAGTAAAGTGCTATTTACTTACTTTTTTTTTTTTTTTTTTACTATGCAGGTTTAAACTGTATTTCGAGTAGTCTTTCTAAAACCTACAGCAATCTCAAAGATATTTCATAAATATATTCACCCAATCTGAAGTATAAAAATTATTTTATAATTAATTCTGAATACAATCTTAAGTAATTTGTCAATTTAAAATGCTTTAGCTAAAATAAAGTTCAAATGATTTATGACATCGCAGATTTTCAGGATATGTTAGACATATTTTATGCATCCTTCTTACCTCTAAATTCATTAGAAAAAAGGATGACACAGCATTTTAAAATTCAAGTTTTAGATAACTCTGACTCAGATATAGAACTAGAAAGGATTTTGAGCTATCATTCCAAATAAACCATCTTATGTTGTAGAATAGGGAATAGCATTGGCATCATTCTTTCGGGATATTAACTAAACTGGAGAATCATGACTAGCTAACTATTTTTATATGAGATGCCGATATGTAAATAAACTTTTTAAAAAGTAGCCATATATTTATTTAAAAATTATTCTAATGTTTATTTTTTTAAGAGAGAGACAGACAGAAGGCAAACAGGGGAGGTGCAGAGAGAGAGGGAGACAAAGAATCCAAAGCAGGCTCCAGGTTCTGAGCTGTCAGCACACAGCCCAACATGGGGCTCGAACTCATGGACCACGAGATCATGACCTGAGCCAAAGTCGGCTTAACTGACTGAGCCACCCCAATAAAGTAGCCATATATTTAATGCAACATTCTCTTACTTGCTTTTGTCTGGAAACAACCTACACACCTATAGAATTTGGTCAATACTAAAATTTATTAGTGATGTTCAGTGCTTTTGATTCAGTTATGTAAAAGAGTAAAATCGTTTTCTAAACTTTAAAGCAAAAATTTATTCTTATTGTAAATGGAGAAATGAAAGGCCTTTCAAATGATATTTAAATCACAAATCCAGTATGATATGGTAAAAGAGCACTGAAATGGGAATAAAGGAATCTGAGTTCTAATTTGGTACCAATATTTTGAACATGGGGAAATCAGTTAACCTCTCTGAGCCTCAGCGTCCTCAAGTATAAAAGTGTTAGACTAGATAATCTCTCTTAGGACTTCTCTGTCACCGAAAGTTTCATTTTCAACAGAATTATTTGCACAGCAACAATATTATTTACTAATTGATAACTTCAGTGACAGACTTAGTTTTGCAATTCTGATGTCTAAGTTCTGCGTAATTATTCATTTTGCCATTACCACAGAAGAGGAGATTGACCTTAAAGGCTGGGAAGAGAACAGGGTATGTTGGGGCCCAGCAAGCCAGGGAAGAGGTGAAAAATTCCACACATGTCCAGTGAACATTTCAAGAGACCACGGGAGCAGAGGGGTCATAAGAGTCTCCTGGAGAAACAATGCATCCTATGGGGAAGGACACAAGAATGACTGTGTCTGCACTTCAGGTTTTCTGGGGAGAGTGGACATAAATAGGACACTACTATGGCTATTTTCTCTGCACACACCAAGGCCTAGACATC
The DNA here is from genome assembly GCF_016509475.1 of Prionailurus bengalensis. NCBI lineage: Eukaryota > Metazoa > Chordata > Mammalia > Carnivora > Felidae > Prionailurus > Prionailurus bengalensis. The sequence goes on along the minus strand of NC_057345.1, from coordinate 139,790,679 downwards.
ACACTCTTTTTCTAATATTCTCACATAAGAAACTTAACAATTATCACATCTACATATTGACTTTAAAAAAGTTTACAGAAAATATTTTGGAACAGTATGCTTAGGAAATCAACCATTTACCCTGTACCAACACATCCCCCAAGTGCAGTCTCTAATTTTATAAATTATAGATAATCTAAGTGGAGTATAGCTAGTCTTAAATATGCTGAAAATCATAATTCAAAAATGAAAAAAATTCTTTTAAAATTACTTTTCAAATAATCTATTAATGAAGTTACAAAGTATTAATCTGGCATGTAAAAAGAAACAACACAACAGTAGAAGAAACTACATTCTCAGAGATTTAGATCCCAAGAGAAGCTAGAGGTGCATTTGAACTGCTGCCTCCACCTGAAACCCAAATAAGTTGTTAAATAATCCTTCCAAGGTAAACATTTTTTGAAATTTCAAACTCAATGCGTTAGCAATTTTTCCTAAAAGGGTTTACCTTGTGGGGTTCAGCAGACAAAAAATTTGAGGATTTGAATTAGGTACTCTCTCTTCCTTGCCCTTCATATCCATTCAAGTGTCAGGATATATACATAATATATCAGGATATATATTTCTATATCCCAAGCATTCAGATTCCTCTTTGCATTCCTACTGCCTCAACTAGTTCAAACTCACAGTATTTCTTGATTACGTTGGTGTAACAGCTTCCTAACCACCCACTTCATATTGTGTACCATAGTGATCACTCTAAATACAAATTTCTCCATTATTTTTCCTTAGGCAACTCTTCTAGATAAGCCCTGCCATGTACTATATGTTACATTCTTAAAAAGTTATGTGGACATGCCATTTTATGACAAATTTGTTCCTAACGAATTGAACAAAATTACTTGATAAATGTACTTTTTTCTATATTCTGATTGTATTTTAAGCCTGGATTCTCTGGCTAGACTTCCTGGATTTGAACAGGACTATGGACAAATGTCTTTACTTTCAAGTGCTTCATTTTTTGTATCTGTAAATTTAGTATAATAGTTGGAATGTCTCACAGGATTTTCCTAAGCATAAAATGTGGAAAAAAAAATACAAATCTTAGAACTCACATGACACTGTGTATGAGGCCTTAGTGCAGGACCTCTTCTTACACAGTAGGAAATCAGCAAATGTTAGTAGTGTTATTGGCACCATACTTATTACCGTTGTTTTTGCCCTCATTGTTGTTACCTGAGATTTAAGTTTCTTTTCTAATCAGTCCTCTACTAAATAATTTACAACTCACAATCTGACATTTTTATCCATCCATCACACTGTACAGGGCAGAGTGTTAGAAAGGACCTTGAAGGATAGGTAAGATTTTGACAGCCAAATATGAAAAGGAGGACACCTAAGAAGGAGGGAAAATAACCACAAAAGAAACAAAAGAGGGGCAAGGCAGGGAATATGTAGAGAGCAGTAGCAAGGCCCTAATTGGATGGAGCCCAGGGTAAACAGAGAAATAACAGTTGGTACAGATGGATTTAAACCTAGTTGGAGAATGGGTTTAGCAACCAGAAAAGTTAGTAGTGAATAACACTACGAAAAAGTTTAAGGAAGTCTAGACCTAGTTTGTATCTGATGTATGTGTATGAAGTATGAATGCAAAATCAGGAGAAATGTATTTTGGCTACAATCAGATGGACTTAGGGATCTTGGGCAAAAGATTCAAAGGAAATTAAGAAGAAATTCAAGTGTCTGATAACTACATATAAATAGACTCAATTAAGAAGGACAATTCTTGAATTCAGTAAACTGGACAGAGGATTCTTATATTAAGGATTTTGTAAGTAAGATTTCTGGTTAAAGAGAGCTACTGTCTGATTTAGTTACTGCTTTGGCAACTGGATAAAACCTCACATTTTAGTCAAGTAACACTGTTGACCTAATGCATGCTTTACTGCCTTCTTTTTAGTAAGGGAGAAATTAAAAGAGAGAGAGCTACATGACCAAAGATTTTCTGGAAGAAGACCCCAAATCTTTAGTGATGGTCACAACAAATGTACCCAGAAAGAGATCCCTGTCTTATCACATTTCGCCTAATTTGTTCATATGTAAACTTTGGTAGTATCAAATTTCTTAACATTTCTCTTCTTCTAGCAAAAATTTCAGCTTCCCCTTTTTCTATTTCTTACTTGTCTAGAACCATTCCTCCCCATCAACCCCAAATTATAAATTCTATCAAATGTATTTTTAAAAAATGTTTATTTATTTTTGAGAGAGAGAGAGAGAGAGAGAGAGAGAGAGCATGAGGGGGGAGGGGCAGAAAGACAGGGAGACACAGAATCGGAAGCAGGCTCCAGGCTCTGATCTGTCAGCACATAGCCCGATGTGGGGCTTGAACTCATGAACTGTGAGATAGTGACCTGAGCCGAAGTCAGGTGCTTAACCGACTGAGGCCCCGGGGAGCCTCTCTATCAAATGTATTGAAACACAGAATAGATTCCTATCTCAGTTTCCTTATTTGTAAAACAAGATAATCCCAAGTAGAATATATCTAAGATTATGATTCTATAGTTCTCTGAAAAAGTTGAATGTTGCAGTTAAACAAATTCTTTTCACTTAACTTGCTGAGAAAATGGCTACCTGAAAGTGTGTCTCTTATGCCTCCATTTCCCAATGCTAGCAGCCTCCAAATCAGTTTCCAAATCACCTCCCCCTCAGTGATCACTAGGTTGGTGATCACCCAGCTCAGAAAAGGTACATGCGGCAAGACCACAGTATATACTGAAATCCTGGAAGGATCAGACACCCACTTTTGCTCCCTTCTGAGATCAAGAGGGACTAGGAGTTGTGGTTGACAGGCCAGAGGGTAGCACTAAAACTCCCAGGATACTAAGAATCTTGGTCTTTGTTGAAAATAAGTACATGCTCATGTGTGTAGTCTTAGAAGTTCTGGCTGATGTTTGTGGAAGACTTTCTAAGAAGACATAAAGATGGTCAGAGCTGCTCTCTATTCCTAAAGAGAAATTTAACCCAAATAATCCTGTTGCCTGAAAAAAATGGTGAATAAGCTTGTAAACTGGCATATTTAAAGCTCACAGATCAGAGAATGCTGGGACTCTCACCACTCAGAGGCTGCACAGAGACATTGTTAGGCAAAGGGAAATAATAACGTGCCCAAGGGGCCCCAATAAGCACAGAGAGAAAGAACAAACCAAACCCTGAGACTTGGGCAGCACCTAGTGGAATGGAATTGTTGGAGGAGAGAAAAAAAACATTAACAGTAACAATAAAGAAGAATGATCAGCTTTAAAACATACTCTAAAATTTAGAAATCTAATTTTTAAATTTAAGAATGAAATAATTGAAAAAAAAGTGTGCCACTGTTGAATCCAGAATTACTGGCTTGTAAGACCACGTGGAAGAAATCATGTCTGGTATTTTCACTGTTAGCATCTTTGCCATAGACATTTTTACTGCGTAACTAATTGGCCGTAAGGTAGTTTTGCCATAAAAGACACAATCATGAAAAACAACAGAGGGGCACTCATTGACAGAATGAAACAGGAATAATGAAAAACAAAAAGACTTTGTTGTGAAATACAAAATATTTGAATATATTCAAAATGTATAGTTTCATGGCAGTACTACATAAATAATGGATTTTATTTTCTGGATTGTACCTAAGCACTTACCTTCAAATTCTTTTGTTCACAGTAATGTATATATGTTTGTGTGTGTGTGTGTGTGTGTGTGTGTGTGTGTGTGTGTATTTGTTTTGTTTTGGTTGATTCACCTGCATGTTCGGCAATGTCCACTAAAATTTCTTCCTTCATTAAGAGAGATATCAGTTTCCAAATACACGGATGTGTATTTGTAACTGAGCTTTTTTTGCATTATGAAAACTTTTTGCACTGTTGTTGGCATATTGTTATGTGTCAGTTGACAGATGTTCCAAAGTTCTATGGGTAATGTGGGCTCAAAAATCTGCAACACTGTATAGACCAGTATGATGGTTTAGAGTATATAATATAAAAATGGGAGTAGTGCATCACTGAAGAAAAAAACCCAACTTGTCATCCAGTTGATGATACTAACAAACTGTCACACCAAACTGTCAACCAGTTATTTTTCTACCTTTTATGGCAAAATTGCCTTAGGGCCAGTTATCTATGTGGCAAAAATCTTTGGGGTGGAAAAGCTTACAGCAAAAATGCTTGTGGCAAAGATGTTTATGGTGAAACTACCTAGAACCAGATGAAATATTTCAAAATACGGAGCAGATATAGAAAGAGAGGGAAATCTTCAGGGAAAACAGACTTGGAAAATAACTACAAGTGAAGTTTCAGACAAGGAAGATAATAATCATAAAAGGAAAGTAAAAAAAAAACAGAGGAAGGTGAGGAATAAAGAAATGACACAAATAAAATTCCCTGATTTGAAGAAGGATTGAGTATGCAAATGAAAGGGTTTACTAAATTCTACGTAGATTAACCAAAGTAACACATACAACTAGATATATTTTGGTAAAATTCCTTTATTATGAGGATTAAAAGAAAATATTACAAATTTCCAGAAAGAACATGTTACTTAGTAAAGAAAAAGAATCAGATTGACATCTTACTTTCTAAAGGCAATACTTGAGGCCAGAAGACAGTGCAATACTGAGGACAGAGAGAAAAGGACTGCCAGCAAACAATTCTATGCCCAGTCAAGTTATCATTCTTCTTGCAGGCTAGAAGAAAGAATTCTGGATATGCAAAGATGAGCTATAATGCCACTCCTCTACCCAATCTGATGAAAATACTCAAGAAAATACCTGAACCAAATAGCATAAGAACCAGAATAGAAATCTCAAGATAGAGATGATGAATAGAAAACAGTGTAATAAGCCTTGCAATATATGTGTTAAGACTAAATGGATAATGATTGTCTGACTGGGAATTGATAATATAACTGCCAAGTAAGGATTCTTAAAATAGAAGAGACATATGGCAAGGGAAAAATCTAATGAATCTGGAACCAAATGTATTGAACTATGTCAGCAAAATTGAGGAGTTAGAAGGGGGGTAAAGCAAAGTAAAAGCACTCTAAAGGACAAGGGGAATGGAATGGGGAATTAAAACACTCTAAATCTTTCATCTAGGAAAAGGGAATAGAGTATATTAGTGGAAATATTATTTGGTTTTTGGTTGTTATATAATATTATCAAATTGTGGAGAAATGGATGTTAGGTAATTAGTATCAGAAGTATCAGAATAAAAAAGCACATTATTTGCAGATTAACAAGGCACGACAAAAAATAATAATGCACTGAAAAATGAAATTAATAGTAACTTGAACAAATCAGTAAGAATAAAGAAAAGGGGAAAGAGCAAACAGCAAAATAAATAACAAACAGAACGCAATATTAAAGAAATATAATGAATGAGATATATAACTTGTCCCTCTACATAGTGATAAGAGGATTTCTCTTAAACACAGAGTTTCAGACTGGGTTATAAGGCAAAATCCAGGTATATGACATTTTACAAAAAAACACACTTAAAAGAAGTTACTAAATATCTTTCTTGTTTTAGTGCTATGAATTTCAGAATATAAATGTAAATATATATATCTCTACACACACCTATCTATCTAAAATTAGGATAAAAAAAGAAGTAGGCATGATAAGTACTAAGTAAAATCAAACTTAGTACAGAGACAGATGATACCTGGTCATTTAGCAAACACATATATTTTTTTTATATTCCAGAATACTCTAGAGGAATATTTTCTTTATGATATTCATGGCAATTTAGATACCTACCTGCATTACCATCACTTTGCAAATAAATTTTCCTTAGTGTAATGTGAATCTGGGGACAATTTATGTTCCTTCAAAATAAGTTAAAAATGGTATGTTTAACTTGATTTCCCCCCCCCCATGTTTATTTATTTATTTTGAGAGAGAGAGAGAGCATGCATAAGCAGGGGAGGGGCAGAGAGAGAGGGAGACAGAAAATTCTCTCATAAGAGGGGAGGGGCAGAGAGAGAGGGAGACATGGGGCTCAATCTCATGAATCTCGATATCATAACCTGTGCTGAAATCAAGAGTTGGACGCTTACTCGACTGAGGCAACCAGGTGCCCCTAACTTGTTTTTTTCTGAAAACGGTATAACTTTATTTAAACATGCTTTTTTTTTCTATATTTGACAACAAGAGTGACAAGAAAAATGAGATGAAAACAAAATGAAGGCAGAAATATCAGACAATGAAAACTTATCCAAATGGAGATGAAAACTTGAGGATGAACAGGAGCAAATTCATACCTCAATATTCTGAGAATAACTTACTTGGAATGGTATAATATGTAAATGAGGTTTATAAAGTAAACGGCAGTACCAAATCTCTTGAAATATGAAAAAAGAAAATACGCTTTACCTTAAGTGACATTTAATTACCCCAAGAAAAACGTATACAAAGATTCTTCTAAAAACAGGATGGATATGGTCTCCTTTAAGAGATGAAGAAATAGAAATTAAACTACTATTGGATCTTAGAAATAGCAGAAGTAAATTTTTTGGTTTCCTTTATAAATGATTGCATAATCCCTCCAAACTATGTATTCTGAGACATTGTCAATTTTTTTTTTTCAAAAGTAACATTCTGTTATAATACTATCCCCACTTTCTAATTAAAACTGTTGTTAAGCATGGACCACCCAATTCTTTTTAGGTAGCAAGAACAGTATATGAATACATAAAATAAGTTACATTATTATGTCATCCTTTAGATAAGGTTTCACTGTTTCATGCATTTTATGTAAATGAACCAATATTCTTATGTAAATACATGCATGTGTCTGTTAAAAAAAATCATAGTAGCTACAGCCTACAAAACCAGGTTCTGGTTAAAAGAAAATCATATTAGATTTTAATATTCCAGCAAAATCCAAAATATCTTGAAAAATGATGTATGACTAAGGGAAGATTTAAAAAATTTACCAGTCTACCCTCACTGAACTAACCTAGATGAAATGACTGATTACAGATAAAATCTCACTTTCACTCCTGCACAACTTCCTCAAAGATTTGTTTGGGAACTGTCTCATGCTTAGTCATCCTCCAAATATGATTTTTATGAGCAAAAGCAGTTAGCTATTTTTGTGTTATACAAGATGAGAAAAGATGTATGAGTATTCCTTTTTAAGCAACATAATTTGATTTTTATGCTTATTCAATATCAAAAAAAGTGGTTCATTTTTACATTTTAGAATTACCATATGGATATATTTCAATGAAGATCCATTCCTATTGAAAGCCTGGAGAACTTTTGTTTACAATAAGAGGTAGAGCAACAGAGGATAATTTATACATTGTCTATGTATATTTTATTTCCATTCCAATTTTTGAATGGTAGACTTTGAACAGAATAAGTATACTTAGTCTCCAGAAATGTGAAAACATGAAAGAGCAGATCCTTAAAAATCACCACAATGCACATAAAATTCTGTCTGTATCCTCTAATAATAGTTTTGACTGTTTATTGAGTACTTTCAATGTGCCAGACATTGTCCTGTGGATATCTCATTTAATCCCCATAATAGATCTATGTGGCAAGCATAGTTATTCTCACTTTAGTGAGTAAGGGAACAAAGTTAGAGACATCACATGGGAAAAATCTTAGCTCAAAGTCTGACTTCAAAGTTCTTTCACCTAAAATAAAGGCTATTTATCAAAAACATTTAACTCTAAGATGACAATGTGCAAAGTAGTCATTAGCAAATAGTACCCGGAGAGGAATGCACGCACGCACACGCGCGCCCACATACACGCACACATGCACGCACAAATGCACGCACGCACACACACACACACACACACACACACACACACTCACACTCCTTAGGTGAAAAGGCTAGCATACTAAAAAGATACAATAAAATTTCATTCATCTGGAACCATCAAAGAATTAGAAACTTTAAATAAAAGAGGGGTTTTTTTCAGATATTTAAAACATAATACTCTTTCAATATTTAAAATATTTAAAGACATTTTTCTAAACACACATATATTTTCCTATATTCTTAAAAGAATGAACCTTGAAAAACAACATAACTTTTCTTGATAATGCAGGCTTATTCTTTTGAAAATTGGGATTTCTCTGGTTAACAAATTCAGTGAGTTGTGCTGTCATTAAAGTGATCATCTTAGTATGCACAGTGAGTGCAGTGCTATTTGCCCTTATTGTAATAGGATTACAATAAACCTGGATGACCTTGTTTTTTGATTTCTTAAATCTTTTCTAAGATTTTCCTATTTTCTTTTATTAGTTGGCGTCTCTAAGCAAGCCTACCTCTGCCCAGTATGCCCCTCAGTCCATTAAAAAAAATCTCTTAACAACTGCAGGTTAGGAAATAGAAATACAAGTTGATCTTTCAACCCTACTTCCTTCCTTCCTCTCTTCTGTCTTCATCAAATATTATGTGACTATTTTAGATGCCAGGCACTGTGGTAGTTGCTGCTTAAACTTAAATTTTATGTTATAATAATCATGAAAATGACCGATAAACAATTCCTCTATAATATTAACTCTTTGGCCTTTGGGACACATAGCTCAACAATGTATAGAGTACCCTATACAGTGAGAGAGCAGCTACCGGATAGGAAAAATTTATAAAGTCCCCACTTAGGCCTTACACTCCTGGAGTGTAAAGAAGATGCTATCTCTTTTTTTTTTTTTAATTTTTTTTCAACGTTTATTTATTTTTGGGACAGAGAGAGACAGAGCACGAACGGGGGAGGGGCAGAGAGAGAGGGAGACACAGAATCAGAAACAGGCTCCGGGCTCTGAGCCATCAGCCCAGAGCCTGACGCGGGGCTCAAACTCACAGACTGCGAGATCGTGACCTGGCTGAAGTCGGACGCTTAACCGACTGCGCCACCCAGGCGCCCCAGAAGATGCTATCTCTTATGTAGAAAGAATGACATTGTGATAATGTAAAAGGTGCATGTGAAGGCTTATAAGCAGAGGAGCCCCAATAAGAGTACAAGTTAGATAAAGGGCATCTATGTAAACAAAAGCAAAGAGAGGGAGAGAGAGAGAGAGAGAGAGAGAGAGAGAGAGAGAGAGAGAGAGAAAACCCAACTTTGGAGCCTATGATTATAATTACATCATAATGTAATTATATAAACTCCTAATATAGTCTAGTGGTAAGTCAGAAGCTGCTTGTACTGGCCCATCAGATCACGGACTACAGAGCCACATCCCCATAGCCTTCTTTCGGTCTTAGATTCTGCCTAGGAATGCTTTATTAAATAACTCAGCTAATGCTGATGCTGGTGGTCCAGAATCCATTCAACAGATTGAATAGGATCCATTCAATGGCTGTTCAATACCATTTATAGAATAATATCAATATTGTAATATCAATATTACACTTGAAAAAGAAAGGTAAGGTTTTACATAAATTGGAAAAAGAAAATGGCTATGGTAGTTCAGGGATGACCTGGGCACAGGTTTGGGTGCAGTGTCTCTCAGTATGGTTCGCTTAACACCTGTAAAATAATCACCCACAGCGCTTGTTAATAAAATGTGGATCCCTCAGTCTTATCCCAGATCTAGTGAATTAGAAAATTAGGCCTAAGCCCAGGAATCTTTGTTTTTAACAACCTCCCTTCTAAGACTCTAAAAAGTAGTCTTATATAATAAACAGTTATAATGGGAAACTACATTAGAAATAAAATACCCTTGCAACAAGTTAAAATGGATTTTCTATCTTATCTACATACAAAGACCATTCCTTTGTTCACTCATTAATGATCTATGGAACACTCATTATACGTCACACAGTGTATCTAGATGTTGATAGTATAAAGATGACCAAGAGATAGTCCCTGAACTCAAAAAGTTCAGTCTAATGTTTGCAAGGACAGTAAAATCAACAGTCTTTTCAACCAGTAAGTTTTAATTAATTCCTATTAAAGAACATGGACAAGTGATCATTGTAATCAATTAATATAACTTGACCCATAAATCCTCTTTAAAAGACAGCAACAAAATAAGTCCTTTTGAATGACCTCTATACTGCATTCTAGGACAAAGAACTCATTCATCTCTTATCGTGAGATGTTATGGATGAATATAGTTTTTAGGTAAGTGAAAAATACTTATAAAGTACCAAATTACTTTGACTCTAATCACCTTTGGTATACTTTCTAAAATTTAATACAAATTACCTGGTCTCCCCAACTTCACCCAGGTGAATGATTAACCATCATTAAATGAGTAAATTCCTGCTTCTGCTCACTCTGCAGCATGGTACACAAGACAGAGCTGGATAGCAAATCAGAGCCTGCAGTTTGGCGGGTCCATCCTTGCGACTTTTGATTGGAAATTCATATTTAATATCTCTACTTTCTGTCTTCATACATATGCTTGTATCTCTTGATCAGGAGTCAAGAGCACCTTGTTGGTATGGTAATTTTTGTCCCTTGAGTTTCCAGAGTAAATTTTCTTTATATTACGTATTTTATGTTTTCAGTTAGACAATCTCAAACAAGCATTTGAAATTTGCTGAAAATTTTCTGCATGCTTGTTTCTAAATATCTGTATGGTAACAAACAGATATATCCCTGTTACACTAAACAATATGTCAAAAATAATTTTGCATGGTTTCATTGACCTAACCTAACTCATCACTTACAGTACCATTCTATAAAATAACGATACTCTAGAGGCATCTGAGGTATACAGAGTCATTGCTATACTGTGTTAACTTCAATAAGTACAGTCCTTCTAATGTGATTTGTAGGAAGAATTGAGAGTTGCCAGGAGAAGCCAGGAAATAAAATTTATTTAATCAACTTAACTAAAACGTATATTAACATTTTACCAAAATTTTGTATTAATATTTTTTAAAAAAAATTTTAGTAAAGGTAATAGTCCTCTGTTTTAGGACAAAAAGCATGAGTTTTGCCAAGAAATAAGCCCATGCTGATATCGTCAATTAATCCAAAACAAAAAAGGCAAAAATATACAATGGGGATAAGACCATTTCTTCAACAAATGGTATCTGGAAAACTGGACAGCTACATGCAATAGAATGAAATTGGACCACATTCTTACACCATACATACACAATATTAAACTCAAAATGGACTCAAGACCTGAAATCTTTATAAAATTCTTAAAATAAAACATAGGCAGTAATTCCTCTGACATCATCCATCTTAACATTTTTCTAGATATGTCTCCCAAGGCAAGGTAAACAAAAGCAAAAATAAGCTATTTATACTATACAAAAATAAAAAGTTTGCATAGGAGAAGAAACCATCAACAAAACAAAAAGGCAACCTACTGAATGGGAGAAGGTATTTGCAAATGATATATCCAATAGGGGCTAAATATCCAATATATAAAGAACTAATACAACTGAACACCAGAAAAACCCAAATAATCTGGTTTTAAAAAGAACAGAGGACCTGGATAGACATTTTTCCAAAGACCTACCCATGGCCAACAGACACATGAAAAGATGCTTTAGTATCACTATACAAGGAAATGCAAATAAAACTACAATGAGATATCACCTTACACCTATCAGAATGGCTAGAATCAAAAAAAAAAAAAAAACAAGAAATAACAATTGTTGGAGAGGATATGGAGAAAAAGGAACACTTGTGCACTGTTGCTGGGAATGCAAGTTGGTGGAGCTACTGTGGAAAACAGTATGGAGGTTTCTCAAAAACTTCAAAGTAGAAATACCATATGACCCAGTAATTCCGTTCTTGGGAATTAATTTCCCAAAGAAAATGAAAACACGAATTTGAAAAGATATATGCACCCCTGTGTTTATTGCAGCATTATTTACAATACCCAAAATATGGAAGTAACCCAAGTGTCCATTGATAGACGAATAGATAAAGAAGATGCGTATTTATATATAATGGAATATTACTCAGCCATAAAAAAGAACAAGATCTTGCCATTTGCAACAACAGAAGTTGATTTAGAAAGTATAATGCTAAGTGAAATAAGTCAAACAGACAAAGGCAAATATCATATAATTTCATTTATATGTAGAATCTAAAAACAAAACAAATAAATAAAAAGCAGAAATAGACCCACAAATAAATAAAAATGATGCAGCCAGAGGGAGGGTGAGTTGAGGGGGGGGGAGGGGCGGTGGGCAGAATGGGTGGAGAGTGGGAGATACAGGCTTCAAGTTATGGAATGAATAAGTCGTGGAGATAAAAGATACAGCATACGGAATACAGTCAATGGTATTGTATTAGTGTTCTAAGATGGCAGTAACTATATTTGGGAGCATAGCATAATGTAGAGGCTTATTGAATCACTATGCTGTATACCTGAAACTAATGTAACACTGTGTATCAACTATACTTCAAAAAAGAAAAAGCCCATGAGATTAGAAACTAGTTTCCCTAAATGTTTAGACACTTTGTTTCTAGATCCAACTTTCTATAAAGGAGCTATTTCAAAGTTGAAGGAAGCCACCAAAATGTCTACAATGCCACAAAATTACTTAAATTTGAAAACTGTATTTGAATCACAAACATTTCAACAATGAAAAAATCTTATTAATTCAAAACTTTGGAAGTGTCAATTAGGGAGGCAGTCCAAAGTTCAAAATGGCATTAAATAATATTTATTCTACAGACACAAGTTAGTACAGAAAGTAAAAATATTTTAAAGTCTTATTTAACAATAAATTAAATATGAATAACATATTCTGCATTTATTTATGCAATTATCCAGTAAAATATAATGCCTGAGCTAACAGTTTTTGTAGTGTACTGCCACAAAAAAGCAAAACAGATGTAGAACTAATAATTAGTTTTGTCCCCACATTTCAACATTTTCAACAACTGCCATATGCTTAAAACTTATTAACAATGAAATGTTCCCTTTTGTTACTCTTTAAATACACATGACAACCTTCTTTGTACAATGCATCAGCTATATTTCCACTGAGCCTATCTCTTTAGACATAAGACTATGATTTGAGCCACTATTTTGGTTAAAAAGTACCTTAAGTTTCCTTCAGCCATAGTTTGTATTCCATTTTCCTCTTAAGGACTGTTAACAGTTCTTTACTGTCTTTAATTCTTCTGGAGTGTAAGATCTTTAAAATTGGGGTTGGAAGAGTAAAGTCATTTTGGAGATCATTATAAAACTGACAAAAAGCAATCTGAAATTGCTAGCCTAAAGAAATAGACCTAAAGATTCAACTGTTATGAGATCAAAACTTTGTGCTAAATCTTACAACTGTACTGATAGGAAACATTCAATCTGATGCCAGAACTTTCTTCTTAAAGAAACAGGAATTGTGCTGGTATAATGCATAAGGATAAGTGCAAACATTTACACACATGAAATCCATTAATTATAAATAAGGCCTTCATAAGACAGAGGTGGAAGTGTAGCTTTATATATTTGCTGCTGGTAGAACAGTTTTCAGGTATTTAAAGAGTGACTCAGTAATACATGCATGTCTGTAGATAACAGTATGTGTATTAAATTTATGCATTCCTTTTTGTGCTTATTGTTATTTTCAGTCCATTACATAGCAGGGTGGTATAAAGGAAAAACGAAACTTGGGATTTACTTTATGCTCCAAGGGTACTTCATGTGTAACTTTGTCATTGAACTTCAGGCTGCCAGGACTTTTTCTACCAAAGATACAAGGTTACTGTGAGGATCCATGACATGTGTACTGTATGTATTACATTCATGTCAAGTAATATATGTAGACATGCTTTTCAAAGTAAGGTTTTTCAATAAGATGTCACAATAATGTATTACAAATAATTAAGTACTCAAGTTTGCAACACGTTACTTATTCTTAATGTAAGAAGTATTCAATACACCCTTATACTATAAATTATGTTCTGTCTCTCTTTCAACTAACTGTATTCTGACACGCTTTTTTGAGGAAGGAATGTGTTGTGTATGTGACTGCCATCCATCACACGCATGGTCATGTTGGATAAGAGATTGGCAACTGCTCTTTAAGTAAAATCAGTTAGGGGGAAAAGATGATATTATCCCTATTATTAAAATAGCCCAGGTTAAAGGCCTCCTCTTAACGTTATAACTTATACAGTTCATACAATATAACTCATACATTCTATGAAATGCAAGTACAAAGGATTGCTTTTTTTTTTTTTTTTTTTTTTCCCTTTTGGCATGTGAGGAGTATGGGAAGTAAGCACCTGGGAGAAAGCACTGACTATGTATAGTGGGAGAAAGCATAAACACTCTGGTTATCAATATGGAAAGTAATATTTAGCCATCTAATAACTAAAATTATATTTCTCCATTTAAAACCTTAAATAAATTTTCCTTTGTAAGGTACCTACCTCTTGACCTACAATTCTCAATACCCTGGTTGGGTAGATAATAAATTCCTTGAACAGATTTTTATTTTAGTTACTGTTTAGTACAGAAGAAAGCATGCACTTTTATGCCAACACATTTTTCATTTCCTTTTAAGATAGTCATATAGCTTAGTAAATTTATTTTTATTTTTTTTTTTTTTTTAGTGTAGCAAAAAACTTTTCATAGTCAATCTTGAAAAAATATTTGGAAATATTTTAAGAATATTTCACATCATGAGTCACTCTTTCGATATTTACTGACCTATTAAGTGGCAGCTAACTTGTTTTGCTATCTACACAGTGCCAGACCTTAAGGAAGCCTAATACGAGAGACAGAAAAATTAACAAGGCATCTTCAGCACGGGGTGCTGTTGGGCTATGCTGGAGACACCTTCAAGGTTGAAGAATGTCTTCCAAGAAGACACCAAAGGCGAGTCCTGAAGTCAGTATGGGAAAGTGAAAATTCAGAAAGGGTATTTGAAGCTGAGGGAATATCATAAGAATTTATATCCTATATTACATGTTTGTCATGATCACATTTACCTTTTAGAGAGATGACTTTAATTGCAAGATAGAGAATGGATTAGAAAAAGGCAAAAATAATATATTAAACACTATTCCATTTTCATAATGTATGCAAATTCACAATGTAGCCTGTAAGAACTTACATGAAATGAAATAAACACAACATTTAAGGTAGAAAAAGAATGTTCATTAAGCCATTTTTGGTGATAGTAAAAAGCTAAAAAACAAAAATCCTCCCAAAACATAATAAATAACAACAAAAATCCCTAAAATGTAAATAAGGGAATGGTTAAAGAATTATGAAATTCAGCCAAGAGAAAGAATTCACTAGTATATTTTCAGAGTCTAAGATAATAGAAATGGAAAAATATAACCTGTATTCAGAGATGTCAAAAACTAAAAAGTACCTCTTAGATTGATGAAACATGCTAATTACATATATATATGAATTTCTATATTTCAAAAACATCTTAAATTTAAAAGCATGTTCTAACAGTATATATACCAAATCATATTACAAATTTGATCAATTGTAGACCACTCACATGCACATGGATGCGTGTGCACACACACACACACACACACACACACCCTTAAGCAAAGTATGCAACATAGAAGCCAAACATTTATATTTGTATTTACAGAGAGATACAGAGATATATAAACATACAGAAAGAATATTATAGAACACAAACTCATATTTGTGATATTCTTTTGCCACATAGTTACTTCAGTAATGTGATTAAGATGAAAATAATGTGGGTGGAAGAAAATAGAGTTGCATATGGTAAGGGTAGGTGAATCTAAAGTGGAAAGATCTGAGGAAGTTATAGAGACAGCTGTGATGTGTGCAGGGTTTTAGAAATGCATATAAAAACCGATAATGGGAATTATAATAAACATTTCTAAAATATTGCTCATGGAGTCTAAGACAAGCAAAACTGTTGAGTTTTCAAAAATGTATTTAAACTTCAGACTGCCCTTTGACTTCGATCATATTGCAGGACTGAGTCATGCAAGTTGCAATTTATAAGAATTGTATTTATCAGTGGGAAAACTGAAATAAAAGGGTTTTGGGATGATTAAGTTTATTCACTTATTAAAAAAATAACTGTGTATGTATATACACATATATACAAATATTTATATACACAGATATATATGGACACACATATATACTAATCCCACTTGTATATTTTATACAATATGCATATTATGTTTGTATATACTTATTACATATGTATTTCTTATATTTAAATAAATATATTTATAAATATATATGTACTTTTAAAACTCACATATATGTTTTTTCTATTCCTTGATTTTCAGATGGTAACATTGAATACTAGTCTTTCTGAAAAAAATCCATCAAATTTGAAATATACATCACTTGTAAGACATCCTAATTTTAGAAATATTAAAATATGGCGACTTTTGTATTTATTATTATAGGAATACAGTAATACTTGAATATGTAAGAAAATGATTAGAAAGATGAAAAGAAGTTTAACATTTAATACTACAGGGAAGAATGCAATCAGGAGAAGGGCACTTATTTTTCACTTTCTGCCCTTTAAAACTCTTTCAGTAATTTTTTTTCAAATTTTTATTTAAATTCTAGTTAGTTGATACATAGCGTAATATTGGTTTCAGGAGTAGAATTTAGTGATTCATCACTTACATACAACATTCAGTGCTCATCACAAGTGCCCTCCTAATACTCATCACCCATTTAGCCCATCCCACGTCCACCTCCCCTCCATCAACCCTCAGTTTGTTGTCTATCAGTAAGGGTCTCTTATGGTTTGCTTCTCTCTCTCTCTCTTCCCACCCCCCCTTTCGCATATGTTCATCTACTTTATTTCGTAAATTCTACATATGAGTGGAATCTTTTGGTATGTGTCTTTCTCTGACTGACTTATCTCACTTAGCACAATACACTTGAGTCCCATACACATCATTGCAAATGACAAGAACTCATTCTATTTGATGGCTGAGTAATATTCCATTGCATATAAATACTACATCTTTATCCATTTATCAGTCGATGGACACTTGGGTTTTTTCCATTGTTTGGCTATTTTTGGCAACGTTGCTATAAACATCAGGGTTCATTCGCCCCTTCGAATCTGTGTTTTGGTATTTTTTCGGTAAATACCTAGTAGTGCCATTGCTAGATCCTAAGGTAGTTCTATTTTTAAGTGTTTGAGGAACTTCCATACTGTTTTCCAGAGTGGTTGTACCAGTTTCCATTCCCACCAAAAGTGTAAGAGGGTTCCCCTTTCTCACATCCTCACCAACATCTGTTGTTTCCTGTGTTGTTAATTTTAGCCATTCTGACCAGTGTGAGATGGCATCTCTTTGTGGTTTTGATTTGTATTTCCCTGATGATGAGTGATTTTAAACATCTTTCCATGTGTCTGTTAGCCATCTGGATGTTTTCTTTGGAAAAGTGTCTATTCATGTCTCCTGCCCATTTCATCACTGGATTATTTGTTTTTTGCGTGTTGAGTTTGATAAGTTCTTTATAGATCTTGGACACCAACCTTTATCAGATAGGTCATTTGCAAATACCTTCTCCAATTCTATAGGCTGCCTTTTAGTTTTGTTGATTATTTCCTTCATTTTGCAGAAGCATTTTATCTTGATGAGATCCCAATAGTTCATTTGTGCTTTTGTTTCCTTTACTTCTGGAGACATGTCTAATAAGAAGTTGCTGCCTGTGTTCTCCTCTAGGATTTTGACGGGTTTTTGTCTCATATTTAAGTCATTTATCCATTTTGAATTTATTTTTGTGTATGGTGTAAGAAAGTGTCCTGTAAAAGATATTGGGCTGTAATGTTTTTAGTGGGGTCTTTGTATAGTTTTGGAATCAAGGTAATGTTGGCCTCATAGAAGGAATTTGGAAGTTTTCCTTCCATTTCTTTCTTTCTTTCTTTTTTAATGTTTAATGATTATTTATTTTTCAGAGAGAGACAGAGTGCGAGCAGGAGAGGGGCAGAGAGAGAGAGACACAGAATCCAAAGCAGACCCTAGGCTCTGAACTGTCAGCACAGAGCCCAATGCGAGGCTCGAACCCACGGAATATGAGATCATGACCTGAGCCAAAGTCGGACGCTTACCCAACTGAGCCACCCATGTGCCCCAGAAGTTTTCTTTCCATTTCTATTTCATGAAACAGTTTTAGAAGAATAGGTATTAACTTTTATTTAAATGTCTAATAGAATTCCCCTGGGAAGCCATCTGGACCCGGACTTCTGTTTGTTGGGAAATTTTTGATTACTTATTCAGTATCTTTGCCAGTTATGTGTCTGTTCAAATTATCTATTTCTTCCTATTTTAGTTTTGGTGGTTTGTATGTCTCTAGGTATTTGTCCATTTCTTCCAGATTGCCCAGTTTTTTGGCATATAATTTTTTGCATAATATTCTTTTATAATTGTTTGTATTTCTATGGTATTGGTTGTGACCTCTTCTATTCATTCATGATTTTACTTATTTGGGTCCTTCTCTTTTCTTTTTAATAAGTCTGGCTAGGGGTTTATCAACTTTATTAATTCTTTCAAAAAACCAGCTCTTACTTTCCTTGACCTGTTCTACTGTTTTGTTTCCATAGCATTTATTTATGCTCTAATCTTCATTATTGCCCTTCTTCTTCTGTGTCAGGCGTTATTTGCTGTTCCTTTCCTCACTCCTTAAGGTGTAAGATTAGGTTGTGTATTTAAGACTTTTCTGGCTACTTGAGGTATGCCTGTATTGAAATATACTTCCCTCATAGGACTGCCTTTGCTGCATCACAAAGGTTTTAGGCTGTCATGCTTTCATTTTCATTTGCTTTCATGTTTTTTTTTTAAATTCCTTCTTTAATTTCCTGGTTAACCCATTCATTCTTTAGTTGGATGTTCTTTATCCTCTGTGCATTTGTAGTCTTTCCAAATTTTTTCTTGTGGTTGACTTCAAGTTTCATAGTGTAGTGGTCTGAAAATATGCATGGTATGACCTCAATCTTTTTGTACTTGCTGAGGGCTGATTGTGACCCAGTATGTGATCTATTCTGGAGAATGTTCCAAGCACATTAAAAAAGAATGGGTATTCTGCTGCTTTGGGATGAAATGTTCTGAATATATGTTTTGAGTCCATCTGGTCCAGTGTATCATTCACTGGATAAAGTCCCCTACTATTATTGTACTATTATCAATAAATTTCTTTATGTTTGTTATTAATGGATTTATATATTTGGGTGTTCCAAGTTGGGGGCTTAAGTATTTACAACTGTTAGTTCTTCTTGATGGATAGATGCCTTAATTATGATATAATACCCTTCGTCTCTTGTTGCTGTCTTTGGTTTAAAATCCAGTTTGTCCTTTCAGTGATTTTTAAAATAATATAATTCATTACTCATGAAATTAGAATTTCTTAAAAAAAGATCACTATGGACGTTTATGTTAATTGCTATCACTGAAGTGATCTGTCCTTTGTCTTGTTGGATACTTCACTCTTCCTACTTTCCTAAGTGTTCTACCCAATCTCCTTCACTGGGCCCCCTTCTACTGCCCAATTTTACACGTTCCCTTCACATTTCAGTTCTTAGCAATCTTTTTCCTGCAGATACTTCCCTTGGAAACATTATCTATTTAATGGCTCATAATCAGCTCATATCTATGTGTTCCTTAGGCCTCACCTCTCACATGTGAATAACAGATGAATAAAATTGGAAATAGTCTGTTACCAGGTTCTCTGATGGACATATCTAAATGCATATCATATAGTCAACACAAAATGAACATATTCAAACACAACCCATTTTATTCATTCTCATTCTTACTTTGACAATTGCTTTACATCTTGAGTAATCTATCATAAACTTCAGAATGCTAGAAACTTCAGAATCACTCCATCCTTTTTACAAGATCCCAATCTAGGCAGTCATCAGCCAACAAAATGTTGAATTTATGCCTGCATTGCTTCTAATAGTCTCCCCCTTTTAAGGTCCTATAACTTGCACACATCTCTCATTTAGATTAGAATAACATTCTGAGGTCTCTCTAATCTCCCCATGTCAATTCATACTAAAGTCATTTTCCCAAAACATAGTAAATCTATTCAGTTGATACTTCTAACTTAAAATTTGGATAAGGTTCCCACACTATAAAGCTCATACTCTTTAATTTTTAATATTTCCACACACGTTTAGTAAATACTTATTTTGTGCCTATATATGTGATAAACAGGAGAAATACTTCCAAATAACATTGGGATTGGAGGTAAAAGGTAAGGAGAAGAGTAGCACTTGATGAGACCACAAAATTGCATATTCTTAGCTATTACTACATATCACTCAACTCTCCATTGTCCACCTCCACTTGTCTATTGTTATTCTTCTCTGCCTTCAGCCAACTCATTTGGCTCATATATGGACTCTCATATTCACCTATCCTTCTTTAAGGGATATAGAACAGTAAAACATAGCTTTAAAGGAAATGAAAATGGCTAAGAACAAACTCTATAAAACACTTAACAGTTTACAGAGATTGGTTTTACATTCACTTAACATGATCATTGACCATTATTTGACATTTAGAGTCTAAAATAGCATAGTTCACTGATTACAGGCAAAAAATAGTCAACCTAATGAATAGGTAACCGTAAATCTTATTTTCATCAAGTCATCCTATGGAAAAGTTACAAAATAAAATACTTAAATTACATAGTTTTTAGTAAATGAAGTGTTTGACATCAATAATTTTCTAAGTAACTGATATTTACCATTTCAAATGTCAAACTTAAAAAAATTAACTACTTTTGAAGAGAAGCATTATAAAATATGGGCATACATCATTTCATTGTACTTTGCTTTATTGTGCTTTGCAGATATTGTGTTTCTTTACAAATTGAAGGTCTGTGGCAACCCATTGCTGAGCAAGTCTATTGGTGTCATTTTTCCAACAGCACTTGCTCACTTCATGTCTCTATGTCACATTTTGACCAGTATTTCGAGCACGCTCATTATTATTATATTTGTTATGGTGATCTGTGATCGGTGATCTTTGATATTACTATTGCATTGGTTTGGGGTGCCATAAACTGTGCACATACAAGACAGCAAACTTAATAAATGTGTATGTTCTGACTGCTCCACCAACCAGCTGCTTCCCCATCTCTCTCCCTCCTGTCAATACTGATAGGCAAAATTAATAATCCTACAATGGCCTCTAGGTGTTCAAGTGAAAGGAACAGTTGAATGTATGTCACTTTAAATCAAAAGCTAGAAATGATTAAGCCTAGTAAGGAAGGCATGTCAAAAGTCAAAACACGCCAAAAGCTAAGCCTCTTACACCAGTTAGCCAAATCGTGAATGCAAAGGAAAGTCCTGAAAGAAATTAGAAGTGCTACTCCAACTAACACACAAATGATAAGTGAAATAGCCTTATTGCTGATATAAAGAAAGTTGTAGTGATCTAAACAGAAGATCAACTACCACATTGCTTCTCAGCCTTTTGGCTAAGACCAAATGCAAACCAACTACCACCTTTCCTTAAGCCTAAACCAAAGGAAGGTCCTAACATTCCAATTCTATGAAGGCTGAACAAGGTGAGGAAGCTGCTGACGAAAAGCTAGCAGAGTTTGGTTCATGAGGTTTAAGGAAAGCCATCTGCACAACATAAAAGTGCAAGATGAAGCAGCAAGTGCTGATGCAGAAGCTCCAGCAAGTTATCCAGAAGATCTAGCTACGATAAGTAACAAACTACACTAAATAGATTTTCAATGTAGACAATGATGTTCTCTACTGAAAGAACACCATCTAGAATTTTCGTAGGTAGAAAGGGGAAGTCAGTGCTTGGCTTCAAAGCTCCAAAGAACAGGCTGACTCTTGTTGGGGGCTAATGCAGCTGGTGACTTTAAGTTGAATCCAATGCTCACTGACCATTCAGAAAATCCTAGAGCCCTTAAGAATTATGCTGAATCTACTTTGCCTGTGCTCAAAACATGGAACAAATAATTGTGAATGATAGCACATCTGTTTACAATATGGTTAATTGAATATTTTAAGACCACAGTGGAGAACTACTGCTCAGAAAAAAGGATTCCTTTCAAA
Organism: Prionailurus bengalensis; assembly: GCF_016509475.1. Taxonomy (NCBI): domain Eukaryota; kingdom Metazoa; phylum Chordata; class Mammalia; order Carnivora; family Felidae; genus Prionailurus; species Prionailurus bengalensis. The sequence goes on along the minus strand of NC_057345.1, from coordinate 139,768,708 downwards.
ATATTACTGGTCATTGACAGTACACCTGGTCACCAAGAGCTATGATGGAAATGTACAATGTGATTAATATTGTTTTCATGCTTGCTAATGCAACATCCACTCTACAGCCCATGGATCAAGAAGTAATTTTGATTTTCAAATTAAAAAAAAAAGACCTTCAGGTCTTTGATTTTCAAGTATTTAAGAAATACATTTAGTAAGCTGTAGCTTCCATAGATAGTGATTCCTTTGATGGGTCAGGTAAAGTAAATTGAAAACCTTCTGGAAAGGATTCACCATCCTGGTGCCATTAAGAACATTCATGATTTATGGGAAGAGGTAAAAATATCAACATTAACTCTTCCAGGAGTTTGGAAGTTGATTCCAACCCTCGTGGATGACTTTGAGGGGTTCAAGACTTCAGTGAAGGAAGAAACAGGAGATGTCATGGAAATATTAAGAGAATGAGAATTAGAAGTGGAATCTGAAGATGTGACTGAATTGCTGCAATCTCATAATAAAACTGACAGATGAGGAGTTGTTTCTTATGGATGAGCAAAGAAAATGGTTTCTTGAGATGGAAATTACTGCCGAAGATGCTGTTAAGATTATTAAAATGATAACAAAGGATTTAGAATATTACATAAATTTAGTTGACTGCACGGTAGGGTTACAGAAGATTGATTCCAATTTTGAAAAAAGTTCTATTGTGTGTAAAATGCTATCAAACAGCATCTCATGCTACAGAGAAAAATTGTTCATAAAAGGAAGAGTCAATTGATGTGGCAAACTTCATTATTGTTTTTACGAATTTGCCACAGCCATTCCAACTTGCAGTAACCACAACCCTCATCACTCAGCAGCCATTCAATCTTGAGGCAAGATCTTCCACCAGCAAAATGATTACAACTCACTGAGCATTCCAACAAGGGTTAGCATTTTTTAGCAATAAAGTTTTTTTTAATTAACATATGTATCTTGTTTTTTAGATATTAATGGTATTGCACACTTAATAGACTACAATATAATCATAAGTTTTATATGCACTAGGAAACCAAAAAATTCATTTGACTCATTACATTATTACAAATTTAGTTTTACTGTGGTGATCTGGAACTGAACCCAACTATCTTCAAAGTGTGCCTGCATACCATACACATTCCTGCCTTAATAAGTAGAAAAGTAAAGAATAATTTTAACTTTACTAAGTAATTGCAGCACATCTAAAATGATACACTGTCATAATATCATTTTGTATCTCTAATTTTTTTAGATTCCTCTTTAAGTGGAGGTCATTTCTCTTCTATCCAAATCTTTTACAAATCTCTACATTCAAGTATTGCTTCCTAGCTTTTTTGTTCTGGAAAACTAGAAAACTATGTTAAGAGTCAATAAAGCTAGTGAACATCTAAAGAGAAAGGGAGTTGCTTTAATGTGAGAGCTTTGTAATAAGTATTTTCAGCGAATAATTTTCATATTATTTTATATCTGTTTTAGGAGCTGTACTCAAATGGTGGCTTGTGCTAAAATTCATTTTCCATCAAAAGTGGGGAGGTCAGGTAATTCTAGAATTTTTCTAGGTAGCTAAAATAATGATTTAAAAATGGGATTCAAATTTTACAAGATGAGAGTAAATCATATACAATCACTGTTCATAAGGAAACTGACATGCTGAAATTGATGCTTTCATCGTTGACTCCAAAGAAATCCAAAGAATTTCATTTTGAAAATTCATCTCAAATCTATATATTGAACTCATAGCAACAGGAAATGAGAAAACTGTATCTGTATATCTGCTTTCTTTCTTTTAATTTACGTCCAAAGGAATTCTCAGAATACAAAATGATATTTTTTTTTACTCTGACATAAAAAGCCTAGACACTTAGTTCTTTAAATTTTAGGATGTTCTTAATGAATCTAGTCCCCCATGGGAAGATGTGTTGCTTTTCATAGCTATTCATTCATGTTCTCTAAAGAAGTAGTTTAGCTAAACTAAATATCAAAACTGAAGATGTGTCTCTGAAGCTTTTTTACAGACATGGTACATGGCTTTTTAAAAGACTTGATCTGAAGAACTGAAGTCACCTGTAATAACAGGCCAGGCATAAACACAAGCCAAATTAATTTAAAAAATTTCCAAAAATTGAACAAAGGTTTCTGAATCTCGTATTATCTGATTTTGTAGGTGCAAAGTGTGTAGACTTAGATAAGTCTGTTTGAATATTCTTCTACCAAGAGGAATATGTGCATAAAAAACAAAAACAAAAACACTGAGACTAAAATAAAGCTGTGAATAACATAACAATTTCTTAAAGAAATGCCTTCTATATATATGTGAAAAAATATATTGTGATTAATTTGTGCATAAACGATGCATACTCTTAATAACAACACATGGCTGTGTGCTTACAGTGGGGCCAACAAGTATTCTAAATGCTTTACTTGTAAATAGTTCAACCTTTAAAAGGCCATATAAGTTAGGTACTACATCAGTCAATCCCAAGTCTGCAGATAAGAAAACTCAGGTGCACAGAAGTTAAAGCTGCCCAAGTTGACACAACTAGACAGTAGAGGCACGGTTAAGAGAAAGTAGAAGAGCTGTTAATATAACTTAAGGATATTTTAGTTAGGACAGTCTCTATATGGTATGACTTCTGAAATACAAAATGTTGAATCCAGTGTAAAAATGGAGTAGTGGGTATTTTTAATTCAATAATTTAAACATTACATGGAACAAATTAGAAGAGAAATTCCTCAACCTGTTAAAGACACCCATGAAAAAACCACAGCTATCACAATACATAATGGTGGGAGATTGCATGTTTCCCCTTCTTAAGATGAGGAACAAAATGGGGCACCTTGGGTGGCTCAGCCAGTTAAGCACCTGACTCTTGGTTTCAGCTCAGGTAATAATCTCATGGTTTGTGGTTCAAGCCCCGCATGGAGCTCTACACTGACAGTGTGGAGCCTGCTTCAGATTCTGTCTCTGTCTCTGTCTCTCTTTGCCCCTCCCCTACTCTCTCTCTCTCTGTCTCTCTCAAAATAAATAAACTTAAAAAAAATTTAAAAAAAAAAAAAGGTGAGGAACAAAACTTTAACCACTTGTATTCAGTATTGTACTGGAGTTTATAGCCAGAACAATTGGGCAAGAAAAAGAAAGAAAAGATAGCCAGATCTCAAAGGAAAAAGTCAACTGATCTTTATTTACAGAGTACATGAACTTATATAGAGAGAATACTAAGGAATCTACTAAAAAAAAACTATTAGAATAGAAGAGTTCAGTAAGATACTAGGAAAAAAGACCAATACACAAAAGTCAATGGTATGTGTCAACACAGTAGCAATAAACAATCTGAAAGTGAAATTAAGAAAACCATCCCATTCACAATAGCATGAAAAAAAACTTAGAAATAAACTTTTTAAAAGGTGTAAGGCTTAAGATTTGATAACACTGTTGTAGGATATTAAAGAAAACCAAAATAAGTTGAAGGATATGCTATATTTCTGAATCAAATACTTAACATTGTTAAGACAATAATCTTGAAATTGATCTACAGATTCAACACATAGGTATCAAAATTCCACCTGTCAATTGCATAGAATTGAAACCTGATTAGGATTTCACATGGAAATGCAGGAATAATCAAAACAATCTTCCAAAGAAGAATAAAGTTAGAGAACAGATGCTTCACATAATCAAAATAATGAGGTACTGGCATAAAGATAAACAGACATTAGATTAATAGAACAGAACCATGAGTCAGGAAATAAACCCTTACATTTACAGTCATTTGATTTTTGACAGAGATACTAAGGCCATTCATTGGGAAAGAAGTATCTGTCCAACAGATGGTGATGTGTTTAATTAGAGATCCACATGAAAAATAATGAAACTGGACTCCTTCCTCACACCATATACAAACATTAACTCAAAACTGATTATAGACTTTAGTGTAAGAGCTAAAACTAGAAAACTCTTAGCAGAAAACAAAGGAATACTGGTACAACTGGGTGGTTGGGTTAAGCGTCTGACTTCGGCTCAGGTCATGGTCTCATGGTTCCTAAGTTCAAACCCTGAATCGGGCTCTGTGCTGATAGTTCAGAGCCTGCTTCAGATCCTCTGTCTCCTTCCCTCTCTGCCCCTCCCTGTTCTCTCTCTCTCCCTCTCTGTCTCTCAAAATAAACATTAAAGGGGCGCCTGGGTGGCTCAGTTGGTTAAGCGTCCGACTTCAGCCAGGTCACGATCTCGCGGTCCGTGAGTTCGAGCCCCGCGTCAGGCTCTGGGCTGATGGCTCAGAGCCTGGAGCCTGCTTCCGATTCTGTGTCTCCCCCTCTCTCTGCCCCTCCCCCGTTCATGCTCTGTCTCTCTCTGTCTCAAAAATAAAAATAAAACGTTAAAAAAAATTAAAAAAAAAAAATAAACATTAAAAAAAAAAGAAAACAAAGGAATAAAATTTTGTGACCTTGGCTTAGGCAAAGTCCTTTTTATTTTATTTTATTTTATTTTATTTTATTTTATTTATTTTTTTAAATGTTCATTTATTTTTGAGAAAGAGACAGAGCGCAAGCAGGGGAGGAGCAGAGATAGAGGAGGGACACAGAATCTGAAGCAGGCTCCAGGCTCTGAGCTGTCAGCACAGAACCTGACATGGGGTTTGAACTTCAAGCTGTGAGATCATGACCAGAGCCAAAGTTGGACACCTAACTGACTGAGCCACCCAGGTGCCCCTATTTTATTAACAAAAAAAAATTTTTTTAATGTTTATTTATTTTTGAGAGACAGAGAGACAGAGCATGAGTGGGGGAGGGGCAGAGAGAGAGGGAGACACAGAATCGAAAGCATGCTCCAGGCTCTCAGCTGTCAGCACAGAGCCCAATGTGGGGCTCAAACTCATGAGCAGTAAGATCATGACCCGAGCCAAAGATGGACGCTCACCCAACTGAGCCACCCAGGTGTCCCAAGGCAAAGCCTTCTTTAGATATGACACCAAAAGCACAAGAAAAACAAGAAAAAAATAATAAATTGGATTTCACCAAAATTAGGAACTTTTGTGCTGTAAAGATGATACCATCAAGAAAATGAATAGACAATCTATGGGTGGGAGAAAAATTTTGTAAATCATGTAACTGATAAAGGACAACTCAAACATCCATCAACTGGTGAACGGATACACAAAATACAGTATATCTATATATTGTGATATTATCTGTCAATAAAAAGGAATGAAGTTAGGATACATACTACAACATGGACAAACTTGAAAACATTATCTTAAATGAAAGAAGCCAGTCACAGAAGATCACATATTGTATGATTCCATTTGTATGAAATGTCCAGGATAGGCAAATCTATAGAGAAAGACAGTAAATCAGTGACTTTTTAGTTTGGGAGGTGAGGGAGAAAGAGAATAGGAAGTGACCACTACTGGGTACATGGATATTTGGGGGGTTAATTAAGACATTCTAAAACAGATTGTTTTGTCATACAGCTCTATGAATATATTAAAAACCATTGAATTGTTCACTTTACATAGATGAAATACATGATATAGGTTATATGTCAATAAAGCTGTTAAAATAACAAACATAATTTTTTTTACCTTATATAAACTACTTCATGAATAAAATCTTAGATGGTGACCCTGGGAAATCCTCCCTTTGTGAAAGACAACAAAATGTTTAAATCCTTTTCATCACATGCTCCCTAGTTTGATCAACACCAAGCAAGAGCAGTTCTAGTATTGAACTATTATCAGATAAAATAGTTTAATATTAATCAATGTAAAGCTAAAATTACTAACCTGTAATAGTTTTTCTTGAAAATATAATTGACTTAGAGCAACAATTTAATACGGCAAATTAATTCATTTTTGCAAGTTGGGGGCACATTTTGAAACTAACTTATTTAGTAGAATGAGACTTCGTCACCCATCATTTTATTAAGTCCATGGGAACATTATCAAAGAGATTCACTCATTCTCTGTGAACATTTATTGAGTACTGATTATGAGCTTGGCACTGTGATAAGTACTGGGTATCTGGTGGTAACCTTTCCTTGAGGGCAAATGGTGGAATACTGGTAATGCCTACTCTAGTTAGTAGTAAGCAGGACAAGACACTTTATGGTGTTTTATGCTTTATGGTAAAAATTTCCCAGGACTCAGTCAACATTGTTTTCCTGTGTGGTAGAACTCTTTTTTAATATTTTTAAATATTTTTACTTTTTAAATATTTTTTACTCTTTTTAAATATTTTTAGTTTTTACTAAAGGTGCAGCATGCTATAAGGACGCATTTTTAACCAACTGAGTCACCCAGGCACCCCTATGGATGCATTTTTAATTCACTTTGCTTGGTTTTATTTTTTCTCTGTGTCTTAATTTCCACATTCACAAAATGGGGATAACTGAATATACCTTGTTAGGTTCTTATGAGAATTAATGAGATAATCTATTTAAAGCACATAGGTTATTACCTATGTGCTTGAGTAAAGATTCAAAAACATAATGATGATAATGATGATGATGGTGGTGGCAGTGGCAATGGTGGGAATTTACATATATGTATATATACATACACGTACATATTCCTGTATGTACAGAGATGAATTCTGTCTCCCTCTAGGTCTATGTTCTGGTTCAGCTATTTATTTAAAAAGCACATAATTTTATCCTTTGTTCATCTGGCTTTCAAAATTATATGGATATATCCTGAACTAGCAACTATTTACAACTGGTTTCAATCCGGCTTCTATGCTATATCTGGTTATAAGAAGTGGTATGTCAGATATTATTTGAAGGTCATGTAATTTGTCCACTCTTCTATGTATTGTAAATTCTATGGTTGCATAAAACATAACTCCCAAAAGGCTACAAAGTTGGACTATATATATCTTAACCCTTTGCAGAAACTCCATTTTTCAATTGAAAAAGTAAAGAATAAACTGCCATAAGAAATCTATTTATGCACTTGTATTTGAAATTATGTAGAAGCTATAGCTATGTACCTCTTAATCATAATCTCCAAAGATGCTGTCACATTCTAGAAATGCATTTTTTCCGCTTCTCTTGTGAGTAATTACTTTTAAAAAACACTAAGAAATGATATTTGTGGAAAATTATTTGTAAGGTATGTATTTTTCAACTCCTTTAGGTACAATTCTTAAATAAACTTTCACCACCAGAAGGCTATAAACTCAAACTGTATTATCTATTATATAAAAAATATAAAATAACAAGGAATGATTTATCTGACTATTGTAATGCATACAAAGGACTGAACTTCTTTCCTACAAGTTTATCATATTCAGTAGTAAAAATTCACCGTTTCCCAATGCTCTCCTGCCAGGGAACCCTTGTAGCCAATACCTACCTATGTGTTAAAGCTCAACTGAGACAACAGTTATTAATAGACCTATACAAATAAGGATTACTGGATATAAAAGGAGAATCAGCAGTTTATTTTTATTTTACTATTTATTTATTTATTTATTTTAAAGGGAAGAGAAAGGCTACAAATGTGCTATTAGCACCCAATGTATGCAAGAAACAGAAGTGATTGAAATTTTCTAATTTTGTTTTCAGTTATATTTGAGAGGTACTGTGTCAATAAAACAAGAATATACTACCATAGAAACAGAGCAATTAACAGTAAAACAGCAAAAAAAAAGTTGTGCTAATCTATAATATTCCCCAGGACATGAAATTCAGAATTTCTCCACATACTCAGTTAATCTGATAGGCAATAGACTAAATCCATTATTATTTTTATTTATAATTCTTATATGTTAAGAATTCTTATAAGTTGTTTGTTGTTGGCAGAAAGCAATGATAACATTCAGAGTTCTAGTAGTGCATTTCAAAGTAAAATAGGAATTCATTGTTGAGGGAAGTCCTGTACACTATAGGAGTCTGGCAGACATCCCTGGCTCCTGACCACTGAATACCAGTAGTTCTTTCTCAGTCACCGTGAAAACCTAAAAAGGACGTTAACATTACCAATATGTCCCTTGGGGGAGTAGAGGAAGAGCATACTAGCTGTATTTTTTTTTTTAAATGGAGGTAAATATTTAAGTGTAGAAAATAAAAATGATAAAATCCATAAAACACAACAAGATAATTTTACTACCTTGCAGTAGTGATTTCCTTTCTTACCATGACATAAAGACCAGAAATCACAAAGACTGACACATTTGACTAAAAAAAAAAAAAAAAAAGTGAAACTTAAATCCAGCAAATTATGTAAAACAAAGCAAAATTATGTAACAAAAGCAAACAAAGTAAATTATGTAAAACAAAGCAAAAATGAATTGGGAAAAAATATTTACATTTACAAAAGAGACTAATTAATAATCTTAATATTAAAAATTCTTCCAGGGCACCTGGGTGGCTCAGTCTGTTAAACTTTTGGTTTTTGATATTGGCTCACGTCATGATCTCACGATTCTTGAGATTGAGCCCTGCCTCAGGCTCAGCGCTGTGCACAGCCTTCTTGGGATTCTCTCTGCCTCTTTCTCTGCCCCTCTTCCCCCAAATAAATACATTAAACATTAAAAAAAAAAACCTCTTCCATAAAATCAGTGAAAAAAAACTACATAAAAGAAAAATAAGTCCATAGTAGTTGCCTTACATGAATTTCCTCATTAGGAGAGGATATAAAATTCTCAACAATTTTCTAAAGTAGTTTTTAGAATAACATCAATTTTATAGTAAGGTCAATTAGCTTGCCACTGTTACACAGCATGGTAGTGGTAAAGGTTGGGATTCAAGCTCTAATGTTAGAGCTCAGAGTCTTATCATTGCTCTCTACCAATAATAGACAATTTCACTACTGCAAGTATATTAATTTTATATAATTATTAATAAAGCAAATAGATACCTATATGAGACAGAATCTGCCCTCTCTACTTGTAATCGAGAAGAAAAAGAAATAATTTAAATAATTTCCAATAGGGAATTTACTTACTAAAATATAGCATATCCATAACATGTAATATCAGACAGAAATTAAAAAGAGTGAGGCAAATATATATGTAGCAATATGGGAAGATGTTAGTAATATGTTGGTAGATTTTTTAAAAAGTAACTTGCACAACAGAATTAGAGTACAATCTCACTTGTATAATTTTGAAAATTAAATATATATAATTATATACTTACATAACTCTAAGGAATAATTAATAATTCCAGAGAGGAATTTTTACTTTCCTGTGTTTTATATTTGTACGGTTAGATTTTTTTAAATAGCATACATATATTTCATTATTTACAATGAGCAATAAAAACACCCCTATATTGGAAAAAAATAAGGGAAAATTACATTAATCAAATAATTTCCTATACAAAAGCTTATAGTTTTTATATATTAGTAAAATGTCCAATGCTGTCACATAGCTATCACTTTTATTTTATATTGAAAATTCCTAGTATGTTATTCCTAATGATAGCAGGTAATAACTTATTCTCACCTCCAGATCATTAACCAACAATTTTACAGCTTGCTAAGAGGTTATCTAAAGTTCTCAGACAGTATTTAAACCAGCTACCTTCTGGGGTGCCTGGGTGGTTCAGTTGATTAGTGACTGACTTTAGCTCAAATCATGATCTCACGTTCATGGGTTCAAGCCTCATACTGGCTCTGTGCTGACAGCTCAGAGCCTGGAGCCTGCTTCATATTCTGTGTCTCCTTCTCTCCTCCTGCCCCCTCCCCATGTTTTGTCTGTCTCTCTCTCACAAGTAAATGAATATTAAAAGAATAATAGCAATAAAAATGAACCAGCCACCTTCTGTATTGATTTTGTCTAAAAAATAATAAGCTATTTCAGTACAGAGTGCTTTAAAAAAGTAGTTGAGCAGTATGTTTCAAAAAATTAAAAATTTCAATCCTCTTTCATCTAGCTATTACATGTTTTAGTAAGAAGAATTGTGCCTGAAGACTTATTTCCTGTCATTAGAGCACTAGTATAATAAAAAATTTAAATCAACAATGGGAAGCTGTTAAAGTGAACTACACAACATTACACAGATATATAAAATAATAATGCAGAAGAAAATTAAATAACATGGGTACATGTTTATAATGTACTATTCATGAAAAAATTCAAGTAACAAAATGGCATATACAATATGAACTCATTTAAAACATAAAAATCCTTAAAGAGAAAGATCTGGGAGTATAGGCACCAAAATGATTATCTCTGGATGATATAATTACATGTGATTTTTATCTTCCTCTTGTATATTTTCTTTTTTTCCCTCCTATATTTTCTAAAAGAAATAAATATTACTTTGTATTAACAAAATTAGCTTAAAAGTAGAAAAAAATCAAAATTGTGTGTTGTGACATGTTTACCAGATAGTATACAGTCATCTTCAGATTATTCCCAGAGAGAAGAAAAATGGGATACAAAGGCAAAGTTATGGGCAATCATTTATTAATCTAGTTTTCCATTCTGTCCTACTTTTCTTAGCAGTCCTTTCCATGCTGAAAATTGGCTGTTCACAACAGAATAAGGTGTATTTAGGCTACTAACATTCTTCTGCAACATGGGAAGGTAATGAAATGGTGTCTCTATGCATGTCATTTTAGGTTTCTCTAAACCTCTAACAAAACTGGTGATGTCAACAACATTTTAATTAGAGATTAGAAGCTGTTAACAGCAAATGCCAAAAATATCAACAGTACAAGTTTGAGAGCAAGTACTATAAATTAAAAAGTTTAAACAAAAGTTTTCAAGGTAATATTCCCAGTAGATGAAATACAATGTGCTTGCCATTATCTAAGAGTTAAACTTCATGTGCAAAAAGGAAGCACCAATTACTGGATCATTGAATGAATTATTACAAAATGTAAGAAGCTTCAAGTTATACCAGTTATTTCTCAAGCTCAAACTCACCTCAAGCATTAGAGTTGGAGAGGATTTGTTTAATAAAATGAGCAAGCTGTTTAGGTTTCAGAGTGAACAACTAGAGACTGCACACAAGAAATGGGCATGACTACGACCGTATGATTGAGCAGAAGTAACATTGGTGATTCTTACCTACGTATCTTGTCTAATAAAGTTTTCAGAGTACCAAACAGACACAGACATTTAGATGAACAAAGAGATGCCCGAGTTTCAGAGAGTCAGTGGCAGAACTGGGCCTCCTAAGATTTGAGACTGAAAGATTTTTTTTCTTCAAGTTCATCATTATAATAGTAGACCAACTGTGAATGACAATCCATAAACAGAATATGATGGAAATCAAATTTAAGTAAGAATTAGATAAGTGGATAGAAAAGGAAATAAAGAGAAAATAGATGAGTCAATATTAAGCATTTAAAAATTGTAAACTTGTTAAAAAATAGCATTTTTTATTCTTTTTAAATTAAGTATCAGAAACTACGAATTGCAAAGAGGTATTATCATGTGATAATATCTCATGCTTATTTTATTTTGCAATGTGTGAAAATTCACAAAGACATATTCATTTTGCATCAAGTATAAAGTATCTGGTACCAGAGTTTGTTAGGCCATTTTGGAAAACATTTCAAGAAAAGCTAATAAAAAGTATAGTGTTTTTAAATAAGGAAAGAATATTTTAGTTCAGATATTTATGACAGAACAAAACCTCCCCGAAAAAGTACACATGCTTAGATTTCTGGGGGAATAGGATTTCAGTAAAGCCACTAAAGGTTCTCACAAATGCATATGTGTACACACATATGCACAATTTCTTATAAAAAAACAAGAACTAAAACAAATTGTTAGAGAAATTATTACTGAGGAGATGTACTTTTGTGTATAAGAAAGCTAAATTTGAATATTTTTGACACTATATACAAAAGTTACCAACATAGATTTCACTTTTCTAACCTGAAAATTTTCAAACTTAGGAAAAGTTCCAATAATAGTATCCCCACAGAACACCCAATTACCTTTCACCTAATTTAATGATTTTTAACCTCTTGCAGTGTTTGCCCTTCCTCTGTCTTGAGTATCTGCTCCTGTGTGCATATCTGTATATATATGTGTGCTTTTTTTTCTGAACCATTTGAGAGATAGTAGCATACAATGTGATGCTTGACCCATACATATTTCAGTATGTATCTGTTAAGAACAACAATATTTTCTACACAATTGTGATAATATAATTATGACATTCAGGACATTTAACATTGATATTTAATATGATATCATTTACAACCCAAAATTGCATTTTGTCATTTGTCCCCAAAGTATCCTAACCTTTTGTTATTTTTGCCTTTATTTTTTGTTTCCAAATTAGGATTCAATTAATATTCATTCTGCTTTCATCTAGAGCAAATGCTCAGTCTTGTTCAGCTTTTCACATTAGTGACATTTTGGAAGAGTCTAGGTAAGTTGTTTTCAGACCGTTTCTCAATTTGAATGTGTCTGGCTAATTCCATTTCATGATTAGATTTAAGTTCCACGTTATTGGTAGGACTACAACAAAAGTGGCAGCTTTTCCTTCTGAAGTGTATATTAGGAGGCACATGATACCAGATCATGTTTTATTGGTGTTCTGAAGTTTAATTTGGTCTATTTGGTAAAGATGATAATCTTATGGCAAGAGCCCAAATGTCCATCAGCTGATGAATGGATAAAGACGATGTGGTTTATATATACAATAGAATACTATTTGGCAATGAGAAAGAATAAAATCCTGCCATTTGCAACAATGTGGATGGAACTGGAGGGTATTATGCTAAGTGAAATAAATCAGTCAGAGAAAGACAGATATCATATGTTTTCACTCATATGAAGAACTTGAAAACCTTAATGGAGAACATGGGGAAGGGAAGGGGAAAAAATAGTTTCAAACAGAGAGGGAGGCAAACCCTAAGAGCCTCTTGAATAAGGAGAACAAACTGAGAGTTGATGGGAGGAGCAGGGGAGAGGGGAAATGGGTAATGGGCATTGAGGAGGGTACTTGTTGGGATGAGCACTGGGTATGTAAGCAATGAATCACAGGAATCTACTCTCAAAACCAAGAGCACACTGTAGACACTATATGTTAGCAAACTTGACAATAAATTAAAAAAAAAAAAGGGATACTATCTGCCAGATTTCTCCATTTTAAAGGTACTTCTTCCTTTCTAATTAATAAGTAATCTGTGAGGTGACACCTTGAGACCATGTGAATATCCTGTTTGCCAACAGTCTTTTATTCAATAATTTTAGCATCAATTGGTGACTGTTACTTGATTCAGTTATTATAACTGTTGTACAATAAGGTGATTTTCTATTTCTACAATTCTTTCTACATTTATTACCTGACATTTTTCTGCTAAGAAGCACTTTACATTCACCCCTTCTTCTAATTTCTTTTAAGTATCAGTGTGGACTCATTGATTGCTATTCTTAATTCATTGTGTTTAATCCATTTCTAATTATTTGATAGTCAAATTGTCCCAGATTTGTCTAAAGGGAGCCCCTTTAAAGCTGGCTCCTGTACCCTGTGGACATGTCTCCTCAGGTTTTGAGCTTGTCCTAAAAAACACTGTAGAAATATTGACTTATTTCAAAACAGAAGTCAATATTACATCCAATAGTAGAACCCTACTAGAAGTATTCCCTCCAAACTAGAAAACTGGAAAATTCCTTTAAGAATATGAATTATTATTAATATTAGTTTTGAATATTTTTACAAATGCAAAAAAAGAAAAAGAAGCACAATGAATTAATATAACATAGGAAGAGGCAAAATATTATTTTGATAAAATGATTGGATGTTATGAAAGAATCAGCACAGAAGTTAGGAGAACTAAGGAGTTTAATACATTTTCCAGATATAAGTTAAATATATTAAAGTAGTATCACCAAATAATAACTAACTAGGAAATACAAAGGGAGAAGAGATTTCATTCCAAGGAAAAACTGCATTATTTAGAATGTAACAGTGAGAGGTACATTTAATCTTTATGAAGAAAACCATTACATTTAATTAGGAAATTTAAACTATGACCTAAATAAATGGAGAAAATGTCATATTCTTGAATGGGTGGCCGTAAATATTATAAAAATGAGTTTTTTTAGTTAAACATAGTGGATTACACGTGTGTTATCTCCACTCCTTCTTGAAGTCACCATTGAAATAAGAGTAAATATATTTTTAAAACATTACAATACTATATAAAAAACAAAAACAGGTAAAATATATCAACATAATTTTGGAAACTGGAAGTTGGATGGATTAAAGATAACCCAAGGGGTGAAAAAAGGTATAGAAGTGAAGGAAAAGAGAGAGGGAGAGGGGGATGAAGGGAAAAGGAGGAGAGAGAATGCAATTCTATTGCAGAACCTCACAAAAGCTTAAATTATCCTTCTGGATATAAGGGATTAATAGAGAAGGGCTTTAAGTGTAAGTATCAGTTCACAATTTTTTTTTAAAGTTTATTTATTTTGAGAGAGAGAAGGTGTGCACACTTGCCCATGTGTGTGGAAGGGGCAGAGAGAGAGGGAGAGAGAGAGAATCCCAAGCAGGTTCTGCATTGTCAGCATGACGCCAGATGTAGGGCTCGAACTCACAAAAAGTGAGATCATGACCTGAGCGGAAGTCAGACACTTAACCAACTGAGCCACCCAGGCGCCCGTGTTCACAATTTTTTAGTAGAGAACTAATCTCCTTCCCTAATCTGGAGCCAAGTGACTACTCAAATAGGTGACTGGAGTTTTATTCTCTAGAAGGTTGAACCAGAGAGGCCTCATTGTGAGACACCCAGAAGAGCTGACAGTGGAATAATGTGCCTTGTTTAACAACTGGATTTAAGTAAAAGTTTATTATACCACCACTACTTTTCCATTCATTGCCTCCTAGAATGCTGTCATCCAGGCTTTTATCGCAGAGGCAAGACACTGGAAAATTCCTAAGTATAATCTGAACTACCCAAGAGTAAATACTTTGAGATACTGACATTTGGTGATCTCCCAACAAAGAGATCACTTCCTTGCTCACTCAACTCTTAGGGAAACTTTTCAGTCAACAGCTCTGCCTATTGTGAACAGGATTCAAACAACTGAAAGAAAAACAGTAAACTTGGAAAAACTGATACAATTCAGGAAACAGAAGAAATATCAAAAAATATATATTTAAAAACCTCACACAAATAAGAAAACTATATTATACTCAGGAAATAAGAATCAGAAGCTTATAGGAAAGAAACTTTCAGAGAACAAAGAGCAGGAAAAAAAGCATAAATGTATAAAAAGGTTCAAAGATAAAAGTGAAGACTGCTTCTACAAGGTAGAACAAAATAATAGAGAAATGAACAACAGGAAACAAAAGATAAGACAATTAGAATCTAAGAGGTCCAATATCCAAATAATAGGAGTTCTAGAAGGATGAAAAACCAACATCACCAACAACAGCAAAATTAGAAGACAAGAAACTATCAAAGAAATAATGCATGAGAAATTTCCAAATGGAATACCTAGGTCAAAGGATAAAAATACAACAAACAAAAAGGTGAATCATTAAGAAAGTATAAAACACTATGGAAAAAGAGAAGATTCCAAAGCTTCCAGAGATTGTCAATGGGGATCTCCTATGTAGAAGATAAGAATCTGAAAGTTATTGGTCTTTTTAACAACCACACTGGAAACTAAAAGATAATGATCTTTAAAATTCGGAAATAGACATGATATTAAGGAATTAGTGCAAACTAATGTTCGTTCCTGTTAATATTTCCTGTTAACAATTATAGAATAGTTTTAGAAACATCAACAGAAAAAGCTCAAACCAGCACCTTTTGGGATGAGCACTGGGTGTTGTATGGAAACCAATTTGTCAATAAATTTCATAAAAAAAAAAAAAAAAAAAAAAGCTCAAACCAGAAAAACAATCAAATAAACCTGAATTGCATTCTTGCTCAATCTCTTACTAGCTTTGTAGTTAGTGATTACTAAGAAGCTAATTACTTAGCTTCTTTAAACCCGTTTCCTTCTTATAAAAAATAATAATGCCTAATTCATAGAGTTGTCCTAAGAATTAAATAATTTTTACAAAATCACAAAGAGGTACTTAACAAATTCTGACTATTATTATTATCTCCAGAATTATCATTTGTACTATTTAGTTTATGTCCTAGCCATAAGAAATAAATGCTAAAACAGTAAGTATTTAAACAATTGGACAAAATATATTAAATTTTAGTAACTAAAGAATACAATATAATGTGGTCATCAAATTGATATTTGCAAAGCCATTTAGAAACTTAGAAAAATTATTAGAAAATCCCAAAGAAAAAGGGAGATCACAAACTATATGTATAGGATAGTTTAACTACAGAAAAATGTATGTGCTAAGCATTATAGAGTTGAAAAGTCAATATGCAAAAATAGTTGTATTAGAGTATTGGCATTATAAATTATTCTTATTTAAGAATTTATTACGTGGCATATTATCTATTTTTAATAATGTTCAGAACACTGTAGAAAATACAAATAAGTAAAAAGAAAATGTGTTAAAAATCATGCAAAACCTCATTTGCAAGAGCTATTACTTTTAAACTTTTGAGACCGATAATGGATATATATACTCCATTGTTTTAAAAAAATTAGATTGTTTATTTTAGCTTACAATCATATCTGTTTCCCTTCAATAAAGTATCATGAACTTCTTTTGATAGCATAAATATACTTCAAAGACATTTTTAAAAATAGCTATTTAGCATTTTATTATATGGATATCTCACATTGAACCCATTCTCTCGTGAGGCAATTACTTGTTTCCATTATTTTAATTTTCTATAAAGTGATGAAATGACCACCCTTGTGGATAAATCTCTGAACATAACTTTAATTCTTTTCATAAATTCTTATAGGTGAAATTTATATGTCACAAATATAAATATTTTAACAACTTGGATGTACACTGCCAAATTGCTCTGCATAGGAGTTGCAGCAATTAACTTCTTGCCAGTAAGAGATATGACGGTATCTAGATTCTTGAATGTATGTTAACTTGGGGTTTCCAATTCTGTTTTCCTCCTCCCTCCCTTCTTTCCTTTTCTTCTTTCCTTTTCTAACTTGATAAGAAATGTAGTATTGTACAGTTACTTCCATCTGTATTTCTTGAATGACTAATGATTATGAATACGTGAAATATTTGTGTCTGTTTGTTCTTTGTTCAGTTACTTCTTGAAGCATGTGCTCAATGTCGATTTGGGATTTTTGTCTTGGCTTAGCTATTTACAAGCTGTATAATGGACTTCTATACCCTGTACCATGAGTACCACTTAAAGACAATGAAATAAAATAAGAAATATAGGGAAAAAAATCTCAAATAATCCCATAAGCTAACAAAAATGTATGGAATTCTGATAAGATTAAGTGAAGACTGATAAGGCAGGTACTAAAATTGTCTTTTACCTTAAGAATATTTGCTGAAGCAGTTGGACCTGAGTATTAATTTTGTGGCCTCAAAAGGTAGGGTATCCAACAGTAGACCCTCCATAGTGCTGGGACCATAAAGCACTACTCAGTGTAAGATTAAACTAGACAGGATAATGATGATCATGATAATAACAGGAAACATGGATAGAACTTACTGTGTTCTAAGTGTTTCAAAGATATTAACTCATGTAATCCTCACCAAAATCACTGAAAGGCACCATTATAATCTTTATATTAAAGGTCAAGACAGTGAAGCACAGAAAGGTTAAGTAATTTGTTCACAATTAGTAGTATATCTAAAACACATATTCAGACAGCCTGGGTCTAAGGACAATACTCTTAAGCACTATGCCATACCAACCCCCCTACTCCCCCCCCCCCCCCCCCCGCAAATCCCACCCAGAGAAACTACAAGGAAAATTGTACATACAGATCTTTGGCACTGGGTGGATGGGAAAAATAAGTCATCTCTGAGAATTTGCAACCAGAAGCTAACCCTCACTGAAGTCTGCAGTCCAAAGACTTACTACTCATTTGCTTCATAAAAACTCAATCCACGAATTTAAAGTGGTCCTAGATCAATGGTATCATACTAATAGTTTTCTCAGGCATCTAATGGAAGGAAACAAAAGTAAACCTTGAAAAATCCATCTTCATCACAGATAGTTCAAGATTAAAAAAAAAATCCCCCTAATGTCAGGAACAAGACAGGGATGTCTGCTCTCGCCACTGTTATTCAACATAGTATTGGAAGTCTTAGCCTCTGCAATAAGACAACACAAAGAAATAAAAGGCATCCAAATCGGCCAGGAGGAGGTCAAACTCTCACTCTTCACATGATGACATGATACTCTATATGGAAATCCCTAAAGATGCCACCAAAAACTGCTAGAACTGATTCATGAATTCAGCAAAGTTGCAGGATATAAAATAAATGCACAGAAATCGGTTGTGTTCGTATACACCAACAATGAAGCAACAGAAAGAGAAATCAAGGAATCGAGCCCATTTACAATTGCACCAAAAACCATAAAATACCTAGGAATAAATCTAACCAAGAAGGTGAAAAATCTATACACTGAAAACTACAGAAAGCTTATGAAAGAAATGGAAGAAGACACAAGAAAATGGAAAAAGATTCCATGCTCCTAGAAAGGAAGAACAAATAATGTTAAAATGTCAATACTACCCAAAGCAATCTACATATTCAATGCAATCCCTATCAAAATAACACCAGCATTCTTCACAGAGCTAGAACAAATGATCCTAAAATTTGTATGGAACCAGAAAAGACCCCGAATAGCCAAAGCAATCTTGAAAAAGAAAACCAAAGCAGAGGCATCACAATCCCAGGCTTCAAGCTATACTGCAAATGTGTAATCATCAAGACAGTATGGTACTGGCACAGGAACAGACACTCAGATCAACGGAACAGAACAGAGAACCCCGAAATGGACCCACAAACGTATGGCCAACTAATCTTTGACAAAGCAGGAAAGAATATCCGATGGAATAAAGACAGTCTCTTCAGCAAGCGGTGCTGGGAAAACCGGACAGCGACATGCAGAAGAATGAACCTGGACCACTTTCTTACACCATGCACAAAAATAAACTCAAAATGGACAAAAGACCTAAATGTAAGACAGGAAGCCATCAAAATCCTCGAGGAGAAAGCAGGCAAAAACCTTTTTGATCTTGGCCACAGCATCTTCTTACTCAACACATCTCCAGAGGCAAGGGAAACAAAAGCAAAAATGAACTATTGGGACCTCATCAAAATAAAAAGCTTCTGCACAGCAAAGGAAACAATCAGCAAAACTAAAAGGCAACCAACAGAATGGGAGAAGATATTTGCAAATGACATACTAGATAAGGGGTTAGTATCCAAAATCTATAAAGAACTTATCAAACTCAACACCCAAAAAACAAATAATCCAGTGAGGAAATGGGCAAAAGACATGAATAGACACTTCTCCAAAGAAGATATCCAGATGGCCAACCAACACATGAAAAAATGCTCAACTTCACTCATCATCAGGGAAATACAAATCAAAACCACAATGAGATACCACCTTACACTTGTCAGAATGGCTAACACTAACAACTCAGGCAACAACAGATGTTGGTAGTATGTGGAGAAAGAGGATTTTTTTTGCATTGTTGGTGGGAATGCGGGCTGGTGCAGTCACTCTGGAAAACAGTATGGAGGTTCCTCAAAAAAATAAAAACAGAACTACCCTACGACCCAGCAATTGCACTACTAGGCATTTATCCAAGGGATACAGGTGTGCTGTTTCGAAGGGACACATGCACCCCCATGTTTATAGCAGCACTATCAACAATAGCCAAAGTATGGAAAGAGCTCAAATGTCCATCGATGGATGAATGGATAAAGAAGATGTGATATATATATATATACATACATACACACACACATACACACACACACACACACAATGGAGTATTACTCGGCAATCAAAAAGAATGAAATCTTGCCGTCTGCAACAACAAGGATGGAACTGAAGGGTATATGCTAAGTCAAATTAGTCAGTCAGAGAAAGACAAATATCATATGACTTCACTTATATGAGGAATTTAAGAGACAAAACAGATGAATATAAGGGAAGGGAAACAAAAATAATATAAAAACAGGGAGGGAGACAAAATAGAAGAGACTCATAAATATGGAGAACAAACTGAGGGTACAGGAGGGGTTGTGGGAGGGAGGATGAGCTAAATGGGTAAGGGGCACTAAGGAATCTACTCCTGAAATCATTGTTGCATTATATGCTAACTAATTTGGATGTAAATTAAAAAATAAGTAAATAAAATGAAGCAGAAAAAAAGATTAAAAAAATCACTTAAATACATAGAAAACAAAGCACTCTTGTAAAATAAACAAACAAAAATATGTATTAGAATCACTCCCCAAAATTTTCCAGGTATCAGAATTACTACACACACAATACACATATGCTTAAGATGCTCCAATAAACAAAAAAATTAACAATATAAGAAAAGAACACAAATTCTGAAAAAAGAAAAATCTTAATTTTTAAAAATGTAAAACATGTTAATTAAAACAAAGGAAAAGTCAATCAGTAAATTAGGCAATAATTTTAAAATAGCTGAAATGAGAATTAGAAAACTGGAATAGACAAATTAATACTATGTCAAATGTAGTCCTCAGAGGTAAAGAGGCATGGAAAATATTGTGAAAAGATCTAACATGTATTTGAATTGAAGTTCTATCAAAAACAGAAGGAGGTGGAGGCTATACTAGAAGAGCAAAAAGTGTAGAAAATACAAGGGAAAAAAAGATCCCAAAAGAAAACAGAGAAAAAATAAATTACATTCAAAGGATTGACAGACGAGTAGTTAAATTTTTGAAAAATATAAACACCAGAAGACAGTGAAATAATACCTTTCATAAGCTAAAAGAAATTCACCAATAACCTAGAATTCTATACTCAAAACTATTCTTTTAACAGTGTGAATGAAATAAGGTCATTTATAGATAAAGACTGAGAGACTTTATCACTCTTATATCCTCACTGAATATACTTTCAAGCAAAAGAAAAGTAATACCAGATGGAAGATCTGAAATGCCAGATGAATGATGAGAGGAAAAAAGTGGTAAATATGAAAATATTAACATTACAAAATAATGTTAATTTCTTACACAATTAAAAAATGATACAATTAAATACATAAATACATATAAACTGGGAAACAGTAAGCAGAGTTACAGTGTTCTCTTCTAAGTTTCATTTTGTATGAGCAGAGAGTAAAGGTAATTTTAGAAGTCCAATGCGCTATCCATTGCGCTATGGAGCCACCTAGTAACGGTAATTTTATGTATTTATTAAAAAAAATTTTTTTTTTCAACGTTTATTTATTTTTGGGACAGAGAGAGACAGAGCATGAACGGGGGAGGGGCAGAGAGAGAGGGAGACACAGAATCGGAAACTGGCTCCAGGCTCTGAGCTATCAGCCCAGGGCCTGACGCGGGGCTCGAACTCCCGGACCGTGAGATCGTGACCTGGCTGAAGTCGGACGCTTAACCGACTGCGCCACCCAGGCGCCCCGAAATTATACTTTTTAATGTTTGTTTATTTTTGAGACAGAGACAGAGCATGAACAGGGGAGGGTTAGAGAAAGGGAGACACAGAATCCGAAGCAGGCTCCAGGCTCTGAGCCATCAGCCCAGAGCCCAACGCGGGGCTCGAACTCACGGACCTTGAGATCGTGACCTGGCTGAAGTCGGACGCTTAACCGACTGCGCCACCCAGGCACCCCGTAAAGGTAATTTTAAATGACACCTGGAGTAGTCAAGTAAAAATAGATAATATAACTTCCAAACTAGCAGAAAAACAACAACAACAACAACAACAACGACGATGACAACAACAACAAAATAATGAAGTATACAAAAAGAAGGTAATAAAGGGAAGAAAAAGAAACAAAGAAATGGTGGGAAAATAAAAACCCAGAATAAAATAAAAGTGAACCCAAATATATTAGTAATTACAATAAATGTAAAAGGCCTGTATGTTCCAGTTAAGAGGTAAAAATTGTCATTTTGTATTAAAATGTTTTAGCTATATTGTTTTCTTTTTTAAAAGATAGATACATAACATAAATAAAAGTACAAAGTGGACAACTATATTAACAGAAAATTATGCCAAAAGTTGTATTAATATAAGTGAAAATGTATTCTCAGGCAAAAGACATTATTAGAAATAAAAAGGACCATTTTTAAATTCTCCTGGGAAGATAACAATATCCAACTTATATGCAACCAATAACATAATCCCAAAATACATAAAGCATAACTTGACACGGAGAACTAAACAAACACGGCAAAATGGAAGATTTTTAATATAGCTTAGTAATTGAAAAGTCAAAATGGCAATGTCATAAGCACATAGATTTGACCTATTACCTATACCTAATGGACATATATATAAAATGGCAACACTAATTACAGAATACACATTATTTTCAAGCACATTTCCAAAATAGTACACTTTAAAAATCTGACCACAATCTAGACCACAAAAGCAAGGTTCAGCAACTTTTAAATAATTGACATTATACAAACTACATTCTCAAACAAAATAAGATTAAGATAGAATTTAATAAAAAGAAGATGACTAGAAGTAACTTACTTGATTTGAAAATAAAAAGCATAATTCTAAATAACTCAAAATGGAAATATGGCATTAAATATTCAGAACTAAATGACAAAATCTAATATGAAAATTTGTGGTATATAGTAAAAGCAATAATTGAAGAAAATTTTATAACCTTACATGCCCTACCATGGAAAAGGATGAAAATTCATGTCAGAATCCAATAAAATGTGTTTGATAAGAGAAACAAAATAAACTTAAAAAAAGCAGAAAAGGCAGGGCGTCTGGGTAGCTCAGTTAGTTAAGTGATCAACTCTTGAATTTGGCTCAGGTCATGATCTCACGGTTCATGAGTTTGAGCCCTGCATTGGGCTCTGTACTGACAGTGTGGAGCCTGCTTGGAGTTCTCTCTTTCTCCCTCTCTCTCTGTTCCTCCCTACTTGTGTTCTCTCTCTCTTTCTCTGTCTCTCTCAAAATAAATAATAATAAAAAAAGAGTCAATTATGTCTCAATAAAAAATTGTAAATTAAAAAAAAGTAGAGGACAAGAAATAATTAAGAGAAATTAGTGAAATAGAAAAAAATTAAAATAGACATGACAGCAAAACTAAAAGTTGACTGAAAAGTCTAATAAGACTGAAAATGTCTGGAGAGGTTTAGCAAAAAGTAGTAAGAAAGGAAGGGAAAAGGGAAGCTCTCGAGAGAAGGAGAGGAAGAAAAGGAGGAAAGCATGTAGAAATAGCTAATGACAAACTACATTAACTATAGATGCTGCAGGCAGTAAAATCATAAGAGGATATTAAAACAACTTTGTGCCAATACCTTTGAAAACACAGATGAAATGGACATCTAAGAAATTTCTAGGAAATATATATCTTACTGCCACTGATTCAAATTCAAATAGAAAAATCTGAACAATAGTAAAAATCTTCCCAAAAGTTAAATTCCAGACCCAGCTGTACAACTAAGGTGTTATTTAATTTCTGAATCTTAGTTTATTTAATTATAAAATGGGATATTATAATATACCATTATATTATCTCATAATTACTATGCTATCTCACAAGCATTTAATTTGAGGATTATATAAAACATTACATGAAGACAATCTGCAAACACTCAAAGGTTATAAAAAAGAGCATTATTTATCCAATTTTGGATTTAAGTCAGGAAACCTATAACTTTAAAAATAGATACATTCCAAAGAATCCACCAAAAAGTCAAGTTTTCACCATAAGGAAAATCTTATTTTGCGACTGTGTTCATTAAATAACTAAGGGCATTTTCTTTGGGAGGAAAACTGGCCACAAAATAATACAACTACAAATTAAGAATGCTGAAAAAACTTTAAATTCATGTTTTCAAAAAGTCACTATTGTGTGTTTAAACCTTACTGACATAGTTATAAATAACAACTATTTTTTTTAGTGTAATAGGCTCAAGATCCAAAACCCAAAAACAATATTGCAGGATGAAGAAGAAACATAACGAAGACACTAGTTCAATGTTTCATTGGTAATGAGTTAATGCTTGTTTCTTCCTGAAACACCGTCTTTTATGAATGTGTGCTTCATAAAATACCTGTAAACCTATTCATATTCATTTTTTTCATGTATGCATTCATTTAACAAAGATATTAGTGCTTACCAAGTATCAGGCACAAGATTAGTTGCTGAAGATAAAAAGATGAAAAACAGTGAGGTTTAGAATAATTTTACAGTCCAGTGAGAGAGGAAGAGATAAAGTACTTGAGTATGTTCAGAGTGCTACAGATGTTCACAGGAGAGGTACACTTAATGTAAAATGAAAAGATCAGAGAATGTTTCCTGAAGGGATGACTCCTAAGTTGTATATTAAAGAAGAAATTAGAGTTAGTCAGGGGAAAGGGGGGAGTTGGATGGCATTCCAGAAGAAGGAAACTCAGGCCACTGCTGTCATTGCTCCTATGTACATATATGTTATACTACACTGGTAAAGCATGGTGACTGCTATAAAAATTATTTCACAAAGAACAAGGTTTTAAATTCACTACTGAATAATGTTAAATATGAGTTTTAATGATATGAGTTATATAATAAATCATTCTAACTCTGAAAAAGATACCTTAAACTCATTTTGAAATCAAACTTCAGAGATCTATGTTTGACTAAAATACAATAAAATTTAAAAAAACAATGCTCATCTTGCTTCATTTTTCTATGCACTGGCATAGCTAGAAATTATAAGAAAGAAACCAGGGAATCTATGTTGGGATGGGAAAATTGGTCATATCTGGTCCAGAAACAAAGAAAGGGCACTTTACTGAATTGAGCTGACTTTCCAAACTAATTCATGTACTAACTTGCCACCTTACCACGTAGCATGTGAAAACATCAATAGGTTATATGGCTTCCTAAAAAGATTCCCTAACTACAGCTACTGTCCTGGCTCTTCCTCCAGCAGTGACTGGCTTTAGGGAGTTTTCTTATACCACTATTTCTACCTTAACTTTTTTATGACTCCAGTAATATTTACCCATGAGCCACTACTTTAAATACTAAAGTATTTTCAAGGCTGCAGTGTTTTCAATTACATTAATTTTGATCTCTGTAAGAAATGCAACCCCACCGTTAGGGATATATGTTACTCTGAAGAGGAAAAAAGTCACTGATGGAAAGCAAAAATAATAGAAAGAAAGCAGTAAGTAGCAACACAGCTGGAGTCGTGTTTGGCTTTGGTACAATAAAGAAAAACATAATAAAAGTGGATAATGTACTTTTTATTTTCTTGATGCTGCCTACATGGATATGTGAGGAATTTATTGTAAGGCAACAGTTTGATTTCTCACAGAATGTTATATTTTCTCACAGAAAACTTTTTATGTTCTGATTAAATTTTTCCATCTATCTTTTTCTTAGTGAGCTGGAATGTTCTGGTCTTGTATAACATAATAAATTATGCTATTTATAGTTTCTTTTGTATAAATTTTTGGTGATAAAAAAGACCTTAAAATTTTTGATTAGCCAATGAATAGACTGAGCTCCTAGTAGGGCCAATGTTCTTGTAAGTCTTCTGTTCCTACAAAAAGCCCTATATAAACAATCCAGATTTATATACATATGTAGCTGAATAAAACAAGGAATATAATTCTGATCATTCACATGAATATTAAACCAAAATCAAAGTAATATTTACCTGAGAAATATTGTAGAAAAATTACAAAACTGAATGAACACAGTATTTGGACTTAGACCTAGCCTAGAATCTTACTGTCACCACTATTTCACAGCAGTGTAACAGACAAGCTATTTCATTTCTTCCAGCCTTTTGCTTTCTTTACTGTGAAATAGAGAAAATAACACATAGTATTTTGAGTTGTTTTGAGGATTAAATAAGTTAACAAATGCACAGAACCTGGCAAAAATAGTGGATACCACAACTTTTCAACTCTACTTTTTATTAAAATAGACTGGTCAGAAGGTGTTTTTTTTGGTCAGAGATGGTCTAAAATTTGGCTAAGTAAGTGAAAACTATATCCTGCTTAACTTCATGCCAAGCTCAAACTTATTCCTACCATATTTTTGAGGCAGGAGAAGGGAGGATGGGATAGATTAGAATAGCAAACTTGACATCAAGAATAGATACATGATATTTTAAACCTTTGTTTCTAACTTAATTAAGACCTCCCTGGATCATTTTAAATCAGAGGATGCAGTGGATGGATAAGATAAGTGAAACAAGAAAGGGCTTATTTGGGGATTTATAGCTATTATGAATGTATATATTGTTCAACACATTTGTGTATA
Organism: Prionailurus bengalensis; assembly: GCF_016509475.1. Lineage (NCBI taxonomy): Eukaryota > Metazoa > Chordata > Mammalia > Carnivora > Felidae > Prionailurus > Prionailurus bengalensis. Next base: position 139,742,416 of record NC_057345.1, on the reverse strand, counting down.
TATATACATGCAAGTGTGCACACGTGCATGCACACGCACATCTTGCACAAACATATATAATTATGTGCATGAGAAAATCAGGACCAACCAAAGAAAAACAAACAGAAATGTAATGACTTGTACTTTTAGCTTTAACATCTACTTTTACAGAAAGAATACATTTTTTTTGAAGTTTAGTATTCTTTTTTATTATACTGAGGCTAGTAGACAGCATAGTGCAATGAAACGAGATTCAAATAACAAACCTGAAACCGTCTTACCTAGTTAGCAGACTTATAAAGATGATAAAGTCGTACTGAAGTTCCTTTATACTTAAAATCATTTTAGGTTCTGGAGGATGCTCACTTAATTATATTTGTTTATATGTGTAAAGTGACAACAACAGCAGTAGCTATAGTTCTGCATACAATCATTAAAAATCTTTAATTTCCAATGGAAGCATAATTTTTATTACTACTACTTCAAGGTCTCATTCTGCTTTTATACAAAGTGGACAGGGTGGGGGCTACTAACACTTATACCTCAAAAATAATGTCAAAGACATTATGATTGCTAACATGTAAGCTATAAAGGGCCAATTAGTGACTCTTACTAGTACAGTGGAACATAGATTCATTCTTATTTGTGAATATTCTTAAGTGAGGAGTGTGCAAGAGTATATTTTCCAGGGGCGCCTGGGTGGCTCAGTCAGTTAAGCGTCCAACTTCAACTCAGGTCATGATCTCACAGTCTGTGAGTTCAAGCCCTGCATCTGGCTCTGTGCTGTCAGTTCAGAGCCTGGAGCCTGCTTCAGATTCTGTCTCCCTCTCTCTCTCTCTGCCCCTCCCCACTCATGTTCTGTCTCTCAAAATATGAATAAATGTTAAAAAAATTTTTTTAAAAAGAGTGTATTTTCCAAAGATGTTAACCAATCAATCAATTCTTTCCCATATCTCTTCTTACAATGTAACTAACACTCTTCCCACTGGGAGGTAGGTTCTATGTCCCTTCCCTTGAACATGGGCAAGGGCTTAGACTGACCACTCCAATAGATATATTATGATAAAGATGATGTTATGTAATTTCTGAGACTAGGTTATGAAAAGGACAAAGCTTCTACTTAGTTCTTTCTTGAGATGCTTGTTCTGGGTCTTGGTTACCGTGCTGTGAGAAAGCTCAAACTAGTCCTTGACAGAGCATATGGAGAGGCCCTTTTTGAAAAGAATTAAATTCCCTAGTCAATAGTCAGAATCAATGGTTAGGTGAATGGACAATGACACAGATGATTTTGGTTCTCCCAGTCTTCCAGACCTAAAGTTGAGATTCCAAACATCATGGAACTGAGACAAGCCATCTGTACTATGCCCAGACTCTGAGTGTAACAAATGTTTATTCTGTATGTTTGAGTAATTTGTTATGCAGCATTAGATAACTGGAACAGATTCTTCTATACACACAAGTTTGAGACCTTGACATTTGAGGGCTATATGTAGAGGTTTATACTCACAGGAAAATCAACATACCTCTGATGATAGAGATAGGGAAGACAAGGGGAGGTTAAACTCTCATCTAATTTTCCTAGTCAGTATACGGCTGTTTGCTTTCTCTTGTCTTAAGAATGTTCTACTCTAACTATTCCCTGAGTCTGAACATTTATCCTCCCCAGTGACCCAACACTCTGATCTTCACTTGGCAAATTCCTCCTCTCCTTAAAGGTCTTATGTCTCTCATGAAATGTCACATTCTCCCAGAAGACTCATCTTACTGCTAAGGAATAGGTTTGGGTGCCTTCTGCAAGATTATAATGATTTTATCCTATTATATTTCAGTTGTTTAATTATCTGTCCACCCCACCAGCCTGTATACTCCTGAGGGCAAACATATTCTTACTTACTACTGCATACAAGCAAGCAATAGAGCTGCATGATCAATAAATAACAGTTTGATGAATGAATTAATGCTCCTTTCTACCTCTACCCTGGTAAAGCACACGGACTGAAAGAGTAAACCTTGGAAAATTAGAAGAGGATATTGAGAAATTGCAGTAGGTGAACAGAAATGAACACACTGAAGTTAGCAACTTTCCAAATAAGTCTTTCTAATTCAGAGCACCCAAAATATACCAAAGGCATCATGTTTGATGAATATCAAGAGGTAAAGCAATCTCCATTCTGGTTCCAGAAAATTTGGCAAATCAGACACAGTTCTCCCTCTGTTCCTGTCTCTCCTGACACTTTGTCTCACTTCCTCATGTTACCCTAGTCTGTAGACTTTCATGATAACCTCCAGATTCCAGTCTCCTAATTTATCCAGATTTGCCATCATAAGTGTTCTTTACTTAGGATCAAACACCTGGTAGGTTTCAAGACAATACTGATTTCATACATTTTTTTTTTCTCCATTAATCTAAACCTCAGTCTACATGAAATAACATCATTATAAAAACTATCACATAAACACATTCATGAATCAAAATAAGTGTGAGAGAGATTCCAAGTGTTTGGAGAGAAAATAAGGACATTTGACTAACAATTCCAAAATTACTCTCTCCATTTCTTTTAAGTTTTTACTTCCACTCCTTAATGCTGATTCAAACTAAATATTGATTTCATTATAACAATTAACTCTAGAGTGCAAATCACTTTAGCCCTCCTGGAGTTAACAACAGGAAATAAGAGACTTGTTTACTTGAATGAATCACCTACAATGGATATGAAGAATTACTTTTGAGTTAGGAAGGTCTGTCAGTATTTATTGTCTACTCCAGGTATTCTATACAAAAAGTCTCTCAGGAAGTACAAACTCATGCCTTTTTGCAGGTTCCTATATTTACCTGTCTATCTTGCTGTCATCTACTAGGTAACATCCTCTTCAAAAACCCCTTTCGTATTTTATTCTCTGTTACCTGGTTCAAAGGTTTTCCCTCCTATCCAAATATTGCAGTCTACCAAAGTAACTTCAGTATGCTACATGAATGATCCCATACTTATCTTCCATTTCTCGATTTTTGTTGGTGATTCAGTCAACCATTTCCATAGACATTCCTAAATGTCATACTGCTATACCCTCAAAATAATACGTTCAGACACTCTGACCCAACCATGGCCTCCTCACTGTCTAGCATTCTCTTCTAATTACAATCCAATATATAGATCCTCCAGGCAAGTAATATCCAAAGTAGGATATGCAAGATGATATAAGCTTATATAAAGCATATTAGCATAGAGGTAAATACATATAATTTATAATTACACATATACGTTGGTGGTATGCATTTAAAAAAATTGGAGACCACTTCAGACGCTACTTTTTCCATATCTACCTTTTATCCTTTTTCTTCACTGCCTTTCCTACTCTGCTTTTATCACATTGTACATCACTTCAACCTGTCAATATTTTCAATTCCCCTGCCTCTGTCCTTCCATTGTACCTAGGTCCTGAGTGCTTCAAGGAGAATAATGGCAAAATATAAAACTATACAGACAGTGGCCACCATAAATTCTTGATCAGCATCATCTGGGCCCCAAAGATGCCAGGTAATCCTATTAGCTGTCTCTATTTAGCTCTCTATTCTTCCACCGTGATTATCTCAAATATTCATCACTTCTCTAAAAACTCTTACCCCGTGCCTAGCAGCTGATATAAAGTGCTGGTTAATGGAAAAAAAATAATTGCCTTTAGATGAGATGAGACTTCAACTCCCTCAATTTTGTACCATCAGTGCTAAACACTGACAGATGGATTTCCAACATTTCCTTATAATAGAAAGGTGTTTCTCTTTCTGTGCTGTGCCCTTCTAGTCTCACTACTCCCCTTACCTGTTTCTCCTTTCTGATACTAATTTGTTCATACCTCTACAGCCCTTAGCAGTTAAACTTGCTCAGGTTTCTCCCATTATAAAAAGAACCCTTCTCCAACCTCAACTTCTCTCCAGCTACTATGCTTTTTTTTCTCCTCCCTTTCATAATCAAACTCCATGAGAGACATCAAGACTCCTTTTCTTACCTCTCATTTAGCAAATTACAGCAATGAGACTTCCATGACCATTAATTCAAGCCATCATTTCATATTTATATTGGCAAACCCAATGACACTTTTTGATCATTATTTTTCATTACACTTCAGCAATTCTGATTCAGCTTATTCTTTAAAATTTTTCTTTCTTTGGCCTTGGAGACAACAGATAGTTTTCAGCCTATGTCAGTGATTATTGCATGTTAGTGTTTTCTTCATTCTCTGGCTAACCCTATATCCGTGGTTTTCAATTTTGGCTGTACATCAAAATCACCAGGGAAGCTTTTGAAAATATAGGATATCTTAGGACACACTGAGACCACGTGAATCACAATCCCTGGAGTGTGGACACCAGGTACCATTTTTCAGAAAATCATCAGGTGATTCAGATGCACTGTGAAAGTAAGAATCTCTGTCTTAAATCTTGTCTGCAGGGCTCTGCCACAGGTCCTCTTCCCTTCTTACAGTGTGCATTTGCCTTATACAAGTTTACCTCATCTGGTGGCTTCAGTTATGATCTATATACTGATAAACCCCAAATCTGTATCTTCAGCTCAGATCTCTCCTCTGATCACCAGACCTAAGTATTCAGCTCTTTTGTTTGGACACAAACACTTCGATGTCTTGCATGTCTCAAGCTCAACATGTTCTAAACTGAACCAGTCACTCCCCATTCCCCATGTAACCCATTCCTCATTACTGCCCATAGAACAAACTACTAAACTTCAACCGTTATACCTTTTAAATATCTCCCCAATCTATTTCTTTCTTCTCATTCCTTACAAAGGTCACCATCACTGCTTAACTGGACTGATGCTAGAGCTTCTTAACTGGCCTCCCATCTGCAATTTTGCTCTCCTCCAATCCACACTCTTCACTGCAACCAGAATGATCTTTCTAAAATGCAAAGTTTATTACACATTACTATACTCAGATTACTGAAACTATGTCATGGTTTAAACCATCCAGTGGCTTTTCATTGCCTTCAGAATAAAATACCTTAACACACCTTATAAAGTCCTTCATGACTGTGCCCCTGTTTATCCCCTCCCCCCACATTCAATGTTCAAGCACTTAATTTCCAGTACTTAGAAGAACCATCCTTCTCTCTCCTCTAGGTATTAGCACAATATTATTTCTACTTGAAATAATCTCTCTCTTTCCAGGTCTAGCTAACTACTTCTTATTTTCCAGGTCTCAATTTAAATACCACAGCGTCTAGAAAAACCTTTCCTGACTTGTCTAAACTGTGGTAAAGACCAATGGCAGTGCTGGTGCTCAACAAATAGTCAAATGTAGCTGTTCTGCATTTTCTAGCATTTTCAGTTAGGTTGTAACAATGAGGCTGGTTGCTGGACAGTAAGATGTGCGGGAAAAACATATAAATTACTTACAAGACTGGTCTTTAAAAATGTCCAATAGGATTTTCCAGCTCTCCCTTTCACTGTCATGACAACTGATAAAGCCACATGTTTCTTTTTTTTTTTTTTAATATTAGTTTCATGTGTACAATTGAGTGACTCAACACTTCGATACAACACCCAGTGCTCATCACAAGTGCTTTCTTTAATCCCCATCACTCGTTTAACCCATTCCCTCACCCACCTCCCCTCTGGTAACCATCAGTTTGTTCTCTACACTTAAGAGTGTGTTTTTTGGTATGTATGCCTCCCTCTTTTTTCCCCCATGGTTGTGTGTTTTGTTTTGTAAACTCCACATGAGTGAAACCATATGCAAATCATATGGAAATCATAGTGAAATCAGTGAAATCTTTCTCTGACTTATTTTGCTTAGCATAATACTCCGAAACTCCATCCTTGTTGCAAACGAAAATATTTCATTCTTTGTTATGGCATATATATATATATATATGCCATATATATGTGTATGTGTATATATACACATACATACACACACACACATACACATATATACACATATATATGGTATATATTATATGTATATAATACTCCATTATATGGATATAGATGTAGATATAGATCACATCTTCTTTATTCATTTATCAGTCGATGGACATCTGGGCTATTTCCATAATTTGGCTATTGTAGATAATGCTGCTATAAACATCTGGTTGTATGTATCATTTCTGATTAGTATTTATTTTTTTTGGGGGGAGTAAATACTTAGTAGTGCAATTGTTGGATTGTAGAGAAGTTCTATTTTTAACTCTGAGGAAACTCCATACTACTTTCCAGAGTGAAAAGCTACATGTTTTTGTGAGATGGTGGAGGACAAGTAATTGAACATCACTCAAGTGAAAAAAAAAATCCTTTAATGACGAATTATGGAGATTTCTGATTTAATTTGTTAGCAAGTTTAACCCAGCCTACCCTTACTAATTACAATACAGGTCTTCAGCTATATACTCCTACTGGACTCCTTTACTACTTAGCACAATTTGTTATTGCTTATCTGCTTTCCCTCATAAGGCTATTAGCATTTTAAGGAAAAGTTTTGTCCCTACCTTGCTCACTACCTTGTCCCTAGAATCTAGCATAGTACTTGAAACATAGAAGACATTGAGAAATATGCTACATGAATAAATGCATCAATATAATCTGCTGTATTAAATGGAATGCTGTAGTACTACCCTCTGAATTTATAAGTAATATTATACACCAGATATTTTACCTGCCAGTATTTTTCCTTTCCTTTTAGTTAAAAGCTGCCATATAAATTTTGTATCTTGTTTTATTTTTTTTTACTTAACATAGGATGTACCTTTGTGATCACACATTCATCAGAAAAATCATTTATAATGAGTACATAATATTCCTTTATATATAAATACTGTCATGTCCTACTCTTGGACATTCAGCAGATTTCCAGCAAACAATTTTATTTATTAATTTTTAAATGTTTATTTACTTTGAGAGAGAGAGAGAGAACACACAAGTGCGTGAGTGGGGAGGGGTAGAGAGAGAAGGAGAGAGAGAATCCCAAAGAGGGATCTCCCAAGGAGAGGAGAGATTCTGCACTGTCAGCACAAAGCCTGATGCAGGGCTTGATCTCATAACCACGAGATCATGACATGAGCCAATATTAAGAGTGGGACGCTCAACTGACTGAGCCATCCAGGCACCCCTCAAGCAAACAGTTTTAGATGCAAGATAGTTACCTTCTTTGTTCAACTTAAATTTTGAATAATTTCTCTCACATTTTAAAGGTTTCATTTTCTTTCATCCTGTAGTTTCTCTGAAAGCTAGAATTTCATCTTTAAATTCTTATACCCTTTTCGTATGCCTTGTTAGATGCCTTGAACTGAATACACATGGATAATATACATTAAATGTTTAATGGAGAAAAAATTGAAGCTATCAATTCCAAAACAAAGGGTACTTTAGATATTTTATAAGCAAGGGGACATCTGAACAAACTAAATATAAACCCAATTACACTGTAATTAAGAGAAACAGAAATGGAGACACACCATTGACTTTGATAATTCTCTTGCTTTTTTAATCCATTATTCTCCAAAATTAACTGAAGCTGTGATTCTAAGAACAATGAGAAGCAAGGGAAGCAAACTAACTCAAAAAGTCAGGAGATCCAAGTTCAAGTTTCGGCTACTTCATTTAGTAGTTGTGTGGTGTTACACATATCTCCTTGTATTTCTATTATTTTGAAATAAGGGGAATATGTCTCTTTCTAAGACACAGTTTCTTAACCTAACACTATTAACATTTTAAACTAGAAAATTCTTTGTTGTTGGGAACTGTCCTGTGCATGTATGGTGTTTAATAACCTCCCTAACCTCTACCCACCAGACGCCAGTTGCAACATCCTGATTCTCTCAGGTAAGGACAGTCAAAAATATCACCAAACACTGTCAAATATGTCCTGAGGGGCAAAATTACCCACAGTTGAGAACTACTGCTCTAAAATAAGAACAATACTTCTGCAGCTTCGTTATTTCAACAACTTACCCCTCAAATTTTTTCAGAACTCCTAACAAATTAGTAGGTTAAATGTTTATAGTCTGTCTGTAGTATTTCCTTTTATGTCTCTGTAATTTCCTTTTCCTTGTCTGCTCTCTTATAATTTGCTTGTAAATAGTCAAAAGCATATCAAAGAAAAAAAGAAAATGGAAAAGTGTAAATGTTAAACTGATTATACAATTTGTCCTGGGGTAATTAAATATTGATAATATTGCTCTTTTAACTCTTAGCAGTATTTCAATTACTTTTTTCCTATATTCTCTTTTAAGAAGAAAGGACTACCTCAATTTCCCTTCTCCCACACATAAGACCATTTAAGGTGGCTTTATAGCTCAGGGATTCCAATTAACATTTAACATTGCAAACACTGAACAGCACCTAAAACTGCTTCTCATTCAGAACATTTTTTTTTCCAAGTCTGTTGAAGGTAGTAAGAAGACTCCAAAAAGAATCTAACTCATAGTAAAGGAATTCATTAATTTATTAAAAAATTGTTTTAATGTTTATTTTTGAGAGAGAAAGAGACAGACAAAGAGAGAGAGACAGCACGAGTGGTGGAGAGACAGAAAGAGTCTACACAGAATCTGAAGTAGGCTCCAAAGGACCAAGCTCTCAGCACAGTGCCTGACACAGGCCTCAAACCCACAAAACAGTGAGATCCTGACCTGAGCCAAAGTCAGAAACTTAACTGACTGAGCCACCTAGGCGCTCCAGTGAAGGAATTAATTTAAATATGAGTATTATGCATAGAGACATATTGCTCATAATAAGCAATTTGTATTTATACTATACCACACACTCTCAAAACACTATAAATGTTAAATCTAATAATTAAACATTCCCACCTTTTATAAGAGGGGAATAAATTTTAAGCATCTGAAAATGAGTCTTCAAATAAAAGTATCTTTTTTAAAATACACTCTGTATTACTACAGCATTTTAATGGTAACTCAAACACACTTTTACTTAAATCCAGATTGTATATATTAAAGGTATTATAGAACTAACAATATATAGTATGACAAGCAGTCAACTATAAATCATTTCCCAGCAATTACGTTTAATTTTATATTTCCTTCAGTATCTAATGTAGAAATAACAAAAAGAAGTACTGTGGTTTTAATTTCTAAAGCAATAGAATAAGGGAAAATTTTTTCACTTACAAATATTTATTTTAAGGTGTTATTTTAATATTCACTGTGTTCTTTTAGGAATCTGAAAATGAACATTTCTATGACAAACAACCTTTTTCCACATATTAAAAAGAGTTGCTGAATCTGTATTTCTTAACCATGATCCAATATTTTCAAGTGATTAGGCATATGCTGGGAGTAATGTCAACCTTTTAACTACATTTAGTGAGTAGAGAGCAATCAGTTGCCATAATTTTATTTATTCATTTATTATTTATACTGTGCTAGCTTCCAATAATGACTTAAGATGATTCACCTGTTTTTTTATACATTGGAATTATAAAGCAGCACTGAGAGAAAAAGCACTGTTTTGGAATCAGACACACCTAGGTTTGAATCCTGTCTTTGTGGCATAATACTCATGGAACTTTGGTCAAGTTACTTATTCTCTGAATAGCATATTTTATGGCTATTAGAACTATTAACTCAAATATCTGTATATACCTGGTTTATGGCAAGCATTCCATAAGCTGTATTTCTTCTTCTTCAAAGATGTTTAGAGTTTCAGAAAATTAAACATGCTAGTTTTCACAGTATTCTATTCTAGATCAAAAAAGTTAGGGCACTGGTACTGTGCCTGATAAGAAAAACATCAGTATCTGAAAAATTAATGCCGATGCCATTCTGGACTCATTCTTTTTTTGAACTACTTTATATGTACTCATACCATTAAATTTAGTTAAATACTACTTAAAGGGTACATATGAAAATTACAGTGTAAATTAATATTTCAAGACAGATAAAATGTAAGTGAGATTTTGAAAATACTTCAAAGTCCCTGAGTGAACCTTATTTTAGAGCAGTGGGCTTCAAATACAGGGTTCTATATTGAATTTTCCTTCCAAAGATCTGTAGGAGATACTGGACTATGCTAATCCTTAGAATGCCAATGCACATCTTTGATCAAGCTTTGTCTACAACTTACTAAAAAATTTAATTAATCTTTGGAACAGTTCATCTCAAAATAGATTCAAGGAAATTCTAAACTTCCTTAGAAATTAGCATAATGTAATTTAAAAAATACTTTTGGAAACCAAGTCTTATGATATTTAAGCAGACAAAATTATGTTCTCAATTATGGGATTAGCTATATTGACTCTCATTAGAGGTGTACATTTTTGAAATTTCTACATGTACGACAATTTAAAAAATATATTGCTAACAAAATCATGTACAGAAAAAAATACATTTTAAATATGGCAGTCTGGCTTTAAACAAAACAAAACTGATAATTCTGACAATTTATTGGTACAAAGTCTAAATGTGTGGTTCTGAACCAGAATCACTACCTGGAAAGCTTATTAAAACAGATTGCAAAGCCCCACCTCTAGAGTTTCTGATTTAATAGGTCTTGGATAAGTTCTTGGAATTTACATTTCTAACATTTTCAGGTGATGATGTTGGCTAGTTTAGCATGCTGTGAGAATCACTGCTGCAAGGATCCCTAAATGTTTATTATTCCTAATCTTCTTTAATCTGAATAATGTGTTACGTAATTTTCTTGACCTAATTTATTCATTTGTTCCTACAACAATTTCTTGGCTAGGTTGTTTCAGGTTCTGGTAATAAAGTGGTGAACAAAATAGACAAGATTTCTGCTGTCATGGAGCTTACAATCCACTGGTAAGAGAGATAATAAACATATAAACAGGAAATGCTGGATTGCAGTAGGTCCCATAAACAGAATTAAAACAAAGTGATGTGACTTGAGTGATTTCTTGAACTTTGGTAGTGGTTGGATAAGACCTCTCTGAGGAATTAACATTTAAGATGAAACCTGACTGGACATTCTAGGCAAAAGAAACAAGTCATATAAATGTCTTGACGGAGGAATAAATTTTGTGTGTCAGGAGATAGGTCAATTTGGATTATACATGAGAGCGAAGACAGTCAGGAGTCAAATCAATCATATAGGGTCATTTGGACCAGGGTAAAGAGTTTGGAGATCTCCACTATACCATACTCAAAAATTTCCATTAAAATATAAACAATGAATTCTGCAATTGATCTGCTGGCATCATATCTGTAAGGAAATGTTTCACCATATAGATAACAGAATATACTTTTAATTGGTCAAAGGCTCGTGCCCGTAGTAGTAGGCACAGTTTAAGAAATTTAGAGCACTTTAATCATAGAGGCCATATACAAAAGACCCACAGCTACTATCATCCTCAAAGTCAGGAACACGACAGGGATGTCCACTCTCATCACCTGAGAGTACTATGTGTTCAACATAGTACTGGAAATTCTAGTCTCAGCAATCAGACAACAAAAAGAAATAAAAGGCTTTCAAAGTAGCAAGGAAGAGGTCACACTTCCACTCTTCACAGACATGATACTCTATGTAGAAAACCCAAAAGACTCCACCAAAAAATTGGTATAACTGATAAATGAATTCAGCCAAGTTGCAGGATATAAAATCAACTACAGAAATCTGTTGCATTTCTATACACCAATTATTACGCAGCAGAAAGAGAAATCAAGGAATTGATTCCATTTACATCTGCACCAAAATCCATAAGATATCTAGGAATAAACATAACCAAAGAAATAAAAGATCTGTACTCAAAATTATAGAACACTTATCAAAGACATCAAAGAAGGCACAAAAAAAAATGGAAAAACATCCATGCTCATGAGTTGGAAGAACAAATATTAAAAAGTCTACATTATCCAAAGCAATCTATACCTTCAGCGCAATCCCTATCAAAATAACACAGTATTTTTCACAGAGCTGGAAGAAATAATTCTAAAACCTATATGGAGCCAGAAAAGACCCCAAATGGCCAGAGTAATGTTGAAAAAGGAAAGCAAAGCAGGAGGCATCATAATTCCACATTTCAAGCTATATTACAACAAAGCTGTAATCATCAAGACAGTATGGTAGTGGCACAAAAACAGATACTCAGGTCAATGGAACAGAATAGAGAGTCCAGAAATGGACCCACAAGTATAAGGTCAATCAATCTTTGACAAAGCAGGAAAGAATATCCAGTGGAAAAAAAGACAGTCTCTTCAACAAATGGTGCTGAGAAAATTAGACAGTGACATGTAGAAGAATGAAACTGGACCACTTTCTTACACCATACACATAGGTAAATTCAAAATGGATGAAAGACCTAAATGTGAAACTGGAAGCCATCAAAATTCTAGAAGAGAACTCAGGCAGCAATCTCTTTGATGTAAACCATAGCAACTTCTTATTAGACATATCTCCAGAGGCAAGGAAAACAAAAGCAAAAATGCTTATTGGGACCTCATCAAGATAAAAACCTGCACAGCAAAGGAAACAATCAACAAAATTAAAAGGTAACCGATGGAATGGGAGAAGATATTTGCAAATGATATTTCAGATAAAGGGCTAGTATTCAAAATCTAAAAAGAACTTATTAAACTCAACACCAAAAAAAAAAAAAAAATCCAGTGAAGAAATGGGCAGGAGACATGAATAGACATTTTTTCAAAGCAGACATTCAAATGGCTAACAGACATAAAAAAACGCTCAACATTGCTCATCATCAGGAAAATACCAATCAAAACCACAATGAGATACCACTTCACACATGTCAGAATGGCCAAAATTAACAGCTCAGGAAACAGCAGATGTTGGCGAAGATGTGGAGAAAGGGGAACCCTCTTACAATGCTGATGGGAATGCAAACTGGTGAAGCCACTCTGGAAAACAGTATGGGGGTTCCTCAAAAAGTTAAAAATAGAACTATCCTACAATCCAGCAATAGCACTACTAGGTATTTATCCAATGGACACAAAAATACTGATTTGAGCGGGCACATGCACCCCAATATTTATAGCAGCGCTATCAACAATAGCCAAATTATGGAAAGAGCCCAAATGTCCATCAACTAATGAATGGATAAAGAACATGTGGTATATGCACACAAAGGAATATTATTCAGCCATCAAAAAGAATGAAATCTTGCCATTTGCAGTGATGTGGATAGAACAAGGAATGTATTATGCTAAATGAAATAAGCCAAAGACAAATATCATATTTTACTCATATGTGGAATTTAAGAAACAAAACAGATGAACATAGGAAAAAGGAAGGAAAAATAAGATAAAAACATAAAGGGAGGTAAACCATAAGTAACTCTTAACTACATAGAACATACTGAGGGTTGCTGGAGGGGAGGCAGGTGGGGGATTGGCTAAATGGGTGATGGGCATTAAGGAGGGCACTCGTTGGGATGAGCACTGAATGTCATATGTAAGTGATGGATCACTGGGTTCTGCTCCTGAAACCAATACTATACACTATATGTTAACTAACTTGAATTGAAATAAAAACTTGGAAGAAAAAAAAAGAAAAAGAAATTTAGAGCAGTTTCAGAAAAAGTCAGAAACTCAGAAGGCTTTGGTACTCATTAGCCATGTGATCAAGACATGGTAGCCTTCAATTTTTTGGACCCCAGTTTCTTCCATCTTTAAAAGAGAGCAAGTATCTCTAAGAATTGTTGTGAATATTAAATAGTATAATGAATACCCAATAATTACCTGTTATTTTGTGGGTACTTAATAAACAAAACTTACAAAAATGTTATTTCAGATCAGTCTCTTCTGCTCTTTCAGATATATTAATCAGTTCAAAGAAATGAAAGAATGATTGAAACAAGCCAAGTTTTGAAGAAAACTTTCTTTTGTATCTCAATCCTCATAGATTCAATTTCCTAATGATGTCATATCGTATACGTGTCTATATGTGAATGTTTAAATACACTTGTGTAACAACAAACCTAAGAATAAAGAATATGTATTTTAAATCAACATACAATAGCCTATACACAAAATAAATGTTGCGCCATTCAAGTATAGGATTACAGGGCTACAACTGTTTCAAATAGCTTTGAACCTCCTACTTTAGAACTACTATAAGAATCAATTTAAACCTTCCCCTGCCAAAATCTGCTTTTTTAGCTTTGACTTGTTTTTAACCAAGAAAGAAACAAACAAAACAAAAACCTTCCTTATTAGACATTACTTAGACATTTATCTATAAATTCTAAGTTAATTCTCAAAAAATGACTAATAATACATAAACATTCAAAATATGGTACAGGCTGTGAAGACAACCTAAGGAGTTCCAAAAGTATTTAAGCAGAGCAGCAGCACTGATGTGAGTGCATAGCCTCTCATGTGATTACTGTCTAAGAATACTTGTTTGAATAGTTTCTAGGATTTGTTTAAAAGTAATCTACCAATGTGTGCATTGTTTGTATTGTACAACACACAGTAACCTGAAAGATCTTTTATAGGAAAAGGGTCCAATGGGAGTATTCCTTAGGAAACTGAATGTCATATAACTAATAATCTGCAAGAAAATCAAGTCATGATAGACAAGAAGTCATGCTTCCAGCTTTTCTAACTTCTTGGAAGTAGTACTCCAATATTCTTTCGACCCAGCCTCAGTTACTTAATACCTTTAATTATCTATCATATATATTTGAGTAGAAACTATTAGCCTTCCTTATGAAAGGAAAATTGAGATACATAGAATAGAGTTAAGTGGACAATTCAAAATCAAAGATAAGGTGAAATGGTAGATATGAAAGAAGGAAACCTAGTCCCATTACTTCCAAATAAACAGAACTACAAGAGGACATAAATGAGAAAGGACTTACATAGGGCAGTTCCTACAGTCCACAGAAGAAAAGAATGCAAATAATAGTGAAGCTATGATAAGCAAAAATAACAAAGCAAACAAAAACAACAACTTATTCCACCCTGCATCCTGTCAGTTAAAGGAGCCTTTAGCAACGGTCTCAGCCTATTGGAAATCTCACTCTCTTTGCATGATAGGATAAGTGAGCCTCAGAAGTCCTGGGAAGACTCCTGTGAAGACTGCAGTAGGGGTGTGTTTATTATCCTTGAGGATGGGCCAGGCTAAGGTAAAGGAGATGGGTATAGTCTAAAAATATTTTCCATAGAAACACTGCCATAACATCCATAGACCTGTTAATATCATGTTTTATGTACATTATAGATTGATTAAAGGAACATAATACCACCAGGCACAACCACCACATAAAATAGCATATCTATGATAAACAGATTCTGAGAAAACTGATAGACAAATTAGAGACTATCTATATTAAGCTTTTCAGGATGATGAGGCCTATCACAGTTAACAGTTACTAAATATGTGACTCCAAGGTCACATGATTGAAACTACTATTGGGCACAATATCTCTCACTCAAAACCCCTGGGGCCAGCAAAATTTCAGAATTGATATACATGTATTCTTTTTTATTTTAGAAGTTTAAACTAAGAAATATATACACTATATAATTATACTATATATGATATAACATCCCCCAAGGTAACTGGAGCAGCATCTGAGAATCAAACATTAATATTTCTGGAGTGAAATATAGGAATATTTACTACGGGAAAAATAAAGTCTATTAATAGTCTCATATAAATTCAGCTGTGGATTTGCCACCAAATGATGTAAGTTCAAGTCTGAATTTGCTGCATGAACAAAATGTACTTTTACTTAATTTTTTTTCTTATAAAAAAAGGGTCTCTCTCCAAACTGAAGATAGAGGACTTATATAGAAAGAGACTATGAACAATTATATCAGTATTTGTCAGTGTTATTTTCTCAACATCCTCACTGTCACCTTTAAAAAATAAAATTTGGGGGCTTCCTAACTAACTAAAGACTAATTGACAATAGATGAAAAGCTTAAAAAAAACCCTGAATATCAGTAATTGTTGTTCTAGTGCCCAAGGATTCCTGAAAAGGTTTCAAAACTTGAAGTGATGGGAGGAGAACAAAGTTTTCTTAAATTGAATGTAAGAAAATGCCATTATCTAAAATACAAGATTTTGATTAGCCTCTCTGCCACAATCAACAATAATTACTGTAATAATGATAATAATGATGTGGGTAACTCTGCTTTATACTCCCTGCCAACAAAACCTGCCATTCCTTGTTTCCTCACACTCAGGTGGATCGCCCTGAACCTGGGCAGTGTTGCTCAACCCTGCCCTTGTTTCAGGGGTCATGATCTGCTGCTGTGTTGCTTACATAGATGAAATACATTTACATGGCACAGAGGATGCTATACCTGGGTTAATCAGCCTAGTGTTTCCTTCTCCCTCCTTCCTACTGACCTCTTTTGTGCCAATTTCTATATCTATACTTGGAATCTACTCACTTCTGCTGTCAGGAACTTCTCTGACTTCAGATTAGACTCTATCTTCTATTGTTTAAGAATTTATATTCTCCCTTGGGGGTGGCTAGTCGGTTAAGTATCTGACGTCAGCTCAGGTCATGATCTCGTGGTTTGTGACTTTGAGTCCTGCATTGGGCTCTGTGCTGACAACTCAAGGCCTAGAGCCTGCTTTGAATTTGGTCTCTCTCTCTCTCTCTCTCTCTCTCTCTCCCCCTTCCCTGCTCATATTCTGTCTGCTCATGCAAAAATAACTAAACATCAAAAAAAATTTTTTAAATAAAAGAATTTATATTCTCCCTAAACGCAAAAATGAACTATTGGGACATCATCAAGATAAAAACTTTTGTACAGCAAAGGAAACTATAAAACTAAAAGGCAACTGACAGTATGGGAGAAGATATTTGCAAATGACATATCTGATAAAGGGTTAGTTTCCAAAATCTATAAAGAACTTATTAAAATCAACACCAAAAAAAAACCACCCAAATAATCCAGTGAAGAAATGGGCAGACGACATAAATAGACACTTTTTCAAAGAGGACATCCAGATGGCTAAGACACATAAAAAGATGCTCAACATCACTCATCATCAAGGAAATAAAAATCAAAACCACAAGCAGATACCACTTCACACCTGTCAGAATGGCTAAATTAACAACTCAGGAAACAACAGATGTTGGTGAGGATGTGGAGAAAGGGGAACCCTTTTGCATTACTGGTGGAAATGCAAACTGGTGCAGCCACTCTGGAGAACAGTATAGAAGTTCCTCAAAAAATTTTAAAAAACACTACACTGTGACCCATCAATTGCACTACTAGGTATTTATCCAAAGGATATAAATTGCTAATTTGAAGGGGCACATGCACCCCAATATTTATAGCAGCACTATCAACAATAACCAAATTTTGGAAAAAGCCCAAATGTCCCTTGACTGATGAATGGATAAAGAAGATGTGGTATGTATATACAATGGAATACTACTTAGCAATCAAAGAGAATGAAATCTTGCCATTTGCAATGATGTGGAGAGAACTAGCAATGTACTATGCTAAGTGAAATAAGTCAGTCAGAGAAAGACAAATATATTATTTCACTCATATGTGTAATTTAAGAAATACAACAGATGAACACAGGGGAAGGGAAGGAAAAATAAGATAAAAACAGGGAGGCAAACCATAAGAGACTCTTAAATACAGAGAACAAGTTGAGGGTTGCTGGAGGGGAGGTGGGTGGGAAGACTGGCTAAATGGGTGATGGGCATTGAAGAGGGCACTTGTTGGGTGTTATATTTAAGTGATGAATCACTGGGTTCTACTCCTGAAACCGATACTACACTGTATGTTAACAAACTTGAATTTAAAGAAATTAAAAAAAAATAATTTTTATTCTCCCTTCTAGAGTAGCTAATGTTCTGAATGAAGCTCTGTGTTTGCTGAGACCCTTATTTTCTATATCCTCTTATCAGCCTAAATCAACTTTAATCCTTGGCTTTTCTTGGCCTACTTCATCTCATGACACTGATAAAAGCAGTGTTAATTTCTGAAAGTACTAGTTTATGGTTATAAAAAAATGTCTTCCTTCTATATATCTCTTCTTTACAGATGTCCCATCAACCTCCTTAAATCAAATAAAATGGAAGCCAAGAGTCAAATGTTTTGAAGAAAGACAAAAATATTATATTACAAAAAAAGGAAAGTAAAGGCCAAATGCAAAGATGGTCAAAAATATTTAATACAACTCTTTAAAACCCATCATCGATAACTATCAATTTCCAACCAAATAAATAAGGGAAAATGATGTCAACAAGGAAATATTTCCTTGGGTCTGGGGAATAGGGGAGTGGATTGTTTAAGAATGGAAGAAAAAGGACTCAGGAAAAAAAAAAAAGTCAGGCACCATTAAAATAAATTGCAAAAATATTCTGTAAATAGTAACAAGATACCCAGTATATATATATATATATATATATATATATATATATATATATAATGGCTTTCTTCCAATGAATTCATGGTGATGTATTTTTTAAAGCGAAGGCATTTTTTTTTTTTTTTGAGAAGATGAGCCAATATGGGATCAGCCTGAATTGCTCTTAAAGTATATGCTATTTCCATATTGAAGATTAATTACTTGGTCCTAAAAACAAAAAAAGCAGAATCTATTACAGATAGTAAAGATACTGTTTTTCATCTGAGATAAAGATTTCAATAGGCCCAAGTTTCCACTGAACAGTCAATGTAATAATGATGAAAAATATGTACTGAAAAAATAACTTGGAAGTCAACAAACATTGTACTGAAATATGTAAATATTTTAAAAAATCTTTAAGAGGTAGAAAATAAGGTAGGTATTACTTGAGATCAGTGTCAAAATTGTTCCACTTTTTCAATGGCTATTATAATATACTGCCTTTTGTATTATTTGTTCTTATTTTTGGGATTAAATTCTACTTGAGTAAATTTTATAATCCCAACAAAAAGATAAAGCTTTAGTTAGGCATGTCACAGTGAGTTGGTGGCATCCCATATAAGAACAGAAGCATGCAAAAGGTTAAGTAATCTGCCCAATATTAATGGTAAAGCAAGGCAGAGTTCTTATTTAATTTCCAGCCCAATGCTATTAAATACTACATAAATCTATATTCTAAAACATAAAACTAAGTATTAAATTGCAAATAAGCAAAACAAAAAAGACTTTATATCATAGCATTTCTATGCCAGGTTTTCCTTTTGCAGGGGAGGTGCAATCTTCATCTAGGGGGAAAAGTCTCCTAGTAGTGAAAATGTGAAGGATATAAAAACATTTTTCATAAGTGATATATACAATGGATGAAAAGGGAACTATTTCAGTAAGAGCAGGATGGAATATAGGGCCTTTATTGGGGTGCTTTACTTCTTATTTTTGGATGAAATATGTTAAGTGAATGTTAAAAAGTGAAAAATATACATATTATACTTCAGAGGAAACCATATATGGTGTCTTTTTATCTTCTTGTTTTAAAAAATTTCATCTGTAACAAAGAGAGTTATGTTTGCTGACTCGCAATCAAGCAGAGGTTATGATTTAAAATCATGTGTAATACTAACATGTAATCCTTTTCACCAAAACATTTTCCACTTAGTAGTAAATATTTCCCAGGGTCCCCAAAGTCATAATCTTTCACAATCAAAAACAATCAACCAAATATTAGGTTTCTGAATATGGTTATATCCTGATTTTTAAAATTAAGATTCCCTGACATTTTATAGAACAGAAATATTGAATGGTTAATAAGAGAAGGGGGAACATAAATTTTACACATTTGACTTTTGATGAATTTCACTAGTGATGGAAATCAGCAAACAGGAGAGAGAATCGAGCTCAGGTTTTGGGACCAAACAGACTTGGATTTGAAATCCCATTTTCTCACTTGGTATCTTAATAACTTTGAACAAATAACTAACTTCTTTGTGGTTGTTTCCTCATAAGTTTGTTATGAGGATAAAAGGAAATAATACCAATAATGGGCAAGAAACACATGCCTAATAAATATTAGTTATAATTACTTATTTTTTTAATTAATTTATTTATTTTGAGAGAGAAAGAGAGTGCAGGAATGGCAGAGAGAGAGAGGGAGAGAGAGAATGCCAAATAGGCTCCATGCTATTAGCATGGAGCCTGATGCAGGGCTCAAACCCATGAACCATGAGATCATAACCTGAACCAAAATCAAGAGTCAGACGCTTAACCAACTGAGCCACCCGGGCGCCCCTAGGTTATAATTATTGAGACATTTATAGAGGATAACATACTCATTTTGTTGGAAACATGCCAAATGGTCTTGAAATTGTGCCAAAGCTACCAGCAAGCAGGTAAGATTATTTTATTCTTTTTTGGGTCGCAAATGTACAGGAAGTTATGTAATAAAAGTGTCCTTCCCCTGAACTCACATGCAGATTCAGTAATATAAATGTAATAGTTGTAGATGTGTGAGCTTAATGTTTTATGCTTCAATTGGACAGCTACGTTTATTTACCATTTATCCTAACACCTAGAATGGCTCTGGTACATAGTAGTGACTCAATAAATACCTGTTAAATGACTGAATAAGTGAATGTGCTAATGTCAATCAGAGAAGATATAAAAAGGTCAAAAGATAAATAATGAGAAATATAACCATCTAAGAGGAAAAACAATCCAGAATGAGATGCTGGTGGCCCTGGGAAAATGGTAGAGACCTGGGGAGTTTAGAGAACCCGTCAGAGCCAAAAGGAACAGACTTGAAAAAACTGTGATAGCAAGATGCATATATGCTCTAGAAAGGGGAAGATACTACAGGAGACACAGAATGACAAGAATTGGAAAACTCAGAACTCGAAGTGACAGATGCTATCACATAAACATTCAAGCAGTTCTGGAGAGAGCAGTTTTAGCCCAAAACTTTAGAGGTCTAGGGCTAAAGAAAGAAAATTATGCGGTCTCAGAGTCTAAAGGATCCATGAGAAATGCCTCTGATTTTGCATAAGAAGTGTGAAATATTTTCTCAAAGAGGAAAATATGGAAGGAGACAACCAAAAAGAATAAGGCTACAGAATAAATGAAAGCAGAAGATTCAGAAGAGGCTAAAGATCATTTACATAGAATCATGCTGAAGTGAATGAAAGGAAATAATGAGTATACTGGTCATGAGCAAGACTAAATGATTTACCAATTAAACTAATGCAATCACTTTCCAAATGAGCAGCTATTTATATTTTATATAGTTTTGTTCTAAGATACCAGGAACTCCCCCACAAAACTACGAGTTACAGTGCAGTAGGTACCATGTGGAAGAAACAGAAGGGCTAAAGTTGTGATTCTGGGGTAGACCCCAAGAGTAGGTTGCATCAGGTCATCTAAGTATGCACAGAGTGGGGGCCACCTTGAGTTGTGCTGCAATACAGGGTCAATTTATGGAAAGCAGACCAGGATTATGGGATATACCTATCACTTCTCTGCTACTACTGTATCTCATTCCGTTAGAGCCACATGTTTTGCTGTGAGTGAGGGGGATATAACTCCTTATCAAGGTTGATCTTGCTTGGTCCCAAGTTGCGATATTCTCTATAGTTCAAGGCATCTTTAATCCAGTTTCATATTCCTCTGGTTTAATAGCTTAAACAAAGTGAGATGGTGAGGGAATAGGGAACATAAGTTATTTAGACTGGAACTATCTGTACATAGTTAATTAGGAGTTAATTGCATATCTCTCTCATTTGTTACTTATTCACTCATTTATTCATTCATTCATTCAACATACACTTATTAAGCTATGTCCCAGATATTATTCTAAATACTAGGGATATAACAATTTGAAAAGACAGACAAGAACTCCACCTTTATAGTCTTTATTGTAAGTGTTTAGGGAAATGAGAAGGTTTGAAAGATAATAAATAAGTAAATGTTTATTTGACCCCTTATACTAAAACTTATTTGATACTAATTTTGAAGATTGCCTAGCACCCTGACACTGTGAGCTGTGAGTTGCTTCTTATGCTGAAATATACTCTAAAGATAGTACAGTCTTTTAGGTATATGAACTATCCTTATATTTAATATAAGTGCCTTTGAAACATTTGCCATAATTAGAAGCAGCAAATGCTTTTCTGTATTTAATCTTAGTTTTCTTTATTGCATTTTACAAAAACATATTTATCCTTCTCATCATAAAAGTAACAACCATGTTATAGAAATATTGGAATCTAGAAGGAAAAAAGGCCCTAATATTAGCAATTTATTACAGCATTTTGATACATTTTCTTCTAATATTTCTCATGATTAAATAGCTATATGTTTACATATTTGCAATACAATATATAATAAATTTGATTTTTTAATTTTATTTTAAACATTTTTCATTACTTCATAACTTTTTACTTTTAAAATTAGTAGACCACATATTAGGAACATATGTATTTATCTTTCTCCCAAACCATATAAAAACTTTAAGAATGAAACAAAAAGTCTATTTAAGGGACACCTGGGTAGCTCAGTCGGTTAAGCGTCTCACTTTATTTTATTTTATTTTTTTATTATTTTTTTTAAGCACCTCACTTTAGCTCAGGTCATGATCTTGCAGTCCATGAGTTCAAACCCTTTGTCAGGCTCTGTGCTGACAGGTTGAAGCCTGGAGCCTGCTTCGGATTCTGTGTGTCCCTCTCTCTTTGCCCCTCCTATGCTTGCACGCTCTCTCTCTCTTTCAAAATAAACATTAAAAAAAATAATAAAACACCCATGCTCTTAAAAAAAAAAGTCTATTTTAAGCATAACTAGTCTTTAAATTGAGGTCTAATACTGAAGATTTTAAGTCTAAACAATGCTAGGTTCAAAATCTGATGCTAGACATTTTTTTAAAGCATTAGTATATACAGCAAAATGTTGTATTTATATTACCACAATTTCTACTTTGGATTTGTTATTGAATAAAGTTAATGAGAAAATTGATGAGATTTTTCAATAATAAAGATTTATTTAGCAACTAGTGAAAATATCAGTTTCTAAACATATAACTCAAAAGTTCAGAAAACTGAAGAATCATATTTTTTTAAAGAAAAGAATATTTATCCAAATTAAACTTGTGCATCTCTCATGACTCAACATTTCTGGATCATTTTTAAAGTTATCTGTAAATACGTCTTTAAAAAACTAAATACAGAATAGAGTGAATTTCCATATATACTGATTTTACTGAAGAACTATGATTTTAATAAATCACTTGCATTACATGATATAAATGTCTCAGCTTGACAATAGCTTACTCATAAATAAGTTTAGTACAGGCCTACTTCAGAGAGATTGTATGTTTGGTTGCAGACCAAAGCAATAAAGC
This sequence comes from Prionailurus bengalensis, assembly GCF_016509475.1. Taxonomy (NCBI): domain Eukaryota; kingdom Metazoa; phylum Chordata; class Mammalia; order Carnivora; family Felidae; genus Prionailurus; species Prionailurus bengalensis. The sequence goes on along the minus strand of NC_057345.1, from coordinate 139,719,223 downwards.
AGTATCTCAATAAGGTGAGTCAAATAATTTTTTTTGGTTTCCAGTACATATAAAAGTTATGTTTACACTATACTGTAGTCTATTACGTGTGCAATCCACTATGTCCAAAAAACAATGTATATGCCTTAATTGAAAAATACTTTATTGCTAAGAAATGCTAAACATCATCTGAGCTTTCAGTGAATTGTCACTGATCACCATAACAAATACAATAATGAAAAAGTTGTAATAATTGTGAGAATTACCAACATGTGACAGAGAGGCACAAAAGTGAGAAAATGCTATTGCAAAAACAGCATCAACAGACTTGCTCAACTCACAAATCTTTAATTTGTAAAAAACTCAGTATCTGCAAAGAGCAAGAAAGTGCAGCACAATAAAATGGGTATGCCTCCATATGATACCTGTCTACTCTACTTGAGGAATAGATTAATCCACTAATTCTATGTCTCCAGACTGTACCTTTACCTTGACTCTACACTTCTTCTACACAATGAGGGGTGTTTTTTTTTTGTTTTGTTTTCACTTTGTTTTAATTCTAAAAGATCCACTAAAAAAAAGTAGTATTTACTAGCATGACAACATGATTTATCAAATTAACTAGATTCAGGGATCTGGATACTAATGAAAATAGGCAAATATAGGTTTTTAATAGAGATGAGGGTGGTCACAACTATACTTGAGATGGGGATGAAGTGAATGAGAAGAGACTGCCTCTCAGACTTGAGAATTTCAGGTACATAAAAGATGGTGTATTTTCTGTATTCACTCACTAACCATGAAGATTCTATGAAGCTTCACTTTCTCTAGTTTTTATTAGCAAAACTGACTACAACAATCTCCTCAGAGGCTGTTATTACTGCCAACACTACTGTTACCCTCTAAAACATCTGTCAATCACTGATATAAGACAGGTTGAATGAGGCTAGGCTAAACCTAGTACCCAAAATGTTGGCGATACAAAGGCAGTGGTTTTGAGATTAGAAGACAGAATGCAAACTACTCATAATTCGCTGACATTTCAAGTAAGCATTTTATGAATTAGAAGTGGTATAAGTGGTAATGAATAACTTTAAACACATGATCATTTCAATATTGTTTTAAAAACTTTAATGATGTTGACCCGGAAATGTATTTCAATGGATTACTCAAAATGAAGACAGAAAAGCTATACATGAAGAATACATGGAAGAGATGAGTTAACAATATTAAACATTATTTTTCTATAAACATGTCTAAGAAGGTTAGCTATGGGGTCGTTTGTTCCAGTCTCTGTAGCATTCATCTCCATGGATAAAATATTTTGATGACAAAACAATTTATGCACTAATTCTTTTATAGTGTTAAATTTTCCAACAGAATAGCAGGATTATTGACTAATTCCAAGTTATAGCTATGATACTCAGTTATGTGAAAATTACATTTGTAATTAGCATTAACCAAAAGAAGTTCACAATAATCAAGAAAAAAGCTAAATTTGTAATGTAGAAATCAGAGAGATGAAAGGGTCAAAGCATGTGTGTTAAAAGAAGTATCAATGGGGGGGGGGGCGCCTGGGTGGCTCAGTTGTTAAGTGTCTGACTTCCACTCAGGTCATGATCTCATGGTTTGTGAGTTCAAGCCCCGTGTCAGGCTCTGTGCTAGCCTGGAGCCTGCTTGGGAATCTGTGTCTTCTTCTCTCTCTGACCCTCCCCCACCTGTGCTCTGTCTCTCTCTGTCTCTCAAAATAAATAAAAGAAGTATGAAGGATAACATATACTTAAACTGGATTACTTTAGCTACAGTAGAAAGTGAAGTCAGTCATATGACCTTGTTATATAATGGTACATTTGTGGTTGATAAGCTGTAGGGCAGTTCAGTTTAAGGAAATTAATAATAAAATGACTACATAAGGAAAAAGGCGATTTTAAATGATGATCTCAGAATTACATATAGCAGCAGTCAATAGTCATGAGAAATGGATCATACAAAATCCATAGTAAACGCTAGTGCATTCAGTCTACTCTGAGTAATCTGTCAGTCCTAAAACAAACAGAAAGCTGGCAAAATACTATGCCAGCCTGACATGTAAGTCAACTGCACCCAGTGGATACTGCAGGCTATTCAGTATACAAGCTCAGAACCTGATTAGAGTTACTCAGATCCACAGACCCGAGCCACGTCTGTCATCTGGTCACAATCAGTCCTAACACTAGAAAGAACCCTAGGAATCACTTTGAAAAATATGCTTGCTCATTGTTCAAAAATAAACTTCAGTGACTGTGAAATAGTTGAGAGTAATGTTTTAAGGGTTCAAGCTCTGAACACCAGATCTGAAGGAGGATTTTCTCCTCATCTATAACAATTTGATTCTTATAAGTGACTCAATAGGAAAGAAGCTGACCTTGATCAAGACTAGAATTCCACAGACTGTTGTTAAACAGGTGTTTGTGGCACTGACAATCTACATTTCACCTATCAGAATACCTTAAGTAGACTGTAAAACTGGTGTGGAATCTGGTAAAGGCTATAATCGAACATGCAAGAAAAAAAAAATGAGGATCTAACTGAATTGAGCTCTGGTGGTCAATACAAGAGTGAATCAAGTATAAGCTTAAGGCATCTTTTCTCTCATGCTATGAAAGCTACATATTTTGGAGGCTTTGACTCTGGTTTAGAATAAACCAGATTTGTTTTTATACAATCCTATTCCTCTCAAACTGAATCAGAATACACTCTTCCTTTATGTTGAACTTGAGTATCTGGGGTGATTCTCACTTGTCCTTGTATCTCAAGTGCCTCATTCATAGCAGGGAATCTACATATAGTCTTTGAACTCTATATATACTTTGAGCTACAGTCTCTTGTTCTGTTTAAAAAATAACTAAAATTATATTCCTTAATATAGCTCAGTCCATAGTACAGAAAATTTTTAAAATCTACTTTTATGTGTATTTCCATTCACTGATTTTAATTTTTTTTATTTTAATTTTTTTAATGTTTATTTATTTTTGAGGGAGAGAGAGAGAAAGATTGGGGGACACATAAAGTAGGCTCCAGGCTCTAAACTGTCAGCACAGAGCCCAATGTGTGGGGCTCAAACTCATGAACTGCAAGATCATGACCTGAGCTGAAGTTGGACGCTTAACCAACTGAGCCAACCAGGTGCCCCTGATTTTGATTTTTGAAGTCCATAAAGTTTAGGTCTTATTTCTTTGAGGACACAGACATCTTCATGGTTGTTTTACTTCCTGTTCTTGACAAATAATTACTTAATATCTGCATATACACATTTTAGGAGACTGACCATCTTGTAATCAACTGTGCAGCAAATTGAATAGGTACTTCATGTCTCCAGTGCCCAGTAACAACAAGATCACTCAAATACCAATAAAAATCACCATTCCAACAACACAGGAAAACATTTATATTTCCATAGAAATGTAGTATCAGATCAGCAAGGGTGGTTCAATATCTGCAAATCAACATGATATATCACTAAGAGAAAGAATAAAAATCATATTATCATTTCAACAGATGCAGAAAAAGCATTTGACAAAGTAAATATCCAGTCAGGATAAAAACCCTCAGACAAGGTAGGTTTAGAGGGAATATACCTCAATATAACAAATTCCATGTATGAAATACACACAGCTAACATCATCCTCAATGGGGAAAAACTTAGAGCTTTCCCCTGAAGTCAGGAACAAGACAATGTTGTTCACTCTTGTCACTTTTATTCAACAAAGGACTGGAAATCCTAGCTAAAGCAATCAGAATACAAAAAGAGATAAAAAGGCATACAAATTAGTAAGGAAGAAGTAAAACTTTCACTATTTGCAGATGACAAGATACTATATATATACAGAAAATTACAAAGATTCCACTAAAAACCTGCTAGAACTGATAAATGCAGTAAAGTTGAAGGATACAAAATCAATATACAGAAATCCACTGTATTTCTACACACTAATAAAGAAACAGCAGAAAGAGAAATTAAGAAAATAATCCCATTTGCAACTCTACCAAAAAAAATAAAATACCTAGGAATAAACTTAACCAAAGAGGTGAAAAACCTCTACTCTGAAAATATTAAAACTTTGATGCTCATGGATTAGAACAAATATTATCAGAATGTCTATACTACCCAAAGCAATCTAAAGATTTAATGCAATCCTATCAATATACCAATAAGATTTTTCACAGAATTAGAATAATCCTAAAATTTCTATGCAACCACAAAAGACCCCAAGTAACCAAAGCTTTCTTGAAAAAGAAAAACAAAACTGCAGGTATCACAATTCCAGACTTATATTCAAAACTGTAATAATCAAAACAGTATGGTACTGGCACAAAAATAGACACATAGATCAACGGAACAGCACAGAAAGCCCAGAAATAAACCCGCAATTACATGGTCAATTCATCTTTGACATAAGAGGCAAGAATATGCAATGGTAAAAAGACAGTCTCTTCAAGATATGTATGGTGTTGGGAAAACTGAACAGCTACATGCAAAAGAATGAAATTGGACTGCTTTCTTACACCATGCACAAAAACAAACTCAAAATTGATTAAAGACTTAAATGTGATACTTGAAACCACAAAAATCCCATAAGAGGGGGCAGGCAGTAATTTCCCTGACACTGATCTCTGAAATATCCTTATAGATATGTCTTCTGAGGAAACAAAAGAAAAAAAAAACCAACTATTCAGACTATTACAAAATAAAAAGCTTTTGCCCAGGGAAGCAAACATCCAACAACCTAATAAGTAACTTACTGAATGGGAGAAGATATTTGCAAATGACATATCTGATATAGGGTTAGTGTCCAAGATCCACAAAGAACTTCTATAACTCAACATTCAAAAACAAATAATCTGATTTAAAACTGGGCAGAAGACATGAACAGATATTGCTCAAAGAATACATACAGATGACCAACAGACACATACAATGATGTTCAACTTCACTCATCATCAGGGAAAATGCAAATCAAAACCACACTAAGGTATCACTTGTCAGAATGGCTAAAAAGAAAAGAAAAACAAAAACAAGTGTTGGTGAGGATATGGAGAAAAAGGAACCCTCTTGCACTGTTGGCAGGAATGCAAATTGGCGTGGCCACTGTGGAAAACACGAGGGAGGTTCCTCAAAAAATTAAAAATAGAATTACCCTATGATCCAGTAGTTCTGCTATTGGGTATTTATCCAAAAAATACATTACCACTAATTCAAAGGGGTATATGCACCCCTATGTTTAATGGAGCATTATTTAAAATAGCCAAACTGACTAAAAAACAGACTTTTAAGCATACAGAACAAACCGATGGTTACCAGAGGGGAAGTGGGTGGGAGAAGGGGTAAAATAAGGGAAGAGAATTAACAGTATACTTATGTCCTTATTTTTTGAAGAAAACTTCAATTTTTTAAGATATAAAAATAAACAGACTATGAGATCCTGGAGAGAAGGGATGGAATGTATTTTATTCATTTTAATATTTCTATTGTCTAGTCTAGTGATTTGCACATAGCAGCCATTCATTAAATATTTGATTTATGAACAAATGAATGAAGAAATGAATGAAGAAATCTGTTAGCAGTCGGGTAACAGAATTATTACTTATAGGATTAGTTATATGTACTGTTCACCAATAGTTGGTTCTTCTCTCTGAGGTTGCATAGAAAACTAACTTCCCAGCCTCCTTGTGATTGGATTTGTGACTTATAGGCTAGGACATTTAATTGTAGATGTAAGACCTTCCAGGGCTCTTTTTTTCTCTTTTTTCAGTGTGATGATCAGCAATGATTGAATGGTGGCTGCTCCATTAGGTCCCTAAGTGACTATTATGAGCATAGATACCTCTGACCATGATGGACATGCAAAGAGAATAAGAAATAAACCTCTATTGTTTCAGACCACTGCGGTTTTGTGGTTATTTCTCACTACCTCATAATATTGCTTAGCCTGACTGATACACTACCAATCACATTCTTATGTTCAGGTTGTATGCAAACTATTTTAAAACTCACGCCTGTCTGCAGTACACAGCAGAAAGACAAAAGCATTTTTATCACTCTGCTAAGAAACCAAGGGCTCTGAGTTTTCAAACTAGTTTCTAAGGGTAATCTGGGATAAATCACCAATTATTCCATTTTTGTGACCTGTTTTCCTAACCAAGATAGTATAATCAAGATAATATTTACATTCTAAGACCACACTTGTAGGGCAAATTAAGAAAACAACTACATAGATGTTATTTACAATGAAATAAGTTGGATAATTACTAGTGGTTCTTGATTTCTTGCAAACTAGTTATTTTCATTGTTAATGCATTTATGTGAGGACTGTGTAAAAAACCTCAATAAGTACTTTCTTATAAATATAATCACTACAATATGCATTGTTATTTTCTAAGATCTCTATGGTTAGAGAAATTATACATATAAGTCTAATCAATTATTAATCCTGAGGGAGAAAACCTATAGATACAGAAACATGAGCACCCTCAACTAATTACAATGTATGGATCTTATTTAGACCTTGATTCAAACAAACAGCCATAACACACACACACACACACACACACACACACAGCCGTAATTTTAATGCAATTGAAAAAAATCTGAAAATTGACTGATGTACAATGATAATTAGGATTATGTCTAACTTTTTAAAGTGTAGTAATGGCATTGTGGTTTCTTTAAATTGAATTGTCTTTTAGATATACATATAAAAATATTTATAGATGAGAAAAGTTCTAATAGCTGATGTTCTAACCCTCTCAGAACAATTATTCCCATTTCTCTTAGCCTAGTCTAGAGCATTAGGAAAGAAGAGCAATGAGATAGAGATCAGACAAGGAAAAGAGGTATAGTGGGCAGGGTTCTAGACTCTCATTCTGATTTCAAACAGTGTAAATCAGTTTCTACTTCTGACTGTCATTACCAAACAACAGCAAATAAACAAACCTGATTAAATCTAGTTTACCCCAGTATGCCCTATAGCCCTGTCATCTTTGGCTACTCCCTGAAACAGAAACCTCTCTTCTAGAGTCATCTACAGTCTTCCTTAGTTGCCTCGTTCTACTCTGGGCTTCTTCACTGAGCTACCTTTTAAATAATCCATTCCTGTAATGTTTTTTCTACTGTACCTCTATTACTGATACTATAATCACCAATTAACAATTTACAATCCCCTTTACCTCATCATCTTGACAAAATGCTCCCTCTAGAGACCTATTTGCCTTAGTAGAAACCCAGAGAACACCTTTTTCTGGTGGATCTTTCTAGAGGAAGCAAGCTTTATTCTCTCAACCCCCTTGTATAACACAAGAATCTGAGGGAAGTAGGAGGTCAGCATTCCTTAAGCCACTCGCGATCATTTCCAAATCATTACTGCCATATCCTCATGTAAAAAGTTCTATTCCATTGAGGTTTATTATTTTACAGTTATACCCACTACTCTTTTTAAAAAGAAATAGCATACCTATAAATCTGTTTAATCAGAAAGCTCACGTTTGTTTTTTTCCTCATCTTCAATATTTATTAGAAGTCCAATAAACACCAAGCTACATTATACAGAGGTTTACAAAGGAAAGAGGAAGCATCCAAAGGGAAAAAAAAAAGATACACACAAATTACAAATATAAAAGGTGCTTCTAACAATGAGGGACTTGAAGGTAAGCAGACTAAGCAGTGTTACTGATGCTTAGTAGAAGTTAAAGCACCAAGATTGATGGGGAAGGGAAGAAACACAAACCAAAAAATGAAAGAGAGGATACTTTGCGCAGTAGTTTGTTTCCAAAACGCAAAGCTTTATTTACTTTTTCTGATTGGAAAAATCATAAATCTAATTATAAAAAAATTCAAAGAAGAAAACAATTATCTGATATCTTATAAGCCAAAATTACCAGGGTCAACAATTTCATGCAAATAGAATCATATTATATATTGTATATTATTTTTCCCTGTTGTTTTTATAAATAATAAATACTTCCATATTAGCAACAAAGATTTATATAGTATAGTTAATAGCACTGGCTCTGGAGTCATACTTCTGGATCCATAACCTAACTTTTCTTTTTAATAGCCAGGTGAACTTTGGCAAGCTATTTTTCTTTATCTATGGTAAATCATACTTAAAAGTACCTATCTCATGGGTTATTGAGGATATGAGATATATTCCATGCTAATTGTTCAGAATAGTACCCAGAGTATAAGTGCTCAATAATTATTACTAATTTTTACTTTTAAATATGTCATTTTCATATTAATAATTATAATAATTTGACATATGTATATATTGCAAGTAATTACCACAATAAGTTTAGTTAACATCTATCACTGCACATAGGTTTTTGAGAACCTATTTTTTTTGAACTTTTAAGATCTACTTTCTTAGCAATGTTGAAACATACAATACAGTATTATTAACTACAGTCACCACGCTGTACATTACATCCCCAGAACTTACCTAATGTATAACTCTAAGTTTGCCCCTTTTGACCACCTTCACTCATTTTATAGCACCATCCCCACCCCCTTGCATCTGGCAACCATCAATCTGTTCTCTGTATCTGTGAGTTTGTTCTTTTGTTTTTGTTTGTTCGTTTGTTTTAAATTCTACATAGAAGTGAGATCATACAGCACTTGGCTTTCTTTGTCTGAGTTATTTCACTTAGAAGAATTCCTTCAAGGTCCATCCACATTATCACAAATGGCAGGATTTCCTTCTTTTTAATGGCTAAATATTTCATTTTTGTATGTGTGTGTATACACATGTATACTTTAGTATATACACACTATATATAATATATACATATACATATCTATCTACATATATATCTATATAGATATCGATATACATATATAGAGAGAGAGATGATCACATTTTCTTTATCAATTCACCTATCAATGGACACTTGTTTCCATGTCTTGGTTATTGTAATATAGTCTACATCCGCCATTTAAAAATGGCTCTACAGGGGCACCTGGGTGGCTCAGTTGGTTAAATATCTGACTCTTGATTTTGGCTCAGGTCATGATCTCACAGTCTGTGAGATCAAGACCCACAATGGGCTCTGTGCTGACAATACGGAGCCTGCTTAGGATTCACCCTCTCCCTTTCTCTTTGTCCCTCACCCACTCTCTCTCTCCCCTCTCTCTAAAAATAAATAAATAAACTTTAAAAAGTAATGAAATGGCTATACAGTATGCCATTATAAGAAAGTGCTGTATGTATTTAAACTATCCTCGGAATGGATATTTAAGTTGCTTCCACTGAAGCAATGTTCTTGGGTTTGTATTTGTTTTTTGGGGGGAGAGGGTACAAGCGAGCAAAGGGCAGAGAGAGAGAAGCAGGGCTCACCTGAAGTAGGACTTATGTTCACCCAAAGCAGGGCTTGAGCTCACCCAAAGTGGGGCTCGTGATCACCCAATGTGCAGCTTGTGCTCACCTGAAGTGGGGCTCAAGCTCACCTGATGTGAGCTGAAATGGATGTGTCACAAATCATGAGATCATGACCTGAGCTGAAGTCAGATGCTTAACCACTGGGCCTCCCAGGAACCCCTGAAGCAATGTTTTTATATGTAAGAGCAAGGAAGACAGAGGGATAACCAAGTCATTTTTACATAGTTTTAATTTAATTTACGAAAAACAATGACACTATATTTTAACGTTAACTTCAAATCCACCAATTTTAGCAATGTACCCTCCCCTTAACTCCCAAGAGTTTTATTTGTACAAGATAAAAGGTTTAATGGGCAGTCTGACTTACACCTCACGCCCCTCTTCTCCAAACCCAGTAAATCTAAAATTAAGACAATCATAACCTTTTTTTCTTCTAAACGGATTTTATCACCCCAGTAGGGAGCTTAATCTTATCCATCTTCTTGTCACACAATAATAAAAAATCATCACTGTGAGAATATCACTCTTCTGAGTGCAGGATATTTAGATTACATCAGGTACTAAGAAACTAAAATATTTCTTCCTGAGGATTCTTGGCCAGTTCTATGGGAGGGGTTTAAGGCCTTGGGTTTGCAAAGAAACCTAGATGGAATATTTATTCCATCTATCACTCCATCTCACCCTTTTTGTTTAAAGGATAAACTTTAGAACTGCATATGTGTATCCCAGAATATTAACAAGATAAAACAGAAATTTGTATTTCTTGATCAAATCACTGTTGTTTAGAAAGCTTAAAGAAAACAAACATAAACATTTACCATGGGTGAAAGGAAATACTATCTCCGTCAGATCCAACCAATCTAGCTTTCTTCATGGGATATGAAAATTTGAATGGTAAAACTTTTGAGTTAATAAATAAATCTGATACATTCATAATATAAGCGCCTGTCATGAAAAGTGATGATCTATTGGCAGAAGAAATCAAATGCCATTTTATTCAGCTTTCAAACAACAGCTAATTCATGTACCCCTTAAGGAATTAAAAGTATTCAACTGGGGTGTCTGAATGGCTCAGTCGATTAAGCGTCTGACTCTTGGTTTTGGATCAGGCCATGATCTCATAGTTCACGAGTTCGAGCCCTGCATCAGGCTCTGCAATGACAGCACGGAGCCTGCTTGGGATTTTCTTCCTCTCTTTCTGCCCCTTCCTTGGCTTGCTCTCTCTCTCTCTCTCTCTCTCTCTCTCTCCCCCAAATAAACAAACATTAAAAAAAAATTAAAAAACAACAGCAGAAGTTTTACCCATTAAGATTAAAGTCTGCATTTTGGCATATACATTTTTTAAATGTTTGATTTCTGGTAAAAGAGAAACCTGTTTTGCATCTAAAAATATATTATCCTGAGGGATGACACAGTGTAAAAGGGCACAATTTAGTAAACTTATTTTTAACTAAATGATGACTCACTTACAGTATGCAGATTTCAGGCAACTATATAGGTTTACCCAGTTCCATTACCTAAAGGTGTTTGTTATTAGAATTTTCAGTAGGTCTCAAGACATTATACCTACTACAAGAAATGCTATTATATTGGAGAGTGTAAGCAAGGTAGAACCTACCTTTCAGTTAGCATACTAAATTTTCTAGGTGAATGTACATTGGCATACAATGATTAAAACATGGAGTACAGACATGTGCATTTCGCTATGATTTATTTCCTCCAGATAATGAGAACACCTGATCATGTGAGACATTTTGTAAAAATGCACTTTCCAATTAAGTTTTAAGATTTTCTTCACATAATCTTTCAAATTTAGTATTAGAACTCACCATGAACATTATTTTAAAACTTAATGATTCCAAAACTCAGAGGATGCTAATTTTTTATTCCATTTTCAACTAAAAAGATAGCTAACATAACATCTATGCAAAATTTGTAGGAGGAAAATAATAAACTTTGTTCTTGAAAAGTGTTTAAAACAAAAGGCATTTGAAAGGCAGAGGCCAGACTAAAAGGACTCAGAAGAGAAATGGGTAATACTGAATTATCAGAAAGAAGATATCTCAGATCATTTTTTATAAATATATCCTCAAACAGGTGTAGGAACATACTGAGCATATATGTATATATTGGCTACCATATCAGAAAACACTGAGAGACCTGAGTTTGAGCCCCATGGTCTATTTTCTGATGACTGTGTAACCTTGAACAAGTTATATCTCTCTATATGTCAGTTTCCTCATCTCAAAAAAAAAAGGGGGGGGGGCTGAGGCGCCTGAGTGGCTCAGTCAGTTGAGTGTCCATCTTTCTCTCAGGTTGTGATCTCATGGTTTGTGGGTTCTAGCCCTGCATTGGGCTCACTGTTATCAGCGGGGAGCCCACTTCAGATCTTCTATTCCTCTCTCTCTTCCTCTCCCCTGCCCATGCTCTCTGTCTCTCAAAAATAAATATAAAATAAACATAAAAATAAATATAAAAAAGGGGGCTACAAATAGGGCCTATTTCATTGGATTATTAGCAGGATTAAATGAAAATATAAAGTGACTTAGTCCAATGTCTGCTTCAATAAACTGGCCCTCTGGTAACTATTCACGTATTTACATGCACAAATTTATAAATCCACCACCTACTTATATACACACAGAGAAAAAATACATTATATATAAATACCTATGTATGCTTACATATGTAAGACAGTTGGAATTTGTCAGAAAGAGGGGGAGAAATCATAATCTAGTAGGCTAATATTAGTGATTTTAACTTTAAATTAAAATGCTTCTCAATATTTTAGCCTGTATGTCTATTAATTTGTTAAATTACTACCTTACTCAGAATTATCAATTTATAGTAATATTAGTGTTGGTTTTACACTTACACTTTAAAACACTATTGTATAAAGAAAATAGTATTAAGATCTTGATTAATGTTATTTCTGTATTTCCAATTTTTATACTAGTGAAGCTGCCAGACTTTTCTGTAATTCTAACAATCCAGAATTTGTTGGGTCACAAGAATAGCATGAAGTCTAACAATACAATGAGCAAAAAATTTTCGATATATGCTTGTGGGCAAGATGGCAAAATGTGAACAGGAGATATGATCCTCAGACTCTCATACCTTTTATCCTACCAACTTCTCCATCAAAGAACCCTGGTCCCACCATGACAACAAACAATGGTCATTTTGTCTAAGGAATTTTTATTGGTTTGTTTTTCTAAGAGATCTCTTAATGGTGTTAAGTTCTAACAATTCTGGTGGTATTTTGGATAGTGATGTTGGGATTAATTAGTATATAACAAATAGACTATCAATATCAAATTAATGAAATGGATATTACATACACCATGATATAGAGCACCACTGGCTTAACAATCTTACCCCTAGAGTGCTATTCAATGTAGAAAGAAGTTTTAGGGAAGTGTCACATACTTTTGTTCTTTTATCCTATTCAGTATTTTTATTAATTAATGAAGACATTGAAAGGGGGGAAATAGTTTCGTCATACTTTTATAAATGGGAACTGCGTGCTCTTGTTCCCCACAAGCTCCTTATTATCCAGCAATGCAACATAGCTGCTAAACACAGGAACAGAGTATAAGCTGACATTTATATAAATATTAAATCCAACAAAAAGCATTGGTTGGATGTTCATTTACAGTTTTTTTTAATGTTTATTTATTTTTAAAAAAGAGAGATTCCTGTCAGAAAGGAAAAAAAATAAAGGCCAACAATAGTGGATTGGTCAAATAAATTATGGTTCTTCCATTTAGAACTCTATTCTGTATTTTAAATTATGTTGATGAAAATGTATTGACATGGAAACGTATTCATGATGTATCAAGTGAAAAAGGCCTGCGTAACAGTATGCACATTTTGATTCCATTAAAATAGAAATAGATCCATCTTGCTTTCTCTCTCTCTCACTTCCTCCTTTCTTCCCTTCCCTCCCCCTTCTCTGTGTACATACACAGAGTAATAAAAGGCTTGGAATGAGAAACATGAATGCTAACCAGTGGGTATCTTTGAATAATAGAATTATACATTTTGAAACTTTTCTCTTATTTATCCAGACATAGCAAATTTTCAAAAGAGAACATACATACATTGTTTCTGTAACATTAAAAGAAATTAGATGAGTGAATCCTGCATTAGCTGAAAATTTGGGTTTTGGTTTAAAGTCTTTCCCAATTTTGAAAAATCTGTGATATTTTCCTTTACCTACTAGTAACAACACATCACTTAAAATTATGACCAAGGACTGAAAAGCTTCTTATAAATGACTTTAAAGATCAAATTTTAAGTAAAATAACTGAAGATCTATCAATATAGTATACAGAGCAATGATATAGTGAAAAGTGAATTACGATACCCCAAAAGTACTAATTAGTTACCATTATTTCTTCACCTCTTAAGATGGTCCCTGAAGCATAAAAACAATAAAAAAGGAAACTACCAATGCATTATCAGTGGAAATATTTGATAAATAAACAAATATTGCAACACACAACTACATCAGACTTTCTCCAACAGAAGGTATTTGTTTTAAGTATTCTACAAACTACTGTGGAAAGAACTCTACAACTCAAGAAGACATGAGTACTATGATCACAAAGAGACAGCATCACTATGAAATAACTAATCCAAGATCTTTGCTTCTATTCTTTCAATACAATCTCTCCTTAGCACAATTCTGGAAACAAAGTGTAGCCAGATCATCAAGACCCACTAAAAAATCTTCTTAGGTTCAACTGGATGTACAGACTCACAAGACAACCATAGGCTACTCTGAACACCAGTCTATCCAGCATGTTATAGGATAAGCACCAATGTCTGCCAGCAGGGCAGAGTCAGCTTTTCATCTTCTGCAGGGGTCCTTGCAGCACTCCATAGAGTGGTTCATATAGTCAGCCATCTGGGAGCTTTCTTTCCTGGCCTTCTAGATCATGAGTTTGGTACAGGATAGACCCACATCAAACAGATGAGGAAGTTGCACTGACTTAGACACCTCATGTACCATCTGTAGTCAGTATCACTTATAACAATTCCATAGGCATAGCTTCCAGGATTCCTCCAAGGGACATTCAAGGAAACCCAAAGATATGGCTTTCTGCTAAGTATTTATAGTGCTATCAGTACAGATGAAGTTTATCAATTAGGGGACATTTTTTCCATAAATAATGTTATCTAGTGACACAGCTGATATACCACCCTTATCACATAACCAAGGATACAAGGTTGGAGAGTTAACAGAGTTAACAGAAGGTCAAACCCTCATGCTGAAGGGGAAAATGTTTTTGTTAAGCCTTTGCCCATACAGGGCAAGATACTTCCTTGGAGCACTGGTGAGAAATGACAGTAAGAATGAGCATTCAGTTACCATGAGATTTTAAGTCCGCTTTGGAGGATGGAGGGATATAGGTGGGAAGGGTAAGAAGTAGGGGGTAGTATAAGACAGGGGAAAAGAAGTGAATGAAATTATTTTGTAATCCTGAACAACACCTATTTCTATTTAATTCTAGTTCGTGTTTGAATAAAAACAGAATCTAAATTCAATGAGTTTATTTTGTTTTTTTTTTTTTATTTTTATTTTTATTTTTTTTTAAATTTTTTTTTTCAACGTTTTTTTATTTATTTTTGGGACAGAGAGAGACAGAGCATGAACGGGGGAGGGGCAGAGAGAGAGGGAGACACAGAGTCGGAAAGAGGCTCCAGGCTCCGAGCCATCAGCCCAAGAGCCTGACGCGGGGCTCGAACTCACGGACCGCGAGATCATGACCTGGCTGAAGTCGGCCGCTTAACCAACTGCACCACCCAGGCGCCCCTCAATGAGTTTATTTTGTAGACAAGCAGACAGAGTGAAATCCTAAATTCTATTTACTTAAGTAACAAGTCATCTGGAATAAATCTATAAAATACAGATCTATCTCTTAAGGCTTGGAGGTATCAGAACTTAAGAAAAATGTATTTATGCCTTGGCAAATGAAATAAGATGTTTACTGAATTCTTGGAGATTGTATCTTGCTCTATGTCTAATGATAATCTGTAAAGAAAATCAAACATAACAAAAATGGCTAACAATTACTGAGTAGCTCTTAATGTGGAGTTCTAAATACTTCTTTGATGTAGATACATTCAAAGCTCCTAAACATGTCAATGTCTACTATAGTGTCTGGTTCAAAGTAAGTGCTCAATAAATGTACCGAATTAATGAATATTCAGAGAGTGTATCTTTTGAGTTCTATTTTTCACAGTTATTATGAATAGAGTGAAAACTTCTACCAACATTAACTAGTATTTTCTTAGCATTAACCAGAATAAGTATAGATATTCTTAAATTTATACTCCATTCCACAAATACTCATCAAGTACTTCTATGTGCCATGATCTGTACTAGTCACTTGGGAACACCACCTTTGCTCTCTAGATATTTCCAGAAAACTCTAACATGGCTGAGAGTACAATACTGGATGATGCCATTAGGTCACTGAAGGATAAAAGAAGCCTCACAGGATGTCTCAGCCAAACCTTAAGTAATAAGTAAGAAAGAAACAACCACAGATAAGTGAAATGCATTCTTCATTGAAGGAATAGCTCGAGCAAAGGTCTGGAGGTGAGAAAAAACATGGTATATGTGATAGATCTGAAAACAGCTTAGTATTGCTGAAGGATATATTAAATACTAGAGTGAGAAAGCAAGAGATGAGGTTTCATTTGGAGATGAACAGAAAATATTTACCTATTAACATGTGACAATAAAGACAAATAAATGTCTTTAAATCTACTCAATGGAAATAATGCTACAAATGTCTCTTGTCCCCTCCTAACTCCCAAAGCTTTAACAACACCATGTGCTTAATTTTGGAACAAACAAATAACAGATATATTTTAGTAACCACATATCAATTAAATGCTAAGCTCATGTTTTTAGCTTTGCTTTGTATATAATCCAGGCAATGCATATAGACAGTTCTTCCTACTTTTAAGAAAACTCATACAAGGCTCAGAGTTTATGGTCTTTTCTACTGAAAAAGCCACAGAATTTTCAAATTTAGCATTCTATAACATTCCTATTCCCCACTTTCCATGTCATCCCTGGTTTATCTAAAACACAATCATTAACTGTAACACATTCAACTTAAAAAATTCATATTTTATTACATTATACTGTGATATCCCTATAATAATTTCCTTTCCTAAGATTGGTTTTTTCCTATATCTTTTGTTGAATGATGATTTCAAATGGTCATGACACTGCTTCGGAAATGTTACTGTTCAAGGAGACAGTCTGGTTTCAACCAATGGACACAGAATGCTCACAGGCTAGGAAAACACAGAAGCACCTCACAAACTCAAAGGTTTGCCCTTCTCAACCAATAGGTAGAACCTCTGGTCCACACAGCCTACTGCTCCCAGCTTCCTCTAATCTTAAAGTTACTCTCATGTCACCTTCCTCCCTCCCTCTATTTTAATAATGCTGGAAAATACCAGGCTACCCAAAAATAAGAAAGCCTCATCATAGGGCCTATAATGGCTTCTGGAAAGAGGCCTTCTAGGCCCCTCTTGGTATATGCTCCAAAGGAAAGCAAAGATGTTTTACCCTTCCCCTATTCCTGCTCCAAGCAGGTCAGTCTTATACATGTAAAACACTAGGGATGACACTGGGAGTTATCTAGCCCCAAATCTTCATTTTAGAAAGGGTGATGCCTAAATTTATTGTCTCAGATGCTGGCTGTGCAACTCTATCTCTGTTAGACTCGAAAGCAGTAAAGAATCTCACCTACCTACTAGATTTTGGGGCTTGAAGAAAGTAAGACAAGCATGAACCATAATTTTAGGTATCAGGAATTGACCATAAGGTATAATTTCAGCTCTCAAGTACATTTTCAGAAATACATTAATATAAAAATTGTGGGCTGCAAATAAGTATGAATTGCTGTCAATATTTTATATATTCTGTTTTTCATACATCAATTACTAAAGGAATAAAGGAAGGAAAGAAGGGAAGAAAATGGAAGGAAGCATGAAGGGATGGAAAATTGGAAAAAGTGGCCTATATCAAACCTCTAATTACTTGCAGTATTATCTAAAAATTATAGCTCCTTTAATATGTTTGTCACTAAGTAAGAGAATAAAGGTGAATTCAGGTTTAAGGCTTGATGGGCCCCTATGCAAAATTGCTGGGAATGGGAATAGTTGGGGCTGGGGGCATTAGCTATCTCAGAGAAAGGTGAATAGCAGCCAAATTAGTGTCCACAGGGTGATGAAGAAGAATGTATATTTGAACCAGGGTAGCACCAATTTCCAAATTATCTTATCTGGTAGTAGGAGCAATATGAAAGGAATCCTTGTGTGGTGGTGACATTTGAAGACAACTGATAGAAGCATAACTGTCCTCAAGATCTACACAGAACAGACCCGGAAGCATAAGGATTCTCTGCCTGGGCATAATGGGCTGCAGTCCCATCAGATCTCAAGAAAAAGAAGTTTACTAGTACTCAACGAGTTATCAAGTCAGACTGAGCAAACAGGGTGGCAGTGGTGGGATAAGGTTATACCTTGTTGACATTAGAGCACTTCTGGAGTCAACCTAGCACCTGGATACTGGGCTAAAAATGAGAAAGATTAATGGCCATGAAAGAATAAGATCACTAACACCCCGGCTCAGGAACAGGGTTGGATAGATATGTAGGGCAAAAAGTCTTAATAAATAAGCAAGTAGCAATATTATAACTGATACATTGATGGGTTTTTCAGAATGTATAAACTGTACTGATGGCAAAAGCTGCCAAGATCTGCAACTTTTGAAAACAAAGTAGTCCTTGGTCACACATAGGCAGTGTCATCCAAAATATACATTAGCACAGGAGTCAGCAAACTAAGCCCGTCATCTATTTTTGTAAAAAAAAAAAAAAAAAGAAAAAGAAAAGAAAAGAAAAAAGAAAAAAGAAAAAAGAAAAAAGAAAAAAAGAAGAAAGAAAAAAAGTTGTATTAGAACACAGGCATGCCCATTTATTTGTGTATTGCCAATAGCTGACTTCACACTACAAAAGCAATGTTGAGTCTGGCTCATAAAGCAGAAAGAGCCTTACTATCTGGCCCTTTACAGAAAACATGTATTGAGGTGCTCATTAGGGTAATACTATCTAGAACAAATCCAAAGGACCTCCAACTTCCATCCCTGCCATTTATTTTACTTCTATTTCTCAGATACATTAAAACCTGGATTTTTTCAGGTCAAGATTTATAGTAAAATAAAGACAAGAAATGTATAAAGGTTCTAAAATTTCAGGAAAAACATAAATTCAAAACACTTGAATAACAAATTCTAAACAAATGAAATAACATTGGTATACAATGGATCCACAATCCCTAAAGCAAATTCTAAAAATAGTATGTACTTCAGGTTTCCTTAAAAACATTTGTGGTTTTTCTCCCTATTAGTGACCAAGATGATTATTTAAAAGTTGTATTAAAATAGTGAAACAAAGAGTGGCTAAGAGAACTACTTCTCAAACAGGATCACAGGTCCCAAGGAACCTGTGAATATGTTCAGAGAAATTCTTGTGCCTCCAAGACAATGTGTAATTTTGCTTTTGTTTGTACTTTACTTTGTTAATGCGGGGGTGGTAGTTACAGGTATATAGGAGGTATAAGAAACTGAATTCATACCTGCTTTCTAATGATACATATATATGAAATTTTTGAGAAAAGAGTCTACAACATTTTTTTCCTTTTAGTGTTGTACATACAATAGTAATATTTGAGAAATCCTATCAGAGTATGTCAGTAGAAGAGGGAAAATGACATTAAAAAAATCATAGCAACATAGTTAAAACTCAAGTGATTTTATAATTTGACTACCATTAATTATTAAAAACTCCTAAACCAAAGTCCAAGCTAGATTTGTTTGCGTGTAACAGCAATCATACATCTGCAAAACACAATGGTTACATGAAATTAAAACAGAAAGACTTCAGCAAAAGTTTATATATATTACTTTGAGCTTATAGAATATAGACAGCTATGTGTTAAACGTTTAAAATACTAAATACACATATAAAATTATACACAATTTGAAAACATGTTAAGGGACTCACATTTTCCATGGTTACTGAAAGCTCTGAAGAGTGTAGTTTAGAAAGTATTCACATTTTGAATAAAGACTACAAATGCTTTAATAGCAGGAACCATGTCGTTTTTACTTTTTACAAATTAAGATTCTAGGAAATCACATCAAAATTTATTATCTTGCAACTTTCCTCTCACCAAAAAAAAATCTAAAATAATATATGTGTGTATATGTATTATTATATCTATTCATCTCAAGGTTAAGACTGCCAACAGAAAGAGAATTTGTAGAACAATTTTATAATAATTCTGATTTCAATTTAATATATCAGTTGACCCTTGAACATGGGTTTGAACTGCACAGGTCCGCTCACACATAGATTTTTAAAAGTACAGTACTGTAAATGTATTTTCCTTACGATTTTCTTAACATATTATTTTCACCAGCTTACTTTACTGTATGAATTCTGTATATAATACATGTACAAAATATGTGTTTATCAACTGTTTATGGGTAAGGCTTCTGATCAACAGTAGGCTATTAGTAGTTAAGCTTTTCGGGAGTCAAAAGTTATATGCAGATTTTTGACCATGTGGAGGACTGGCACCCCTCATCTCCACATGTCCAAGGGTCAACTGCGACAAAATGTTAATACCCACACTATATAATATATTTAATATTCATAAATTTAAAAATTAAGGCCTTAATAGAAAAAATAAAAGAACAAAACAAATTTCATGAATAAATATCTTATTAAGATAAAAAGAAGTACCAATGGTAAGGAACACATGATATATTTTACCATCCTGAAGACTAATAAATAAAAATTAAAGATCTTAGGGGTGCCTGGGTGGCTCAGTCGGTTAAGCGTCCGGCTTCAGCCAGGTCACGATCTTGCGGTCCGTGAGTTCGAGCCCCGCGTCGGGCTCTGGGCTGATGGCTCGGAGCATGGAGCCTGTTTCCGATTCTGTGTCTCCCTCTCTCTCTGCCCCTCCCCTGCTCATGCTCTGTCTCTCTCTATCCCAAAAATAAATAAACGTTGAAAAAAAAATTAAAAAAAAATTAAAGATCTTAAAGAGGAGAAAATTCAAAGCTTTCAATTGTACAGTAAGTCATTGTGCTACATTGCCAGATGGGATATATGAATCAGTTTCATCTTTCTTTTTTTTTAAATTTTTTTTTTCAACGTTTATTTATTTTTGGGACAGAGAGAGACAGAGCATGAACGGGGTAGGGGCAGAGAGAGAGGGAGACACAGAATCGGAAACAGGCTCCAGGCTCTGAGCCATCAGCCCAGAGCCCGACATGGGGCTCGAACTCACGGACCGCGAGATCGTGACCTGGCTGAAGTCGGTCGCTTAACCGACTGAGCCACCCAGGCGCCCCATTCAGTTTCACCTTTCTTAAGCAAACTGACAACATGAGTCAATAGCTTTAAAATTTTTCATAGACTTTGCCTCAGAAATTTCATTTTCAAGAATTCTAGTCTTTGGGCATTGATATAGACAGTCTTATGTAAAAAAAAGCATTCACTGATATGGAATAATGAAATATTAGAAATAACATAAGGTCAAACATTAAAGGAATGGCCAAATAAGTTATGATACATACACATAAGAAATACTACATTTGAAAGTTTTGTATAACATGAAAATATATATAGATACATATATATTTTAAAATTTTTTTCTTTACACGTTATTTTTGAAAGAGAGAGAGAGACAGAGACAGAGTGTAAGTGGGGGAGGGGCAGAGAGAGAGGGAGACACAGAATCTGAAGCAGGTTCAAGGCTCTGAGCTGTCAGCACAGAGCCCGGTGCCCAATGCAGGGCTCTAATTCATGAACTGTGAGATCATGAGCTGAGCTGAAGTCGGACGCTTAACTGACTGAGTGACCCAGGCTCCCCAAAAATACATTTATGAGTATATTTCCCACTTTCTTTGAGTAAGAAATACTAGATGCACAATAAGATCTTAATTATGAAAAGGAAACGGTACACACACACACACACACACACAAAAACCATGCTAAAGTCTTAAAAGTGGTTCTTTCTAATTTTATGTACTTCCTAATTATCAGAATGAGCAGGAAGTAGACTTAAAATCAGAAAAGGTAAACATAAAAAGGAAAAAAATAATTGCCACTGTGCCATTGATCGTTTAAATACTGTTACTAGCTACTTATAATTACAATAACCTTATAATTACAGATCAGGCAGATCTACACCTCTAGTAAGTAGGCAAGCAGTTATTTACGATAAAGGGAAGAGCATTTTGTAACAGAGTAA
Source organism: Prionailurus bengalensis (assembly GCF_016509475.1). Lineage (NCBI taxonomy): Eukaryota > Metazoa > Chordata > Mammalia > Carnivora > Felidae > Prionailurus > Prionailurus bengalensis. The sequence continues at coordinate 139,697,474 of NC_057345.1, read as the reverse complement.
TATTCTAAATAAAAATTCTATGGGATTGTGAGCATATTAAAAATGGAAAACTAGTAGAAATTATTAATGTTACTTTAATTTGTAAAAACCTTGACAAAAATCAAACCTCAAAAACTATTTCAAAAATTGAGTCAACTATATCAAAATTGAGATTTGGAAACTATTTTGCAATGAAGAAGAAAATATGTAAAGTACAAAGAATAAAAAGAGGGATAAAGAATACTGGCATCAGAAACTAGTCCTTTCTAACCTTTTTAGACTCTTAATGGAAACGTGCAAAGCCTCTTTGGTTAAGTAATGAACAAACAGTAAAATACCAAGGTAACAGGAGGCATCTAAGTATATGAAAGGAGACAAAAACAATATACATGATTTGACTGAGGTTAGGGAGTTTCTGTCATTAAGGGAGAAATGACAAAAATATATTTACAGAACAAATAATCATGCTTTATCAGTCATAAGAAAAATAAACTTAGAAATAAATTTTTCTGTTTCTTCTGTGACATCTTCTATTTAATACGTTAACAAAAGTCTACGTTATTATCAAGGACACTAACAATAAAATATATATTTAACTTAGAAATTTTTAATGAATTTTGGAATACTTGAGAGCAGTCCACACCTCAGTTAAGTCCTTAGAATAATCAGTTTACAAGTGTATGCAATATAAACAATTAACCCTCACTACTGTGGAAAGAAAATATAAGATGGAAATGTATCAAGTACCAAAAGAATGAAAGACAAAAACTTGTTTTCAATAAGCCATATAATTAAAAGATTTATAAAGTGGGGCATTTTAAAGGCATGGTTCCATGTATTTGAGGCCTTCAAATGCCCGAAAGCATCTCACCAGTTATCAAGAACCAAGATTCCTCTTGGCACTGTGCTAAAGAAATCCTTTAAAGAATCAGAAGAATTTGCTTTAATTATTTTTTAATTGAAAAGTAATTTTAAATGTACTTAAATTCAGACTATTATACATTTTAATTATACTAGTATATTTGTACAGCTTACTTAATACCAATTATATTTCTACTAGTATCAAGTAAAACAGCTTTACTTATCTAAACTTAAGAGTATGGTGATATGTATAACATAATGACTACAGTTGATAACACTGTAGTGTATAACTGAAGTTTGCTAAGAGAGCAGAACCTAAATGTTCTCACCAAAAAAAAAAAAAAAAAAAAAAAGACAAATATGTAAAGTGATGGATATGTTAATTAAATCAATGGAGGAAATCCTGTCCCAATGTATATATGTATCAAATCATCACATCATAAACTTTAAATTTTAGTTTTAATTATACCTCAATGAAGATGAAAAAAAAAAGTGTGGTGATGTCAATAGGATAAAAAAGTTGCTTACTGAGTATTCCATTATTAAATGTGTAAATGCTGTAGCTTATTGTATATATGGAAGGCAAATAGTAAATTATACTTTTTTTCAGTTGTCAGAACCAGCTTTCATACATGTGCTAACATTTCATAATAAAAAAAGCCATTTATAGCAGTGCTATCAACAACAGCAAATTACGGAAAGAGCCCAAATGTCCATCAACTGATGAATGGATAAAGAAGATGTGGTATATATACATATGATGGAATACTAGTTGCCAACGAAAAAGAATGAAATCTTGCCATTTACAACAATGTGGATGGAAGTAGAGGGTATTGTGCTAATTGAAATAAGTCAGTCAAAGAAAGACAGATATCATATGTTTCCATTCATATCTGGAAGTTAGAAACTTAACAGAAGACCACAGGGGAAGGAAAAGAAAAAATTATATACAGTTACAAAGTGGGAGGCAAACCATAAGAGACTTTTAAATACAGAGAACAAACTGAGGGTGGAAGAGGGAGGCGGGGGCTGGGAAAATGGGAGATGGTCATTGAGGAGGGCACTTGATGGGACGAGCTCTAGGTGTATATAAGTGATGCATCACAGGAATCTACTCCAGAACCTAACAGCACATTGTATACACTGTATGTTAGCTAATACATGTATCTATATATAAAGCCATTGATAACTCTTCAGTTAAATACTTCAGTTAAATATGTATTTATAAATGATGCTAAGATGCATATATGCAAACTACAGAGTAGATACATAACTTTTTATACAAGTACATAATACCACCATGGGGGATATAAGTTCTAATGAGGGCTCTTCATCCGAAGTCTTCCTTCCTTGTTGTATTGATAACATTAGCAATATCGCAAATGTACACATACAGGAGACTAGATACTACAAAAACTTATACTATAAAAACTTTCATTTATCCACCCATCATTCATCCATCCATCCATCCATCCATCCATCCATCTATCCAAAACACTTCATGAAACACTCTCATTGAGTTCCAATGACTTAATTTAAATATTGAAATAGCCAGAAGTTCTGACTAAATTCATACGAGGCAACTATGTTTTTCTGCAATGCCATGTTTAATAAACACACACACACACACACACACACACACACACACACACACAAAATACATTGTGGCAGGAAGTTTTTAAGCTAATAACTCACAGATTTTGCTTAATAGATATTTTTGAACAAACCTTTTAAAGTCAGACAGAAATAATGAAATCTACCTGAGAAAAACTTCAAGCACTTTGTCTATCCTATAGAGATATTAGAACTAATTGGGGCACCTGGATGGCTCAGTCGGTTATGTGTCTGACTCTTGATTTTGGCTCAGGTCATGATCTCACAGTTCACGGGATTGAGTCCGGAGTGGAGCTCTGTGCTGACAGTGCAGAGCTCTCTTGGGATTCTCTCTCCCTCCCTCTCTCTCTGACCCTTGCCCACTCATGCTATCTCAAAATAAATAAACAAACATTAAATAAGTAAATAAATAAGTTAATAAATGGAAAAGTATGTAGGGAGACAGAATCAAATTTTATGATTACACTTTGCTCATTTTTTTAAATGAAGTAATGAAACAAAAGCTAAATGACAGTAGAGAATATTTAGTAGTAAACAAGTTAGAATTTCTGAAAATCTTTTCTAAAAGCATTTGCAATGCATATAAAAGCAATCTAGAAAGTCAAAATAAATATTCAAATATATTGGGACATGTTAAGCTATCCATAATTTAAACGTGTTTCTTGGGGAGCCCTGGGTGGCTCAGTCAGTTAAGCGTCAGGTCATGATCTCATTCTTTATGAGTTAGCCCCACATTGGGCTCTGCACTGACAGTGTGGAGCCTGCTTGGGATTCTCCCTCTCTCTCTGCCCTTCCCCCATTCACTCTCTCCCTCTCTCAAAATAAATAATATATAAACTTAAAAAACTTTAAAAATAAAATAAACTTGTTTCTTAATAAGATCACACAAATCACAAAAGATTTACAGAGTAAAACTTATAGAAACATAAAAGCTGACAACATTGGGGTTAGATGGGCTTGAATTCTGGGTTTCCCCACTTACTAGCTAAGGGATATTGATGATTAAATTTAGCATTTCAGTTAGGTTTTACTATCTGGAATATATAGAACACTACCTAATTTGTAGCATCCAAGAAATAGTTCAGGGAAAACAGTTCATGATACTGTTAAATGATAAGTAAGAGTTAAATGCTAAATAAATATAATACATATTATAAGATAGAAGTAGGGAAAAAATACTGACTCAAACTCTGAGGTACAAGGTAAGGAGAAAAGAATCATACCTTCCCTTCTTAAAACAGCACTCTAAGAACAATATTCATTGTGGAGTTTAAAGTATTTCAAGTACAAGGTGAAAATGTTATCATTGATGTAATAATGTCTCTGGGAATGAACTATGAATAACATTGAAGATTTTTAATGTCTGTTCTTTATAATCAACAAATGTGGACCATGTTTACACTAGTGCTTATTTCAGGGTCCAGAAAACAAAACATATTAAAAAATAAAACAACAACTCAGTAAGAATTTTTAGAATCCAATTTTTTAAGCATGGGAATGAATTGTGGTCATTCTCTTCATGCTGTTGTTAACATCTAGGATCTAAGATTCAAGGTGAGAAACCTCAGTAATGATCGTACTACAAATGCATTTTTGGCTAAATTACAAACCCTAAAGCACACTGGATGTACTTTTTTTTTTTAGCATTCTGGATTTAAAATTCAAAATCTTTATCCCATGAACATAATGCCTTTAAAATTTAGCAATCAATAACAAACAAACAAACAAAAGATATTCTTAAAGGCTTGAGGCAAACAAAACAAAACACTTTTAAAGAACTCAGAAGTCACTGAAGAAAGCACAATAGAAATCAAAATATATTTATAAGAAGAGTAACAAAACCCTACATTTCAAAACTTGTGGGATATAGTTAAAGCAATATTTAGTGGATATTTAATGGCCTTAAATGTTTATATTAAAAAAGATAAAAGCCTGAAAATTGATGAGAAAGTATCTAAATTAAAGTTTAAAAAGTCAGCAGAATATATAATGAATAAAGTAAAATTAAAAAGTAAAAGAGGGACACCTGGGTGGCTCAGTTGGTTAAGCCTCAGACTCATGATCTTGGCTTGGGTCATGATCTCATGATTCGTGGGATCCAGCCTCATATCAGGCTCTGCACTGACAGAGTGGGGCTTGCTTGAGATCCTCTCTCTCCTGCTCTCTCTGCCTGTCCCCCACCCTCAAAATAAATAAATTTTAAAAGAGGAAGAAAAAATAAAAGATAGTTATAGAAATAAATTAAGTAGGAAATAAGGATACAATATTATCAGTAGTACCAAAAGCTAGCTATTTCTTCAAAAAGAAGAGCAAATTTGATAATGCCATTACAAGGTTAATCATGAACAACAAAAACACATAAATAAAAAATGTTGTATATGAAGAGTGGAATGTAACAAATAATGCATATATTAAACAGATAAGAGAATATTAGGAACACCTTTATGCCTATAAATAAGAAAAAACAGATATAGGTAACTTCCTAGAAACTTCCTAATGTATTACCTAAAGAATAAGACTGAATATTCTTTAACCACTAAAGCAATTATATCTATAAAAGTTAAAAACCTTCTCTCTCGGGGCGCCTGGGTGGCGCAGTCGGTTAAGCGTCCGACTTCAGCCAGGTCACGATCTCGCGGTCCGTGAGTTCGAGCCCCGCGTCAGGCTCTGGGCTGAAGGCTCAGAGCCTGGAGCCTGTTTCCGATTCTGTGTCTCCCTCTTTCTCTGCCCCTCCCCCATTCATGCTCTGTCTCTCTCTGTCCCAAAAATAAATAAAACGTTGAAAAAAAAATTAAAAAAAAATTAAAACAAAAACAAAAACAAAAAAAAAACCCTTCTCTCTCACACACACAAACACAAACAACAGCTCTGATGGATTACAGATATTTTTCAGCATGCGTTCAAACAAAATTCCAACCTTATATAAACACTTCCAAAGAATGAGAAAAAAAAGGATAAATACCAACTAATTTTTTAAAAAGGACATATACAAAGCAGTCTTGCTTCATGAAGAGATGCAAAATGCTCAAACTAAACATTTAAAAATATAATCTAGCGATGTAGAAAAAAGGTGTTACAACATGACTAAGTTGGTTTAAAACAGGAATGCCAAGTTGGTTTAATTTAGAAAATCACTTAAGCATAATATAAATTAACATTTTCATTAACAGATTAAAGAAGAAAAATCATATAAATAACTCAATAAACTGCATTTAATATAACTCAGTATTTGTGTGTGATAAAAACTTTTAATACTGGGAACAGAAAAGGACTTTAAAAATCTAATACAAGGCATCCACACAAAAAAATTCATACTTAAAAGGTGACATGTAGAAAGAACTCTTTTTAAGAAGCAACATTACAAAGATGTCCATTATTATCAGCACTGGGGATTCTAGCTCCCAAATAAAGGCAAACAAGAGAAATAATAGGTATAAGGCTTGGCAAGGAACAAATAAAACTTCACTATTTGCTGATTATGGTGATCTATTTTGAAAATACTCTGAGAATGTACATATAAACTATTAGAATGTAGAAGAGTGCTTAGTAAGCCTTCTGAATAAATAACAAATATGCAAAAGATAACTGCATTTCTGTACAAAAATGAGATACAATGTATTTTAAAGTACCAAAACTATACTGAAAAAATAAACTGGGAAAATCTCAAAATTTTGTGAGACATTAAAGACTAAACTACAAGAAGTATCCCATGGTCTTAGACTTAAAGACTTGTTATAATACTGAGATCAATTAGAATAAAAATCCATTTGAAGTTTCTAATAGACTATGGACATTCTGATTATATTTCCATTGATGCACTATGTGATAAGGCTTATGCTATCAGCTATCAGGATTTATTTTAAAGGTGTAGCAATTTTATGCAACAGTTAGACAAACGACTGATGGAAGTTCAGAAGCTGACCCAAACATATATTAAAACACAATTTAAAACAAATGGAGTATTAAAAATCAATGGTAAAAGGGAATCTATTCAATAAACAATGCTGTTACAATTAGCCACTGAAGGGAATAATAAAATTAGATCCTTATCTCAAAGTCTACATAGAAATCACTTTCAGATGCAGATAGGTATAAAGAAATGTAGAAGACAATACTTTAAAACTTAAAAATATGTTATAGGAAAATTTATTAAACACAAAATAAAAAGAATTAAGAACTTCTTTTCATCGAAGAACCATAAAAACAAAACGTGAAATGGAAGAAGGTATTTGCTACATGCATAACCAACAGATAATTAACATCCAGACATGTAAAGAATTCCTAAAATGCCAAATGGAATCACAACTATATCATATACCTATGAAAATATATTTAACCTCCCTCATTAGTCATTGAAGAAATGCAAATTTTAAGGTAAGATTTCACACCTACCAGATGGCAAAACTTTTAAAAAAGGGGATTGGGGAAGGAAACATCAAGGGTCAAAGAAACAGCAGAGCAATGGAAATTCTCATACCCTGGTAGTAGGAGAATAAACTGATACAATAATTTTGGAAAACAGAATGAATTTATTTTATAAAGTTGAACATATGTATACACTGTGATTCTGTAATTCTATATAAATCTACCTTAGAGTAGTGCTTCTCAAACTATCCATTGTGAAAAACCAGCTGTATTTATTAAAATTTCCAATCTGTTACAGATCAATACTCATGTACAATATAATACAAATGAATTGCTAGATAACTAGTCATGTGCTTGGATGCTGCAACTATTAAAGTTTCTAAACATTTTCAACTTTTATACTTACTTTGTCACAGAACAGTGACAGTTTGCAAATCAGTACTGGTCCGTGAAACACAGTTTTAAAAAGCATTATGTTAGAGCAGTGCTATTTAAGAAAATCTATAATAACAGAAATGTTGTATATCTGAGCTTGAAAAGCTGAATTCTAAGTGTGTTTTCTAATCACAAAGGGGTGAAATTTGAGGTCAACAGCAGAAAGAAATTTGGAAAATTCACAAATATGTGAAAATTAGACAACACACTTCTAAAGTTGTCTAATAGAAAATACTTGAAAACAGGAGAAAATGAAAGCACAACATATGAAAACTTCAGGTATGCAGTGAAAGTTTAGTAGGGAAGTTGAAGGGTCTCCATTTTAGAAAGGCTCCATCTCTGTTGTTTATCTGTGAGGCCCTACTTATTCATGTTCCATATTTTGTCTCTGAATAAGCCAAGGAAGCTGTGTTCCCACTTCAAGGGGAAAGAAAAAAAGTCAATCATTCTCTCAGTTTTGTCCTAGGCCCCAAACACTTGTTAACATCTAAGAAGACCCAGATCCCAAACACATTTCAGGACATTAGCTTCAAAAAACCTCATTTGTGACTGGCTTCCTACCTTCAGTAATTTGTGGAATATCATGTATCTTCACCTGACACTCACCTTTGATTGGACCCTACCGTGGATTCCTGAAGGAACCACAGACCCCTTTCTAACATAAACCCCAAGCTTTAAGAGATGACTCATTCTGCTTTCCTTTCCAAGTCTCCCAGAGACACTGCTATTCTCTTTTACTTGCACTGTTCATTAAACTCTGTTTCCATTTTCTCTGGCTCATGTTTAATTTCTAACCTGTGTGAAGCCAAGGACCCTCTTCCCTGGTCCTGTGAGATGCCACTCTGGGTCCTCAGACGCAGCCTGCCAGCATCAAAAGCAATTATTAAAGGGGAAATTTATAGATGTAAATGCTCACATTTAAAAAAAAAAAAAAAAAAAAAAAGAAAGATCTCAAATCAATAACATAATCTTCCACCTTAATAAACTAGAAACAGAGCAAAGTAAATGCAAAGAAAAAAGAAGAAACTTAAATAAAGTTTAGAGCAGAGATAAAGAATAGAGAACAGAAAAACAAAAGAGAAAAAATCAACAAAATCAAAAGTCAGCTCCCTGGAAAGATAAATAAAATTGATAAACCTTTAGCTAGAATGATCAAGTGAAAACAAAAAGAGAAGATTAAAGTTACTAAAATCAAGAATGAAAGCAGGGACATTACTGAGGACTTTATACAAATAAAAAGGATTATAAGAGAATACTATGAACAATTGTATGGAAACAAATTAAATAATGTAGATGAAATGGACAAGTTCCTAGTAGAAAATCTGAATGTACCTGTAACAAGTAAAAAGATTTAAATCAATAATAAATAAATTACTAATATAGAAGTCCAGAACCAGATGGCTTCACTGGTGAATTCTACCAAATGCTTAAAGAAAAATTAACATTAATCTTCTTCAAGCTCTTCCAAAAAAGAGAAGAGGAAAGAATACTCCCTAACTCATCCTATGAGACCATTATAACCTGATACCAAAACCAAAACTAGAAATCACAAGAAAACTATAGACCAGTATCTCTTATGAACATAAATGTAAAAATCATCAACAAAATATAGAAAATCAAATCCAGCAACATTTATATGGATTATACATTCTAATCAAATGGGATTTATTCTAGGAATGCATGGTCAGTTTAACATTTGAAATTCAATGAATTATAATACACCATATTAATAGAACAAAGGGAAAAACCATATGATCAATACAATAGATGCAAAAAGCATATAACAAAATCCAACAACCTTTCATGATAAAAAAAAAAAAATACACCCAACAAACTAGGAGTAGAAGAGAAATTTCCTCAACCTGAAGGAGCATTAAAAAAAAAAAAAAAAAAAGAAAAAACAAAAAAACCCACAGATAAAATCATACTTAATGGTGAGCTGGTGAAAGCTTTCTCCCTAAGACCAGGAACAAGAAAAGGATCTTTGCTCATGCCTCTTCTATTCAACATGAAGTTCTAGCTAGGTCAATTAGGTAAGAAACAAACAAACAAACAAACACAGTATCTCACTAGAAAGGAAGAAGTTTTAAAAAAGAAAAAAACTATCACTATTTGCAGATAACATAATTTTATTGAAGAGTTTACTGAAGAGTCTGGAAAAAATTATTAGAGCTAATGAGTTCAGAAAAGTTATAGAATATAAGATCAAAATACAAAAAGCAGTTGTATTTTTCAACACTAGCAATGAAAAAACCAAAGAGAAAATTTTTTAAAAAATCCATTTACACTAGCATCAAAAAAAAAGTAGATAGGAATAAATTTAGCCAAGAAGTGTAGGACTTGCACACTGCAAACTACAGGACATTGTTTAAATAAATTAAAGAAAACCTACATAAATGGAAACACATCCCATGTTCATGGATTGGAAAGCTAACATTATTAAGACTGTAATAATCTCCAAACTGATCAATCTATAGATTCAATGCAATTTCTATCAAAATTCCAACAGGCCTTTTCTTTTTTTTCTTTCTTTTCTTTCCTCCCTTCCTTCCTTCCTTCCTTCCTTCCTTCCTTCCTTCCTTCCTTCCTTCCTTCCTTTTTTGCAGAAAGAGACAAGCTGATTTTAAAATTCATATGGAAATAAAAAGGATCCTGAGTAGCCAAAGCAGTCTTAGAAATTAAAAAAAAAAAAAAAAAAAAAAAAGTTGGAGGGTTCACATTTTCTGATTTCAAAACTTACTACAAAGCTACAGTACTCAAAACACTGTGGTAGTGATATAAGGAGAGACATATAAATCAATAGAAAAGAATGGAGAGTCTGAAATACACCCATACATTTATGGCCAATTGATTCTTGACAGGGTGCTGAGATCATTCAATGGGGAAACAATAGTTTCTTCAGCAAACAATGTTGGGAAAATTGGATGTACAAAAGAATGAATTTGGACCTTGGCTTCATACCATATACAAAGTTAACGCAAAATGGATCAAAGCCTTATATGCAAGAGCTAAAAATATATACTGCTAGAAGCAAAGGTATAAATCTTTGTTACCTTGCATTCGACATTAATTTTTTAAACAGGACCCTAAAATTTCAAGTAATGACAAAAAATAGACAAATTGTAACAATTAAAATTTTTTGTGCATCAAAGGACATTACCAAGAAAGTAAAAGACAACACACAAAATGGGAGAAATATTTGCAAATATATAGATTTGATAAGAATCTAGTGTCCAAAAATATATATAAAAAAACCCTCTTAAAACACAATAATAAAAAGAAAATAAAGAGACAAATAACTCATTTTAAAAATGGGTAAAAGATTTGAATATACATCTCTGCAAATAAGTTCTGCAAATGACCATTAAAAACATGAAAAGATGTTGAATATCATTATCCCCAGGAAAGTCAAATCAAAATCAAATGAGATACCACTTCACACCAACTAGGATAGCTATAATACAAAAGACACATAACAAGAATGTGCAGGAATGTGCAGAAACTAGAACCTTCATATACTACTGGTGGGAATGTAAAATGTTGCAACCACTTTATAAAACAGTCTGATAGTCCCTCAAATGTTAAACATGTTATCATATGACCCAGCAAATTCCACTTCAAGGTATATGCCTACCTATACTGAAAACATGTTTACACAAAACTTGTACATAAATGTTTACAACAGCATTATCCATCACAACCAAAAAAGTGAATGGAAACCAAATGTCTATTAACTGATAAATAAACAAAATGTGCTGCTATAACCATAAATGAAAAATTATTCCACCATAAAAAGGGCTGCAGTATTGATATACTACCACATGGATTGAGCTAAATAAAATAAGCCCAGACACAATTATATGATTTCATTTATATGAAATGTCCAGAATAAGCATATCAATAGGAAAAGAAAGTAGATTACAGGTTGCCAGGGGGTGGTAGAGGGGGAAATTTTAAGCGACTGCTAACAGGTTTCTTTGGAGTGACAGAAATATTCTGGAATTAGTGATGATGGTTCCACAACATTGTTTATATACCCCAAACTACTGACTACACTCTAAAATGGTCAAAATTAAATTTTATCTCATAAAAGTAAAAATAAATCCTCCCCCCCACCCCCCCCAAAAAAAAAACCAAAAAACCCCAACCAACCAGAGCAAGATAAATGCTCAACAAATTTCAGTTTTTTCTTCTTCACCTTCTGGTTTAAAAGATATTGCAATAGGCCTCATAGTTTGGAAATAGTTGGAGCATAAAACAATAGAACGATTATTCTATGACTAGTACATACCCAGAGTTTCCAGGGATTTCTAGTACTACCCAAATTCTTTCCCTGGTTCAAAGGAAAGGTAAAGAATAGCTGACTCTCTGGGATATCCCACCACCTCCACATGTCACATGATTTCTAGCTTCTAGAGAAATAAGGTGCTGCCCAATTTCTGGGTACAAACTACTGGGCTGCTAAGAACCAGTGAGTATACCACCGGGCAGTCAAGCCACGGTCTAGTCAGTCAATGCATCACATGTGTTGTTACCAGAATCTTTAAGCAACCACAAAAAAAGTTGCCAAGAAGTTGGCAACTTCTTACCAACTCCCACAACATGGTCAATTTTACTTTTGCTCCTGGCACCGCCTCTCAGAAACTAGTATCACTAATGAAATGGTGTCACTTTGCTCCTCCTGTTTCGCCCACTGATTCAGTGCTCAATGCTCACTGTTCAGAGCACTATCAATGTTTTCTTAGACCCAGGAAGACTCCATGCCTTATGAGTGGAACTTGTCAGTACCTCAGGCTGTGACAGGGCAATTTTTCACTCTGAGGATTTTCTCTCTTCTCTCTTCTCAAACGAGCAAAGATGGAACTTCCGGCCCTCTGGGGCACTTTTCAACTAGTGAGTTCCACCTGAGAAGATTCAGGTGTATGTTTCCTACTATCATCCTTTTCTTTCATAGGTTTCATGTCACTTGTTTTTCTCTGAACAACTTATATTGCCTTAACCTTACTTTCCCTGGAAAGCCTCAGTCCTATTCAGCCTCCAACTCAAAACCAGACAACTGTTCATTCTCCAAGTCACAGTTTTCCTTGATGAACTTTTCTAATGCCCCCAAGTAGTTTTGGGTGCTCCTTTCTCAGTTCTTACCTTCTTATAACCTCCCACCCCCACCATTAAAGCATGTGTCAGGTTATAACTGTTGATTCTCAGTATACAGTAGAATATAGTACATATCCTCACTAAATTATAAATTCTTCAAGGGCAGAGGTTGTGCCTTACTCATCTTTGTAATGCCAGCACCTAATAAATAGTAAGCAATCAATAAATCACATCTTAAATATGTGAGATTAAAAAAAAAAAGGCCTATCAGGAGTCCTACTGAGACCTTCTTATGGACTAGGCTCTGTGCCAACAGCTCTGTATGCATTCTCTCTCTGAATCTTTGTAAAAACTTGGAGATGTAGGTAAAGATAATATCCCCTTTTTCTGAATGGATAAAATGATGCTTAAATAAGCTAAGTATTTCAGGATTAAACTCAAATTCTGATATCCAGTTCATGCTCCTATCTACTTTACATTCAAAGGGAAAGGATAAATTAATATAAAAGGATTTTTTTAAGAGAGCATATTTCAACATTTAAGTTGGGAATTATCTATGGTATCTTAATGGAGGCTTCTTTATGAGGCTTTCTAAAATAAACAGCCATTGGTATGAATTCTTGCAAACAATGGTGTCTCTGATCTTGCTGCTTTTGCACTTCATACCTTAGTATATGCTGTTGTTAGTCTACTAAGTTCTTACCACCTTATTCATCTGTAGAATTCCAATTCACACTTTAAAACTTTATGAGGGCATCACTTTGGATTTGAGGTTTTTCTGCCAAAAATATATTATCATAAGGAGTTTCTATAAATCAGGATTAGTTTATTAATGCAAATTTCTAGACTTGATTTACTTATCTTTCTTATTCACTCTGAATTTTTTCACATGCAGAATCCATTTCTTACTCCTCCTTGTATCTGTAGTGATTGTGTAACACAAAGCCACACATACATTGAGGCATTTAATAAAAATCTTGGCCAACCACATTTCTATGTCTCCATTTGGCCCCTGGGTAGATTTGAGGTATGATTTGCCCCTAACACTGGCCAAGAAGGATGTGAAAAACATCCAGATTTGCTATTGCCCATGTTCCTTCCTTTTTAAAACTTCCTGCTTCTCCACACAAAATGTATCCATTCCTTTTGGTTGCAGAGCCCTTACTTCAATCCAGGTCTGTCTCTTTGCGAAGGTCACGGTCTTAAAGTCTACATATACCTGAGACATGAATCTATTATGGCTTAGGCTAGATTTCAAAGTACACATAAAAACAAAACAAGCACTAGAAAATCTTGGGAGTAGTTAGGCACTGAAGGTAAAGAGAGAACTTTATCTGATGATAAAAAAGATAAATGTGTGTGCCTTTAACTAGAAAAAGTAAATTAATTTTGCTGGGGGGGGGGGTTTAAGATGATTTGATACTAACATCTAAATTGGGCTTTAAAGTAAAACATGTTCATTTGTGGGGGGAAGAGGTGGGCAACCAGGAATGGGTAAGGTAAGAGGCTTTGTACAGAAGACAGCATATGTGTAAAGGCAAGGAGACCTGAAGAAGCACAACATACTGTTGAGGAGGAAGCAGTTTCCTGAATTGCAACAAGACAAGGGGAAAAGTAATAGGAGGTGAGGTTGGAGGTCTAAGATAAAGTAAAATAAAGATAACTGACTTATGTGCCAGACTGAAAATGAGGTTTTATATAAGCTGAGATGAAGGGACTTTAATCAGAGTAGTGACATAACTAGATTTATTTCTGAGAACAACTAACTTCAGTGAAAGACAGAATATGGAATAGAGAAGGCCAGAGGCAGATTCATTAGCTAAAGAGACTATTTACTATCATTCCTAGCCAAGGAATGAGCTAAAGCAACAGAAATAAGCATAACGTGAAGATAGAACTGAACAGACTTAGGTGTTAGGAAGGAGACAAATTCTATAGGAGTTACTGACTAGCTGACTATGGAGGTAAAGCAAGGGATAGCAGAGATTCTGACATTTCTAATTTGGGACCTGGGGGGAACAGAATGACACTATGCTAGAGTAAATATAAACAGAAGAGACGTTTGTGAGAGATGTTAGTGAGTTTAATCACAGAAATGCTGATTGTGAAGGACCTTTGGGACACAATGTTAACCACTTAATCTAGGACCTAATCATATGTTGTTGAATTAATTTGATGTGTTTATGTAGACTTCTCAACCAATGCTAAAATTTTTGCAGATCTTGGATTTTACTTCCTTCACATCACTCACATATAAAGACTTCATTTAAACAACAATAAAAACAAACCCCTGGTGAACCGATTTGATTTGTGGGGACCATGAGTCTGTACATAAATCTAGACACAATTTTATTATCTATTATAGGGTTAAGAAAAATCATCAAAATTTCTAGATTGCTATACACAAAGAATCCTAATATACTTTGTAAAATGAAGGCAATTAAGAAAGAAAAAAGATAACATTTCTATACATTTACTAGTAGCTAGAGGATATTTTCACCTGTAACTCCTGGTTTATCTGCTCTTTATCCTGGAATAATTAGTATCCAGTCTACTTGAGAAAATGACGCGATCCAAGTTCAGTCTTTTATTCACTAGTCACGAGGACTATGGTGTCAGATATTGGCACTTTCAGATAACGTATGGCCTTCAGCAAATTAAAAAGTGGATCCTTAGCTTAAAACTGCAGAAGAGGATAACAAGGCCTATCTCATAAATAAGAATTAAATGCTATATGTAAAAGTGTCTGTAATTATTTCTGATATATAATAAGTAGGCAAGTTAATAGTTTTCCTTCATGAGTTCTTCATGAGTGGAGAGAAAAATCTGTATTTTTTTTAAATATTGTTTTTAATATAAGACTTTGGATATTATATTTTAAAGTCATCTTCAAAGTTAGTAACGTATACTGGTTAAAATGTCAAATACTGAGGAGCGCCTGGATTGCTCAGTCGATTGAGCATCCAACTTCAGCTCAGGTCATGATCTCCGCTTCAGATCCTGTGTTTCCCTCTCTCTCTGCCCCTCCACCACACATGTGGTGCTCTCTCTCTCTCTCTCTTTCTCCCT
The DNA here is from genome assembly GCF_016509475.1 of Prionailurus bengalensis. Classification (NCBI taxonomy): domain Eukaryota; kingdom Metazoa; phylum Chordata; class Mammalia; order Carnivora; family Felidae; genus Prionailurus; species Prionailurus bengalensis. The sequence goes on along the minus strand of NC_057345.1, from coordinate 139,682,057 downwards.
CTCTCTCTCTCTCTCACACACACACACACACACAAACAAAATGGAAAAAAAAAGTCAAACACTGATATTAAGCCTAGATTAAAGTTTATTAGTCATGTGACCTTGATGGAGTTAGCTCAAATATGCTTTCTTATCTATAAAATGGGAATAAGGGAGCTTGGGTGGCTCAGTGGGTTAAGCGTCTGACTTCGGTCCAGGTCATGATCTCACAGCTCATGGGTTTGAGCCCCGCGTCGGGGTCTGTGCTGACAGCTGAGAGACTGGAGCCTGCTTCAGATTCTGCGTCTCCCTCTCTCTCTGCCCCTCCCCTGCTCATGCCCTGACATTCTCTCTGCCTCAAAAATAAATATTTAAAAAAAATTAAAAATATAAAATGGGAATAAAAACTTTACTTACTTTGAAGGTAACTGTGTGTATTTGGTGACTGTGTGTATTAAAAGGCATACTGCACATAAACAATGTTATTATTATGTACCAGTTTGTATGTTAATCCAAACATTAGCTGCTATTATAACTATAAACACTGTAATCCATTTAGTCAAATATAAAAATATATGTCATTCTTACTGAAGAAATAAAACAACATATACATATGTGTATGTATACATGCATGTGTGTGTGCTCCCATGCATGTGAGGAAATGAAAGGGAACCAAGAAATTAAATTCAATACACTGAAAAAGATACCATAAAAAGTTGTATGTTGTAGAAAAACATAAATAAACTTTTAGTCAGAAATAAGATGCAGTGATAAAATTATTAACTAAATTTTAATCCTTGTAGAATAACTATCTAAACTGTCATTTTTATGTAAATTTGGATGATCACAGGAAACATGGAAAAAATTATAGGGTATTTTCATGTATTTTCCAGAAATAAGGACCTTAGGAATAACAGATTTTACATTGATAATATTTAACTCTAACCTGCTTTTAAGAAAGAAATACACAGATGGGCATTTATAGGTCTTTTTATTTTATCAATAAATAATGTAACAATAGCACAAATATTTTTCCCACACAGAAATGATATTTCTGACTTACCACTGATCACCTTATAAGTTTTTTTCCTCTTAGCAATAAAGATCCTTCACTGAGCTATTTATATTATTTTATCTGGACTCTCTTGACTCCCAACAACATGTTTGATAAGAAAATTGACTAAAATACATTTTATAATCCGTCACTAGGGAATTCTTTCTTCTGTGTTTAAACAAAAAGTCCTAAGAGTACTGGATTCATAACCCATCTCTCAGTGCCATGGCGAAAAAGTGTTTATGCATTAATACTAAATAGTTCAGCAACATGGGCATACTAGCTCATTAATCCAGATTTAATCATTTGAAATGAGATAACGGCATGTCCCTATTAGTCTAAAGTTCAACCCTGAATTTATCTATGAAGGAAACCAGCAAAAATAAATTAAGACCATAATAAGATTTAGAAGGAAATGTTTCTCCAATTTTACATACTATTTTCAAGCAGTCTTTAAACTGTTTTAGCAGCATTGATTTACATACCGCTACTTAATATGTGCATTACAAATAAGGCTGATTCATTCAGATACAGAGATGATTCTTCTTGGAAAGAGTTATATCACTATATACATCTGAAGTAAAGATGAATATATTTTTAAACAATTGCAAAAGTCACTGGATTACCTCAATTATTCTGATTTAGCAGTACTCTCAAGTAGCTATCATTGGAAATCCTAGTCTAATGTCTATTAAACATTTGAGTAACTGCAGATATATTTTAAGAGCAAATATGCATATTTTGCTAAGACTAAAATAAGTCTTAAAGTCTTAATAAAAAATTTCATTAATTTGTATTATACATACCTACAGACCTAGGGGCTAAAATGTTTATTACTCATAACTTATTTCTTTCAATTTAAATGAGTAACCCAGTACAAACAACTGTGGTATTTTACAATCCTCATGCTCATTAATGTCACCGATTTGATATTTTGTAGCCAGGTTAAGAATTTAGTAGGTAATGCATTAGGTATTTATCCAAAGGATAAAAAAACACAGATTTGAGGGGGGTACATGCACCCCAATGTTTATCAATAATAGTCATTATCAATAATAGTCAAAGGATGGAGAAAGTCCAAATGTCCATTGATTGATGAGTGGATAAAGATATGGTGTGTGTATAAACACACAGGAATATTATTCAACCATCAAAAAGAATGAAATCTTGCCATTTGCAATGACACGATTGGAGCTAGAGTGTATTATGCTCAGTGAAGTAAGTCAGAGAAAAACAAATACCATATGATTCCACTCATACATGGAATTTAAGAAACAAATGAACATATGGGAGGCGGGGGGAAGAGAGAAAGGGAAACAAACTATAAGAGACTCTTGAAGACAGAGAACAACTGAGGGTTGATGGAGGGAAGTGGGTGGGAGATGAGCTAGATGGGCGATGGTTGTTAAGGAGGGCACTTGTTACGAGGGGCACTGGGTGTTGTATGTAAATGATACACCACTGAATTCTACTCCTGAAACCAACACTGCACTGTATGTTAACTAAGTAGAATTTAAATAAAAATCTGAAAAACAAAATTTAGTAGGTAATGTATTGTAAGTCAAGTATCATAGAAAACCTTGTTCCTTGGCCAAGGGCAGAAATGGCATAATACATAAAACTCTAGAGAAGTGATTCTCAAACTTTAGCAGTAGGCAGAAGAATCCTGTAGGAATGCTTGTTAAAATGCAGATTCCACAGCCCAACTCACTGGAAATTCTAATACAGTAAGTTTGGGGTACACTGTGTAGTTTAATACGCAACTCAGGGGACTCTGAAGCAGGTGATCTAGGCGGTCATTAGTCTTCAAAAGGTTAAAAAATTCCCTGGTACATAAAGAAGGCCATAAAGGATTTTTCATTGACACTCTCCCTTAAAGGTCCAATACTTTTATTTATTTTTTAATGATTATTTTTGAGAGAGACAGACAGAGACAGAGCACAAGCAGGGAAGGGGCAGAGAGATAGGGAGACACAACATCTGAAGCAGGCTCCAGGCTCTGAGCTGTCAGCAAAGAGCCCAACACGGGGTTCCAACTCATGAACCACGAGATCATAACCTGAGCCAAAGTTGAAAGTTTAACAGACTGAGCCACCTAGGTATCCCAAGAGTCCAATTCTTTTATCAGATTCTCAAACAGAGCCAAGACCCAAAACAGGGCAAAAGCCACATTGCCTTTGGTAGCCCTGAAGCCCCAGTAAAACAATCCCTGACCAGCAATGGGATTCCGACAACTTGTAAGATTTCTTCTAGTCTGGTTTTCCTTACCTTTTTTTTATACTTAGAGGCAGTCACCCTGTAATTTTTATAAAATTACCAAATGCTAGTATAGAAACTTTATCAACATCACGTTTCTTTCCAAGAGACGTTGAGATCTGCAACTTCTCTTATTTACAGTTTGGTTTTTGAGTGTTTCTGTGGGGCTCTTTCCTCACCTTCCTAAGTTTGTTAAAATAAAGTAACTACATTACTCTTTATTTAATGTGGATTTTAGAGGAACTGCAGTTTAAAAAAAAAATAATGTAATGTGACTTGATAATGTAAAAGTTTAAAAATTGTCCTTGTTTTTGAGAGGCTAGCTAGCTTCAGATATTCAATGGCATTATTTAAAGAGAAAAAAAAAAGGCTCTTTGGCCTTTAACTTGAAGTTCCCTATAGTTTACTCATAGCTGTGAGAAATGTTCTATCTTTAGGTCATAAACCCCTTTTCTTCCTCATAGAGGCATATACTTCTCATCAGTTATGTAAAGAAAGACTTAACTTTAAAGTGTTATTCAGGCACTAAAAACAAATGGTAGGAAAAACTGCCAAGAAAGGGTATAGAGAGATGTACAATCACTGAATTCTTAGTGTAGCAGTGCCTTGTTCATCAGCATGTTTAGTTATTCTAAAGACTATTATGTAGGAAAAAGGAAGAAAATGTTTTTTTCTGAACCATGGTAACATCTATCTAATAGCTCTTATTATAATAGTGTTTACTATTTCTATCCCCATAGATTCTTATAAAAAAGAAATTCTGCATTTTTAAAAAAGAATACTATATGCTAATCACTTATCTGCAACTTGACTGCTCATCTGAGGCTGAGTAGTGAACAGTATTTTTGTACATCTCTTATGTATTTGTTCACAATGAAAGATAAGGAGCAAATCAGGAAATGAGCCATCTCCCTTAGGTGGCCAGAGCTTTTCTATCCTTTCCCTTTCTCTCGGAGTAAAAACAGTTAAAGACACATTTAACTTGTTAAGACTACTCTATTCTGTCAGAAGATGCTAATGTGTATGCTTCCTTCACCTCTATTTAAGGAAAAAAATCCATTCCCCTAAAGGAATTTCAAGTACAAGCCAACAGGTATTGAAAGTTTTTTGTTTATGCTTTTGGAGTGGGAAGGTTGAAGGAAAGCAGAAGAAAGGCAGTGGAGACAAGGAGACAAGGAAGAATCTTCTTTTGCCTCAGTAATCAATTTCTGCATCAAAACATGTGTAACCTTACTTGATTTAGAGTAACAGGGTGGCAGCTGTGTAAGATATGCCTGAGTGCATGTGTACACTGGGACAAGGGGGAGCACTGTTACAGAGGATAGCCTGTTAATGCCCAGTTCTCATCTTTCTCCCTAAGAAAGACTGTACATTATGGCATGGGGTAGCTTTTTTGGAGGTCCACTGCAAGGCACTTCAGGACATGAATGGCTATATAATTGGCTATTTTTAACTATTACTTTCTGGGACTTCTAAACTCACTTCAATTTCACCTAATTGAAAAAAGTCCCCTCTCCCTTTTTTTAAAAAAAATTTTTTAATGTTTATATTTGAGAGAGAGAGAGAGAGAGAGAGAGAGAGAGAGAGAGAGAGAGCGCACGTGCAGGGGAGAGGCAGAAAGAGACAGAGACAGAATCTGAAGCAGGATTCAGGCTCCAAGCTGTCAGCACAGAGCCCAATACAAAGCTGAAACTCAGGAGCCGTGAGATCACAACCTGAGTGGAAGTCAGACACTCAACCAACTGAGCCACCCAGGCAAGAAAGCCCCTCTCCTAAGTCTCCCCTGGGCTGAGCAAGGATGAGTGCTCTCAGCTATCCTGCTCTAGTCTAAGCAACCAGAGCTGAGAATCTAGAAGCCACTCTCACAGGAATCTTCATCACATTCTATTATCAGTTACAAAACAAGTTAGAGTCCAGATTCTGCAGTGCCATCTGCCTTCCAGCAACCTGTGATCCTGGTGTTTAAGGATCTCTCAAGTGAAAGGCATGAAAATGTTAACCCAGCAGACCTTAGCCCTAGAACAATAATTCTCAACAGTGGCTGCACTTCAGCATCATCTGAGAAACTTTAAAAAATAATAATAATACAAGAATCGTCATCTTCAGATATTCTGATTTAAACTTTATGGCTGGTCTTTGATGATTTTAATGTGTATCCATTAGAAATACCACCTTACATCTAGGAGGAAGAAGTGTGCAAAAACAAACAAAAAGTATTGCTTTGACATGTCAAATTGTTAAGAATGAGATAAGCAATTAATAAATAGTGGATGTATACATATGATAAAGATTAAAATGTGTTATAAAATCTGATACTAGTGTTTGGAGAAATAAAATAGAAAAAAACAGCTGTACTAAAAAACACTATTATTATCATTTATAGCAATTATATATTATATTTGCCTAATTATGAACTTCAACAATGACTCTAAACACCATTAAATGTATAAACCATGTTAGTTTTCATTAGATTACAGAAATACAGAAACAGAATCAGAGGACTAGATACTCTATGCATACACCATATGCTCACATTTAGTGGACATGAACTTCTTTATAATTTAAAATAATTAAGGAAGATATTACTTATCAGTAGGGTGCTCTGATTAAATACTGTACTAGACAATAGCCCAGTATTATAGACCACTGGATTCCGTTTTGCTAAATGAGGAGCAATAGCACATACACAAACTATCAAACATTTTGAAACATAACTAACAGGCCAGTGCTTTTGTGCTTAATTGATACTCACACAATAATGTCATCTTTATATATAAAACTCATTATTCTATGTATTATTTTCATTTGGACTGTAAAAACTACTTTCAAAGATAACAAAATTAAAGAATATACAGTAGTACTCAAAATGAATATATTCAGAAGTTAGATTCAAACAGAGTTTCTATATGCAGAATATCTTTTCATTAGCTTATGATTAAAATTTCAGAAATGTTTTACCCTCATTTCTGATTACTATTCAAGCAGCAGTGGCTTCTGACATTTCAGCACTGAGTTTTCTTCTATCTCTTTTAGTTAGCCCAGGGTAGGAAGTGATTTTAAAAACACTTAAGTGCATCAGAAGAGCTTTCTATTTAAAGGAATTCTTTAGTGAAACCTTTTTCATCATTTACTTTACAGTCTTTATAGGTTCAATTTTTCATGTAACAAATTTATTAAAATTTGGCATAATAAAGTGAATACAGTATGTGTCCCTAAGGGACAAAAAGCACAAATATATACCCCCCAAAATATAAAACATACAGGAAACATTATGCCGTAACTATAAATAATGTAATAATATGAAGTAAATACTTTAAAAAGTTTCTTATAAATCAAAATATCTTCATATCATTATTATCTGGAAGAAAGATATAGTATTACTATTTCTGAGATGACAGATCTAAGGTTGTAAAGCAGAATATGTGTTTTTAACTTCCAGCTATTTTATCTGTCGTCTGTTGCACCACCTTTCTCCTTTACCATATGCATTGTAGGTGGGATGCTTCATGTTGTTACTATGTCTAGCTTTGCAGAATCAACTTTCAAACTCTTTTATTTACTTCTCAAATGTGATCCTATAATTGTGCTTTATTGTCCCCAAGTCAAAGTAAGTTACTAGGATTTGTAGTTTTTCTATTTAATATCCTTGAAGAAAAATTCAAACTTATTTAAACTATAACATCAAAAATACAGAAATTACAATGGAAACAAAGATGAAATCATATAACTTTCTTACAAATCCTTGTAATTTATCTATTAGTTTAATCAAAACTTTATTTGTAGTTGGAATATCCTTTATAATTTATCATGAAGCCTTTATTATCAGATACACCCAGGATTAGTGTATACAAACAGGATTTCAAACCAGTATTAATCAAAAGTATCCCAGGAAAAATTGTGTCTTTAATCTTTTAGCATCCCATTTTTCTTTTTACCCAGCAAAGTACACTGTAGCTTAGCAAATTCAAGATAATTAAAGTAAACAACTTTCTTTACTGAGAAAAAACCCAGAATAAACCCCTGAAAAGTTATAGTGGACAAGAGCCTCAAGAACCATACAACCAACATAATGGTTTACAGGGGCACAGAACTCCCTTTTAAAAATTTTGTACAAATATGGATGTACTGTAAAAAACTATTTAGTAAATGTTAAAGGAAAACCAAAGGAAATTTAAAGAAATTCAAATAAAGTAAAAATAAGCACAAATAAATAAATAAATTTAAGAAGTACAATTTCTCAAAATACATAAACTATGTTCAAGTCCAAAGTGTCTGGTTCAAATTTTTAGGTACCTTGCCTTACTTTCTTCTTTTTCAGCTTCCTGTTTTAATCCAAGTGGCAAATATAAAAAGTCCAGGGGCAGACCTCAGTCCTAGATATACCACTTGCTATATGGCCTTGGATATACCATTCACCTTTTCTAGTAACAGATTTCTATTTCTTCATCAGTAAAACTAAAACACTGAAAATTACATGCCTTTATTATTATCATCTCGAAATGTCTGTCTTACAACTCAACTTGTATCTCTATTCTCTAACTACCTGAAACACTTGTTTAGTCTTTGTAATGTGGATCACTCTTGAGCATCTTGGTCCCTGTCTGTCTTATTTATTGCTGAGTAACTAACTCATAGCAAGTAATCAGTATTTGTAGAGCAAGTAACTGAATGAATGAATGGACTTTATGCTTCTCTATACCACTATGAAAAACCCAAGATTATTTCTTGACTCCTAGGTCTCTCTTTACCTAACTACATATATAATAAGAATCAACACAACAATCCATGTTTTCTCTCTCTTTGAGAAAAATTCCTGCTTAGAAAAATACTACTATTCCCTTGAGTTAGAATTTGATGTCCCTTAGCCACTGTTAGCCTAAAATGTCCACAATAATCTCATGTAAAGAGATTAATTCTTTTCACAAGACAGAACTTAAAAAAAAAAAAAGACTTAGACATAACTTGATTTTTTTAGCAGAAACATAAAAGTGGTTTAATGCCATCAGAATTTGCAAAATAAAGTAACTTGAGTTTTCAAACTAGGTTGTCAGTTGATTAGGATTCCTGAGTCTATGCCCCCAATCATCAGAATGAATATATCAAAATACCAGAGAGAGAGAGCAAGTGTGTGCACAAGCATTTTATAGAAGTTGTTTACAAAATATAAACATTATTTCATGCGGAAAGTAGCAAGGTCGTTGCCTTTCCGTTAATTATCTTCCTATTTTAAATACATATGAAATTGTATTTGTTTAATTTTCTATAATGAAAGTGACATTTTTGTAAAAATCCCCATAAATGTTAGCAAATTATTAGATTGGAATACTAAACTTTAAGTTTTGTTATTTTTAAAAAGAAAATTAATAATAAATTATTGTACACGATAATCCTACCTCCTAAGCAACTATGAACAATAATTACAAACTTGAAATTAGATACTATTATACTACTTGTCTAAGAAATCATTTACAATTCTCTCTCAAAGAGATGGTTCTGAGTCTTTTGGTCTTAATCTTAATATTTTCTGTATCCCAACCAGGCTGTTTATCACTTTCTTAATGCTGAATTATAAACACCACATAATATTTTAAACAACTAAAGAACAACTTTTTAATGTTTCTCTCATGTGTCTTTACAGAAACATACTGTTCTTATAATCCTACTACTTTTCAAAAGCTAATTGTACAATAATTTACTCTTTGAAATTGGAATTACTTTTCACAGAAACGAAATATTAACAATGATGGTTAAGTTTCTAGGATGGCTTGGAAAACTACATTGAGCCCATAATATATAGTATGACATACTGACAATATGAGAAACAGGGAAGGAGTTTTTTAATTAGTTCATGGTGGGGGCGGGAGCCATTGATACCTTTAAAAAAATACTCAATCCTTAAATATCCAAAGTGATAGCTTTAATCTAATCCCATTTATTTTTTTCTTATTTTATTTAAATTTTTACTTATTTATTTTTGAAAGAGACAGAGCAAAAGCAGGAGAGGGGCAGAAAGAGGGAGACACAGAATCTGAAGCAGGCTCCAGGCTCTGAGCTGTCAGCAGGGAGCCCGAGGCGGCTAGACTCAAACCCATGAACCACAAGACCATGACTTGAACTGAAGTGGGACGCTTAACCAACTAAGCCACTCAGTCGCCCCATTAATCCCATTTAAAACATTATTTTCATACAAGTTTTCAGTGAATAAAACTTAAAAGGACACATCCACGGAAACACAAGCCAATAAAATTTTTGAAGAACAGAGTAATATAACTTTAACATTTACTTTGCCAACGAATAGGTGTGTTGTTTGAATACTTAATAAAGAGCAGACATAGCTGGATCAAAATACTGGCACATGAAATATTCTGAATTCTAATTTAGTCTTTCTACTAACTTTTCTACTACCATGCTTTAAAAGGTATGAACTTTCTGTATGTCTCTGTTTCTTTATGGGAAACAATGGGGAGGTTTTTCCCACTATGTTTCAACAATAAGATAAAAAATTTAAAAATAATGTAAAGAATTTGGAAAATACAAAATCCTAAATAAAAGTCTGACATAGTTTTCAAGGAACTGTAAATTAAACTGAATTTGTTTTATTCGGCAAATGAAAAATTACCAAGTTAGACACTCACCATATTTAAGCCATCAGTTTTTCAATATATAATTGCTAGAACAGTTAATGTTTTTAACAGTAGTGCCAGACATTTTTAAAGATATATCTATATGTATATGTGTGTGTGTGTATATGTATATGTGTGTGTGTACATATACATATATATGTATACATATGGGACCAATCAGTTTATACTTTATACATTTACATATACATATATATGTATACATATATATGTATATGTACACACACACATATACATATATATACACACACACACACAAATATATATATATACATACATACATATACAAATGTACACACACACACACACACACACACACATATATATTACATACCCTGATCTTATTAAACAATCCTGAGGTGGGCATAATTATTACACCTATTTTACTAACGATGAAACTGAGGCAGATAGGAAATGGTAGAATAAGGATTTGAATCCAGACAGACTGGCTCTCGAGTCCAAGCTCTTAACTTTTAAAAAAATATTGCCTATTTTTTTTAATTAAAAAAAATTTTTTTTTTGAGAGAAAGAGAGTGCAAGTAGGGGAGAGGGGCAGAGGGAGAGACAGAATCTTAAGCAGGCTCCATGCTCAACGAGAAGCCTGACATGAGGCTCGATCCTACAACCCTGGGATCATGACCTGAGTTAAAATCAAAAGTCAGATGCTCAACTGACTGAACCACACACATCCCCTAATACTGCCTTAAGTTTGATGTGGAGAAACTAGACAAAGAAAAGTAACCTATTTGTATATTATTTCACTTAATAAGAATTACCAAAAGCACTGCTGTAAGCTAGGAATAGAATATTTACATTAATGAAGTATGATCATTTCTTCAAATTTCTCTAATACCTGAGCCCAGCAGTATTTATAGGTACCCATTTTATTAGCTGAGCACAGGAAAGCAAAAGTAAAGAGTAGATTAGGTCCTCATGGGTAGAATTTCAGGGAAAGTTTTAAAGTATTTTTAGGAGTAATGGATAAATTTTTTTTAAAAGAGGAGAAAAAATTAAATTCATAATTTCACAAAGATTCTGAAATGTGGTTATTACTAATAATAGAAGCAAAGAAAGAAAAGGAAAGGAAATTAAATTTTAGTGAATGTCCACAACATGCTATGACTTCATATGCACTCTATTATTTAATAATCATAACTGTGTGAGAATGGAGTCACTATGCTAATTCTACAGATAATCCCCCAAGTTCAGAACCTTAACAGCTAGCTCACCAAAGGCTACGTACTATACGCTCAGTATGTGGAGCCAGTGCTCAAACTGAGGACTGCTTCTGAAGCTCTAAAAGTTGCTACATATTAAACAAAAAAAAAAAAAAAAAAAAAAAAGTATGGTTATCACTGATCATCTGTGAATACTATAGTTGTACTATATAGCTTTTTAGTATATCTCAAATTCTGGAATTGTGATACCTCCAACTTTGTGCTTCTTTCTCAAGATTGTTTTAGCTATTCAGAAGTGTTTGTGTGGTTCCATACAAATTTTAGTATTATTTGTTCTAGGTTAAAAATGCTGTTGGTATTTTGATAGGGATTGAACTGAATCTGTAAATTGCTTGTGGTAGGATGGACATTTTAACAATATTATTTCTTCCAATCCCTGAGCATGGGATATCTTTCCATTTGTTGTGTCATCTTTTTTTTTTTTTTTTTCTTTTTAGAGGGGAGAGAGAGAAAGAGTGAATGCATGCACGCAGGAGAGGGGCAGAGGAAGAGAGAATCTTAAGCAGGCTCCATACCCAGCGTGGAGCCTGACACAGGGATCGATCTCACAATCATGAGATGATGATTTGAGCGGAAATCAATCAATTAATCACACTTAACCCAACAAGCCACCCAGGCACCCCTGTTTCATCTTCAATTTCTTTCATCAGTGTTTTATAGTTTACAGAGTACAGGTCTTTCACCTACTTGGTTAAGTTTATCACCAGGTATTTTATTCTTTCTGGTGTAATTGTAGATGGAACTGTTTTCTTAATTTCTCTTTTGGCTACTTCATTATTAGTATATAGAAATGTGACCATTTCCACGTATGAAACAAATAAGTCACAGGAATAATAGGTACAGAAGAGGGAATATAGTCAGTGGTATTGTAATAGTGTTGCATGGTGACAGATGGCAGTTACACTTGTGGTGAGCACAGCACAACATACAAAGTTATTGAATCAATGTTATCTACCTAAAACTAATATAATGTGTGTCAACTATACTCAAATAAAAAATTAAATAGTTCATTCCAAATATAAAATATAGAAACATACTATTGAATATTTAATTTTAAGCATATATTTCCTAACCTTTCTTTTCCAAAGCTATAGGTTTGTAACAGTGTAAAGTGCTATTTGTCTCACTTTTACATTCTTAACAGACTTTTTTGTATTGGTGCTTACAAGCAGTGCATTATATCAAGAATATACTTCTGAATGTTTTTTCTGGTCGTTAAGAGGATTAAATAAGATAATGTATGTAAAACACTTAGCAAAGTGAATGGCAAAAAGTAAGCACTTGATACATGTTAGTGATTTACTACTGCAGTAAAAAATCCTATCCAGCATTCTTTAATCATAATCATATTTTTCTTTGAGAAAGAGAGTGCACATCAGGGAGGGGCAGGGCAAGAGGGAGAGGGGATCCTAAGCAGGCTACATGCCCAGCGCACAGCCTGGTGTGGGGCTTTTCCTCAGAACTGCGAGTTCATGACCTGAGCCGAAATAGTCAGATGCTTAACCGAAGTCACACAGGTGCCCCATAATCTTACTTTCTAAACTTAATTTGATAAAGGAACTTTGGTGGGGGTGTGTCATACCTATTAACTTATCACAGAACTAGGGATCTCTGGAACACACTTTGATAGAAAGAAAAACAGGAAGGTGTAAATGTAAAACATAGAACATATCAATCCCTAAACAATTCCCAAGTGATTCCTCATTTCTGTTTAAAAAGTACCTTGACCCATCAGAATTATTAAATTAATTTGGTAAACTATCTTTTCAAACACAGTAAGCTTCCCAAACACTTATGGTCTATGAATCATCAGTGGTCAGCTAGACACTGCATGAAAAATAAACCAATGTTACTGATACCGTCTCATTAAAAATGCTTTATAAATTAGTTAAAACACAAATAAGTGAATAAATAACACAAACTCAATTCTGTAGTTTTTAATTTTAGATGTTAACTTGCTTTAAAACCGTGGTTTGCCATTTCTGAAAACGGCAGAAAGTGAAGTTCAAGATGACCAGATGGATGACGCACTGGCAGAATTCACCAACCAATAGTAACGTGATACAACTTGTCCCTTCAGTAAATGCTTATATATATTTACCTCATCCTTACCATTTAACACATCTTTGCAATATTTTGGTCTTATACTAACTAAAATGACTTAATCTATTTTTATAATGTTCTTAGTATTTGGGATATTTCTTGAACTTTTAGTTATTAATTACATGGTTTCTTACTTAACACAGACAGAAACCAGTGTTAAAAGAGGCTTAAAATTTAAAGATCAACATGAAGATATTTTATCAGCAATATAAATTAAATGGAAAATAACAATTAAAAATTAAATTTCTTCAACTTTGTCTTTAAGCTACAACTTCAATTGAGATACATCAATATTTTCAAAGCTAATATTGAGGCCTGAAATAGTTAATGCAACTTAATAATTTATAATTAATTCTGAGTGTACAAATTATTCTAAAAATTAGCAAAATAAAGTTGGCATTGTACTGTGATTAGTAATTCTACTTTTCTTAAGGGAATTAAAAAAAATTTATATTCTAATAACATCAACACAAATATGCCCTAGATTTGCGACATTCTGTTTGTGAATATGATGTCTTCTACTCTGTTTGTCTTGGTTTGCTACAGATATCACATTATATGTTCAGGTGCCAGTTAAAGGTCTTCTCAAGATGTCCCACTGAATGTGTCCCTCACAATCATTTGCTATGATATCCTATATCAGCCTACTATACTTGCAGACTTTTTCTTTTTCTTATTTATAACTCAATCACACCCTGGATATTCTCTTGAATACATACAAACATCAATTTTAATACCCTTTCTTCCTTTTCTTTTCTAACCTCTACCTAGTTATGTTTAGGGCATGATGTTATGTTCACTACTTTCCATTGTTATCTGTGTTAAAGAGGTTTTATGAGACCTCATAATTCCATGAGAAAAAGCATTGAGTTTTAAACTGAAATAAAAGTGAACTCTTGGGGCGCCTGGGTGGCGCAGTCGGTTAAGCGTCCGACTTCAGCCAGGTCACGATCTTGCGGTCCGTGAGTTCAAGCCCCGCGTCAGGCTCTGTGCTGACAGCTTAGAGCCTGGAGCCTGTTTCGGATTCTGTGTCTCCCTCTCTCTCTGCCCCTCCCCCGTTCATGCTCTGTCTCTCTCTGTCCCAAAAATAAATAAACGTTGAAAAAAAAAAAAATTAAAAAAAAAAGTGAACTCTTATAAAACAACCCTTTTATATGTGGTAGTAAATTTTTGCATTGAAAATAAAGAATATTAGTCTAAGTATAAATATTAATCATAAGGAAAAGAAAACATTGCCCTACATCTTGCAGTTTGGTTCCTACATTAATCCCTAGCATCACCTTTTCCTATGCACTCTCTAGTTCTTGAAACTTCTGTCATGCTGACCTTCATTTAATGTTAGGTACTATGTTCCTTCCCCCTCAGTACCATTGTACGTACTATTCCTTCCTTTCAGAAAACTTTTCTCTCTTGATCAAGTTAACTAATTTATCAAGATTTCAGTTAACTAAGCACTTCCTCCAAAAAACCAAAAACCAAAACTAACTTCCCTTGATCCCATTGATTGGTTAAATTATCCTTCTAAGAGCCTCATATTAAATCCCATGTACCTCTCTACAGCAATTGGAATAGTTCCAACCCTGCATTCATTTATACAATTATTTGATTACTATCTTTACTCTTTAGGATACGTTCAAAAGAGCAAGACCTATGTCTATTTTTGGTCACTATTCCAGAGCACATAATTGATGTCAACATATATTGGCTGAAGAAAGACACTGGCAAGGCACTGGTATAAAAAAAAAAAAAAAAAAAAAAAAAAAAAAAAAAAAAAAAAAGAGAGAGAGAGAGAGAGAGAGAGAGAGAGAGATAAGGAATACTGAGTACTTAAAATGACCCCTACATAAGAGAAAAATCACTGACTTCTCAGATGAAAACAAAATACACAGCCATATATGATAGAACTCTTTAAAACCGACATTTTTCAGGAGAAAAAAAAAGTTCAATTTGTGATGGTACAGATAGGTGGATTGGTAACTGACATGAGGCAGCCAGATGGAAATAAATTATGCCAGATGCAAATAAAACTCAAGTAAATGGAGAAAATATAAGCTATATCTTCTTGTTATTTTTTAGAATTTATATGTAAGATTTACAGTTTTAATTGTATACTAATTACTATTGATCCTAGGGACCAACTTGGGTATTAATTTAATTATGAAAAGAAAAAGAACCTCAGCTAATATCCTTGAATAAAATTTTCTTATTTTTTTTAATTTCTTTTTAAACTTTTTTTTTAATGTTTATTTTTGAGAAAGAGCAAGCAGGGGAGGGGCAGAGAGAGAGAGAGGGGGTACAGAGCACCCAAAGCAGGCTCCATGCTGACAGCAGTGAACCTGATGTGGGGCTTGAATTCACAAAATGCGAGATCATGACCTGAGGTGAAGTGGGACGCTCAACCAACTGAGCCACACAGGCGCCCTCAAATTTTCCTGTTTTAACTACATAGCATTTGATTTCTAACTCTTTCAGAATATATTTGCTTCGGGCTCCTGACAAATTTTCCTGTCATAACTATAAAGAACTATTCACTTCCTTATGTTTTATGTAAGTTATTTTTTCCCTATTTCTTTTCTGACCTGCATTCTTGGAAATGAAGTGTTAAAAACATAAATGCAAGGTATATTATTTCTAATGTCTGTCTTAATTTACCAAGTTATTTTGAATTTTAATCCTAGCTTTCAAACTACTAAAAATAAGCTCCCTTAACCTCATATCGCATTGGAAGCTTTGTCTTAACTTGAATTACTCTCCTGAGCCAACCTATGATTTCTCCTCTACCTAAACTCTGATTAACTCATGTCCTCCCAAGAAGCCCACTGTGATTAACTCTACAGAATTCTAATTGTTTCTTTACTCTGCGTATTTTCATACTCAGTTTGATGTTATTTTACAAAAGCTCCTGAAGTGTTTTTCAAGTACATATTCCAGTCACTTAAAAAAAAAAAAAGACTTAAAGTTAAAAACTTGTTTTATCTTTGTCTTCTATTCAAACCAGTACCTGAATACAGAAAAATTATAAAAATGTTAAGTGACTATGCCATCTGTATTTTGAATGAGGATATAATAATTTGGAGCACTGATTAAAATAATAAGAGTCTATCTTAGGTCCACCACATATTCTATCTGATCTCAGACTGAAACTGTCTTATCATCACCACTTTATGACTGACATTCTTTACCACCAGTTCCCCAGTTGATATTTTCCCAAGTTCGTGAGAAATTCATTTAGCAATAAGAAGCAAAGTATTTTAAAGTCAGGATAGATCATATTCATTGTTCCTCCCTCAATTGACAATGCTTTTCACCCTGTTAGATAAGATTAGATCAGTCTAACAGACCTTATTCTGTATCGAGCTATGATGATTGTTAGCCAATACTCAATTCTCTTCAAGGTATTCAAGGGGATATATTCATGTGATGATTAGGGGATGGGACTGCAATTTTCCTGGGTCATTCTTTTTCTCATTCCTTTAATACATAAATATTTCTTTCCATTATAAAATTACTACATGAATATAAACTTATTGTTAAAAATAAACCCAAGTAAAGTATGCAAAACTGTAAGAGTTCTTAATTTTCTACCATCCCACATACTTTCTATAAACCAAGGATATAATCTGCTACATATTTTCCAAATCTTTTCTTAATATATTTACATAAACATAAGGCATATATTTTATGCAATTTTTATTTTACAAATATATGTACATATGGTATAAAATATGTATTATATGCATGTAAATATAAATTCTTATATTTATTCTGTTTGGGCAATTTTTTACATAAATGGGATCATACTGTACACATCATTTTGTGCCCTGTTTTCAGTTTAGCTTATCTTAGAGATCTTTCCATATTTTTTAGCTTACAAATCCAAATTTTGCATGGCTGTTGTTAGTTCTTTTTACTTTTTTATTATTATATTTTTTACTTTAGAGATGGTGAGCATTGAGTGGAGGAGAAAGGCAGAAGGAGAGAGACAGAGAGGGGGAGGGAGAGAGAGAGAAAGCAAGAGAGAGAGAAGGAGAGAGAGAGAGGGAGAGAGAATCTTAAGCAGGCTCCATGCTCAGTGCAGAGCCTGATGCGGGGCTCATTCCCATGACCCCGCAATCATGACTTGAGGCAAAATCAACAGATGCTCAATCAACTGACCCACCCAGGCTCTCTGGTTGTTGTTAGTTCTTATCCTCAAACACTCTAGGTAGTATTTTTTAACTTTCTTATAAAATTTCAAAATAAATGAATCCTTTCTTTCAGTGCCAGGAAAATGTGTAATGTAGATTTTTCCATTGTAATGTATTTTAATTAAAAGCATTATAGCAAGTATTCATTGAATTTAATATGATTTTTCATCTTTCCTAAAATGTTTAAGCCTCCTATAAACTTGTATTTTAATAAAAAATATATGTATGTACATAAAGAATGTATAAATTTAGTAATCAAGGTCTAAAATTAGTAAAAACTAAAATTTATTCTTATAAAAAGAGAAAGCAATATAACATAGCAAATTTGCCTAGTCATTACAAAATTAAACACATACACACATAATTCATTTTCTAAATCAATGAGGTAGAATGAGCAAAAACAGTGAAGCTGCTGAAGAAATGTTTTTAAAGAATTCTTAAGTTTTCAAAAGAAAAAAAATTAAATAGTTTACCAACATACTTAGAACATAGAAACCACAAACAGCAGAGCAGCAGACCAGAAAAGCAACATAAGATTAAATTAAAATCTGTACTATGCGGGTCTAGTCTCCTCACATACACAAAACACTGGAGTAATATGACTGTTACTTTTGTTTTCTATTACGCAACATATCGCTACTTTCTTCAAACTGGAAACCCGAGTTGAATCAATTAGCTAACAAACATCTACTATCAAATTTATTAATTAAAAAAAAAAAAAACTAAAAACTAAACTGGCCATTTAAATAAGATATACAATAATATAAGCTGTTTGGTTTCATTATCAAAAGAAACTGCTAAAGAAAATGCTTTACTACTGGTAGAAAATAAACTTCATCTTTAGACTTCTATGAAAGAATTAATGTTAATACCATCTAAAATGAAAAAAGTATTCACAAGGAATGGCATAATTTAGGAAGGCCTATGGCTACACAAAATCATTGCCATCATTAGTGGTGATATTTGTAGCTGGTATAAGCTTTCTGATATATAGTGAACTGAACACTGCAGCTTTAATTGAAGTTTGAATGTTATAAACAGTTAGATGTCTGGCTCTGGCCTGCATTCTAATACCATCAGCAGAACAGAGATGGGAAGTATAAACAAACCTTTTAACTAGATTACAGTCTCTAAAATGGCCAAGAAATCCTTCAGCAAAAACTCGTGTGACAAATGTGGAAGAAGGAAAATGATTTTGGAATAATGCTAAAAAATAGCCTCTATAGTTCTGTCATTACTGCAACATGTATTTGACTTTCTAAATATTTTTATGTTGCTTAATATTCATTCATTAATGATACACTTTACATTTGACTTTCCAAATAAATAAAAATACTTTTTAACTTACATAGCTGCTGTTTTTTAGATCAGTAATCCCAAGTAAGGAAAGTTATTTAAAAATCAATACGTTTCTTTTGTTGGATGTGGAATACTTCCCTCCTCCAACATTAGTGACTGTATATATACAGCCAAGATTATTATTTTTAGATAGTAGTAACATTAAGATTGTATAAACTAAGTTAATTAATGGTCACCAGATCAGTAGAACATGTCTGGACTCAACGTATATAGCAAAAGATGGCTTTGGATGCAAGGATAAATCTAATTTTGCATTCAGTCAACCTGAAGAAACAAACTTCCATGAGTTAGACACTAAATTAAAAAAAAAAAAAAAACAAAAAAGGGCAGCACAAGAATGTAAATTTTAACACTAGCCCCATACAGAAATGTTTCCTCTCATTGCCTGAATGTTGGTTGGTTGGCAAAGAACTCAGTGAAGCATGGATGTGCAAAAATTTTTCACCACTGCAAGGCTGGTGACTGATTTATGTAACTCATTTTAGTCCTTTAACATAATATGTTCTAATAAATTATTCAATGACACAAAATTTAATTACAAGTTCTCTAAGAAAAGGTTATATAGGTCAACTGAAATAGGACTCAAGTTAGAATTAGTCACCTACAACTTTGAATGAAGTGTATGCTTTACACCAGTATGATGTCATTAGTGATTTTCTTTTCCATTATGTCCAACTACATTAGAAGATATGTCTTTAATAGATGTTAAGCCTGGTTCTCACCTTGTCTTTCTGAAAAATTCTGAGTCATTCCAACTTCTGAAATTTTACATGATATAGAAGTACCTCAAACAGAAACAATGACAAGTAAGAAACTTTACTTTTAATCTTTATATTTAGGTATTACCTTTGGGTAATATAGGTACCTTTGGGTACTTATATTTAGGTATTACCTCTTAAGAATTACCTTTGGGTTATCTAAGGAAATTACTGGAGACCAATGACTTATTCTATCTGACCAATTACTTAGATTGTTCTTAAAAACAATAAAACTAATTTGGTATAAAATTTCCTTTCTGAAGTATAATAGATAACAGAGAATAGTTCCTCAGCATTTAAAATATTTTGAAATTCTACAGGACATAATGCATTGGCATAATTGCTTATAGAATGATATCAGCAACTTATGCATATAGGATGAATGTGTATCTACTTAGGATAAATATGAAAATTACTTGATTAGTAATTTTTACAAATTACTCTTTTCTCCTAGAAGCAAAGAATGTAAAAATCAACTCTAGTTAGCTAGATCAAAAAGTATTTTAATTCAGTAGCTGCTTTAAAGAATAATAATTTAGGAATCTGGAGAAACCAACAAGTTGTCCATTCTCATACTAAAAATATTTCTGACTTTAAATAGTACTAAAAAGAATACATTAAACTTAATTCTATATGTGTAATGTGGTAATTATGAAAATCTTTTAAGATACAGGATCCAGAAGATGTGTATATAAACACTCAAGCATTAGACAATATAAAGTCTCCTCTATTTCGAGGTTTTCCATTATCAACATTTACATTAAAATGTTTATAGTAAATATTCACTGGGTCACAAATTGTTGGAACTTTCAAACTTCATGTAACAAAATGCTAAATGTAACTCATGCAAGAGAAAAGGAAGTTCAATATGTAGAAAGCCTAAATGTAATTTTTGCCATACAAAGAGAAGATTGACTTTACTTTTACAGCTGACCCTTGAACAATGAGAGTGCTGACCTCTGCGCAGTTGAAAATCCAGTATAATTTCTATCTCCCCTAAAAGTTAACCACCAAAAGCCTACTGTTGACCAGAAGCCTTAACCAATAACATAAACAGTCAATTAACACACATTTTGTATGTTACATGTATTATATATTGTATTCTTATAATAAAACTAGAGGAAAAAAGTTAAGAAAATCATAAGGAAGAAAAAAATACTTACAGTGCTATAAAAAATTTGCATGTAAGTGGACGAACAGTTCAAACCTGTGTTGTTCAAGGGTCAAGTGTATTTTACTTCAAGTTGCACACTGATCTGTATCTATGCTCCTTATAAAGAATTGGATTTTTTTAATTGTTTTTCTGTCCTTGTAAACTTTTAGAAATTTTCCATCACTCCATCAATAAGTTACTAGGGCAATGATTTTAGTGATGTTTACCAGAGAAATTACTGACTGATAAAAGTTACTGTGTCTGTATTTTAAATTAAAAAGTTAACGAATTTACTGTGATTGAATATTTTGCTGCTATATGTAAAATGCTGCTTTGTCAGTAATAGGTTTCCCCATTTGTAACATGGGAACAATGTTCAAAATTCACAGGATGAGTGTTTTGTTATTTTGTCACAGTATTAGATACTTATAATAAATGGTAATTATGATTAGTACTAAAATAAAAGTTAAGAATGACTTTGAAAGAGATCAGATTGACCTTCAGGAATCTATTTACCTGCACAAGATACTGTACCAGCAAGGGAGCCCAAGCCCCTCCTCCTTCCAAATTGTGAATCAATATTACTCTAAGAGGTACAGTTTAAGAAGGACAAAGAAAATCCAGGAAATCTCTCTCTAATCTTTAAATTACATACGAAAGCCATGATAGGAACCAAGATAGTATTCTTTGGTTTTGAAACATCCATTAACTAAGAAATTAATAACTCATTTTACTGAAGTTACATAACATAGTGAGGATTAATAATTGCAACTAACCAATTTAGAGGTAGAACTGGAAAGTTTCTAATGAGAATCTTGGAGAAATTTATCTAGTACACAATGAAAATTCCAAAACTCCTGAACAGCATATACCATAATTATTCCATGATAAATAAATTATACTGTTAGCTTAAACTATAGAAAATAACTAAATGATCAAAATGAAAATGATGTACCATGTATTCCAATGAACCATGAAAGATAACCTGGTATATGAAATGTAAGAAGAGAAGTTACTTTTGAGAAAAAAAAGTTTAAGTTTGGAGAGTTTGGGTTTTGTTTTTTGTTTTGGAATAATTTTATAAGAGATACTTTAATAAACAATGTTGATAATCTTCAAATAAAAGTATGTATCAATAAAATACTAGTAATGATGGTCACATAGACTATTTTTATGGTCTAAAATTAGTGAATTATATACAGAATAGAAAGCCCCAGAATACAGTATTAAGTGGAAAATTTTTCATTATATATTTCTATTTTAATAAAATACAGCAAAATCCTTCTTAAACATGCATTTTTCCACCTAACAGTATCCATTTATTTAGTTAATATAAAATTTATTTAGAAACATCAAAATAAAGTTATGACCAATATACTTGTGGAATACAATTAAAATACCTCTTCACATTAAACTGTAGGGACCATCCTTGTTTCTCAGATGCCTAGCACAGTGCCTGACAGACAGTAGATGCTCAAAAGATGTTTAATGAATACCTAAGTACAATCTGTTTTGCACATACATTCAAAATCCAGACAAGTTTGCAAAGGTACATAAGTTGGACATAGGCTTTCTGGCTGACTTCATGGGGTCCCACTGATGACTAGGAGTAAATCTTCATATCCATAGAAAACTGGAAAGTTGATAAGTGTCTGGGTAAGGACCAAAAAAACAAAGTCAGGGAAACATGTCACCTAAGTAACAGTTGCTTTATAGAGCTGGTAAAAGTGGCCTAATCATTCTAGTAACCTATCGCACTAGTCTCTCAATGAAATGAAATTTAAGTGTATCTTGAATATTTGCTAGGATATTTTTAATAGGAATTTTTTGAAATCTCTCACTAAAAATAAATTACTTTTGTCAAATTGTATCCTGTACAGGATTAGAGGGAATATGTTTTTACTTTCTATGAGTACTATATTATTAACAGGATTTGATTTGGCTAATAGAAAAAGTGACAGCTACAGTAAAAATAAAGAAAAAAAAATTCATAGTAGTGGAGAAATTGTAGCAGGGAGGAGAGGAAAGGAAAAAGGAAGAAAGGAAAGGAACCCCACATATGGGAGTAAAGAAATTCAAATATGCCTAACTCTAATACCAATTACGGCAATTAATCAGTAGGGCCTACTGTGCACCGGACACTGTACCGTGAGGGATGTAAATCTTAAGATACAAATTTTTAGTCTTAAGTGGTTCACAAAGCAAGACTAGCAGGTAAATGTTTATAATACAATATGGGTCATTATTATATATATGTCTCTAATCCAAGCGTAAAAAGCATATTTACTGATTAATTAGAAGTGCAGAGAAAACATAAGCATCAAGGGAAACAAATAATTCTCAAAATAGTAACTATCCACAATGAGAGAAATCAGTACCTTTTAAATCAACAAATTATTGAATTATAAATAGACAAAATTTTGGCTTAAAGCTATTTACCTAAACATTCTTAGGATAATACGCCTCTACATAAAATCCTTAAGTGCTATAGACAAAATTGTGAATGACAGTTTCATTTCCAACAAAAGAAAATGAGGTCGTGCAGCACAGGAAATGTTAAGAGACCTAAGTTCTCTGGTCCATGCTCTGCCCACTTACAGGCCTTGGAACCTAGGTAAGTTCCACAAACTCTCTGAACTTCAGCAAAATGGAAAACGAAGAGTTGGATAAAGTGACCTCCAAGATGTCACTTAGATGAAAATTACAATCTTAAAATATGTCTTAATAGTTAAAAAATAAGCTAGAATAAAAAAGGTTTTTTAAACATAAATCATTATCCAACTCAGAGGAAGTCTGGAAATCTCAAATTATACAGGGTTAGCCAGGGAGTGGTGAGATAAAGGAATGTTTTCAAAAGAAAAGCAGACATATATTAAGTAAAGGTATTATACTCAAGACTGTAAATTTTCACTCAGCTGCCGACGGGGCAACCACCATCCAATTATCTGCACAATTCGCCTTATTTAAAATTGATTTCTTCACTAAGTTCTACTTTCTCCCTCTTATGTTAAGGTTGCTGAGGTATTAGAGTGAGGACAAGAAATCCTAGGTGGACCTGGAATATTAGTATTGATGTTGGGAGAAAAACTTGAACTTGACACAGATTTCTGCTGAAATGCACCAATTACACCTTAGAGAAAGGTAAGAAATTGTTCAAATTTATAACAGAAAGGAAGGAAATAAGGCCATATTGTTTATTGCTACAGAGCTTTTTTCCTGTGTCTAAATGTCTACTCTTGTACACATTAATGAAAATTTACAGAACAAGTTTCTACATTTGCAATGCTTTTCTGCCACTAAAATATAAGCTTATTATATTTTGGCTTTGCCATAAAAAAATAAAAAATTAAAAGTATTATCCTGTTTTATAATATTTATGTCAAATATCCATCTAGATTTATTTTTCTTCAATCCTTTCTATTTGATCAAATTGCTGTTTTCATATTATCAGTCTGATCATAAAATTGCTGTTTTACAGAAGAATATTTTTTGCTGACATAAATTACGGGATCAGAGATACCAATGCAGTTACAAAAAAGGGTGTGTGTATGTATGTGTGTGTGTGTGTGTGTGTGTGTGTGTGTGTGACAGAGAGAGAGAGAGAGAGAGAGAGAGAGAGAGAGAGAGAGAGAGTGTGTGTGTGTGAGAGAGAGAGAGAGAGAGAATATATGAATGTGTGCATCCATCTTCAAGGAAAGGATAAAGAAATGTATGTATGAAACAAAATAACACTTTCCAATGTAAGCTCTAGTAAAAGGCCTATATTGGAAACATACTTTCTAGCATTTGTGAAATAAAATACAGCACTGAAATCGAAAGCCACAGTGATTTTTATGAAGACTGTTATTCTATAAACCTAAACCTGAATTTATCTTTCAATTTATGTCTAAACTACAGTGAATATACTAACTACAACTTCATTATTTGACTCATGAAAATATATTTTTGAAATTTGTCTCCTTTCACATATAGTGAGCAATTTGGTTCAGTACCCCAAGAGATGAAAAACTCATCTCAATTTACAACAGTAAATAAATAATTCAGTTAAAATTGAAAGTGGTACCAATCCAGCAAACTATTGATGGAGAGGTTTGGCCTTCCATGAAGCCAGAACAACATAAAGTTTTCAATGGGGATTACTTGTTCAGACAAGTTACAAAGATAAGAAAAATATCCAGATTAATTACAAAATAGCTAATATTCTCATCTTGTGGAAAATATCAAGAACCTATGTAAGGAGAGACAATACTAGTGGTATTGAAACTTTAAGCATTTTAAGCTTTGAACTTTATATGCTAATATAGGAAACAAACATTTAACAAAAAAGGCTGTAATACAAGTCAAAACCTAACCAAAGGCCTCTATCAACTAAAAATTTGAAATCTCCCATGCAAGTCAGACACAACAACAAAAAAAAAAAAAAAAAAAAAGAAAGAAAAAGAAAAAGAAAAAGAAAGAAAGAAAGAAAAATTAAACCCAGAAAGCAAAAACCAATCAAGTCTGTTCCAACACTGAAGTCAATTTCCAAATCACATACAGAACCAAAAAGGGGAAAACACTCAGGTCTACAAATGGATAAGCAGTTCCAATACAATCCAGATCCCGACATTTTCCCACTCAGAAACAAATGCAGTGGAGCTTTTCCTGGGGAAAAAGGAAAAAAGCTCTCCAAATGAATTTTTTCAAGTGACATCTAGAAAGTGTGCCTCTTTCTGTCTCTTTCCCTGGCGCCTCATTGGAGGAAGGAGGGGGTTGTTTTTGTATTTTCCCCCATTGGAGCAAGACACAATCAGATGTTAGCTGGAGAAGAGAAACCACTTTTGACAACAGCAAATAAAAATAAAAGTGCCCTTCCTCCTCTGACAGGATGGGCACCCACCTCACACACCCCTCCCCACTCCAACCCCTCCTTCACTCCCCCCCCCCCCAGCACCACCCCCTCCTCACCCCGGAGCTCCACTGCGTATGTGGTTTGGTGCTACTGTTGCCCCGGAGTTAAAGTCAGAGCCAGAGGAAGGCAATGAAGCCCCCACAGACACACTTACCTTTCCTGCCCCCCACTTTTGAGTGCCTTCCCTGGAGCTGTGGAGGATGACACAAAGGGTAATAAAGGGGGGGGAGTGGAGGAGGAGGAGGCGAAGGAGGAGGAGAGCTGGGGAAGTGGCTGCTCCTGGGTGTAGTGAGATGTCTCCAGCCAGGGCCAAGCAGCAGCAGCAGTAGCAGCAGCAGCAGCAGCAGCAGAGAAGGGTCTGTGTTGCTAAGAGGCTTTTGGTCTCTTTCTCTCCTCCTCTCACGGCCAAAGAGGAGGAGGGTGGAGGGGGCTCGGGAGGGAGGCTAGTGGAGGGGTGAGGGGGTAGGAGTCGTGGATGGGGGTTTTCGAAGAAGAAGAAACTCCTTCTTCTTCTCTCTCAGGCTCAATCCCCCTCTCAGGTCTCAGGGCTGGAGGGTGGGGGAAGGAACTCAGCCGCCTTCCCCCCACCCCCCTCAATTCAAGGTTGAAGTGGGGTAAAATTAGTGTCCTGTCCCTTTAAAAATAGAAATAAAAGGTGCCCCCCCTCTGCCACTGCCTCTCTCTTCATCATCAGCTGCTGCTGCTGCTGGGGTCTCTCTGCTGGGGGGGGGAGGGGGGGTTCGGGTAGAAGAGACGGGAGGCACTCACTGCGCATGTCTCTCTCTGACGGGAGGCTGGTTGGTTGAAGGCAAGAGGAGGGGGAGGGGAGGAAATGATCTGGTTTCCCAGAAGGCTCCGAGGCACTTGCGACCCGGAAGACATTGTAGCAGGGGGTAGAGGGGCGGGGGCGGGAGTAGGAGGAAGTCGCTACTCTTTAACAACCCCCTGACCCCTCCTACCTCCTAAGGGAAAGTGGAGGAACGGAAGTGGGCGTGGACGGAGACTAATGTAGGTCACGTGTTTGGGCGGGAGTGGGGCGGGGTGGGAGACGCGCTGCGTGCGCGGGGAATGCCGGGAGTATTGGTGTACCGTTGGCAGTGGCAGGTGAAGCTGAGCTGTCTACGCGGCCAGGGGCGCTTGTGAAGCGGTTCCTGTGGTGGCTAGATTGCTGCTCTGCCGTGGTAAGGGCGTCTTTTGTGTGAGAGGTAATATGGGCTAGGCTGGCCTCGAAACGAAGGCCTAAGGTCGCCAGTGGTGAAAGGCGAATCGAAAAGAATGAGGACGGAAGGTTGTGGAGACTCAGAATGCGGGAAGGGGGCAGGCTTGTCTAGGCCAGGCAGGCCAGAAATCTGGAAGGCCACTTCTGTCTCGTGGCTTTCCTCGTGAGGCTGCCTACGAATCTCTGAAGCTTGTAGGGATTCCTCATGAAACTAGGTCTCTGGCTGGGTGTTGACTACACCCGATGGTGGTTGTAAGGAATATGATGATACTGCTGTCAGAGAGAAATGGAATCTTTGGAGCCTATGCAGATGACTGTTGACTGCTTCAGAGCAGGGGAAGAGAGAAGCGCCATGTGTGAATTTTGACAACTCAGGCATTAGATGCATTGCTTGTATTAGGTATTATGACCATTATTCCTTACTTCGCTACCCTCCTTGGAATTCTGGAGTGGTTTTTGGGGAGGGAGCAAGCTTGGGAAGTCTTGAATGGAATTTCCTCTTTATAGCTTGGCGTTGTTGCTGCAACAAAACGCTTATGCTTGCTCTCAGAAAGCGATATGGGATTGTGTAGTCCTCGATATGGAGGAATGTAACGGTTGATAGAGAAGAGACATCACAAATTTTTCCTTTTCTGTGGTGTAGATAAGTGATTTTTAAATGAATATTTTGCTTTAAGTTTTTTTGGTTACTAGTCTCGGATTTAGATCCTTTGGTTTCTCAATTAAATGCTACCTATTTTTGCTGGAAATGTTTCCCTCATAAGATAATAATTCAGACTTTTAAAGGATTCGTGTATTTACATCGGTAAGGCTTTTTTTCAGTAAAGTCACACCATTTTTCACATCATTTCATAAATCTTAACTAGAACCATTTCAATCTTTAATTTCTTTTGTAAAAGTACTTTGAAAGATTATCATTCTGTATAGTTTCTTTTAAGGCCAATAATCTAAAATTCCTCATGTTTGTTCCTCATACAGGTATTTAATTCTGTAATAATTATTCTTTAGGATACACTATCAATTAAAGTTGTTACTTGTTTTCTACATTTTACTTAAGCTTTGGCAATTAACCCTATTTATGCATCATTGCCTAGTACTTAACTGCTTTCTTTGTGTGCAGTAATCTTGTCCAGTGGAATCAAAACTAGAGTCCTGTGCCTTAAAGTGTTGTTTATATTGTAACCAAATATATATCATTTTATAAAAGAAAGAAAGTCACAGCAAAGTAATATAAGTGCTTTAGGTAACAAATTTTAATTTCTTACGTTAAAATACTAAATATGCAAAAAAATACACAGATCATAGGTATACAGTACGATGAGTAATTACTAAGTGAACACTGAGTGATCACTACCACAGTCAAGAACTAGAACGTTCCTAGTACTGGAGACCTACTCCTCCCCCCATCAATTCCTGAATATTCCTCCTGCCTCACCACTACAAGAGGTTAACAGCAACCGGATTTTTATGGTAATTATTTTCTACATTTATTTCAAGTATTTTTTAACCACCAGTGTTGGCATTACTACCCGATTCAGATGAATTTTATCTGTGTTTTACCTGTATGTAAAAGAGTTACACGTTATGTGTTATTTTCCTCACGTGTCACCAATATTTAACCCAATTAGTACATTTAGCTATTGTTCATGTTTTTTTCATTTTATATAGTAATGTCTATAGTGTGATGTAGTCTTTTTCTGAATAAACCACAATTAATGTAACTCATCTAATATTAATAGGCATTTGGATTGTGTCCAGTTTTTAGCAGTTACGAGCAATGCTACTGTGAATGTTCTTGTGCATGTATTTTTCCACGCATAGCATGCATTTTTGTAGAATGGAGATTATGCCAAACTTTTCCAAAATAGATCAATTTAAACTCCCACCAGCAGTATATGGTAGATGCTTTTTTTCTACAGTCTCACCAACAGTTGATGTCTTTTGTTGATGCCAACATGATGAGTGTGGCTTTATGTTTTTACAGTTCCCTGGTTATTAATGACCCTGAGCAATTTGTAAAATATTTGTAGGCTGTTTGGATTTCTTATTTGAATTGTCACAATGTTTCTATTGGGTAGTTTGTGTTTTACTTAAATATTTGACTAGTATCGCAAATATCTTCTCTATAATTGGAGCATTTCTCGCTTCCTGGATGATTTTTATCTTCATTTCATTCCTTACTGGTTTATATGCTAATTCCTATTGTTTTAAATTTATTTGTAACTTTAACTCGAAGAAGTTCTATACTTGTGCTACCCAATACTGTAGCCAGCTTGTGGCTGGCTATGGACCACTTGAAATCTGGCTGAAAGTGTTACTGAGGAACTGAATTTTTAGTTTTGTGAAGTGTTAATTTAAATTTGAAAATTGATACTTGATTCAGTTGTTGAAAAATGCTTAAGTATGTTTGGAACAACTTGGGTATGTAAATGAATTTTCTCAACTGTTTTTGCATCTCTGAATTCTCTTTGAGGATCTTTTTCCTTTTGCTTTTAGTACACTGTTTAGAATCTTTTTTTTTTTTTTAATTTATATTTTGAGAGTCAGAGACAGAGGGTGAACTGGGGGGTGGAAGTGGGGGCAGCAAGAGCTACAGAGACGCAGAATCCTACGCAGGCTCCAGGCTTGGGGCTGTCAGCACAGAGCACGACACAGGGCTCGAACTCACGGACCACGACATCATGACCTGAGCCAAAGTCTGACGCTTAACCCACTGAACCATCCAGAGCCCCTAGAATATTTTTAATTCAGGTGTACTGATGGCCAATTACCTTAGTTTTTTTGCTTACCTTCCAAGTGTCTTTTTTCACCTTCAATCTTGAAGAAAGTTTTGGGTCTTTTAAATTGTAGGATTGTGGTGGTTTTTCAGAATCTTGAAGATAATGTTCCATTGTGGGTTTTTGTTTTTGCTTTTTTTTTTTTTTTTTTTTTTTGTTGTTGTTGTTGTTGATTTTGAGAAGTCACCTGTCAGTCTAATACTGGCTGATTTGGAAGAAATCTTTAAAGAATGTTTCTTTGTCTTAAGTTTTCTTCTATTTCTTTATGGCATTTTATGTAGAATTTTTTTTTTCCTGTTTTGAATTAATTGAAATTCTTGAATCTGTGGGTCAGTGTCTTTTTAAGAAGTAAATCACCTATATCTATTCTTACTGTTTCTAGCTACTTACTAAAAATTACTGTGGCTTTTATTGGCACAGTATTCATAATTGTTGTTTGTGACCAGTAATTCCAATTTCTTAATTTGTAATGGGTCTGTTTTTGCTGGTTTATGATTTTTCTTGGTTTCATGGTTTTTCATGTGTGCCTGTGTGCCAGTTGTTGGATTTGAAAAATTATAAGAATATGTGAGTCCTAAGATAATGGTATCTTTTTCAAGAAGCCATGTTTTCCTAGGAAAGGTAACAGGCACACTACCAGTCCCAAGTCACTTAGTTCATATTCAGGACTTCAGAGTAATTCTGTTTTACACTTAACTTTAAGTAGGACTTAAGTCATGAGTTCTACAAGTTCCATTTTACTTCCAGTTCTTCCTAATCCAAATGATATTCCTTAAGATCTCAACTTTAATTTGAGTGATGATTTATTTGCATCTGGATTTGGTGAGTCTTGTGCTTCGATTTTTTTCTTCATAGCCCAGCAGAGCTACCCGTAGTTCAGCCTTTCTTCTTGTTTCTCAGTCTTTTCTTCTGGATAAGTACAAGTCTTCAGGAAAAAGTGACTGACTATGGTGTTTATTTTTCTGATTTATCCTCCTGTATTTTGGCATGTAATTTCATACTGCTTTGTTTCTTTGGTTTTTATTGTGAAGGTTTTTTGTTGGTTTTAATAGGATTGATCTGATCTGCCGTTACCATATATGGAACCCTTATCCTCTTTTCTTTTCTTTTTAATTTTTGAGATTTGATTTCAAGATCTTTCTACTTCCAGCCAAAATTGTGTGTTTTAACTTGTCATACATTAGTTTAAAATTTTTCAATCAAATTGGCCTCTACAGCATAAGATGCCAAGGTAATTAAAATTTAGAAAATATTTTCAAATATATTTTTTTAAGTATTAAGTTTCAAATGTAAACGAACATGCACTTGAAATATTAACTATTTGTACATGGCTTATTAAAAAAAAAAAAAAAAAAGCTTAATTTATTTATCACAGGTTCAATTCTCCAGAATGTGGCCCACCAGAATTGCACCATGGTGGGTTGAAATGGTTGGGCCTTTATCTCCACACCTTGCTAGGCCCCAGGGAGGATGTGATGTTGGAAAAAGTGACTGTTAAAGCCTTTACTTCCCCCTCGCTAGGGGCAAAAACTTTTAAAGCTTTTTTTTTTGGCTAGTTCTTTTGATATTTAACTCTGTATTTACAAATAACATCTTATATGCTGCCACTTGATTTTTCCATGTTAGACATTATCCGTTGACTTCCACAGTGAGCGATGTAAATTTGGTTTTTTTCCCACAAATACCCAAGCCCTGCGCCCCCCATCATTTCACTGATATCTTAGTTTTTGGTAAATAACCATCCTATGTCTGTGTAGTTTCTCAATATTTATCATTAATTCAGCCCCGAACAATCTGCTTGCTTATTGTCAGCACATCTGCATAGGTTCAGAAGTATCAATTTTTTAATTTTTTTTTTTAAATCAGTTTATCGCTAAGAAATTTCTCCTAGAACATTCTGATCTCCAGTTTAGGCTGGCTCCTTGATGTGGTTACCCCTCATGCAACCTCTCTCTATTCTGTGATAGATCCTGTATCCCATGTAATTCTTCGTTTTATGTTAATTTTTGCATCTCTGAGTTTTCTTTGAGGATCTGTTTTCTTTTGCTTAAGTACATGCTTCAGAATTTCTTTAACATAGGTTATCATCATTAAAAGATTAATGGTTATCCATTAAGGTTAATTATCCTCATATTATTTGGTCACAATCTCCAGTAGCTATCTGAGAGGCGAATGGTCTGAGGCGTTATGTTCTGTATGTAAATATCTTTAGATTACCCTAACTTAGTTTGGATGTAGGATTTTAAGTTGGAAATGTTTTTCTTCAGAATTGCAAAGGAATTCTTAGTGTCTGATATAAAATCTGAAGCCATTCTTATTTTCAACACTTTGCATTTCACTCTTTTCTTCTTTATGGAAGCTTCTGCACCCTATTTTTGTTTGAAGCTTAAAGAATGTTCCCAGTGTTCTGAAATGTCACAGTGTTTGTTGTGAGGTGACTTTGCTGTGCATTTCATGGGTTCTTTCTGTCTGGCAACTTGTTTTCCTTACCTCTGAGAAAGTTTCTGATACTTGTCCTGTAATATCCTTACATCTATTTTTGGTTCTGAAGCTGCAATTAGATATTACACTCTTAGAGCCGTTTCTTTTCTCCCATTTTTAAAATCATCTTTCAGTCTTGCTTTACAGTTTTTTGGAAACTTGCTTGATTTTTTAAACATTTGAGACTTTAATTTTTGTTGTTATATTTTTAATTTCCAATACCTTTTTTGATCTCTGCATTTTTAAAATGGCATCCTGATATTTTTTTCTCTTTATGGATTTAATTGAAGTTTTGAATGTTTAATTGAGTTAAGCATTTAATTTAATTTTTTGAAGTTTATTTCTCCCTACTTACTCGGTTTTCTCTAAGTTATTCTTTCTGTTAGGATGTTTCAGAGGCTTTCATCTTAGAAGTTTTCCTCAGCTGTCTTGTGATTCTTGGTTGTGTGTTCAAATTTATGTAAAGGGCATCAGGAAGCTATTTCAGGCTGTGAATTTGGCTGAGGCTTGCTAGTTATTAATGGTTCTCACTGGAAGGATTTGTCTGGAGCATATTTGTGGGGGGATCACCGACATCAACTTTTTATTCATTTGAAAGCCTTTTCTCTTGGGCTAATAAGAACCCAATGAGTAGAATTTTCTAATCTTTTGCCTCTGATCTTTTGCCTTTTCCTGTCAGTGGTTCTCAGCTGTGACAATATGACTCCCAGAAGACATTTGGCAATGTCCAGAGACATATTTGATTATCAAGAGTTGCAATTGAAAACTGGTGGATAGATGCTGCAGATGCTGTTGAACATCCTATAATGCATAAGACAGCCACTCACAGCAAAGCATTAGTTCGAAATGTCATTAGTGCCTATTATGAGAAACCCTGTTCACAGAAGGCATAAGTTTGATTGCCAGGGATTTGAGAACCAGCTGAAAACAGCACAAGAATCACAACATTTGATTTTTTTTTTATATGATATCCTCGCCTTCTGTTGTGTCTGGTATCTCCCAATGTAAAGTCCTTTTCTTACTCTGTAGAATCTCTTGTCTTCTGATGGAGTGGGATAGAGGCTTCCATTTTAATTTTAACTGTTTTAGGAATGTAGATTTTTGAGAGATGGCTTTGTAAATGAATTCTATTGCAAATTAAAATACTGATTATTAAGTGACCTTGTTATGTGTTTATTCTATTTGAACCGGATTGGCTGATGAGACTGTGTTTTATGAAGTGCTTAAATGAGAAAATAAGATGCAAGTTGAAGATTATAAACTAGGAAATGGGTGAAGTCTGGAACTGACAATTGTTCCTCATCCTTCTATTTCAGTTTTATTACCCCATTTCACTCCAGATTTTTCCCAGGTGCTTATTTTCAAAGAAGCATCTTTTGGGGTTGCTAGTTTTTCCTGATTTCTTCTTCCCCTTAATAGTATATTCTTTTCCCAATGTCCCTTCTCATCCCAATGTCCCTTAAAAACACAATAAAATCTTAGATATTTTACTTCTTCCTTGAATAATGTGACAGATTAGTATGAAGTTTTGACCAAAAGATTGAGATCAGATTTGACAAGATTAAAGGTCTAAGTATGTTAGCTTTTCTTTTGGTGTGCCTACACATTCTCACTTTCTCGCATCTTGCCACCATTGTAAAAATAGACATTTTTTAATATAGATGACCCAGAAATGTCACCTTATATTGTTTTCTTAAAGTAATCACTTCTAGGTTTGTGTATGTTTTAGTCAACTTACTTTACAATGAGTAAAAAGCAATGTATTTTCTCTAAAAGCTGTGTTGTAGCTAATAACTATTAGACTTCTGTCCAATGTGTTATATATAGCATCATCCTGATGCAATGTCTGATGGGTATCATGTATTAAACTTAGGTTGAAACGAATTTTACATGTGTAACATGTTTAGAAGCTAAAATAAAATGTTTATTGTCCTAGCACTGAAAACTTTATATAGTCAAATTATATATTACTTGATTTAAATGTGCAACATGATTTTTTAAAATTCAAAAAAGGTAATACATTCAGTGTAAAAGTGGTGAGAAAAAATGAAAATAATCTGTTATTCCTGCACCTGGAAACAATTCTAAGATGTTGATTTATGTAATTTTAGTCCTTTTAATCTGTTTCTATGGATTTATTAACAGCCAGATCATAAAGTTTTGCCGTGTACTTTTATTTTTAAGAAAATGTTTATTTTGAGAGAGAGAGGACATGGGAGGGGCAGAGAGAATGGGAGAGAGAACCCCAAGTAGTCTCCATACTGTCAGTGTAGAGCCTGACCTGGAGCTTGAACTCCCAAACCATGAGATTATGACCTGAGCTGAAATCAAGAGCCACCCCAGTGCCCCTTGTGTACTTTTAAAAGAAATAATATGTAACTAATATCTTTCCAGTATATTACATACTGTTACAAAATAGTACTGTGTATATTTGCTTTATATTGTAGAAATAACCTGCCAGCCTCTGGGAGTTATGTTCCTAAATAGTGCCATGATCAGTGTTGACAAGAACAAACTGTAACAATTTTTCTTATTTTTGTATATAAATATTCTTACTTTTTGCGTTTGTTAATTTTTGAGAGAGAGTGTGTGTGCGAGGCAGGGAAGGGGCAGGGAGAGAGGGAGGCAGAGGATCTGAAGTGGGCTCTGTGATGACAGCAGGGAGGCCAATGCAGGTCTTGAACTCAGGAACTGAAATACCATGACCTGAGCTGAATGAAGTCAGGTGCTCAATCGACCGAGCCACCCAGGCGCACCAGATAAATTAGTTTTAAAGTATTTTTACTCGTGTGTGTGTGTGTAAGTATGTGTTTTTCATGTTTTATTTTTGAGAGAGAGAGAGAGATTGAGAGAGAGAGCACCTGCCCGTAAGCAGGGGAGGAGCAGAGAGAGAGGGAGACAGAATTAGAAGCAGACTCCAGGCTGAGTTGTCAGCACAGAGCCTACACAGGGCTGGAACTCATGATCCCTGAGATCATGACCTGAGCTGAAGTCAGCGCTCAACCAAGTGAGCCATCCAGGCACCCCTAAAGCATTTTTAAAGTAGCTAATATTTCCTATGAATTACCATTATTGTTTTGCAAACATTTCTGTACGGTCATATTTTGCTAAAACAGATTTTGTCTATATGTTTTACTTTACAGAAATTTTTACTTCATTTTATAATCTGTATTAGTAACTTGAAACTATGTTTTTGGTACTTACATTGCATTTTCACAAATCTTCTGTAAGTTTGTGTTTTCATCTCTGTTTTTCACAAATTATCATTAAAAAGAGTAAAGCAGTTTTGAGTGTGTATTTTTGCATGTTTTTTGGGGTCACCATAGTTGTCCACATGGAAGAGTAAGAATTGTGACTTTTGATCATTTCTTCCTTTCTTTTGGATTTTTTTTTTAATAAACTTTTTTAGAGCAGTTTAAGGGTTTAGAGAACAATTAACTTGAGAGTACAACAATTTTCCATATATTCCTACTGGCCTAGGTCCCCTAGCATTAACCCAGTTTACCTTATTATTAGCTTCTTGCCTAGAGTGGTATGTTTGTTACCATTGATGGACCAGTATTGATACATTAGTATTAAGAAAAGTTCATAGTTTAGATTAAGGTTTACTCTGTGAGTTGTACATTACACGTTTTGAGAAATGTATTATGACATATATCCACTGTGACAGTATCACAGGAAAATCATTTAGCTGTCCTAAAAGTCTTCTGTGCTCCACCCATTTTCCCTTCTCTTGAATTCTTGGCAACCATGATCTTTCTGAGTATCTCCATAGGTTAGCCTTTTCCATCCATAGAGCTGGAATGATACAGTGTGTATCCTTTTTCAAATTGTCCTTTGCTCCTAGCAATATGTGTCTAACTTTCCTTCATTTCTTCTCATGTCTTGATAGCTCATTTCTTCTTAGCAGCAAATAATATTTCATCTTATGGATGTATCACAGTTTGTTGATCCATTTACCTATTAAAGGATATCTTTGTTGTTTCCACTTTTTTGTAGTTATGAATAAAATTGTTACAAACAATCTGGTGCAGGTTTTGTATGGACATAAGTCTTTAACTCATTTGGATAAATACCAACATGTCTGATTTCCAGATTGTGTGGTAAGAGTATGCTTCATTTTGTAAGAAACTGCCAAACTCTTCCAAAGTAGATGTACCATTTTACATTCTAGTCTTCAGTGAATCAGTTCTTATTATTGTATGTCCTCACCAGCATTTGATGTCATCATTTTTTGCGTTTAGACATTCTATCAGGTATAGAGCAGAAATATCATTGTTTTAATATGCAATTTTCTAGTGACATATAATACTGAGCATCTTTTCATATGCTTATCACCTATATATTTTATTTGGTAAGGTGTCCAGATCTTTTGTCCATTTTTTTAACTGGGTTTCTTTTTTTTCCATTTTATTGTTTAAATGTTCTTGTATGTTTTGTATACCGGTCTTTTATCAAATCTGTGTTTTGCAAGTATTTTTTTCTCAGTCTGTGGCTTGTCTTCATTCTCTTAACAGTGTCTTTTATAGAGCAAAAGTTTTTAATTTAAAATTCAGTTTATCAATTTTTTCTTTTCTAGATTGTGCTTTTGGTGTTGTACCTAAAAATTCATTGCCAGACACAAAGTCACACAGATTTTTTTCTGTGTTCCTTTTTAGAAGTTCTACGGTTTTGTGTTTAATGTATAGGTGTATGTTACATTTAATTTTTGTGAGGTTTAAGTGCTCTGTCAACTCAGTTTTTTACCTGTGGGTGTCCAGTTCCAGTACCTTTAGACTTTTATCTTTTGAATTATCTTCTCTTCTTTGTCAAAAATATTTTTGTGAGTCTATATCTGGGTTTCTATTTTGTTCTATTTATTTATTTATTTATTTTTCTATTTTTTCACCATTACTACACTCTGCAGTTGACCCTTGAACAACACAAGTTTTAGGGTTGCAACTGCCTGTACAGTTTAAAATGAGTGTGTAACTTTTAGTTCCTCCCAAAACTTCACTACTAATAGCCTACTGTTGACTGGAAGTCTTAACTACTGATAACATAAACAGTTGATAATACCTGTTTTGTATGTTATATGTGATATATGCTATATTCTTAAAATAACCTAGAAGAAAGAAAATGTTAAGAAAATCATAAGGAAAATACACTTACAGTATTGTACTATATTTATTAAAAGAAAAAAAAAATGTGTGTGTATAAGTGGATCCAAGCAGTTTAACCCTTGTTGCTCAAGGGTCAATTGTATGTGTTACTTTAGCTTTATAGTAAGTCTTGTAGTAGGGTAGTTTCTGACCTCCAACTTTGTTCTCTTGCAATATCATATTGGCTCTTCTGTGTCTTTTTCCTTTCCACGTAAACTTTAAAATCAGTTTATATCTACAGAATAACTTTAGAATTTTGATTGGGATTTCATTGAATCTATAGATTAAGATTGAAAGAACTGACATAATAACAATACTGAGTCTTCTTATCCGTGTAAATGGAATATCTGTTCATGTATTTAGGTCCACTTTGATTTTTTTTAATCAGATTTTTTTAGTTTTCCTCATGTAGAAAGTAGTTGACATTGGTATATTAACCTTGTATCCTACAACTTTGCTTCAGTAGTTTATTAATTCCAATAGTGTGTGTGTATTCTTTGGGATTTTCTCCATTCATGATCTTACCATCTACAAAGAGATGATTTTATTTCTTCCTCCCTATCTGTATACATTTTATTTCCTTTTCTTGTCTTACTGCATTAGCTAAGTGTTCAAGTATCATTTTGAATACCAGTGGTGATCCTTCTTGATCTGAGTGGGAAATCATGTAATTTCTCACTATTAAAAATGGTGTTAGCTGTAGATATATTTTTTTAGATTTTTTTAGCATTAAAGAAATTCCCTTCTAGTCCTGATGTATTTTTGAATTGGTATTAGATTTTCTGAAATGCTTTTTCTGTATCTCTTGATAAAATCATATTTTCCTTCTTTTATTCTATTGTTGTTATGGATTAATCATTTGTTTTAGGAATGGTGAATGAGTCTGGCATAGTTAGAATGAATCCCACTTATTTTTATGTATTGTGTGATTTAGTTCACTACTACTTTGTTGAGAATTTTTGCATCTGTATTCATGAGAGATATTGGTATGTAGTTTTCCTTTCTTGTAATGTCATTGTCTGGTTTTCCTATTAAGGTAATGCTTACCTCATACAATTAGTTAGAATGTATTCATTCACCTTTATTTCCTGGAAGAGACTTATCATTAGTAGGGAATTACTATCATTTGTTCCTTAAATGTTTGGTGGAGTTTACCAGTGAACCTATCTGGGCCTGATGGTTTCTGTTTTGGAAGGTTATTTATTGACTCGATTTCTTTAATACATATAAACATATTCAGATTATTTTTCTTGCATACATTTTGTTAGATTGTGCCTTTCAAAGAAATGGTCCATTTCATCTAGGGATCAAATTTGTGGGCAGAGATGTTGTTCATAATTTTGCCTTATTACCATTTTAATGTTTAAAGGATCAGTGCTGATGGCTGATTTTTTGCTGTTTCCTCTTGATTCATTCTTAGAAATTCCATCTCTGCTTTTACAATGCTTGTTTGTAATTGCATGATACCTGCTTTTTCCATTAGAGCCCTTAACATGTTAGTTGTAGTTGTTTTATACTGCCAGTCTGCTAATTCCAAAATCTTAGTCACATCTGAGCCTCGTTTTGTCTTTTCAGGCTATGTCTTTTTTCCTTTTAGCGTGCCTTGTAACATTTTGTTGAAAGCCAGAAATGATGTACTGTCTATAAAGAACTGAGGTAAGTAAGTCTTTAGTGTGAGATTTTTATGTTTATTCAGCTTAAAATTAGGTTGTGTTTATTGTTTCCTGCACCCTTAGGTGTCAAAAACTAAAATTTCTTCTTGTGTTCTTGCTTTTGTCTCCAACTGTTTTCTTTGGAATTCCCTAGAGATTTCATAAACAAGGTCTGAGAGTTCTTTCACTTGTAAACCCCTACTTTAATACAGGAGCCCTGTTAATGTGGTGGGAAGATGTTGAGGGAGGAGAAGCATCATATATTACTGTAATTAGGTCTCAGTTTTGTGTGTAAGAGAGCCTATGCCCCTGAACATAGTACCTATACAGGTACTTCTCAGATTCCCCCACCCTCAACAAGTAACACACACATTACCCCTTTAGGGGAGTCATGAAGGGAAGAAGGGGCTAGCGTTGGGTATTTCCCTTCCCTAAGAGAGCTGGACTCTGGTAAAATAATTTGCTTTGCAGGCAAGCCTTGTTAAAGAGGACAGAATGCTCTAGATATATTTCAGTGTGTCTACTTTTCCCGTATCCCTGTTGCAACAGGAGGAAATTTTTTCTGATCCTTGTTAGAAGATCAGAAGTGTCTAGAGAACCTGGAAGGGTACTTGGAGGTAAAACTCAGAATAAGTGTGGTGTCTTCCCTAAGACTGGCCCTCCTGGAGTTTTTAACTCTTAAGCTTTTTAACTTTGAACCTCTAGCAAATTGTCAGTCACATTCTAATTTCGTATACTTTGGAACTGCCTCCAGTGCAGTCTCTGTACCTGGGCTTCTGCTCCAGTAAGCTATGATTCTCTATATCTGCCTGTGTCTAATATTGGAAGACACAGTGCCCTCTGACCTCATTCTTACAGATCTAAGAAGAGTTGTTGTTTTTCAGTTTGTTCAGGTTTTTTCTTGCTATGAAGAGAAGAGTGTCAACCTCCAAGCTCTTTACATGCTGGACAGAACCTTGATCCTTTTTGAATAAAAATTTCTGGTTTTGTTTGTTTTTACTTTAAAATCAAATTAGTGAAGACTGTAGTTGAAGTTTTTCATTGTGTGTGTATAGTGATGTAGTTAATTAACTTCCTACCACTAGCTATTTAATTTTTCCTTTTATAATCAGAATTATATTAAACATCCTTATAGCTAGGTATCTGTATATATCTATAATTTTTTTTTTTGAGTAAATTCCTGCAAGTGGAATTAAAGTCTGTATTAAATTGAGCCTTCTAGTAAAGATGTGTTTGTACCATTATTTTGTGTTGCTTCAATTAACCACAGCCTTCCCAATACCTTAACTCAAACATTTTACTTTGTGTTCCAAAATAGTACCTCACTTAATCTTTTTTTTTTTTAATTTTTTTTTCAACGTTTTTTATTTATTTTTGGGACAGAGAGAGACAGAGCATGAACGGGCGAGGGGCAGAGAGAGAGGGAGACACAGAATCGGAAACAGGCTCCAGGCTCTGAGCCATCAGCCCAGAGCCCGATGCGGGGCTCGAACTCAAGGACCACGAGATCGTGACCTGGCTGAAGTCAGACGCTTAACCGACTGCGCCACCCAGGCGCCCCCTCACTTAATCTTTTTAAATTTAGTTTTAATGGGAAAGAACTATATTTTAAAGATGAAATTCACTTTGTTCTCTTCCTCAATTTTTTTATTCAAATGTAATTAACATACAGTTATTAGTTTCAAGTGTGTACTATGATTCAGCAGTTCTGTACCTTTCAGAGTGCTCATCAAGATAAGTGCAGTCTTAATCTCTGTTAAGACTATTTGAACCATCCTCTAACCCACCTACCCTCTGGCAACTACCAGTTTGTTCTCTGTACTTAAGAGTTTGATTTTTTGACTTTTTTTCCCTTGTTTCTAAATTCCACATATGCACGAAGTTTTATGATATTTGTCTTTCTCTGATTGACTTATTTCACTTAGCATTATACCTTCTGGGTTCATCCATATTGTTGCAAATAGCAAGTTCTCACTTTTTCTTTATGGCTGAGTGATGTCCCTTTATATGTGTGTGTTTATGTGTATTTCAATATGTATGTACATAACAATTTCTCTATGCATTCATGTATGGATGGACACTTGGATTGCTTCCATATCTTGGCTATTATAAATAATACTGCAGCAAGCATAGGGATTCATATATCTTTTTTAATTAGTGTTTTCGTAGTCTTTTGGTCATTACCTATTAGTACAATTACTGGATCCTTGGTAATTGTATTTTTCATTCTTGAGGAACCTCCACACTGTTTACACAGTGGCTGCACAAGTTTGCATTCATGCCAGTAGTGTACGAGGTTCTTTTTCTCCACCTCTTCACCAATACTTATTGTTTCTTGTGTTTTTGATTTTAGCCATTCTGACAGGTATAAAGTGATATCTCATTGTGGTTTTAATCTGCATTTCCCTGGTGATTGGTGATACTGAGCATCTTTTCATGTGTTTGTTGGTGATTGTGTATGTCTTTGGAAACATGTCTGTTCTAGTCCTCTGCCTACTTTTTGTTTGGATTATGTTCTTTTGGTTTGAGTTGTGTCATTTCTTTATATATTTTGGAAATTAATCGTTTATCAGATATATGTCCTTTGCAAATATCTTCTCCCATTCAGTAGATTGTCTTTTAGTTGTGTTGATGGTTTTCTTTGCTATGCAAAAGCTTTTTGTTTTGGTGTAGTCCTGCTACTTTAATGTTGCTTTTGTTTCCCTTACCAGAGGAGACATACCTAGAAAAATGTTTCTATGGCCAACATCAAAGAAATTACTGCCTATGTTTCCATCTAGGAATTTTATTATTTCATGTCTCCCATTTAGATCTTTAATCCATTTTTAGTTTATTTTTTGAATATGGTGCAAGACAGTGGTCTGATTTCATTCTTTTGCATGTAGCTGTCCAGTTTTCTGAGCACAATTTGTTGAGGAGATTGTCTTTTCCCCATTGTATAGTCCTGCCGACTTTGTCATAGAGTAATTCACTATAAAAGCATGGGTTTATTTCTAGACTTTGTTTTGTTCTGTTGATCTGTTTATACTTGTGCCAGTATCATACCATTTTGATTATTACAGCTTTGTAGTATACATTGAAATCTGGGGTTGTTGTATGTCCAGCTTTGTTCTTTCTCAAGATTGATTTGACTATTCAGAGTTATTTTGTGATTCCATACAAATTTTAGTATTATTTGTCCTAGTTCTGTGAGCAATCCTGTTGATGTTTTGATAGGAATTTGTATTCAATCTATAGAATTCTTTAGGTAGTATGTACACTTTAACAGTATTAATTCTTTCAGGCCATTAACATATATTTTCAATTTCTTTAGTCAGTGTTTTATGGTTTTCAGAGTACAGGTCTTTCACTTTCTTATGTTTATTCCCAGGTAATTTATTCATCCTGGTATAATTGTAAACAGGATTGTTTTCATAATTTCTCTTTTTGCTATTTCATTATTAGTGTATAGAAATGCAACAGATTTTTGTATGTTAGTTTTGTATTCTGTGACTTTCCTAAATCCATTTATCTTTTTTTTTTTTTTTTTTTTTCATTTATCAGTTCTAATGGTTTGGTGGAGTCTTAGGGTTTTCTATATTAATACCATGCTATCTGCAAATAAGTGAAAGTTTTACTTCTTCCTTAACAATTTGGATTCCTTTTATTTGTTTTCCTTGTCTGATTACTGTGGCTAGGACTTCCAGTACTATGTTGAATAAAAGTGTTGACAGTAGACATCCTTGTCTTATTTCTGACCTTAGAGAAAGGGCTCTCAGTCTTTCCCCCACAGAATATGTGAGGTGTGGGTTTTTCATATATGACCTTTATTATGTTGAGATGGGTTTCATCTAAACCAACTTTGTTGAGAGTTTTTATCATGAATGGATGTGTTACTTTGTCAAGTGTTTTTTTTTTTTCTGCATTTCCTGAGATTATCCTATGGTTCATATCTTTCTCTTGTTAATGTGATGTATTATGTTGATTGATTTGATTGTAAATACTGAACCACCCTTGCATCCCTGAAATAAATCCCACCTGGTAATGGTGAATGACTTTTTAATGTGTTGTTGGATTTGGAGTGCTGTTATTTTGTTGATATTTTTTTTTGTAACTGTTTTCATCAGAGATATTGGCCTGTAGTTTTATTTATTTGTTTGTTTTCTTACTCTTGCTTGATTTCTCTAGATTAAGTATTAGTGGTAATAGTGGATATATTCATGATTTTATTTGTAATACTGTTTACAGTGGGTTTTGATACCTATCGTATTATAATTGAAGAACCAGATTTTTCCAAGTCCAACATGGGGCTTGAACTCATAACTCTGAGATCAAGACTGAGCTGAGATCAAAAGTCAGAGGCTTAACTGACTGAGCCACCCTGGCGCCCCAATCTTTTACTTTCTAAAAGATACCTTTTTTTATTTATTGGACTACTGGCTAATAAATATTTGATCCAGAATCTTTTATTCTGTTTATGAATTCTGTGTGAGCCTCATCTGCAATGATATTTTTTGCCTTTTGCCAAGTTTTATTAACAAAGCTTATATCAGGTGCATAGAATAAAGTACGAAGGCCTATATCTTTTTTTTTTCTAGATTTTGGAATTGTTTAAATCCCTGTAAACTTCTTTTTTGAATATTGGTTAAAAATTAAATTTCAAGGGTTGCCTGGGTGGCACAGGCAGTTAAGCATCCGACTCTTGATCTTGGCCCAGGTCATGATGATTTCATGGATCATGAGTTTGAGCCCACATTAGGCTCTTCACTTCTGGTGCACAGCCTGCTGGGGATTCTCCTTCTCTCTGCGCTGCCCTTCTCTCTGCCCCACCTCGCTTGTGTGCATTCTAGCGCGCGCTCTCTCCCTCGCTCTCAAAATAAACATAAAAAGAAATTTAAATTTTAGAACTCCTTGGTGCTATAGCTATTTTTGTGCGAAGTTTTGAGCACCCTTCCCATTTCTTTTGTGATCACTGATTTTTTCATGTTTTCTGCCTTTACTTTTCTTACTATTGTTTTGTTAATAATTATTTTGTCATTTTTCTGCCTTTATTTTACATTATGCACTTTTTCACTTAAACTTTTTTAGTTTTTTAAGTTAAATGTTACACATTTCACATTTAGTTTCTTTAATAATAAGTTTGCAAGCTTGTTTAATGCCAAGTAGTTCTGCACCCAGTTCCAACAAAAGTATTGGAGGGAGTGTTCCCCACACCACCAAGCAATTCTCAGACCTTAGCTGGGTGGCCTCCAATTCATCTCAATTCTGACATTGTTTACTTAGAGATCATATCTGATTCCACAGTTTAAGAGCTCAGTCCTATAAAACTACTCCCCCGCCCCCCACTTCATATGCCAGTCACAGGTTGAAGTTGTCACCTGTTCTGACTAACCTGCTGTAGATCAGAGGTTCCAATGTTCCCCTGCTATTGAGTGGCTCACAGAATGCAGAAAGACATTTTATTTATTAGGTTAGCAGTTTATTATAAAAGGACATAACTCAGGAGCAGCCAGGTGGATGAGATGCATAGGGCAAGGAATGTGGGAAGGGGTGTAGACTTTAATGTACTCTCTGAGCATGCCACTCTCCCTAAATCTCTCCTGTGTTCACCAACCCAGAAATTCATTGAACTTCATACTTTTGGGATTTTTTTTTACTTTTGGGAAGCTTCATCACACAGGCATGATCACATAGGCATGATCTATCATCATCTCCATTTTCAGTTCTCCCTTCTCAAGAGAATAGGCGTGGGGCTGAAAATTCCAAGCTTCGAATCATGGCTTCCTCTTTCTAGTGACCGGGACCTATCCACAATTCCACTAAAAGCTGCCTCATTAGAACAAAAGAGACTCCTGTCAATCAAGAAGTTACAAGGGTTTCAGGAGCCCTGTGTAGGAACCA
Organism: Prionailurus bengalensis; assembly: GCF_016509475.1. Lineage (NCBI taxonomy): Eukaryota > Metazoa > Chordata > Mammalia > Carnivora > Felidae > Prionailurus > Prionailurus bengalensis. The sequence continues at coordinate 139,637,288 of NC_057345.1, read as the reverse complement.
GGGTCAAAGATAAAATATTAGAACCAAAAAAATGCTCCCAGTGCTCTTAACACTGAGGAAATTACAAGGGTTTCAGGAGTATGTGCAGGAACCAGGGCCTGAGATCAGTATTTTTTTATTATCTCAAAAATACCAAAAGTTTTTCTCTGGATTTTGTGGGGTTTTTTGTTTTTCTTTATGGTAGGGGAAATTTACACTATTTATGATCAATTCTCTATTAATAATTGGATTATCACTATTAGTGTTTTTTATAAATTCTTTTTTTTTTTAATTTTTTTTTTTCAACGTTTATTTATTTTTGGTACAGAGAGAGACAGAGCATGAACGGGCGAGGGGCAGAGAGAGAGGGAGACACAGAATCGGAAACAGGCTCCAGGCTCTGAGCCATCAGCCCAGAGCCTGATGCGGGGCTCGAACTCACGGACCGCGAGATCGTGACCTGGCTGAAGTCGGACGCTTAACCAACTGCGCCACCCAGGCGCCCCAGTGTTTTTTATAAATTCTTAAGTAGGAAATATTGGTTATCAGTTGCTATGTAGCACACTGTTTCACAACAGTTGCAACCAGTAGTGTTTTAAAACAACAAGCATTTTTTTCACACGGTTTCTGTCAGTCATGAATTCAGGGGCAACTTAGTTGGATAGTTGTGGTTCTTCAACTCTCATGAAGTTACAATCAAGATGTTAGTTGGGGTTGCAGTCATCTGAAAGCTTTACAGGAGCTGGAGAATAGTTCACTCACATGGTTGGCAAGTTTCTACTGACTCTTGATAAGAGGCTTGGTTACTTACCATATGGACCTGTTCATAGAGTTGCAGGACTTCATTGCATGACAGGTAGCTTCCCTCAGAGTAGGTGGTTTAAATGAAATCAAGACCTATCCTCGGAAGTCACACTCCATTATTTTCACAATATCCTCTTGGTTACACTGGCCAGCTCTATAATGTGGTAGTGGATTGGTTACAGATAGGCATACTAGAAGTTAAGAACCACTGAGGGCCATTTTGGAAGCTAGTTAAAATAAAGTGGAATTACTAAATTTTCTTTTAGGTTGTAAGAAAAACCTTGCATTTTGAGTATGAGACCTTCTCTTATGCATGCCTGTCTTCTGAAAAAGCTCTCACTTTACGTAGAGAATTATAGTTTTGTGCATTTGAGTTGGATAAATGGAACTGCTGAATTCAAAATTAGAGATTGGTAGAAAAAGGGGGGGGGAGGGGGACACCTGGGTGGCTCAGTTGGTTGACCATCCAACTCTTGATTTGGGCTCAGGTCATGATCCCAGGACCATGGTATTGTGCCCCACATCAGGTTCTGTGCTGAGCATGGAGCCTGCTTGGGATACTCTCTCCCTCTCTCCCCCTCCCTCTCCCTCTTCTTCCTCATCTCCCCCACTTTTACTTTGATGCTGTGTCTCAAAAAAAATTAAAGATTGGTAAACTCCTTTACCATTCATTTTCCTCATCTCTTTTATGGTTTTTGGCCTCTTCCTTTAGATCTTATAGTTATTCTAGGGTCCTAAGAGAACTTAGGTTTTATGGAAGTCTTTTACAAATACTGGGTTATAATATCCTCTGTTTAGTCAGTGTGCTTTATGTCTTAACAGAAGTTTTTCAGCATTCTGGTCGTCTCATCTTTTTAGCTTACCTGATGGTATAGATTTGTTCTTTTTATTGTAAACAGGAGCCTAATGGTCTGTCTCACAATTATGCAGTGTAGTCTGGCTCCAAAGGGAGAAAAGACTCCTCTTTGCTTTCGTGTGTATTTACTTCAAAAAGACCATTTTTTTATTAGCAAGCATATTGCACCACAGATCTAGTGTTGGGAATTCTGTGTTTGCTTACCTGATGCCTTTTCAAGGAAATAATGTGGGTTTCATGAGCTACCTTTATCTTATTTAAGAATTAGGAAATTCATTGGTCAAATGTATTTGAACTTTTTCAGCTAGAAGAGTGAGTGCTCCCTGTAGCCAGTTAACCAGACCAGTGCTTTTGTTTATTGTTGGGAGTTTTGTTTCGATGAGAGTGGTTTTTATTTTTGTTTTCCTTATGTCACTGATTAAAGAATAGCATTTTTTTTTCCGAATAGAGAATGGTGTTTACATAGGAAGAGGTGTATAAAAAATGACACAAATATAGGAAACAGTATATTTGAACCTGTCTGTCCACAGTTGATCATCAGTTAGTCCTCTCATTGACAGCCCTTTAACCTTGGGTGGGTGGGGATGGGTTGCAGAAAAGGATAGACATGTTATTTCACCTGAATTCTTAACCTGAATATGCCTGCAACTGGGTCTCTGAGTAAATTTGTGTCTCATTTTTTTCTTACGTAAAAATGAGGGAGTTATGTTTGATGATCTTGCTAAAAATAAATATCACTTTTATGAAGACATTTTGGGTATTTTATTGCCTTAAAGTCATCATGATGAACAGCTATTTTCCAGTACAAGGAAAAATGTAAGTTCCTGAGAATTCTGGTTTGGAGTGTCAAAAAGATAAAGTTTTCCTCTGAATTTGTACCATGTTATATAAGAAAAAATTCTAAGCTGTCCTTTTAAAGCAAAAAAAAAAAAACAAAAAAAAAAAACTTTTTGGGGACTCTCTCCCTTTAAAAAAATCCAACTATTTGGAAACCTAATTACAGTATAAATGTTTAAACTTATATTTTTATCTGTCATGGCAGAGTTATCTAAGCATGCTGATGGGTGTAGGGAGTGTATATTCATTAATATTCATTAGCAAACACCATGGGAGAATATAATTTTGGGCCATAGTACTCAAATTATAGGAATTTGATCTCCCTGTGTTTCCTGCACACGTTGAAGAGTCTCATTAGAAACAACAAACTGTTCTTAAAGTTTTTAGGATAAATTGTAAGATTTTGGGTTTACATGGGGTTATTTCTAGAAATTCTCAAAATTTTTTTCCAAAGGCAGTGTTTTCAGTCTTTTTTTCTTCTAAAAGTAGTTTAACATTTGTTAATTGATTCACTGAGGTTGTAGCATATCATATTTACATTTACATAAATTTATCTGTGAACATGTCAAAGGAAAAAAACTAAATAGTGGGGAGGATTCTATTCATTATTCTTCTTAAATGAACATATGCCCTGGAGTAATTGCACTTGCAAGCAAATACAATACTGTACAATATTACACTTTATGTCTATAAAGTATACCATATACTTTTCAAAAAAAAAATCTATATACATGTGTTCTCTCCTTACTCACTGATTTTAGAAGCCAGGTCTTAAATCGACTCCTATTTTTGGTACCTTCCTCCATTCAAAACAAAATGATGTTTTTGTTGATTCAAGTCTTTGTTGTCTTTATGCTGTTTATCCACCTAAGTAAGCATATTAGCTTTGATTCACAGCCTTCATTCCTCTTTCTATTCAGCATATTTCTAGTCACATTCCATGTGCTCAGAGAAAATAGAGTATAATTGACCAGTGTAACATTTAGGATAAAGTTACAAGCTAAATCAATGCCGGTAAAATGATACAATGCATTTCAAAAGCTGAAAGGATTTCTAGATTATTTGCAAATGTGTGTTGCGTCTTTCATTAGCCTATATAATTCAAAAGTGAATATATTTTAAATGTGTGCTTTAAAGAAGTTCTCTCAATATTTTCTTTTACACTAATACAAAATTGATATTTATATGGGATGTTTCATCGTTAATAATCATAAAATGTTGCAGTAACTTATAAATGCCTTTTTTACCTGAAGATTTTGTGTTATTAAACCTATGATTTTCCCAATGAGAGTATTTACTTATTTTGTTGACTGCTCATCCACCAATGTTCTTAGAAACAACTCCGTGGGCATATTCATTAATATGAAGATTCTAATAGTACTTTACAAAGTACTGTATGTATCTATGCACATAAATGTACATAGATACATATGTACATGATATGTCTCCATGTGTATATGTGGTTCCAGGCACATTGCTATGCAGTACTGAAAACTAAAAGGTAAGAGAGAGCATGGCTTTTCTGGAGAATTGTAAACCTTTCAGTCTGAATTATTTGGTCAGTTTTGAGTATTAGACATTATAGAATTTTTTCCTTCATTTTAATATCAATGAAGAGAATAGCATGTCATTATGTAATTATACTAAAGATGATTAAACTTTGAATTCATTTGAGCCTGAGTGAGTTTCTGAGTAAATTGTGTCCCCTCTATTCCCTGAGAACAAATGAAGAAGAAAAAAATTTAAGTTGTCAGGAGTTACTAGTTACGTTACTGTGGATGACTTATATTTAGAAACAACAACAACAAAAAAAAAACAATTATTTGGGATTATTTGGGATTACTCTTCAGCTCTGGGGAACTCAAGGAAACATCTCACCAGAGGCTCTGCCTAACTTGACTTACTAAATTCACATGATATCATAGATAGCATTTCAACTTGATCCTTTTAGGAAGTACTAACAATATGTTTGCTAGTCTGTAAACTTGGAATTTATACCTATTTTGTCCCTTATTTGTCCCACCTTCAACCCTTCCTTTAATTCTATTTTAATCTTTTCCTTGCTGCAAACACTCCAACTGGCAAGAGATAAGTGTGGAAACTAATTCTAGCTGGCTGAAAAACATATATTCTAACCTCAGTTTCATCTTAAAGAATAATGACAAAATGTAGAAACCGCCCACAGATTTCTCCTAAAATATTTCTTGTTTTACAATATTTGACTATTTATCCAATCAAGGACATTTTTCTAACTGAAAAGAGGCAGAGTTCTAATGTTTTGTGCATTCTTACTGTTCTTTGAAAAATGTCAGCCATACTGAGTTAGACACTAAGCAGTAGTAGAATTTGTATTTTTACTTTTACCTAAATTAAAGATTGATAGTGGTATTATTTTCAATTTTTTTTCTTCATCGGAGTTTTTTTTTGTTTTTTTGTTTTTTTTTTTTTAAACCAGGAGTTCTCGTCACAAAGTAATACTCCTCTCTGCTGGAACTTCGGAGTTTTGTTTAAAAAAAAAAAAGTCTTGTAAAAATAATGATTGTATGTTTTTCATTTTCAGTCCCATCCACCAATTTTACATAGATTTTGTAGGAGTTCTGTTAGTAAATTTCATCTTTTCTCATGTAAATTGGATGTTTTTCCAAGCTGATTGTAAAGGTGTTTTTATATTTTTAACAAATTGATATAAATAAAGCTCATTCTGCTCTTTATAGGTATATGTGTTAGAAAGTCTTCTTCCTAAGTGTCAATTGTATATTTATAAAGATTTTTATAGATAATATACATCATTTTCAGACACAAAATCAGAGATGAAAACATTTTTAAAATGTTTTCTCCATAGCACAAATTTCTTTCAAAAATCTTTCTTTCCTACCTTTATTTTTAAAGTTCTACTTATTTTTGGTTTTTCTCTTTCCTTGTCCTTGCCCTTGACCTGTCCTTCCCCCACCCCCCATAGTACTTGAATTAGTTCATCTTCCTTTAAAACGTCATAACAATACCTTTAAGTTCATTATCCATCCAACTGGACTCACACACCTAACTCATATAGTAAAAAGCTGAACGTGAATAAACATGGTGCAATTTGTAACCCCTATCTTTTACTTACTTCCCATTCTTTCTTAGGGCTCCTAGATTGCTGTTGTGACATGACATGACATGACTAGCTAACACAGATCAAGTGGAGGTATTAATGTCAATTTATATATTAAATATTATCTAAGCTTAATTTAATTCTCATGTTTTAGATAAATATTTTAAATAGAACCCTTTAAATAAATACTTGTTTTACCTGAGAGAGGGTTGTTTTTGCACCAACTAGTTTGGAGCCTATTCATCTGCAGGGTAGGAAAGACTCTTTGTTGTGTCTTTGACCTACTTGGACAATTTTAAAACTAAGTAAATGGGACATATTCTCACCTGTTTTCTCTTGTAAATGCTTTCTTTGGTATACAGTGTTACAGTTCCTGCTCACATTACTAGTGTAGGCTCCATTAAAATTTTTTTCTCCTTGTAAATTTACTGACTCTATTCCCTTGAAAAAGAAGTGTTTGCTCCCCCCCCCCCGTTTTTTTTTGTATGACCTGATATTTTCTATTTAAAAAGTGAACATTCGAATCTAATAATTTACAATTCTAGAAATCAGAAGATATCCCTATTCTGCAAAGTTTGCTGGGGTTTTTTGTCTTTGGCTATTATTTTACTTTTTTAATTGTTGTAGTGTGTCTCTGTGCCAAAAATCAGCTTGAGGTATAAAATTACGATTTCTCAGGTCCCTGTGAGCCTTCACCTTTCCCTGGGTATGTATCATGACTTTCTAATTCCCCTCATTTGTACAGTTTCTTTTTAATGTCCTAGTCTGTAATCTCTGGCTTCCAAAAAGAGGAAGAAAAAACTAAAGGGACAGAAAGTGGGCACTAGCCTTTTTATTCCCATGGAAGTTATACCTGCAGGAGAAAGAGGGACTTCCAACAATAAGGGGAAATGGAATAATAATGGCAACCTGTCTCTTTCTATTTCTGAGGTGAAAAGCCACCATCAACACAAATCCCTGACATTTGGGTAACAGGATCCCTTTGTCACCAGTCTGTCACCATAAGCTATGTGCAAGATGCTCAAGGAACAGGTTCATAGTTGCCTACCATTGGGCTCAGTAGTGGGGGATAGATAGCTGCTACTGAGCAAAGAGCTGAAATTAACCAAAATTATTGGCAATTTGCTTTGCAAGTCTTCCTCTGAATATTAAAAACCGTAAATAGACTCTAGCGTTCCAAAATACTTATATTGGATTCTTCCCTGTACAGTTGCTTTCTAGGTGTGGAGAAGGATTCCTGGTGCTTCCTAGGTTCCATAATCCATTTTCCCATCATCCCCCAGGACATTTCTTCATTATTAGATATTGCAAGGACAAGTATTCTCTGATTTCATTTTGCTCAATGATCCTTATCCACATGGCTCCTTATTGGCTTTCCAAAGTTTCTGTGATAAATAAGTATTACTTTCTAATGTTAAGTTTTTTTATCTTAAAAATACAGATATTTATTAAAAACCTAAGTTGTAGGGGCACCTGAGTGGCTCAATCTGTTAAGCATCAACTTTGGCTCAGGTCATGATCTCATGGTTTGTGGGTTCGAGCCCCACATCAGGCTCTGTGCTGACAACTCAGAGCCTGGAGCCTGCTTCAGCTTCTGTGTCTCCCTCTTTCTCTGCCCCTCCCCCACTCATGTGTGTTTACGCACCAGTGCTCACTCCCTCTCTCGCTCGCTCTCTCTCAAATAAATAAACTTAAAAAAAAATCTCTCTGCCCAAATTCTACTCTTAATACAAAGTGGACTGTATGTTCTTTAAGACCCCTTTCATTACTAAATTCATGAGTTTATTCCTTGTTTTGTACTTTCACTGCTTTTTCTACTTTTATATTCATATATCTTATTCCAGTCAGACTTTAGGCTTTTTGAGGATAGAGACCAACTTTAATATTTTATCTTTCCCATAGTGCTTCTCATAGGGCCTTGTAATAAGTACCCATTCACTAAATATTTGTTAAATTGAATTCATTGAGAATCTTTGTTATTAGCTTGGTGCTACTTGGTTTTCTCATTATAATACAGGGAGGCAGTTATACATTTATTTATTTAAATAAATATTTAATCATTTTTTTTAGATTGCATTTATCTTCTGTTTTGTTTGTAATGTCATTCCAGGTAACAATTTCTATTTAATGGGGTGAAAATATTCCTTTAAGCAGTGTCTGAAACTGAAACCATAATCATTTATACATACATACATATATATATATACATATATATATATATATATATATATACATAGACACACAAATATGTTGTATAGCCATCTTATTTATGTCTTGAGTCAAATTAGTCGGGAAATGTTAATCACCATGTAATAATACTACCAAAAAATTTATATCTAATTTACACAGCTGACAAGTTGAGTACCTAAAATCTGTGGCATAAAAGGACTTAGTGACTTAAAGCAACAGTATTATTTTGGTGAAACAATGTTTTTTTTACTTTGAAATATTTGTTAAATCAATTCAGTAATTTATTGAGCAGCTTATTCTCAACTATAGCTGGTGGTTATCAAAGCAAGTGTCATAATCTGTGCCTTTGTAAGATTTGATAACTTGAAGTTCTTTTAGATATTACCAGTTACAATTTGGTTTTATCTTATAATACAGATATTATATCCTGTTACTAATCAGCAAGCTGGGAGATATTTGGTCAATTTTCTAAACTTAAAAAAATCTGATTTTTTTTGTTTGAATTGGTGAAATATTACTCAGGCATAAAAAAAGAATGAGATCTTGTTATTTGCAACAACATAGATGGACCTAGAGGGTATTTTGCTAAGTGAAATTATGCTAAGAGAAAGACATCCCTTATGATTTCACTTATATGTAGAATATAAAAACCAAAACAAGTGAATAAACAACAACAAGATAGAAACAGACCCAGAAATACAGAAAATAAAGTGATGGTTGTCAGAGGGGAAGGGAGTGGGGGGGGGGGGAGGATGTGCAAAATGGGTGAAGGGGAGTAGGAGGTATAGGCTTCCGATTATGGAATGTATAGGAAAGGTACAGCATTTCCTCATGGAGGTGAAAGGTACAGCATTTAGAATATAGTCAATGGTATTGCAATATTGTTGTATGGTGACAGATGGTAGCTACACTTGCAGTGAGCAAAGCATAATGTAAAGACTTCTTGAATCACTATGTTCTCTACTTGGAGCTAATGTAACATTATGTGCCATCTGTAGTTCAATTAAAAAAAAAATCTGACTTAAAAGGACTTCCCCAGGAGTTTATCCAAGTTGGTTTTCCCTGAATCATTTCTTATTCTGTTAGTCTCAAAGACAATGATTAGAACCAAACTAAGATGAAGACATTAAGTTGGCTGTGCCTACCTGGTAGATTTATGTTTGCCATCTCTAGGCTGGGAAAACAACCTGACATCTTGCTGAATATTGAGCTCTATTTGGGAATACGTTATTACTGTCATTTATTTCTTTTCTTGTTATGTTTTTACAAGTTAAGAGATTTTCACAATAATCGCTTTTATGTTTTATTGTTGGCCAGAGTTAATTTAAAATATATGATGTAGAGACAATGACGTATAAGAGGCTCTGAGTGAAGGTTGGAGCTGGGGAACGCATTATGATAAAGAAGAGCTATAAGTGCCCATTGAAATCTCAGGAGCAGTAAAGGACATGTTTCATAATTTTTAGGAATTAGTCAACATGTAGTTTTTGGAAAGAATAGAAATGGGTAATTACTGTGATAAATATGCCACCTCAGTTGGTAAGTGGAGGCTGAATATACACATGATTGTATCTTAAATTAATGTAGTCATCCTGCTTTGTTTAACATCTCTTTAAAAGTCTAAAATTCCACATATAAGTTTGCTAAGTATCCATCAAGGAATATATTTTAGTGTTTCACCTTTTAACATTTCTTCTTCAATTAGTGTGAGTTGTAGGGACCATGGAAAATGTAGATAGGCTACTCTGAGCAGGCAGCTTCATGTGACATAATTTTATAATTCCTGTCGTTTTGGTCATTTGTCAACATAGGAACAAATTTCAGTGGTCAGTACTTTTCTGATTTACAATTTAGAAGTGCTCTGGAATTGGTGTGGTGAGAAGCTTTCCACCCTCTATATGTATCCACCTTTATGTGTATGTCAGAACTGAGTAGAATGACCTAAGAGAGAAGTCAGAGCTACATTGCAATTCACTTATTTGAGCCAATAGTGTAGAGCAGTGAGTCCTAGACCTGGTAGTAGAGCAAAGTTCATCAGAGAACATTCTGTAGACCCAGATTTATGACCAAGACATGCAAATCATGTTTTAGAAGAATTTTCCCAGGCAATTAATGATATTTGGGAAACTTACATAGAGTAAAGCAAATGATTGATTCTTTGTGTATGTTTCTAATTATAGTTTAAGGTTACGCTTGGGTCCAAAACTTCATTAATGCCAGCTGATTTTCCTTTGCCTTTTTAAAATAAAAAAGTGTAATAATTTGTGAGCTTGTGCTCTTGTTTTGTGAGAAGAATGCTTTCACTGGACCTACTGCATTTCATTGTACATACCACATTAAAGGTACCTCGCTGGGTGCACAGGGATATAAGAAATAATAAAGAGCAGAATCCCATCATAGATGAATTGGCTATGATCTAACTACCCTTTAGTTTGATTCCACTATACTACATGATCCTGAGGAATGTTAACAGTATAATTAGGTAAGAAGAATGTTTAACATTCAGACATTTTATTTTTTTATTACTTATTTATTTTTTTAATGTTTATTTTTGAGAGAGCGAGCGTGAGCAGGGGAGGTGCAGAGAGAGATGGAGACAGATCTGAAGCAGTCTCCAGACTCTCAGCTTTCAGCACAGAGCCCGACATGGGGCTTGAACTCACAAATTGAGAGATAATGATCTGAGCTGAAACTGGATGCTTAACGGACTGAGCCACCCAGGCACCCCGACATTCAGATACTTTAAAGATGCCTGTTCTGTGTAGCTTTAGCTTTTTCTCTATTGACAGCTAGCTTCTAGTGAAAGTAAAATCTTGGGTAGCATAGCCAGGAAGACTTTCAAGTTTAGTGCCTTAGCTCTGGACATGTAAGAACATCTAGAAGACCGTTAATGAAAAACAAATTATATCTGTTTGTGTGTGTGTGTGTGTGTGTGTGTGTGTGTGTGTGTGTGAATATTCCGTGAATGGTATGCTTTATTTGGCTGTTGCGTAAATGAATATTCTGGCTTGAGTAGCTTCATATGTGCACATTTATGCATGGGTAAAATGACATTGTTTATTTTTAGTTATCTGGTTAAGAGTTTTTAGTATCTTCAAGTGTGAAGGTTTTTTTTTTTTTTTAAAAGTCATTGCCTCATTTGTATTCTGAACAATGGTCTGGTGGTAATATATATAGAGAAAAGGTTATATAATTAAGAATCAACTTTAACTCTCGCATAAACGTGTACAATAAATAAGGGCAGGTAATTAATTAGATTAAATACCTATTCACCAAGACCAATGCATGGAAACATTAAGTAAATAGGAAGAAAAGGTGTGGTTTTTGTTTAATTTTTTTTTTCTGCTTTACTGCTTTTCACAGGGTATCTGGTAGCTTCTCTGCATTTTTTAGGCTGTGAGGTCATCACATCCTCAACAGTGTTTGAAGCAGGTGGCCTTGGGCAAAAAAGTACCTTCCTTCTGTGGATATTGGCAATAAATTCCTCTGATAACAATCTCATATGGTACACTTAACTGCTCAAGAGATCAGTGTCTAGGGAAGTGGAAAAATTAACACAGACCTAAGTTGCTCAGGTTTTATAAAAACAACCCCTTTGTCATTTACCAGCAATTCTACAGGCATGTTCTGTGACACTATTCCAGTTTTTTTCCAACGCTACATATCAGAATGATAATTTATGGCACTAAAAGGGGGGAGGGGTGGATTCTACCCCTAAAGATTCAGATCTATTCCCCTGGGATTTTTTTTTTTTTTAATGACCATTCATCCATTTTGCTCATGTCTACCTGAATACTACTTGTTCTTTGCCATTGACCACCCACTTGGCATCATAGTAACTGACACAGCCTAACAGTGCCACACCATTAGTGCTTTTCTCATCTTGTCATTGGAACTGTGAGACTGTAATCTTCAGTTAGCACCATTATTTAGCTGGCTTCATCAGAGCAAATGTTTGTCCTATCTCCTGAATCAAGCACATCTTATTGTTCTTTTTATATTAAGTGCTTTTCATGTTGTTTGATACCAGTCTGAGACTGGTACTAGGTTAATAACTATTTTCCAAAGTATTTTTTAGACACTGATTTTTACTTTTAATTTTTTTTAGCCTAGGGATTTTAATTTTTCCCAACAAATCTTGACGAATCAAAAACTGTTTGTAAAAACATTGTCTTCTATGCTGTTAAAGCATATATATCAAAACAATTTTAAAATTCTTTGCAGGAAAGATTTTTGGGTTTCTTTTAAATCAGGGGACAACATGTAAATGTAAAACATCCAGGCAACCGAAAGAATCTCTCAAGTAGATCACAGAATGTATACTGTTTTGGAATGTCCTCCAAAGTCTCTCTGAATTATCAGATGATAGGACAAAACCTTTGTTACTTTTCAGTAACTAGAGGAAAGAAAAACTCTTCTCACTTTCTTATTCTACTTGTGGTTTATGTTCAGTGGTCTATTTTCCTATCTAATAGGAAGCTTTCTAGCTTATTTATTTACCGTGATAAAAGTCCCTTGGCTTCCTGGTGTCTTTCCATTCCAAATTCTCCTGTTTTGATAACCCTTAGATAACTATTTAAGTGTGATCCTTAGATACTGTTTACCTTTAGGCTTAGCTTGGTTTGAAGAGATGTTTTCTATACCCATGGATTTCTTTACCTTCTGTGGTCTCATCAGTTTTACCAGGTCTGATGTGGAATGCAAAGTAATCAAGTCAATTTTCTCAGTAGTACACAAAATATGGTTTGGGGACTAGCAAGAGGAGCATCATCTGGGAACTTAACAGAAATGCAAATTCTCAACCACTACCCCAGACCTATTAAATCTGAAACTCTGGGGATGCTGCCTAGCAATCATCTCTTCCAGGTGTTGAATAGCTTCTTACAATTAGTGATTTGAGGTCTTTGGGATCCATGTAACTATAGACTGATCTGCCCATAATTTCTTTTTATTATACCAGTATTTAAAACTATTATTTTGTATTGAGCAAAACTCAGTGAATGTATACCATTGAAGTATGCTCTCATAGTTCTGAGGTACCTTAGTTGAAGTTGCACTTGACATTTATTGCATTGTCAAAGAAGTACTGTCACAGAAATTGTTTAGAACAAGATGATGTGCTTCTGCACCCCTCTCATCCTCATTTTGGTTCTTCTCTAATGTAATGTGATAATTTAGAAAGGGTACTGTGTTCACTGTGCATGGGATTTGACAGCATGGCATATCAAGTAAACCATTTAATTTAACCCCCACAATACCCAGTGAGTTAGATAATAGTTTTATCTCAATTTTGCAGAGGAGAAAACTAGGACTTAGGAAAGTTAATTTGCAAAAGTGACACCACAGAACAAGAACCCAAATCTAGGCCCTGCTAGTAACAAAGCTCTTTAAGGACACAATATTGCTACCAATTTCATTTCTCTACTTCTCCTTTTCCTTGGCTCTTTCTGAATTTGCGTTTATCTTAAATTTGATATAAATGGTCTTTACCATTTACTTCTCCTTATTCACAGTTCTAATTTGAATAATGTTCTTAAATATGTGTGTGTGTGTGTGTGTGTGTGTGTGTGTGTGTATATATATTTAGTTTCATCACTTGTGACTTTCTAAGAAAAACTAAAAATTTCTAGAAAAATTCTGGTATCTTCATATTCACTTCTTATACCTTTACTTTTTTCTGGTTTAATTTCAAAAATGGAAATCTTTTCATATATTCAGTAAAAGGTTTAAAGTATTGCCAAATTTTTCAGACATGCTAAAATGCATCTAGCATTTTCAAGTTTGAAATGAGTAAGGAGAATATTCCAAATCATGGCAAAATTACAAATTAGAAAAGGAAAAGTGTAGCTATTGACTAGTAATTTTAATCTTCATTTGGAATAAATATTCCTCCTAAACCTCAAGGTTTAATTGAAGGCAGTAAATAAAATTTGAAATATACAACCCTAATTCCAGAAAGAATATTTTGTTAATTTTTTTAATGTTACTAGCAAGCTGTCAGTCACTTATAAAAAGATAAAAATTCCTGATGTCTTTGTCTAACAATAATTGACGTTAGCTTCTTTTTTTTTTTTTTTTAATTTTTTTTTTTCAACGTTTATTTATTTTTGGGACAGAGAGAGACAGAGCATGAACGGGGGAGGGGCAGAGAGAGAGGGAGACACAGAATCGGAAACAGCTCCAGGCTCTGAGCCATCAGCCCAGAGCCCGACGCGGGGCTCGAACTCACGGAGTGCGAGATCGTGACCTGGCTGAAGTCGGACGCCCAACCGACTGCGCCACCCAGGCGCCCCTGACGTTAGCTTCTTTTGAATCACCATACAGCTTTATATGCTTTGCAACTTGATTTAAAAATTATTTCTTAAAAAATGTTCATGTACTTTATCTTTTGTTAATCTTGTAAGTTCTCTGTTAAATGAATTTCATAAATAATTTAACTATATTTTAACCATTTTGAAATTCCATTGCTGTGACACTACCATGAGATATACTGCATATATTTTACTTGAATTAGAGAATAAGTCATTCTGTATTTTTATAATTTATTATTCTTTTATACTTGGCAGTTTTTTTTAGAGTCATGGCATGTAATTGCTAAAAAAATTTGAAACTTAGCTAAGAAGTTGATTTAACCTGGCTTTGGCTTTTTTTTTGGCAGCTAGTTTACCTGTGGACATCCTCCACTACCTAGCATGTATTCACTTATCAAATACTTTTCTTGAAAACCAGTTGTATGCCAACATTGTACTGGTTGGTTTGGATACAATGATAGGCATAATTTCTGAGCCCTTCTTTTAAGGAGACTGTGACCCAGTGGAGCAAACATATAAGTAAGCACAGAGTTAGTTATATCACACTGTGTGATGATTAAGTTTTATGAAAGGAGAAGATGGCATATATCCTGAAAGCATTTGACAGACACATCCCCTCAGACTTTACCCAGAGTAGGAGTATATAGGGGTATCACAGGAACGTATTCCAGAGGTTGGTATGAAGCAGGATACAAGAATTGTTGAATGTTCAGACAGAATATTAATAGAAGGAGCTAGTAAGTTAAACTGAGAAGCTAGTCATTCAGAGCATTCCATTTATTTATTTATTTGTTTATTTATTTATTTATTTATTTATTTATTTATTTATTTATTTTTAACGTTTATTCATTTTTGAAAGAGGGAGAGAGACAGAGCATGAGTGGGGGAGGGGCAGAGAGAGAGAGAGGGAGACACAGAATCTGAAGCAAGCTCTAGGCTCTGAGCTGTCTGAGCCACGTGGGGCTCGAACCCATGGACCCCAGGATCATGACCTGAGCAAAAGTCAGATGCTTAACTGACTGAGCCATCCAAGCACTCCATTCCTTTTTTTTTTTTAACTTTTATTTTAAATTTTGTTTAAATGTTTTTATTTATTTTTGAGAAAGAGAGAGAGCACAAGGAGGGGAGTGGCAGAGAGAGGGAGACACATAACCTGAAGCAGGGTCCAGGCTCCAAGCTGTCAGCACAAAGTCCAACTCAGGGCTTGAACTCGTGAACCACAAGATCATGATCTGAGCTGAAGTCAGACACTTAACTGACTGAGCCACTCAGGTGCTCCCAGACCCTTCCTTTTAAATGGTGTTAGAGAATTTGGAATTCAGAATTTGGGGGCTTGGGGGAAACTGAGGGGTTTTTATGTGAAAGTGGTATCACTAATGAGTATAAGAGTTGGAGACCGATAAAAATGTTGCTATAGATTTCTGGTCTAGAAATGATGTTGATGTAAAATGGGATCGAAGCAGCTAGTGACAGAAGTGGATTGGGTTGAAATTCTTTAGGCAGTGTAATAGGCCAATTGTTACTCCAGCATCTGAGATTGAAAACTGGTGCGTTCACTCTAGCAGAACATAATTTGAGAGGAAGGTCCACTGGAAGCTAAAGAAATAATATGAGAGTAAGCCATTCCTTGGAATTGCCCATTTCACTGCTCCTTGAAATAGTATCAGTAAGTAATAGTAGGTTGTACCAAAATTCCTACAAATAATTAGAGTCACCCAGGTTCCACCAATATGAGTAATAGTCATGCATAGACATTCAGCTCTTCTTACCCTTTGTCTAGTCCTACTATTTTAGAATAGCAAATAAAATCATATTATAGAAAGCAAAGTAGGAAGTGGAAGTAGTCCCTGGATGCACTGGTATAATTTGAAGAGAAATTCAACCAAGCATACTCTAATGATCAATTTTCAGATAATCAAGATTTAGTTGTACCACTATTACTCATTTCATTTTTTGTCATTAAGCAGTTGGGGGGAAAAAACTTTAAAATTAGAATTGTCTTTTTCTTAAATTTTTATTTTGAAATTATTATAGACTCACAGAAGTTGCAAAAGTAGTACTTAGAGTCCTGTAAACCAGTTTCATCCAGCTTCTGTTAAGGGTGACCTCTCATGTAACTCTATATATAGAGTTATACGTATAACTCTCGTATAACTATAATACAATATCAAAATCAGGAAATTAATATTGCTCTAATATTGTTAACTGGACTATGGGTCTTATTTGGTTTTTAAGCAGATTTTACTTGCACTGATTTTTGTATGTCTGTATAATTCTCTGTGATTTGATCCCATGTATAGATTTGTGTGACCTCAATAAAGATACACAACTGTTCCACCATTACAGAGTAACTCTCCATGCAACCCTTTTGTAGTTATACTCACCCCTGCAACCTTGACTCTGTCTCTTAGCCACTACCACTCTGTTCTTAATTTCTTGTCATTTCAGTTGTACCAGTGGATCTTGGGACTCCTTCCACTTCCCTCTGTGCTTTATTTTATTTACTATTCCGAAATAGTAGGACTAGACAAAGTGTAAGAGGAACTAAATATCTATACATGGCTATTAATCATTTTAGTACCAAATGTAAGCTTGGGTGACTACAATTACTGTAGAAGTTTTTAGTACAAATTATTATTCACATTGTTTCAAGAATGTTGTTTAAGTGGAATCAGAAAATATGTAATTTTCTTTTGAGGTTGGCTTTTTTTTTTTTTTTACTATGGGTAATAAATACTGTTGAGATCCATGTATGTTGTTGCATGTATCAGCAGTTACTCCTCTTTTTTTGCTCAAGTATATTCCCTTATTTGGATGGATGTTTGAGTTTGTTAAATTCTGTTGACTCATTGGAGAACATCTGTATTGTTGCCAGTTTGAGGGTTATTATGAGTAAATTTGTAATGAGCATTCATATTACAAGGCTTTAGGTTGAACATAAGTTTTCATTTCTCTGGGATAAATACCCAAGAGTACAGTTGCTTGCTGTGTTGCATGGTAAGAATATATTTAGGTTTTTAAGAAACTGCCAGCAAGAAACTTTGCAGAGGGGCTGTAACCAGTTTGCATTCTCACCAGTAGTTATGTGAAAAATCCAGTTTCTCTGCATCCTCACCAGCATTTGGTGTTACCTCACTTTTTTATTTTAGCTGTTCTAACAGATATGTATTGATATTTCATTATGGTTTTAATTTGCATTTTCCAAATGGCTAATAATGTTAAACATCTTTCACTTGTTTATTTGCCATCTCTATATCCTCTTCAGTGGAATGTCTGTTTATGTCTTTTGCAGAATTTTCTAATTGGATTGTTTCTTTTTTGTTGAATTTTGAAGATGCTTTATATATTGGTCCTTTGTCAAATATGTGGATTACAAATATTTTCTGTCATGCTCTAAAGCTTGTTTTTTGTCTATTAAATTAGAATTGTTTTTTAAAATATTCTTTGTTATGGAGTGCAGATTTGACTATTATTTGGAGGGGCAAAATGTATTAAAATTAATCTTTTGACTAAGATTTAATTTACAGCAAGGTAGGCACTGAAGTACTGTGTGCGTTTCTTTCATGAATGATCCCCAAAAGAAGACAAATGCATGCTTTTAATGGTTTACTTGAATTATATTTGATGCAAGGAGGCAGATTAGACACCTACCTATGACCTCAGACATTTTACTTAGCTTTCATGAGCATTGTTTTCTTAATCCATGAAATGGGGAAAATATTTTTTAATTCAGTGATAGTTTGAAATAGCTATTATAGCCCTAAAAACAAAAGCATGTTGTAAAAGCTCTCCCCCACTTTTTAAAAATTCAGTCCTCATTTTCTAGTAGGCAATTATTTCATGTTTTTTTGTGAGTTCGGATGTTGACTTACAGATCTTTTTCATAGTCAAGAGTATCTTAAACCACAGTGAGGCTGTCATTTCATTTTGCTGAAAGGGTTTTCTAAACCCCAGATACAACTCTGATTTAAGGGAAAAAATAATAAAGTAAGTAGAATCAAGTAAAAATAATTAATGTAAAGATGCTCAAACAAGGTGCCTTGCATAGACATTAGGCTGATAGAAGGTGCCTTTTAGGGATTAGGTGCCTTCTAGGGGCATAATTTTCTCCTAAGAAAAAATATTCTTAAAGTTTAAGACAGCAGTTGATGGCTCTGTTTTTGAGTTTCCAGTTTGGGAGCTTGGCACCAGAAGCCAGAGTTTAGGCCCTGGCTACATAGCTTATACAATAAAAGGAAGACAGATTTTCTTGCTATTTATCTGTCATAGCCTTTCTCAGATGTTTTCCAGGGAAGCATAAAACAGCATTCCAGGGGTTGGCATCTAATTGTCAGTATGTGAAATTAAAAATATGAGTTAATGAGTTATTAAATGAGGTATATACGAAGCACTTATAACAGTTCCTGGTATATAAGTAAACACTGCTTAAGTTCTTATTACCAGACTAGTAAAGGATTGCTATTGGAAGTCAATGTGAAGAAAATTAGATCTTTTAACCAAAAGTTAAAAGTTTGGGGATACTGGCAATTAAGTGGAAATCTTTTTTAATGAATTTGATTATGGGTAAAGAGAAATACAGGCAATTATGGATGTTCAGAGAAGATGCATTTTACCTACTCTCTAATGATTGTGTATGGTTGGTGAATGGAGCAAGAAAGCAAAGGTTTTGTGGAATGTGATGATCCTGTGGGATGGATGGGGAGGGAAACATTCTGTATGAAGGAAGCGCATAATTAAAAAAAAAAAAAGTTAAGGAAGGGATGTGAATAGTAGATTGAAGAAAAATGGAGTAGTTGTCTGTAAGAAAGAAAAAATTGACATACATTAAGGTATGAGTTTGAAGTGTATAGCATGATGGTTTGATTTACATATACTGTGAAATGGTTATCACACTAGGTTTAGCCCAAATTTTTTGAAGTTTGAGAAATTGGACATTTTCATGTTTTCATGTTTTAAAACTTGTGTTTATTTTGATTCTATGATAGTAAATTCTTAAATAATCTTTTCAAGCCAGTAATGTTTTGTATTCATGCTAATTTATTTTTTTTTAAGGATTTCAGTTTGTTGAAATGAGCAGTCGTAAATCAAAGAGTAACAACTTAATACATGCAGAGCTCCTTTCACAGGTTAGTATTTTCATTAATCCTAAGGTCTCTTAACATGCAACGCTGATCAGAGAATTGTCATCTTCTTAACTGGAATTCTCCCTTTAACGTGAAGGGAGAACATAACTCCCTTTCCATTCAAAAGGGTAGAATGTCTTACACTACATTTATTTATTCTTTCTAAGTCTTTGGATAGTTGGAGTGCTAACTTGACTTCTGCCTTCCCAAATGTCTTCTGATTTCCATCTACTTTAATGTAATCTTCAGAGTTTTGTACTTCTTTATTAAATTTATTCCTCTTTTACTTCTTGTGATGCTGTTATAAATGGGAGTTTTTTTCTTAATTTTTTTTACTTGTTCATTGTTAGTGTATCTAAGTGAAATTGATTTTTGTATATTACTCTTGTTTCCTGTAGCCTTGCCAGACTTATTAGTTCTAATAGTTTTTAGTGTATTCTTTAGTTTTTTAATATATAAGATCATGTCATCTGCAAATATAGTTTTACTTCTTCCTTTTCAGTCTGGTTGACTTTAATTTTTTTTTATTGTCTAATAGCCCCAACTAGAACTTTCAGTGCAATATTGAGTAAAAGTGAAAAGAACATTCTTGTTTCATTTTTTATATTTGGGAAATACATTCAGTCTTTCACAATTGATATGATGTTAGCTATAGTTTTTGTAGGTGCCCTTAATCAGATTGAGGATGCTGTCTTTTTTCCTGGTATGTTGGGTGTTTTTATCATAAAAATTTAATATTAAGTGCATACTGTATTCCAATGGTGAGTGTACATGTATGTGTGTCTCCCTTAAGGAATATAGTAGGGAGTGGGTATAATAACTGCTCTGGTATTTCTATTTATCTGGCTTGACCAGAACTGTGTGTTTTTCTAATAAAAACTAAATGTAAGTTATTGGCATCCCTTCATATAAGACCTTACTTTCTTTTTGGAAGGAAAATGTTTAACTCTGTTTCAAAGAAAGTTTTTAGCTGAAGTATAATTTACATATCCTAGTAAAGTGCACAAATCTACATACAGTTCAATTTCTGTACATGTATACACCTATTTAACCTTCATCTCAGATCACTTGAGATTTTTGAACCTTTCACTGTTCACTACAGCTTCACTTCACTTTACCCCTTAGATGTTATACATAGTTCTTGCCTTTCTATTAGACTTTAATGAAGTTTGAGAAAGAAAAAAAAAGTGAGGTTTATCTTTTGATTTCTAATGATCATACGTAAGTAGAGAAATAAGCATTATGTTTAGTTGAGTCTCTGTAGATGCTCATTTAAGTGTTTTATAGGTATCAGCTGTTACCTATACAATACCTGTGTTATGTTACAGATGACTGCCTTATTTAATCTTGAGAACAGACCTGCCAGAAAACTGTTTCATTGTTTCAATTTTGTATATTAAAAAAATTAACATTTAGAAAAGGCTAACTTTAAAATCCATGTAGTTGACTTCTGGCATCACTCCTTATTCTTTCCCCTTCTTATACAATGATAATATGGATTATTTTATCTCTACTGAATAATTTGCTTTGCTTAGCCTCTGGTACATGTAAACAGGACTCAGATTTATCTTTTTGGTACATGAAGGATCGGTCCAATGTTGTCAGTGTGGGAGAAGCAAATAATCTTGGAAGCTTCTTTCTTCTGATGATGGGACCAAATCTGAAATAGCCTCTTAAGACTTTTGTCCCTGAAAGACCTCTGTAGTAGCAGCAGATTCAGAAACGGAATGCCTTTAATGGTCTATATTTTAAAAAATTATGCTATATTGTCTGACATAATTTTTTAAAGCCCAGTCTAAGCCCTTTTTTCTAAGGCAAACTCAAAATTTAGGTCCTTAAAAGATTTTTTTTCTTAATTCATTC
Source organism: Prionailurus bengalensis (assembly GCF_016509475.1). Classification (NCBI taxonomy): domain Eukaryota; kingdom Metazoa; phylum Chordata; class Mammalia; order Carnivora; family Felidae; genus Prionailurus; species Prionailurus bengalensis. Next base: position 139,616,231 of record NC_057345.1, on the reverse strand, counting down.
CAGTGATTCTTCATTTTATAGGTGTAGATGAACACAATTTCTTCCATGTAATTGAGCATTTCCTTATATGCTGAATTACTACTTTTTTCAATATGTCATTTCTTCCCAATTTAGTTGCAGTGTTTCTTTAGGCATGGGTCATGCTCCTTTAGTAGTAGTATGTTCTGAATCTAATAGGTCCTCAATAAGTATATAGACTTTTAAACTTTATTTTCTCAAATCCTGACTGTCATGATAGGTGTAGATGGATAGGGCTTGAACTAAGCCAGTTTAGATGTGTTTGGTCTCTAGAGATTGAGGTGTGGTTCATGAGCATTATTAGATGACATTACGTTATTCGATTCTTTTGTGTCTTTGTTCCTTGGCTGATATGTTATGTACAAAGTGAAGCAATCATTCATTCACATGCAGTAAAACAGCCCTCCAATTTGCTGATGTGGCTAAAGTAATTCTCTTGTTGGATTTCACAAGTAAATTCTCATCTTTCTTCTGGGACTTGGGATAATAAAAAGAAAAAGAAAAAAAACCCACTAATTTTACAACTCATGAAAATGGTACCAGAACTCTTGAACACAAGCTATTTATGGAGGGTTAAATAAATTGATTAATACCTAATTCTGACTGCTATAAATGTGTATTCTCAGTCATTTTGATTTCATGAATAACATTTTCATTTGTATTTACTCACTTCTTTAAATCAGGTACAAAGAGTTTTACGGGAAAGATTTTGTCATCAAAGCCCACATAGTAACTTATTTGGAGTACAAGTACAATACAAGTAAGTTTAGCTATCCCTTTTTCTACGTAAAGATGCCCTTTAGGTTTTTCAAAAACCTACATAGATTTTACGTTACCTTACATGGATTTTATCTTGAATATGGCTAACATTTTTATAGAGATAAAAAATTTTGCTTTTATACAGAAGCTCTGAATATTATAAAGCAAGAGCAGATATAAATGTTTTCATAACAGGAAAGCTCCTTAACTTTGAATCTTTTGTTGTTTCTGTCATCTGGTATTATGGAGACAAATTCTGAGGTCTTGTACCTGATTCTCGAGTGCCAGCTGTGGAGTGAAAAGTTCCAAGAATTGCCACTGTTGTCCCTTGTCCCATATCATCATAAAGCCAAGATATTTCAAACTTAACTTGGTTTCCTCTTGAAGTTTCTAGTGATTCGTATGGACTTACTATCTCTTCCTGTGTTTTTCTGTGTAGGACTATATATAGCATAAGTCAAGTGCCAAGTGGGAGAGAAAAAGGGAATGCCTATTTTCTGTGCATATTCATATTCAGCTTTTAAAAAGTATTATCTAGCAAGTTATTCTAGCTTCCTTTTTAAATGTTGGCTATTTATGTCATTTCAGACACTTAATTGAGCTGCTAAAAAGAACTGCTATCCATGGAGAAAGTAACTCTGTTCTCATTATTGGGCCCCGAGGATCAGGAAAGACCACGGTAAAACTATTGATTTCTGGTATTTCCTTGCTTCTGTAGACATGTGATGATTCTTCTAGCGAATACCGGAAATATCTTTTATTTTCATTATTTTGTTAATTTTTCTTTTGTTTTTTTTCTTTAAATAATAGAAGACCTACAAAGCCTTAAAACTTAGGGTGGTATATTTGAATTGAGCATATCCTTTTTACCTTACTTTCCTCCTCAGTAACAAATTTTCATTTGATGTTTTCCCATTGTCTTTTGTCCTTGAAGAATTAGTCATTGCCAGTAGAAACAGCAAATTAGCATTTATTGAGCATGTTTCTTATGCTTTTTATCTATGTTCTGTACCTTAACTTGTGCTTTTTATCTGTTATCAGTTTTATACTAACCCTGTAAGGTAGGCATTGATTCTGTTTATAAATTGGGTAACTCTCATACCATGCATTCTTTTCTCCCTACTATTTGATTATTTACTGTTTAATCCTAACTCAAGTAATTTTTTCATTATACTCCCATCTTCTAGAATTCTTTTCTACTTTCCCTCTATCATATTTCGCTTAGTTACCTCAAAAGCATACTCTTGCTTTTTCCTCTGATTTTGTCTTTTCACATTCTTTTCGATATATGAGACAAATTATAGCTGTTACGTTGAATATATTACTATTAACTTTCAGTACTTGGGCTGCGTAAAATTTCTTTTCTGCTATATTCCATGCAATGAATTTAGATTTTTCACTAACATAGTTGTTTTTATGTGTTGAAGTAAAATTATGTATTAAATAAAATTATGTAAATTATAAGTTAATTATAATTATTAAATTATATTAAGTTAAATTATAAGTAATATTGCTTATTTTATAACCAATAAATATTGACTGTACATTAGGTAAGATGAGGAAATAAGGACTTTAGTATTTTACTCTTCTCACCCATTTCCAGTATTTGAAGTATATAAGTTGGGAATACAGATCTAGGTAATTTCTTTTCTTTTTTAATCTTGGAATACTTTTTCACATTTATTATATTACAGTTATATTTAGAATAATTTTTTCATTTTGACTATACTGTATTTGATTCAGTCCTTATGCTCATTTTATATAACCACTATTTTTTTATTCTTGCTTTCTTTATTATGATTTTCCTTTGTGTTTGACTTCAGTGCTGTTGGAATAGTTTTAACAAGAGAGCCATATGATTGGTATGCCTTTGAGCTATTAGAATATTTTAAATTCTTAACAATAATATTAACAATAGAAACACTGAGCAAAGGATATGCACAGAAAGGTCACAGAAAATTAAATACAAATCTGTCTTAAACTTATAAGCATCTTCAATCTTACTTATAAGTAACAAATTTAAAGCATTAGCACTTTTGTCTACCAGGATGACAAAACCTGTAAAATTGAGAACACTAAAATTGTGAACTTATAGGAAAATAGACACATGTTCCTACTGGTAGTATAAATTTACGTAACTAGAATAAAAGACAGTATCTAACCACATTACGAATTCATATGCCCTTTGACTCAGCAACAGCATTCTAGGAATTTGTACTTTTTAAATGATGTATATACACTTACTCATTGCAACAACATTTATTGATAGTGAAAGATCAGGAACAACATAAATGCCCATCAAGAGAATACCAGTTAATAAATGCTGGTTCATCCATCCATATGATAGATTATTATGCATCAGCAAAAAGTAACATTTGTCTGTAGTCCAGAAGAAAAGGGAAGAGGAAAAAATATCCTATTTTTATTGGTTTGTACAGGCATACCTCATTTTACTTTGCTCTGCTGCACTTTGCATATACCGTGTATTTTACAAATTGAAGATTTTTGGCAACCCTTTGTTGAGCAAGTATGTAGGTGCCGTTTTTCCAACAGCATGTGCTCATTTTGTGTCTCTGTCCCATCTTGGTAATTCTCAAAATATTTCAAACATATTCATTATCATATGTGTCATGGTGATGTGTAAACAGTGATCTTTGATGTTACTATTATAATTGTTTTGAGGTTTCAGGAACCATGTGCATATAAGATGGCAAACTTAATGGATTGATGTGTTTGTTCTGACTGCTCCACCCAGCGGCCACTCCCCCATCTCTGTCCCTCTCCTTGGGCCTTCCTATTCCCTAAGATACAACAATATTGACATTAGGCAATTAATAACACTACAGTGGCCTCTAGGTGTTTAAGTGAAGGGGAGAGTCACACATTTTAAATCAAAACAGTTTAAATCAAAAGGTAGAAATGATTGAATTTAGTGAAGAAGGCATGTCAGAACCAAGATAAGCTGAAAGCTAGGCTAGGCCTCTTACACTAGTCAAGCAGTGAATACAAAGGAAAAGTTCTTGAAGGAAATTAAAAGTGCTACTCCAGTAAACACACCAGTAGTGAGAAAGTGAAATAGCCCTATTGCTGATACGGAGAAAGTTTTAGTGGCCTACACATTCCCTTAAGCCAAAGCCTAATCCAGAACAAGGCCCTAATTCTGTTCAGTTGTTCAAAGGCTGAGAGAGGTGAGGAAGCTGCAGAAGAAAAGTTTGAAGCTAGCAGAAGTTGGTTCATGAGGTTTAAGGAAAGCAACACCTCCAAAACATAAAAGTGCAAGCGCTGATGTAGGAAAAGGGAGAATGATGAAACACAGACACATATTCTTGTTACAGTTCCTACCCAGAGGTGATACAGACTGCATCTCCTCACAGTTGCCTGGCCAGAGTGTCACATGCTCATACCTAATTTCAAGAGAGCGAAGAAGTGGATTTCTCCTAGATGCCTAGAAGGGATTGCTAGAAGTATTTGGTGAATGTCTGTGATGTTCACCACAGCTAACTTGTTTTGTGTGTGATTTTTCCCTGACTTGATAGTTGCAGAATTTCTTTATCTTAGCAGTGTAAAAATTTCAGACTATAAGCATAGGTCATAAAAACTGATACTGTATAAACTCCCTTAATATGAATTTAGATCTTTTTTCAGTAAAGGTTAATTTTTTTTTCTGTTTTCATTGTTCTGTTATCTTTGGAAAACACATCATCATACAAATGTTTAAAGATTATTTTTAGATAATGCTTTAATTCTTCAAGAGCTCCATTAGTGATACTCTGAGAAAATGAGATGTAGGAAATCAGTACATTAGATCTATTATTCCATCATAAACTATGCATCTTGAAACAAAGTGGCATTACAACAGAGAAGTTGTACCTCAGTGGTGTGTATATTAAAGGGTCTAGCCTAAAAATATAACTTGGGTCGCAAGCAAGCAACTGAATTTATTCTGAACTTCATCTTGGAAGTTTGTCCCTAAAAGCATGGAGAAAGTTCAAAAAAAAAAGGAAGTAGAGTTAGTAAACACTTGTAAAGATGTTTAAATACAAATTGAAACTTTACTCATTTAATTAGTAAATTGGCTAAAATAGACCTATTTTTTACCAAAAAAAAATTTAAACATGTAAGAGAGTTCCCTGGTTATTTTTTTCAATATTTATTTATTTATTTTTATTTATTTATTACTTTGTTTTATTTTAATTTACATCCAAGTTAGTTAGCATATACTGCGACAATGATTTCAGGAGTAGATTCCTTAATGCCCCTTACCCATTTAGCCCATCCCCCCTCCCACAACCCTACCAGTAACCCTCTGTTTGTTCTCCATATGTAAGAGTCTCTTCTGTTTTGTCCCCCTCCCTTTTTTTATATTATTTTTGCTTCCCTTCCCTTGTGTTCATCTGTTCTGTGTCTTAAAGTCCTCATATGAGTGAAGTCTATGATACTTGTCTTTCTCTAATTTTGCTTAGCATTATACCCTCCAGTTCCATCCATGTAGTTGTAAATGGCAAGATTTCATTCTTTTTGATTGTTGAGTAATACTCCATTGTATATATATGCCACATCTTCTTTATCCATTCATCCATCGATGGACATTTGGAGTCTTTCCATACTTTGGCCATTGTTGATAGTGCACTATAAACATGGGGGTGCATGTGTCCCTTCAAAACAGCATATCTGTATCCCTTGAATAATTACCTAGTAGTGCAATTGCTAGGTTGTAGGGTAGTTGTATTTTTAATTTTTGAGGAACCTCCATACTGTTTTCCAGAGTGACTGCACCAGTTTGCATTCCCATCAGCAGCACAAAAGAGATCCTCTTTCTCCGCATCCTCGCCAACATCTGTTGTTGCCTGAGTTGTTAATGTTAGCCATTCTGACAAGTGTAAGGTGGTATCTCATTGTGGTTTTGATTTGTATTTCCCTGATGATGAGTGAAGTTGAGCATTTTTTTGTGTGTCGGTTGGTCATCTAGATGTCTTCTTTGGAGAAGTGTCTATTCATGTCTTTTGCCCATTTCTTCACTGGATTATTTGTTTTTTGGGTGTTGAGTTGATAAGTTCTTTATAGATTTTGGATACTAACCCTTTATCTAGTATGTCATTTGCAAATATCTTCTCCCATTCCATCGGTTGGCTTTTATTTTTGCTGCTTGTTTCCTTCACTGTGCAGAAGCTTTTTATTTTGATGAGGTCCCAATAGTTCATTTTTGCTTTCTGTTTCCCTTGCCTCTGGAGACGTGTTGAGTGAGAAGTTGCTGTGGCCAAGGTCAAAGAGGTTTTTTGCCTGCTTTCTCCTCAAGGATTCTGATGGCTTCATGTCATATGATTAGGTCTTTCATCCATTTTGAGTTTATTTTTGTGTATGGTGTAAGAAAGTGGTCCAGGTTCATTCTTCTGCATGTCACTGTCCAGTTTCCTCAGCACCACTTGCTGAAGAGACTGTCTTTATTCCATTGGATATTCTTTCCTGCTTTGTCAAAGATTAGTTGGCCATACGTTTGTGGGTCCATTTCGGGGTTCTCTATTCTGTTCTATTGATCTGAGTGTCTGCTTTTGTGCCAGAGAGTTCCCCTGTTATAACCATCCCTCCCCCCCCCCCCCCCCCACATACACACATACAACTTCCCCTGTTATTAACATCTTCCCTTAGCATGGTACATTTGTAGAAATTCATGAACCAGTATTAATATGTTGTCATTAACTAGCGTCTCATAGTTTTCATGAAGGTTCACTCTTTCTGATGTACAATTCTGAGGATTTTAACATATGCATAGTCATGTGTCCAACATTACAGTGTCATACAAAATAATTTTGCCACCCTAAAAATCCCCTGTACTTTACCTATTAGTCTTCCCACCCCCAATCCTTGGCAAGCACTAATTTTCTTATTATCACCATGGTTTTGACTTTTTCAGAATGTCACAGTTGGAATCATAAAATTAAGAAGATTGGCTTCTTCCACTTACCAGTATGAATTTAAGGTTCCTTCATGTCATTTTATGGCTTGATAGGTCATTTCTTTTAATTGTTTAATAATATTCCTTTGTATGGATGTACCACTGTTTATCCATTCACCTATTAAAGGAACTTGATTAGTTCCAATTTTGAGTAGTTCTGAATAAAGCTTTTATAAACACTTGTATGCAGGTTTTTATGTGGACATAATCTTCAACTTAATTGGATAAATACTTGGGAGCAACATTGTTGGATCGTATGGTAAGACTGTTTAGCTTTGTGAGACTGTACTAAGCTGTCTTCCAAAGTGTCAGTACCATTTTGCTTTTTTCACCAGCAATTAATAAGAGTTTCTCTTGTTATGCATCCTCATTAGCATTTGGTATTATTGTTGTTTTTAATGTTAGCCATTCTAGTATGTATGTATAGTATCCCAATGCTATTTTTATTTCCAATCTTCTAATTATGTATGATATTAAGTATCTTTTCATATGCTTATTTTCATCTGTATATCTTTGGTAAGGTATTTTCTGACCATTTTTGAATTGGGTTTATTCATTTCTTATTGATATGTTTTGAGAAGTCTTTGTATATTTTGGATATACCAGCTATGTGTTTTGCAGATACTTTCTCCAAATCTGTGGTTTCTCTTTTAATTCTCTTATGAGTTTCCTTGGCAAGCAGTTTTTCCATATCAACTTACCATTTATTTCTTTCATAGGTTGTGATTTTGGTGTTATATCTAAAACTTCATCACCAAATCCAAGGCCTTCTAGGTTTTTCTCCTATGTGTCCTTCTGGATCTTTTATAGTTGTTGTGTTTTACAGTTGGGTTGGTGATTTATTTTGAGTTAATTTCTTTGAACGGTGTAAGGTCTGTGTCTAAATTCTTTTTCTTTCTTTTTTTTCTTTTCCTTGTACATGAATGTTTAAATTGTTTCAGCGTTTGTTGACAAGGCCGTCTTTTCTTCAGTGAATTACCTTTGCTTCTTTTTCAAAGGTCAGTTGATTGTATTTGTGTCAGTCTGTTTCTGCCTGTCTTGATTACTGTAGCTTTATAGTAAGGCTTAAAGTTAGGCATTGACAGTCTTCCAACTTTGTGTACTGCTTCAGTATTATTTTGGCTATTCTGGGTACTTTGCCTTTTTATTAACTTTAGAATTTATGTATTTATTTCCAAGTACTGGAATTTTTGTATTCAGTTGTGGGATTTTGTGTTCAATCTGTAGATCACAATGGAAAAATTGGTTTCTTAAGTATATTGAATCTTCACATTGATAAACATGGAATATCTTTTCATTTATTTAGGTCTTTCATCAGACTTTTGTGGTTTTTCTCATATAGATCTTACACATATGTCATTAGATTTATACTAAGTAAATAGTTTTGGTGCTAATGTGAGTAGTATGACATTTTTAATTCAGATTCCACCTGCTCATTGCTGATATATACAAAACCAAATGACTTTGTGTTTTATCTTGTATCGTGCAATCTTGTTGTAATTGATCATTTGTTCCAAAAATTTGTCAATATTTGGGCATTTTCTACAATCATGTCATCTGCAAATGACAGAAAGTTTTTATTTCTTTCCTATTTCCTTTTGTACCTTTTATTTCATTCTCTTGTCTTCCTGCATTTATCATTCACAGGCTATCTTTAAGCACTGATCATAAAATTAATATTATTCAAAGCCTCTTAATATGAATTTAGGTCTGTTTTCACTGAAGAATAAGTTTATTTTGGGATATTTCTTCTCATTTATTTCTTCTTGTCCTTTCTTAGCATTAGCATATCCAATTCTTAAGCCTTTGTTCTTATTTCTCTTTGTCATTTCTCCATGTTCTTTCTTTTTTTTTTTCCCCCTCAGCATTCTGCCATATCACCAGTGTGATTTTCTTCACCAGCAGTTCCACACTTTGCTTCTTCTAATGTGATACTGCATTTTAGCTTCTAACAGTCCTTCCTACTTGTCTGCCTCCTTGTCATGTACCTTCTTAGTCTGTTGTTTTGTGTTTATCTAAGTCTGGCTTAAACAGCTCACAATATTTATTTTCTAAAATACACATTTTCAGTACTAATTAGTCTTTTTCATCAGCTTATGTCCTTTATGTAACATAATTTTTATATAAACTCCCATGTTAGTTTTTTCTATTTATTCAAGGTTAAAGAAGACGACAGCCATTAAGTCATAGTATTTATCACTTAATAAAACAGATTGTTCGTGGTATGCTGACAGTTTGTCCCATTGTTGTTGCTTCTCAAACCAGAGAGGCCTGTTCTGGTGCTTTAAAGTCATTTATCAAGTGTGACTTTGCTGGAATGGGGAAGAATCCCATACTTGGTATTCCATTTTGTTATGATTTGACTTATTCCTATTGCACTCCAATATTGAGAGGACAGAGAGCCAAGGAGGATTGTTTAACTTTTGTGATTTGTTGTGTGTGGAGTATCCTGAGACATAAAGTAGATGATTTTAGACAAGAACTCTTATTAGTATAACTTTTTAAATGTAAATTTTAATTTAATAAGAATACAGTATATTTTTAATACTCTCTTTGGCCAAACTACTTGAAGTACAAAAATTTTCAATCTGCAGTTAACTGATAAAGATAACAGAAAGTTAGTGTGATTTACTGTATCTCAAACATTTTATTGAAAAAATACATGTGGTTCCAAATGACAGATTGTATCCTGGAAAATACTTTTCTATACAGAAATTACTGTAGACAAAGAAACAAGCATGTGGTAACAGTAATAGTAGGTAAGCATAAAAATCCCTGATTGCTGGCAGGTCTAAATGAACTATGCCAGTATGTTTGGAAAATTAATTGTTAGCTACAAAGATTGTGGAAATGGGGTAGCCATCTTTGTTATGGTGGTTGGTGTAATATAATGTCAACTAAGTATTTTTAGTATATAATGTAGCTTAAAATATTTGGAAAGATGAAATTGTATACAGTAAAAAATTTACCAGTTACACAATTTGTTAAAAAATTACACAATAGGGGGGCACCTGGGTGGCTCAGTCGGTTAGGCACCCGACTTCGGCTCAGGTCATGATCTCTCGGTCCGTGAGTTCGAGCCCCACATCGAGCTCTGTGCTGACAGCTCAGAGCCTGGAGCCTGCTTCAGATTCTGTGTCTCCCTCTCTCTTTGACCCTCCTCCGTTCATGCTCTGTCTCTCTCTGTCTCAAAAATAAACGTTAAAAAAATTAAAAAAAAATTATACAATAGGTAACACACCAGTCAGTTTTAGCAATATGTAGATTTGAACTAAAATTATTTGAAGACACATATGCTAATACATTTAAATTATCATTTCAGATCACACAAACACATCATGTAAAAATTGTGAGCTGATCTAGACAAATGATAATAAGTTGTTTAAAATAAATTTAATGGAAAGAATGTTATAAACTTGTTTTAACTCTTTTAAGTTTTTATTTTAACCACCTGATGCTCATCACAAATGCACTCCTTTATCCCAACAACTATTCTACCTATCCCCCCAACCACCTCCTCTCTGGTAACCATCAGTTGGTTCTCTAAACTTGAGTCTTTTTCATGGTATGCCTCTCTCTCTTTCTCTCTCTTTCCCTTTGCTTGTTTTGTTAACTCAATTCCACATGAGTGAAATCATATGGTATCTGTCTTTTTCTCTGACTTATTTCACTTAGCATTATAGTCTCCCTCCATGCATGTCATTGCAAAGGGCAAGATTTGATTCTTTTTTAATGGCTGAATAATATTCCATTGTGTGTGTATACCATGTCTTCTTTATCCATTCATCTATCAATGGACACTTTACTTCCATAATTTGGCTGTTGTAAATAATGCTATATAAACATGGGGTGTGTGTATCTCTTTGAATTAGTGTTTTTGTATTCTTTAGGGAAATACCCAGTAGTATATTTGTTGGATTGTAGGTTAGTTCTCTTTTAACTTTTTGAGGAACCTCATATTATCTTTCACAGTAGCTGTACCAATTTGCATTCCCACCAACAGTGCATGAGGGTTCCTTTTGCTCCACATCCTTGCCAGCACCTGTTCTTTTGTTTTTTATTCTAACCATTCTGGCAGGTGTGAAATGATATCTCCTTGTGGTTTTGATTTGCATTTCCTTGATGCTGAGTGATGTTGAGCATCTTTCAGTGGGTTTGTTGGCCAGCTGTATGTTTTCCTTGGGAGAATATCTGTCTTCTGTCCATTTGTAAATTGCATTATTTGTTTTTGGGGTGTTGGGTTGTATCAGCTCTTTATATATTTTGGATACTAACGCTTTATCAGATATGTCATTTGCAGATATCTTCTCTCATTCAGTAGGTTGCCTTGTAGTTTTGTTGGTTTTCTTCACCATCCAGAAGCTTTACATTTTGATATAGTCCCAATAGTTTATTTTTGCTTTTTTTTTTTTTTTCCTTGTCTCAGGGGGAGCTATTTAGAAAGAAGTTCCTAAAGGCCAGTGTCAGAGAAATTACTATCTGTGCTTTCTTGTAGAATTTTTACGGTTTCAGATCTCACATTTAGGTCTTTAGTAGATTTTGAGTCTGTTTTTGCATATGGTATAAGAGAGTGGTCCAGTTTCATTCTTCTGCATGTTTCTGTCCAGTTTTCCCAGCACCATTTTTTGTTTGTTTCTTAATTTTTTTTAATGTTTTTATTTATTTTTGACACAGAGACAGATCATGAGCAGGGGAGGGGCAGAGAGAGAGGGAGACACAGAATCTGAAGCAGGCTCCAGGCTCTGAGCTGTCAGCACAGAGCCCAACACAGGGCTCGAACTCACAGACTGTGAGATCATGACCTGAGCCGAAGTTGGATGCTCAACCAATTGAGCCACCCAGGTGCCCCCATTTTTTGAAGACATTATCTTTTTCCCTTTGGATATTCTTTCCCCCTTTGTCGAAGATTAATGGACCATATAATTGTGGGTTTATTTCTGGGTTTTCTATTCCATTGGTATGCATGTCTATTTTTGTGCCAGTACCATACTGTCTTGATTACTGCAGCCTTGTAATGTAACTTGAAGTCTGGAATTGTGATGCCTCCAACTTTGCTTTTAAGATTGTTTTGGCTATTTGGGGTCTTCTGTGGTTGCATAGACATTTTAGGATTATTTGTTCTAGCTCTGTGAAAAATGCTTAGTATTTGACAGGAACTACATTAAATGCATATTGCTTTGGGTAGTTTAGACATTTTAACAATATTCTTACAATCCATGAGCATAGAATGTCTTCCTATCTCTTTGTGTCCTCTTCATTTTCTTTCATCAGTGCTTTATAGTTTTCAGGGAACAGATTTGTCACCTCTTTGGTTATGTTTATCCTAGATATCTTACTCTTTTTGATGCAATTGTAAATGGTATTGTTTTCTTAATTTCTCTTTCTACTGCTTCATTATTGATGTATAGAAATGCAATGGAGATCTGTACATTGATTTTATATCTTGCCACTTTACTGACTTCATTTATTTTAGCAGCTTTTTGTTGGAGTCTTTTGGGTTTTCTATATAGAGTATCATGTCATCTGCAAATAAGTGAAAAGTTTTACTGCTTCCTTACTGTTTTGAATGCCTTTTATTTCTTTATATTTTCTGATTGCTGTGGCTACGTCTTCCAGTAGTATGTTGAATACAAGTGTTGAATACAAAGACATCTTTGTGTTGTTCCTGACCTTAAGGGAAAGGCTCTCAGTTTCTCCTCTATTTTATGTTTAGGTATGTTTCCTCTAAACCTACTTCATTGAGGGTTTTTATCATGAATAGATGTTGTACTTTGCCAAATGCTTTCTCTGCATCTACTAAAATAATCATATGGTTCTTATTCTTTATCTTATTGATGTGCTGTATCATGTTGATTGATTTGCAAATAGTGAACCGCCCTTGCAACCCAGCATTAAATCCTGCTTGATTGTGGTGAATAATTTTTTTAAATGTATTGTTGGATTCTGTTTGCTGGTATTATGTTGAGAATTTTTGCATCTGTATTCATCAGAGATCTTGGCCTGTAGTTGTTTTTGTGATATCTTTATCTAGTTTCGGTGTCAGGATAATGCTGCCCTCATAGAATGAATTTGAAGTTTTCCTTCCTTTTTTATTTTTTGGAATGTTTGAGAAGCATAGGTATTAACTGTTCTTCAAATGATTGTAGAATTTGAAAAGCCAAGTGGCTCTGGACTTTTGTTTCCTGGGAATTTTTTTGATTACCGATGTAATTTTCTCACTGGTTATTAGTCTGTTCAAATTTTCTGTTCTTCCTGTGTCAGTTTTGGTAGGTTACATGTTTCTAGGAATTTACCTATTTCTTCTAGGCTGTCCAGTGTTGGCATGTAGTTTTTCATATTGTTCTATGAATGTTTGTATTTCTGTGGTGTTATTTGTCTTCTCTCGTTTTTGATTTTATTTATTTGGTTTTTTTCTTTTTTTTTCCCCCTGGTAAGTGTGGCTAGAGGCTTACCAGTTTTATCATTTTTTTTCCCCCAAAGAACAAGCTCTTGGTTTCATTGATCTGTTCTATTGTGTTTTTGGTTTCTAAATCATTTATTTCTGCTCTAATCTTTATTATTTCCTTCCTTTGCTGGTTTTAGGGTTTTTTGTTCTTTTTAGCTCCTTTAGGTATAAAGTTATTTACTTGAGATTTGTCTTGCTTCTTGAGGTAGGCCTGTAGGCTCATATTGCTATAAACTTCCCTCTTAAAACTGTCCCACAGGTGTGAACCATTATATTTTCATATTTATTTGTTTCCATGTGCTTTTTTATTTCCTTCTTTGATTTCCTGGTTGACCCATTCATTGTTCAGTAGCATGTTAGTTAACCTCCATGTATTTGTGGTTTTCCGAGATTTTTTTCCTTGTGGTTGACGTATAGTTTCATAATGTTGTTTTCATAAAAGATACACGGTATGACTTTCATTTGTTGAGGCTTGTTTTGTGGCCTAATATCTGGAGATCTGTTTTGGAGAAAGTTCCATGTGCACTTGAGAAGGATGTGTATTCTGCTATTTTTGGATGGAATGTTGTCAATATATCTGCTAAATCTTTCTGGTCCAATGTGTCATTCTAAGCCATTGTCCTTGTTGATTTTCCGTTTAGATGATCTGTACATTGATGTCAGTGGGGTGTTAAAGTCCCCTACTGTTGTATTATTATTGATTCATTCCTTTATGTTTGTTATTAAATGTTTTATGTATTGGAGTGCTCCCATATTGGATGTGTAAATATTTACAATTATTATAGTCTATTGGATTGTTCCCTTAATTATTACATAGTGTCTTTCTTGGTCTCTTGTTAACAGTCTTTGATTTAAAGCCAATATAAGTATTGCTACTCTGGCTTTCTTTTGACATCCATTTACATGATAAATGTTTCTCCATCCCCTCACTTTCAATCTGCAGGTGTGTTTAGGTCTAAAATGTGTCTCTTGTACACAGCATATAGATGGGTCTTGGGGTTTTTTGTCCATTCTGTTCCCCTCTGTCTGTTTATTGGAGTCTTTAGTCCATTTACATTCAAAGTTATTATTGATATGCATTTGTTGCCGTTTTATTACTTGTTCTGTGGTTGTTTCCGAAGATTTTCTGATTTGTTCTTTTCTCTTTCATGGTTTGCTGATTTTCTTTAATGATATGTTTGGATTTCTTCTCTTTATTCTTTGCATATTTATTAGTGGTTTTTGATTTGTGGTTACCATTAGGTTTGTATATAACATCTTCTGCATAGAGCAGCCTGTATACAAGTTGATGGTTGTTTAAGTTTGAACCCATTCTTTACTCTTCGTCTCCCCATGTTTTAGGTATGTGGTGTCATATTTTATATCCTTTCATTTTGTGAATTCCTTTACTGATTTTTTTTTACAGGAATATTCATTTTTACTATTTTTGTGTTTCCTGCCTTCATGCTGTCATTTTGGTCTTCCTTTATTTACACTCAAAGAGACCCCTTTAATATTTTCTGCAGGGCTGGTTTAGTGGTCATGAACTCCTTTAATTTTTGTTTGTCTGACAGACTCACTCTTTCCTTCTATTCTGATAGCCTTGCAGGAAAGAGTATTCTTGGCTGCAGATATTTCCCATTCAGCAGTTTGCATATAACATGGCACTCCTTTCTGGATTGGAAAGTTTCTGCTGAAAAATTCTCTGATAGCCTTATGGTATTTCCTTTGTATATAACTGTCTATTTTTATCTTGTCACTTTTAATATTTTTTCCTTTACCACTGTATTTTCCCATTTTAATTACATATGTCTTGGTGTGGATCTACTTTTGTTGCTTTTGTTGGGGTTTCTTTGTGCCTCCTAGATCTGGATATCTGTTTCCTTCCCCAAATTAAGGAAGTTTTCAGCTATTATTTCTCCAAATAAATTCTTTACTCCCTTTTCTCTGTGCTCCTGGGACTCCTGTAATATGAATGTTATTACACTTGATGGAGACATTGAAATTCTCTACATCTGTTCTCATTTTCCATAATTCTTTTTTCTTTCTTTTGTTCAGCTTGATTATTTTCCATTACTCTGTCTTCTGGGTCATTAATTAGTTCCTCTTCTTCCAGCCTGCAGCCATCAAGCATGTTTCTCATTTCATTTATTGAGTCCTTTTTCTGTGCTGTGTTACTTCTTATCTCTGTGTTAATGGTCTCATTGATGTGCTCCAGTGTTTTCTCAAGTCCAGTAAGTATACTTGTAATCATTGCTTTAAATTTTCTTTTATCTGTTTCACTTAGGTTTTTTGCCACGTCCTTGTCCTGTTATCTCATTTGGGAGAAATTCTTCTGTCTTCCCATTTTGTATAAGTCTCAGTGTCTGTTTCTATGTGTGAGGGAAGTCAGCTACTTCTATTTTTGAGGGCAATGGCTTTATGAAGAAGAGGTCCTGTGGTGCCCTGCAGTATAGTGTCCCTTCTTCCCCAGGACCTGGCACTTCCAGCAATGCTAAGTGTACTCTGCTGTTGTGTGGTCCTGATAGTTTTATGCTTCAGGGCAGTCATCTACAGATGCCTATTGTGGGCAGTGTTTGGTCCCTGCCCTGAATGTAGTGCATTTTAACTAAATGTGTTCTGGTCTGCTTTGTGAAATAACCTGTCACCACCATCACCTAAACTGCAGCTTTGCAAAACTTACCAGATAGGAGCCATAGTATTGGCACGGGTTTGGGCCAGTCTTGTAGGAGAGGGGGCCTGCCATGCTGCCACCTAGGCAAGAGTGACTAGGAAGGTTGTTTTCCCCAGATCGTGAGGGGGTGAGTGGGGCTTGGTGTAAGCAAGTTAGGTAATGAGTGTGGGCCCAAGACTGTTTTTTGCAGGTAGCTCTGTATTCTGACAGGCAGGTGAGGTAATTGGTACCTGCCAGTTCCTTTTTACCTGGAGATCTCTCTCTCTCTGAATGCCCTCACTCTGGAACATTCTCAAAGAGGAGTAGCTAACCTCCCTACAGTGTGCCCCAGGCACTATCCAGATTGGTTTTTGCAAGCTGTGTCCATCCATAGGCTGTTTGCCCAGCCTTCTCTCCAAGAGCAGTCCCAGTGTCCCAGTCCCAGCTTTCCCTGAGCCAAGCATGCTGACCTTTAGAACTCCAGGCTTTAAGCCCCACTGGTTGCAAGAACTCAAGAAATTCAGGCCCTCTCACTTTCCAAGCCAATTGCTGTGGGGATTCATTTCCTGTATACTTCCCTATGTGTTAGCCTCTCTTGCCCTTCTCCAGATGGTAACTTCCTCCCTACCCCATTGGCTACGATACATTTTTCTCCCAAGTTGAGTCTCCATACTTCCTACCTCCTTTGATGTGGCCTCCTCTCTACCTTTATTTGTGGAGGGTTTTTTTTGTTTTGTTTTTTGTTTTTTGTTTTTGCCAGTTTTCAGATTGATTTCTGGGGTATTTAGGATGATTTGATTGTTAGAGATATGAAGTTTGTATTACCTGGGGACGAACTCTTACGATAGACTCATACTTAATCTAAAGGCCAAGAAGTGCCACCTCATTTTCTAATGGTTTTCTATAAAGAATGTCACTTCTTACTCGGCTTTATTTCATAGTATGTCACTTAATATTTTGAGATTATCCCTTTTTTAGAGGACTTAGTTTAACTATGATCTGACATAGAGTTCCATTTGTTTTTAAAACAATACAGATATACCAGAATGGCTAGTATGTTTGATACCATATTGTGAAACCTAATAGTTTAAAATGATATTTACTTCTTCCTATTTCACAAAGATGTTGTAGTGACAAATAGAATATTGGAAATACAAATAGTATTTTGTTTTTCAAAATGGCTTACCAGTTGTTCCATTGGGTTTTTTTGTTTTTTGAATAATCCTTTTGTCCTCACTAAATTTTGATACCAACTTTAGTAATTTAATTTTGTATACACAGCCTATTTTGGGCGACCATTTATTTTGTAATAGTCCTTTCTATTTTAGTATTAGAAGGAGTAGTCCTTCATCATTGCTCTTCCTTTTAAAAGCTTTTTTGCTTTTCTTAGTTGTGTTCATTTTTAAATTTAAAAAAATGAATGCAATATTAATTTGAAGAGATGTATATTATATTGCAGTGTAATTGTGATATCACAAGTCAAAAAAATAGAGAATAGAAAGTATGTGGCATAGGAATCTGTAGTTACACAAATCCGAAACTTTATAATTAAAACAGTTTAAGATGGTATAACACTTTGTGAGTGTATTTTTAGTAGTAATTATATTAGTAGTAGTAATTTTCTTATTACAAGCTCTACGTTTCTTTAATAGGGTCTTGTTCTGTACACAGTAGTGTCCTCTCACCCATAGGGCATACATTTCAAGACTCCAGTGAATGACTGAAACCAGGAGATAGTAACACACCCTATATGTACTGTTATTTTTTATGCATATATACCTTTGGGAACGTGTAATGTATAAATAAGGCACAGTAAGAGATTAAAAATAAATAGTAATAGAATAGTTATAACAAATACAGTGAGTTATTTCAGTGAGGTGTCTCTCTCAAAGTATCGTTTTGTCCTATATTTACCCTTGTGATGATGTAAGATGATAAAATGCCTACACGATGAGATTAGGTTAGGTGAATGATGTAGGCATTTTTATGTGACATTAGGCTACTATTGACCTTTTGACCATAACGTCAAAAGAAGGATTCATCTGCTTCCACACTAATGGAAATTGAAACTGTGGATGAGGGATGGGTACTATACCTAGCAACTAACAGAGGGGCCATCTCTTTTTTCAGGTTATCCTCTTGGTAGTTTTTACTTTTCGAGTTTTTATTTCATGGTAACATACAGAGTAGTTAACAGTATTTCATAGAAATCGATATATTGATTGGGGTTGATTTTTGTAGTCATTTGATACATGTGACTTATGTGACTTAACAGACAAAAATGTCTTTGTAAACTTGACGGTTGTTTATAAACATTTATTAGTTTGGGGAGATGATTGAGAGAGTGTGACATCAGTCTTGTCTCTGGCATCTTGAGTCGGACATTAGGTATTCTACTTGAACCTTTCTTTTATCTGAATAATGTGCAAATTTATTTATTAGTTTCAAATGATATTTTTATTATGTTCTGTTTCTATTATTCATAGTTTAAAAAAATACAAACTTATGATTTTTATCTAAGTATTCCATAAACTTTTTTTAATACCACTTAGTTAATAAACCATGCTTTGAAAGAACTAATGGAAATAGAAGAAGTGAGTGAGAATGTATTACAAGTTCACCTAAATGGTAAGTATGTCATAATTTTGCCATTGGAAATGATATAAGCCATGTGAGCTTTTTATAATACAAAACCTAATTTACCTAAAATGTTTAAAGGTGGATGACAATTATATTTTAAAAACATGATCCATGCTTAACAACTTCCACTTTAAAGTACCATATGCATTATTTTTAGAAACTAAAATAATAATAATAATAATAATAATAATAATATACAAAGGAAGCACATAAGGACTCTTGTTTTTTGTCTTTCTTTTCTTAAAATAAAAGAATCCCAAGGTAGATAGTTCTTTGAGTCTACCACATCTTCATTGCTGTGCTTCAAAAAGGAAGTAATGTAAACAAACAGGCTTTTGACTTTTTTCTTTCTAGTTAAATTTAAAAAGCGTTAGAAAACTTACTTGACTGGAAAATAACCTGTGCTTTATCAAATAAATATTTCATTTTAATTAAATATTTTTAAATGGACTTTATTTCAGGACTGCTGCAGATCAATGATAAAATTGCCCTAAAGGAAATCACAAGACAGTTAAATCTGGAAAATGTAGTTGGAGATAAAGTTTTTGTAAGTATCGTTTCTATTCCTTTATTAAATAGGCTTTAATGTTTGCATGGCATAGATATTTTTATATTTTTGAAAGACTAGGGCAGGTTCAGAGATTCTAAATTGAAATCTGAAATATTCTTGCCATAAAAAAGTATAAGGTTCTAGGATGCATTTATTCATCATATCTTTATATTTAGATTTTTTAAAGTAGATCACACTATAAAATAGTCAAGAAATCCGTGTTTCTGTAGATATTATCTGAGTTTGTTTCTTTACGTGTTAAGAGAAATATCTTGATTCTCTGTCTTTGGAGGTAGATTAATATATTTTTTAAAGTACTACACTCTAGCAGTCTGTTTTTAGTCTTTTGAGACTTGGGTAGCTAGGTGTAATGGAAAATGTGCTGAATTTGAAGCTATTAAATGTGGATTTGAGCCTTGTCTTGAAACTGTTGACTACATGGCCATCATGGCTAGTATCTCTGAAGTTGAGATTTCTCATCTGTGTTAAATGTGCATTATCTTCTCATACTTCACAGATTTATCCTAAAGACAAAAGGGAGCATTGAACATAATTTATATTTGAAAAATGCTGGGTTTGTAATGTACTATACAAATTTCAGTTATCTCTTACAAATGTCAGTTATCTCTTACTATTAAAATGTTTTCAGAAACTTATTTATACCTCATTATTGTAGCAGCTTGGAATCTCGGGATTGGTGAACATCAGTTACTTAAATGAAACTGATCAGCAATGTTCTGGAACTTTTATTAAAATGTTTACCCTATCACTTTATTTATAGGGTTCAAGAGAAACATTAATTTATAGCTACCTTAACTTTCATAATGAAATGACTACCTCTCCTACTGCTTACTCAATTAAAGTGGGTTGTATACATCCCAGTTCATTTTCTGCTCACTGGTGATCATACAGTACTATCACTCTAAAATGTATACTCTTTTCTGCAATGGCATAGCCATAGTTGTAAGCCTCTTTAGTAATTACTTATAAAAAGTTGAGCCAATCATGTGTTTTCCTTCTACACTGTCTACAGGTTCATAATGCCCCTTCTATAAGTCTAATGTTCTGTCTCCTGTTCAGACTGTACTGTTGAAAACAGTGGCCTACCTGATCAAGGAGATTTACTATTAGGTAGGCTCAGTTTGGCCTTCGGTTTGCAATCGATGTAGACTGGTGTTTCTAACTTTCCTAAATGGACCTATTTATATTGGATTCATAGGAATTGATTAAAAAGTCACCGTTGTTTAACATCCTGGGTCATTACTTTTCTTATAGCATCACATAAAGACATTATTTAACTTCTACATTATATAGATCAGTCACCTGAGGCAAACAATATATTTAGCTTACCTAAGGTCATAAAATGACAAAGGCTGGACATTAAGAACCTAAGTCACTTAACTGAACCCAGAGTCTTTCTGTTTTGATATACTTAGAGCAAATTTCTATATTCCTGTAAATGTATATGGATATCTATATACAATACATGTATATGTATTCATATAAGGATATTCTTATATGTGCATATGTATTTATATAATGATAAACTTAATGTCAGGTTATAACTGTCTTTAAAAAGAGAGAGAGTGGCATCTGGGTGGCTCCTTTGGTCGGGCGTCCAACTCTTGATTTTGGCTCAGGTCATGATCTCCCAATTTGTGGGATTAAGCCCCAAATCAGGCTCAGCACTGACAGCACAGAGTCTGCTTGGGATTCACACACACTCTCTCTCTCTTAAAAATAAATAAATAAACTTTAGAAAAAAGACTAACAACCTTTGAATAACTTTGGCTAGTAGTTATTTGGCTAGTACTTTGGCTAGTAGTTGAATAACTTTGGATAGTACTGACTTACCCACAGCCTTGTGAGCCTTTATTTATGTTATGGTAAATACTTCTTGCCCTACCTGTCTTGGAAATAATGTTGATTTGACAACATGCAATTATAGTAAAATAAATGCAAGTTCTTAAAAACCTATTATGCTATTTTGTATCAGTTCTCTCAAAATTGGGAAACAAGTGGATTTCTTTTCTCTGATATGTCTTTGCAAATTTAAAGTTGGTTATTTATTTAAATCAAAAAATCTGAATAACGTAAAAATTAATGACTTAAATGAAAAAATATTTTAAAGGGCCTTTATCCACAAGCTGGAACATCAGGGTAACGCATGTGCTCCTCTCTTAATTTCCACATAGAATATATTTAAGTTTTATCCAAAAATGTTTTGGCTGTGTTCCAAGTAAACAGCTAAATTTGATATGATATATACACATTCTATGATATGCTCTTGAATAGGTAAAAACAATTATAGTATGGAATATTTGAGGCAAATTTCTTCTCCCATTTCCTTTTGGATCTGATTTAAATTCATGGGCATTTTTTAATGTTCAAATTAATCTGAGACTGGCAAGAGCTTAATGTATTTGAAGTACAATGGAGTTTTAGTTCTCTGACTGTATTTAGAATATAGCAAGTCTTAAAAACAACCTTTAAAGTTAACATTTTTACAGATTTTATCTGGAAAATGCAAAATTGTAAACATGACAGAGTAATGCCGTTTTCAACACTATGCCATCCCTGCTTCAACATTTTAAGTTTTTAGTGATGCACATAGAAATATCCAGCTCAGAATCTGACTACTGACTAATTTGAATCTAGAAAAAAATAGATACATAATGCCTATATAATGTCCAAATATCATAGTCCTCTTTTATTCTTTATTTCATTAAACTTTTAGTCATGGTGTCTATTTTTGTTGTTCAGGGAAGCTTTGCTGAAAACCTTTCATTTCTTCTGGAAGCTTTGAAAAAAGGTAAATATTAGCATATTTAACACCATCTGAAAATATCACCTACAGTATATCACTGATACAGATGGACGTAATTTTGTATAAGATTAAAATAATTTTCCATATTGTATAACCTGTATCTTTTCACTTACTTAACGGTGTGTTGTGAACATCTTTCTGTGTCAGTAATTAGTGAGCTACACCATCATTTTTATGGTTCTCATTCTGTTTTATAAATTAATTATGCTCCCAATATATTAAATTAGGTTCTTAATCACCAGTTCTGGACATTCTAACTTTGTACAATTAGGAAGAAATGCTTAAATTGTCATTTGGATTTTTCCTGGGGTAAATTTTAGTGAGTAGAATTCTTGATCAAACTGTACCACATTTAAAAGTATAAATATAACCAAACTACCTTGGAAATTCTATTTTCTAAACATATTTGAGAGTACCTTTTCCTTCACAACTTTTATTCAAAGTTACTATTTTTCATGTTTGCCTAAGAGAAAAAAATACATCTCTTAGTTTAATATGCATAATGTTGGTGTTAATGATGCTCACCACTTCATACTTTTATTGGGCACTGATATTTTTTGGTTTGTGTATTTCCTGTTGGTTCTTTTGCCTTATTTTGGTGATGTTTATCTCATACTCATTCATGAAAATTCTTGCACTTATTTTTCTCTTAAATTTGGTTTGGACTTTTCTGCTGAAGTTTTAAATTTTTTACATAGTCGAAACTTTTGTCTTCAGATTTTGAAGACATCTAGTTAATGTTTTCATCTAACATATACTTATAATCTGGTGAGAACTTATTTTGATAAGGTGTAAAGTTGAGATGTGACCTTGTATAAACCACTTTTCCCCATGATTTGTAATGGCATATTTTATCAAATACTAAATTTCTATATTATATAGGTTTGTTTATAGACTTTTTAAGTAGTCCTCGGGCTTTTCATGCCATTTAGGTTTCTGTATATGTTTTATTATCTGTTAAATGTCCTCTTATCAGATTTTCTTTTCACTTGTGTATGTAAATATAAAGCCGTAAACTTTAAGGTAATAGCGATTCGTCTGTTAAAGTAGTTTCCCTCATTGTAATGAGAAAAATGAATTCACAGAGTCATGTTGAACTTTCCCTGTTGTTGAAATATTAAAATTGTCAGGGCAGGGCTCAAAAAGGAGTTAAAAGTGGCTTTGGTTGAATTCATAATTTAACAATTTATTTGTAAAAATTTTAAGCACCTGGGAAAATGCACTTTGTATTTCTGCTAACTAAACAAGTCTCTTTTGAAGCAAAAGTTTTGTTCATAAGCTAGTTGCTCCCTTTATTATTAATACCAAAGTGTTTTGGAGTATGTAGGTGTTAAGAGATCCTTGTCAATTTTTTGATGGTAAAAGATTATGTTTCCATAATTTAAAAAATAATGGCATAAAATAATTCTTGAGTTTTTTATTAGTAAACTAGAATCTGGTAATTAGACTGTGAACTACTTGAGGGCAGTAAGGGCTATCTTGTCATGTGAACAATTTTTTGTTGAATAAATGTACATGCACTGTTAAGTATCCTACCCAAAGTAGGTTTTTCAGTATGTATTTGTTGAATTGAGTTTTAACAACTAAAATGTAGTGAATAATTTGGAAACTTAAGAAAGGTTGATATAATTGCTTATTAATATAAAACTCTTATTTTATCTTAGGTGACAGGTCTAGTAGTTGCCCAGTGATCTTCATATTAGATGAATTTGATCTTTTTGCTCATCATAAAAACCAGACGCTCCTCTATAATCTTTTTGACATTTCTCAGTCTGCACAGACTCCACTAGCAGTTATTGGTCTTACATGTAGATTGGTAAGTTATTCTTTCTATTAAAAAATTGATTATAATATTTAGATAATTAAAGCTTAATTACTGATGTAGTCACCTATGTAGGTGATTATATTAAGCATTTCTTTCAAATGTGTTTTATCAGTGCCTCGTGCATTTATCCTACTTTTCAGCTCAGATTGAAGGAAACAATTATTCACACATACTCATAAACTAATACCTCCCTCTGTCCAGTGGAATCACTGAATGAAAATGCGAAGTCAGATTATGCTAGTATAATTTCTACATTAGCAAGTAAAAAGACAATGAAATAATCTTACCATCATGTTATAAAAATTGCTAATTACTTTTATATTTAAGATTCGTTCTATATTTTGAATGCTTGGAATTGAGTAAAAATGATACTATCCCCTCTTTGTAAGTACACATCTTGAGAAATGGAAGGGATTACTTCTGTCAAGATGTCACAGTAGATAGTGGCTTCTTTGCTTTTTGGGGGGATTTTAGAATGATTGTAACCATAGTCTCATTGTTGCTATCACATTACTTTGTGAAGACTCTACATGTTGAACCCCATGTACCTTCAGATGGCTACACAGGCCTTTTTTTATCTTCTTTTACATTATAAACTTTATTACTGAATTCAGATAAAACTGGTACTTAAGGGTCATCTCTCTTCTCATGCTCTGGCTGCCATGAGTCTGTTGTTTTCATCCTTCTTTTCCCTCCTGCATTCTTGGTAGCCTTGTATCAGGCTCATTTACTTCTTTTTCTTTCCTGCAGCTGTTTTTTTTTTTTTTGTTTTTTTTTTTTTTTTTAGAACAGTGAAATGCTTTAAGTCATCTTTCAACAGTCCTCCTGCCAGTGCTGTTTTTCTGTGTAGTGTCTTTCTCTGTTTTCTTTTCCCGGTGCTCTAGAGCTTATGATATATGCCTTCATAATAAGCCTCCCTCATAGAACATCTGCCAGGTCTTTATTTCTCCTTGCCAAAAGCAGCAGTTATACCACAGGAGTTAAGGAAGCATCTTCTTGCTAAAAAAACAAAAACAAAAACAAAAACAAAAAAAACAAAAAACTCTTTGGGTAGAAGAAGCAGTGGCAAATGTTATTGCCCCAATGAAGGACCAAATAAAGAATCAGCTGCTCCCTAGCAGTGTTATCTTAGGCCTTTAAAAATTCTACATGTATAATTCTCCAACTATGCAGTTCAATTCTAAGTATATCCATATGTCCATGTTTATAGGAAAAAAGTCAAAAGATGGGTGGATTAGTGAGTTTGCCAGCAAACAACCTCTTCCCTGTGGAAGTATTTCTTTTTTGGTACTATCCCCTTTATTCCCACATTGCCAGCTTCTGTCATTACTCTCCACCACTAAAATATCTTTTACTTCTACCTCTTTCTTTCCATTCCCAAGTTGAAGCTCTTAATTATTGGTTGTATAGAGTGTTGTTTCCACTACCTTTCAGGCACCTACCTATATGGATGATCTAGAACTACTCCTTAATAGAAAATAAATTTATAATACTGCTGTTTCTGAACATAACTTTTGTCTCTTTTAATTATGCTGGCACTTAACCTATTAAGAACATTCCAGGTTTTTTATTCACCTTCTCCCTTCTAAACCCAAGTTATTAAGTCTTTCCTGTCTTCCTTTCCAGACTAACCATGATCCCATGTTGATCACTTGAATTCTTTCAAGCTCTATATGATTGGTTTCTCAACCTAGTAATTAGGAAAATCATCTGGGTAGATTTAAAAATCCATATTTTAGGGCCTCACCAGAGCATTTTTAAGTTTTTTTTACTATAGAAACTTGACAGTAAACTTGATTTTAACTTTTTAAGGACAAATAGCACAAATGCAAGTAGTTTCTAAAATATCACTATAAAAAGACAAAAGACAGAATACTTATCAGTGTCATGGCGTGTTCCTGCAAGTTTCCTCTCCTATAGTTTGTTCTTGTAGTTCAGCTTGCTTCAGCTTGAATTTATAGGTAGTTTTGTGAAGTCAACTTTTCTCCATTACATGTACTATTTCTTGAGTCTTTGTTACATAAAATAATGAAGATATTTAAATTTGCAGGAATGTAATAATCTTACTACATTTTACCATTTCTTTAATCTGAATTCTTTATAGAATATGCAATTCCTTATTGAAATTCTTGGTGATGGGGCACCTGGGTGGCTCATTCAGCTAAGTGTCCAGCTCTTGATTTCGGCTCAGGTCATACACTCTCTAATGGTTCATGAGGTCGAGTCCCGTGTTGGGCTCTGTGCTGTGCCTTTCCCCCAGTCACACTCACTCTCAAAATAAGTAAATAAACACTTAAATTATTGGTCTTACTGTGGTTTAGAACTATTCAGTAATAGTTACAATTCTTTCGCAATTATTGTTGGTCTTAGAATGTTAAAGATTAACTGATAGTAGCATAGTAGGTAAAAGGCATGATAACACCAGGCCTACCAATGCTTAGAAGGGAATTAATAAAATTAGCTTGTGTAATAATTAAAGAAATCAAGGGAATGATTTGAGGTTTTCGAGGCTTACACAAGTTTTAAAGTTCAATTATGTATTATAGGATAAACATTGTTAATTACAGGTGATTGTTCGAATATGTATACTTCTAATATTGGTATGTTGTTTTTTAAAAAACATGCATCTTATATGGATTGTTGTTGTTGTTTTTAAGGATATTTTGGAACTCCTAGAAAAAAGAGTGAAGTCACGATTTTCTCACCGGCAGATACATTTAATGAATTCATTTGGTTTTCCACAATATCTTAAAATATTTAAAGAACAATTATCTCTACCTGCAGAATTTCCAGACAAGCTCTTCACTGAGAAGTGGAATGAGAGCATTCAGGTAACTTGGAACAGAGGCAATAATGTTAAAGTAATTTTTTGTGCTTTGGTATACCATTGAAAGCAATAAAAACCTACAAATTAAAAAAAAATTGTAAATTAGCACAAAGCTTCTAATGTTACTGTAGCATAGAACTGCATTAATACAAATCATACACTTATGTGTGCGTGCATGTGTGTGTGTGTGTTTTAAAGGAGATTGAAATGTCATATCCTAAATTTTTTCTCAAAAGAACTTCAGTGAGATTTTTATTTGTATCTACTTATATTTTAGATTATTTTGTTAATATTTAGGTTACTAAAAAAATTTTATTTTCTTTATTTACAAGTTTAGCAATAGTTTAGCTTAATGGTTCATCACTATCCAGTGTGGATTGTTTTCTTTTCTAGTTCTCAGACAGTTTTAACTTTTATCTCATTTGGGTCTCTTAAGTCAAGTAAGGCTTGGCATGGTTGTATTGTCTGTGTTGGTGAATATCATCATGCAGTCCCTAGAACCCTGAGAGTCTTAGCTACCAAGGCACGTTCACATGTTGATTTAAAAGTTAACTAATAAACCTTGTGGACTCTATAAATTTACCTAACCTTAAGTTGAATAGCCTAACTTATATAGACCATTGTCATATCAACTCAGCATACTAGCATCAGTTTATCTTACACTGACAAGAGTTTTCAGGGGTACCTGGATGGCACAGTTGGTTAAGCATCTGACTCTTGATTTCAGCTCGGGTCATGATCTCATGGTTCGTGAGATACTTTGGATTTTACTTTTGCTTTAGATTCTCTCTCTCTCTCTCTCTCTCTCTCTCTCTCTCTCTCTCTGTCCCCTTCCCCCACTCACACTCTTTCTTTCTCTGTCTAAAAATAAACAAACATTAAGTAATTTTCAGTTGGCAGGATGAAGGGAGAGAGTATGCCAGGAGTGTATTTAATAACAAAATTGAAAAACTATTGCTGAATAAATCCCACATGGTAGAATCTTTCAAAACTATGGGTCTTGTGAAGGTGGAAGATAATGGAGAGTCCTTGGTTTTCAAAGAATTTGGAGGGGAGCCTGGTAGGCTCAGTTGGCTAAGCGTCCGACTCTTGGTTTGGTTCAGGTCATGATCTCACAGTTTGTGAGTTCAAAACCATCATCAGGCTCCATGCTGACAGTGCAGAGCCTGCTTGGGAGTCTCTCTCTGCCCCTCCCCTACTCTTCTGTCCCTCCCTCTCTCTCTCTCAAAAGTATATAAACTTAAATAAATAAATAAATAAATAAATAAATAAATAAATAAAAGAATTTGGAAAAACTGATCTATAATATTAAATACTGATGCAAATAATTAGATCTTTAGACAATTAAATTTGCACAGTGTGTATTCACCGGCTCTAAAAAATATTGTTTATGTCAAAGCAGTAATTTTTTTTTTCAGTTTCAAGTTTTTATTTAAATTCTAGTTCATTAACATACAGTGTAATATTAGTTTCAGGTGTAGAATCCACTGATTCGTCACTTGCATACAACACCCAGTGCTCATCACTAGTGTCCACCTTAATACCCATCACCCATTTAACCTTCCCACTCCCCTCCCCTCCCCTCCAGCAACCCACAATTTGTTCTCTATAGTTAAGAGTCTGTTTTATGGTTTGCCTCTCTGGAATGAAACTGGACCACTTTCTTATACCATTCACAAAAATAAATTCAAAATGGATCAAAGACCAAATGTGAGAAAGGAAACCATCAAAATCCTAGAGGTGACCACAAGCAGTAAACTCTTTTGACATCAGCCGTAGCAACTTCTTACTAGATATGTCTCCTGAGGCAAGGGAAACAAAAGCAAAAAATGAACTACTGAGATTTTATCAAGATAAAAAGCTTTGGCATGGTGGAAGAAACATTGGACAAAACTAAAAGGCAACCTATGGAAAGGAAGAAGATTTTTGCAAATGACATCTGATAGAGGGTTAGTGTCCAAAATACATAAAATACTTACAACATTCATAAAACAAAGACATCTTCTTTTCCAAAGAAGACATACAGATGGCTAACCGACACATGAAAAGATGCTCAGCGTCACTCATCATCAGGAAAATACAAATCAAAACTACAGTGAGCTATCACCTCCTACCTGTCAGAATGGCTAAAATTAACACAAGAAACAATAGATATTGGTGAGGATTCAGAGAAAGGGGAACCCACTGCTGGTAGGAACACAAACTGGTGGAGCCACTCTGGGAAACAGTTTGGAGGTTCCTCAAAAAGTTAAAGCTACCTTATGATCCAGCAATTGCACTACTAGGTATTTACCCAAAGGATACAAAAATACTGATTCAGAGGACACCAGCATGGCTTAGTCAGTCATCTGACTCTTGATCTTAGCTGAAGTGTTGATGTCGGGGTCATGAGTTCAAGCCCTGCATTGGGCTCCATGCTGGGCATGGAGCCGACCTTAAAAACAAAAACAAAAGCAAAAACAAAACCTGATTCAAGAAGCAATAGTGATTTTAATCTTGAATATCAATACCAAATTAAATGTGAGAACTTTGTATTTATTTTGCTCTTAAACAATTTTTTAATTTTTCCCAGCTTTGTTGAGCTATAATTGATAAAATAAAAATTATATATATTTTAGGTTTACAGCTTGGTGTTTTGATATACAAATACATATAGAAATGCCACAATCAAGCTATACAATGCATCTATCACTCCATTAGTTACCATTTTCTTTCTATTCTTTTTCCTTTTTCCTTTTTCCATTTTTATTTTGTGGGAGGAGGTGAGAGCACTTATAATCTATCTTCGAAACAAATTTCAGGTGTACAATATTGTTTACCATAGTCACATTTTTATGTGATATTTTTATTTATTCATCTTGCATAACTAAAACTTGATTCTTGTTTTGATTATAAAATATAGTCTACTCATATAAGTACTGTTAATTTTGTCATTTTTTATTTTTTTAAAGTTCCTCAAACGGGAACACGCTACTGGCTCATTTGGAAGAGCATGTGACTCTTGATCTTGGGGTCATGAGTCTACACCCCACATTGGGTGTAGAAATTACTAAAAGTTCACTGAGTAAAATTTAATCAGTTCATAGGAATAAATATACGGTGAAAGGTGCATGGCTCATGGCTCAGTTGATTGTCTGACTCTTGATTTTGGCCCAAGATACCAGGGTCGTGGGATTCAAGCCCCATGTTGAGGTCCACACAGAACTTGGAGCTTGCTTAAGATTCTCTCCTTCTCTCTCTCTTAAAAAAAAAAAAATACAAGTTTCCCTTATATCCATGCCTATCTCCCTCCCTTTAGTACGGAGTAATTATTTGGTTTATAGCATTTCAAACATATGTATACTGAAGTTGTTACTACATAAAGAGTTCAAACTTTGCATCTTATTTTTTCTTTCCCTTTCCCATTTTGTTCTGATGGATACTTCATATTATTCTTAGTATAACTGTACAGAATTGTATGCAAAAATGGTTGACTTTATTCTTAAAATTCACATATTGTGCTATGATATAATTAGGTGTGGGTTTTCCCTTGTACCCTTCTCCCCAAGTTAATCTCACCTGGGACTCAGATACTTGTCAGCTCAGGAAAGTTTTTTTTGATACTGTATCTTACTATAAGATTCTGTTCTTTAGGAACCCTTTATATTTGGTACTTCCACATTGTCCCTTTCCTTAAATAGGTCTGTAGCGGATCAGAACTCTGGATCTTTGGCCTCTGAATCCACTTTCAGTGCCTCAGACTTTCACCTTGTACAGTTACAAGACATTCAAATGCAGTCTTTCATAGTATTTAAATGTCTTTGCCAGGTCTTCTGTTATTTCTGTCTCTACTTCCTGTCTTTTCCCAAGATGAATTACATAGCCCAGGTTGTACTGTGCTGTCATTTATCTTTCTGTCCTTCCCAGCTATATTGCATTCTGTGCATCTGAGTGGGTATATAAAGGAAGTAGATGATAAGGGTTACTGATGAAGCATAATTCTGGATGATTTAGAAAATGGTAGCCGTGTGGTAGGAGATGGCTAACGCTTGTGTTTTTGGTCATTTTTTGGTGATTCTATATCAATGAATTTAGGGACAGATGGTAGAAATGAATGTGAGAAGATAGAAGACTGTCTGGTCTTTTGTTTGTTTCCTTTTTACAATTTTGCAGTTCTTTAATAAGGTAGAACTAGTACAACTGGAGTTAGTTCTAGAGTTTTCTTCCTTTTATCCTAATCCTCATTTGCCACTTACTTTTGGTGTGCTAATAGAGGAACTTCATTTGAAAAATAAGTCAGCACCATGGCCAGAGGCCCTGTCCTGTAAGAGGGGAGGGCTGCATTGAGGGAGCTATCCTGTCTCTCAGTACTGACTATCCAGCAAGTTTTTCTGATTCCCATGTTAAAACCAAAGCAATGGTATAGATAACAGGTTGCCTGTGGAATTTCGTCCAAGAAACATATGCAGGATAAGGTTGAACCTGGATGTTCTGCCTAACTTGAATGTTTGTTGTAGTCCTACCCCAAATGAATCAAATAAGTAGAATGAACACCATCTCAGCATGGCAGTATAAGAGAAATTCCTGTAAAAGAGCATTTAAAAGGACCATAACTAATTCTCCTCAAAGGAAATTCCCCCAGAGTACTATAGCTAAGTTCAAGGACCTCAGCCACTGTCGTAACCTTTCCTGTTTAGTTAACAGAAGGTGAGAAGATATAGCAGGAACTGACCAGGAGAAAACTGAAACTTGGAGGTACAGGACTACTCATCTTCTGTCAGTATGCCACAATCTTCCTACATTGCTCATGCTGTTCCCTGTAGATGGAATGCTTTCTTTTTAGCGTATTGACTCATACATACAGTTTAAGCATTCTTTGTAATGCTTTACCTTGTTTTCCCAAATATAGTAATTCTTACTCTCTGTTGTATTTTGTGCTGAATTTTGGTCATCCCATTGGTGTGACTATAGATTCCCTTTTTAGACCAGAAAGTTTGGGATAGTAAGGGTTGTTTTACCTTTGTGTATATTTAATCAACATAAAGGGATAAGAAGAAAATCAATAGACTGGAAAGTTCATTTTGACCTATTTTGATCTTTGTATTCTACAAATAAAACCAACACATATTTAATAATAAATAAATGTCAGAATTAATGAGCTACAGCAACAAGTGAGGCACAACATTATAGTTAGGTTTTAAACTGCCTTTTTACTACTTACCTGTTTTACTGGGTTTTTTTTCCCCTCTAGTGTCTCACGGAAGATAGAAGTGTGCGAGAAGTACTACAAAAGCATTTCAATGTCAGCAAAAACCTGCGGTCATTACACATGCTATTGGTTTGTATTCATTTTATTTTAACCTCTCATTTTCTTTCACTAGGTAATTACATTTTGATGGGAACTGATTAAGCCTACAGGTAAATTTTGGGAGAATTAGCATGATTACTACACTGAATCTTCCAATCCAGACTATGGTACATTTCTCCTTTTACTTAGTTTTACTTTAATTTATTTCATCATCATTTTATAATTTTTACCACACATATTTTGTACATGCTTAAAATGTATACCTAGGTATTTCATTTTCTTTGAAAATTATATTATACAAATATCATATGTAAATGATATCTTGTTTTTAATTATGTTTTTAACATGCTCATTGTTAGTATATAGAAATGTAAGTCTAATGGTATAATAAATGTCTGTGACTATTAAATTTATGGCTGCGAGTAGTGTAAATATGTACAGATACTTTGAAAAACAATTTGGTAAATTAGATATCCAGAGAAACTCAGATGCACAAGATGGCATGTACAAGATTGCTTACAGCAACCTTGTGTATAATTGCAAAAAGAGGGAAATAACAGATATCTATCAATGAGGATATATGATGGGAAAATGAATAAACTGGAATTGATACCTCAACATGGATAAATTCTCGGAATAGATGTTCAATGAAGAGAGTTGCATAAGTACAATATGGTATTTATATAAAACTTGAAAATTACACTGTGTTGTCTAGGAATGTATACATATGTAGTAGAAGTATAACAGCATGCATGGTTTTTTGTGCGAGAAAGAGTAGGAGTCCAACCAGGGAAGAAATAGAGTCTGTAAAATTATATTTTATAAGCTGAGGAAGTGGTCATAAATATCTGTTACATCATTCCTTTGCCTTTTTGTATGTCACAGATATTTTATAATAAAAGGGAAAAGTTACAGTTAAGACTATGAGTAAGAGAAGGAGTTACTATGTACCAAGTTCTCTCCCAATAGAGAAATGAAGGACAAGGATTTCCAAACTCTTCTGTTCAACTAAGGACCCTGGGCCCTAGTTAACATGGGGGAGAATTTCTAGTATAAATATTTTCCAAATATTACAGGGTACATAGTTACACTAAGAAATTATTCATTGTTTACCTGTAATTCAAATGTAAGCAGTTGTCATAACATTTTCATCTGCTAACTCTTCTTACCCTGTGTAATGACTAAATTTAAATATTATGAAAATTACACTTAAAGGAATCTTCAAATTGTTGGAAAGCCAAGTAGCTACATGACAAGTTGTCTCTAGGTGTCATTTTGGCTTTTAATTTTTTTTTTTTTTTATGTACAATTGAACATAAAGTGGGTAACTTCTGTCACATAACACTAACGTGAACTAGCTAATTTGGTAGCCAAAAAATTTATACAAGTCACAGGTCTGCCTTTGTGATTTGGTCTAGGGCTTTGAATAATACTTTGTTTTTTAATTGACATATAGTTGACATACAGTATTATGCTAGTTTCAGCCACACAGCATAGTGATTCAACATTTTAATGCATTATAAAATGCTCACCGTAAGTATAGTCACCATGTTACCTGATTTCCTGTTTCAAACCATTATACCTGGAAAACATGCTTAATATGATTACAGTCTGATTAAATTTATTGAGACTTGTTTTCTGGCCTAACATGTAACCTGTCCTAGAGAATGTTCCACGTAGACTTGAGAAGAATGTGTTTGGCGCTGTTTTGGGATGGAATGAGCTGTATATATCTGCTAAATCTACCTGGTCTAGTGTGTTAAGGCCCATGTTTCCTTACTGATTTTGTTTGGATAATCTACCCACTGATGTAAGTGGAGTATTAAATTATAATTAATGTAATTATAAAAAGTATTCTGACACTTTAGAGCCTGGAGCCTGCTTCTGATTCTGTGTCTCCCTCTCTCTGCTCCTCCCCCACTCATGCTCTGTCTCTCTCTCTCCTTCAAAAATAAATACATTAAAAAAAAATTTTTTTTTAAGTATTATGGTGAGTTTCTCCCTTTTTGTGTTAATATTTGCTTTATATATTTAGGTGCTTCTGTGTTGGATGCATATATATTTACAATTGTTATATTTTCTTACTGGATTGATCCCTTTATCATTACATAATGTCCTTTGTGTCTTATCACAGTCTGTGGTTTTTTTTTTGGTTTTTTTTTGATGTCTATTTTGTCTGATAGAACCTTTGCTACCCTCCCTTTTTTTTTTCTTCCCCCCATTTGCGTATCTTTTTCCATCCCTTCACTTTTCAGTCTGTATATATCCTTAGGTCTGAAGTGAGTCTTGTGTAGGCAGCATATAGATGGATCTTGTTTTGTTTTTTTCTTTTAATCATTCAGCAACCTTATTTATGTCTTTTAATTGGAACACTTAGTCCATTGACATTAAAAGTGGTTATTGATAGGTATATACTTATTGCTCTTTTGTTAATTGTTTTCTGGTTGCTTTTGTAGTTCTTCTCTATTCTTCTCTTGCTGTCTTCCCTTGCGATTTGAGGACTTCTTTAGTATAGTGTTTGGATTCGTTTCTTTATTTTTTGTGTATCTGTTTTAAGTTGTTGGGTTTGTGATTGCCATGAGGTGTATTTATATGTATATATGTACACATATACATGTATATATATATACACACACACACATACACATATATATACATATATAAATATAACACTGTATGTTAATCTATTTTAAGTTGGTAGTTGTTTAAATTCAAAAGCATTTTAAAAGCACTGCATGTTAACTCTCCTCCAACTCCTACAGTTTATGTGTTTGGTCTCATATTTTACATCCTTTAATATAAGCCTTAACTAATCATAGATATAGTTGATTGTATTACTTTTGTCTTTTAACCTTCCTTCAAGCTTTATAAGTGATTGCTCTCCTCCCTTTACTATATGTTCACTTTTACCAGTGAATTTTTTTTCCCAAAATTTTTTAAAAATTCCTCTTGAGCTCTTTTCTTTATTGCTTTAAGCAGTGCCTTTAACATTTCTTGTGAGGCTGGTTCAGTGGTGATGAACTCCTTTAACTTTATCTTGGAAATTTTATCTCTTCCTCAATTCAGAATAATAATTTTGTTAGGTAGAATATTCTTTGTTGTAGGTTTATTCCTTTCGGCACTCTGAATATTATGTGTCTTATTGTAGACCTCCTTGGGTTCCATCTTCTTTGGGGCTTTCTGTACTTCTTGGACCTGGATGTCTGTTTCCTTCTCCAGGTTAGGGAAGTTTTCAGCTATGATTTCTTCAAATAAGTTTTCTGCCCACTACTCTCTTTCTTCTCCTTTTGGGACCTCTATAATGTGAATATTAGTATGCTTGGTGTCCTAGTGGTCCCTTAATGTATCCTCATTTTTAAGATTCCTTTTCCTCTTTGCTGTACAGCTTGGGTCCTTTCCATTACCTTGTTTTCTGATTACTGATCCATTCTTCTGCATCTTTTAATTTGTTGATTCCCTCTAGCTTATTTTTCATTTCAGTTATTGTGTTCTTCAGCTCTGATTGGTTCTTTTTTATTGTTCTTATATCTTTGTTGAAGTTCTTGCTGAGTTTGTCCACTCGTCTCCCAAGTTAGGTGATCATCTTTATGACCATTATTCTGAGGTCTTTATCAGGCTGATTGCTTAATTATATACTGTTTTGCTCTTTTTCTGAGGTTCTGTCTTTTTTCATTTGGAACATATTCTTCTGTCTCCTCATTTTGTCTGTATTTGCGTTTGTTTATAGTAGGTAGGTCAGCGACATGTCCTGGTCTTAAAGGTAGTGTGGTCTCATGTAGAAGGCATCCTTGGAGCCCAGAAACACAATCCTTTCTGGTCACTAGAACTGGAGCTTTCAGGGCTGTTTCATGTGGGCTGCTTGCACCCCCCTGTTGTTACTGGGCGCACTTGTCAGGGCTGGCTCCTGGCCCAAATAGCTGCAGCGCCTCACCACAACTACTGCGGGCATACCAGTGTGTGCAGGTGGAGCTGGCCCTCGTGGCTGAGAGAGCAGACTGTAGCTGCTGAGGGTAGGTGGGTGGGGCAGCCCCTGTGTGGCTGGTTGTGAGATCCCACCATGACTCTTCTGTGCTTGCTGGTGGGTGGGGCTGGCTCCCTCTTTCCTTGAGTAGGACTCATTTGGAAGGGATACCTACTAGGTGGGTGATTTGGGTGGGGTTGTTCCACAGGGGAATGCCCTTGGCATGGATAGTGGTGCTAACAAGGTAGATGGATAGTGCCACGGCTGGCTCTTGTAAGTATCTAATGAGCTTAGCTGAAGGAAGACAAGAAAAATAGTTCTGCCAACATTTCCATTCCCAAAGAAAGCTCCTACAGAATCCTGCCCCTCCAGCACATACCTTAAATCGGTTAATGTACCTTCTTGTATGGCCCAGACGATTTTCAGACTGCTCCCTCTGAACAATTGAAATTGCGTATGGGGTCTGTAAGAATGGAGTCTCCATGTCCTGTAGCCCTCTGGCTCTCCCAGAATTAAGCCCCACTGATTTTCAAAGCCAGACATTATGGAAGCTTGTCTTCCTGGTGCAGATACCCAAGGCAGAAGTTGCCCACTGTGGGGCTTGAACCCCTCACTCCTCAGGAAGGACCTCTACACCAGTGACATCCCTCCTGCTTGTGGGGCACTGCACTGGGTATTTGGTTCCTACCCCAACCGCATCTCTGCCTTTATTACCCTTTGCAGTGTGGCTTTTTAAAATATCTTCAGCTGCTAGTTTTCAGGGCATTCACAGAGTTGCTTTATATGTAGTTGCAGCTTTGGTGTGTCCATGGGAGGAGGTGAGCTCAGGTATTCCCCTACTCCATTTTCCCATGAAATCAAAATAACCTTTGAATAGTAATCTTACCTATTTTGGCTCTCTTCCTTGCCTTACTCCTTTTTAAATGCTTCTCTTTTGAGGAATGGTAAATAAGATATGCAAATGGGAAGAGGTATAGAGAACAACAAGAACTTTTTTTTATGCTCTTATAGACTTACATGACATTGGTACTGAAATACTGTATTTTAATAGAGCTAAGCATGAGAATACCTTTCCCAAGCAATTAATACTAACTCTCAGAATAGACTCCAGATTAAGAAATTTTGTTCAGTAATATCTCCAGATATTTTTTTCTGATCCACATTTTCCTAGATGTAAATGTTTTTCTGATCCACATTTTCCTAGATGCTTGCTTTAAATCGCGTAACAACATCACACCCGTTTATGACTGCAGCAGATATGATGGAGGCCCACCAGTTCTGTAGCATGGACTCTAAAGCAAATATCGTACATGGTGAGAAACTTGCTTGATTTGTTTTTTATAAGTTTATATAATGGAATTCTTTCAAAATTATGCTTGACATTGGGTATGATACAGACTATTTATATATCCATACAGCCTTTAACTCAGCCCTGCAAAAGGTATTATCACTCCCATTTAAAGTGAAGGAAACTTGATGCACCTCCCTTGCTACATTGAAAGTCCAGCTAACACTGTATTGCAGGATTCACATTGCATCGAGTACTAGTAAAGAGAGTTGGCTCTTAGCCAGTTTGGATTCACTATCCCTTTTAAGAATCTAATGAATTTTCTTCTGTCTAGAAACAGAAAAGAAACTTTTAGATATAATTTCCAAGAGTTTAGGACTTCTCTCAATATTCAAGGAAGCTGTGTGATTTAAAACATAATAATTGCCATTTCAGTTTATGTTTACTATGGGCTATATGATAAGTGCTTGATGATATTGTCTCTCATCTCTATAAGTTTAAGAAGATCCATAGTTTGCTTATATGAAAGCTAAGCCCAGGAAGGGTGAGTAGCTTGCTTAGGATTGTATAAGTCATTGTGACTGAAACACATTTGAACCTCGGAGAGGTCTTGATCTCCTGCCACCCCTCAAAACAATGTCTTTCACTTTATCATTCTGTTGAGAGGACAGTTATTTCAATCTTCTGGATCAGTGAGAAAACGACAACTCATAATTTGTTTCCCTTTTACTATAGGTCTGTCAGTCTTGGAAATCTGTCTTATAATAGCAATGAAACATTTAAATGACATCTATGAAGAGGAGCCCTTTAATTTTCAAATGGTCTATAATGGTGAGATGAGATGTTGGTAGTTTTTTTGACTCTACTTCACTGCTTATTTGAAGGTGTTAATGTTGTTGTTGCTTTCTGTACAGAGTTTCAGAAGTTTGTTCAAAGGAAGGCCCATTCTGTTTATAATTTTGAGAAACCTGTTGTCATGAAGGTAAGATTTAAGAAGTTCATAGTTATTTTTCTGCTGTCAGGTATATTTTTGTATCATTTGATTGTATATATCATAGTTACTCTCTTATTAATTTGGAAACATTAGGTATTTGCCATATGATTTTTTTTTTTTTTTTTTTTTTTTGCGTAACAGACCAAAATGATCTCAAAATGAAATGTTTGAATTCTGAAGAAAGCAGCCAATGGTTTCCCAGTTTGTGGGAATATACTGCCCTCTACTGTCTGTTTCTAGCACTGCATCTTGCAAAGAACTATATATTGCAGTTCATCAAATGCATCAATAAAACTCTGTCCCTTTACAATCCAAGGGTTGGATTTGTAATCTTAGCAGTAGAAAGACAAAAATGCAGATATTAGCCATTAAGAAACTAAAGGACAAAATTTCATGGGATAGTGAGGACATACAAAGTGTTATTAGGAGTTGGAGTAAGTTTTAAAACTTGAGGAACTTTATTAGAGCATTCCATTGTCCACCAGAAATACATGACTCACAGTGTAATTTTGGATTTTCTAGTAGCGACAAAAATGTTAAAAAGGTGAAATTAATTTTAATTATAAATTTTATTTAACCTAATATATGAAAATATTTTAACCTATTATCAGTGTAGAAGATTATTAATAAACTATTTTTATGTTTTCTTAGGTATTACATTTTAAAAATTTCATGTGTGTTTACACTTAAAACACATCTTAATTCACTAAATATGCATTGGAAATACTTGCTGTTTAGATTGCTTAAAATTTGTAGCTGAAGTAGATTTATATTCTGAAATTGTTCCAAACTTAAAATATTCTAATCAGCTTGACTATCAAATTTTAAATTAAACTTAATTACATGATTTAATTAAAAAAAATTCAAAACCAAGTTCCACAAATAGCACTAGCCCTGTGTGGTTACCTTACTGGACAACGCAGCTCTAAAGGACTTTCTGCGAAAAAGCATTTTTTTTCTCTTTTTTTTAAATGTGTGTGTGTGTGTGTGTGTGTGTGTGTGTGTGTGTATACACATATATATATATATATTTTTTAACATTTATTTATTTTTGAGAGAGATCGTGGGTGAGGGAGGAGGAATAGAGAGAGAGAGGGAGACAGGGAATCCAAAGCAGGCTCCAGGCTCTGAGCTGTCAGCACAGAGCCCTACACGGGGCTTGAACCCACAAACTGTGAGATCATGACCTGAGCCCAAGTCGGACGCTTAGCTGACTGAGCCACCCGGGCACCCCTTGTTTGTTTGTTTTTTTAAAAGCAGTGGACCCGTAAGTCTTTTATCATTCTTAGTGGTCAGAATTTTATTTCTTCTACCAGCTAAAAAATGTGATTACAGAGCATTGCCATTTCTTCAAAACAACAGAAAAAGTGTGTTTAGCCTACCGGAGGTTGGTTTTCCCCCCTTTCTAATGTCCATGTTTGTGTGATAGTTTTCTGTGAGTAGAAAAGGTTACATGAACATTTAAATTCTTACGAGCAATTTTGTAGCTGCTTGTTTCTACATTTTAAATAAAATATTTGCTGCCTAGAAATATTTTAGCTCTCAATTTTATTCAGCCCCAATAATGCCTGCAGCCAATATTTTCTCATTTTCAGAAATGACTGGTGTCTATTTTTCTTTTCATTGGAAGAATTCTTATGATACATAAAGTATATATTTGATATTTTTTCACAATAGAAGAGAAATAGAAAGTTCCAAAATCTTTTTCAATGTATCAGTATTTAATGGTTAGTAGTCATTAATGGTTTCTTTTTCTTCATACACTAATAAAATACCTAAAACAATAATCAGGGTGAGAAAAGACATAATACATGAATGTTAGAGGTGAGATGAAACAGTAGACAACACTATTAGAGGGAAAGGTGGAAGAAAGGGACTTTTTTACAGGTTATGGCATCAGATGTTGGGTTTTTAGAGAGAACTAAAAGCCCTTCCTTTATCTTAAGTACTATTAGGTGTTAGATATCGAATGAGGTTTGGAAGAAAAACCATATTGTGCAGAGTGAATTAGAGTTTGCCCTGTTCACATTCAACAGTGCAGGGACAGAACTGTATATTTGACTCTGCTTCACCTGATACATGGAGTTTTTATGAGGTTGATGAGAGTTGTTTTGAACCCTACTGATTTCTATTAAGTTTTGTTTCCTGGTACTCTGTTCTACAACTGACCACAAACCTAATTGTTTACTGGATTAATGTTGTTATTTTGCTTCCTCTATTCAACTTACACTGTTTCTTTCATCTTTCAGGCTTTTGAACACTTACAACAATTAGAATTAATAAGGCCCATGGAAAGAACTTCAGTAAATACACAGAGAGAGTACCAGCTGATGAAACTACTTTTGGATAATACTCAAATTATGAATGCTTTGCAGAAATACCCCAACTGTCCTACAGATGTTAGGCAGTGGGCAACATCCTCGCTAAGCTGGTTATGAACATAACCAGTGGCTTCACTTATGGAGTTTCAGGCATACTTCTCTAAGGAACTAAAAGCTGTTTTCCTTTAACAAGATATGTTATTACATTTTTTTATATTTATAAAACTGTATTTTTGTATTTATGGGAGACTGTTATACATGTAGGTCTTGGCTGTGTCTTGCCTTTGAATCATGAACAGTTACATGATTTCTAATTCCAGTGGTTTAGATTATATTGTAAGAGTTCAAAGAA
The DNA here is from genome assembly GCF_016509475.1 of Prionailurus bengalensis. NCBI lineage: Eukaryota > Metazoa > Chordata > Mammalia > Carnivora > Felidae > Prionailurus > Prionailurus bengalensis. The sequence continues at coordinate 139,575,552 of NC_057345.1, read as the reverse complement.
ATAAATGTGACTGTTTTAGGAAATGAACCATATGCTTATTTAACACTTGTCAAGTATTTATGTGGCATATATATTTGAATAGTTCGTTCCAACCCAGCAGCCAAGTGTTTTTCACAAACCCTAAAGCAGTAAAGAAACAATGGTAAGAGTTGTGGTGTAATGATGAGTAATCTTTTTATCCAATGGGAAGTGCTGCATTGTTTTTCTCTGTCCATGGAATTTTTGGTTTCTGTCCCAGACCCAGGTTTTCTAGCTCAGAATACTGACCAGTTTGGCCATAAGATGGTTCACATGGAAGAGAAAAGAGAAAAGTTTGAACATTTTCTTCCAGGCTTCTCAAAAGTGGTACTTACATCATTTATAGAAGAATGCCTTGTAGAATTTTTTTTACCAGGCATATTCTTGCACCTGTCATAGGCCCAAAGGATCAGAATTTAGAATGTGTCTTTTTAATAGGGACTTTAGGAAATGCCTGGAAAAACATTCTCACAATTAATGGGAAGTGTTTGGCACTATCAGGTAAATATATTTGTATCAAAAATCCCTAAAGCGAATGTGGAGAATGCTTACCTCATAAATTCAGGAGTCCAGGAATTAATACAGGTATATGTTTAAAATGAAATTTAGTAAGTTAGTGACTTCCTTTATTCAAGAATATTTAATTGCCTATTGTTTTCATGGAAGGTTTACAGTAGACAGTCCATATGCTTGTATAGTTCATAAACCTTTTAAAATATCAAACGCCCTATGATATTCCGGTTCTGTTAAGAAAACATGGTAGTGGCAGTGTTCAGAATCACAGAGGTAGAGAATGATGGACAGATCCTGGAATTCAACTCAGGTTTGACTGACACCAAAGCCCTGCCATCAAGAGCTAAAATGCATTAACAAGTTTTGGCACATATTTTTTAAAGTATGCTGTAAGAAATGACTTATCTGGTTTTTAAGAAATAGCAGATGAAGAATGGAATGTAAGATTTCTGTGCATAAAAGTAGCTCTTCAGTTCAACCTATTTTTTTGCAGACATAGCTGGTCCTTCCCTGCCTTCTGTCTTCAGATCACTGTCATTTACTTTTCAGCAGTGTCTCAGTAAAGGTAAGGCTTGCATACTGGTTCTATGCAATAGTCTACGGATTTTTAGGAGATAATTTTGCCAAAATACATAGCATGGTAGCATCACTATTAACTAGAAGCAAGGATTTTTCACTTGAGCTTAAGTTTTCCCTTTAAGAAAAATTTCTGAACTATTTTAGGGAAGTATTATCTGCCTTAAAGGCACTCATTGTGAAAGAAAGCACCTAAAGAACTTGATTTGAAGATTGCAAATTACTAGCTTTTTTAACATGCCACTAAAAGGCTGGAAGCTCTCATCTGCCTTCCTGGATACATAAGACCTACAGAAGCTCCATCAACATCCAGGTATACAGATTATATATTTATATATATATAACATACATATTATACATCATTCTCAGTGAAACAGTTCTTAAAAGCAAATTAGAAAAAAAAAATGTTAGCAAAGGTCATACAAATAAAACATATGCCTATGTTAGAAAGGCATTGAGAGGAGGAGTGTTGATGTTCCCCTTTCTGTATTCCCTAATACAAAGAAGCTAAGATGTACTGGGAAAAACATTAAGGTCCATCTCTTAAATTGCTTAAAACATCATCAATAAAAAAATCTGAAAAGCTTTAGTGAAAAAATTTTTAAGAATATTAACAAATAAGGCTTAAGGATATTTTCTTCACATACTAGAGTCATGTAGCCTTTTAACAGCACAAAAATACATGAGCTCCATGGGTCATCAGATTGGAAAACAGGTGGGGAAGAGTTTTAGAGGCCTCAGTGTAATCCCTCCAGTGCCCTATCCGAAACAGGATCTTATTCAAAACAAAACACCTCTCTAGTTCACGTGCACATGCTTGTGAATGGCTCTGAGGAATTAAAACCTGTTGGTCCAAACTTAGTATATCATAATGCTGTGTATGTTGAGTATATACCATCTATCAACTTTTGAATCAGTTTGGGAGAATACACTGTGGAAAATAATTTCAATCTTTCGGTAGAGATTCAGTGCATATTCCACCATAGTTTGCATTTTCATTTGGTTTAGAAGGCAGTGCAGGTTGTTTCAAACCACCATTACTTAAATGTCCTTTCCTTCACCTTTACCCTCAAAAATACTGAGAACTCATTGGAGTGAACTGTGACACTCAATTTGGTGCTTTCTATTCCCCTTTCCTTTGAAAGCCACAGGATAAACAAAAGCCTTGGTAACAAAAATGTCAAAGCTAGCTTGACAATTACTCTTACTGATTGATTACCCTAAGTGAAAATGCCAGAATTCTTTCATGCAGTAGAATGGATATACCCTTAGGAAGTGTAGTTTATATCTTTGATGATTATTTCCTAAGCCACATTTTTCTGTTTCTGTATAACCAATGCGAGCTAGCCTCTGGTTTCCTAAAACTGGCAGGACCAACACACAAACTTTCATGGGAATGCAGTCTGCTTAGACAATAAAGGAGGGAAATGCCACCCTTGATAAACTTGCCTTCTTTCACCACTATCTCCATTCTTGCATATCTCAAGGTGTGAGCCTCACCATATTACAGAGCTACTTTTCCCCTCTTTAAGAATAATGTAGGGGCGCCTGGGTGGCTCAGTCGGTTAAGCATCTGGCTTCAGCTCAGGTCATGATCTCACAGCTTGTGAGTTTGAGCCCCCCCCCCCCCCCCCCCCCCCCCCCGTTGGGCTCTGCTGATATAGCTCAGAATCTGGAGCAGCTTCAGATTCTGTGTCTCCTTCTCTCTCTGCCCCTCCCCCACGAGCACTCTGTCTCTCTCAAAAACAAAACAAAAAGAATGTATAGCAAAAGGAAAACTGCATAAGCAAATAATACGATATTCATTTTTTTTTTTTTTATTTAACTCGGGGATGGAATGGGGATAGCATACATTTTATTTGTACAATATTTAACAATCACTTATCCAAGGTGGGGTTTTATGGGGCTTTTTTTTTTTTTTTAGCTTTTTGTTAAATACTTGCAGAAAAAAATAGCAAGTACAATTTGACAGTAGTACAACAACCTGTGCCCAAAACACTGACAAGAAATACAGAGTAAAGCTAAAATAATTGCTTACCAATATTTTGAGAGGTAACAAATAGGATATGGATTGAGACTGCATAAAAAATGTACTGCTGGTTGAATATCTGAGGTAAATGATGTTCAATCAAGATGCTACTTGTATCATTTTGCCCATAAATCAGTAAATAATTTTATGCACATTATACCAAATGTTTCTAAAAAGTAATTTTTTAAAAAGGTAAAAAAGAGAAACTGGAAAATATTTGTGGAGAAGCATTTTTTCTAAAATAGTAATCAGTTTAATTCCACTTAAACTATCATCTGGCCAGGGTTTTTTCCCCTACCCACCTGCATTTTACTTAAATGTAGCTGTTACTTAGGGTTGAGGAAAGGAGGAAGAAGAGGTTCTTTTTAAATTTGATGACAGATGATTCTACTTTAAATTCCAAACTCCTTTTGTTTTGTTTTCCTGATTGTATTTTTAAAACATCACCATGAAAGATAGTGCAAGTTCATGGGACCAACAATTGTGAGGCACAGTCTCTGTTCTGGAATTCACAAGGTACCTGTAATAAACATTCAAACGAGAGTCACACTTCACATGCTAAAAACTTCCTAGCATCTAAAATACATACAAGAGCTGTGCAGGGCATAGACTTCGAATAAAGCCAAACACTGGTTAATCCATCAGTCCTAGGGCAGTTGATCATAAAGCATTCCTTACGCGGAGATTTGGGCAAGGTTAAAGAGTGGAAGAGCAGCAGTTCTGATGGGTATCAGAAAGGCAAAATACAAGACGAATCATAAAGAGCACCATACACATGAGGAAAAAAATACTGGGGTCTCAGTTCACCCCAAAACAAAGAAGTCATCGTTTTTCTCATTCTTGGATCTATTTTTCAGTATCCCTAGCTCAAACCTTTTGTAAGCTTGCCCACTCTGCGCTGACTGTAAACCTAACATGAAAATGCCCTGCAAAAGAAAGTTTTAACAAGACTAGGTATCAGGACAGGTAGTCACTGGAACATTCTTATTTTACTGCTTATAAAAAGTGTTTTTCTATTAATATAGTTTTCAAAAGGATACAAGTTTTAAAGTTGGTTAGCTAGAGTTAAGTATAATACCCAGGATTTCTAAAAATGTTTTCTAACATGAAGAGAAAATAACTGATCTTATAAAATTTATCTCAAGTGCTCACATAAGCCAAACATTCATCATAATATTCCTTGTTTTTGTTTTGATTTGATTTTTTTTTTTTTACTCTTAAAAATAGAATTAAATGTTTAGAACAGGTAGAAATTGGTCTTCAGGAGATTGACAGTTTCCATGTTATGAACGTTGTCATTTTCCCATCTTGGTATTTCAAAGTGGAAGTAAAACGAAATCAAGAAATTGAGATGTCAAGTACTTTTTGAAATAAAGAGGTGAAACTCAACATTGAAATGGGAATTCTTAGGAATACAATGAAAACTTGGGTATATATGTGACCCAAGAGCACAAAATTCTGTATGGTGTGTGGCACACAGACAACAATGCTATTACTCTTCTTTCCCTCCCTGCTTAGAGTCTGTTGACCTATGCATTATCTATAAATAATATAATTTATTATTCCCAGAGATTAAGTGCACATTATATGTAAAACGTAGTGTACTGTGTGGTTAAATAGCCATTTGAAGATAATACATTCACAGTGAGCTCCTGATAGTGACATGTAAAAAATTCTTGTATAAAATTAATGTATGGATTTTTAAATGACCTGACAAAAGTACATAGCATAATACTGGCTATTTGTTGGTCAGTAATCTAGAAATTCAGGAAATTAATGTTTTACTTTGGCCTGTATAAATTTGAGGAAGAATCCAATTATATTCTAATGTAATAGTGTTTTGAAAAGCACTTTGGCACCTACCTACCATCAGTTCCATTTTCTTATCAAGGAAACTTCTAAATATCATAGTTGTGAAAGCAATTTATGGGAAGAGGCTAGGTTATATTACCTATACCAACATGGGTTACCTCTAAATGTCATTGCATATTTTAAGTTTGTAAGTTTAACTTGTTATCCCTGATTTTTTTTTTTTAAAGCAGTAACATCTGAAATCTGTGCTTAAAATTTAAAACCTCTATCCTAGGATAATTCTTCATGTATCACAGACATCAAATATTACTCTGACAAGATGGCACCAAGCAGAAATATAGTGATAAAGTTACAAGTCTCAAAGCAGAGAGTGAGGAATTCTGGGTAATGACACTTCCTGAGGTGATCCTTAAACAGTGATAAAGAATGTCCCACACACTGTTTGGTGAAAAGAAATACACTACAATTTTACATATATAAATAGGAAAAAAATCTATTTTAAAAGAATAAAAATGAAGAGCTTTCCAGTGTCACAGCTCACTTTAAAAAATTTAAATCATGCTTTAAATTTTCAAATATTCCCCAAACACAGCACACCTTAAAAAAAAAAAAATACTTAGGTAAGTATGCAATAATTTGGGAACTGGATAGAAGATGAAGCTTTAAAACATGGGAAGAAGGGGGAAATGACATCATTTTTTCATTTCAAAAAACAGCACTTTTTTTTTCCTTAAATTACAAGCTAGCACAAGAAAAGCTAAAACACTGCTTTACAAATGGCCACTTAGTGTTGGCACTAAGCATAGCTTACCTTTTTTTCTTAAATAACACAGTGAATTTGTAATACCTTGTTAGAAAACATGGATCAATTTATTATTCAAATTTTGTTAGTGTTTTCAATTTTTATAATTTAGCAACCGTGGAACTGAGGTATACCTTGTTGAGGGAGGTTAAAGTAATGCTTGGAAGCCTCTTTACTGTACCCCACTTTGATGACTTTGTTTATGTACACAGAACAGCAGCACACTAAACATTCACAAGCTGTGTCATATTGGCATTACAATAGTCATTTATAGAAACACAACAGCAAATGCAATAAAAACAAGTTACCCTTTTTAAAATCTGAAATGAAAAGTTTTTGATTTAAAAAAAAAAAATAGCAGTAGTTCATTTAAGGAATTAGTGTCTTCTGACAGACATTAAGAAATCCAATGTCAGTTTTCAAACACTTGATTAGCCAGGTCCAAAAGACCCTTGATTTGGAGAGGGCCATGTTCTTCATGTACACTTTTTCAAAAGTTTCTTTAGAGTCTGCAACTTTTCTTAGTCTCACGTCCTTCGCGTCTCTGCTGCAGGCAATGCTGTACGTCTCCCAGAGCCACATTTTCAAATGAGGGTCATCTTGACGTGTCCGGGAAACATCCTACGCATTTCTCACAGAAAATAAACTGTAAGCAGTTTCGTTAGCTTAGCAGCTCCAGTTCAGAGTCCTGTTTCTCAGTGTGTACACATGGTGCAACCATCATAGACTAGATTCTTTGGGAGGAAAGTCAACATTTGTCACCATCGTGACCACTGTTACAATGTCCTCTGTAGTAATGATATTTGTAAGTCTTTGCATCTGAGTAATTCTTTCACCTACACATCCAGCTGATAACCTGGCTTCTGCATCGTGATCCCAACATTCTTCTATCGTTTCACAGAGCATTGCCATTCCCTAAAAAGGAAAAAGATACACACAAAATTTGTTTTCTAATAGCAAACAGTAATATTTCCAAAAAGAAATTGCTATTTATGTGAGTCAAAGAAAGTTCAAGATTAGCCAAGTTTGATATTATTTGTCAACATCCACTTATGAATATCTATTATATGCAGGAAACCGAAGAAAAGCATTAAAAAAATCAAACTTCTTAACAATGGAGACTATCACAGCAGGTAATTAGGTATTTTTAATTCAAAAAATCCCTATCCATTGCTTATAAACCAGGTCAATTTGATGCTAACCCTTGAACTGGATTCAAAACTAAGGTGTATTTTTTTAAACCAATTTTTGTTGTTTTCTTAATATCAGCATTTCTGTCTTGTAGTTAAATAGAAAAAAATATTAGAAAAGCATCCTCGAGATACTCTACCTGATTTTATCGACGTTTCCAGTTATATTTGGACCAAAATAACGAGGGCAATACTGTTCCATTCTGCACCTATCTAAGTCTCTAGTTTTAGAGCATTCTTAACCTGAATATATCCCAATCCCAAATCAAAACATGGAGAGCAGAAAACGGCTTCCCTTTTAAATCTAGCATTAGGTGGTGATCATCAAGGTTACCCCAGTATCCACACGCTCAGTGTCAGGTACTCCTTCCCCCTGGGAAGCTTTCCAAATAGGATACAAACTCGTAGGACCACAGCAATGAGAGCCGCCTTAGGCTCTATGACTTTACCGTCTTCCGTCATAGCTCTAAAATTCTCTTGTTTCCAGAACTCTAGATAGAATATCCTGTATGAATATAACCTCCCCAGAAAATCCTCCCAGAAGAAAAGTGTGCAGAGATAGAAATCATTCTCTGAAAAGCATTTTACTGGAATTTCTAATGAAAAGCTACTGTATAACTTACAGCATGTTTCTGCCAATAATCTCTTAAAACAGGCCTCTTTTTTTTATGCACAACAACTTCCTGCATATCTTCAAGAGATGGATGCTGGCCAATTTCCTCCTCAAATGGCAACATGTATTCATCTACAGGTCCTGAAATGTAAAGAAAAAAAGTCATTTTAATTCAAATCTTCCTGACTTCCAAACTGGACCAAATTTTCTGAAACATACTCTGTATCACCTTTTCCCAACTGTTAACATGCTATAATGACAGGAGAGAAACAGACTCAACTACTGCCACAGTTTGACCCAAATGCTAATTTAGGAGAAATCAAAAACTCCATGATTTGGCAAGTAAACCTGCTAAGGATTCCGTAAAGGAGCTTTCTTATCTACCGAATGAGGAATGCCAATCTCCATATGTATATAGGACAAAGGGAACTTCCCCATCAATATTTGCAAATCAAGGCTATAATGTCCCTTTAAGGTACTTCTTACAATTCAAATCAGATGGGTAAACAGTGGCGCTTCCATTTCTGACAATTTGGGGCAATGTCTTCTAACAATCTTTACTCTATGACACACCCTAACCGCCCCTTCCCCCCCCCCCCCGCCCCCCGCCCGCCCACACTCCGCCTGCACAACTATGTACCTGAGAGTCACACCTCTTTGCCCTCAAAAGAGCTGCCAAGAATAGTTTTTAAAAAATCACAAACATACTCTCCAAATAGGGTTCCCAACCAGTCTTCAGAATGTGCCTTCACAGATGATTTATTCAACAAAATAAACGGTTCCTTTTAGGCATACTCAAATAGGAAAATGCAGTTACGAATTAATAATCTTATAAGCACTTATCCTAAATAGGAACTTCACATATGTCATTTACTTACATTTTACCTCTATGCAGTGAAGGGAGCATTACCTCTATTTTACAGATAGGAAAGAAGCTCGGAAAAGTTCATGATTTACACAACAGCATTCAGTGGTGGAGCTGGAATTTGAATCCACCATTTGATGGAGTCATCTCTGCATGACTCCAAAGTCTGTGCTTTCAATCACTGTACTACTGACCTGCCCTTGAAGGAAACCAGTCACTGAAGAGCAATTTCCTATATAGACCTAAACCTTGTAACAGATACTCCTGGAGAGAGACTCCTGGAGAGAAGAAGGCCATCTAACATCTAACTCCACCCTGTCTATATGGAAGACTCCTCCCTCAATGCCTGGATGGCCATGTCTGCTTGAGCGCTTCCAATGCCTCAGAGTATTGGCATTCTAGAGGATCTATTCCGCTCCTGCTACAGTCCACAGGTCAGCAGCACTGGCACCAACTAGTAGCTTGTAAGAAATGTAAATAGCAGGCTCCAGCCCAGACCTACTGAGTCAGAACATGAACTTTACCAGGAGTTCAGTACATATTAAAGTCTGAGAGTTGCTGATTTTAAAGTTTACAGCACTCACTTTAGCAGTGTTCACACCATCCCCTCCTGCCCCATTTCAGACTTAGCCTGAATCTGTAAGTATTTCATAGCACATGCAAAAGCATTTAAGAAGTGTCAGCAGGGGCGCCTGGGTGGCGCAGTCGGTTAAGCGTCCGACTTCAGCCAGGTCACGATCTCGCGGTCCCTGAGTTAGAGCCCCGAGTCAGGCTCTGGGCTGATGGCTCAGAGCCTGGAGCCTGTTTCCAATTCTGTGTCTCCCTCTCTCTCTGCCCCTCCCCCGTTCATGCTCTGTCTCTCTCTGTCCCAAAAATAAATAAACGTTGAAAAAAAAAATTAAAAAAAAAAAGTAGTGTCAGCATCTGCCCTTTTCATTTTTCATAAAAACTTCTCTGATAACCCCTCTACCCGGAAAAAAAGCATTTTTCATTCTTCTAAACTCCCATATCACTCCTTTACATTTCTCAGGTATTATATTCATCCAAAATAACTCACTGGATATGTACGTACTGAGCATGGAGCTGGACCGTTCACACTTACCTTACTCTAGAGTTAATTGTCCAGGGTATATTTTATCCCCGTAATTAGACTGCACATTACTTAAGGGCAGGGCCTTGTACATCCCCCATAACACCATATCTAATGATTTGATTTGGAGTGTTCATATTATTAAAGTTCTTATGAAATATATTTTCCTAGAGTATCTGCCATCCAACCTACTTCTGCTTCTATAAATGCATGTAATAAACATACCTCCTCTTCCACTTTGAGCCAACCTACACTGAACGTTAAAGCTTACTCTTCCTTGCATAGAACTTCTAAGCTAGAATTATATCCAAATTGCTTCAAACTTTCTTAGGTCTGGATCAACTCCCATGCCAAACCCCTGATCTTAAAAGAATGAATGGCTGTCCATTCCTGAGCACTCTACCAAGTTCCCTTTAAAAGCACAGTACCCCAGTGGCACCTGGGTGGCTCAGTCGGTTAAGCATCCAACTTTGGCTCAGGTCATGATCTCAGTCTGTGGGTTTGAGCCCCACGTCAGGCTCTGTGCTGACAGCTCAGCACCTGGAGCCTGCTTTGGATTTTGTGTCTCCCCCTCTCTCTGCCTCTTCCCTGCTCCCACTCTGTCTCTCAAAAATGAATAAACATTTAAAAATAATTAAAAAAAAACAAAACAATGCAGTACCCCAAATCAAATTTCATGTACCACAGGTAGTCTGTCCTACACTGAGAAACCATTAAAGCACTCGGAAAATATTCTTACAAACACAGGTTAAGTTGGTTTAAGTACTCTACAGTTTCTTCTATGGTCTTTCACAATCTGCAGGAAGTTTTTAGGTAATTATAAATTTAAAAAGATCAAGCTAATATACATTTGTCAAGATGTTTGCCTTGTATCTGCACAACCAAAAGAAAGTGCTGTAACACAATTGAAGAGAATAGAGGCCTTATGAGAAGAACTAAGGACTAATTTTCTCACACCAGGAATATAGTATGCAAGTTTATAATCAATCAGTGCAAATATTTATGACTTGAACAAGGATTTAAATAACAAAAACAAAGAATAAGAATCCTTTAGAACCAGTGTGATAGAGAATGCAGCTGGTGTTCACAATAATGTCTACATCAGCTCAGACTTTCAATGCTTTTAGGAGGCAGAATTTAACCTATGGTATATCCAAAGGCATGCTCAATTCTGTCATGGAGGACAGACTGTAAATTCCATCTGGTTAGGTATATTTTGGGCATCATGGGAGTGATGAACAGACTCAGCTGTGAGTGACTTGGGACGGAAAATCCCCCAGCTCTTCTTCATCCATCTCCTCTTGCCATGAAACTTGACTTTGGAACCTGAGGGCAGGCAGGACCTGCAGGACCTACAAAAGTAGCAGCCCTGTCCCTACATCTGGATCAGAGTTTCAAATCTAGGTTTTACCATGTACCACCTTGAAGCTAAAACTGACAATCTGCTTAATTTCTACTTAAAATTTGAGACTCAAATTGTTCACTGGTAAAACTAAGATAGTAACTACCTCCAAAGTCATTTTAGGAAATAAGCTAGACATATGTGAAGTGCCCGGCAAAACACCTGGCAATGGTAAAGATCAATACATATCAATCAATACCTTCCCTCTCCAGCCTGCCCTCATCCCCTGCCTCCTGAATTCTCTTTAAGCTACTGGAGACCTGGAGTCTACCTAAAAAAAAATTCTGTACTTTAACATAATACCTTGAGTGTAATCATCCCTTTTCGTACATGTGTAGTAGGCAGTAGGCATATCTTTTTAGAAAATATTTTTTCCCTTACCATCTGCAGCAGTACAGCGAGAAGCCAGTTCCCACAGGACTAATCCCATGGCGTACATATCTATCCTCAAAAATGCATCCCTTTGGAAGTTTATAGCACCCTCTAATACCTCTGGAGCCATATACCTCCGGGTACCAACCTGAAAAAGATGTTGAAAGCAAACAGTACTTATTCATTAACTTTATGAACTAGTATTTTATGATTCTGTAAAGAGAAACAAAACCAAGCATGGTCTGCTATCAGGTCAGGTTACTAAATTATGACCACCAGACTACAGAGTCCAGCAGAATTTTATTCCGTTTCAAGTAGTAACAGCCAAGACACTGGAAGTGGGAAGTTTCCATCAGTAGGGATTGCTTTAACAGTACCATGCAGCTCTTAAAAAATGTGGGGGTAAACCTGGACTGATAAGGAAAGATTCCCAAAAACACTGTACAGCAAGGAACAAAACAGTATATATGCTAAGATCCTTTCTGGGCATACTTAATAAATACATCAGCAGACATGCTGGGTGTTGGCTTAGAATTTTTCCCCCTTCTGGAAGTAATCACAAAAACAGTGGTGGTTTTGTTGGAGACAAGGACAAGAAAAACTACTTTTCAGTTGTCCTTCTGATTCAAATTCCACATTTGAAATGTGTCTTTAAAAAAAATACTTTTTGAGGGTTTCTCTTTCTCTGTTAAAAAAGAAAAAAAAACTAGTATATAACAAAAAGAATTAGCCAAGTAAAGGATGGATAAACTTTTTAAAGTTCTATTTCTATGAAGTCTATAATATTTATTTATTCATGAATTCTGTCTTGGCATTCTTTATTTATATCTGTCCCTAACAATTTGGTATTTCTTAGTAATGTAACTATGGTTACCAAGCTACTATAGCTTGCTTTGGTTGACAGTATTCATATATGAACGCTTAAAAATTTTATAAGATAGCTGGGTGGATCACAATCTAATTGAGTTTTTGTAGATCTAGGGAGTAGCCCAGATAATGGGTTCCAAAAAGCTCTATCCTTAGGTGACTGATCTCTAGACTAGAAATTAGATGATTATCTGCAAATACACATATAATTGAAGTGTTTAAAAAAAAAAAAAGGAAATAGATCACTAAGACTCCCAAGTTCAGGTTTTTAATTCATTTAATAAGGAGGATGCTTTAGAGAAAGAAAAAAAATAGCAGTTCTGTTTTGCTACTCTGAGTAACTATTTAATTGTACTAGGAGCAAGGATTTCTGAACACCTCCTAAAGATAAATGTATGCCATCCAAAGTAGTTTTCTTATGAAATGACAACTACCTTCAAGCATAAAATGTCCTCTTTTATGAATTAATAAGATAAAAATCTTATTTTTCTCCAGCATTCTTTGCAGTATATAAAATGCACAATAAAGTATATTTTGAAATTTTCTGGTCCATGAAATATAAAGTCAAGGGAACCACTTATGTAATTATTTTTCCTTCTCATGTAAACCAGTTGAGAGGGCAGTAAAAGGTATGAATGGGTCCCAAAATTATTTCATAAAAAAAGGAGGGGAGGGTTATGAGATGCCAGAGGATTAAAGTATTTCCCAATTTCAGTTTTATGATAATCACACCATCAGCTCAGACGTTTGTCCCTAGGCCTCCTGCACAATCTCCCATCTCTGTAATCTACTCCACAAGACTGCCTTCGTTCCAAACACATCTGGTGTCAACTTTTCGAGAACTATGACTGCTGACCACTGCTCTAAACTAGATTCTTATATCATTACTCAATACTGCCAAAATTTGTTATGGCGATGATTCTTTAATAACTATTCTTGGAGGTCAATATACTAGGAAAAATGAAAGCTGAGAATTTGATTACCAAATTATTTCCATGATTTGAAAGATGAAGAGATAATCATACCAACTTGGTAAGGAAATGTCACCTTTCAGGTTAGACTGGTCTTCTTAACAAAAAGGTGATCTTTTGGAGTGAAAGCACCTTTACTAACCTTACAGTTTCTGAGGATAAATGTATGGATAATGTTACTTTCCTATTTGGCTCTCTTAAAGATTCCTGTTGTTGACAGCTCTTTGTACAAGATCCTGACTAGACAGGCTCATTGCACAGGGCTTTATAAGTGCTTTGAACTCTGGAGAGAATTCAGAGAAAAGCTAAGAAGTAATGAAGCACTAAAGACCAAGAAGCAAGAAACTATCATTATTGTCTGGAAAAAAAAAAATCAGATAACAGATAACAGTAGCATGAATAGTGACTGATTATTCTGCCATTCCTCTTAGGATGATGAAGTTAACAAATTAAAACTACTGAGTTAATACTAAGAACTCCCTAAGAATTAGATTTAAATGTGCTGGATTCTAACTTGATTTGTTTTAAAAACAGAATCCCATGACATATGTGTCTAAATTGTTGTATGAATTGATCTAAACCACTGGAGCTCCTAACAGTCTTTCACCACATGAAAATGTCTTCCTCAGCAAATTTAACGTATTACTTTCTTTAAGAGAGTCATTCTGTATTAGATGCTGAAATAATAACCACACAATAATTTTAGAACAATTCAATCCAGATATGCCATTCTAAGAAAATATGGGACAAGATTATTCTTTCTTACAGTTTATAGTTATCATCCTTACCTGTCCATGGGTATCACCAGCAGACTTGCCAGCCTCAAATTTTAACGCCAACCCAAAGTCTGCAATGCAAGCTGTCAGGTTGTTTTTCAACAGCACATTTTTACTTTTGATGTCCCTTGCAAATAAAAAGACAAAGTATTCAAATTAATTTTAAACAAGTTATTTCTTAAAAATTTTCATTGAAAGGGAGAAAGGAGTGTATACTATAGAAGTCTGATACACAGAAAAAAGGAGAGGGAGAAAAAGCTTAAGCAAATTCCCCCTATACCATGAAGTACACAAGTAGAGTGACAAACTCATTTTTCATAACATGGACAGTAAGGAACTTTCTCCATGAAGTAGTTTTTTAAAGAGCTGCTATTCTAAAAATACTGTCTAGGTCATTCCTTCCTACCTACCTACCAAACATAAAATTGTTTTTTGAGGTAATAAGAATATTTCAGAGTTTATAGTTGGAGAAACTCCCACTGAAACTGAAATTTAAGAAACCAAACAAAGAATATTCAAACAAAATGAACTGGCCTATTGGTACAGGCCTACATGTTAGAATGGTCCCTTAGCAGTTCTTATATTCATAAGCTTTGTTGTAGAAAAAAGCATCTCTAAGAATATGTAACATCTCTAAGAATGTGTAACAGAAATTTTTCACTGTAAACATAAACAGCTCCAGCTAGATCCTGGTGTTCTGAAGAGTAACCATTTTAAAACCATCAGGTATCTTCTTCTACACACTAGCTTCAAGGATTCATCCTAGAGATTACTATACTCTAGCTAAATACATCTATGCCATGAGCAGTGGTTAAATTTATGTGCCCAGACACAGAACGAACAGTGGAACACAGGAGGCAACAGGTACATACCCACGAATGCTATAAAAACCAATCAGTTTTCACCTCAGAAGATTTTTTGGAACCTTACTCCCAATAATCTTTGGGGATGCCAAAGAATGAATTCCCTATAGGTCTAGGTGAGGTAAGCAAAAACCCAGGAAGAGACCGACTATATGCAGGAAGGTGAGAAAAAAGGGGAGCTCTTTCTGAGGTGGAAGTTATTCAAGATTTGCAAAATCAGAAGCTATGCTAGAGCTGAATTAAAAGAAATGCCTCCCAGGAACCCAAAACACCCAACTGTTGGCCCTCAGCTAAGTATCTGTTAAATGAATCGGTTCATAACTACTTTTTTTTTTTTTTAATTTTTTTTTTCAACGTTTATTTATTTTGGGGACAGAGAGAGACAGAGCATGAACGGGGGAGGGGCAGAGAGAGAGGGAGACATAGAATCGGAAACAGGCTCCAGGCTCTGAGCCATCAGCCCAGAGCCCGATGCGGGGCTCGAACTCACGGACCGCGAGATCGTGACCTGGCTGAAGTCGGACGCTTACCCGGCTGCGCCACCCAGGCGCCCCCATAACTACTTTTAAAGCAAATCTTTTTTGTTTCATTGAAGTATAGTGGACATGCAACATTACATTAGCTCCAAGCTTACCACACAGTTATTCAGGAAATCTATACATTCTGCTGTGCTCACCACAGTGCAGCTACCATGTGTCACCTACAACACCACTGACTATATTCCCTATGTTGTACCTTTTAACGCCATGACTTATTCCTTCCATAACTGGAAGCTTCTTGCCCATTCCCCTTCACCCATTTTGCCCATACCCCCCATCTCCCCTTCCCTCTAGCAACCATCAGTTTGTTCTCTGTATTTTTGGATCTTTTTCCAAAGCAACTATCTTTAAATTGAATACAAGACAAACTGATCCCATGTTTAAAGGAACTAACATTTTCCCTCTTGAAGGTATGATAATCGTTGGGTCCAACTACTATTGCTTCACTGATGAAGGCAATTGACTAAACCCAGTTATCCAAATGATGCCTCCTTCTACCTCAGCTCAGGTAGTGATCACATAGTCATTACAAACATAAGAAAAAAGGTAACTCAAAGTCTCTCCATAATTATATCTAATAATTATCTTGAAATAAATCATGTTTTGAGGCAAAACAAATTTCTTCCTTTGTGATAGATAAAATACATTTTCAATGTTATCCATGCTTTCAGAAATGAGACAAAATGTAAGTCAATAATTAAATTTTGCTAATGATATTAATATATACATTATCCAAAATACTTCCTAGCCAATCTCAAAGCCAATGTGAAAAAGAAATGAAAATCAACTGCCTCCTATAGCATGGTTGGAGAATTAGGGGGAAAATAAATTTTCCACAGGATTATTAAAAATTTAAATAATAAATATTAACTTATTTGGGAAAACAGTATAAGTTTTAGCTCTACCTGTGAGATATGGCAGGTTTGTGGCCATCTTTTAGGCCAGGTATATCCTCATGTAAGTATGCCAATCCTCTTGCCATGGTTTCTGCAATATGACACAATTCGTTCCAAGAGACCACATTAGCCTTTAGAAAGTCTGACAGTGAACCCTAAAGAAAAGGGCGGGGGGGGGGGAAAAACAACTTATGCTCTTGATAAAAGTCATATGACATGGAGACTTTACTTTTAAGAAATGATAGGAGGCAACATATCTTTACTTTTAGTGAATATTAACATCTAAAAATCCATTTTTCTGGAATGATTCAAGTTTCCTCTTAGTAAACATTTGAGTAGGAAGGAATATCCCTAATCTTTAAAGTTTTGCTACAAGACACAGTCGACTTCCTCCTATTTAGAAGGCAGGAGTTAAAAAAAAAAAAAAAGACTATTTGAAAATTAAGTTCGAGAAATATTTAAAAAGTTAAAATATACAGACTACAGAGATGTTACACCATAGGACTGGGAAACCCAAAATTAAGACCAATAAACTATGTCAGAATCTTCCTCTAAAGATTATTGCCATCCTTTTGGTCAAGAATTTAGGGAAGTATAAGAGCCACTTATATCTGACAGTGACGAAACTGACTGCCAAGGAGAACACAATTTCCTATTTCATTAAAATGTACTTTCACACTAAATCTGAAAGTAGAAAAATTGAGGAAAAATAGCAGGTATGTTTTAGTGATAACCACTCCACAAATCAGTGACAGAACAAAGATCATCAGATAAATCTCTTGCCTCTATTTTTCTCACAGGCTACACTGTGAGGAACAAAATTCAAGCTAAAAAATGGTCCGTGTAATAAAAATGGATCACGTATGGTAAATGAAAATTACTAAGCACTAGCTACACTGAAATAATTATTTGTGAGAGAGGTATAAAACTGCAGCACGAGAAATAAGGGACAGAAGACTGGTATTATATAAGTAGAGGGTTAGGTGAAAAAGTTGCCATCTTTGCTCTTATATTATTTTTTTTTTTAATTTGTAAATATTAACTGTCTATAATAACATACTGTTCCCAGAAAAATAAATCTGAGCAATTTGTGGCCAACATTAAGTAGGTAAGCCAACCCTGATCTGGAGTTAAAATGAAAAGTAGTTTTTACCTTTTCATGAAATGCTGTGATTAGCCAAAGGTCCACATCAACACTGGTGCCTCGTTTTTCTGCACCAATGAACTGTAATATGTTCTCATGTTTCATTCCAGGTAAACTATAAACTTCATATTCATTTTGCCATGACTGTTTGTCCTAGAGTTAAAAAGAAGGAATGGTAAGAATGCAAAGAACACAGGCAAATAAACCATATCTAAGAGATAACTGAAGTAGATTCTAAGGCAAAATTTAAAAATAAAGCTGTGTGTTAAAAGACTCTTTGATTTCATCTTATTTTTTCATAAAAGAAATCTGACAATAAGGTAACAACTCCATCACAAATGCCTGCCCTGCCCCATTCGCTCAAACATTCTTTTTCGTGTTTCTTGCTTGTAAATATAGGAGTTAGCAGAAATGCCAGACTTCTGTATCTAACGATGGTAATACATTCTGCTTACAATTTAGTACTGTAGTGTAATTTTATCATGGTATGAAGTTACTTGTGTTTATTCAGAATAATCTCTGTAAGATATGAATTTCAGGTAGAACGACTTCATCTCAACAGAAGACAATGTTTTTGTTCAAAGACTAACATTATATCAAACATTCTTAACAAAATGTTGAAAATACCCCGCAAAGTCAATAGGAGAGCAATAGGGTATAAATAGGCAATACAATAATTTTAAATACTATACGCTCATTTGTGCCTGCAAGTGATCCATGCTTACTACATGTCTACTTATAAAGGATTAGTTTCTCTTCACAATGGAAGAATAATAAAAGTTTGAGGCACCATAGCATAATGGTTAGGAACCCTCTGGATCCAAACTATGTTAAGAACCTTTGCCAAGTTACATCATCATTCAGTTACCTCATTAACAAAATGGAGACTATAGTGTCTGCCCACAGAGTTGCTGTATTATAGGTATACTGTATGTTTTATTCTATGTATGAGTACTGTATCGATACGTATTACAGAGTACACGTATGTGAAGCACCTCTACCTGACACAACAGAAGCACTCAATAAAACATTAGCTACTGTTATTCTTGCTGTTGTTACCTTTATGTTAATATCCAAAGGCCTTTCTCTAATTTTTTTTTTAAGTTTATTTATTTTGAGAGAGCAGAGGAGAGGCAAAGACAGAGGGAGACAGAGGATCCCAAGCAGGCTCCACACTGTCAGCGCAGAGCCCAATGTGGGGCAAGAACCCACGAACCATGAGATCATGACCTGAACCAAAATCAAGAGTCAGATGCTCAACCGACTGAGCCACCCAGGCACCCCAGCCTTTCTCTCATTTTTAAGCTTCTTCCAACAATAAAAGAAAAACCCTGAATTTGTGAATATTAGCAGTACAGACCCAACTCTTCCTCTGAGAACTATAGTTTTAAAATATCTGCACTGCTACCAAAAAAAAAAAAAAAGGTAAAAAACTTCTTCACCGACTCTAACAGGCTTTAGAGGAGGCAAGAAAGATAAAAGATAGGTATATAAATTTGACTGTATAACTTTGGAATAAGGAAGATCTGTGAAGATACAGTGGTGGAGCCTGCATCACCAAACCCAACCAGGATTGCAATACCACACATGGCATTAGCTAGAGGGGCGTATAAGCAAGAGACAAGGAAGAAGAAATCATCATAGATCGATACCACCAATGGAATAAAACAAAACATAAGAACAGCTCAGAGGTGCATTAGACCAGGGTTTTATGAGGTAAGCCCCCTTTAAAAGAAAAATAAGTCGGGGTGCCTGTGTGGCTCAGTCAGCTGAGCGTCCAACTTTAACTCGGGTCATGATCTCACAATTCATGAGTTTGAGCCCCGCATCTGGCTCACTGCTGTCAGTGCAGAGCCCACTTCAGATTCTCCATCCCCTTCTATTTCTGCCCCTCCCCTGGGTTCTTTCTCCCTCTCTCTTAAAAAAAAAAAAAAAAAAAAAAAAAAAAAAAAAAAAAAAAGATTAATAAATACTTTAAAAATTAAAAAAAGGGAAAGAAAAACAAGTCCACAGTAAACCAATTACTGGGCATCCTGATTCACTGCCTCTGATAATTCACCAAACAAAATGAATCAGTCCGGGTAATAATACCTTTAAATAACTCTAGAACAAGCATGCTATTCTATCATTCTTCTGTTTGTTTTCTGATAATGTCAATGGGACATTAAAAGTTATCCAATGAAATTATATTACTGGAATCCTCATCTTCATTTTGCACTTCTGTAGAATTTTTATTGGCAAAAGATCTCCTGTGTGTTCATTTATTGTATTTCCACCACTCCAAAGACTACTGTATACAATTCCATGCCTCAGATGAGAAGGCGGACAAAAGGGGTAACCATTTTCCTCAGTATCACAAAGAACCACCTTGAAATATATGGTTTGTATTTTCAGACTGTTTCTGAATTATACTAATCGAGCCAGGTGTATCTTTTAAAAAATATGTGCAGATCAGAAAAATACAATAACATACCTGTATTGGAAATATTTTCACAGCTACATATTCATTGAGCAACTGGGCTTTCCAAACACAACCAAATCTTCCCCTTGCTTTCACTTCTAATAACTGTAGTGGCTTCAAACCTAGTAACGGAGAAGGTGGGGGTGGTCCTGGGTCCTAAGATAAACAATAATGATAATATTAAAAAGCAGCACACAATACATATCAATTCTAAATATGAGAAAAAAGGGAGTATACTGAGGAATCAATTGACAGAAATGGTAAACACATACAAATGACATTAACTTCAGTCTTGCCAAAACTGATTTCTCAAGCATTACTAATTATTTATAGTGATCATAAGGCAAGCCACTTGAATCAAGAGTTTTCATAATAACATTCAGTGAATAACATTCACTACTGCTATCTAAGTACAGCAGGAGAAATCTCAAATCATTTTTAGTTTCACTAATTTTCTGGACTAAGATTTTCTGTGACTTTTAGGATATTACTTAACAGTATTTCAATGGTTTCATCTAGTTGATACTTCATTAGAAGAGGAGGATTTTAAAAGTGCCAGCAACAGCAAGTTATGACTATGTCTCAAAGAAAAATACTCCTCAAAATCCACTACTTTCCCCAGTGACTGTTTATCTTTAATCTCAGAAATGCCCATAGTCCTTCTCAAACACACTGCAAATAAGTGTATCAAAGCACATAAGAGAAATATTTTGAATAGCCAAACTATTACGTTCATTCTGATTTTTCAACCTATTAGCAATTCATCCCTTTGCTTATAATTACCAAATTGACCTGAAATAAAAATTATTAGTGTTCTGAGTCTGACTGGCAAAGAAAGTACAAATTATAATCCAGAAAATGAGTGGTCACTGTAGTAGATGTACAAGGTAAGTAAAACGAAAGAGAAGAGTACTGCTACAGGTAATTTAAAAAATGGAGGAAATACAGTATGTGAACAGGAGCACAACATTTATGAAACACAAGGGAATCCTCCCTATACGAACTCCTCACTAGAAGCCTCGTATCAGTTCAAGATCTACAACTAAAACAAGATGTAGGAAGCCTTCAGAAAAGCTTCCAGAGCAAAGTAATAAAAATGTTTGAAAGGCTGCATAATGAGTATTGTAAGGAGGAACTAAAGTTTCTGTGGCAACAGCAACAGACACTGTGACCCTGGATGGCATCTAAGTCGCTTGGAAAGAGTGTGCCATACCCTTATCCATGCAGCTCTCTTTCCCTTTCCTCTCAAGACAAAAATCTCTTCTAATGCCCTAAGACTGTCAGTGCTCCCTTTAGGTATTATTCAGCCTATTGGTGGCACTCAAGAATTTTAAAAGTTGACATCTACGTTAGAAAGACCCTCAAAAAATAGATACATTGCAAGGTATAAAAGAGGAAAAATGTGCAATTTCACTGTGGGCAATCTTTATAACATGGCTTTAGAATTCCTATTTTAAAATAGGAGGATAAACTAGAATACTTCCTGTAACTAATTTCAACCTCAAATGTTTATTTTTAAAATGTCTACAAAAGCTGCTTTTCCTTCACACATTGAAAAGATGAAAGGTTGTACAGTAGAGCTAAAGAGTGCTGCGGTTTCACAGAGTGAGGAGTCTAGGAAGTCAGATACAAATCTTAGAGAAGTATGGCCCCCAAAGTTACGATTCTCAGTGGGAGAGGACAGAAGAATCTATGGAGAGATTTTATCAAAACTAAACCTACCCTACCTCATTCCTTGACTGGTCACTTATAACTGTAATAAGAGATTCTACTGAAAAAGAGTATGTTATTTACGTGGATGTGAAGACAGGAGAAAAAAAGGTTGAAAACTACTCTTGCGGAGGCAAGAGAAACCACTCATGTTCAAAATCCAAGAATTATTAGATAACTGCATAAACTAATTAACGTTAACAGAAAAATTTATGTTTGAAAAACTTTATAAGCATTTTTTTAATGTTTATTTATTCTTGAGATAGAGGAAGAGACAGAGCATGAGCCGGGGAGGGGCAGAGTGAGAGAGGGACACAGAATCCGAAGCAAGCTCCAGGCTCTGAGCTGTCGGCACAGAGCCCGATGCAGGGCTTGAACTCAGGAGCTGTGAGATCATCATCACCTGAGCTGAAGTCGGACGCTTAACCGACTGAGCCAACCAGGTGCCCCTGAAAAACTTTAAAATTACTATAAAGTTAAAATCAATGATTTCCCCCCTTCTTTAGAAGTAAGTCAGAAACGTCAAGTTGTCAAAGCAGGGATAACAAAAACTAAAGTATGCAGATAAGAGCTGAAAGGTGAAGAGGCAAAATAACGAGGTAAAGAATAGAATCGCTCTTTACTTAAACATTAAGATTTTGAATAACCTTAATATAAATTGATAATGTCTCTTGATAACATTCTATATTACCAATTCTGTTCTAAAGAGTACCAACCGCACAGCTAGGATTTAGTCTATAAAACAGTATTGAGATGACTTAATCCACATCTCAAATTAAGAATATGTCAGCAGTTCAAAATAATACTAACCTTAATTTTAGGAAACATGCAAGAACTCTCAATGTCTATACTTAGGGGGAAAAGATGGCTGAATATTTTCTAAGTGCAAAGATAAACTTCAAGGTTCCCATAAGTTTCCAAGGTTTTGTTTGGCAAGTTCTAAGCTACCATTATTTCAGTAAAGCATCTTAGGTCACTCTCCCAATGACATTACCATTCTATTCAGTATTATATCATAACAACCTGAAAACAGACTGTTGTCAAAATTACTTATAAATAAAAAGCTTAAATTTAAGAACACTGGCAAATTTTTAAAGGGTGAGGAAAAGGTCTACAAAAACACATTCGTATAAAATCTCAAAACTTTTAGAAATGATACATGTGTTTTTAAATAATACTCTATAATACTTAAAAGTTGAGACTCAAAATGAGCTAATGAAGTACAGCTAACTGAATAAAATATATAGTGCCAAATCAATATGCCTTTTTGTTTTAATGAAAAATTACTAGAATATTCTATGTCATACTTTTCAACTCTTCATTAAATTTATAAGACGCTTTAACTGTATCTCTAATATTTGGCTTTTATTTATCCTATCATCTAAGAATATCAGAAATTATTTTCAGTTTATGAGCATCATTATACTAATTTACCCACCAAAAGTCAATGCAGTTCACGCTTGAACAACATGGGTTTGAACTTCAGCGGTCCACTTATTATGTTTCTTTTTTCTTCCAATAAATATAATGCAATGTATTTTCTCTTCCTTATGATTTTCTTAATAACATTTTTTTTGTCTCTAACTTACTTTATTGTAAGAATAAAGTAAGTATGTATATCAAACATACAACATACAAAATATATGTTAATCAATGGTTTGTGTTACCAGTCACAAAATTTAGTACTTTGATGGGGGTAAAAAGTTACATGCAGATTTGACCGTGTAGGGCGTCGGCACTCCCTTCACCCCGCATTGTTCAAGAGTCAACTGTACTTGATTCTAGGAATAAAGATTTATACCTTTAAAATATATCAACAACCCAAAGAGACAAATTCAGATTTAAACTTCATAATGACATCAACATTCTGATGTTATCCATAAAACATGTCTTCGTCCTACTACACAGAAAACCACCTTCTAGGGAGCCATGGTAAGGTGTGCAGAATTCCTGAAAACTTGCCCTAAGTCTCCAGTTCTCTTGCAATAAATACCCATGCTACTTTGCACAGTTAAGAAGACATGTATTAGAACATAGCTCTGATTACATCTCTTCTTTACCCATTTGTATATGAAAATTATACAATTCTGGCATCAGAAGACCTCATGTCGAGAAACAACAAATGGCAGTAGCTGAAAAAAAGTGCACCTACCCAAACACCACTACCCTCTAGAATTACTAAAATCAAGACTGGAATAAATTAGTACAAGTGAAGAGCTGCAAAGTAGTCTGTGATCATTTTCTTTATTCTGAGTTCTCAAGGGTGAGAAGGGTGAATTCTAATCTAAAATAAAGCCTTAATCTCTAGAGAGCAAAAGATGAACTGGCTAGCCCATTTGCTACAGAGGCTAAAGATGCAAGAAACTATCTGAAAATATAGATTTCATGTATAAGATAATGGGTTCAACCAGAAAGTCAGCTCCTGTTAAAAATGTGCATACGTGAACATTTAAGCTAGTGACATTTCTAGCCACTAGGGGTTAATGTCTACTCAACTAAAACCGTTGTTTCTACATTCCAACTTAGATAAGTATAAATGCTGGTAACGATTCCTTGAAAACCAAAACTATTACGTGGCAAATCAATCATGTTTTTAATACTAAAAGTGGTAAAAAAAAAAAAAAAATCATAACAAATTTATAAAGGATGCACAATAAAGCAACAAAGACAACAAAAATCTAAAAACAAAATGTTCAGTATGCATCCACAAAAAGTTCCACAACCATAAAACAAACATCAATGCATCTTACCTCTATCATTATATGAAAGGCGTGCTTGTGAAGAAAAAACACAGGCAAAAGAAATTACGATTTATATCAAGAATGAAATGAAAAATGACACATCAGTTACAAAAGTGAAAGAAAGAGAATAATGATTTAGCTTTTTAAAATTGGCAATGATCCAATTTATCATATTTTTAAAATAAAAGTTGGGAACACTTTCCTTATAAACAGAGGAAAGTAATATCAAACAAACAAAAAACTTGGACATTACCTTTCAGATAAGGGGTATTATTATATACATGGTTCTGGTATGACCCCAAGTTACCTGATCCAATAAACTTCCGAGTCTTAAGTAATTGTTACGTGTTTTTCTAAGAAGTTCTAGAGTCTCAACTGGAAGAGTAAAATGAGCAATTTAATTGAGAAAATATCTTGGAATTGGCTTCTGGACACGAGAGGGCAGTATTGCCTTTAACAAAAACCAGGAGCAGCACAGGAGACATTTTTATGTAACTAGAAGTTGGTTCTCAGCCCACACTCTAACAGTTGTTTTACGAATCTCTAAAATCTATTTCCTGAACTGCTTCACTCCCTTTTCATGGAAGACAGTAGAATCATAATAGAAAAATGTTCCTGATGTCTTTGTGTGTGCAACATAAACAATATACTAGGGTAAGAAAATAAGACTGAGGAAAAAATTTTAAAAATGAGATTTAAGTAGAACACAGTGACAGGCCAGGCCCACTGTTGACTACTTACTAGCCACATAAGAGTGAAGAAGTCAAGTAGTGGTGGCCATGAGAACAAGTATCCATACATATTTTTTAGTCTGAGGACACTTAGATACTGACAAGACTTTTGAAAATAAGATTTTCATTTTCCCAGTCATCCTAATATAGTTAAGGGCCTAAATTTATAATTAAGAGAAATACTGTCACCAATATAAAAATCCCCTCCTTCAAATCCCCTCCAATCGCTGAGTATAACCGCCATTTCTAATATCTCTACAATATTTATACAGAGAATAGCACTGATTTGACAATTCATTTATCTGCACCAGCAGCTTAGTTTTTCTTCCTTCTTGATTTTTCTCCTATGATAATGGTTCAGGATTATTTATAATTCATCTAAACGGCTTAGCTAATCCTACTATCACAACATCTTATCAGTACTCCAGAGTAAAATTCATCTCTTTGAAAGAAATACATGCCAAATGAATAACTAGACTTTAGCTTGCCAGGGCATAGGTATGTCTCAGGTTTTGTTTTACAAGGACTTGTAACAGGGATAATAAACCTACCACTGCAAGTAACACTGTGCAAGTATGTGCCATCCATGCATCTTACCAAAAAGTCTATCTTTGCTCAATATACTTCTCAATAAATGAACATGAGAATAAGTCCTAGAATGATCAAGCTAAACAAGAGATGCCAACGACAGGCCTCAATGTGTAAACTATGTTACAAAATAAAAGGGTCAAAACAGAATCCAAAAAAATTAAATCACTGAAATACATGGATAAAAAGCAACCAAGCCAAACAAACAAACACACAAAAAACAATCTGAATTCACAACACAGAAAATGAAACTTGACTATCATGCACTATAACTGGAGAGAACAGTAAAAAACAAATCAGCACATTAATGTCAAGTCATTAGGCTCCTGGATGCGAAAGAGACTTCGCTGCTTATTCCATAAGGGGGAAAGAAATTTAACTAAATTATATTGCCAAATATCAGAAAATAATGACTAGGACTTCTCCATTCACTCAACCAATCTTTACTGAGCGCCTACTTTGTGCCAGACACTGACTATCTGGCTTCTCGTGATGCTTACTACAGTGTGGGGAAGTAAGACTAATCAAAGATACCACACAAATGAATGCATAATTATGAAATAATTGCAATAAAAAGAAATTCAGTATCCTGAGCACCTGTAAGGAGAAAACTGACTTACACTGGCAGGTTAAATAAGATTTTCCTGGGGAGAGGATCCTTGAAAAATGGAGTAAGTACTAGAGGGAGACAGATTAGGTACGAAAATGGCATTGGGATACAATGACTCGTGCAACCAAATAGTTACTGGTTCTATTTACTGAGAACGAGGTTTTGGAGAGATTATTTCCCTGAATGTTAACTACTTGGAAATATCTGATGTTTTAGTTGTTTAGTAGGCAGTTAGATGTTTAGTAGGCAGTTAGATATGCTGATGTTTAGTAGGCAGTTAGATATACAGAACAGGAATACAAAGAAATCTTTCTAGATTACGGATTCTGGTTCATTTATATACTATAAACATATAGGACATATACTATGAATTTTCTATTTACTACTTAAACCATTCCAAGATTGATATATTTTATGTGTGTGTGTGTGTACATACACATATGTGTATATATACATACACACACATATATACATACATATAACAGGGGGATAACTCACTAAATATCTTCTTAGGACCTCAAGAAGAATTAAGGACCCCTCCTACCCCCTGCCCCCTACACAAAGCATTCGAAAACCGACCAATTCTGAATTTGTCTCATCTTAGTCATCTAATTATCTCATGCTGTAGGAAATTTTACAGTTGCTAATTTTAAAAAAGACTATTGCCAAGCAGACAGAAATAGAATATATAAAGAAATAATATAGTGTATGTATCAGAACAAATGTTTCTGAGCTAGGAAGACATTATACATTAACAGATTCAATAATATTGATACCGCCAAATGCACAGCCATCATTCTATCCAGTTAGATCTTCAAAATTCCACTGTGATGGACCAACTCCTACTTCCTCCAGTTTCTCTCAACTAACTCCTGAAAGCAAGGCAAAGGCAGACAGAGGTGGATGAGCCAGGATTCTGAATAAGTTCCCTAAGGAGAAGGTAGCTCCTCAGGGTAGTTAGCAGGGGGGAGGTTAAAAGTCTGAAGAGACCAATCTCCTTCTGGCCACTGCTCAAAAGCATCAGGTTTATTATTAAGGATAGAAGAAATTTTTATTTATTTTAGCATTTGTATTCTTCAAGTAAAGCTGCAAAAAGCAAAAGGATCACTACATATATTCTATAAATTATGGCATGGTAAGATGGTTATGTTTACCTACAGGGTTATATGTACTTACTATAAAAGCTATTTTGACTTTGTAAATATTCGTTGTTTATATTTTTTAATGTTTTTTTTTTTTTTGAAAGAGAGAGACAGCATGAGTGGGGAAGGGCAGAGAGAGGGAGACACAGATTCCAAAGCAGGCTCCAGGCTCTGAGCCATCAGCACAGTGCCCGACGTGGGGCTCAAACCCATGAACCGTGAGATCATGACCTGAGCCGAAGTCGGACGCTTAACCAACTGAGCCACCCAGGCACCTCTCGTTGTTTATATTTTTATATAAACAGTAACTCAAAGGGTATACAAGGTTGTATCTGAGAAGGGAAACGTTTTGGAGATGAAGGATACAAAAGGAACTTCAACTTTATCAATAATGTTTTCCTAAAGATCCAAAGTAGATGTAAGAAAATGTCTGTTCTGAGTGGTAGGTGTTTGTAATATTTTTCTCAAAACTTCCCTGTATTTTGCTCCTTTATTTATGACATAAATGTAAATAAAGATTTAGTTATCAGCCAAAAAAACAAAATACTTTAAACATACTTTATATACTCTGATCATCCTCTTTATCCTACTTTAGTTTTTTACAGACCCCACCTAATTACTTACTGGAATAAATAAGCCACTCAATTAAAATCATTTCAGTGAATAATAATCCTTGGATATAAATGCCCAGACTCTACCATTCCAAAGACTGACACTAGAGCAAGACGCTTCACCTATCTGTCCCTTGTTTTTCTTGTCTATAAAATGGACTTAATAAAACAGAACCTATATTTGGGGTGTTGAAAGATTAATCTGTGTAAAGTGCTCTGTGTAGTCCTTGACAGAGTACTCAAAATGAAATTTTTTATTACGCTAATTTCAAAGTATTGGCATATAAATATGTATCTTCAATGGCTTCAATAAATACAACTTCGAGTACAATTCTGAAGTTGTTACTCTGGCAGCAATAATAGCTAACAGGTTTTGAGCACTTATCATTAGATAAGCGTCCCAGATATGGCTCCTGGTCACTATATAACTGGAGTCAGACATTTCTCCTCTTTTCCTCCACTCTTGCTCCCTTCTTACTCTGCCTGTCATTGCCAAGCTGCAAAGCCAAACAACCAATCAACCAACCTATTTTTTGTTCCCTTATATACTAACTGTGGGCTTCAAAAGGGAAGAACTGTCCCTCCGATGCTTATCACCACACATCAGCATGATGCCCAGCACACAACAGGCTCTCAAGCATTAGGTGAGTGGTTAAGCTAAAACAAAACAAACAAACCCGAACGAACACCTGACAGCCTATGTGATACAAGCAGCTTTTCACTAACAAATGGGCCTTTTCATTTTATTGTCTCAAATTAACAGAAAAGATTTGACAGTGATGAAGTAGCTAGGAATGAAGGAACAGATCTACGATGAGGTCCAGGAAGTAGAGTTGAGAAAAAATCAAAGTCACATCTTCCTATCTTCCATCTTGCCACATAAGAAAAAAGAGAAATTTTTTATTTTTTTGAATGGTTATTTAATTTTTGAGAGAGAGACAGAGCTAAGCAGGTGAGGGGCAGAGAGAGAGGGAGACACAGAATCCGAAACAGGCTCCATCCAGGCTCTGAGCTGTCAGCACAGAGCCCAATGTGGGGCTCGAACCCATGAACCATGAGATCATGATCTGAGCTGAAGTAGGACACTTAACTGAGTGAGCCACCCAGGCACCCTGAAAAAGGAGAAATTAGGTACTCTCATCTACATGCATCAGTCCCATTTGTAAATTGGAAGATGCGGTCCTCCACAGTCCAAAGAAAAACTGAATTCAAGATTTTAAAAATTAAATGGAAGTCATTTTTAGAAATAAAGTGCTCCATTATTAACTTTAGTGTACAGCTTTAACTCATTTTAAACTTTGGATAAAGCTTTTAATTTTTTTTCCTTCTCCTCTTCCCTTCTTTTTTGCTTTTGGATATAGAATTTCAGCAAATCTCAAGCAGTCTTGTCCATTCATTTGTTAAGTAAAATAATTCATATATGCCTAAGAGAGTAATTTTTTGTCAAGCTGCAAGTCTACAAATAATTTATGACACTTCTCCCAACAATCAGTTTAGAAGTATACATAAAACTTAGTTGTAATTTAAGTTGTAACAAAAATAATCACACACAAAGGTAGAACACAGAAGAAAGAGACATTTGCAGTAGTTATGAACTATTTCTTAGGCATGTACCAAAAAAAAAAGAAAAAAAAAAAGATGCTCAACTGCAAGACAAGAGCATTATATCACCAGATTTTAAACCTCCTAAAATAAGACAGTTAAAAATATTGTGAAATGTAGACTCCAGGTCTTAGCAGAAACCTAACACCAACTCAAAGCTAATAAAACATCAAGTTTTGAAATTTCATGAGCATACATTAGAGCTCCACTAAGTTTCACTTAAGAACACATCACTTAATCAGAATGAGACTGAAAAGTACTGAGCTGAAAAGCTATCCTCAGTATACCTTTAAATTAAAAGAAACCAATTGTGAAATAACATTTGTAGTTTATAAAAGGGAAGGAAAGCATGTATTCAAACGAATGAGATTAGAAAAAGGTGTCAGAGGATACATATCAACCCGTTAAAATTGATTATTTCAGGAAAATGATGAAGGAAAAAAAAGGAACAAATGGTTCTATCTCCTTTCTTTTGAACACACTTCCTTCTGTAGAATTTGTCTTATTATAACAAGCAAGTATTATAAATTCTTAAAAAGAAAAGAATTAAAAAGAGAAAGTGAGCCAACCTATTTCAAGATGTGGTTTTGCAAGTATAACAATATTAGCATGTTAAATACTCACTTAAATTTAGTAAATTTCCCCTTCATCCTCCCCAAATAAATAAGCAGCACACTTTCCTAAACTGGCTTGGTTGAATGTTAGGCTACCCTTTCAGTATCTTATTAATTTTAAATGGGTGCACATACAGACTCACGTTCAACAGGAAAGTCCTACACAGCATTTTTAGACAGCTTGGTTTCTCAGTGGACAGTAATTTGGCAGAGCATGAAATGACAACCTATTATTACTTTAATATTAAGGTCAACAGGATTATTTTGTATGCCCAATTCAGTATCCCAAACATCTGACAGCCTTTATTCTCTATCAGACCAAAATCTAGACAAAATGTCATGATGCAAAGAACTGAAGAGACTGATGTCACTTAAATAAGTATTAATGTTGCAATACTACAGTGCTATTTATATAGCCTTTAAAAATGCACAAGAAGTTAACTTCATACCTTGTTAAAGGTAGGTAATTTCTAGTTCCTAAAATCTGCTTTCTTATCAGCAAGTGTTTTTTATCAGCACAAATATAGATCTTATTAACAGGAAACTGAAGCTCACGTATGGTTTTGAGAGCGATGCAAACACTTTTATTGAAACCACATTAACTCTAACCACAATAAGACTTCTTAATCATAGAGTCAATGCATCTATTCCCTCCTATTCTTGACTCACCGGCACTAGAAAAACCAGTTGTGTTCAGTTTACTCACTGTAGATACAAGAGCAAATTCCTACATGTGGAAAGACAGTTTCAGCACAGGCAAAAGAAAAGGACCTAGGTGATGGAAATTAAAAGGATGCTTCAAAGCTTGTGATTGCAGAAAGAACTGAATACTGGCATTCTCTTATAAAAGCCTGAATACTTCAACTTATTCTACCCTAAAGACATACAGCCTCAATATTTTTCTTAAAACTAAGCCCTAAAGCTTTTTATTAAAGGAATCCCTGGGCATGCTGCATTATCATCTCAGTACAACTCTAAATGCAACAAAGTCAATTCAGTAATTCGTCACTTACAGAGTGGTTATATCTACAAACAGTAGGTGACAGACAGTAGTGATTACAATACACCCATGGTATTCAAGGGGCTTACAATCAAGTGGGAGACTGGAACATGTACACAAATGACTAGTGCCTTTCTCAACTGGGGCTATTCATCTGAATCACACAAGATATAAACTGACTTCAGCACTATTTTCTCAATTCTTTCAAGGACAGTACATAACTAATACCATTCCAGATATATATAATGGATGGCTTAAGGTGTAATGGGAGGAAAGAATAAAAAGGTAGATGTATGGAGGTATGGAAGCCCATATATCATACTCCAAACTGTGTATTCTTTGCTGTGGGTCATTGAGAGCCCTCAAATATTTTTTTAAAACAGAAGTAACATGGGGCACCTGGGTGGTTCAGTCAGTGAAGGGTCCAACTTCAGCTCCGATCATGATCTCACTGTTGGTGAGTTTTGAGCCCTGCGTCAGGCTTGCAGCTGTTAGCACAGAGCCTACTCTGGATCCTCTGTGCCCCTGTCTCTGCCCCTCCTCTACTCACACTATCTCAAAAATAAACAAACATTAAAAAAAATAATAATAATAAGTAATATAATCAGACATGTAAAACACTATTCTACAGTAACAGTATAGAAGAAGAGAGAAGACCAGCTGAGATTACAGAAATAATCTCAGCCATAGGTGTAATAATGTTCTGAACTACAAAAGATCAAGAAAGATAAAAAGGTGAATGAACAGGACTTGGTAAATGACAGGGCCAAAAAAAGTAGCAGCTGTCTCCAAGGCTTTCCATCCAGGATGACTGGATGATACCAAGACAGTGATACCATGGAACAATGTTAGAAACATAATAGTAACAGATTATAAAGAAAGAAGGATGGCTTCAATTAAAAAAAAAAAAAAAAGAACAAAATTACTTTACCCATACTTCTAACTATACTAGATCTGAGAATAAATATTTTTTACTGGTTACTAAGAACCATAATTAAAGACCAGATTTTAAAGCATGTATATTTCCATATCACTTCCTCACAATAAAATACTAACACCAGAAGAAATTCTAACTCGATGTCTTAGAAAGAATCCTACAATTTAGCTGTCAGAACCAGCTTAGTAAAAAGATACATGTGGATATCTCTCGTCTTCCAGGATGCCATAGAACTGATCTTTTAGCCCCCAGTGAGAATAAAAGACTGAAATCAGACCAAGGAATGATCACAGTATGTATAACTTCAGCTTGCTCTGTGAGATTCACTGTAAATTCTCAAGTATAGTTCTTATTGTAGCAATGACTTTTCAAGAAGATATTACCACAATGAGACTAATGTCTTACAAAGACCAATTAATTCACAAACCAGCCTTTAGCCAAAGCTTTAAGGAAAAGTTTACCTAATAAAAGGAATGAAATATTTCATGACACTGTCTAAAAATGTTTGAAAATTTGGGAGGAAAAATCCACAAGAATATAAGATCTTTCCAGAATTCCTAAAGCTAAACCCTGGAATTTTCCTAATTCATAAAACTTGAAATTAAGCTTTGAATATGCGAACCTGAATATGGACGAAATAGAGAAATCACCGTAAGACTTCAAATGTATGTCTCCCTTACTACCCCTGTCTCTCACAAAAGTCTTGAATAACTAATAGGGAGGGGCACTATCAATTCAGAGACTCAGGAATCCTTACCTACAACCAATCAATGCTGATAAACCTTATTCTAAAATGTGCTAAAAAATTTTCTTAATGGAAACACAGGAATATGCCCTTCTATATTTCCATGACTTTTCCTTTTTGTCCTATGTGAGGCCATATGATGATGTTATTACTCATTTTAGTAGTCAGACTATTCAATATCCAAAGTAGGAAAATAAATTAACCTATAGAATGATTTTGAGATGGCAGTGATGTTTACTGAATTTTTAAAACAGCAGAGACATCAGCTTCCTGGGGGGAGGGGAGGAGGCAGAACAGCATAAAGCAGTAAAGCTTTAGTGTCAGAGTCCTTGGTTCGGATTCCAGCTCTGACACTTGTGAGCTTTGCTATGTCTCAATTTCTTTATCTATAAAATAGGGATTGAAACTACATAAACAACCCTGTGAGGTAAAATCAAATCAGCATTTTTCACACCTGGCTGGTCACAAGAATCACCTTGGAAATTTATTAGAAACATAAAATCTCAGGCCCCACTCCATACTTACAGGGATGTGGCCCAAGAATTTGTATTTTTTAACAAATTCCAAAGATGAGCCTTACATACCAGTCATAATTTAGGAACCATGGAAAAAAATTTATGTATGTTTTTACATATTCTTATAGAAAATTCTTGTCTTTATATATTTATGTAACTTACCAGTATCCTAGTACAATACATTCTAAGTGTTCAATAAATACTTGATGTTATTATCAATAATTACTTTAAAATAGGAGATAAAATTGATCATTTTGTAACAGGATGGCCACTAAGCAGTGTTGCAGAACTACTTTGTATAATCCTCTCACCAAAAATGAGACTTAAAGCATGATACTATACTGTTTAAGACAGTGAGAGATGATCTAAACTAAGTTCCAAATTGATGACAACCCCTCTTTTGCACAACATAGTTTGCAACAGATGGAAAGCATAAAGTTAGGCATGTTTATATTTTTCCTAACAAAGCTTGACCATTCCAGATCATTCCATCACAAAACCATGCAAATTCACCACAGAGCAATTCAAGTGCTAAATAAATGTGTACAGTATCATTAATACGGTAACAAATATCCAAAGCCCACAGAAATGGATATTCATTGAAGATTCCTGATTCTCAGTTATTTATGAATAATAACTGCATCTTTCCTTTTTAAAGTCTAAACGTCTGAATTAATTATCATTTCTAAATAAAATGGCCTCATGTGTTAAGATACTGAGCCTTTTATTTTTTTTATTTATTTATTTTTTAATTTTTTTTTTTTAACGTTTATTTACTTTTGAGACAGAGAGAGACAGAGCATGAACGGGGGAGGGTCAGAAGAGAGAGAGGGAGACACAGAATCTGAAATAGGCTCCAGGCTCTGAGCTGTCAGCACAGAGCCTGACGCGGGGCTCGAACTCACGAACCGCGAGATCATAACCTGAGCCGAAGTCGGATGCTCAGCAAACTGAGCCACCCAGGCGCCCCGATACTGAGCCTTTTAAAAGAAAGTCCACGGGGCGCCTGGGTGGCGCAGTCGGTTGAGCGTCCAACTTCAGCCAGGTCATGATCTCGTGGTCCGTGAGTTCGAGCCCCGCGTCAGGCTCTGGGCTGATGGCTTAGAGCCTGGAGCCTGTTTCCGATTCTGTGTCTCCCTCTCTCTCTGCCCCTCCCCCGTTCATGCTCTGTCTCTGTCCCAAAAATAAATTTAAAAAAAAGTTGAAAAAAAAAAAAAAGTCCAACCACACCTTTGTGCTAATATTATGTAAATATCAATGCTTTCTATAAAATTACATGATTTTTTTAAGTTTTATTAAGAAACTTAACAAATTTGTTTTTAAATTGAGTTTCCAGTTTGTTTCGATCATCACACAAATCTAGGGTAAATTCAGACACTACTACAAGTACTAAATACTCTCCCTTCTAAATACAAACATAAATAATAAATAGTTGCCACCAAGAGAAGATAAAGTGTACAGCCTACGACCATTTGGAGTAAACTACATATATTTATTAGGCATTTATTTTTTTATTTTAAAATACATTTTTAGAGACAATTTTTAATAAACTCATAACTTAGTTACTAATGTGCAAATGTCAAAATATTTCAGCTGCACAAAATAGCATGTTTACCTAATTTGCAGAATAAGGTATTTTACTTTTGGGTTTATTTCTCCATACACACATCTTAAAAGATTAGGGGGATCAATAATCTAATGCTAACAGATTGCTTCAAGTACTAAGGAAGAAGGATGTTATGTAAATAAAGCTTAAAGGGAAAGAAATTATTTTGGTCATTAAAATACAGGACTCCACCATTTTTTTCTATCAAGTTTTAACCATTAATCCTAGTGGTATCAGAGAAACAAAGTTAAACCAAGAGAGCCAGAAGGCCAAGGTAATCTGATCTTAAGAGTTAAAAGAAACACAGTAAAAACTACAGTTCAAAGATGTCTCACACAAGTATGCCAAAGCTTTCACCACTCCTCAGCCTGCAGAACATTAACTACTTATATTAAAAGAGCTTGTAAACCACTGTACCAGCACCACCGCCTACATGACAGGGAATGAAGAAAATTTCATGAATTTAATTTGATTACCCAACATATCTACATTTTCAGGTATATTTGGGGTCAGGAGAGTGAAATTGAGAGTATTACAAAAGTTTTTAGTCTTCAAAAAAAAAAAAAGCTTTTAGTCCTCAGTACATGCTTGATATACTGCAAACAATAACGATGCACCTGCAACTACCAATGACAAGTAATGAGAAGCACTGATTATCTGCTCTTCTTCCCAAAACGTTTTTATGCATATATCTTCCTGGCGCCTTTGTGAAACCTCTTTTTTCCACACTTTCTTGATTATCTTGCTAAATCCCTCCCTGTGGTTAAAAGGATAATTTGGCAAGCTGTCTTGAAAAAGGCACAAAAATTTAAGAACGGAAAAAAGAATGGAAGGAAAGAAAGGGTTGTGGTATTGCTTCTCCATCATCAATTAATTCTCAAGAAACAAAGCAGGGAGAATCTCCCACTCGAAAGTACTACAATGACAATAAAACTGTCCAAAGAACAGGAATACCCTTTGTTCCACTCTACTAGCTCAACTCCTGAGTAAGAGAAGTTCAGGATATAGCACTTAGTACGTTTGGAAAACTAGCTACAGTTCTCATAACAACAAACATTCCAAAAGTTAACTCCAAAATAAAATGGTTTATAGCAATTTGGTGGGTTTCACCGCAGTGGTAGTTCTTTAAAATATAAAATTTAAAAGAGCACAAAGTACAAGACAATAACTTACTTGAGTTGGAACAAGTACAGGAGGGTAGGCCATCTTATGATGCCTGTACACCCAAAACGCACAAATAACAATCCCCGCAATTAACATAAGTGGCACCAAGGAATAGAGCAATATGTTGTAATAGGGTGGCTTAGGTGTAACTGGGTTCGAAGTAGCTGTGGAAAATGGAAGGAAAAAAAACAATTCAGATTTGGCCTACAAAATTCCACAAGAAATATTTATCATGGTATCAAATTTTAGGAGAAGGTATGAGTAAATTATTCCATCAACACAAATATGCTTTGTTTTCAGTGTACTAGTTGAACAGACCTATGTATTTTCCCTGTAAACTTACGCTGTGTAACTTCCATCTCTGGAAAGTAAGAAAACCTTTCGTTACACATATTGCCCTCACAGCAACAAAAATATACTTCAGGGCTGTCCTTTTTTTCTATACAATCAGTCCTATAAACAAACAAAGGAGAAATAATTAAAATCAACATTATATTGAATCTACAATGGAGTTTTTCTAAAGTTCTTCTCAGAGATGAAATAATGAAAAAG
This sequence comes from Prionailurus bengalensis, assembly GCF_016509475.1. Taxonomy (NCBI): domain Eukaryota; kingdom Metazoa; phylum Chordata; class Mammalia; order Carnivora; family Felidae; genus Prionailurus; species Prionailurus bengalensis. The sequence goes on along the minus strand of NC_057345.1, from coordinate 139,538,885 downwards.
TCATTCATAGTCAACCTCAAGATTTTTATTAATATTCAATGATCAATTCTTAAGAGCCAAAAGTTTCTGTAATCCTGTTATTAAGTCTCATCAAAACACAACAGATGGTTTTATAGCAATCACACTAACTCCTTGAGACCACTACTTTATTTTGGTTTTTAATGATCCATCTAAGGCAACCACCTTTTATTTCTTTCTTTTTAATTACTAGAAAAGCTTGAAAAGGAACATTAAGCCAATGAAGAAATTTGCTTTAGGAGTGCTTTCTCTTATAGGAAATACAGCTTTCCTATGGCATAAATACAAAAGCTAAATGCTATCAATAACATTATGTGTATGTATACACATAAATACATGGACATAAATATACATAGTATACACAAAAGGACACAAGTTCCTATCATGGCAGAACATATCTCAGCATCAGAGACCCAAGCTAGATTTGGGAATTAAGAGTGTCAGGTTTTTTGTTTTTGTTTTTTTTTTGAGTAGATTTAAATTCCCTAAACACAGGGTCACCTGGGTGGCTCAGTCAGTTAAGCAACAGATTCCTGATTTCAGCTCAGGTCATGATCTCATGGTTACGGAAGTGAGCCTCATGTCAGGCTCCATGCTTAGCCTGGAGCATGCATGTATGCCCTCTCTCGCTCTCAAAAATAAACAAACATTTAAAAAAAAAATCTTCATATATACAATATGGTCTTATTAACTGTAGTTGCCATGCTACATTACTAATAACCCTAGGACTTGTTTTATAACTGGAAGTTTGTACCTTCTGACCACCTTTAACCATTTCACCTAACCATCCACATCTCAACCCTCGCCTCTGGCAACTAACAATGCCTGGTTCTCTGTATCTAGGCATTCATTTTATTTTTTGGTTTTCTTTTAAGATTACATATATAGGTGTGATTGTAATGGTTGGTATTTGTCTTTCTCTGTATGATGAATTTCACTTAGCATAATACCCTCAAGGTCCATCTATGTTGTCTCAAATGGCAAGATTTCTTTCTTTTTAATGGCTGGGAAATATTCCTCTGTGTGTGTGTGTGTGTGTGTGTGTGTGTGTGTGTACACACATCACATTTTCTTTATTCATTCATCCATCAGTGGACACTCAGGCTGCTTCCACATCTTAGCTATTGTAAATAATGCTGCAATAAACATGGGGGTGCATATATCTTTTTACAAGTTAGTATTTTCATTTCCTCCAGAGAAATACCCAGAGGTGGAATTGCTGGATCATATGGCATTTTTATTTTTAATTTTTTGAAGAACCTCTATCCTGTTTTCCTAGTGGTCCCACTTACCTTTCATAATAGCAAATATCACTTGATGATCACTTCTGTTAATCAGGAGGCTATGAATCAGAAATGTAGCTAAAAATGTGTAATTACAGAGAAATAACACCTGGAAAATTTACAGATTTGGAAATATACTCTAAATACTAAATGCATACCCAAGATTTTAATTTCTCATAAAAATTAATACAATTCCATTTTCATGGGCTTATTCAACACATTTTGCTATTAATCACATATGGCCAATCAACCACAGGTTCATGGTAATGAACTGACGCTCCTAAAAGTGGAAAGGCAAGTACCTAGTGTTCCATGAGTATATCAGTATTTTCTGGCTCCAAAATGTCTGTTTAACTAGGACCTTACAGCCTCTCCGTGATCAGCACCCACCTACAGTGGAAATCCTGGGGCCCAGTCAGTTTCAGTGATCAGCCCAACATCTGTGGGACTCCTTACAGAAAGATCACAGTCAGTCAATAACATGTCTAACGTATTTTATTTCCAGTACAGAATAAAACAATTTAAGCACAATCTTTTAAATAAAACGTAGCTTTCTATGAGGACTGTGTTAGTTCTGATGTAATTCTGAACGTCAAGTTAAAATGTCTCTTGGGGATAAAGAACAAAGGCTTACTTTGCAAGAAAAAGAAATGCAGTAAGATCAATTTCTTCCAGATACATAAAGAGGGAAACTAAAAGGAAATTAAATACTATGATTAGGCTTACTCTCCTTGAAGACAGAGGATAGATTTTCAATAGATATACTGTCTAATTTTAAAGCAATTTTAAAAATCCTTTTTCCTTAAAATTGATATTAAAAAAGTTTATCATCCTAATAACATAGGGGAAAAATGGTTCTTATCTATAATTCTCACTACTTGGTAGACTATTCAAAGTATATCAAAGATAAAACATAAACATCACATACTTATTTTATTACTTTAAAATGTGTATCTTGTCATTAGAGCATGTTAAAACGGTTTTCATAATCTCATCTTAAAAAAGAAACCTTTAAGTGAAAATCCACGCACTGATCTTTCCCCTTTAAAAAGGGAATAGAGAGGATTATTCAACATTCTCATAAAAAAAATAAAATGTTTCCTTACCTGTCATAACAGTTGATATCATCCAGCCAACAACCTTGCTTCACTATTTCAATGGAACCAGAAATATTCTTCCAGGTAGCAAAACAATGTCGCCTTTTATCTTTGTCACCATAACAGGGTTCAACACCAGTTCGGTTGGTTCTATCTCTTTCCCAATTAGCGTTATAGAAAATACACTCCTGAGTTTCTGATCTACCAAGTATAGCACCTATAAGATAATAAAACAACAACTTAATATAACTGTATTAACTCTTAAAATAAGAAACTCACAGTATACCAACCTCAAATGTTCCTAAAATGTCAGTAACTTACTGTCTTCCTAGTGTTGTAACACTAAGTTCAGGTTTCCAAGTCAATCTCTGTACTTGAAGTATAATAAACATAATAATACAAAGTGACCACATTTATCACAACATTTCTCTGGAAAAGGCCAGTCTCACTTTTAAGAATGTCCTTGATAAAAAGCAGTAAAATTGTTAATCTAAGTGTATCTTGACCCTAGGTAGACTTCTTTTCAATATTCTGTGTGACAAAATGGGGACTAGGCAAAAGTACCTGTGCTGCTTACTGAAGTACAATGGTTGCCTCGGGAAAAAGCCTTGGCATGACTGAGTTGGGAACTACACCAACTATGGTTATTCAGACGTCGATATCTGACAGACGTGTTCTCAAAAATGAACCAAGTAAGCCTATTACTTCAAGAAAAACAACTGACAGTATACATTGCCAATTATAAAATCTGAATTTTCAAGCAAGGGAAGAAATTTGGAAAATCTATATTGCCACCATCAGCCTGACACTTTCCCAACACTTGATTCTCTTAAAAAAAATCAGTGGTGATAACAAATTTAACTTTTAAATATTAAATAATGAAATGTGCCAGTAATTAGTAGGTGTATATAATTCAAGAAACCAATATTTTCTAAATGAGTTACGTGTGATGTTATAAAAGTATTCACGGGTTTAAAAAATTCATTCAATGTTCAAGACAGTCCCACAGATTTTAATGTTACAGAGGATTAATGTTTCAAATTCTGCACTGTAAAACTAACTTTTAAAAAACTATCTCTTGTCTTATATGGAAAAACAAGGTAAATGGAATACCCAAAATAATTCTAAAAAGATTTACAAAGGAAAATTCATACCACCTGTTTTTAAAATTCATTATAAAGCTTCAGCAATCAAGACAGTGTGGTCTTAGTGAAAAGACAGACACATGCTTCAATGGGATAGAACAGAGAATCCAGAAATAGACCCACACATAATGTTCAACTGACACACAGCAAAGGTGCCAAAACATTTCAATAGAGAAAACACGGTATTTTAAACAACTGATGCTGGAACAACTGGACATCTTACGAAAAAACAAAAACTTCACATCTCACACTGTTTACAAAAATGATCTCTAAACATATCAAAGACATAAAATAAAACCTAAAAATATAAAACCTGTAGAAAAAAACATGAAAAACCTTTGTGACCCTAAATTATGAAAGATTTCTTAGAACACGAAAGACATGAACACGAAAGAACTGATAAGTTGCACTTCATTAAAACTAAAACTTTTCTTCAAAAGTTAAAGAAAACAAAATTCACAGACTAGGAGAAAATACTTGCAAATTATATATCTAAATAAAAGGGTTGATATTCAGAATTCAGAATATAGAAAAACTTCTAACAACTCAATAATAATTTTTTAAACCACCAAATTCCTTAAAAAAAAATGGGCAAAAGATTCAAAAACATGCTTTGCTGAACAGATATGAAGGGAAAAGATTCTCAATATCATTAATTATTAGAGAAATACAAACTGAAACTAATTCTAATATTGATTAGAATGGCTAAAACAAAACCATCTCAAAGTTGGTAAATATGTAGAGCAACTAGGACTTTCACATATTGGTGGTAGGAATGCAAAATGGTCTACCCACTTTGGAAAGCCAGTTTGACAGCTTCTTATAGTTAAACATACACCTACCATGCTACCCGGCAATAGCAGGCCTAGCTATTTATCTAAGAAATGAAAAGATACGTTCATGTAAAAACCTGTACATGAATGCTTAGTGGCTTTATTTACAACCCCCCCAAAGCTGGAAACAACTCAATATCCAGTACTGGTAAATGGATAAACAAACATCCATACAACAAAAAGAAATGAACTAGTGATAGCTGTAACTACATGAATGAATCGCAAATACATTACGCTATATTTTATGTGATTCCATTTATACTATGTTCTGGAAAAGGCAAAAATATGGAGACAAAAATCTGATCAGACGCTGCCAGAAGCTGGGAATGATGGGAGAGGACTGATTATAAAAGGGCATGAGGAAACTTTTCAGAGTGACTGAAATATTCTACATAACGACTATGGTGATGGTTACATGACTTGTGGGTTAATGAAAACTCACAGAATTATATACCAAAAACAAAACAAAAAAAAAAACCCACACACATTTTATTCTTTGTAAATTAAACTTCAGTAAACCTAACTTAAAAAAAAAAAAAAAGCAAAATCACTACCACTTGCTGAGTTTTGGTATAGTATCAAACAAACATCCACAATTATTTAAAAAGCTATTAAAATACTCATTTTTCTAACTATGTATCTATGTATGGCCAGATTGCCTTCATATCAAAAGAACATATATATCACAGCAGAGTGTATGGAGAGGTACAAGAATTCAGTTGTCTTCTACTAAAACAATCATTAAAGAGATTTGCAAAAATTTTACTAATTTTTTTTACAAAATATTTTCCATAAAGATGTTCTTTTGTGAACATACAATGGGTTTATTATTGTTACTTTTAAATAAATATATTAAAATTTTGTCATTTTCTAATGTGACAAGGATGATAGATATAACCTGTATTTATAAAAAAAAAAAAACCTCTTTACAGGGGCCCCTGGGTGGCTCAGGTCATGATCTCATGGTTCACAAGTTTGAGCCCCACGTTGGGCTCTATGCTGACAGCTCAAAGCCTGGAACCTGCTTCAGATTCTGCCCCCCTCGCTCTCTGCCCCGCCCCCATTTGTATTCTCTCTCTCTCTCTCTCTCTCTCAAAAATAAATAAAACATTAAAAAATAATAAAAAAACAAACAAAACAAAAAAAAACACCTCTTTGGGACTCTACATTTTTTAAAGTCTTAAAGAAGTTCAGACCAAAGAATGTAAGAACTGCTGCTGTTCTACAATGTCCTACTACACAGATGTAATTATAAGCTGCTAAAATCTGTGGTAGTATCAGTGCTATGGACTTCCTCTCAACTACATAAGAAATAATAGCATGAGCTCACAGACTATAAGGCTGGTAACTCTATGTTCTTTGTATTCTATAAAAACAAATGAAAAAAAGAAAAAAAGAAAAAGAAGGGTTATTTCTATTTACCTATATAAAATAGCAGCTGTTTCCTAAGTTATTCCTTTTCTGAAACTTGTTGAAAATACCAGCAAAATAAGTTTTGTCCTTTACTAAATAACCCCAAATCAATCATTCACCGTCACATTATTATCTCAAAACAAGGGAAGGAAAACTTTTTCTGTAAAGGGCCAAAGAGTAAATATTTTTGGCTCTGCAGACCACAGTCTCTGTCACAACTACTCCATTCTGCCATTACAGCACAAAAGCATCCAAAGGACAGTAAATGAATGAGAACTTTATAGACACTAAAAACAAAATTTCATATTTTTCCATGTCTTTTTTCAACCATTTAAAAATGTAAAAATCTGGGCGCCTGCATGACTCAGTCAGTTGAGTGACTCTTGATCAGACCTGATCAGGTCATAACCTCACAGTTCATGAGTTCGAGTCCCACAATGGTCTCTGCAGTAGTGCACTGACAGTACGGAGCCTGCTCCGGATTCTCTCTCTCCTTCTCTGACCTCCTCCCTTGCTCATGCGTGCTCTCTATCGCTCTCTCTCAAAATAAATAAACAAACAAAAAAAGAAAATAAATTTTAAAAACTATTTTTAAGAGCATTATTTTTAATTTCCAAAGAAGACACCATTGAAGCACAAGAACGCCACTTAAAACCGACAAAAATAAAACAAAATATTGCCTAGAGCAGAAATGTCAAATAGGTTTCATCTTTGGTGTCAATTCCAATCAATTAATAGTAGCTGAGTGGAGTAGTATATTGAGAAAGATTTTTAAGTAAAAGGGTCTTGAAATTAGCATGGAAGGAGGGGGAGCAAAATTAGTCTTTTATTTGCCATCTCTGGTCTAAAGAAAAGATAAACAGGGGCACCTGGGTGGCTCAGTCGGTTGAGCATCCAATTTCGGCTCAGATAATGATCTCACGGTTCGTGAGTTTGAGCCCCATGTCAGGATCTGTGCTGACAGCTCAGAGCCTGGAGCCTGCTTCATTCTGTGTCTCCCTCTCTCTCTGTCCCTCCCCCACTCACAATCTGTCTCTCTCTCTCTCACACACAAATAAATAAACAAAAAAAATTAAAAAAAAAATAAAGAAAAGATAAATGACCATTTCTTCAATTAAAAAAAGAAAACTCTACCACTTAATTTTTAAAGGCAAACAAGATTTCTAGCTGGTTTTTTGATTTAGACTACCATTTGTTATTTTCCAGAGACAGAAAGAAGACTGCTTATATGGAAAATTGTGACAATTTCATCACCCACCCACTAGCTCAAGCTGATCCTGTAATCAGTCTCTATCCCATCATATCTCTAGCTGAATACTAAATATAGTAACATGACAATTATACAAATAAAATCACATCACATATATTTTTATGTTCATAAGCTCACATTGTGACTTTAAGGGTGTAGTTATAAAAAAACATGGCAGGGGCGCCTGGGTGGCTCAGTCGGTTAAGCATCCAACTTCGGCTCAGGACATGATCTCACAGTCTGTGGGTTCGAGCCCCGCATCGGACTCTGTGCTGACAGCTCAGAGCCTGGAGCCTGTTTCAGATTCTGTGTCTCCCTCTCTCTCTGCCCCTCCCCCACTTGCACTCCACCTCTATCTCAAAAATAAACATTAAAAAAAAAAAAGATGGCAAAAGTTGCTTATACGTACTAATTTTTAACAACTTCAACAATTAGCAACTTCTAATTTAAAATTTTCCAAAACTTAAAATTTCTACCCATAAATTTATTCTATCAAAGTAATTCCAAATAGTTCATACTATTTTCAAAAGAAATAGACACAAATGTACGTGTGCATCATTTAGTATGGTGGTTCTTAACTAATTAATTATGTATAACAGAATCCCCTACATTTTCTCAAATTCATGCTTCAGTGCCATTTGTAGCCCTGGGAACAAGTAACTGAAAAGCATACAACAGGAGGGGTATTTACACAGAGAAAGTGAGTGAGTGAGTGAGTGAGTGAGTGAGTGTGCGCGTGCGTGTGTGTGTGTGTGTGTGTGTGTGTGTGTGTGTGTGTGTATCTTTTCTTTTTCTTTTTGACAAAGACCCACTGATGATCTAATGTTCCTCCCTAGTTAAGCACCACTGGCTTAAAAGACTGTGACATGAATTTGGGATTTTGTTCACAAACTGTGACCTTGAGTTAAATTACCAAAACTTTTACTACCTTGCTGCCACAGCTGATTGATTTCCATAAAAATTTCATAATTATTATGGTTAATTCCATAGTTTCATAAATCACATTCAGCCTAGCTATAATAAATCAGGAAGTCTAATCACAGAACCTAGTACCAGAATTTAGATAATACTTCTATTTCCAAAGTACTACTTATCCATTAATGACCAGTAGTACTGACTTCCATTTTTCCTACCATTAAAAAAAAAACCAAAAAAAAAAACAAAAACAAAAAAAAAAAAACACTGGATCTGAATCTTGGTGGAACATTTGACCAAAAAATAGCCCTGGAAAAGTCATATTTGAATCTAAAATACTCGTCATATGAGGAAAAAGCAAATTTTTCACCTAGAATAACTATATAATCTCTTCCAGAAACAGAAAAGGAGGGACTACTTCACCAACTTATTTTATGAGGCCCAGTATTACCCTGATAAAACAAAATAAACAGAGACAGCACAAAAAAAGAGAAATATAGACCAGTATCTTTCACTAACTTAGATGTTAGAGTCCTCAGCAAAACTTTAGCAAATTCCAAAAATGTATTTAAAAAAAAATAATAACACATACCAAGTAGGATTTATGTAAGGTTGGTTCAATATTCAAAAATCAGTCAATGCAATCTTCCAGATCAAAAGGCTAAAGCACAAAAATCATACAATCTATCAGTACACCAGGAATAGAGGGGAACTTCCTCAAAGTCACAAGGAGCACCTACAAAAACACCAATAGCTAATAACATCATATTTAATGGCAAAAGACTGAATGTTTCCCCTCTAAGATCAGAAACAAGGTAATGATGTCTACTCCCACTACTCATAACACTGTACTGAAAATTCTAGCTATTTTAATAAGACAAGAAAAAGGAATTAAAGGCATACCAACTGGAAAAATATATGTAACTTTCTATATGCAGATGACATGACTGTCTTGGTAGAGAATCCCAAGGAATCTTCAAACAAAAAAATGTTAGAACTAATAAGTGAGTTCAGTAAGGTCATAGTATACAAGATCAATACACAAAAATTAACTGCATTTCTATATACTAACAATGAACTGAACAATAGAACTAAAATTAAAAATACAATACCAGTTATAACTGTTCCTTAGATAATAAAATACTTACAATATAATCTGACAAAATGTGTAAAATCTGTATGAAGAAAATTATAAAATATTGATGAAAGAAATAAAAAGAAGATTTGAACACTTGGAGAGACATACCATAATAAAGATGTCCATTCTCCCTAAACTGATGTATTGGATTTGATAAGTAATTCAATTCATATCAAAATCTCATCAAATTTTTTTGTTGACATAAATGAGCTTATTCTAAACATTTTTGAAAAAGAAGAATAAAGTGGGAGAAATCATGCTTACTGATGTTAAAGATTACCATAAAGCTGCAATAAGCATGACCATGTGGTAATGGAGGAGGGACAGGTACAAAGATTAATGAAACAGAAAACCCAGAAAGAGATCTACACAAATATGCCTGATTAATTTTGGACAAATAAGCAAAAGCAATTCTGTAGATGAGAGATAGCTTTTTCAATAAACAGCACTGGAGCAGGGCACCTGGGTGGCTCAGCTGGTTAAGCGACCAACTCTTTTTTTCGGCTCAGGTAAAGATCATGATCTCATGGTTCCTGAGTTTGAGCCCTGCAACAGGCTCTGTGCCTACGGTGGGGAGCATGCCTGGGACTCTCTCTCTCTTCCCCTCTCTCTGTCCCTACTCCGCTTGCTAGTTCACTCTCTCTCTCTCTCAAAATAAACAAACTTAAAAAAAAATTTTTTTTTAAATAGCACTGGAGCAATGGGTCATAGTTCAAGCAAATATTTCTTAAATGCCCTCCCCTTTGTTATCTATCATTTTAATAGTTCCTGAAAGCCCAGCTCTTGCAAAAAGACTCCCAGGCTAAATCTCACATAAGACAATTTTCATGTTTTCTCAAGGCAGATGTAACAAAATCCTATAAGTCTTTTAATCAGGACTCCTCCTTCCCCCAAAATTCACACCACTTGCAATCCAACATAAAATGTATTATTTTACATTTATTTATTGTTTTTAATCAATTGTCTCTTTGTATATTCTTTTCCACACCCAAATGCCAATGAGTCTAAAACTATCCATCTTACTTGCCCTAAAAACACAAACAGTATTTAATGAATGATAAAATGTAAAAAAAAAAGCAGTGTAACAACTGAATTAAAAAAAAACCCACCAAATACAACTTGAATGAATATCATACAACCCTCAGTTTGAAGGATTCCCCAATTTCCACGAGTAGGAGATTTTTAAAATTCTGACCAACTTGAAATATACAAACTTTTGTATATTTATATGAAACAGTTCAACATATACTTATTTTAATTAATTTAGTTTTACAAATGTTTTAAAATCATAAAGCACAAAAATTTTACAAAAAAATTTGGTTCTAACTTCACATGCATCTCGACAAGGGTCCTCTCAATACTTTGTGAGTCATCAAAAAGCATAAAAATATGAATCATCTTCACTTTAACTTGCTTGAGAAGGAATATGTGTTAAATTCATATAGAATATTGTCACTGCAAATGTTTTTCCAAGCCAATAATATCCATTCACATAATACTAAGATTTTTTCCAATGTTCTATAGGTATACTTTGTGATCTTCATAAAGTAACTACTTACAATATTATTTTTAAAAATGAGTTTTTAAAGTTTCTTCACAGTCTTTGTAAACAGTTTACAACAAATGATAGTAAACTACCCAAAACCACCACCCCATCAAGAATAACTTCTTATTTTTTTTAATTCTTTATCCCCTTCTACGTCTTTCCTTAGGAAACTGACATAAACACTTAATATAGCACTAACTGGCATCATTTTGAACTTGTCTGCCTTCTCCAAAGGAAATAAAATTGAGACAGCCTCAAAATATGAAAAACTTTGTATTTGTATTTGTATTTGTATTCAACTTTGTATTTGAACTCAAATACAAAATTACTTTTTCTGAGGAATAATCTTTTAGAGAAAATTATGCTTTATAGTGAGCATTTACTGCATATTGACCATATGCTTGCACTGTAAATTAACACACCAAGATAAGGGCTCCAGATAAATGCCAGAGAAATTAGAGATGATAACATAGGACCTCCATTAGACTTTGAGCTTGTAGAACAAGCCCTGTCACCACTTCTGTATCACCAGTGCCTGGCACAGTACAGCAACTCCATAAATGTGCACAAAATCAATCGATTCACACAGAAAAGAAAAAAAGAAAGGCTTTATGGAGGAAGTGGGACTAAAGCAAACTACTAAGGAGAGGTAAAACTATGGTAAACAGAGGCAGAGAAGATAAACATGAGTATGTGAATAATCAGAGCGTTTGACAAAACTGCTGTCAATAGACATGAGCATTCCATATTGTTTAGTATCTGGTATAATCAAGGCAGGTTTGCAAGACATCAGAAGTTAAGAGAAAGAATTGAAGTGATATTTTAAGATTAATCTGAATACAATAAGCAAACAGTGTTGTAATGGAAAGAAACCCAGTAAGTCATACTAACTACCCAATAAAAACCAGGGTCTACAATATCACTTGTTGACTAGACAGCCCCAAGTATCAAAAGGACTGGCAAATTAGAATACAGATATCAAATTTTTGCTTTGCATAGTCCCTTACTTGGTCCCTCTGCGTGTAAGAAAGTAAGAGATAAAAGCGATTTGATTTATAAAAGTGATTTGGGTTTAGATGGTTGGCCGTTTCCAAATGTTTATGTTTCATCATCTGACCAAAAAAAAAAAAAAAAAATCTTCCATATTATCTACCCTTTGTTTCTCTTAGTTGCTAACTCTCTTCCTGATATTTATTCTTACTGTCATAAAAGATCCATATTTTCAGGATAAGTAAGATATCTTCAAAGATGAGGCACAACAGAAAAGTGTTTTTGCCTACAGCCACAAAATGTGTGGGATATCTATAAATGCCCAGGACGCAAGATTAAAATAGTTCTACCCAGTTCTCTGGCACTCATTCGAAATATGCATTACATCAAAACAAATACAAGTAGATACAAGTATTAGCTAGACTGTAAAATAGATTTCTGATATTAGATGTTCATCTTATGAGGGTAGGGGAGATGACGGTGACTGCAGCCAGAGGCCAGTACTCCATCGGAATTAATGGGCTATTTTAGAAATTGTACAAAAGCCAAAACTGGGCATAAATTTAGAATAGTAAGAGATAAAAGGTAAATTCTCAAAATCAGAACAGAGCTCCTAAAATAGATTAAGGAAACACACACACACACACACACACACACACACACACACACACACACATATAGAGTTCCTACTAAAAACAATCTACGAGTCTCAATTACACCACAAAGACACTACGTACATTAAGGTTTCTTAGTACCTTATTTACTTTGGAAGATGCAACCTTTTTAGTAAATCATCAAACTCTTGTCTGATGTAAAAAGACTATAAAAATGGATCATTTCAGCTCCTATGAAAGTAAATGTGAAATATCACCCTTGAGGAGCCAGTAGAATCAAGAGTGAGAATCTGAGGAGTGGCTCACTCAGTTAAGCATCCAATTCTCGATTTTGGCGCAGGTCATGATCTCAACATTCATTCAGTTCATGAGACCAAGCCCTTCATCAGGCTCCACGTGGACAGTGCAGAGCCTGCTTGGGATTCTCTCCCTCCCACTGCCCCTCCACAGAGGGCTCATGCGTGCACGCACTCTCTCTCATAAATAACTTTAAAAAAAAGAGAAACTGAAAAAAATAAAATAAAATAAATTAAAAAAGAGAAACTGGAGGAAAAAAAACACCTCATTGCAAAAGTGTTCATCAAAGTGATATCAGGCACTTTAAAATCCGCAATTGAAGAAAATTACCAATACTTAATAGAGTAGCTTTAACTAGCCATACAATTCTATTAAAGGAAAAGAATGCAGACTAAAAACAAACTGACATTAAATAACAATGGGTATAGAATCACTTAACTAGCCTTATTTTAAAAATCACCAAGAGCTTTTTTCATATTTATAACCAAGACTCCTAGTATTAGAAAAGAAAAACACCTAAAATTCTTGTTATTACTTTTGTATGTTATGTAATTTCTGTCCTATTTCAAATCTCAATTTAATAATATTTTCTATGCAACTGTAAGTACATTACAGGTCTTCTGGTATCCTTTCTTTTCTTTATTAGTACGCATCACAGAAGACAAGTCACCTTCCCTATTTGGCTGCCCTGGGCTGTTTTTAAGCATTACCAAGAAAAGGAAATCCACAATGTCCCAAAAGCCTTCTGATAAACATACCAGAAATATGAAGAAGGAGAAATAAATTTTCAAATAAAATTTCTACATGCTAATAAAAACATTTTAGGCCCTTTTTTTTTTTTTTTTTAACCAAGTACTTCCATACTACCAAACAGTCACTTCCAAAGGAAAACACAAACACTTTCTGGCATTCTTCCCAGAAATTTTTTTTTTTGCTTTACCTATTATATCCTGTACTTAGTACTATCAGTCTGACAAAATATTGCAAGATTCCATCCATCTAGCTCAAGTAATATAAACTAGAAACACAACTAATATGGAATAAACTAAAAATCTAAACGTTGTATGGTGTAACACTAGACACAGTATGTGCACGTGTGTGTGATAAAGGAGAGTAAAACTACTTAAAAACTGAAGTGCCTGGGTGGCTCAGTCAGTCAAGCATCTGACTCTTGGTTTTGGCTCAGGTCATGATCTCTCGGTTTTGGTTTCATGAGTTCAAGCCCCATGTCAGGCCCAGTGCTGCCAGTGAGGAGCCTGCTCAGGATTCTCTGTCCCCCTTTCTCTCTGCCCCTCCCCCACTTGTGTTCTCTGTCTCTCTAAATAAATAAATAAACTTTTAAATAAATAAATAAATAAATAAATAGTACTTGTAAGTCAACATTTAACCACTGGTTATTTAAGGACTCCTAATGTTAATTCCATATTAATTCCTGACAAATCATTAAGATAACCACCTCAAGTATATTTGAACACTGTTAACTCATAAGTGACTAATTTTTCCCATATAGATAGTTCCAAAATAAACATATATCTACTTTGTAAGGATGAAGATTTTCTTTAATATTATTTTTTAAAATTTAATTCCAGTATAGTTAACACAGAGCTAAATTAGTTTCAGGTGTACCATTTGTGATTAAAAATTCCATACATCAACCAGTGCTCATCACAAGTGCCCTCCTTAATCCCATCACCTGCTTCACCCATCTACCACACACCTCCCCTCTAGTAACCATCAGTTTGTTCTCTATAGTTAATAAAGACCAAGATTTGAAGAAAAACATAAATTTCTCAATTTCTCAAACCTCTTTCTTAAAAAGCATCTACATAAATAAAGTTTTAGATCCCCAAAGAGATCATCAAATTTGTAATGGTAGAATTTCCTTTTTGAAAGAGGCAAACAGCCCTCTTTAAAGTCCTTACAATTTCTAATTTTTTTATTCACTTAATTAATAAAAAGATGTATTTCTTAATTAGCAAAGCTTTTAGAGGACCTCATTTCTTAAACTCTTCTCTAAATACAGAAGATAGTTGGGGCGCCTGGGTGGCTCAGTCGGCTGAGCGTCTGACTTCTGCTCAGGTCATGATCTCTCATTTTGTGGGTTCAAGCCCCAGTTCGGACTCTGTTTTGACAGCTCAGAGCCTGGAGCTTGTTTCGGATTCTGTGTCTCCCTCTCTCTCTCTGCCCCTCCCCCACTCATGCTCTGTCTCTCTCTGTCTCAGAAATAAACATTTAAAAAATTTTTCTTTAAATAAATACATACATACGTACATACATACATACATACATACAGAAGATAGTTTACAAAGGCATTGTTCAATAAGAAACTACCTAACCTACAGTTAATTACTAAATTGATAAATAACAAAAGCCATCCGTTATAATGTCTTCTCCCAAAAGAAAATTACTTCAAGTTGGTATATTTGGTTGGTGGCCCAGAACAAAGCATTGATTTTATCATCAACTATCAAAGAACTTCACTTTCCTGAATACATAAAGTATATATAGAATAACAGCAACCAAGAAAAGAACAAATTACAAACGCCTTACTTCTGATTCAAATGACGAGCACTTGGGACCATATTTAAGATTACTTTTCTAGGACAGGCCAAGAAATCCTGGCAAGCTTCCAAACCTCAACCTCCCTGTTTTTAATAGGGGTAAAAAGTCAGGAAGGAGTAATGGTTGTAAGAAAAGACCTGCTGTCTTCTAATTTTAGCGAATATAAGTAGGTTTCTGATAACATTATGAGGGAGAGATTTCCACCAAAAAACAACAGGAAAAGAGGCCCAATGTTTTCTCCTTCACAAATGAGAAAATTCTACCCCTCTACAACCCCTTCTGTCCCTGGCAAGACACTTTTTAAAGTCTATTTTGGTGACATGCTACATGAAATGTTAGAGGACATTAAGTATTTCACAGAGGTAGAGCATCTTCTATGTCCAACAAATATAGTGTTGGCCATACTATGTGCCAGGCACTTTGACACTTGGGTACTAAGAAGAAGTAGTGAAAAAGAAAGTATTTTCAAAATTTGAGAAATCTTTAACCTCACCCGGGAAAAAGAGAAAAAAAGGAGAGACTGAATTTTCAAAACAACATACTAAAGTAGAAAGAAAAAAACACACAAACCTTTAGATACTTCTGAATTTCAATTAAGGCTTACTCTAATTTCTCCAGTAAGGTAAGTGGGAAGGCAGGATAGATTAACAATCAGAAAATCACAAAGGCTAGGGAATTTCAAGGATGCTTCTTTTTTTTTTTAAATTTGTTTTTAATGTTTGTTTATTTTTGAGAGAGAGAGAGAGAGAGAAAGCAGGGGAAGGGGAGAGAGAGAACGAGAGACAGAATCTGGAGCAGGCTCCACGTTCTGAGCTGTGAGCACAGAGCCCTATGCAGGGCTCGAACTCATGAACTGTGAGGATACATGACCTGAGCTGAAGTTGGATGCTTAACCGACTGAGCCACCCAGGTGCCCCTCAAGTATGCTTCTTTATCAATGTATTTTATTTAAAGGAAAAAATCATGTTAGTGCCTCTAAAAATATAGACTTTGTCTTGGAACTAAATTTACAAGAAAAAAGGTGAATAAAGTAATATAAAAATCAAGTGAGAAATCCTGACTTGCACACAAAAGTGTTCACTACTAACCACTGCTTGATATTACAAAGCAGCCACATTAACTCCTTATTGTAGGCAGTAAGGACCCTTTAAAAAGTAAATAAACCCTCTATAAAGGTATTCATACTAACTATAAAAAAACCATGCATTCATATTAGTAGCTCTAATGAATAAAACAATAAAATAATGTCACCCAGCTTGTCAAGAATATTTATAGATAACTAAAATTTTAAAAGAACAAAACCAAGTCAGGGATTTAAGTCATAAGCAGCAGAATTCAGAGAAAATCTAAGCTAGCTTTTGAAGGAAGTGTCAGTGGATTAAGAAAGTTATTAGTTCAAGTCAGCCATCTCTTCCTAGACTAGAGCAATGGCTTCCATAACTGATTTCCCAGCTTCCACTTCCATCTCATTCTATCAACTCTTCATCCAGAAGTCAGATCCTTTAGTAAAGCAAACAAAATCCAGTCACTGCCCCAACTTAAAGCCATTCAATGCTTTTCCACTGCCCAGGCATTTAAAATAAAACACGAACAAATCCTAGGCAATCCACAATCTGGCTCCTCTTTAGCCTCAATTCACACCAGACAAAGAACAAACTCCTTCAGGTTGATACATTCTACTACTCCTTCCCTATTTCAGACCCCTTTTAATGGCTAACATAATGGAGTGGAGTAAAACATTAAGAAAATGCTTCAAAAAGTTGAGAAAAGTTACCAGATCATGGCAAAATATCAACTCTAATTTGGAAATAGTTCTCAAACTACTGAGAACACAGTTTGATTACATTTAGTAAGTTCTTTAAATATGTATATTTAGCAGCACCTGGGTGACTCAGTCAGTTAAGCATACAACTCAGCTCAGGTCATGATCTCGAGGTTCACAAGTTCAAGCCCCCCACATCGGGCTCTGTGCTAACAGCTCAGAACATGGAGCCTGCTTCAGATGTTGTCTCCCTCTCTCTCTGCCCCTTCCCTGCTTGTTCGTTTTTCTCTCTCTCTCAAAAATAAATAAAACATTAAAATTTTAAGAAATACATAGAATATGTATATTTACCATCAAATTTTCCATTCCCAAGAAACCAAGTTCTTAAAAATTAAAATAGTTATTTTTCTATGATATGTCTATAGCCATTATCCATTCCTCCAAAAAAGAAAGCCTCATTTGGTATTTAATTCATAAGAGACAAAGGTAAGCCCTTAAATCTAATAACCTTTCTCTAAAAATCCCAAGTCACAATAATACAAAACATGTATCCTTCATCCTAAACCCAGAGAAACCTAAGCAAAAATTTCAGATGAACATTCCAAATCAAATGAGTATCTGACTCTGGTTTCGTTACTGGCCTCTTGCTTATTAATAAAAATGTATTCGTTTATTTATACAAGTCACATTTGCCCACTTTGAAGATAAAAGTCCACCCAACATCTTTCAATAATGATCAAAGTTGCTTCAAAATACTGGCTTGTTCGGGCGCTATGAAAGTAGAAGTAGAAGAAATAATAAAATCAGATTAACAAACACATTTTTATTTAATATTTCAAAATATACTTCATCTAAATCTTTCATATTTACAATTTTAAAACACTTCTTCCAAATCTAGCTTTAACCTTTACCTTCTAAACTGAGGGAAAAATGTTTTTCTTCAACACTAAAACAGTCTTCCTTTAATACTGCCCAAAATATAAGAATTTTGTTCTATGCTAATTACCACAAAAGAATTATTTTAATAGCACCCCAATAGAGTTTTCCCTCCACAACTTAATGGAATAAAATATATATACTACTGCATCCATTTTTAGTGTAAGTATTCCTATTTCTCTGTATAACCAGTGAGTAGTTAAGAAGTAGGGTTTTCAAAGAATAAAAAAAGGAACATGATAAATATAACACTAACAGTTTCAATCAAGGATCAAAGTTATAGTAGAAAATAGTCTACAATGAGCCTTCCTCAGAAAGCTTTCACATACATATCTGTAAAGCCTATTACATTTAGTACACAAATTTTATCACCCTAATATAATGTTCACTTGAAATGTTGTTTACTAAAAACAAGTCGTTTACTTCAACAGTAATTAATAATTGATCAGTTTTACCATGTGAATGATTATTTTCTAATATGCCAACACCTACATCTCATTAATGAAACCAAGAAAACCACTATTCGCTTAAGCTAATAGTTAAAAGAACTTTTTGTATTCAGGAATATGACAGACGACCTTAAAAAAGTAAAACTGAAAAATAGTAAATAAACTATTTACTTTCCAATACAATCATAGAAGAGAGTTAACACCATGATAAACCTTTTCCTAATATACTAGTAAGTTAAACATCTTGAAAGAATTGTTATTCCACCTTGAATAGCATTCTACCATTTCTTAACATCCTCCCTCCTAGAAATGTTTATGACAGACAACCGTGGAAAAGTAAAACCGAAAAATAGTAAATAAGCTATTTACTTTTAAATCCAATACTGGAAGAGCGTTAATACCTTCATGTACCCTTGCTTGTGTTCTAGTAAGTTAAAGATCTTGAAAAGAGTTGTTAGCCCACCCTGAATGACAGTCTACCATTTCTTCAACATCCTCCCTCCCAGAAATGTTTACATCCATCGTTTTGTTAAAGAACAAAGACCTACAGAATCCTAACAATTATTGGGGCTGTTCCCAGTCCTCTATTTGTGAAACATTTAAACATAAGGCAAAATATTCTTACTAATGAGCCACTGAAAGATACCAAAATAAGGCTCAAAGATGTTCAAATACAGGGCACTTTACTCCCAAGTTAAAAGCTACTTTCCCACTGCCAGAAACTAAGGCCACAGATGGCCAGTGTTTAGGTTCAGATCTACCCTTGGAAGTCTGGGATCAAGATGTATAGCAGAAAGCAAAGGAATTCAGAGAAACAGGAACTTTAATAATGCTACTATTGTTACCCCTTTTCATACTCAGTGATGTATTTGTGCACTGAGGAGACTGAGAAGGGACGAGAGCAATGGGACAGAAGGGACAGGAGCAATGGGACAGAAGACAAGGATGGAGACAAAAAGCAGTTGGAAGGACACAGGAAACAACTGCATCCATCAGAGTTGTTCTTAGTGAAGCAGCTGGCTGGCTGCTGACTCAGGGGCCAACAATTCTAATCCCTGGCCTTCCACTAAGTCTGAAAACCAATTCCTGGTGGAATTCACACACCCTCTTCCCATTTAGCACATATACCCACCTGCCCCAATTTTCAGTGAAGACCAATTTTCCTTTTGAAAAACAAATTGAGAACAGGAACAACTGCAATGATAGTTTGAACCCAACAGGAACTTACATATCTATAGGTATTAAAAGTCTCTTAAGTTTAATGAGGAGAATGACAGTGACAGGCTGATGACAATTATGTCCCACATGCCACACAACCCAAGATCCGTCTTTAACATTAGCACTTTCAAATATAAATAAGCATTTATGGCATATTCCTAACACCTGAGGAGAGATTTGAGGTTAAATACCTAAGAAAAATAGCAGCCACACTGGTGTAAAGAAAGAAAACTTAACAAAACAAATTTTAGTTTTTTGTTTGCTTTGGTACTTAGAAATTTTAATTTTTTATAAACTATTTCATTTATTTTTATAACTATTTTATTCAGTAAAAAAGGGAAACCAATAAGATAAGAGAGACAAAAAATTGAGGCACATTACAAGAAAAACAGAAAAAAACAGTGAGCGAATAGACTGCTGAAATGAGAAACAGGAAAAAAAAGACCAAAATCTAAGGATTGTTCATGGGAGTGATGGTACATAATCCTTCCAAGAGGTGAACACTAAGTGGTGTAGAAAACACGCTGGGAGCACAGAACCAGGCATACAATAATGCTCAATAATTTTTCTTAATAGAAGTACCAGACACTGCCTGTCTATACTATTTTCTGCTTCCCTATTTACTTTGCCACAAAATCTTAACAGTTTTCACTAATGGACTGACTGTAACGTTTTTGGATCTCTGAAACTAACTTAAAAAGGAAGGGTGAGAAGTACAGACTTCTTTGAGAGCCAAACATGTTCTATGATTTTCTTTTTTCTAAAAATCCTTTCTGGATACTAATGATTTCTGGTTTTTAACCTAAAGGTGATAGGTTTGTCCCCTAATTTGACATCTGTGTTAATACCTTATTTTGACTCACTAGGGATAATATATGTGCACAAGCGCCCACACACAGAGTTCTGATGTGCAACATTTTTATGTTTCTTTTCAAGCTGGAAGCATACTATTCCTAAGTCACGCCATGCAATTTATGTGCCTACAATTTATGCCTCTGGATGCAACCAGAAACTCAGAGCAATGTTTCTCAAAGTGTGGGCTCTGCACAAACTCCATCAAAATCACCAAAATGCTGATTTCTGGGCCCCATTCCAGACCCACTAAATCAAATTCTCTAATAATGTGTTGTCTGTTACGCTACATTTTTAGTAAGTATGGCTACATATTATGTGTAGGGATGAGATACAAAAATAAGAATTTTTGAAGATGAAATGCTGTATCCAACACAAAATAGATGTTCAGTAATAGTTTGCTCTCTCTGGAAATGGAGAAAATGGGGGATTATATTTTATTATCCCCAGAAAGTACCCTTGTGTTGGTGGTGGCTTTTTATTCTGGGCTGGGTTTTTTGTTTGTTGACGGTAAAAGAATATTGCAGGTAGACTTCAAATAATCCCCAAACAAGATTTCTATTTAAATAATAGTCACAGAAATAATTTTTAAAAATTATTCTTAATACTATTAGGAATTATTTCTAATATTAATATTCCTAACCTTAAACACTTTAAACTTCTGTATTTAAAAATTAGAAAAGACCTGAGTCTTTCCTTCAAATTATATATTTACTTCGCTTGAATATCTACAGTGCTGCTTAGCCTCTATGCAACTAATAAAAGCAAAAAACTAATGAAATGAGGTAAATAAAAATTCATTGTTTTGTGCATAAGAAATCTGGTAACATATACTTAATAGGAACTGTTATCCACCAAGACTCACCTAATACAGAAATCATTATAGTTTACAGCTAAGCATCACTGCCTATATATACAAATAAAAATACATGTGTTATATATTGTGGTATATGCACAGGTAATACGCATTATATATATTACAATCTATAGCAGTCTAACATTTAGTTATCTTTTTACTTAAACTGACTTTTAAAAACAAAGATATCTTACTTAATCCCTACAACAATCCTATAGGGTAAAAGGAAGAGCTATCATTATTCCTACCAATTCCTACTCTAGGCTTCTAATACAATCAGAAGATTCATACTTGAACCAAACAGAACCATCCCTTCCAGTGTTTCTCAAACTGGATGTGGTGTGGGTCAGGTGAGTGCTAAATAAAACTTCCTTAGTTCTACCCTCAGAGACTGATTCAGAGGGTCTAAGGTGGAGCTCAAGAATCTGCATTTTTATCCAAGTACTCAAGGTGATTCTAATCCTGGGAGGACCTCAAACCACAGTTTGAGAATCACTAAACAATTCAATCCCAACTGAGACCGAGAGAGATGATGTGATTAGCTCATTACGTGGCATCCGTGGGACTCAAACCCAGACTTCTGTTCTCATTTTCACTATGCACACCTTTCACAAAACAAGACTTAGAAAGTCTTTATTCACTTAATAGGAATTATGTGTAAAGAAATTTTCATCAATTGTTAATCAAGACTGCTTTAAGGGATATTAGCTTTGAAGATGTGGTATGAACACGTATTCCAAGAAAACACTATGGTAACTCTTCTCTTCCATCTAGATATTCCAAACTAAGAGAAGTAACAGGAAGATCAGACCAGTCAAGATGCATACTCATGCATACTCATTTAATCCATACTTATCAATGAAGTTGATACTATTTCTGCCCATTTTATGGATGAAGAAACTGACACACGTGTAATTGTAACTGACCAAGGAATATAAAATTCAGCGGTCAGGCCAGGCCAGGACTAAAGTTAAAAGTACGAGCTCTGAACATCACTTCTATACTGTGACTAGTGTCCCCTATCACTAGGTGCTCTTAATTCACTGCCTAAGCAATAAATTATGATCTAATATTCTGCATAATCTTTCACCTGCTCTTAAGTCACCAAGAACTTTGTTCAGTTCTTATTTCATTAAAATCAATCATTTACCTTAGACCCTTCCTCTCTACTATCTTAGTGTAAATCATCCTCCCCTGCCTCACTGCTACCCACATTATTTCTCTGCAATCAGTTTTATCTACTGATCTCAATGGTTTCTCTTGAATGTCATTATGAGTAACTACTGGTCTTCAGTAGTGACATAGCCTACGCTAAAAAGTCCTTGGTTGGGAAAGATGTTTTCCTTAAAATAATTATTTTATCTGTATCACAGAATACTGTCCACTGTCAAGTCCTGCCATTTCCTATTTTCATCTTCTTTTGAATCTCTGCTGTTCTCATCTTCCAGATGGTTTCCCCACCACCTACCAAAGCTCTGCTTCACACTAGTTCCTCAATCTCTCTTCTGAAATTACATACCATTTCATACAGAATTCCCTGCACTAGGTCTATCTTAAGAGATTCATGTTTGCTCATCTTATGCCTTCCCCAATATCCTGGCATCATCACAATTTCACCAAACACTCCAGACCTCAGCTGTCTGATACAGTAGCCACTAGCCATATGTGGTTCCTGAGCACTAGAAATGTGGCTAATCTGAACCGAGATGTGACATAACTGTAAAACATATAGCAGATTTCAGAGTACCAAAAACTCATCAATAATTTTCATATTGATTACATGTTGCAATAATATCTTTAATATACCGAGTTAAAGTATATTATTAAAATTAATTTCATTTTTGGGTTTGGTTTTTGTACTTTTTTAATGTGGCTGCTTGAAAATCTAAAATTATACCTTGTGGTTCACATTATTGTGAACTTGTGTCTTACATTATTTCTTTCGCAGTTCTGCTTTCCTTAGCCTAATTGGCCCAGGGCCCTCATTATAACACATCATATGAGACCTTCTTAGAATATGCCCACTGTCTCTGTTGAACCATCTCCTCAAAGCTATATCAATTAGTTCATCCCATAAAAAATTTCAAAACATTTCACCACAAATTATATACATGCGCATTTCAAGAAACATCATCTAGAAATGAAGCTACCATGAATGTCCCAAAGTGGGAAGTACAACTTAGGTGTCAAGTAAACGAGCTGTTCAAAGGCATATAAACTACCATGCTTAGTCTAAAAACTGTCCCCTCCTATACTTTGAACTTTTCTTGCTCTCTCTCCTGTGTACTTAAAAGCTACCCCAAGAAGGTAAGGCAATGGCTACCTCTAACAAAGGGAAAAAGAAAACCCTAGGAACTATAAGAAACACAAACATAACTTCTATCGCTCAGGTATCTGTATGTAAGATATCTGCATAACTTCTATCACTAAGATACCTATCACTAAGATATCTGTATATAAGATAATGTATGTAAGACTCTGAGAGTCAGAAGATCTGTTATTAAGAAAGAAAATCATTATAACTTTTAGAAAAGATGCATTTACTACCATATGCCACAAATCCTGCTTAACTAGATAACCTGGAGACAGTGGCAGGTGACTCAGACTTCTATCATGGTCATCTAGTAGCATTTCTGTCAAAGGAAGAAGTCACACCAATATTTTTCTAATTGTGGGAGTCAAGAAATGCATCAATGACAACTTCCCTGAATTTGCAGAAGTGACAGTGAGAAACCAAAAACATCAGATGAAACCACGCAGTCTGTTGATGTCAGACTGGAAAAGGAGGTTTCTGTTGAGAAACATTCTGTAAATATAAAGTACAACAAAATGTAAGCCATTAATCCTTTAAATCAATTACTCAACATGTTGAATATCCATGAAATCCAACTTTCCATTAAGACATAGTAAAGAAGCTTTTTGCATCAAGGCACATTTTACTTTTAATTGGGCTTTACAGAACACATTCTACGTGGAAAAAATAACACATGACTCCCTTTTGATAGATGCGAAATTAGTAGGTGAGACACATTTAAGAAGTCAGCTATCAATCATTAAAATTTTACTGTGGTAGAATAAATACATACTAAACCATGGGCTCCATGTTTTCAATGCTAATTCAGAGGAAATGGAAGGGAAAGTACATGATCATGTTTGCCACTCTTAAGGGTAAAAAAAAACTTGTATCAGAGAACAAGAATCACCAATAAGGCTCCCTTATACAGTAGATGCTAAACAAACTGTTTTTCTCCTACCTATGCCAACGACCAGCAAACAAACAAAATCAAGTCACAAGAAATATAAACGGAAGTAACAAGAGAAAGAGCAGAATAATTAACAAGATGTGAACTTGAAGAAGAACAAGAAGAAGGCAATGTGAGCAGCAATTTAAGATGTCCCAAAAAGCAGGAGGCAAGTTTTTCTTTAAAATGAAATCTTAACAGATGGTTAAGTAGGGGACTTAGTCCTCAGAATATTTATAAGATGAGTTTTTCAGCATATATCTGCTCAATTCCACTGACACTAAAGACTTAAGAGGAACTATTCCATGCTTTTGCTTGTTAGGACTTACCTGAAGCAGATAGGACAGCTTTTTACTTTTCTTCCACCACAAAATACTGATATATTATCTGTAAAAACGTATTTATAATTAAATATATCACATGTACTTTTATGCACAGGCACCTAGCTCAGATATTCTGCAGATCTTTCTATCAGGGAGAACATACAATATTTTTATTTGAATAAAATCCTGACTTAAAAAGCAGAAGCAAACCAAATTATTTATTGATGGTCATTAGAATTTAAGTATTAGAATTCAAAGAAAGTGATTAGCAAAAGGTAAGTAGGAGAAAGCTTATTAACTTAATTTAATTAGTAATAATGTATTAACTTGGCGTTTACTCAACATTGACCAAAAGCAAGAAAAAAATGTCTTCCTAACACATTTTTACTATCATAAAAATGATAATAAAATAACCAGAACTGTGTCCCAGGGAAAATACCTTTTGAACACATGATTTCTGGGTCCTGGAGAGGAGTACCAACCATTATACAAAAACCAAATCTAAGTACTCAGAACACTCAAAACATTACAGAAATATAGCACAAGTCCTTTTTTGACCTTGGGGAATCTGCAATCCACTCTGAATATCAAACATGCCAAAAATTTAGAACTTATTTAGAATAATTTGTGTGTTCATTTGCAAACCAAGTACATGAAGAATGTGAAAATTTTATGAGGAATGTAAAATTTAAAAGGATATATATGATATAAAGGATTAATTAGAAAAGTCTTCATAGAAAAAGTTCATGGAAAAGATTCTAGCTATATTTGGAAAGTAAAGATATTTGATCATCTAAAGAAGGAAGAGGGTAGTCAGGGAAAAGAATGACACATGTGCAGAAAGCAGTCTGTACCAAGAAGTAATTAAAAGGAAGCTCATTCATTAAAAGGGAAGAAGGGAGAAGGGAGGTCTTCACAATATAGTCAGGATTAACTAAACAGGAGAATGAAAAGAGAAAAATGGGGGTAAACAGTTCTGCAAATAAAAAACTTATGATAATTACCTATGGTATTCAGAGTCACTGCATATTGACTTTATTAAGTTAGCCCAGAGGGTGTAGAGGGTAAAACTCCATTCTCGGTACCCCACAAGGTACTAGACAGGCCAAAGAACTGAATAAACTGTGACACCTGCTCTCAAGTTGCAAATACTCAAACAAGAAAACTCAGACGTGGCTTATTAAACTCAGCATTCTGGCAAGGTATACTTAGAGACATTCAAAAGAAGCACCAATAGGTAGAATTATCAGAGATGAAAGGTACAACTTTTGATTAAAGTAGCAGAGATGACCAAGTAGAATATTAAAGGGAGGAAGAAACAGGCCAACACTTAATTTGATGATGCTATGCTACACAAAAGTACCACAATGTCTAATAGACATGTCTGAATATTGAAGGTTTCCTTATACTTGGGACATTTTTCACTTCACTTTCTTTTTGCCTTGAAGAGGACACTCTTAACACTCACACCCTCCATACACACCCTCACGCTCCCACATACCGCCACGCTTAGCTCCCACACACAACCTCTTCTCACACAGCCCACAATACCCTCACACTCCTACACATACCTTCCTCTTACAGACTCCTACACAGCTTCATAGCTCATACACCCTCACATCCTCTCCTCTCACACAAACCCACAACTTTCACACCCCCACATAGCTCTCACATCCCCAAGCACATCCATACATCATTCAACACAAATAATGTCATTCTCATATTTCCAATATCCATATCTTAGTTCATGTCCCTACACTCAACTCACAACAACTCCCCTGCCCCCCACATACACACCACTTTCCCAACTATCTAAATTTTAATTCATCTTTCAAAGTCCACTGAAGTCCCATTTCCTTCATGAAGCTTTCCAGACTACTTTGCCTCTTGATTTTTCTTGGTCCTGAATTTCTTAGTTACTCAGCTAGTACTCAGCTGGTTTCTCAAGCAATTCAGCATTTAAATATAAACTATATTGTAACATTTACTGTTGATTTATATATAGAATTCTCTCCAACTAGAGCATAAGCATAGATCACAGCTTTCTGTTTTCTCTACAGGAACACAATATATGGCACACACATACCCCTTGTGAATGGCTGTTACCCTACATGCTATTCCCCATTTTGATCTAATATTGTCTAACAGTCCCCCAAATGCATTTAAATCCCTGGATTTCCTTACACAATCTCCCAATATCATATTTAAACACATAACTAAGAGGGTCTTGCAGTCATAAACTGGACATTGGCTTAGGGAATACACAAAAGGCAAGAATGAATAGTCAGTCTCCCTTATCAATGATACAAAATCAATTTTAACAGATTTTACAAATAACCTGGAAAAGTCTGTGTATAGCAGAATCTCCACACTTACAGATTCCAACAAGCAATTCTAGGAAGCACATTACCATGCCAAAAGGGAGCAACTTTATGAAGTTCTCTAAAGGGCACAAAAGTGTAATATTAGAATGTTTTCTAATATTAAAGGAACAATACAAACTGCCCTTATTAAATAATTATTTCTAAGAGAAAAACACCTAGAAAAACATTGAGAAGTCATTAAGGATTGCTCTAAAAGATATTAAAAGACAGTGACAGAAAGTACTGATCTAGGCATAAAGGGCAATATCTCATAATCTTTAGGAAAGAACTAAAAAAAAATAAAAACAAAAGAAATTACTAAAACCTTGAACAAAAAAAGACAGGTTATCTTCCTTTTTTTGTTTTTTATGTTTATTTATTTTTGAGAGCAAAAGAGACAGAGCACAAGTGGAGGAGGGGCAGAGAGAGAGGGAGACACAGAATCCAAAGAAGGCTCCTGGCTCTGAGCTGTCAGCACAGAGCTCCACAAGGGGCTCAAACTCCCAGATGGGGAGATCATGACCTGAGCTGAAGTCAGAGGCTTAACTGACTGAGCCACCCAGGCACCCCCAGGTTGTCTTCATCTCCTATTTCAAGAAGATACAGAGCCCTTCCTCAGAATTCTAGAGTTGGTGTTACTTCCCAGTTTAACAATACACAAGGGCTGCTACAGGGGAAAAAAGAAAATCTTAAAGCACTCCATTTCACCTGTACCCAACTTATTTTTCTAACCCTCTCCCCTATACATTTTCTACCTCTTCTCTCCTATCTAAAAGAGGCATTCAGCTTATCTGTAAGTATTATCATGTTTATTGCCTGGATGCTCTTCCATATGCTGGCCTCTCTGTACAGAATCTTCTTCCCCATCAAAGACCAATGGGATTACACTTGGTGAAATCCTACCATTCTCCCCCAGTCCAGTCAAATGCCACTATTTCCACATATAATTCTTTCTACATCTAATCCTTGAACATGAGCTGAGCACCTACCTACCTACTCTAGCAGCACTGAGTCAGGCACCAAGAATTCAGAGATGAATTAATAAACAAACCCCTTACAGATCTCACGTGAAAAGAAAACCAGAGAAAAATGTCAATAATGTAGGAAGTATAACAACTTTCTGAATCAATAAGGTGGTATGGAAACACAGAAAGGAGCAACAACTTGCTAGGGGAGGTCCGCCATGAGCTGCAGCAAGTACAAAATGAGTGGTGTTTGGAGGCAAAATCAAAGTATGTGGGGGAAGGGGAGAGATTAGAAGTTTTTTTAGTGTTATAGGATCAAAGTGGGAGACAGTGAAGGCCAGGAAATGAAGTTGGAAAGGAATAGTCCCAGGGGGTCTTGTATGTCACGTTAAAAAAGCTTGGCCTTCATCCTGTGTAGGTGATAAGTCAGTGCAGGGGATTCAAGCAGGTGAGTGTCAGGGTCAAATCTGCACATTCATGACGCATGTTTTAGTTTCTATAGTCTCTATGGTTTCCAGCAAAGAGTGTGGAAGACAGGTTTTCTTATTCCCTGGTGCTTTTTTTTTTTTTCGCTTTTTTTGGGGGGTGAGGGAACAGTGTCCATTCAAGAGTGTGGGGAAGGAATGGTCAAAGGGTAGAATACTCTGGTAATGGGAATGGGTAAGAAAGAACAGATTCAAGAAATATTCAGAAGGTAAAATTTACAGGATTTAGTAATTTCTCAGATTTGGCACAACACTAAGAAGTGTTGAAGATGGCACCCAAGTTTCTGGTTCCAAAAGGTTTAAATTTTAATCTTCCCCTTTCTATAATCTCTCTCCTGAACCAACTCCTTAAGCACATGAACATCTCAACTTTAGCTTTCTTTCCATTGCTTCACATCACTTCTCAGCTAACATTTCTTAAGAAATAATTGACCACAGCTGAACCCACCTCCTTATCTACATGTCACTCCTCATCTTCGACAGCATGGTTGTCTCCACCATTCCAGTGAAATGTCTCTTGCTAACATTACAAATAATCTCCGAGTTGACAAACTTAGTGGTGACTTTTCAGGTTCTATCTTATTTGGTCTCTCTGGCACTGCTGAATAGACTTCTTACAATGACACTATATTTGTTTCCTTCTACCTTTCTGGCCACATTATTAGTCTCCTCTATAAGCTTGTCCTTGTCCTCTCTCCCTACCCTGAAAATGTTAGCGTTTCCCAGTTTGACCTTTAGAACTCTTTTTATTCTTCCTTCTGCCTAGTTGATTTCATGCCTATACAGCTGTTAGCTGAAGACTCAGATCTCTCTCCAGTTAAGATCTGTATCATCAACTACTTATTTGATATTCCTATCAGGATAAGCTACAAGTAGTTTTTGACCTCAACTTGATGAAAACTTAACAAATCTCTTTATGCTGAAGTTCTAATCTGATGAAGCACTCTTTGGCTCAAAATGGCCCTCCGGCAGCCTTCGGCATGAAGTTAACATTCTTGCACAAAACAAGTCCTTCGTGATCTGATCCCTCTCCAACTCTGCAGACTCATCACTGAGTCCATCACTGCTTCCTGAACTAATGAACTCATGTCTCATGAACTAATTCCAGTTCCTCAAACATTATCCATGTCTCCATATAAGTTGTTTTCTCTGCATGTGTCTGGCCATTCTTGGCTCCTCTAGTCCCTCTCTACTCCCAAATACAGAGACTGACACATAGAATCACTAGGAATTGTTAGAAATGCAGAACCTCAGGCACCACTCCAAACATACTGAATCAAAAATCTGCATTTTTAACATTATCTCCAAGTGATTTATATGCATATTAAAGCCTGAGAAGTACTGCTTTAATTTATCAAAACCATTACTACAACAATGTAGATAACACAGAAAAGGACAAATCTAGCACACATTACTTCCAGAGCCTTAATCTAAATCATTTCTTTACCCACACTGCTGCTGACTGAGAAGTAATGGATTTTGTTATTAACTCTCCTTTTCAGACAGTCACTTCTCTCCCTCCAGATATACTGCTTGATACCATTTTGTTGGCCACGACATTGGCTCCACCGAAAGATGCTCACTCTCTGCCCTGTGGCTATGTGTTCTCAGACTTTGGAGGCTTCCATAATGGACTGTCTCACCACCAGGAAGCATACCCACCAGACTTGACAAAGACAACATAAAATATTCCTCCCACTCCGTTCCCCTGGTGAACTCCTAGTCATCGTTCAAAATCACTTCAAACATCTTTGAGGGAAAACGTTACCCGACTCCCTCTAAACCGAATTAGGCCACGTTTTTCTGTAGTCCCTAGGCACTCTAACATAGATATAATGTGCTACATAACTGCTCCTTTACTAATCATTCTCCAACAAAACTGAGTCCTCTAGGGTAAAGGCTGTGTCTTATTCATCCCCCTATTCCCAGTTCTCACATATACTTAATGTTCACTGGATGACTAATAAATAAGTCTGGAGCTCAAGAGGGAGATCAGAGTGAGAGATATCTCTGGACATCTACATTTAGTTAAAAATAAGAGATGGGATTACTTCACCAGGGAAGGATATGCAGATTAAGAATTCCATGAAGACTGAACTCTTGAGAAACACAAAACTAAAAGGACAGGCAGACTGAGTATTGAGGTGGTGAGGTGGCTATAGTCAGAAAAAGTGGGAGAACAAAGGGACAAAAGAATTTCAAGAACAGGTAGACAACAACATCAAAGTTACAGGAAAGTCAAGTAGTGACTGAACACAGGTAAGAAGAATCCTTTAGGCAATTAGAAAATGAAGGGGATTATTTCACTTACTTCAGGATGACAATGGGTTGAAGAGAAAATAGAAGGTACAGATGTGAAGCCAGTGTAGGGCAGAAACCTTTCAAGAAATTGGACAGAGGAAAAAGGGGGACTGGCATTAATTCACTCAAAAAATACTGAGCACTGGGCACAAGAATGCAGTGATAAACACGAAGGCCATAATCCCTATCTTCATGGTGCTTTTACTGTAGCAGCACTAAATTCAGGAAGAAACAAAGCCAAGAAGGCTTTTTCTGAAATGCATCCTTTACCTATAAAGTCCTAAAAGACAACCAAAGCCTCCAAACGAGAGAGAGAGAAATGCCCCTTAGTGCCTAACACCATTAATTTTAGTAATTAATGTGTCAAATGCTTTCTGTATTACATTTTAAGTTTCAAAATGTTTATTATGTTTCAGAGTATAAGGTTTATCATTCCAACGTGACTATTTCTTAAACAAAAACTTCATATTCCTTTTATAACCTCCACAGTACCTGGCATACTAAGAAGGACACAGCAGGTACCCTTTAAATATTGGCTGATATCAATTCTAGAGAAACAGATAAAGGATATTACAATATTCGTTTTTCTATAAATTCAGTCACTTAAATTCAAACCAAATCCCTACGGATTTATGAGTTTCTACTACTTGTTTGTCATTCATTCTTCCTAATGTAAGAAACACAGAATAAATAAGGGACTACCTTCTCTTCCTATTCTCTTCATCATTCAGTTTTCTGCACGCTAACCTATAAAAGTTACAGTAACAGAAAAACTAAGTCCTTAGATTTTGCAAAACAAAGTATGTACTTTATCTTTTTATCAATCTGTCTTAATATGGGCAAGGGAACCACAAATCCAAATGCCAGCACCGTTCAAACTTATCTAATACGTTCTTTCTCACTCACCCAGCACAGGTAACAGGCACCGAGTCAGCAATTAACCACTATTACCATTAAATTATTTTCCAAATATCACTCAAATCACTGGATTTGTTTTCTTCTACACAAGCCAATTTCAATTAATTCATTCTCTCTGAATCAAAGTATAATCATTTTTAAATGATTGGATCCTTTCATTCACTAATTTCTCAAACGGTGATCAGAGCAAATGATTTCTGACTTAGTTCTGATTCTGGCTCATTATATAGCCAAAAGGAACAACTTCTGTTTCCCAGTCTTTAAACAGCTGTGAACTTTTACTTAGGAGGTGGAGAAAGCTCTGCTTTATCCGCTACAGGAACCATGGTTAGAACATCAAAATCTCAATTTGATAACTCAGCCTTGTTTACTGCACCATAGGTTTTAATGAGTGACAGCAACAGCAGCTACTGTCAGGGCGGGAACATGGGGCAGGAACCTGGGGAGAACAGGCTCAAAGAAAATCACACTGCCCTGGAAGTGGTAACTTTTATTTTAATATACATTTCAAAATATTTGACTCAATAGAATAGATGTAAGCCCTGCAGACCAAGGTAACATACCATGGCTCTGCAACTTATTTAGTTTCGTAGCCTTAGGTAAGTCACTCTCAGGTTCTTCGTCTATAAAATGGGAATAATATCTATCTTGTAAGGTGAGTCACACACATTATCACTAAAACTTAAAAGCACTTAGCCCAAGGCATACAGTAAGTGGTAGCTATTAATAATGGCAGCTTTACCAAATGTTAATCATTAATAACATTGTTTTACATAATGACTGAGCTATGACATAATTTGTCAGTCCCAATTTGACCAAAGAATATGATAATGTAAAATTCTGACACATGTGTAATGGGACTCACCTAATAATGACCGCTTTGGCAAAAAAAAAATTAACCAGTCTTCATCAAAAGCAAAAGTAATTGAGAAAAGCACATCTGCAGCAATCAAAGGCAGGATTTACCTACAGCCACAATTAACATATGTGGATTTGTGGTTGCCGTCAAGCTGTCAAACAAGAGCAAAACAACCCCTGCCCTGGAATTGGAGCTCACTTTGGTGTTTCTTGCTGCTGTACAGCTACTTCCAGCTCCCCACTTCCCCACCAAGAACGTTATTTCTCAAAGTGTACTATAAGGTTTATTTGCAAAACAACCACCTCTATAATTGACTGCAAAGACCTCCCCCTACTAAGGGTGGGAAATGGCAGAGGAAGATGAGAAAAAAGTTAGTAAGCGCCGTTTACTTTTACATAAGAACATTTAACTTAAAAATGAGGGTTTAAGTTCTAGCTCCACTGATTAGTGAATTCAAGCTATTTTTCTAGAGCTCAGGGTCTGACTTAAAGCAAACTAAAAGACAAAACAAAACACGAAACTTATTTCAAACAGATTCAAATATGATCAAATAGGAACATACACAAAATCATGTCAAAAACTATAAAGCATTAATAAATGGAAGTTCTCTTCCCAGAAATGATGATAATCAAATGCTGAAAAAAATCACATAAAATACACTTCTAGAAATTTCATTTATTTCCCCTAACACACTCACTTCCTTTTTCTCTTCATCTCATTTTAGAAAGATTCTGAGATGTTCCCCTTTGGGAATACACTACGAAATGACACACTACTCCATTCTTTGTATAGTTTTCTGAAGAGATCTCCCCAAAATCTCTTTACAAAATACCACCAAATTACATAAATGAAAATATTAGTATTCTTCCCTGAAAACCAACTGATGTTCTAGAATTAAACCAGAGTCCAGTAAATATATAAATAAATATAACTATTATAAATAAAACAAACTATTATATCCTGAACAGCACAGCCATCTGCAAAAGTGTAATTTCTCAGAGTGCCTGGGTGGCTCAGTCGGTTAGGCATCCGACTTTGGCTCAAGTCATGATCTCACAGTCCGTGAGCTCGAGCCCCGTGTCGGGCTCTGTGCTGACAGCTCAGAGCCTGGAGCCTGCTTCGGATTCTGTGTCTCCCTTTCTCTAACCCTCCCCTGTTCATGCTCTGTCTCTGTCTCAAAAATAAACAAACATTAAAAAGTATAATTTCGGGGCGCCTGGGTGGCACAGTCGGTTAAGCGTCCGACTTCAGCCAGGTCACGATCTCACGGTCTGGGAGTTCGAGCCCCGCGTCAGGCCCTGGGCTGATGGCTCAGAGCCTGGAGCCAGTTTCCGATTCTGTGTCTCCCTCTCTCTCTGCCCCTCCCCCGTTCATGCTCTGTCTCTCTCTGTCCCAAAAATAAATAAACATTGAAAAAAAAAAAAGTATAATTTCTCACTAAATATACCAGAATTCCCTCAGTTTTAGATTCTACTCATTCATGTTCAATAAACAGTTCAAGCTAGACATTGTGCTAGGCAAAAACAATAAGCAGCAGCAGCAATTATTTTTTTGAGACTTAATTTTACTTTAGAGCAGTTTTAGGTTCACAATAAAAAGAAGGTACAGAAAAACCTCATATACCCCCTGACCCTACACATACCTAGCCCTCCTGCATTATCAACATCACTCACTACAGTGTTCCATTTGTTACCAAACCTTGATACATCAGAATCACCCAAAGCCCATAGCTTATCTTAGGGTTCACTCTTGGTGTTGCACATTCTATGAGTTTGGACATAACCACCATTAGAATATCATATAGAGTATTTTCACCATCCCCAAAAAAACCTCTGTGCTCTGCCTATTCATCCCTTCTACCCCTGGCAACTACTGATCTTTTTACAGTCTCCAGAATTTTGCCTTTTCCAGATGTCATGTAACTGGAATCATACAATATGTAGCCTTTCCAGATCAACCTCTTTCACTTAGTAACATGCATTTAAGCTTCCTCCATGTCTTTTCATGACTTGATGGCTCATTTTTTTTAGTGCTGAATAATATCCCATTGTTTAGATGTACCACAGTTTATATATCCATTCACCTACTAAAGGACATCTTAATTCTTCCAAATTTTGACAATTATGAATAAGCTGTAAACATCCATGTATATAGGTTTTTCTTTGGACTCAAGTTTTCAATTCCTCCAGGTAAATACAAAGGGGCGTGACTGCTGAATCGTATGTTAAGAGGATATAAGAAAGCACCAAATTATCTTCCAAAGTAGCTGTGCCATTTTGCATTCCCAATGAATGAGAATTCATATTTTTCTACATTCTTGCCAGCATCTGGTGGTGTCAGTGTTCCAGATTTTAACCCTCTGAATATGTGCGTAGTATCATCTTGCTGTTTTAATTTCTATTTGCCTGATGACTTATGATGTCAGAGCATTGTTTCATTATGTTTATCTACCATTTGTATATCTTCTTTGGTGGGGTGTCTGTTAAGGTCTTTGGCCCATTTTTAAATCTGGTTGTTTGTTTTCTTCTTATTGAGTTCTAAGAGTTCTTTGTTTATTGAGGACAACAGTCCTTTATCAGCTATTACCAAATATTGCAAGTATTTTCTTCCAGTCTTATCTTTCAACTAATATTTTCACTGAGTTATTTAGAACCTTTACTGTATGCCAGGTATCATTCGAAGCACTTTACATATATTAACTCATCTACACTTAATAACAACTGTATAAACTACCATATTATCTCCATTTTCCAGATGAGAAAAAGAACTTCATCACAGCGCCAGAAAATAATGCAGCCAGGATACAAAACCAGGCACTCTGGCTCCAGGGCTCTTACACCTACCTTCAGCACTAAGCACTACACTGAAAGAATCTAAAAGAATTCAGTGTCAGCTAGTATATGGACGCATTAAGAAGCAATTCTAATACAGAATATGGTAAGCACTACCATAGGATTAACCAACAGGGCTAAAAAATATTAAGTCCAAGTCTTCAGATATTACCAGTTGAAACTAATTCTATATATAAATTAGTAATTCCCATTGGAAAATCAAAACTCCCAACTCAGCCTGACAAAGATTAACATATTTTTTATGTCATCTTTCCATTCAATTAACCAGGTATCTATCTGTCTGCTATGGTTTTGTTACTTTTCTAGTTAAGAACAATAGCCTTCCTATCAATCTTTTTCTTCCCAAGACAATTGTAAATCAAGTTAGACATCAGAATCATCATAAATTAGTTTTCACCATACTTGCTAACAAAATATATAAGAGAAACAGAAATGTCTTAGACATTTAATATAATTTTTAACTACTTAAAATGGGTAACTAAATCTGGACTAACCAAGTATTGTTTAAGAGAAGCTTCTCCTTAGTAACTGGAAAGGAACTATTTTAAATTAGCATATCAAAGCTACTAGTCTCCAACGCCTAGACTGCTGCTTGTAACATGATTAATAGCAGTCCCTGTTTTACTTATACCCACTTATAAATCGCCACCTGAGAATAGCGAACCCGTTCAGGTGGCCAGGTGGCCCTGCTACTTGGGTTTCCCTCCTTATTCTCCTTTCAACTAAAGACAAGATTATATTACTCTTCCTCACTAAACCTCATCCTCTAGCCCTTGTTTCTGATATTAGTTAAGAGCTAACACTGCTAGTGAGGTATGAAAGAGCAGGGCTAGCAGTACAGAGAGGAAGAAAAGGAAAAATGAAGGCAAAATGACAGAGCCCTCTACTCTCTTACACATCCTATCACTCTTCATACAGAGTTCCTAACCATTTTCTTCCTACGACCCTGTCCTAATACTTAAGCCAATGCCCTGTCTCAAGAAATCTGGTGAGGTGCCACCAATTGAGATATTTTTTGTCCTCTGTAACACAATGGAAGTCATATATAGCTTCTTTCCCTACAAGCAAAACCACATAGTATGATAGGAGAAGTGCATATTCTAAAATACAGGTAAGGTAAGTGTCTATATGACTATCACTTCTGAAGCTTATTATTAGTTTAAGATCCTGCCTTCTCATCTATTAAACAGATAACTACCTCATGAAGTAACTTGGTACCCAAAACACACTGTAGCAAGCGGTAAGACTTCCTTTCATTTTTTCATTTTGGTCTCATATACAA
This sequence comes from Prionailurus bengalensis, assembly GCF_016509475.1. NCBI lineage: Eukaryota > Metazoa > Chordata > Mammalia > Carnivora > Felidae > Prionailurus > Prionailurus bengalensis. Next base: position 139,502,122 of record NC_057345.1, on the reverse strand, counting down.
TAAGCGGGTGGGGGGTGGGGGGAAGATCTCAGGATTAGTATCTTAAACCCTTAAAGTATAAATTTTCAAACTTTATGACTACGAGCCACAGTAAGAAACACATTTTTCATTATGACCCAGCACATATGTGCATATAATCACACACATAACTGAAGTTTCACAAAATACTACCCTTACTATGTATGATCACTCTAATACTTTCTATTTTATTTCTTCTCTCTGCTCCCCCTGGAACTCTTTTCCCTCCATGCCCTCCTCCCTAATCACATACAGGAAGCTCTTTTTATTCTTGTCATCATACCACCATATTGGAGCCCCAGAGAGCCAGATACTTCCCAGGATGCAAAGCCCAGCAGGTAGAAAAGGAGGGATTCAGAAAGAAGGAAATTCTGCTGGTGCTGGAAGAGTCTATTTTTCTTCTGGTCCAAGAGAGAATTCTATACCCATATTCTCTCAGAAACAATGTTATTGCTGGGGAGCAGAGTTGTACTGCTGGAATAAAGAACACTAGAGGTTACAAAAAAGGCTCAGATATTAGTCTGGGAACTTAACCAACATATACGACAATGATCCTATAAGAAAATTCTTCCTAGGTTCCAAAGTTTTTAAAACATAAAACATTTCTAAATTGGGAAAGGGGTGCTATTTATACAATGTCCTATGTCAGAGGCTGGTAAACTACTGCCTGTGGGGTCAAATCTAGCCTGCAGCCTATTTTACTATAGCCCCTAAACAATGGTTTTTACATTTTTAAATGGGTGAAAAAAAACAAAAGAATATTTTATGACACAGGAACATTACATAAAATTCAAATTCCAGTATTTATAAATAAAGATTTATTAGAACAGTCACCTGGAGAGTGCCTAGCCAGCTCAGTCAGAGGAGCATGTGACTCTTGATCTCAGGTTTGTGGGTTTGAGAACACAGTCACATTCATTCATTTATGTATTGCCTATAAATGTTTTTGTGTTAAAATTAGTAGCAAATAGTTGCAAAAGAGACTGCCCAAAATATTTACTATCTGTCACTTTACTAAAAAGTTTGTGAACTCCTTGGTATTTGAAAGGATTCAACATTCATTCACAAATATCGTTTAAACACTCTTTATGTGTCAGACACTGGGAAAACTAGAGTGAATAAGTCAGAGATGGTTCCCCCCTCATAAGTATTCATGGAAGGCAAGTGAAAACAAAAGCTAGGGGGAATAAAAAGCACTTGGTTTGTTGTGGGAACAAATAAGGTGGCAAAAGATGAAGTTGGAGAAGGGCCATATCAAGCAATGACTTTAAGGTCACTGTAAGGATTATACATTCCTCTAATAATTTATTGTATATTCAGTTTTTTGTAGAATTAATCTCTTTATTCACAATGTAAAGATAAATAATGTCTACTGATGAAGAATCACAAAGTCTGATTTAAAACTGTTACAGTTCACTTGAACCTAGCATTCTACTGCTTTCCTTAAAAAAGTCATTGCATTGATTACAAATATCTGGAATAATATTTCAAAGTTTAAAAAGTTTCAAGTGTATTATGTGAGTGTGCTTGCATTTGTGTATATAGCCTTTGATCCTCACTGTACTCCTGTAAGGTAGGGGTATAATAAACTCCATTTTACAGATGAAGATTACAGAATTTTCCCAAATCCACACAGTATATCACACCATGATTTAAAAAAAAAAGGCCCAACACCCAATTTTCTCCCTAAGAATGCCTGCTCTTTCTACTATATCAGTCCAAGAAGTGCATAATTAATTACTTTCACCGAATTTAAGATAAAGAACGTTCTTACTACTATTTGTTTTTGAGAAAATCATTCTGTTTTAACCAACAGCTATATTTGTACCAACAAGATTAGCTTTTGTTTCTATTAACTAACCCTTACTGGCCAACAGGTTTCAATGGTAGAAAATTCTATAATCTGTAACAGACTGGGCTCTTCTGATTTCTTCTGCTCTCTGGCTTAGTGAGCTGATATCTTTACCTATAATGAAAACAAGACCAGATATTAATTTTAAAATATTGTTTAATCAAGCTGCTAAATGTATGTTGCTAACTAGGTTACAATTCTTGGTGTGAGGTTATTCTAAGGCTGTAGTAGTGAAAGATAAGATCTGTGGACAAAAGATCAAAACCACCCTTCACTGATTCAAAACGTTAAAAGTATAACCAACACTCTTCTTCTCTGACCCTAATCTTTTAATTTTACTCCATCCTTCAGAAGTGAGCATGAGCTTGAATAGCTTATTCCTCAAAAAATCATACTGATAGAGGCAGTTACTAGAAAAAATAGTACCTGACTGTCTGTTAGGCCCTCTCAGCAGTTAAAGCCTCCTAATTTAATTGTTTCTATTATTTCTAGCCCTCTCAGCAAACAGGCAGTTTCTATTTACATTTTAACAAACAATTAGCAATTAATTTCCTAATTCAACACCCAAACCAGATGTATGTATCTGTAAAGAAATAAAGAAGAGAATTAAAAAATGTCAGCTGGTAAGATTTGTTATGTAATATTTATGTAAAATGAAAGGATGATCAGGAGCTATTTAATCATTTTCCCCATCACATAGAAAGACGTTTTACTCTACTTCTGAATGTCTACTGATCAAATTGCTTTACTATTATCATGCCTATCTTGTATAAGTTATCTCACAACTGCCTTTGCTCACTATTTACCATTCTCTTTTAACTTTGACTTTTCACTTCTCCCCATACCATTTTAAAGTATACTTACACAAGCAGTTTCAGGTCTTAGCTTAAATAAAAACACTTAGCAATTTCTATTCACAAATAATACACTATGAAATTCCACTACCAATTAACACAAAACCTACCAAACCAGTTATTTTTCAAGAACTACTTTAAGGTAATAATAAATAAAATGACCTATTTATAATATTTACAGGGTAAAACTACACTTCTTTATAGAAGGTGGCTTACCAAAGACAGCTTTACCTGCTTCCATAATGAAAGAAACCAAATGAAAAGAGACAGCTACCATTATACTTTTAAATTCAGTAAAGTTTAATGTTTCTTCTGGTTTTATCTCTGTGTAATAATACAGTTTTTTCCTAGTCAGAGATGCTGCTGCTGAACTTCTGCCAATATAGAGTTGATTTCCCTGTGCCAAGCACTACCTCCCCCTCCTACCAACAGTAGAGGTTTGAAATCTTTCACAGATAAAAATATTCAAGCTGACTACTTAGAGGCCACAGCCCTGAATAAAAATAAGGACCCATAGTATTAACTATCCTTTCAGCCTTTATTGTAAGACCTCAATAACCTGTAAAGATATCAAACTCCTAAGAATTAAGATACAAAGTATGCTGTTTCTACTTCTGAATCTTCAACCATACCAACAGTAACTATGTTACATGTTTAAAACAATAAAGAGGTGATCTTGTGAAAATATAGGCATATGAAAAGGAGTAAAGTCAAAATTTCAGAGAACTAGAAATGGTTAGTAAATAAGAATATGAATGAGCAGATGTACAAAATCTAAATGTAGGCACTAGCCACAAAAATTCAATGAACTCTGGTCTGTGTTTTATTATCTCTTTTTTAAGAGTTTTATTTCTTTTTTTTTTTTTTTTTTTTTTTTTTTTTAGATGTTGTATTCAAAGTCCTCAGGTGCACAATAAGCCTATCCCTTCTTTTTAAGGAATAAGCAGGGCGAATATGAGGTGACTAAGAAAATCTGAGAGAAAGACTGGCTAAGTGTAGGCAAGTTTTAGAATACAGAGAATGTTCAAAGCTAGAAGGGTCTTGGAGAGTCTCTCCAGTTTAGGTTGATGTAACAGCCTCCTAATCTCACCTCTTCACTTCTACATATCTCCAACAGATTTTCCAGAGAGCTGCCAAAGTGATCTTAACACATAACCCAGATCCAGTTCCTCCTTAAAACTCTGCTTCCCACTGCCCTTTGGATTTTATTCTAACTCCTTCCCACATTAGATCAAAGCCCCTGCATGATCTGGTCCCAGTCTATCTCTCCAGTCCCAAGCCTGCATTCACTTCTTCAGGCAGACAGACAAACATTTACTGAGCTTCTTTCTATTCTGTTCTGGAAACTGTGCATCCCCTGAGGGTACTGTAATAAAGGTGAGACCCCCCCTTTTAGAGTGTACACTCCAGTAGTGGAAAGTGCAGATAGTAAATAGGCAGATAAACTAAGTAACTAGAGATTTGTGGTATGTGAAGTGAGGCGAATAAAGAGTTACCCTGTCAGGGCCCTGTTTGTTTCTGTCAGAACTCATATGATGATTTGTAATTATTTTTATTCATTTGGCTACTTACTTTAAGACTATAAGCTCCATAAGCACATAATCATATCTGTCTTGTTCAGTGCTGCATCCCAAGCACTTAGCGGTGTCTAGCATGTAGTTCAATATTTGTTAATAAATGAATACTTATTTCATCCTCTTTAATTTAGAGATGAGTAAAATGAAATCTTAGTGATTGCCAAGGTAAAAGAAGAGTAAGTAGCAAAGTAGGAATTTGAATGAGACTCTTAAGTTTTAGTCCAAAATATTATACCACATTCAAAATACTGATCTCAAAACTTAAATGATTATGTTTTCAAAGCTTGCAGCTGTTACCCTATAAGAGACTTAAGAATCTTTCAAGACTTTACTTTTACATGAAAAATTTTGAAACACTTAAGGTTTAAGTGAAACTAAGAAAAATATTTTAAATTCCAATAAATAGAAATGAAAATGTACTCCAATGTTTCCCTTTAATGCATGCTGGAACAAGGAGACCTTAAAGAACTCTTCATAAAGGAAAAAAAAAAACAAAACAAAACTTATCTGAATGTTCTAGATATTTCCTGGCTCCTATTTGGCACTCTTTAGTGATATTTTCTTTGGCTGAATCATTTAGTCAGAATATTATTTCATATTGACTGATAAGTAACTTACCAGCAAATTAAAAAACATATTCCAAGAAATGAATCCATATTTTTAAATGTTTTTACAGATTATATTCTTAAAAATAATACTTAAACACAGATTAGAAGCTAATATGTGTATGTAACATCTACTATAAACCATTTACTGTTATGTGGCATGTTACTTCATTTAATACATCGTGGTTTACAAATTTAAAAAATTAATCTAAGAGGTTAAGAAACTTGCCAAGATCTCATAATTTGCCCTGCCCTGGTTTCTTAAAATAATGCTTTGGAGCAAGCTTGACTTATGTATAGTCATAAAGATGTGAAGACCCACAGATATTTCCTAATAAAGGTTTCATTTCTATAAAGTATATATTATAAAGTTTGAAATCTTAAGTAGGAAAATTCCTTTGTCAAAGCTTTATATATAGATAGATTATTTTTACTACAATATGTAAAGATGGTTCATTTTTCAAATCTTTTAAAAAGCAACCACTCCCTAATGGGAACTTCTAATAATTATCTTATTGCTTTACTTTTCTTCAGCAAATTAGAGAATAAAATGATTCCCAATGTAACAAGAGCTACTAAGAAAATAGTTAACTGAAGAAAAAAGTGCTTTTATCTAGTCCAAAAGAATGATATTGAAAAGGTTTAGGATTCAGACATGAACAGCATATATCAAGTCAGAAAAGTTTCTAAATCTACTTATACAGAACCAAGATCTACTGTGAGGAAAATGCCTCACGAAGATTTCAAAGAATATAATCTGGATGGCCAGTATGAGCAATAATTGCAGTTACTGTAATCTGACCATTATTTAAACACAAACAACATATTGAGCCACGAGTGCTTAGAATTCTTTAACTATACAATGAAGACTTTTCCATCATACAGTGTCTCTGCCCCTGTAAAAGAATATCACACGTACTCACGTTTCCTATGTACTCTTATTATTCCAAATCTATGTCTATATTTTCATTTGTGCTTATAATCTAAATCCGTATCTGTCTTTAGAATCTCTTTACTTATGAAATTGCACCCTATTTTCTCCTGGTTTATTTCCTTACCAATTTTATTTAGCAGTGCTACCAAAGTGCTCTTCTATATTCCACATTTTTATATATTTGAAACATCCTCAAGATCTGTATCATCCACTCCTATCCCCTCTTAGTTTTAATTACCTTTCATCTGATTGAACCCCCTTGACTAAGATTGTTTTACTTCTTCAAGCAATTATAAACATCTTCTCATCTCATAAATCTCTTCCTCAGAGTTAGTCAAAATTCCTTCATTTCAACTTGCCTTCCATCATGGTCAGGTTTACTGTCAAATGTTCTCTGTATTAATGATACTATTTTGTACATTTTCCTTCATATTAAGATGAACATCCCTCTCAACTACCTGCCAAGATTATTTTTTTCCCTATTATTAGGATCTATCTATGTCCTCCAGCAAGCCTTTCATGGGGGGGGGGGGGATCTGAACTCTTCAAAATTACAATCTAATTTTGTTTTAACACCTTAATGTGTGCTTAATTTATCCAGCGAATCCAGAAGAGAAAACAGCTTAGACGGAGCAGGTCCATGTTCTCCCTTGGGAAGTTTTCCCTATATTCTGTACATAAGTACACATTCTCTATTGTAGATTAAATAATGAGCACATCTTTCAGCTCCCATATTTTTCACTGCACATATTTACTTTGTAGTTTCCTTCTCTAGTCAGAATATTGGGTGGAGAGAATAAGGAATTGTTGAACTAGGTAGGTCGCTATTTCTTAGGAGGTTAGATCAACCCATTAGTTGATCACTGAATTAATTAATGGATCACAACGATGAATATAAAAATAAATAAAAGTCTTACACATAGTACAAGTTCACAAAAATATTTCTAATATATATACATATTTATGTTTAAGGGAACTGAGTCATGATGCAATGTGTCATTTCTTATTGTGAGTTATGGTCAAAAAAGCTGAAAGTCACAGAACTTGATGCTCTCTAAGATGCCTTCGATATCTCTGCAATTCCAATTACATTAAAATATTTAGTCTAAGGATCAGAAACACAGCATTTCAAAAAAATGAAGAGAACTTAAGGACAGCAGCAAAACAACAACCAGCAAAATCATTTTTTCTTAATAAAATATCACTATTAAACTCTAACCTTAGGATTATAGAATCATAAAGCTTTTAGAGACAGAAAAAAAGTCCAGGAATAATCTAATCCAAGTTTATTGCTTTAGTACATAAAAGAAAATTCAGGCCCAGAAATTAAAAAATTTCACTTCATTCATTCACTAAACATTTGCTCAGCACCTAATGTGTGCCAGATTCTAGGACCGGGTCTGTAGATAAAGAGGTCTTCGGAGAGCTCATAGTCTAAAGTATATACAGGCAAATAAAGATTTGCAATAATTGCTGGAATCAAGATCATTTAGAAGAATAGAAAGTAACTAGCTCAATCTGGGTTGGGTGGCAGAAAAAAACCTGCTTCCAAAGAGGGGATATTTCTCAGTCGTAAAAATTTAGGAGTTAGCCAGGTAAAGGACGAAGAAACAACATATACAAAGGTACCATACTGATACACAATAAAGGAGGACACATTCAAAAAACTGCAAGTCAACTTTGTACAGCTGGAATATAGGACTCACACTAAGGAGGAGCCACATCAGAATACCTAGTATTTATGTGATATTTAATCTTCAAACCACTCTCTCAGGTAGGCACTGTTAATATACCCATTTTGTAGATGACAAACTGAAGCACAAAAAGTGAAGTGATTTGCCCAAGGTTAAACTGTGAAGCCAGGATGTAAACCAGGGAAATATAACTCCCTTAGCCAACCAATATACTAAGATGTTAGAGAAAACATGCAGGAACCAATGATAAAACACCATTCTAAGTACATGCCATTCCAAGACTTTGGGTTTCATGCTAAAGGTGACTCACAGTGAAACATTTTAAGTAGGAGTGACATATTTAGATTTATCTTTTAATGAGATCAATCTGGAAGTCATATGTGGATGGAATGGAAGAGGAAGTAGTGACAAGAACCTAGGTAGTCTTAACTAGAAAAGTGCAACAATAATTCAGGTAAGAGAAATGATGAATGAGCTGGACAGTGGCAGTGCTGGCACCAGAACCAAAGTCCACTGACACCACGACCACATTCTTGTCCAGTATCTGTAAGAACCTCCCATTTTTTTCCTTTAAGCCCACCGTTTAACAGTTTTTAAAAATCGAACCTCAAAGACAACAATACATTTCCTTTAGATCCCTTTATTAAATGTGACTACTAGATGCATTTGGGTATACGCAAGTGCCTAACAGAAATCCAGTTGGAGAATGACGGAAAGTCAATTGCTATCTACAGTAGTTTTCTTACCTCTTGACTTCTCCTTCTCCTTCCCCTATACACTATTCCTGGAACTTTCATGTTCAATAGTCAATTTGAAATCAATGTTCTGTCTAGACATGACTATCATAACCTAACAAAATTAAATCTACCACAGAGGAAGTCTGATGTGGTCCCAGCTGTAGCAATAAATATATTCTCTGGTCTGGTCAAATTTTGGCTTAAACAGAGATGATGAATGAATAATAACAAAAGACAGACTTTCTGAAAAAAACAAAGAGTTAAAGAAAACCAGAATATTAAAAAGGGTGTAAGAGCAATCTACAGTTCAGGTCATTTGATTCCAAGAGAGAAACACTACTCCCAAGTGTAAGTGTGTGTGTGTGTGTGTGTGTGTGTGTGTGTGTGTGTGTGGTATTCCAGAAACCAACAATTTAAAGAACAGTGGAAAAGACTATCTGGTTAATTCTCAAACATCCTAAATTGAACCTGTTTTCATTTAAACCATGGGTGTGCCCTCTTGAGCCACCCCTGATGCTAAGCAACAAGTGGGTTCCACAAGCAAGCAGCCTATAGTTTAGGGAAGTAGAGAAGGAACAGTGGGGAGCAGGCCGGGAAGAGAGTAAACAAAGAAGGCAGAAAGTGGAAAGGGAACAGAAGAGATTATAAATTACAGAATATGGAATAAAAAGGGAAGGAGTACTAGTGACCCCAATATCAAACAGTGCTAACCTTACTTTGACAAGTAGCAACATAAAAGAACATGAAAAGACAAATTTAAATCACAGATTTCTGAGACACCAAAGATGAGATATAAGAGTACACTACTTACAAAAGTAAAAAAGCAACAAAATAGTTTTAGAATCTAAAGGAACATTTAGAGATTATTAAAATCTCATTTGGTTTAGTTATGCTTTACTTCTCATGAAACAAGGAGTCTGGTAAACCCAAAAGGTAAAAATGTCAATAGTACCAGAGATATATATGTATGGGGAAGTGTTACAAAGATAGTATAAGGCGTATTTGCATACTTGTTGTGGGAGAGATTTCAGAATTTTTCCTTTCACTGGTGTAGTGCTACTTAAACTTTTTCACTTTAATCCTTACCTGGCTGGTTAACTTCCTTAAAACCAGATTTCAAAACAAAGTAAGCACTTATTAATTATGGTCAAATTTTAACCTTAAAAAGGACAAGGGTCTGTGATAGAGCACAGAATATTAATTAGTATACCCTACATGAGCCTAATGATAACCAAAACCCTTCCAATGAAGACTGTATATTCATGAATAGGATGGTTCATGAAGCCAATGGTTCTTCAGAAAATTATGTAATTAAGAAACTACTTTAAAAGTTTCTTCAAATTGGGGCACGTGGGTTGCTCAGTCCAGCGTCTGACTCTTGATTTCAGCTCAAGTCATGATCTTAGGGTCATGAGATGGAGTCCACGTTGGGCTCCACACAGAGTGTGGAGCCTGCTTAAAATTCTCTCTCTCTCTCTCTCTCTCTCTCTCTCTCTCTGCTTTCCCCTGCTCGCGTGCGTGCACACACACACACACACACACAACACACGCTCTCTCTCTCTCAAAAATAAATAAGTATTTCTTCAAATTAAAGTTATCTAAAAAAGATGAAATACCCTTTTAAAAAACCCTGAATTTATACTCTGAAACCTTTCACAGACATTTAACAGTAAACATATTTCTTCCATATGAAACTTACAGGCACCATGTTCATCTCTTTCTCTCACACATAATCCTGTTGCCACCACACAGTCCAGACACTGATTTTAATAAGGATAAAAGGAAATATCCTTAAAGACGATTATTATAGCAAAGACACTACTGGATCAAAAGCAAATATAATTAAACTTGATACCTTGACCAATCATTCATCCTATTCATGAATATACAGTCTTCATGGACTCTCCATCATAGCAAAGTGATTGGAGAGTTTATTCGTAAGTCAACAAAATATTTTCATTAAAGTATAATAAGATGAAATAATGTGCATACCTATAGTCTGTTTCTCTAATATAATCATTCTAATTTTAAAAGATAAAAGATGGAAGCTCTCAATACAAGGTCACCTGGAGATCAATAACATGTACTTGTAAAATTTGGATGATTGACCGTGGGAGAGGAAAGCAAAGCCCTTTTACTAATATACCAATGCTTTCAAAAATGAAAAGTTTAAAATAAGCCTTCTTATTGTCAATACTATTGACATTTTGAGCCAGATAACCCTTCACTTCGGAAGGCTGTCCTGTTCATTATGAGATGATTAGCAGAATCCCTGCCCTTTACCCACTAGATGCTAGCAGCACACCCTCCCCCACAATTGTGACAAGGAAAAGTGTCTTCAAAGGCCCCCTGGGGGGAGAGGTGCAGGGGCAAGGAGCAAAAGACACCCAAGCTTGAGAACTACTGTCTTAGAAAAAAATTCAAAATGAATTAGTAGGAGAGGGAGTTTATTTTGTTTCTCTTATGGTCTTAATGTTCCAATATATTATATTTGAATTTGATCACAGACTAGATTTAAGAGATTCTGCCTGTAGAAAACAAAGCATTTAATATCTATCACTTGTTAGCCAAAGTTCAGAAGAGTCCCAGAAGATTCACTGTACTGCCAATTCTCCCTCCAACTGCACATACACTCACTCACAGAAACACACACGGGCCACACACACACACACACACACACACACACACAGTATTGTCTAACTGAAGTGAAGGAAATGCAGATAATTACTTTATTTCCAGTTCTTATTTCATGGAATATATGGACCAGACTCCTTCAGCTCTCACAGAAATCCAAACAAATTCTCAACTTATACAGTACAATTCAAATACCACAATAGCTGCATCATTCTAGGTAGGATAAACCTAAGTACTAGAGCAAGCATTAAACTCGGCTTCACAGTTTAAGGAATTATGAAGAAAGATACAAATTAACCACAATGCTTTAAAACCATACAAATAAAAATCTAAGAAATAGATCTGTGTTTTGAAACAGAATCTGAGGAAAGATAAGGAGAATGAAAAAATTCAAATACAAAAGGAAGCTGAAGGCATTTGAGGATGAAGGAAAAACTCCAAAATGTTTCCCCTGGAATTACAGAAAGAAATTACATATTTGGCCATATTCTACAAGAACGCAGAATATGCAAAATCAGTCTGCAAAATCAGTCTCCAGTATATATAACACAGAATAGAAACTGAAAAATCAAAGTCCACAAAATACTAAAGAAAACAATAAACGTCCATCCAAAAATCCTGAAATACAAGAGCTCTTTACCACCATTTCTCATTTGCTTAAAAAAAAAAAAAATCCAGAAACTAAAAACTGACAACTTGAAAAATTTTTTAATTCACATAAAAATAGCCATCCTCATGCTTCCAGCATGCCAAATTTACATATTACACAGAAAAATCAATTAGGAAAAGAAACATAATAATTTTTTAGAGTATATTTGATTCATAACAAAAGCCTTTTAAAAAAATCAGATATTTTAAGTACTAAAATCTTCATACATAAACATGGATTAAAGTCTTCCAGATGATTTCAATGATCTTCAGCAGAATTATATTTTAGTTCAACTAGGAATTTTTATTAGAAAAAAAAACTATGCAACAATATTCAGTAGCAATTTTATGTAATTCTGTGTGCTATATATATATATATATATATGCTCTAGAGCAACAAAATTACTGTATTTTAAAATTTTAGTTATTAACCTCTTGGCCCAGTTAAAACGATCCTACAAAAAAACTAATGCTCAATTCTTTTTACTTCCAAACCAAGCAGAGGAAGCTGTAAGATCTGTATCGACAGCGTGCTTTTCCAGAAGTAATACCTTGAGACTGCTCAAGAATAACCTCCTTCACCAATTAGTGTGACTCAGGTGGGTTTGGGAGGGAATAATGTCCACAATTCCTTGGTCAGTGGCCATGATGCCCCTCCTCCTCAAGGGCAGGAGATCAGAGAAAGGGATTTGAACAAGAGGAGTTTACCAACCAGAACATACAGGAACACAGGATAAAGAGTACTACGGGAAAAATAAAAACTACACAGTTAAGTCATGTCACAAAAGCAAAAGGTTTAATGTTATCAAGGTATTCATTCATTTCAGAGACACCATTGTTTATCTTCCTCCCCAAACCGTGCACAAAAAGAACTGTCAGCCTGCCTTAAGCATGTTCCTTCTTCCATTTAAACAGACATGATTCTTTGGTTAATCTCTGGCAATGATCGCCATTTCACAACACATTTAGCCCACCCGGAACTGATCAATACCACTACAGACATAAGACTAGACTTTATCCATTTATTAACCACAAGGAAATGTACCATTCAGCAAAATTCTATACATTACAAAAGATTCTATTAAAGGGGGGGGGAGGGTTGGGAGGATGGACACACACACACACCACAGAGGTACACAAAGAAAAGACTAACACCCTCTAATTTCCCTGTAGCAAACGAGATAAAGACATGGCCATGAAACCTGTCAATTCGTTTCCCCCCCCTATAATTCTGTCACAACCTAGTAACTGAATATTGAATTTTATGATAAACAGGTCCATTGTGACTTTAAAATTGTTTCATCTATCAAACAAACTCTCCTGTTATGTACATTTGCACCTTTGAGCTAGATGATATATTCATTTACAGAATTTCAAATACAAAGGACTAGATAGTTTTCCAACCACTGGTTGCAAGCATAGAACGTTCTCACAAAATCAAAATTTCAAATATAAAAGGACCAAATTACTCTTCCAACCTTGGGCAAAACCTATTTTATGATTATAGTGTATTTGACAGTATGAACAATCTCAAATGGCTGCTCTAAACCAAAAACAATGCTTCAATACAACGCGTTTAAAATAAGTATTCCGTAGGTAAGCAAAATCTATGCCAGAAAAGAGCACATAAATGGTGGTTGAAAGCCAGCACATTACCAACACACAGAGGCATACCTCTCCAGCACTGGGTTATTGTTAATACTCCAACAACAACAACTACAACTATTTTTAACACTGCTGGACAGTGAAGTTGAAGAAAACGTAAAGGGAGACCCAGATGAAATTGCTGATATGATGCATTGTTTCTCACGGTCAAAATTAAGTAACAACTGGCTTGATCTCTGTCGTGATAGTCACTGGTGAAGCACTAATTAAAAGACGATTAAAATAAAACACCCTTATTTTGGAGAATGCCACAGTAAATGACATTCCAGAAAACGCCTTTCGGTTCTCAAACCTTTGCATAGATTGTCACTTGTGGTATCTGTGGCTTAACTGCAACCCAACCAGCGCTGTCATCCAGTGTTATGGCCACAAACCATGACTTTCTCACTTCCACAACAGAGCAGTCACTCTTATCAGTTCGCCAGCCTAACTCTAAACGAGAAAAATTCACGGAGGTTTCCAGATCACAATCAGACCTGGGGGGTCGCAGCCGAGGGGCTCCGGGTCGGGGAAAACCTCCACAGGCTCCACTGGAGCTCGCCGACCCAACAACAACCTCGGCCAACAACAACCGCGGCCGCCAGCAGCGGCGGCAGCGGCAGCAGCAGCAGCAGCAGCCCCGCCGCGCCGGGCTCCATGCACCTACCTGAAGAACAAGAGATAAGAAAGACGGCAAACGCCAACTTTGCAGCAGCTCCCATTTTCCCGAGGCTCCGAGGAATCCGTAGGAAGTTCTCGCTAGATATCCAGTTCCCTGGGTCTTCCTCGGAGACAAACCTCCTGGTGTAAAATCAACCGTCATAAAACATATTCGGAAGCCCCGACCAAAAAAACGTTCACGGGGTTAAGAAGAAAAAAAAAAAAAAAAAGAGAGAGCACAACAATAAAAAAAAAAAATGCACCACGGGGGAAAAACCGCCACACACACGCACAACACACAAAACCAAACAACGAAAAGCCAACAACAACAAAAGCGGGTTTAAATCACTGTCAAAATCACTGTCAGCTCCGCTCGCCTCTTGGGTCTCTCGGAACAAAACGCCAGGCTGAGGCGACGAGGAGGCGGCGGCGTCCGCTGCCGCCCGGACAGTCCGGGAACCGAGCTGGGTCCGACGTCCGGACCGACCTTCAACCCGGACACCCAAAGTCCGCGGACCACTGACGGCCGAGCTCACGGCCGTGGCGGCCGAGGCAGCTGCGGCGTGGGGAAGGAGCAGCGGGCGGCGGCGGCGGCAGCGGTGCAAGCGGCGGCCAAGTTCTGGTCCAGGCTCTGGCTCCGGCTCCGGGCTCCGGGCTCGGCCGCGTTTTCGGTCCCCTGGCCTCCGCCGGCCCCGCCCCCCAGACTTCCGGTTCCGGCCCGAAGCTGGAAGCCAGGCACCGCGGAGAAACGCTCCGCCGCGGCGGCGGCGACGGCGGCGGCGGCAGCGGCGGCCGGGCGCAGCGCGCGTGCCGGGCCGGGAGCGCGAGGAGATTGTCGGGGAAGCGAGGCGGGAGCGGGGGAGGGGTGAGTGCGAGGGCGGGGCCGGCTGGAGGGCGAGGAGGCGGGGCGGATGGAGGCTCGTTACCGCGAGGCCTCGGCGTCCGGCCTGCTGGGCCTGCTGGGCTGCGGGGCTCGAGTGGGTGGGTGACTGGATGCGATCGGGGACCTGGAGCGCCTGGTTTTCTACTCGCGCACCCCGCTGGTCTCTTTGGAGCGTACATTCACAAGATCAGTGGGAGCCCAAGAGGAACAGGAGCCTGAGGCAGGGCGGGTGGCCAGTGACTCCGACGGGCGTCTGCGGCACCTTGTCTTTCCTCTGGGGGGACGCCTCGTCCGCACGGAGGCGCGGGGGAAGCCGGGGTGAACCAGTCCGAGCGGAGCTCAGTGCGCGCGAGCTGGTGTCTGTGCCCCCAGTGTTAGCTCCGCGTCCCAACCCTGTAGCTACTGCTTAAGCGTTTTGTCTTTTGGCTAAAAAAGAAAAGAAGGGAAAAAACTCGTGGAGGATGGGCTGTCAACCCGGTCAGGATATCCATGGCAGTTATCACCGTGTGCAATTTGAGTGCATTCCCACCATCCCTTTTATACACAAAGCATTGTGTTGAGAACTCTTCTCCACGTAATAGGTTCGCAAATACTTATTATGTGCCGAAGAGGAAATCTGATTTCGATCGACATATTTGATGGTCAGACAAGTATTTACTTTTTCAAATTTTAGTTCTTTTAGGACTTATTTTTACCCCTTAATACGAGTTGATGGCTTACAAGGTGCTGTGCTAGAGGCACGGAATGGATCCTAAATGCAAAAACAGGATCCCTACCTCAAGGAACTCACAGTATTTGCTATACTTGAAGTTGGCTACAAAATACAAACTTAAAACAGTATTCAAGGTACTACCTTTCTCATTTACCACACTTTAGCGAGCTCCGTGAAGGTAGGAATCTTACGTCTTCTCCATTTTATGCCTGCACTCAAAGTGTCTAGCATGTGATAGGTGTATAATTGTATGGGTGACTAGGGGATTATTGCCTTTTTCTTAAGTGCAATATTCTTGCGTGTACTCTATAAATTTGGGGGTTTATTAATAAAGAATAATAAAGCAACTGTACTGTACGTCTAACTCATGTTTTACTGGTGGTTTACTGATTCCCACATTTTTCCCACAAAGCCAAGCCTTCTCCCTTGTATTCATAGTGTTTTATTTTTCTCTTCCTCTAAATTACTCTATATTTCTGTCTATTAAGTTCATCCTGTAATTATCTGCCCATTTCTACAACTTGTCAAGGTTATTAGTAATTATTGTGACTCTTTAAACTCTCTCCAAGATTTCCAGTTCTCAAGTTGTGGTGCTCAGAATTTGACTGATATTGTGCAAGAGTTAAGAAAAGTCCCAAGTTGGTCTTCAGGGTGTCTAAATGATCTCATATTATATAATTCTCTGAACTTTATGAGCTGGTCAGAGAAATAAATATAAACCTTCTTGCATTCTCTAGTTGCACTAAAAGTTGCCACTAATGTTTCTGGAAGCGAAGAGTGTATTTAATTCATTCAGGAATTTGATGTCGGTTATACCCTGGATCAGGCCTCACTGTTGTCTTATCTCTGCATCACTTCCATATTTCTTGAATTGTGAAATCAGAGCAAGTGGAATAACTGGAATAACCAGTAATAGGACTAAAACTTGAAAATATATTCCTTATCTAACCACCTAAATTTGCCAGTAAAAGAATGTAAGAGAAGATGGAAATTATTTTTCTGTAGTATGAAAGAGGAGCAACAAGTCCACGTACTCACTAGAAGACTATTCTTCTCTAATAAAGAGTTTAACCCCATGCGAGAAGTTATTAATATCCAGTAACAGTAGTTACCTATTTTGTTCCTAAAATCCCCCATCCTCTGTATATTTTTAAAAATTCAAAAATAATTTAACCTAGTAAGACATGAGAGAATGTGACTAATTCCCACTGGAATTCCAAAGGTTAAAAAGAAGACAAAGGTAGCTGCAGCTAACCCTACTGCCCCTCTTTCTTTCCTATTTCTACAATCACTTTTTTGTTAATCTACATATCCAACACCTCCCTAACAGTGCAATCTGCACAAACTGAGGAAGAAAGGAAGGAAGGAGAAGAAAGGGAAAGGAAACATGAATTCTGGTCTGCCAGAGCATTAGATAATTATGTATTAAACATCTTTAGCTAACACCACTCAATCTCCATGCCTGAGACCTGGTCTTCTATTCACTCTAATGCTGGAATTTCAAGTCCAGAGTTCAGACAAGAAGTTGAATTGAACTGCAAGTTTTTCCCAGCTGGAGGAATCTTGAGAGGCCAATTCAATCTAGAAATTCAAGTGTATGTTGGCTAGATGAGGATACAGAGGTAAACAAGTGTCATAGACTGCTTCCAAAATAAAGGACAATTGATTTTTTATGCTAGAAACTCATATGGCTCTAAAAGGTATGGAGTAAGTTTAAATCTTCAGCTCTGAAATAGAGCTGGAATTGAATTAGGTCAGATTTGAACGTGCCTTTGAGATTGGGTGGTATGCCATATATTGTGAAGAAACCCACTGTAATGTACTCACTTGCCTTTGGACATACCAACAGCCACATATAAATTAAGCATAGACATGCCAAATCTCTCTTCCTTTATCATGAGTAAAATGACTGAATTCTTTGGAGTATGAAGGATGTTGAATTTCCCTAAGATGAAGGATTTAAAAATATTTCTGCTGCTTTCGATATACTCTAAAAGTATATATTTGTGTAACTATGTGAAAGTATACTATAAAGGTACTATAAAAGTCTTCTCCTGTGTTCAGATAACATGGATGTTCCTGAAGTGGCATAAGTAATGAATTTTTCATATACCAATGCTGTAAAGCATAGTACGTGAGGAAAATCTTGGTAACTTGGTAAGTCAAAGGAAGGCAAATAATAGCATATCTTCTATGAACATTCTCCTCTCCCTAAATGCTCAAGGTGGAAATGAAATTCCCCATATCCTAGCTTTTGCTACCGCTATTCCTCTCTTTTTACTTAGATCTAGGCATAGCATTGCAGTATGTCAATGGTGGGGTGTAAGGGGAGGAAATAATGAGAAGAATATAGATGTGGGAATGGACGTGGGACAAAACATGAAGGCAGAATATTTTAAGGCAGGAAAATGAGTTAGGAGAGTTAGGAAATACTAGCTGTGGTGGAAATAATGTATCCAGCACTTTGATAAAAAGGCTATACTAACCAGTAGTAATAGAATCCTCAACAACCAATTGGTTCTTGTGTAACATCCCGAGGGTAAATTTTGACTTTTCTCCCACTCTCGTGTCCTTCAAAATCCAGAGGTATTTTCCCACCCTCCAATTTATATTCATGACTACAGGGACTTAGTTTTCTGTTTTATAACTTTTTTTCAACTAATTTTCTAACTTTTATTTCTAAATTGTATGCCTATGTTATACATCTTATGGCTTTTATTTTGTTTTCTATTTTACTTCTAATGGTTTTCAACTCCTCTTTCTATAACAAAGGCTAGATGAGCTTTGAGATATAGTGAATAAATCAATCCCAATGACTCCAGTCATTCATTCAAGTTGGAGTAAAACAACACTACTCAAAAATGCAGTTCTCAAACCAGCGTTGGCTCAAACTCTTTGTTATGATCTTCAATGCAATTGGCATAGACATTGACAACATTCAATTAAAAAGTTTTATAGAAACTTATGTTAAGTCTGTGGAAGTTAAAAATAATTGGGCTTATATTTTGTTATTTTTTTATTTCATGTTTTTAGCAATTTAGTTTTATTGTATTTTATAAAAGTCTCATAGATGGGAAAATCACCATAGATCATTTGAAAGGACTGAAGTGGAAAATAGGCTATATACCTAAGACTCTGTCTCAAAAATAGTGCTTTCCATCCATTTTAACAAATGTTTAAGATCTTAAATAAAGCTTTGATGGTTATGGCCCTAAAATTGTCTCTAATGCAAGACTGCATAAGAATCAGTCATTTTCATCACATTGTCCATCTTTGTCTGTGGTATTCATTTATTCCACAAGTAATTATTAGCTACAGGATCTGTCCTAGGTGTTGGTTGTATAATGATAAAAGAAGTGGATATCATCTCTTCCCTCATTGAGCTTACAGTATCATAAGGAAGATGGAAAAATAGCAAGTAAACAAGTAATTGTCAAGTGGGAAAGATTATGTATAAAAGCAGACAGGGTGCTGAGATAAGGAAGAGTGGTGGAACTGGAGAGGAAAAAAGGCATTATTTAGAATAAATCAGGAAGGACCTACTAAGGAAGTCGTATTTAAACTGAACCCACAAGACGAAAAGGAGATAGCCATGAATCGAGCTAGTTAAGGAGGAACAGTATGTACAAAGCCTATAATGTATTCCAGAAATTGAAAAGAGGATCTCATGGCTATGAAGACATTGGTATGAATAAGGAGAAACAGGAATTCAGGCCCCAGACCATGCAATATCTTATAGACAGAAATAAAGTCCTTGGATTTTATTCAATGTGAAGCATCAATCCATTGGGCAGTTTTAAGTAAGGGAGTTCTAGCTTAGGTCTTTAAAGATTATTCTTGCTCTTATATGGAGAACAGGTTGTAAGAAATTACCAAAGAAAGCAGAGACCAGTGAGAAAGGTGTCACAGTAAGTCAGGCAAGAGAGTATGGTACTATGAACTAATATGGAAAGAAGCAGACAGATTCAAGATATAATTTGGAAGAAGAATCAACAGGATTTACTGATGAATTGGATGACTGCTACTTTTTTCTTAAGCAAAGGAGCAGAGATAGTGTCATTGGTTGAGATGGTGAAGATTTAGAGGGAGGGATATAGAAAAGGAAGCAGAGAGATGAATAATGAAAGAACTCAATTTTGAAAATGTTAAATCTGAGATGACTGCAAGACATCTGAATAGAGATGTAAAGTAAGTAAGCATTTGGATGTGACTGAAGTTTCACGGAACGGGCAATCCTACAGATACAAATTTAGGAATTATCAGCACATAAAAGGTATTTAAGTCCATGGGAATGAATAAAAGTGTTTAAGTAGAGAGGGGACAGAGAGAAGAAATTTAGCAAATGGAAGATAAAGAGCCAGGAAAGGGGATGAAAAAGTAACAGCCAGAGAGATGAGATAAAAACTGAGAAAGATGTCATACAGATGATTGAGTTCTACCTTGGTTGGGTTTGTTAAGTAAGTGATTTTTGAGTAAAAGAAAAACAAGAAAGTTATAGGAATTGTATTGAAACACTGAATAATGGAATTTGAGTTGGACAGGAGAAAATGCAATCTAGAAGAGGCTGTTGTGGGTAGAGTTGTGATAGGAGCAATGGATTAGAAGGCTGACACCATTTGGACTCATTGCCTTCTGGCTGATATTTAAGCAAGTGAACTAGGATAGGAACTATTATCTAAGAATAAGAATTCAAGGTTTTGGAGGGGAGTTGTGTCTGTGATGACAGTGGCCAAGGAGTTACCAATGCAGTGATAGAAAAAAATTGTGACTGGCAGTGGATTCAAAATTGGATGTTAAAACATCAGTGAGCTGAATGGGTCATTTCTAAGGAGGTGGAAGCTACTTAGAATGGTGACAAATATTAGACAAGGGAGTAAAAACATTAAGACCTCAAGAATACAGAGATCTTTCTTGGAGGCTATTAGAGGACAGCATTCCTCAATGTTATCTCCAACAAGACAAATGGTTTTCAAAGTGTTTTGTTATACATACTTACTTGATTTTCATTACAACTTTGTTAAATAGGTAGCCTTGATGATATTATTGCCATTTCATAGATTAGAAAAAAATTAGTCTCAGTCTAGTACCAGTGCACTAGAAATAGTTATAAAGAGATACATGGTAAAGAAAGTCAACTTATTGTCCTCTATTTTAAATTAAACTCAAATTTGTGAAAAAAAATTGAGGGTGATTTATTAAATTTTTAAAGGCATTCTTTTTAAGGCTTCCTTTCAATGGCACCTTTCCTAAATACAAGTATTTTGAAAATTCCTCTGTATTAAAAAAAAAAAAAGATTATCTTTACATTTTTTCAAAAGCGTATATTATGCAAAGCAAGATAAAGTACCAGGCAAAGGAACTATCCGAATATTTGCTCCTTTTTATGATATGGTGAGAGCATTTTTAAAAAAATCTGTGCTGAGATAAAATTATCATAAAATTTAACGGTAATTATTATTACAATTCCATTCTAGAGAATTATAAGAAAATGAAAAGAGTGGATGTAAGTTTATTGTTATTGTGTGTAAAAGTGAATTTTTGCACTGAGGCAATAGAGAATAATACATGTGT
Source organism: Prionailurus bengalensis (assembly GCF_016509475.1). Taxonomy (NCBI): domain Eukaryota; kingdom Metazoa; phylum Chordata; class Mammalia; order Carnivora; family Felidae; genus Prionailurus; species Prionailurus bengalensis. The sequence continues at coordinate 139,481,099 of NC_057345.1, read as the reverse complement.
ATGACAAATAATACTCCTTACAATTAAAAAAACAATGGGTAAAGAAAAATTATTTTTCTCTTTATTTCTAAAAAATTTTTGTTTTCTCAGGCTAAACGACACTGGATTTTTCCCATCTGTTTAAGCATGCAAATTAAAACACTTAGCTGCACTTTATTGTGCTTCATTTTAACTTAGATCAGAAGAATTTTAATCAAAGCAATACTGAGGCTTTGGGGGGAACTGAATTGTAGGAACACTTGTAGTAATTTTAACTGGTCAAAATATATTGTATGCATTTCTTTATATTCAAAATTAGTTATTACTACCTACTCTTTCAAATAAGTGATCATTTTATCCCATTTTTTAGGTGAACAAATGCAGAGGTTAAATGTTTTGCCCAGGGACATAAATCGAATCAGTAGTAGAAGTAGGATTATAACTCCAAACTACTGACTCAAAGCTTAGTCCAATGAGCCATGCTGTTTCTCAAGTAGTAAGCATATTAATTGTCCCTCCAAGCAGGAAACTGAGCTCTAAATGGAGCATGTCCCATCCAGAAGACCTACACAACATAGTAAAGAGACCTATTTCTTACACTTGAAAACAAATAAAAAATAAAAAATAAATAAAAACAACTTACATACTGAAGCGTCGGACTTACCTTTCTGTAGAGAGAAAATATATGTTATGAATTCAAAAAGTAATACAAAATATATGTTACAGAAAGGCACTATATTTTATACTTATAAAACCAATAGAGTGTTTTAATTTTGTTGTTCAATACTGACATTAGACCTGTAATACACAGAATGCTGAATTTGCAGTATTAGACTAACACCTACATAATTCAGGAATCCATTTTCCCTTTGTTATTTAGACTAACCATAGAAAAATAGCAATTGTACAGATTTTATTTAATATTTGAATAAATGCCTCCCTGACTCATTTTTCTTATTTCAAGTTCACCCAGGTACATACTTTTTCTGACTCAGTTTTAACTCTGCAGTTTTAAAACCACAAATGAAAGACTATATTGAAAGTAGAGATTATGGAAAATTGCAAATTAAAAGTGAATGATTCAACTTCCACTTCAGCTATGATAGAATAGCTTGTAATATTTTAACTCTCCTGTTGAGAACAACCATTTAAAAATAATATATACAACAACTATTTGGAGTCACCAGAGAAGAACTAAGGAAGCCAGTACTAGGGAATCCAAGATCCCAGAGAGGAAAAAACTGTAATGAATTGAGCCCCACATTCACCTCAGCTTTTCACTTGTGTATTGGCAGATTCTTGGCATGGGTAATAGAAGCTAAGAAGAAGTGTCAGCCTGGGCTTATGGCAATCTCACTGGGTTAGGGAGACAGATGCTGTAGTTTGAGGCTACCAAGGTGATTGTGACTTGAGAGACTAAGATACATGAATTGAGAAAACCATAGAGGAGCAAGCCCAAACTTATGTACAATGTCCCCTCAAGGCATGTGCTGACTCCTAAACTGTGCAGGGTAAAATGCAGAGAAACTAAGTGCAAAGGAACAGCTTGGATGTTAAATAGCTGAGCAGAGATTTTCACAGCCTTGGAAACCTTGGGAGACAGAGATGAAAATTTAGAAACCACCAAGGTGCTAGAGCCTAAGTAAACACCTCAGGATTTCAGAAGAGAATCCAAGAAGGCTACTTCTTAAAAATTAAAGGCTATATTTTAAGAGTTAGAACAAACTGAAAATCAATAAGGCTAACAAAATATGAAACCCAGCATTGACTTGAGTAATGTGCTCAGTCCATATGTTATATGACTGGAGCATATCGAATCCTTTCAGGATAAAAGATAACTTCATGTAGAATCTTTGCAATTTTTCACACATGATGTTTACCATCCAATTTAAAAATTGCCAAGCACGTAAAAAACAGGACCAAACAGAAATGCTAGAACCGAAAGTTACAAGAACTAAAACAAATTGAAAGATGAGTTAATAACAGATTAGGCACATCAGAGAGAATAGTAAAAGTAAACTAAGAGAGAAGTATAAAATATTCAAGTTTAAGTATAAAGATTAAGAGGAATAAAAACCACAGAAGAGAAAATATGAGTTATGTGAAACAATATTTAAAAGTCTGATATAACAGGAGAGACTGGGTGGCTCATTTAGTTAAGCAACCAACTCTTGATTTTAGCTCAGGCCATGATCTCATGGGTCATGAGTTCGAGCCCCACGTCGGGCTCCACACTGTCAGTGTCAGCTTAGGATTCTCTCTCCCTGTCTCTCTGCCCTTCGCCCTTCTCAAAATAAATAAAAATTTTTAAAAAGTTTGATATACCAGTAATTAGAGTCCCAGAAGAATAGGAAAGCATAAATGGAACAAAAGCAACATTTCAAATCTACTGGCAACTAATTTTACAAAACTGATGAAAGATAGCAGGTCATGAATTCAAAAAGTTCCACAAACTGTATTTAGGATAAATACAAGGAAGCTACACCCAGAGTATTATAATCAAACATCCAAAAAACAACAATAAAAGGAAAATATCAAAAGTAGAGAAAAACTTTTTAAGCAACAAAGACTTCAGCTGACTTTTTAATAGAAACCATGGAATCCAGAAGACAATGGAATGACATTCTTGAAATTCTGAAAAGACCAAAACTGCCAACCAAGAATTCTATACCTACAAATATACTCAGCAGAAAAGAATGTGAAATAAATTCATTTTCAGGCAAACAAAAGCAGAGAAAATTTGTTTCTAGTAGACCTACACTAAAAGAGAGTCTTAAAGGGATTTTTTCAGGTTTAAACACAGCACTGCAGGAAAAAAATTAACATAGAGAAGGGTAAATAAATGCAAATAATAGTAAGTAAATCACTGTGGGACTTAAAATAAGTATAGAATCAATATATGTGACAACACTAAAAGTATTATCCAAGAAGTCATAAAAGCACAAACTTAAAGTAGAATGCAATGAACAAAGAATGAATCTTGGCATTTCTTATTTTAGGGTGACTAATAAAATAAAAAAATATATCACTAACAAGCTAACACACATATATATATATCACTAACAAGCTAACATGGGGCAAATGGTATAATTAACATTTGATTAATCCAAAAGAAGATGATACAATAGGAAATATATAGTAAAAAAAAGTAGATTTAAACCTAAATACATCAATAATTACACTTAAGTACTTGGATTAATATTCCAATTAAATGACAAAGATGGTCAAAGTGGACAGAGAAACAATAACCAACCATATACTGCTCATGAAAGATATGCCTTATATGGGGCGCCTGGGTGGCGCAGTCGGTTAAGCGTCCGACTTCAGCCAGGTCACGATCTCGCGGTCCGTGAGTTCGAGCCCCACGTCAGGCTCCGGGCTGATGGCTCGGAGCCTGGAGCCTGTTTCCGATTCTGTGTCTCCCTCTCTCTCTGCCCCTCCCCCATTCATGCTCTGTCTCTCTCTGTCCCAAAAATAAATAAACGTTGAAAAAAAAAATTAAAAAAAAAAAAGATATGCCTTATATATAAGGACTATTGAAGATTAGAAGTAATAATATGAAAGATATAATGTGAAATGATAACCAAAGGAAAATGGTGTAGCTGTACTCATATCAGGCAAAGCAAACTCTAAAGCAAAAAGTATTACTGTAGAAAAACAGTGTTTCCGAATAATGAAGAATCAACTGGAATATAAACAAATTTAAATATACCTAATAACACAATATTAAAATATGTACATGATTATAAAATAAATATATTCTAACTTCCCCTGTGATTTTTTTCACCCTTTGGTGTTTAGAAGAGTGTTGTTTAATTTCCACATGTTTGTAAATGTACAAAATTATTTTATGTTAATTTTTTTGGTATTTATTTAGTGAAGTATACTTGACATACAAGATTACCTTCTGTTATTGATTTTTAATATCAATCCATTGATGTTGGAGAACATACATTGTCTGATTTCAATTATTTTACATTTATTGCAGCTTGTTATATGATCTAACATATGGCCTATCCTGGAGAATTATTCCACGAGCACTTGGGAAGAATGTGAATTCTGTTGCTGTTGGGTAAACTGTCCTATAGATGTTTGTTAGGTCTAGTTGGCTTATATTGGTGATACACTTTTATATTTTCTTCTTGGTCTTCTCTCTTTATGTTCTATCCATTATTAGAAATGGGGCATTGATGTCTCACTGTTATTTTTTAATTGTCCATTTATTCAATTCTGTAAACTTTTACTTTGCATACTTTGGAGTTCTGCTGCTAGGTGGGTATGTATTCAGAATTGATATGCCATCCTGATGAATTGACCCACTTTTTATTATAAAATGCCCTTCTTTGACCCAAGTCATCAGTTTTGTTTTGAAGTCTATTTTGTTTGATACCATTATACCTATTTTAGGTCTCTTTTAGTTACTGGGTCTCTATTACAATAACCAAAGAGACTATTCCCCATTCTTTTACTTTCAAACTCTTTGCTTCTTAAGTCAAATGTGTGTCTTTTATAGCCAGCATACAGTTGGGTCATTTTTTCAAAATACATTTTGCCAATCTCCATCTTTTGATTCAAGTGCTTAATCTTTTCACATTTAATGTAATTGCTGGTAAGGTAGGACTTTTATCATTTTGTTATTTGTGTTCTATGTATTATGTTTTTTCCTTCTCAATCACTGCATTCTTCCGTGTTAGATATCTTCCAGTGTACAATTTCAATTCTCTTGTTGTTTCTTCTATTACATTATTGGAGTTAATTTTCTTAGTGGTTTCCATGGGGATTGCAATTAACATACTATCTTAAAACAATCTACTTCAGATTAATACCAACCTAATTACAATAATACACAAAAACTTTGCTTTAGTTCCTTTCTGCTCCCCATTTTTGGTGTTATTATTATCATATAAATTATATTCTTATGTATTAATGTCCATTAACAAAGTTTTATAATTCATGCATGTATCTTTTAATTCATATAAAAGAAGAAAAGCATTACAAACAAAAATGTGTTTTTACTCTTTGTCTTTTGAAGTGTGACTATCATTTATATATGTAAGAGAATGGATCTCTTTATGTTCATCATACTTTGAGTTTGTTGAACTTCCTGGATCTACAGATTAATGTTTTTCATCAAATTTGCGAAATGTCTGTCCACTGTTTCTTCAAATATTCTTCTGTCTCTTTCTCTCTCTTTTCTTCTGAGACTCCCATTATGCATATACTGGTACTTCTGATGATGTTCTGCAAATCTGTGAGGGTCTATTCTTTCCCACAAATCTTTCTGTTTCTCAGACTGGACAGTCTCTATTGACCTATATTCAAGTTTGCTAATTCTACTTTTGCCAGCTCAAAATTTATTTATTTATTTATGTATATATTTATATACATACTTATATTTATATACTTATATATAAATATATACTTATATTTATATATATAAATATGTATACATATACATGTATATATATATAGTATATATATGTGTATATATGTATATGTGTATATATATATAGTTGATATTCTTTATTCTATTTTTTTAATGTTTATTTTGACAGAGAAAGAGAGAGCATGAACAAGGGAGGAGCAGAGAGAGAGACAGAGACAGAATTTGAAGCAGGCTCCAGAGTCTGAGCTGTTAGCATGGAGCCTGATGTGGGTCTTGAACTCACAAACCTGACATCATGACCTGAACCAAAGTCGAATGCTTAACCTACTGATCCTCCCAGGCACCCTGATATTCTCTAAGTCATCTTTCTCATATTTCTCTTTAATTCCTTAGCTATGATTTCCTTTAGCTCTTTAAACATGTTTATAGTGGCTGATTTTAATTCTTTGCCTAGTAAGCTTAACATCTAAGATTCCTCAGGGGTAGTATGTATTAACTGCTTTTTCCACTGTATATGGGCCATAACTTCCTGTGTCTTAGCAAGTCTTGTAATTATTTTTTGTTCTTGTAAACTGAAATTTTTATGCAATATAATGTGGTACCTTCATACCACAGGGGTTATTGTTGTTGCTATTTGTTGTTGTTGTTGTTGTTTTTAGTGACTTTCCTAGACTAATTCTGTAAAATTAATATTTTTTGTTATATATATATATATGTGTGTGTATATATATATATATATATATATATATACACACACATATATATATATATATTGACGTCTCTGCTTGGTGAGCTTAGTGGTCAGCTAATAATTGCAGGATGACTTTTTTATAAGTCTTGAAACAATAAGTGTCCAAGATTTTGCCAAGAGACTCTGTGTGTGTTTGTGTTGAGTATGCCTTCAGTGCTCTGGCATCTTATAAGTCTGCCTTAGCCTTCACTTCCTGTTTGCACTGGGTCTCAGGTTGGGCTAGAAATGAGAAATAGGGCCTTTTACTTTTTCTGAGAGATGCATACAGCCCTACACCACCGTGTGGCCTTCTAGATCCCTAGAAATATTTTGGAGCTTTTCAAAGCCCACTGTGCATATCTGATTCCCAGATTTCCCTTTAAAAAAATTATTCATTTTTGAGAGACAGAGAGAACGGGGGAAGGGCAGAGAGAGAGTGTGACAGAGGATCTGAAGTAGGCTTTGCGCTGACAGCAGCAAGCCCAGTGTGGGGTCGAACTCACAAACCATGAGATCATGACTTGAGCTTCAGCTCACTCAACTGACTGAGCCACCCAGGCACCCCCAGATTTCCCTTTTAAGTTTTTGTCAAGTGATATTTATTTCTGTTTTAGGTAGCTGTGATGTTAAACAATTACCACTCACTGTTTTGGACAATGCCTTGGGGATAGAGACCTCTTCACCGAGCAAACCCTAGTTCAGGTAAAATAAAGGCAAATATTATGAATGGCGGCTGTTCCAGGGAGTTGCTGGATGGGTCAAATAGTGACAATTGACTGGGGATTTTTTGGGAGCTCCAAACTCATTCTCTCCCCTTCATTGTCTACTTGGGTGATTTTCATAGCTACTATGGTGTAAGACTGCTGGGTTTCAAGGTTACAATAGACCTGAGGAGAGGGTAACCAGAACAGGGCAAGTTAAAATGCTGCAAAGCTTGCTGTTTTCACCAAAATTCAGTTATTTTTCTTGAATAAATGCTCTTTAGATTGTGCAAGTCTTTGCTTTATTTCTAGAAGTCAGAAAAAGTTAATTTTGACAATTTTTATGAATGTTCTTATTGCTTTTATAGAAGAAAATCAGAAATCTTTACTCTGCCATTCCAGAAGTGCCTTTGTTTTGAGATTTTGTTGAAGTAAAGTAGTATACAGCAATAAAAGTAATGACTACTGTTTCATGCAACCACCTTGACGAATCTCCCAGAAATGACATTGAGCCAAAGAAGCCAGACAGAAAGAGTACCTATTGCTTGGTTTTATTTATGTGACCTTCCCAAAACAGTTAAAATGAGTCTGTAGTGATGAAAGTGAGAATATTAGTTATCTTTAGGATGGTTAACTGGAATAGAACATGAGAAAATATTGTAGGATGTTGGTAATGTTCCATATCTTGACCTGGATGGTGGTTACACGAGTGAATTTATTTACTAAAATTCTTTGAGCAATACACTATATGAACTTTATGGTATGAATGTATACTCTTTGAAAAAAAAAAACACTTTAAAAACAAACAAAAGTAAATGGTTAACCTCAGTCCCTTCTTTTATTCTTGGATATAGATTCCCTTGCAGAGTGTTATGTGAGGAGTGAAAGTTCTCATATTTGTGGTTAAGAGAGTCAAATGTGTACCATACAGACATAGGAATGATTTGTTTCTAATATTATTGTTTCTTCTAATTAACAGAAGCATATATGTCTACAAAGTGCTATGATTCTTAAACTGCTTTCGCATATATTATCTTGTCATCTGTATAGCTATTGAAGTTGGAGGTCAAGTGTTATATTTTCCAAATGAGGACACTCAGATGAAGAATCAAAATCTGTGAATAATAGACTGAGGATTGATACCTTATGTGTCTGACTCTTAGATTATTATGCTTCTTTACCACACCTACAGTCTTCAGAGTTGCTCGACACCAACTTATAAAAATTAGATGTGTGTCAATGGTTTCAGAACTTTCTAAAATTCTCTTAAATCAGTTCTTAAAGTATGATATTAATTCTTGAATCTCCAGATAATCCCAAGATTCTAGAAACAGACAGAATTCTGAACTTCCTCTTTTAAGAGTCTCTGTGAGATACAAGAGTATTTATCATCTAATTTAAACATATATTTTGAGAGATTTCATAATGCTCGCTCATTAGATATCACATACTTTTTATGATAGGAACTCATCCCTTATTATACTAAGTTTCTATTCTGCAGCCTGTTGTTTCCCTGACTTCTACTCAAATATAGAATGATTGATCACAGTCTATGATTCCTTTCTAAATATCTGAGGAATATTAAAAACCATCTTCACATTAGTGATCATTTCCCTACTTCATTTAGGCTTTCCTCCTATCGTTTCTTAAATATTTGCGTATTTGTTGAACTTCTCCCTATCAGAAAGTATCCTTGTCTTGTCATTTCATCTATGCTATGAAACTTTATTCTAGAAAACAGTACTCTGGTTAAGACCTGGTCAATGTTAATACAAAGATTTTATTGTTTTTATTGTTTTTGATATATCATGATTACCATATAATATTCTGCCATGTTTATGTAAATTTCTAACATCTATTTCTTTTACTTAGGTGATTTAATCTGCATTTGTTCCCTGAATTAAAGGTATTTGATTTGTGAAGATGTGTTTTCTTAAGTAATAGGCATGCCAGCTAACTTTGCATCTTTGGCCAGTTTAATAAGTATACTCTCAACATAAATCCTGGGATCACAAATGAGAATAATAAATAAAGCAGGGCCCACAGAGCTGCTATGTATTTGTGAATAGTTAGTAGAAAGCCTTAATTTGCTTTTCAGGCAAATGAAGAATAGCACACAAGTGAGAAAGTGCCATTTATAAAGAGAATAAGGGGCTTGGAATATTTATTTATTCTTTTGCAATTAAGTTCTAAATAGCTGATGAAATGCCACTCCAGATCCCAAACAGAAAGCAACTTTAGTTGGATTTTCTCTGCCCCTCATCTTGAGCAAAAAACTTAACTTCTCAACCACTTGAAGACTCAAGGGGGGCAGAGGGGCGATTTTTCTTTCAAATATCTCTCTACAGCGTCATACCCTTTTTACCTCCCTGGAGCACACCTTTCCCCTTATATCCAACCAAGATACAGTACACGGAATCTGTTGAGTCCCACAACTAATATTACTTTCCTCTTGGGCTTCAGGAAAAGCTATAGATGGATGAGGTGAGTTACTGGGGTACATTGCTTCATCAACTCAGAACAGCCTGAAAACAGTAACCCTTCTCTCCTAGGCCAGCTCAGTTCTTTTCATTTGATGCTCTCTCCTTGAGTCCAAACCATCGAAATCACTGCCTTTCTTCCTAGTTCAGACTGCTTCCATCCTCAAGCCGAGGGCAGATAAGCGCCCCCACCTTTTTTTTTTTTTTTTTTTTTTTTTTAGAAAACTTTATCCTTGAAGGCAGGGTCTTTTTCTGGATGGATCAGTTTTGGGCTAAAGCTACAGTTCTTGTAGGCATCTGAGTATTAACCCTGTGTGAGGTCTTTGGGATTGAACCCACAGAAATCCCATGATCAACCTTCTTTCCTTTATTCTGGGTATGTGATATATGCAGAGATTGCCTGAGTTCAGCTTTCCATTATCAGCTGTTCCTACGTTTGTTCTTTCCCTTCTTTTCTCATGTTCTTTTTTACCATCCAGACCCACAGTTCCTTGAAAACCTTATTTCTTTGTAGCACCTTGTCTAATCCACACCGGGTCCCCTCTAAACATATAAACAAGTTCGTCGACCCACCTCAGTACCCCTCTCTTCCAGCATTCAGGGATACCATCACTTTGCTATCTCTCTACTTTTCTAATCGTATTAAATACAGTAAAATTGGGGCGCCTGGGTGGCTCAGTCAGTTAAACGTCCAATTTCAGCTCGGGTCATGATCTCTCATTTTGTGAGTTTGAGCCTGGTGTGGGGCTCTGTGCTTGGAGCCTGCTTCAGATTCTGTGTCTCCCTCTCTCCCTGCCCCTCACCTGCTCACACTCTGTCTCTCTCAAAAATAAATGAGCATTTAAAAAACTTAAAAAATAAATAAATACAGTAAAATAATAGCACATTTTCTTCAATTATACTTTCATCTCTGTCTCTGGACATAGATCCAATTTGGGGGATGAGGCCAAGAGTAATTTAGAGGCTATCTGATAAAATGCACCACAGCAAAAGAGACTAAGAATATACTTTAATGTCTACTTATTTTAATATTTTGTTATGGAACATGTTTGAAATATACCAAAGTAGAGGAATATTATATTGAACTCTCAGGTATCCATCACCCAACTTGTACAATTGTCATAGTCTGCTTATGTTTGTTATTTTTAATTTTTTAAATTTATTTTGTAAATGTTTATTTATTTTTGAGAGAGAGCGAGTGTATGTGTGTGAGTGGGGGAGGGTCAGAGAGAGAGGGAAACAGAGGATCTAAAGCAGCTGACAGCAGAGAGCCCCATGTGGGGCTCAAACTCAGAAACCATAAGATCATGACCTGAGCCCAAGTCAGATGCTTAACCAAACTGAGCCGTTCAGCTGGTTATTTTTAGAAGAAATGTTTTTGGTCACTATATTGTATTAATATTGCTTTCTCATGAATTATTATTCCCCATGACCAATCTGCTCTTTATTCTAAATCCAGTCCTGAAACCAAATTAAACACGGTTAAAAAAAAAAATTAGGGGTAGAAAAAGAAAAACGAACAAACTGAATATAGTTCTTCTAATTCCAGGAGTATCTCTTTTGTATTATCTTTACCATATAAGGCAAGTTATGACATAAAATGTCTTATAAATTCTCAATGGCTAAAGGGGATTCTAGACTATTGAAGTTACTTTTCTTTCACCACACTAGTGTTGTTATAATTATCCTACATTGTATTCTTCAGTGAACCTCTGGACAAAATTGAATCAGTTTCAATCCAGGCAGGTTGGGCCTGGGGATATCTGCAGCATCTACAAGAAGAGGAGAAGAAGCCTTCAAACAACTATAACAGTGAGGTCTGGTTTATATCACTTCTGGATAATCAAACAGTTTGACAAAGTTACAACAAAGAGTAGTTAGCCATGGTTGTGTTTCTAGATAAGGTGAATCAAGTGACAATTAGTGGAAACATGCTATGAGGATAATTTTCTTCATATCTTTATTGATGTCCTGGATAAAAGATTCAGAGCATATTGTCAGACTCACAGGGAGCTGAATTAAGTGGTTTGCTAATATCCTGGAATGGCGAGAGAAATGACTTGAAAGTTGATAAAATGTTAGTCTGAAAACAAAGTGTAAAATCAGAGATGACAAATACAAGGTGAGGTTTAACTTCAAAGAAATTCCCAAAAATTTATTTTGAAAGATAATCCTTCCACTCTACTTTTCATTTGACAGACTTGTACTAAAACAATTTTGTAGACAAAATTGAGGGATTTCAAAGATTAATGGCAAAATCAACAAAAGTAGAGAAAAATTCAGCCTACAAGAGGTTCCAGAGAGTTCTCTAGCTTCTTCCAGCATGTGAGGATACAATCGGAAGTCTGAGACATGGAAGACGGTCCTCACCAACCCTGTTGGCACTCTGAGCTCAGACTTCCATCCTCCAGAACTCTGAGAAATAAATTTCTGTTGTTTATAAGCCACCCAATCTGTGATATTTTGTTAGAACAGACACATGTACTATGACAAGGACAATGCTGAATGGTGTGTTTGTGTGTGCTTGAAAAGGGTTACAAAGAAGAGACTTAAAGAAGGACCCACTGTTTGGGGCCAAATTCCTTTTATCTTCAAAAAAACAACAAAAAAAGTAAAAAAACAAAAAAAGTATTTGTCTTGGTTCTTTTTCCAAAGTGTGGCTTTCATGTGTACTTTTTAATAGAAAGGATTCTTTGGCAATGAAAAAGCTAGTCTTAATTGACTTCCCACTCTCCCCAGCAGCAAGTGAGTGACTTGCTGGTGACTAGGGCTGTAAAGGAACAGCTCCTCCTGGCAAGCACGGTCTTCCCTCCCCCCTCCCCCCCCACTAAAATGTCATATATTCACATAGTGCAAAATTTTCAAAAAATGTAAAAAGGCATATAGTGAAAACTTGTCCTCTTGTCCTGTCCACCGTTTACACAGCTCTCTTTTGCACACACACACACAGCCATAATCAATTCTTATATATTCTTGACAGATTATTCTTAACAGATTTCTTTATGAATTGACCAGAAAATATCAATATATAGTTGTATTCTTCCTCTTTTTATAAAAAATAGCACATAGTATACACTGGCTTATATCATTTTTTTCACTTTTAAATATACATCTTAATGATCAATACCAGAGAGCTTCCTCAGTTTTTTAAACCACTGTGTAGTACTTCACTCTGTAAATGTTCAAGAACTTTTTAACTAGTCTCCTATTGATGGGCATGTGAGGTGTTTCCAGTTTTGTATTTCAAGCAATACTGACCTAGATAACATTACACATAATGTCATTTCACATGTGGGCAAGTATATCTGCAGGATAAATTCCTGAAAGTGTGATGTATGTGCAGTTTTAATAAACCTTGAAAATGTCTTTCCATCAGAGTTGTGCCACTTTCAATTCTCCCTAATGTATGAGGAGGGCTGCCTTCCTAAAAACAACAAAATGTGTTATCAAGCTCTTAGACCATTACCAAACTGGAAGCTGATATATCAGTGTAGTTTTAACATTTATTTCTCTTATTACCAGTGGACTTGATCATCTGTTTATGTTTATAAGCCATTTCGATTTTTTCTATGACATATATGTCATGTGACATATCTTTATGTGTATTCCTATTTTTCTAGTATGTGATTAGTCTTTTATTGGTTTCTAGTAGCTCTTCATATGTTAGGGAGGTTGGTATTTGTCTATGACATAAGTTTCTCATTGTGTCATTTATCTTTTGACTTTGTTTATAGTTTCATATGTTGTTAAATTTATTTTATTTTATTTTATTTTATTTTATTTTATTTTATTTTATTTTATTTTATTTTATGGATTCTAGAGTTTGAGTCAGAAAAAACCTTCTCCACTGAAATGTTAGAAAGGAACTTCCTGTGCTTTCTTCTAATACTCACATGCTTTCATTATTTTGTATGTATATCTTCAATTCGTTTGAAATTTATCCTGGTTCTGCTACCTTGCTAGAGTATGGTATGACGTATGAGTCCAACATCTTTTCTTCAGATATTCTATCACCATTTATTGAAGTGTTTATCTTTTCTCCACTGATTTGAAATGCTATCTTTTTCATGTGGCGAATTGTAGTATGCATTTGGAATTATTCCTGGGCTTTGTATAATATTGTGTTGGTCAGTTTGTCTAATGATGAACTGATACCACTGTGATGTGTTCAGGTTTTATGCTTATGTTTTTGTAAGACATTGGATAATTTCCCCTCATTGCCCTTTCCCTCCCCCAGTTTTCCTTCCCATTTTTGATAATTTTTCCACAAAACATCATGATCACTTTGTCTAGTTTCAAAAAACTCACTGTCAATATTTTGCTTTTTGTGCTCTTGTTTAAATTATAAATGAACTCAGAAAGAATTGACATTTTTTAATGTTAACTCTACCAACTAGATACATCTTCACTCCGTACAGAATTTCTTGTGTGTCCTCCAGTAGGATTTTAACACTTCTTATTAAGTTTATTCCCCTGCCTTTAATCTTCTTTTCTTTTTAAAATGAGTACTTTCTTCCATTATATATTTATACTGTTTGTTATTTTTATTTTGTATATTAATTTTGTGCCCCACTACTTTGCTAAATAGCTTTTCTAGTTGAGTCTCATGAGTTTTCCATGTATATAATTATAATACCTTGCAGGAAGATTCATAATGGATGCTGATAAAATCTCAGAAAGGACAAATATAGATACATTATGGACTCTTGGGTACTCTAGACCAGACTAGGTAATGCCCAGTGTTCAAAAACTGTAATATCATTTTAGAAGGGATGTATTGGAATGATGATTGTTTTAAAACAAATAATTCATTATGATCTTAATCCTAGTCATCATAATCACCATCACACTTATATTTGTAGAGAGCACTCTATTTTATTGTATCTATGTATTTATTTAAACAAAATTTTAAATTTTAATTTATTTTAGAAAAAGTGAGGACATGTGCACATGAGCAGGGATGGGCAGAGGGAGAGAGAGAGGGAGAGAGAGAATCTTAAGCAGGCTCCACGCTCAGCATGGAGCCTGACATAGGGCTCAATCCCATGACCTTGGGAGTATGACCTGAACCAAAATCAAGTCGGATGTTCAACTGACTGACCCACCCAGGCATGCCATGAGAGCACTCTATTTTTAAAAATTACTGATACAAAGCTACCAATTTGTTACCACTATTGTTATTACCAAACATTTCAACAATACCTCTAAGATATTCATATAAGTCTCATGGAGTTTAACTCTAATACAGTATCATAAAGAAAAAATCCAGTTGTGTATGCAAGCAACTACCCATCAGTCCTGAAGTGGGATTTATATTTAAGTAGCTTAAATGAGTTGCTTTGTGTTTATGATGGGCACAGCAAATCCTCCTTGCTGGTTGTTAAACCCTCCTCACTTAACAATGATCTTCTTTGTTGATCTTCAGGGCATGGTGTCTCATCTGTTTAGTTTGGCTTTTTATTTGACTTTCATTGACTTTGCAGCCAAGCCTGTTTTCTTTGTTTGATATGTTAGCTCAAATATGTAGGTGAACTCAGCCATTCAATGATAAGCATATTATTTTTAAAAATAACATATACTAGATTTTGATGAAAGAATATAATTTTCTCTTGCAAATGGAGAAGAAATGTTTGACTTTATTTTATTTTTTATTTTACAGACAGCATGCAAGTGGGGGAGAGTGGCAGAAGGAGGAAGAGAGAGAGAGAGAGAGAGGGGAGAGAATGAATGAATCTGAAGCAGGCTCCACGTTCAGCTCGGAGCCTAGCACAGAGCCCAACGGCGCTCAGTCCCACGACTCTGGGATCATGACCTGAGCCAGAACCAAGAATCAGATGCTCAACCAACTGAGCCATCTAGGGGCCCCCAAATGTTTGACTTATGAATAATAACTTGCTGTCTTTTAGAGGACTTGTCCAACTGTCTTTTACTAGGAGACACAGATGTCTGGTTGCTGAATTTCTGTTAGCCTTTTTTCTATACACAGTTCTCAACCTTAGATTAGATAGAGACAACTTTACATCTTCTTTAAGCACTTCCTAAGGTATTAGCACCCTTTAGTGCTAGTTTCTGAAGAGCCACAGCTGTCACCCAAGTCTTAGTACTGAGCTAGCCATGGTCAGATGCATTGTGGTGTGTTGAAGAATCTTCTCATTTGAAGCACCTCACAAGTTGTGCCATATTTCCAACTGCTAGGAAAAATGTAAACATATCTATTGGGAAGTATGTCAATGAACACCAGTGATGTATAAAAGAAAAACCAAAGATTGTGAACATGTACATATGTACCTGTGGGTACTGAAATCCTGATTTGGTCTAGTAAATTCAACTTCATTGCCTTCCTTCTAGTATGGTTGAATCTCAACATTTTACCTCTCTTCTACAAAATTCTCTTTAATAAAGCCAAGTTATAAAATGCTTTTAAAATCCTAAAGTTTTATATAAATTTTAGTTTTCTCTGAGACATTAATTTTGGTGTAAAACCAGTGAAACTTACAATCAAATAATGTGAGGTATTCAAATCTTAAGGACTGCATTGAGAGATGTTGACAATTAGAATATTCTCATCAGTAGGAGGTTTGTGTTGGCTCCAAATGTGGATTACTTATGTAAATGCCCCTTTGGAACCTCTGTTTATATGATAGAGACCTTAGGGGATGTTAGAAAGAGTGTTGTCTTGTTTTATAGACTTTCTGATTTGTTAACATACTTGAAGTTTCAATATTCAAAAGTCATTCATGTAACCACTTTTTTTATTTTGAAAAGTTTCAGATACTTACTTGTGAACGCTTCCCAAGAACATTTCGTTGTGTCTGGGGTGTTCTATGACATTTACACTCTTTCACTTTCTTCTCTGGATTATTTTAAAACATAGGGCTTTTCTTTTTTTTTTTTTTAATTTTTTTTTCAACGTTTTTTATTTATTTTTGGGACAGAGAGAGACAGAGCATGAACGGGGGAGGGGCAGAGAGAGAGGGAGACACAGAATCGGAAACAGGCTCCAGGCTCCGAGCCATCAGCCCAGAGCCTGACGCGGGGCTCGAACTCACGGACCGCAAGATCGTGACCTGGCTGACGTCGGATGCTTAACCGACTGCGCCACCCAGGCGCCCCAAACATAGGGCTTTTCAAACATTGTACCTCTTTCAAAGAAAGAAGACTCAGAGAAGAAGGGGCAGAACCAATCCCAGGTTTTTTCATTGACCAACAAAAGAGCAAAGGAAGGCACTCTTCTCCTATTTTCTAATTGACCAAGATAGGAGAATTTTTTAATACTAAGGGCCCTAATTTTATTTCTGGAATTATTTGATTATCTCAGTTTGCTGATGCTAATTGATATCAAATCAATAAGCAAGAACTTGAAACAATCTCCCATCCTTTTGTGCAGTGGGAGTGTGGGGCAGCTGGTGGATCACAGGAATAGGGTTGGGGAGTTGTTGTTGTTGTTATTGTTGTTCATTTGAGCAGTCTGTATTATGAAGATTGTATATAAGGTTACCTTATTTCTGCATCTTCTCAACTGTTTTGTCTTATATTTACCCTTTACCTCTCCCACTTGACAAGATTTTGCTTTACATTCAAAGATCTTTTTGCTGTGTTTGTCCTGTTTTAGCGTAGTGGTGATCACCTTTTAGGGCTGGTGCTGCCCATTTGGACAGTTGTGTCATTGGCTTCTGTTGCACATGTTTGATGTAGATGACACATTTCTTTCCATAAACTTGGACTACTTTGCCAACTTGCTGACCTTTGTTATGTCCTCATACAACCTGAACTGTTTCATCCTTTCAGATGGACATGGATGGGACATTGTACTTCTGTCTCAGCTCTTTGGAAAGAGGGAAAGACACAATCTTCCTGAAAATGTGGGAAGGTATATTGAAATGTCTTTTATGGTTCTTGCTCTGGTTAGAAGTCACAAAGGGATTGAATTTCATTTTGGCTGCTGTTGCTTCAGCAATGGCCATAAAAGAGAAAAGAAGATGGTTTTTAGATCAGTTTCTCTAATATAATCTCTTGGTCTGGTCAAGTGTATGGTTCTGCCTTTCTAATCTCTGCTCAGCCTTTTGCCTGGCCTAGTCAGTGTTTTTCTTTTAAAAGCTAGGATGTATAATTTTACACATGTGGAATCCTAGTTAGGCATTAGGCACCTCTTTTATTTTTTTTAATTCTTTTAAGTTTATTTTATTTATTTTGAGAGTGAGAGAGAGAGTGCAACAGGGGAGGGGCAGAGAGAGGGGGAAAGAGAGAATCCCAAGCAGTAGAGCCCAATGCAGGGCTCCATCTTACTAACCATAAGATCATGACATGAGCCAGAATCAAGAGTCAGACGCTCAACTGACTGAGCTACCCAGGTGCCCTTAGTTGCCCCCTTTAATATGAATGTTTGATTTCATCTTTTCTATTACTGTTGTTGTTGTTGTTGTTGTTTTAAGTTTAAAGAGGCATGTTTTAAGTCATATCAGAGAGAGGTGCAGCTCAGGCTGCACCCTGAGCAGGTAATGCTTGAGCAGAGACTTGAAGGAGGTGGGAGAGTGAGTTTTGTGGATACCTAAGGGAAGAGGGGGTGGCAGGTATGTTATCCTGAAACAGGGAGGCCAGTGTATCTGGAATGCAGTAGGACATGTACCTAGACAGACAGCAGAAGCTGAATCATGTGGGACCCTGTAGGCTACATGTGAGAACTTTGGGTGTCACTCTGAATAGAAGTGGAGCCATGAGAGGGGGTTTGAACAGAGAAATGACATGATGTGACTAATATTTAAAAAAGAAGCACTCAGGCTGCTCTACTAAGAGAAGACTATTAGATGGATGAGGGCCTAGGCTGGGGAAACCAGTGACGAGGCTTCTTTAGTGAATTGTAATGGTCTGGACCAGAATAGTAGGCAGCAAAGGAAGTGGTGAGAAATGACTGGAATCTGGATATATTTTGCATATAGGGCTGACATAACTTTTTGAAGGATTTTTGTAAGGTGTGGGAAAAAAAGAGGTGAGTAAAAGATGGCTCCAAAGTTTTGGGCCCAAGAAACTGGAGTTTCTGAGAGAACAAGACTGGAACATGAACAATTATTTGGAGTTGGGGTGAAGATGGCGATCCAAAGTTTGGATTTGGGTATGTTAATTTTGAGATTAAAAATGTCTACTAGACTTAAAAGTAGAAAGGTTCATTAGGCCTACAAAGTCATGAGACTGGCTGGGAACTACCAGGGAAAGAGGATGGATACACACACAAGAGACTAAATCCTGGGTCCCTCTTGCATTAAGAGGTGCTGGAGATGAGGAGAAACTGTCTGATTTGTTGCTCACAGTGAAAGTTGTAGAGGAGTACATTTTGAGGAAATTTATATTCACCTTACTTCCCAATTCAAACCCTAAGAAATTGGGGTATTTGCTTTCCAGACGTAACAAATACTGCATATCTGTTGCTTAAGAAGCATAGAACTCTAGAAATGTTCAGAATTTGTACAGAAAGTAGACAAAGTCATTTCCACATTGGAGACACTAAAACCTCTAAAAAAATAGTATAGAGCTAGCATCAGTAAATTTAGAAATGGCTTATAAATGTGTCAAATGTAGGTAAGTGGACTAATAGGCAGAGCTGGGAAGTGATAGCCAGTGTTTTTAAGAAGAAAAGCCATGTGGTTAGTTTAGAAATGGTTCGTGAAAGAGGTGAGCCTTGATCCAAATTTAGGAAGGAGAGAGCATGGATTTGTAGAAAGGAGAGAATTTCAAAATTGAGACAGGCCCATTAGCCACTGGATTAGTAGGACTAGTTTTTGATGAATGAGTCATTTCTTCTTTATTGTATCACTCAGGATCATAAGAACAGATGGCTCACCCAAAAAGAGCAATTTAGGAGAATATAATTAATGAACTATTTATAAAATTATAAGCAGGGTTAAATCAATAGGAAGGGCCAGGCTAGATTCTGTAGGTCCAGGGAACAGGCAAGGCAACTATGGTTGTAATTATAGGACAGGACCAGCTGAGGGGCTGTGGTCTTCAGTGAAGGACCACAGGCACTGCCAACCTGTAATGTGGCTTGGAGAGAAGTAGGGGAATAAATACCCAACTTCAATGTCCTTCCATTGTCTGATATCCTGTTGGAGCCTCTCATTAGCAAGTTTCAGCAAAAACTAAAGAGCAAGCAAGTCTAGTGATGTGTTCCATACAAATCAGCCGCTTAGGGTACAGATCAGGTGGGGAGGGATGGGAAATGGATCCAAAGGACACACTGAAGCCATTCAGTACCCGTGTCTCCATAAAAAAGTTTATAATAAGACTTTGTGAAAAGTCAAAGAATTGTGAGAATTTCAGCATCGGAAGACCTTTGAACAATTGTAACTTGAATAGTATACTCCCAATCTCCAATGTTAATTCTTTTTTTTTAAAAAAAGTCATTCACCTTTTTTCCCCTTCCTTTTTTTTTGGGGGAGGGGGGCATTATTGTTTTGTTTGTTTTGTTTTGGCAAAGTTCTGCCCAAATTTGTTGTTCAATATTTATAAAGACCTTGTCTTGCCTCTTCCTATTTAAGAAGAATCTGCTTTTAAACTGGGTACCAGGTTTTAAGTAAACAAGATCTTGGTTGGCTGTGCACTGTGCAGATAGTTTACGTCTTCAATATTGATACCCTAGCTTAACTTTTCTTCCTATTAGTTGTAATTGGATAACTTGTCACCAGATACAGGGAGTTAAAAGTCTCATGCAAGCAAAATAGTCACTCTGGAAATTGTCATTTTCCCCCTTCCATACGTTTCTTGTTGACTCCAATATTTACAACCATTCTCCTTATGACTTTAAAACCTTCTTACCATAGACATCTAATGAACATATTTAGTCCAACTATGTAAGTACAGTTAGTAAGATGAGGTAGAGGCTAAAGAAAACATATCACAAAATTATAATGTTAAGGATATGTACACTTATCTTGAAAATTATATTAGAACAAACTTAATAATCTATTAGGAATATACATATCACTTGCAAATATCCATTATTTTCTCCCACAAGCATGTAGCTTTTGTTAAGGAGGGCTAACTCTCCCCTAATATCGATTTGCTCCTTCTTTCTTTAGTATTAGAATTCTCAACGTTTAGCTGAGCACATGGCTGGCTAGATAAAGACTACATTTCCCAGCTACTCTTACTGCCATGTTTGGCCATATATTTTAGCATCTGGCCAATGATACATAAGTAGAATCAAGCCACACTAGCAAGAGCTACAAAAGCCATTTTAGACTGGGGATGAAAGCCCTGTCTTGAGAATGGCAGAATGACAGTGTAGAAAGTGCCTAGGTCCTCATGACTGAAGACCTGCCATATGACCCCTTGACTGCTTGTACTCCAGCTCTTATATGAGAAAGAAATCAACGGCTATTTGTTTGAGCTATTGTTCTTTTGGCCTTTGTGACAGCATACAGACTTGTATCCCAGTTTACGCATGGCCCTTCTAATAGAGGCTAGTGTGCTAAAGTGCAATAATAGTTGTCCTTTATTATCTGTTGATAGAGAACATACATAATGACAAAGAGGCGTTATAAATACAGGAAGATTTTAAATGGATTTTTATTTAATTAATCATAGCTATGTATATTTGAAAAACAATAGTACTTGCCTAGCTGAAATATATTGCTTAGTCACCCTACTGATAATGCTTGGACTGACATATATATTTAAGGACTCTCTGTCAGATCCCTTCCCCAAACTACTTTTTGAAATCCATGGACTTAAGCCTTAGAGTTAAAAATGAGGTTAACAGAATAGGATCCAGCTCAGAAGATGCAAATAAAATCTGAAATGCCTGGTCAACTATGCAGCTGTTGATTATAACAGGTAAATGAAGAGAGTTGAGGCCCAGAGGGCCCAGCATCTAGTGGACATTGTAGGCACTTCCCCAGTATCACTTTGCCACTTTCCCATCACATAGCAGCCATCCCGCTTAGAAGAGTGTACTGTGTTGAATAGCGTCCCCCCAAATTCATGTTCACTTGGAACCTGTGAATGTGTCCTTACTTGGAAATAGGGTCTTTGTTAATACAATCAAGTTAAGATGAAGTCATGCTGGATTGAGGTGGGCCTTCATCCAGTGACTGGCATCCTTATAAGAAGAGGGACATTTAGACATGGGCACATGGACGATCATCATGGGAAGATGAGGGCCAAGATTGGAATTATGTTACCATAAACCAAGGAACACCAAGGATGGCCGGCAACTACCAGAAGCTACAAGAGGCAAGGAGAGATCCTTCCCTATAGACTCTGGAGGGAACATGGCTCAGCCAACACCTTGATTCCAGAAATATAAGAGAATGAGTTTTTATTGTTCTAAGGCACTCACTTTGTGGTACTTTGTCATGGAAGCCCTAGGAAACTAATATAGTGGGGTTGGTAATGCCCTCAGCTATAGGCTGAGGTTATAGTCAAAATGTTTTACATCAGGGTTGATCCATCTAAACAGAAGAGATGCATGCTGCATTGCCGGAGCAGGGACCAAATGGATCCTTCCTTTGTAGATTAACTTTTAGTTGCTGGATAAAGGTAGGTCAGGAGGATTCCAGGATGGATTGCTGTGCAGTGAGGAACATGTAGGGGACACAGAGCATGGGCTACTTATCATCTGGTTTAGAAGCATTTCAATATTTAAAAAAAGCTATGGAGTTATGTCAGCGTGTGCTAAACATATGCCTTTGTTGGTTTAAACTAATACATCTTGCCTTCCTGCTACTACAGATGATTCAAGAGTGTCCCAAATTGGATCAATCAGAATAAAGCTCAGGACTTTCATTTTCTGGGTGGGGAAGAACGCACTCCCTCTTGGGAGATGTGAGTGGGAAAGAAGGTGACTCTGGTTGCTGTGAGCTAAAATTGTGCAACCTGGAAAGAAATTGGTCTCAGGACAGAACCAATAATCAAAGAAGGGAAGAACTGAGACAACTAACTGCAGCCAAATCATCTGTAGCTCTGGTCATTTGCACCTGAGTCTCTCCCATCCTCTGGACTGTTAGTTACATGAGCCAATAAATTCTCTTTATTGTTTATGCAAGTTTGGGTTGGGTGTTCTGTTGTTTATAACTAGAAGCATCCTAATTGATACGGTCCCTGTGACTTTCTTAGCAGATATTTATCAGGTCCTTTTCTCCGAAACATTTTATTTTGATGTCTGCTAGTGTAATTATTTTGTAATTACCTTTTATGTTTGTGTTCTGTTAGTAAATGAAACACCAGCCAAGCTTCAAGGAAATAGGACTTTGCTGAAAGACTACTATCATCAATTTTATACTGAATCCTTATTTTAGAATACAACCTAAAATCAAACAGACACACATGCACACGTGCAGGCAAGCATGTACACACACACACACACACACACACACACACACACACACATCTGCAATTTCCCCCACTGCATTCCTTGCCATACATAATAAAAACTAACTTGTATTATAGATGCTATTGATGGGCAAAATGGCACAAACAAACGGGAGAGGATATGTAATCTATGGGGGATAGCGGAAAAATAAAGGAAAGTATTCACTCAAAGAAATATGGCTTTGTGACTGAAATTTTCTTCTATAAGAATAACTCCAGGATAAATCAAATGTTAGTGCAAGGGCCAATTTAAATATAGAGGCGAGCAAAGGAATGGAGATGGAGAGAGAAATGAATAGAGGCAGCCAGGGAAAAGTCATGAAGTTTAAACTCCTTTTCCTCTGTCTTGGCCTTCAAAATAAATCTTTCTTTTGCAGTTACAGGGGCCATTTCAAAACAGGGCTAAGGAGGGGCAGAAACAAAGTACCAGTGTCCTCTGTGGCCCCTTAAAAATGAAAAATTTGAGTTGACTCCATTGATTTAGGTTACCTTGAATACTGTTCATCTATTTGCATCCTGAATTTGAGGCTTCTGCTTTGTACTCCTCCTGGCAGTTACTGTCTGTACATCGTTAACAATAAATATTAGAAAATGCATTTCCAGATTTGGCCAACATTTCAGTTACCTTTGATTGATTTTGGAATTAGTATATTGCTTTCAATAATAAGGAAGAAAAAAGTTTAGAAAGGAAACTGTAAAAATGCTAAAGTAGTTTTTTCTTAGTATGCAATTCCTGTTAGATCACTGGTGTCTGAAGAATACAGAACTGAGATCTTATCAATACATGCAGTACCACACATTTCCTATTTTAGTTGCTAATTAGTATTCAGGTGTGCAATGGAATACATGAAATTCAATGCTAATGCTGTTTCATTTGTGATTTAACATGTACGAGTTGTTACTATATGCAGCATTATCCTGTCAATGCACATGTATAATTGTTGTTTTTTCCTTTTTCTTTGTAATCGTAGTATCTCCATGTATTAATTTGATTCAATCTTCTAAGGGCATGCTCTGAATACATCTTCTTGGTTACAAACAAATGATTACTTTCTGTAGTTTAGAAGTGAACATAAGAGATATCTGAGAGTCATTTTTAAAAGGTTTCTGTTGAGGCCTTACTTTAATTGACCAACTTGTTTAGAAATTATAGTCTCCCCCTTTATTTCGTTTCACATAATTTGTGATTAACAGCTACATAAAATTGTAAACCATCAAATGGAACTAGTTTTATAAATATTGCATGCCATTTTATGTTCTTCAATTTGTACTTCCCTTATCAAGTATTTTTATGTTAAAAAATTTCAAAGTTAATGTATGAGGAAGTAACTAGCTACTTTAGTTAGTTAGATTTCTCTTCCTTGAAGAAAATTACTATAATGGTTACTTTTGCTAAAATGCAATTACTGTCACTGTAACAATCAATCATATTTTTATATAAGAAACTTTAACAACTTTTGAATGCATTAAGAAAAGTAAATGAAAAAGACTCAGTGTGAAACAAGACTAGACACCCAAACCCCCACCCTGACATCTGATGTGAAAAAACTCAGCCACCTTTCTTGTAATTCATTTTAATACCTTAGCTAGGATCACTGTAGAAGTTTTATAATACAGTAGTAAAGCAAGTTTCTTAGAACATCATTGAAAAATGCAATGTATATTCAACAACTGGTGCTATTATTGTTTCTGGTGAATGGTTTACTCCTAAGCTGTCAGAGTCCGTAGTACGAGTTTTGTGAACTAAACCAGGAGACACCATTTGCATAGATTTAGCTTTGTTAATACTCCTAGAGATGAAAATATCTCCACAGGAGAAGTGAAGGTTAGGAAATATGAACTGTATCAGTTCTTGGCTTTGAAGAGATTACTAGTTGAGGTCAGAAAAATGGTTTTTGTCTCAAAATATTATGCAGTCACATGGAGACAGAGTTTTTTCCCCAAAACCTGTAATATTCTCATAAAGCTGGAATACTAAACATAACATGAGATTTCTGTACTGCTACTCAGAATATCATACCCCTCTTATAATATTGGAAATATAGAAACAGATAACATGGTGCAAACTATTACTTAATAACAAGTATTTTGACAGAATGAATACATTTAAGTGGGGGCATTAATCAAAATATATAAAAGGATAACATGTATGGGTGAAACAGGTTGTTTTATGTTATGCATGCAATTAATGTCTGGGCTCATAGGCAATCATGAGCTCCATTCTCTTTCCTACTCCATCCCAGCCCTGCCCTCTATCCTCATATCTGTTTTGTTTTGTTTTTCTGTTTCCGCTAATATCTTTAATGGTATCTCCATCCAGCTAGTCTCCTAAACTGGATACAGGAGAGGTATTTTGATTCCTCCCTCTTCCTTAGCTCCATCATTCAATTTATTGCTAGTAATTTCCAGTCTCAATTTCGGCCCCATATCAACCTTCTCTGTACCCTCTTCAAAGCCCCAGAATAATCAGTCTCTCTCCCTTGTCCTGCTTCCAGAGTTACCTTTTCAAATTGCTTGGCATGGCATCAATTCCTGTCCCATTCTGTCTGGTCTCACCGTGTTAGTTTCCTGGGCATTCCTTCCCACTGTTCCCTGTCCGGCCATTGACACGATTAATTCACAAAGTCCTGTAACAGTGGGTGCTGCCTTTTCTTCCTGGAATATCATTTTCTAGGGCCTCTGATTAGAAAATTACTATTTTCCCATCAAGACCTTGATCTAAAAGGCCTTCTCTGACATCCCCAGGCAAATTTCATTGTTTGCTCCTCTGTGCTGTCATAAGCTGTCTGGACATAAGAGGTTTGTAGCACTGTATGTTTCTTGAGCTTTCCTCCGCGACACTACACTGGAAGCTTCTCCAGGGCAAGGACATGTCTTATTCTTTTTGGTATCCTTAGTGCTTAGTTCAGTGCATGACAATACAGTGGGCTGTCAATACAGAACGAAAGAATGAGGGAATGGATAATCCTTTAGTGCTCTTAGTTGTGAACCAATTTCAGTGTTATTACCTATGCATTACATTTTGTCTGAAACAAAACCAGTAAGAAAAATAATAATTCTAAGTCATGCTATAAAAATTAGCTTTTAACCAATTTACCTGAAAGTAAATCCATTACAATTAAAGGTCATTCTTCATTATCAGGAAGTCTCTCCATTCTTATGGATTCTTTTCTTTTTTGGTATTAGAAACTATGAACTGTGAATGACCAATGGGTAACAGCTGCATACATGATTATTTGATAATAAAACATCCTAAGCAAAGGCAAACCATTACAGGATATCTGTTGGACATTTGATTTTTTTTTAATTCCTTCAAAGCTAAAGCTGGCCATAAAGTTCATCTGGTGGCAACTTTTTGAATGTATTTTAAATTGAGATAGCAGCAGGCCAGTGCTATCTATAGAAAACTGCATTTGGTTCTATTGCCAATATGTGCTGCCTTTTTTTTTTCTACACTCCGTCTGTTATCAGGTGCTTCTTTACGTCACTGTCATGCTTTCTAGAAAAAGGAAAAGAATAATAGCATAAACTTCAACATCTTCCTTTGCTACCAGTGCAGACTCTACAATTATTTGATTTAAGGTACATTTGCGTTAAATATCAATCATTTTAATCTGACCAGAACCTCTGTGTTATTTGAGGACTGGCTTCTCCCTCATCCTACATATTTTGGTAGAAAGGACAGTCTCCGTGTCTTGCAGCTTCTGCTGCAGGAGTGGGCAGGAGACCCAAGCCTGTCCACTCATGGTGTCTCACCCTTTTGTCTTGACCCAGACAAGGCAACTTTGTGTGTGTGTGTGTGTGTGTGTGTGGTGAAAGAAAGGGCTTATTTATTTTTTGCATCTCAAGATTTAAAGATGCACACTTGGAAATACTGGCACTAATGTTTTCTGACATGTGAAGATAGTCTGTTTGGAGTAGGAAAACATGTGCCTTATAATCAAAGAGAAGTAGGGACTAGCATGGTTGAGAGATGCTAAATAAACTTTAATGATACTATTTGCACCCCTGTACCTAGCCATTCCTGAAGTGAGAGCCATCCTTAAATTTCCAGATATGTAAGCCAACAAATTCCTTCTTTTCTGCTTACACTGGTTTGAATTCTTCCAACCAAAATAGTATATATCAGAGTGACATTATGCTGAGAAAAACTAAGTGTTATGGCTCCGTAAGTATGAAATGTCAGGGTTAAATAAATAAAAAGTACTCACGATCTGTCACTGCATGGGAAGAAGCTTCTGGACATGAATTCTCTGACATCTCTCAGTATTTTCCACTCTAGACCCTCGAAAGTTCGGGAAAATCACTTTATTTCATACTTTCCTATGTCAAATACAAGTTTTAGTTAATTCACAGTAAAAGTACTAACATGGTGTGATGTCTTTGTACCATGTCAATTTCCCCAAATTCTCCTCCCATATGGTTCCAGGTTAGGATTTGCCACAAGAGAAATTTGTGCAGGATTTGGCACTGAAGGGTACCCATTTCTCAGCTCTGAGGATTGCTGTAGGGTGGGTACTGTTGGAGTTTGTGCATGTTGTCATGGATCTGCTGGTGGCAAGGACACCTACTGGACCCATGGCACCCCCTGCTCCCATCAAACTCCTTCAGCTTCTGAGAATCCCGGACTAGGGGCATGTGCAGCCCTATGGTAAAGAGATGTTGGCTTATCCCTCAAGTTGCCTAAATTATCAGGACAGAAGTCAGTGATTAGGTGATCTTTCAGTTTTTCCTAGCAGGTTCTGCTTTGTTTTTGGTTATCCCTTTGTGTCCACCTTCTCTTCCTAACTGCTGATGTTTGGGCTCATTACCAGACCTAAAGGCGGCAGACATTCATGGCTGCATATGGACTAATGTGTGTAAGAGTGAATTCCTTGGTTCTGCCTGCCTGCTTGAACTCTAACTGATGGGTTGTCCATTTTTGTTATTCACTTCTGAAGCTATATGAGAGTTTATTTATTATTGGTAATCAACACTGGTGAGGTTGAAAGAATTTAGGCCTATTCTCAGTTTTTATAATCTGCCTTTGCCACTTGCTATCTGTATGACTTTGACCAAGTTGTTTGATCTCTTGATGCCTTAGTTTCTTTAGCTATCAAATGGGAAAGAGCATATCTACCAGTAGGATTGCTATTAGGATTCACAAGGAAATTACATTTGTTTTGCCACTAGGCTATTGTTCATTATTGCAATCCCAGCATGTAGCCCCCAAATCAGTACATTATACCTACTTCACAATCTTTTCTAAGTTGATGGATAAACAGGTATGTGCTTAATACATGCTAACCTCTTCTAGTTCTTTATTTGAGTTATGATAGAGTCAACTATTTGGCAGATAGTATTTAGTTTCTTCTGGGGCGCCTGGGTGGCTCAGTTGAATGGGCATCTGACTTCAACTCAGGTCATGACCTCACAGCTCATGAGTTCGAGCCCTGTGTCAGGCTCTGTGCTGACAGCTTGGAGCCTGGAGCCTGCTTTGGATTCTGTGTCTCCCTCTCTCTCTGTCACTCCCCACTCATGCTCTGTCTCTCTCTCCTTCAGAAATAAACATTAAAAAAAGTTTTTCAATACATTTAGTTTCTTCCTCTAAAAAAAACCTCCAAAGAAGAAGCATATTTCCCTATTTCATTGATGTTGATCTTGGCTATGTGACTTATCTTGACCAATGGGATGTTAGAAATGTGAGCAAAGGTTTGATATATGCTTCCACAGTAGGATTTGGTCTCTTTCTCTTCTGCCTCCACTGGGATAAGAATATATAGCAGGTAGCCACTGCTCCTTCAGTGTGGGCCTCTGAATGAGACCAGTGAAGCAAAGCAGTTCTGGTGCAGTCTAAAGAAAAGACACTCCAACTAACCCATAGACATGTGACTAAGAATCAAAGCTTATTTTCTACGACTGAGTATTGGGGTGGTTTGTTATGGAACAATTGCTTACTGATACAGAGGGGCTTAATTATAAAGATAGAATCAATATTTATAGATTTAGCATGTAAAAAAACCTTTAAAACTCAATTGGGTTTATGTGCCTATTATAAATTAGACAAACAGATTTGAACAATAGTTTTTAAAAGAGTCTGGCCAGATTAATCCAGCACTAACATAATCCATGAGTACAATTCTGCTTATACTTCTGGAATGGCTGTAATGAGTACTTGAAGAGCACAGGAGTTGGTAACCATCCTCAATGAGTACATCCTCAATCAGTGTCCTCAGGAAAAGTGAGAATCTTCTTTTTAAAAAATACCTCATTTCAGGGCCGCCTGGTTGGCTCAGTCGGTTAAGCATCCAACTTCAGCTCAGGTCATGATCTCACAGTTTGTGCGTTTGAGCCCTGCATCGGGCTCTGTGCTGACAGCTCAGAGTCTGGAGCCTGCTTCGGATTCTGTGTCTCCCTCTGTCTGTCTGCACCTCCCCTGTTCACACTCTGTCTCTCTCTCTCTCAAAAATAAATAAACATTAAAATTTTTAAAAAATACCTCATCTCAGAACTCCGTAACTGGCTCAGTATAGGGTCACTGTGTTGCTTATTATTTGGACATGTAGAAAGAATCCTGCACTACTTAGAGACTGTGACCTTGGAGAAGAAGAAACTCAATTCATTTCCTCACCTTTAAAAGGAAGATGATAATATTTACCGCCCAATGGAATTGTGTGACCTAAATGAAAGCATGCATACAAAGCTCTTAGCGTACTGTCTGGCACATAATAAGCAGTCAATAGAAGTTAGCCCTTGTTAGAGTTGTTATTATTGTGAGTGACAGAATGCTTAGGCAAGATGCCAGGCTAATTCTGCCATTCTAAACCACAGTGAAGTGATAGAACATTCCAGCTTGACTTCATGATTGGACAGTGAGTCTCATAGCAAGAAGAATTCATTAAAGGGATGATCTAGGAGAACTTATGAAAGAGAAAATAATGTAGATCATAATTTTTTTTATGACTACTTTAATGGAGTCTTTTGGATCAGATTTTGGATTTCCTTTCTGTAGGCTAAGAAATCCAAATAAATTTATCCAACTTTGTTGTTTATCTATGAATTACCTATTAATTTTTCATATTTGTCATTTTATTTTGTTAACACTATGGATCAAGGAAGGTCTGATCTGAGCCAACCATGGTGGTTGGTATAGAGTACATCTTTTACCATCTTATTTTATCATTTTGTTTTATTTTGTCTTGCAGTATTCATTACCATCCTATCTTCTTCTATTCTTAGTCAATGATGTGGTAGGTGGGATTGATGCTATTTGTAGCCCTGGGCTGGGTCTTATTTGGCTTATCAGTATCTCATTCCTGAGATCCTGGCCCTTGTGATTGGTTCAGAGTTAGCCATGAGATCCAATTTGGACCAAGAAGATCCTGAAAAAAAAATTGTCTTTGATTGTTGGAGTCTTTCTTTTCTTGGCTGGCATGATATGAAGATACCACATTTGCAGCTGTTGTAGATGGGGCCACGAGGGGCAAATATGTGGAACTGGAGAATCAAATCAGCAGTGAGTAAGATAAAGTGGGAAAGATAGAGACAAATTGGCTCATTGGTAAAATCAATGAAGCTGCTAAATTCAGCCTTACCTAAAGTCAGAATTGCCTCTGGATTTCAGCTGCTTAAAGCACTGTTTAAGGCAGTTTGAATTTGTTTTTCTGTTATCTGCAACATAAAGAGTAATCCACACCCTAATGATACACCCTATGGAAAGCTTACGTGATCAATAATAATAATGAGGTTAAAAATAATTTATAAATAAAAGTCTTGCTTTAGCACTGTGGCATGTTCAGCTGGCTGCCCAGTTTTTACTATTCTTTTTCCTTCCTTTTGACTAGGGATGTGTAGCAGAAAAAGGATCCCTTAATTACACTTTCAAAACACTTTCTCAAGAAAATAGAATGTAAGATGTAATGTTAGATGAAGAAAGCAGGGCAAAAAAAATCTATCCATATACATATATACATACACATATATAATGCATATATAATTCTATATATAGTATATCTCAACTATGTGGACACAGGAAAATATTACTTTCATAATAAAAAACAAACATTATTAAAAATACTCTTCCTACCATGGCACTATTAATATAGGATGTTGTCTTTTTAGGCATGAAACACCCCCTCACTATCTAGATGGTCCTTGCGACACTTCTGTTATGCTCATTTGTCACACGATCATTTCCCTTAACAACTAAATTATGATCAAACATTACAGCGCATTAATTCCCTAGTGAGACAAGTTAGAATATAGTGTGCCCTGCTGTTTTGTCACATTTTCCTCTTTTTATTGTAACTTTCTTTTAACATCACCAAATTTGGTGCTTTTATCAAAATGATTGACTCTTAAATTGGAAGATTTGTTTGATGGTTAGGCTCCATATCTTGAGTTACAGCATTTCGCTTAAGATTTATAAGAGCCTGAGAACGGCGTTATCTTCACTGGCCTTACATAACACATATATCAGGTACTAGGTTTCTCATTCCTGAATTGTAAGTTCAAAAACAAAGAGAAAGTGAAGGAAAAACTTTCTACTCCTGAAGGTAAGTATAAAATGTCTTAATGATTTTTTATGCACTCTCTCTAATTGTTACGAAATTCTATTTTTCAGATCTTGTCATATACCTTTAAAATAGTTGTCTTTCTGACAAAGCAAAGGAAATGAGTTATTCCAAGTGGGGGCTAATAAAGCTGACATTAATAAGAATTTTGAAATATCATTGACGTGGTTGATTTGTAAGCTCCATGACTAATTTCGTTGTTTTTTGCTGTCAGGAGAATATGTTTACACTTCCAGGAGTACAGATGAAGTGATGGAATTGTTATCAGGAGGGAAAAAAGTTTTAAAAAAGGGTATATTGCATACATCTTCCTAGTGAGTGATGTAATCACTAGAGTGTTTTTAAAAATGTGAGTTATTTTCTAATGTCTTTGACCATACATAGCTTCTTAGGGTTTGCCGTTTGAGGGGATGAGGTGGTGGGAGGAGAGGGAATGTGGTAAGAGAAGGAAGGCCAGAGATGTAGAAGGGAGACTTGGGGATTTGCTTTGTGTTGGTTCAACAAGGAGAATTCTGTATCTTTCTCAAAGTTGGACTTTTAAAGCTCTGGTGAAACAATGGAGCTACTGTGATAACGTTGGTGACAGAGATAAAATTTACATTCATCATTTGGGTTTTTTCTACATTTTAATGAGAAAGATATGCCAGGGTCATTATTTGAACTAAAATATAAATCTGATTCACAGTAAAATGAAATTATTGCAGGATGATATTATACTTTGATTCCACCTAGATCTTAAGTTATATATCTTGGCACATTAAATTATGGTAAATGAGCATTTCTTTTTCTATCAAGATATTTGTAGTAATATACTCAATTATAGATAAGATGATAGGCAAAATTTTAAACAATTTTCTCTCTTTGCCAAAGATTCATAGTAGAAATTCAGTAGATGCTGTGTGCATGGAGAATGCTTACTGAATAGCCATTGAATTTACTGTGATATTTGAGACAATAAATGTTGACCAAGGTTAGTTAGATTTCATTCTTTCCT
Organism: Prionailurus bengalensis; assembly: GCF_016509475.1. Classification (NCBI taxonomy): domain Eukaryota; kingdom Metazoa; phylum Chordata; class Mammalia; order Carnivora; family Felidae; genus Prionailurus; species Prionailurus bengalensis. The sequence continues at coordinate 139,448,912 of NC_057345.1, read as the reverse complement.
GATGTGAGGGTTCTATTCCACTTGTTCTTAGCTTATATTACATAACACACACACAAATCTTTAGGTACTTTGCATATCTCAAGAAAAAATTTTACATATGGCATTTTTTCCCACTCAGTGTTAAGTTTAACAGTTGTTTTAGAAGTTATTAACAAATTGACAGATTAAAAATTCAAATAATTAACTATGGTTAGTATCAGAGAATATTTTTAATATATGTGCATTTAAAATAATTATCGAGTATTTAAACCCATCTTGAAAATACGAAATCTGTCATTATTTTCCCCAAATCTGAAATGGTGCCAGAACTTTAGCTCATTTTCCATATTCATAATTAAGTATGTTTAAGACTTCTAAGAGGCATGGACAGATAATATTCTAATGACTGTCCATGGACCTTTAACCTACAATCTTTTAAAAAACTACTTTTCTCTCAGTTGTGAATTTAATAGTATACTAAGGAGTTTAAGAGCAAGGACTCTGGGACCAGGCTGCCTGGCTCAGTTCCACACTAGCTATCTAACTGAGTTTGTATTATTTAACCTCCTTTCTCTCAGTTTCCTCATCTGTAAAATGGAAATAATTGTATAGCTCATTATAGGGCTGTTGCCAGGATTAAATGAGTCGATAAATGTAAGCTACTTAGAATTGTGCCTGGCATGGAGGAGGCTCAATAAATCTTAGCAATTTTGATGATTTTTTACCTCTCTTAAGAGCTGATTTAGAATAATCTAGGGGCTCCTAGTTGACTCAGTCGGTCATGCATCTGACTCTTGATTTCAGCTCATGTCATGATCCCAGGGTTCTGAGATCAAGCCACATTTTGGGTTCCACACTGAGCATGGAGCCTGCTTAAGATTCTGTCTCTCAAAAAATGAAATAAAATAAAATAAATAGAAAAAATAAAATAATCCAACGAATACTACTTTATTACACTTCAAATCACAGTATGTCACACCAAATATACATTGAGTCTCAAACCCTATATCACTCTATTTAATTGAAAATTACAGAATATCTAGTCAATACTTTCAACAGCATTTTCTACTGCATTATGGGAAAAAGACAATCAATTAGTGAAAACTTTATTTTCTTCATCTATGTCACTACTATTCTGAGGAACTAAAAAGTAAAGCATATAATATACATGTTACAGGAAGCACATAAGTGTAATATAATAACTTGCTCATTCCCAGGGTGCTTGTGAAGTTTAATTAGTTAACATTTGAAATGTGCTTTGTGGATTAAAAGTGCTACATAAGTGCTAAATCTTTATTGTTAGTAACAAAAGACCAAGTTTGAAAGAACACATCAAGCATATTTTACAAAGGAATTGTATTTTATTGTAATTTTTGCTTTTCAGCTTTGTAGAAAACTGCCATTAACGTTTATTCTTGTAAGAGATAAAAGCAGATCACTCCCACTGGAAAGCTCAGCTCAGTTAACCTGGTGATAAGGGTGGGACTTTGACTAAACCACCCCAGACCAATGTCTTTTACTTTCATTAACACTGAAGTGAAGATGATCATACTTGACCCCTACCTACTTAAGATGCAGATATGAAAATAAGGATTCCTGGAGGTATTAGCTAACATTAGCTTTGAGTTCTTTGCAGGACAGTGCAATTTATAATTGTTGTGATTATTGTTCAGTGACACTGCACTCCCCATGTGTTTGGGGCAATGGTGTTGAAGCATTTAAAGAGTCTTTGTCTATAGTACTGACTGCAGAGCCAGGCAATGTCCTGTCCATTACCTTCCATCCCCTCCTAAAGAGAGAAAATGGGATAGCACAGCAAGATGGAGAATCCCTGAGCTGCAAATACCTTGAGACCACCTAATCCAACGCTTTCATTCCCTGGACACAGATAAAACCTACTTTGAAAAGAAAACAGTAAATGGGTGGACTGTATGATGTATGGATGACATAGCAATAAAATTGTTTTTAAAAAACACTTGTATGAGCAAATACGTTTGTGTGGTGGATGTAAATGTCTGCTTCTTTGGCCGTTCTCTAAACTGAATGGCAAACCTACTTCACTGAACTTGTTCTCATTAATTTGTGATCTTTGATGGATTCCAGAATGCAGTGCTGTTGGTCAGACAAGAACCCCAGGTGATCTCTTCTTTCTTAAGAGTCAATGGCAGGGGCACCTGGGTGGGTCAGTCAGTTGACTCTTGATTTAGGCTCAGGTCATGTCCCAGGGTTGTGGGATTGAGCCCCACGTGAGGCTCTGCACTGAGTGTGGAGCATGCTTAAGATTCTTTCTCTCTCCCTCATGCTCTGCCTCTTAAAAAAAAATGGCAAACAAGTTATTTAGACTTTTCTCTTTATCAGATGGCACTGACTTGACTTTTTAGGGGTTCTGAAAAGATCTTGTTAACTTATCATACTTTCCTTTTCACACTCTTTTCCAATTAGGTTTCTTACCCAGCCCCTGGCTGTTGGTTTCTGACATTTCTTTAACCTGGGAGTTCTATTCCTTTAGGTCAGTAGTTCTCCACTGGGAGTTTCTTACAGAGCACCTGGTATTGAGAGAAGACCTTTTGGATTCCTACAATCAATTGGAGCAGGAGACAGGGATGAAGATAAATGCCTTTCATGAGAAGTCAGTCATGTAGAACAAAGAATTATCCTACCTAAATGCTAAGAGTGCATGTGGCGAGAGATACTGACAGAGTCCAGGTTTAAAATTTGATTCCTTTTAACTTTTAAATACAGCAACCTCCCCTTATCCACAGTTTTGCTTTCGGTGGTTTCGGTTACCTGCAGTCAACCATGGTCTAGATGCAGATGATCCTCCTTTTGTCGAATCATCAGAAGGTCAGTCAGTAGCCTACCACCACATCATGGTGCCTACATCTTTCACCTCACATCATCTCATCAAGTATGTGTTTTATCATCTCACATCATCACAAGAAGAAAGGTGAGTAGAGAACAATAAGATACTCTGAGACTACAGTCACATAGCTCTTATGACAGTACTGTATATTAATTGACTTTTATTGTACTACCGTGTATTGTTGTAACAGTATTATTTTATATTAGTTGTTATTGTTAATCTCGTACTCTGCCTAATTTATAAATTAAATTTTATCTTAGGTATGTATGTTCAGGAAAAACATGGAATATGTAGAGTTCAGCATCATCTGCAGTTTCAGGCATAGACTAGGGGCCTTTGGATAAAGGGGACCTATTGTACTGGAGTTGTCACTGTCATTCAGAACTTAGAAATTCAGTAGTCTTTCCTTGGAACTCGTTTTGATATATAGACTGGTTAGAACTGGCGGGAAGAGTACATGTAGATGACTGTCTTGGAAATAATGCTATCATGGGGGCAAAGAAGATGGAAAGGGAAGAATCTGTGTGTGGCAGGTACTGTTGGTTGACTGACTGACTGACAGCAATTCCCTGTCCCCCCGCACCCCGCCCCCCCCCACACACTTTCCTTATTGTCTCTTTTCACCAAAGAGGCTGGAAAAACTAACTGACTTCCTCAGCTTTCCTTGTAGATGACTTGACCATGTGACAAAATGCTAACCCATCAGGTGTACGTGAAAGCCTACTCAGGGTGGAGGAGGGGCTTTGGGTAAACTATTGCTTTCCTGATAAAAGTCATGGTGTTACCCCTTTCCCTTTGTCCTGCTCTGAGTAGGGATGTGATGTCCAGAGCCATCTTTCAATATGAAATGAAAACCATACCAAGGAAAAGCCAGTACACAGAGTATGGTAAAGAAGAATAGAAAGAGCCTGAACCTCAGTACATCTTTGAGCACCCAAATTAACCCTGGCAACTGCTACCCTTGATCTTGTAATGTGAGATTTGATTTGAGACAGTTAGGTTTTCTATTATTTCTAGCTGAACACATTCCTAACAATATAGAATCAAAGGAAAATTGCCTACGTATGCATTGTTTTGTCTATGTCTATGTCCATGCCTGCATCTTCCCAGAATATTCTGTCAGTCAGGATCACCCTACTCTATGCCCCAAAGAGTTAGCCAAACCTGACAAGGCCCTCATTTAACCAATTTCTACATTTACTGAGGGTCTACTACTTGAAAGGTAATATAGCTGAGATAAAAATGAATAAGGTATAGTCTCTACCTCAGTGAGCTTGAATTTAGAGAAAAATAAGGTACACAAATGATTTTACTGAATTATTCTGATCCATTCTGTATTAGCACCCTTAATATCATTGATTTGGAAAGCATAGACTGTGGTTTGGAGGTGGGAGATTGGAGGCAGAGAGGCCAATTAGGAAGTTATTGCTATCATTTAGATGAAGGCAGTGTCTATACTACAATGTAGCTCAGGAGATGCCATTGCTCAGTGACCAAATATGATATAACATAGAGCTTCTGAGTTATCAAAGATACTCTCCTTTTTACCTGAACAATTGGCCTTTCAACTGCTTTTCCACATTTTTATGAATGTGCTTGTTGAACTCATCTATTCTCATATCAAAGTTTGATTAAGCATCTATGCTGTGCTTAGTGAAAGTGTTGCTTAGGGGTCAAGAGTGTATACTTTGGGTTTGAATTCCAGTTTTGCTACTCACAAATGTGGATTTGTATTTACGCAAGTTACTGAACATCTCTGTGCTTTGGTTCAATCTGTAAAATGGGGATAAAATGGGGATAAAATTAACACTACTTCAATGTGTAGAACAAGGCCTGGCATATCGTAAACGCTTAATAAATATTAGCTATTCTGTATATGGCATTGGATGAAGCCATTGGGAATGCAAAAAGGGATCCAAGGAATGTTAGGGCCATGAGCCTGCCACTTAGGGGTTTAACACTATGGGGGAAGGGATTTGAAGGGGGCAATTCAGTTTATTAAAGTTACCTAGAAGAAGAGAATTGAATTGTCTTAACTCTAGCAACTCTAACATACACTACCTGGTTCTGTATGTACTTCAATCCAGGTTTTGTGTACATACCTCAAGCCTGGTGATTTTTTAAAGTTTTTATTTTAATTCTAGTATAGTAAACATACACACACACACACACACACACACACACATATATATATATAGTCTAGTATAGTTAACAATATAGTGCTGTATTAGTTTCAGGTGTACAATATAATGATACAACTATTCTAGACATTACTCAGTGCTCATCACGGTAAGTGTACTCTTAATCCTCATTACCTATTTCACACCTCCCCCCCACCCACCTTCCCTCTGGGAACCACCAGTTTGTTTTCTATAGTTAAGAGTCTGTTTCTTGGTTTGTCTCTCTATCTTTTTTTTTTTACCTTTGTTTATTTGTTTCTTCAATTCTACATATGAGTGAAATCATATGGTATTTGTCTTTCTCAGACTTATATCGCTTAACATTATACTCTTGAGCTCCTTCCATGTCATTGCAAATGGCAAGATTTCATTTTTTAAAATGTCTGAATAGTATTCTATTGTGTATATACACCACATCTTCTTTATCCATTCATCTATTGATGGACACTTGGCCTGCTTCCATAATTTGGCTATTGTAAATAATGTTGCAAAAAAAATGGCGCATATATCCTTTTGAATTAGTGTTTTTGTATTCTTTGGATAAATACCCACTAGTGCAATTAGTGGATCATAGGGTAATTCTATTTTTAATTTTTTGAGGAACCTCCATGCTGTTTTCCACAGTGGCTGCACTAGTTAGCATTCCCACCAATAGAGCACAAGGTTTCCTTTTTCTCCACATCCTCACCAACACTTATTATTTCTTGTGTTTTGATTTTAGCCATTCTGACAGGTGTGAGGTGATATCTCATTGTAGTTTTGATTTGGCATTTCCCAATGATGAGTGATATTGAGCATCTTTTCATGTGCTGCCAGCTATCTGTATGTCTTCTTTAGAGACATGTCTGTTTGTGTCTTCTGCCCATCTTTTATTTGGATTATTTGTTTTTTGGGTGTTGAATCTTATAAGTTCTTCACATATTTTAGTTACTAGCCCTTTCTGTGAAATTTTATTGATAAATATTAGCTATTATGTATATGCTATGTATATGTATATGTATATTAGAGAGAGAGAGAGAGAGAGAGAGAGAGAGAGAGAGAGAGAGAGAATGGGGGAGAGGAGCAGAGGAAGAGACAGAGAATCCCAAGGAGTCTGCATACTCAGCATGGAACCTGGTTCAGGGTTTGAATCCATGGACCCTGGGATCATGGCTTGAGCCAAAATCAAGAGTCAGATGCTCAAATGACTGAGCCACCCAGGTGTCCCTAGATACTAACCCTTTATTGGATATGTAATTTGTAAATATTTTCTCCCATTTAATAGGCTTTTAGTTTTTTTTAAATTTATTTTATTTTAATTCTAGTATTAAAATAAAATTCCAGTATAGTTAACATACAGTGTTGTATAAGTTTCAGGTATACAATATAGGAATTCAACAATTCCATATGTCACCCAGTGCTTATCAGAACAAATGCACTTCTTAATTTCCAACACCTATTTCATCCATCCCTCCACCCACCTCCCCTCTGGTAACCATCAGTCTGTTCTCTGTAGTTTAGAGTCTATTTCTTGTCTTCTAGCTCTCTTAGTTGTCTTTTATTTATTTATTTTTTATTTTGCTGTGCAGAAGATTTTTATTTTGATGTAGTCCCAATAGTTTATTTTTGCCTTTATTTCCTTTGCCTCAGGAGACATATCTAGAAAAATGTTGCTATGGCTGATGTCAGAAAAATTACTGCCTGTGCGCTTTTCTAGGATTTTTATGGTTTCAGGTTAATCAGTTTTGAGTTTATTTTTGTGTAAGGTGTAAGAAAGTGGTTCAGTTTCATTCTTCTGCATGTAGCTGTCCAGTTTTCCTAACACCATTTGTTGAAGAGACTTTTTCCCATTGCATAGTCTTGTTTTTTTTGGTCAGTGATTAATTGACAATCATGAGTTTGTTTCTGGGCTTTCTATCCTGTTCCACTGATCTATGTTTATTTTTGTGCCAGTACCATACTGTTTTGATTGCTATAGCTTTGCAATGTATTTTGAAATCTGGAATGTGATATCTCCAGCTTTGTTTTTCTTTTTCAAGATTGTTTTAAGCCAGGAAATTTTTAATGCTCCCCCACATATATGCCACCCCCTCCCTCCAAAACCCTTCACTTCTAATGTAAAACTAAATGTGCAGCTAACATGTGGCTGAGTAATCTTTCTAAGGCAGCTGGGAGGTAAGATTTGGACACAGACACTCTGAACAAGGTAGAGTCCAACCTACCTGCTACTAAGACTGGGGAGAAAGAGACATGATTGGGTATACTTGCCCCATTGTTCAGAAACAATTTGTAATGGTTTATATACAACACAATGGGATAAAAGGTAGAGGAAATTTTAGGGTAAAATGAAAGAAGTAAGAATAGGAAAACAAGATTTAACCTGGATTAGGAAGGCTTGGAAAGAATTTGTTGGACTCTCTTAAACTGGAAGAAGAAAAAGGAGTAATTCAATTTTAATCTAACAGAGAATTGATCAAAATACTTTATATGAATGGCTGTCTTTGTCTTTTTTTTTCCAAAAAGGTGGCAATGTTTTTTTATTTATAAACAACGTGTATAGTTTTATACAAATGTATGGTTTATCTCAGTGCTCAGGAATGCATATATACCAACATCATCTTGTAAATGTATGAGTTTTCTGAGATTGAATTACATCATTACGCCCACATAGATATGTAAACTTCATGCTGCATTTATTTAACACAACAAGACCCAGTTACTAAAACATCCTTTGTGTCTTTCATTTCCACCACATGATATTGTTTAGAGTAGTGTTTTGGTTCCAAGCACATAAGACATTTTTTTAAATAAACGAGAATTTATTTTCCTTGTGAGGATGTGGGTTGTCTGTTTGAAGCATTAGCAAAGTCATTCTTCGGGCTTTAATGTTTTCATTTGCACAGAGATCTGCAGGAATGTACAGTAAGTAAGTTGTTGAAGGTGAGTATAAGACATCTCTAAGTGTTCCAATAGCCAGGATTGGAGATGTCCTTTCTTTGTATTTCTTTCTCCTGCGTGTACACACATGTATGGAGTCACAAACAGATCCCATTTACTCAGCTGTGAGTAGGTATTGGTGATCCTGTGACAATCCTCTACCTGTTTCTATCACCTCCATTTGTGGGCATACATTCCAGGGCAGAGTGGAAAAATAAGGAAGACACAACCAATCCCCCATTCAGAGACGGAGCCTCAGAACTTCATTCTTCCTGTACTAAAAGGCATAGAGGTATGCTTCTTTGTGTTTTGCACCTTTTAGCATATTTGGAGCTAGAGAGCCAGCCATTAGGTAATGGCAGATGAAAGCACTGATGAGAAATTGTACAAAAGCCTTGCCATTGGTGTATCAGAGAAATTTTATTTCAATGAACTGAAAAGAGATCATTGAAACAAAAAAATATTTTTTGTCATTTGTGATAAGATTTGAGATTGCCTTTTTTTGCAACACAAAAAGATAAGGAAAATTTCTGACAACAAAATACTATTTAGCAGACTTCTTTTTTTTTTTTAAAGCAGACTACAAGGTCTTGTTTGTAAGATTCACAAACATGTTAATATTAATTCAATTGGTGGTAAAGTTGTTAAATTGGAAAACCAAAAGAATAATAAAAACTAAAACAGTAGTTTTTCTTCATTTTTGTGTGATATAGGAAAATCAAACTAAGAAACTTTGCAGGTTAACAGTGTGTACTTTAGTTCTGTTTTTAACAATCTACCCTTTGATATGCTTTGAAATAACCTACAAATGGGCATGTGTGTTCTATAAATAAATAAATAAACTGGCTCTACTTTTTTTCATCATGATGTTTAATAATATTTCATAATGAGGACATTTCTTAATTTATTTCATTTAAATTAACAAAAATTGTGAAGCTTGGTTTACTATATATTTATAGTAAATTATTATATCATGGGAAAAGGAAGGAGAGAATGACGCTAGTTTTTGTCCTTTTCCTCTCTCTTTGAGTTGACCTCATCCATAATAAAAGCTGGTGATTATGATTTTTTTTTAGTTTTTTAAATATTTATTCATTTTTGAGAGAGAGAGAAAGAGCAGGGGAGGGGCAGAAAGAGGAATCTTTCAAGTTGTCAGCACAGAGCCTGATGCAGGGCTCGAACCCACAAACTGTGGGATCATGACCTGAGCTGAAATCAGACATTTAACCCACTGAGCCACCCAGGCACCCTGCTGGTAATTATGATTCTTAAGCTAACTCCTCTCAATGCCTTTACATCTATATTTGTATTTAAAAGGGAGGAATAAATGATTGATTTCCTTTGTTTTCAGGAATAAGAAATTATTGAAATGTATATCATTGTATTCACATCCACGGTCAGTTTTATGATTATTTCTAATGATTCTTCAGGTACTTTGTTCCATCTGACTATGAATTATTTGAGTGACTGGGTTTCCCGTAATTGGCATAATAAAATATTTCATGATGGAGTAAAGGGAGACTTTTTAGCTTCTGGGCCTTAAGTGGTAATGGGAACGTTTCAATATAGGTGAAGTTTTTCTTTTATTCTTGAGGCCCATGAACAAATATGGAGGGGTATTGAAGGGCATTTGAGTGTCAAAAATGCACATGGTACTGTGCAAGAGTGTGCCAAAATAATCAACAAGACATGATCTCCAGTTACCTGGGGCTCATAATAAAAAAGTACAACCTGCCCATTTCTAGTTCTCTCTCAGAAGTGGCCAGAGCCTGACTAGATTACTTCTAGGGCTTGGACCACTATGTTTGTGGCCTTGCCCGCCAGAAGACTTGCAGAGAAGGTAGAGGATTTTCACACTTAAATCTATTTGTTATTTTTATCAGGCTCTTTTCCCTTAAGTAGAAAGTTCTCCTCTAAAGCATTGCTTGTTGTCTTTCTTGTTAAATACTAAGTCAGAAAATAGTTTTCTTTTGTTACTGTTGTGGCAAGAATGATTTTTTTTTTTTGGAGAGAGAGAAAGTGTGTGTGTACAGGGAGGAGCAGAGAGAGAAAGAGAGAGAGGGTCTTACGTAGGCTCTATGCCCAGCACAAAGCCCAAAGCAGGGCTTGATCCCACAATTGTGAGATCACAACCTGAGCTGAGATCAAAGAGTCAGATGCTCAACTGACTGAGCCATCCAGATGCCCCAAGAATGAACTTTTTATATCAAGCAACTGGCCAGCTTCTATATAATTATGCTATATAACCATAAAAAGCACGAAAACCAAAAAACACAAACCAAGAAAAATGTGAAAAGCTATAATAGGGATATGAGACCTCAAAACTAAAACTATTTTTATAGATTCATGCTTTATGATGTTTTACTATTCAAATCAATATTAAAGAGGTAACATTGATGACATTCTATTGGACCACAGGATTTTGTTTATATACTCACAGTTTCATCATGTGAAGGACATCAAAAGTTCCTCACATCCTGCCTCCATACTTCCAGTGTTTCTTCACAGACTACAATTTGCACAAAAAACCCTGGATATCATGAAATTGCAACCATGAAACTACTGTTGTGTTCAGCATCTGTATTTTATTGTAAATTTCTCTGATTAAGTTTGGACACATGGAAATGGGAGAGAGGACACGTACATTCTGTGGGGAAAGAGATGAGGAAAATTGAGAATATCTGTGGTTACAGGACTTCTCCTATGGGGGCCAAGGCAGCCCTACTACCTTGACAATGGGAGGAGGATACTAGAAGGTTCATTTTTTAAAAAAGGCAAAAAGTGCAGAAAAAAAGATTTGAAAGGGTACACAAAGTTATCTATTTCACATTTTTGACCAGAGGAGGCCATATCTAGACACCACACTGAAATAAGATCTGCCAACTTATGACTTTGTAAGAAGTAAATGAGCAGATGATTCATGCAAATTTATTCTAACCGCAAAATGAATTTTGAAAGCCCCAGAAGTTTAGAAATATAAATATATGCTTTATTCTAAGTCCATTGAGCATAAAGAAAATGTTATATAAGGTAAGTCTAAGGATGGTATGCCAAAATAATAAAAATAGTGAGATCAGATAGTGGAGGCTCGAGGTAGGCTGAAATATGCAGGGGAAGTTATGAGGAGGCCACATAAGAGATCTGAGGAATTGGTAGGATTTAAATAGATCAGCAGAGAGGAAAGGAGCTGATATTCCAGAAGGCAAGAAAAGCATGAGCAAACACAAGGGATGGGTTTTCCTTGCATGTTTTGTGGAAAGAATGGTGAGCACAGCAGAGTCTTCTCAGCTGGGAGCTCAGGTGGGACAGGCCAGCATGTGGCAGTCATGTTTGATCACACAGTTGAGGAGTCTGCACTCTATGGTGGTGCCACAGAACAGGTGATATATGTATAGTCAGAGGCATTTAAAATAATTGTGCTTCTCATAATGCACCTTTCACTTGCATTTTTAATATATTTGATTACCCTGTATAATCTATGAAAGCAGCACTGGATATAAAAGCAAAGGGTGGAGTGAGGTAACTAGCATTTATTATATGCCTTTCAGGCATATTATATATATATAGTAGTTGGTATAACTTGCCTAAGTCATACAGTTACCAACTATATGACTTACAGAAGTCATCTTTCTGTGACTCTGTTTACTTGTATATAAAATAAGAACAAGAGTATCTCTACAACTGTGTGCCTACCCATCCACTCATACATCTAATGGATTGGAAAATTAAGGGAAAGTCTCCTTTGTGGTTAGTATGTATGTATAGTGAACTCAACAAATATTTGTTCAGTGGATACTTGAATGGGCTGCTTTAAGGAGTGAGTGACTTGAGTATTAACTGAGAAAAGTATTTTATAAGCATCAGAGTAATACATAAATGAAGAAAAAATTTTTCCCTTCTGCTTCTGTCCCAGATCTCTGCAGAGATTCTACTCATTCCCGGTCTGAGTGGAGAGTCATTTTCACCTCAAATTCAGGCTACCCGACTTGAACTAGGTCACTATAGCAGGGAAACTGTCATGGACTCACCAAACCCTTTACTTTTTATCCATGGCAAATAGCTAAACAACATCTTCTTACCTTTCCTGCAGTAAAGTGAGGCCTTGTGACTGAGTTCTAGCTAATGTTATGTGGATAGATGTCATATACAGCCATAGCCTCTAAAATCTCCAGGAATTGACCCTGAAGTCTCTGCAAGATTCTCTACATTTTCTCTTTCCCCACCTGCTGATTGGTTGACACCTGGGGACTAGGAAGCCATATTAGTTTACTAAGATGGCCATAACAAAGTATCATGGACTGGTGGTTCCAACAATAGATTTTCTCACAGTTTTGGAGGTTGCAAATCTAAGTCCAAGGTGTTGGCAGGGTTGGCCTTCTGAGGGCTATAAGAAGGATCTGTTCCTGGCCTCTCTCCTTGACTAGTACTCTATACACATGGCCATCTTCACCCTGTATCTTCACATCTTCCCTCTGTATGTGTCTGTGTCCAATTTCCTCCTCTCATAAGGACAAGTCATATTGGATGAAGCCCACCCTGATAACTTCATTTTTATTTAATTGCCTCCTTAAAGACCCTGTCTCCAAGTATGGTCACATTTTGAGATAACTGGCAGTTATTCTCAAATATATGAATTTGGGGGGAGATACAAGTAAGGCCATAACAGAAATTATGTGTTAAAATTAGGGGGATCCTAGTCCCCAACATGCATTGACTATGACATAAGCTAGAAAACGTTATTGTTTAACTCAGATTTGGTGTATTACAGCAGCTCAGATATCTTGACTAAGTATCATATCTTGACTGGTATCAAAACTGGGGTAACATATAATAAAAACCTAAAATATATGGCATTGGCTTACTGGTGGGTGTGGTGGGGTGCAGGTAGCAAAGACACTAATATTAAAGTCTGAAAAAATGGCAATCCATGTAATATACTGGAAAATTGTTTGGTGCGGTTGTCATCTCTTATATTTTGTGAAACAAATACATCTATATTGAGAAATAGCTCTATAGGATATGGTAAAAAAGAATCAAGCTGTCAATGTGTATTGATTACCTTTGGCTAATTTTTAAAAAATATTTCAAAAAATAGATAAGGTCAGGAAAGAACTGGCCACTCAGTGAGCAGAAATGAGATTAATGGAGTCTAGAAATTTAGGGCCTTGAAGGGTGGGCAAAGGTTATCATTTCTAAGCCCTCAATCAGTAGAAAATAAGATTGAAAAGTTAAAAACCCACTAATAATCCAAACATTTGGCAAATATCAGATTAAGAATGTATGGTTTTCCAACCAAGCTTGATGGCATTGAGGCAACTGCCATTAATGAGACAGCAGGTGCAGAGTGAGGAAAAAAAAACATATTTGAGAATTATGTCTAGAAGATAATTTTGGGATGTTTATTTAGCTAATGAGATGAGCATGAGTTAAGTAGATTAGAAACATTCTATGCTTTTGAGGGAACTGCATTATCAAAGAAATTGCAAACTTCAAGCTTGGATTAAAAACAAAAAAATACTGACTGTTTAGGGAGTAAGACCACTCTTGGACCCCCAAGTTGTTCTAACAGGAAGCAGCCTAGAAATTGTGCAGTCGATAAGAAAGGAGTACTCCCAAGTACCCATTTTAGATATGGCCAAAAATGTTGCATAAGGAAGGAGCTCCTAGAAGGTCAAAGGAATCCTCCCAAAGAGGAGAATCAGGGCCATTAGAATGGCTTTAACTCATGTCTGCTTCTGCTTCCCAAATGGGAGTGTTTTTGGTGGTAATTCTGTGCCCACTCTACCACTGAATTTTGGGAGTATGTAAGTTGAGAGGCAGATGGCTCGTGCCTTTTTTTTTTTTTTTTGCTTATAATTTATAAGAACTTGAGAAATCCCACCTGGAATTGATGGAGAGCTTGATCATTACTGAGAGATCCTGGCATTGGGGCTGGATGCAGTGATTGAATGGGAATTTGGGCTGCTTCTTATGGGGAGGTGGTGATTTTGTTTTATGTTTGAAAAAAGAGGTTGAAATAAATATGTGATGACCAGAACGGCAGACTGTGGCAGAAACGTTTTCATGTGCTTACCAAATCTGCTTTTTTTTTTTATCCAACTGGTCTGCAACAAAATTATTTTTTTGCCAGAATTTCCTGCAGTTGGATGAAGCCATATAACTGGGGTCTGACTATGCATAGAAGCAATATATTCCTTTTCTGGGTGTGACCTCTGAAATGTCTTATAAATACTCCACAATCCATCTTTCCTCATCCTCTTGTTGAATGATACTAGAGTGGTCTTGACACCACAGTAGAAAGGTGAAGAAATTGGAGTCCCTGAATAAGTATATGAAGCAGAGTCAAGCCCCTCACTTACCCTAACCCTTTACTCCCTCTGAACCTCATTAATTCTCATTGAACTGTGATCTAAGCAAGAGATGCATGGTTATTGTGTTAAGCTGCTGAGATTTGGGGCTGTTTGTTACAACAGTTGCTATAGTCTGACTGATACAGCCATTGATGTTGCAAGATGACCCTTTCACTCCTTCCCAGTGTATTCCTTCTCAGGTCCCACACAATGATTTCTTCATAGAGCCCATAAATTGAATGGAGGGGCAGAAAATTCAGCTAGCCTACCCTCACATTTAAAGGCCCACTTGATTCAACCCCGCCCCCTCTACATCCAAATCCCTGAGAAGTAGTCTCATGTACTATTTTAAGTAGTACTTCTGTATAGATGACCCCACACCTATCTCTCCAATTTAGACTTCCCTCCTGAATTATAGACCCAAATTTCCAACTGGCTACTGAGCATTTTTCTAAGTCAAGTTGAGTCTGATTTTCAAGTAAGAAATACATCACTAACATCATTGTCTTTCAAAACCAGGTCCTTTCTTCTCAGTTAATGATCAAAAGTCTTACTGAAATCCAGCTTGAAGCTTGAGAGTCATTTTCAACCCCTCCTTCCATCTGACCCTCCATCTCCACTCTGATACTGGACAGTTTTCTTTTGCCATCCCATACATCTTTTCCTTCTCTTCCCTCTTTCAGGAATCAGGATCTCCTCATCTTATCTCTGGTTCACTAATAGTTTTACCTGACTTTAGTCTCTTCCTCCATTAACTCCATCCTTCTTTCTAATGCTTGCAGAATTACATTTTAAAAGTTGTGGCTGGATCAGGACACTCCTTTTCTAAGAAGCTCTGGCAAGATTTCATTATTTATAAAATAAACCTGCATTCTTTAACTTACCATTTGAGAGTCTTTATTCATTTATCCCAACCTAACTTTTTAGTCTCTACCTGAATGCTCCAACTACATCAGTCTTTTCTGCATTATTCTGCATGTCTGTCTCGACTGTAGCATAGCTAACAAAGATTCTTAACTACTCCCAATGACTATCTCCCTCAGAATCACTAGGGAACTTAAAAAAATTATGTTCCCAAGCAATACTCTTATAGATATTATGGTCCTCTTAATCTGTTTTACATTGACTGGACAATCTCTTTTTGGAGATGGGAATAAGAATAAGAAAAAAATGTAGCAGCTTTAAAAATGATACAGTTTCTTTGGGTGTTTTAGAGACTACTGAAATCAGAATCTGCAGGTGTAGAGGGGCACCTGGATGGCTCAGTTGATTAAGTGTCCAACTTCGGCTCAGGTTATGATCTCACAGCTTGTGAGTTTGAGCCCCATGTTGGGCTCTCTGCTGTCAGCACAGAGCCTGGAGCCTGCTTTGGATCTTCTGTCTTCCTCTCTCTCTGCCCCTCCCTGGCTTACTCTCTGTCTCAAAAATAAATAAACATTAAAAAAAAAGAGAGAGAGAGAGACTCTGAAGGGGTAGAGTTTCCCTGAGCATTTCTGATATGCAGCAAGCTTGGGAACCACTGATAGGCAAGCTGGACTAAGAAAGAATAGAATAAGGCATTAAATATGTACTCCAAATAATACTGCCAAGGGACAGAAAAGGGAAGTAGCGTTATGAAATAAGGGAAGATTTATTTGAGTCAACGTGTTTACAAAAAATTAGATACAGTAGGATCTGGAGTTTGAAGAAGAGAAGGCCCCTTATTCTTCTTGTAGGATCTTCATCACTGGGAAGAATATGAATAAAGGGAAAATGACATCTTTAAAGTTGACAAATTGTTAAATTATACATGAGACTCAAACTGCACTATGGCAAATGCCATATCTAGCAACAAAGAGGGCATATGCGCTCAGGAAAACTACCCTCTCAACAGACAAGAAACAAAAGCGCACTGACAAGTGTATAAAGCGGGAAGGCATGAGGAGGCGAGATGACAAAGGTATTTGTGTCCAACTGGCTATGTAAGCCAACTGGCTATTCTGTCAAGTGGGGAGTGAGAAAGAAAGAGCCATTAAGGACTCCACTGTCTCTGGCCTAGACCCTATGTTTCTGCCCTGGATGAAGGAAGAAAAACAGCAATTGAATAGCTCATAATAACAAATGAACAAACGGGTAGTAAAAAGGACTGTGACTAGCTAAGTAAGGACTCTCTGATGAGTCAGCTTCTATTTTGACCTCAACATATGAATAGGAGAATTATGTCCATTTTGCTTTTTTTCTTGGCTTCAGCAATCTGTAAGCCATTGGATGCCATACAGTAAGTAATTTAAGGTAGAATGCAGCCACCATTGTGTGAATGTCATATGCTGAGATACAAGCAAATATTTGGATACAAAATGATTTTCTGTGACATTTTTTTCTCTTTAACTTTGAGGATAATCATTTCAAGGAATTCCACATCTTGAAAAAGATTAACAATATAGTGTTTTGAAACCAGATCTGATCTGTTTTTCAAGCTGTGCTGGGTTTAGTTAGAGATGTATTTAGTTCTGTGAATGTCTTGAGTCTATCGTTGAAATTGGACTTTCCCATCAAAACCAGACACTGCTTCTCGAGGAGCCAGAATAGGGCGTTCAGTGCTATTTCATGGAATCACTTTCATTCTGCCTTCCAGTGTGTGAGGGAGCATCACAGCAAAAGAGCTGATACAGTTCTTTTCTTTTTGTCTGGCCCAGAGAAGCTATCTCCAATTGGTGGTGCGATGCAGGTTATCAACTTTTATTTGGGAATTGACTTGACTAAGAACAGTCTTTAAGAGGTGTGCAATTTAATCAGTCTCAGAGTTTTTAAAAGATGTAGAAACAGGAATTAAAAAGCATTATTTGGAGAATAATTGATATTCTTTCCAGAGAAGAACTGTTGAAAATGGTGAGGGGTGAGGGAGATGTGATGAAAAAGAGGGAAATATTGAATATTCTGGCAGTTCAAGATTCTATGAGCCTCCAACTTGTCAAGAAGTGAGGACCCAAGATCTGAGGAACTCAAGATTATATCTGAGGTCGGAATAAACAAAAGCAAGAACCATTCTTTTTTAAGTTGGGGACTAAATATTTATATAAATGGTCTAGGAACCATTGAGTATGGCAAAAACCTGGCACATATCTCATCTGATTGAATAGATTTAAAAAAATCATTCAGGGTAAAATGGTTTTCTATTGCTATTGTGTTATTTTGTCCAATTTTTTCCCCAAAGGTGTGATTTACATAACAAAGTTAGCAAAAAATTTCTAGGCCTAATTATCACTTTCAAAATAGAACCTGGAAATCAGCCATTGGTAACTGAAGATTACAGATTGTTTTTCAAAAAGCAAATCTTGACTTCAGCTCAAATGTTACCCTTAAAACTGGATTGTATTATTTTGCCACATCAAATCAAATGCCTTTTTGGCATCAAAGAAAACGGCTCCAAGCTAGTTCATAACTCAAGTGCTGTCAATTTAGGCTATATTAAAGCTTCAGCTTTTTTAAAGTTAAAAAAAGACAATTGTGGCTATATTGTTTATAATGACAATTTGCCCATGTGGTATTAGACATTAGTTGGAAACCAAAAATATGTTCTTTTTCTTCAATCTATGCTCTATTATGGAGACAGCAGGGGAAGTAGTTACAAGTATAGGCTATAGGTTAGATTTCCTGAATTCATATTCTGGCTCTCTCACTCTCCAGCTCTAATTCCTTGGGCAAGTTTTGCAACTTCTCTGTGTCTCAGTTCTTTCATCTGTGAAAGGGAATAATAATACGACTTCTCTCATAAGGTTTGTTGAGAGGATTAAGTGAGTCAATACATGCAAAGCACTTAGCTCAGTGCCTACAAATAGAAAGCAATCAGTATTTATTATACTCTGAAATATTCTCTACATTAAATTCAGGAATATTCAGACTTCTATGCATAAAAGAATACTTATCACTTCTGGTCATACTCATGCTAAGCTAGTTGACAATTTTTTTTTAATGTAGAAAATCCAGAAATTAGTACAAAAAGATTTTTTCAGTGTGGATATGATTTAAGTGATTTGTTTACAAAGTCAACTAATTTAAATAATACTATCAAATACAGGCTTTTATGCCCAACTTCTCTTTAATAAAAGTTTTTTTCTTAAAACATTTGGATAAAAGCCTAACTTGTATAGTTCAATTAATAAATGATAAATAATTTTTGAATTCTTATGGAAAGTGAAGCTCTGTGCTGATAACTATGGGCAAAGTGGTAGTGGTAATTAAGAAAGTCACACATACAAATAAATGTACAACACTGATCCTACTCTACAGGAACTTATTCATTTTTGGTAATTTTATTCCTATCACAAACCATTCAGAATCCAAAATGCTTTAGATTGTACCATGAAATAGAAATAAAGTCTTTGTGTTGAAGTATTGAGGTTTGGGGCTTTTCTTTTATAGCAACGATAGTTATTTACCTTAACTAATAAAGTTGGGGTTTGAAATCTCTAGTAGGACTAAGAAAATAAGATTTGGAACTGCTGTTAAGTCCAGTGTTGTTGGTGGGTCCCAAGAAATCCTGCCTCAAGAGCATAGCAGATAATACTCCTTTGTTAACATTTTGAAATTTTGTGGAACACCTACTGCATAAACAGGTGCTATATAAGACATTGGGAATAAAAAAGAGTAAGGGGTGCCTGACTGGCTCAGTTGGAAGAAAATGCGACTCTTGATCTTGGGGTCATGAGATTGAACCCCACGTTGGGTGCAGAGATTACTAAAAATAAATAAATAAAAACTTAAAAATAAAGAAGAAGAAGAGTTGCTGTCCTCAAGGAGTTTATGAACTAAAAGCAGCCCAGTGAAATAATATAACTAATATTTATTGAGAGATTATTGCATGCCTTGCATTCATTATTTCCTTTATTCCTCATAAAAACTCTGTTAGGTACTTGTTCCAGGTCCATTTTGAAGAAGAGGAAAGTGGAGTCTAAAAAAAATTAAGAAACTTGGAAGTATTTCCAAATACTATAATAGAAAAAATATGCAAGTAAAAGACAATGGGATTAAAACTAATTGAATACCTGCAATGCCTATGGCATGCTGGGCATTATGGTATATAATTATATACTATTATATATTACCATTATATATATAACATATATATATATATTATATATATAATATATATATATATATATATATATATTGCATTTAATCCAAGTATTTCCCCAAATGCATATATTATCTCTAAGTTACAAAGAAAGAATATAATAAGAGTCAGAAAGTTTAAGTAAATTCATCCAGCTCAGATCATTCAGATTGTAGTGGTGGGGTAAGAAATGTAAATCTGCATCTTTCTGGCTTCAAAACCCAAGTTCTCTTCACCATATCAAATGGTCTTTGCAAGGTTAACAGAATAAGAGAACTGCAAGAGACAAGGCCAGATCATGTTGAACCGGCGGGGTGGGGTGGTGAGAAACAATTGAAAGATTTTGGCAGAGGAATATCAGATTTGTTTTTCAGATAGAACAGTCTGGTAGCAGTTAAGAAGAATGATTATGCATGAAAAAGTTGTATAAATTACAATTACTATGCTACTTTCTTTCTTGACTCCAAATATTACCAAAATGAAGGTCATGAACAAGATGCTTTGTCACCCCTTTTTCATTTTGAGTCTTAGATTCTGTACTTTCCCTTTTTTCCAGGGGTAGATGACTCATGCTCTGGTCCTACCCAGTCTTGAGTCAAAGTTCCCAGCTTTTATGAGAATGCCCACTACAGATGCACACCCCTTTCTGTGTGCATTTATTCCATTTCATATCTTCTTTCCACATTTATATGATAACATTGTCATCTAGATTTGACAGTGGATGATATTCTCAAGTCAGTGTTGTAATAGAGGTATTTCTTGTGTGTTATAATAGTATAATAAGGCAGAATATGTGCTTGTTTGATGAAATTATCAATCCTATATTATTTATCTAGCAGTGTATTATACTAATTAAGAATTAGGGCTCTATACAAGAACTGCCTGGGAGTAAGAATTCTGCCAAGCTACTTACTAGCTGTTAAGCACTTGGCTCAAAGTCCTTTAGTTTAATAAATAATTGAAACACAATGCAAAGAGTATGCTAGGTGCTATGCTGCATGCTTCACATATCACATTGCACTTAATAAGAACATGGCAAACCTTGGTAGATACATGCTTTACAAACATACTCTTCATTTAATAAGTATATGGTGGACTTGGGAGTAGGTTTTATTTCCCGAAGTTGATCTGTTTGTGCATTACTTTTCTTATGTTTATAAGGATAGTAATAGTAAGTATCTCTTAGGGTTATTATAAAGAGTAATGAATTAATCCATTACTATGTGCCTAGCACATAGTAAGATCTCAATTAATATTAACTATTACCGGATGAATCAAGAAGTGATTCAAAGTAAAAGCAGATGGCCTTTGAGACACAATGTAGAAATGGGTTTATTCATATTTAAAGAGAGAAAGAAAGAAAGAAAGAAAGAAAGAAAGAAAGAAAGAAAGAAAGAAATCCAGCAGGGAGAAAACAGGACCATTTTTTTCCAGCTGGTTTATTAGATTAAAGTAGAGCAAGCTGACTAGCTGTAAAAATTGTGCTGTGTATCTATGACCACAAGTACAGAAATAGCACCAGTTTTTAGATTTAAACATCCTTGATAATTTATTGAAAAATCTTACAAAATGAATACTTTAAGCAATTACATGTTCACTGATTAAACCACAGAAACTAAACTTTAATGAAAGAAAATCAGCTTAACTCTTAAGTGTACCAATCTAATGGAATCCAAGTCAGAAAATGCTGAATTTAAATTCTATGAAACTGAAAAATGAGTAGATGAAATTGCCTGTAAATATCAATTGCATGTCATTTTGATTTTTAACCAGTTTTACATATGTAAATAACATTCATTTGCATAAAGAGAATGTTGGTTAGATGAAAATGCAACCTTATCAAGAAAAACTTATAGGAAAACAATGTGCAGAAAGAGAAAGGGGCATTACTCATCACATCAGACTGAGCTGAAATCATGAGTGCCCTGAGCATTCAAACATGGTACTTTTCTCATTAAATGTCAGAATAACATTCAAACTTTCCTCTATGAAACATTAACATGATTCTTGACACATGTGAGTGGCCATACTGATCAGTTTTCCCATTCTGAGGCATGGTCCAGTGATACTTCTGTTTAAACTGGCCTTTTTTTCCCCTCTGTAATCGATTATTGGGTCAAAAATACCAAATCACCCTGCCTTCACTCTTCTGAGTATTCAAGAGCTATTTAACTCCTGATATATTGGCAACTTTCATTTCTTTATTCATTGGGTGTCCATTCAAAGAAGGAGTTTCTGAGATAAATTTCAAACTATATTTTCTAACTACTGAGAAAAATTTAGGTTGATTTTCTTATTTCAAATCACTTTCTTCATGTGTCTGGATTTCTATGCTGCCTTTGTGCTTGGAGCTTTTTCTCGAATATAGACAGTCAATTTGGAGAAGGATGAACCCCTAAAGTTTTGAAAATTAAATGACTGGTTATGGGTTGGAGACAGTTTAAATAAGGAGATGGTTCTATCTGCTAATACTAAAAGAATAAAGACATAAAAAAGGATTCAGGAGACCCATTAGTGAGGAAATAATCCCTTTACCCCCAGATTTAGGGGTCAATAAAAACTAGAGATGGTTGGTTTTTGTTGTTTTGCCTTTTCTCTAGCACCAGGCATCTGTTTGGAGTTGGCGGTGGAAGTTGTATGAGTCTGAGTGTGTGTGTGTATGTGTGTGTGTGCGTGTGTGTGTGTGTGCACGCGTGTGCATGTGCATGTGTAAGAAAACCAAGGTAGGAGCTGGGGAAAGTATTCCACAGGTATCTTTCTTTGTGAAGGTTTTATTCTCGAGATGTTGCTTGTGAGGTTCATTGGACACTCAAGGAGAAAGTCTAAGTTGCTGGAATTTTAATATTTTTTCCGCCCCTGTTTTTATTCCCTTCTGAAATGCCACTAATTCTTTAGTAAGGAAATTTGCTGGAGTCTGTGCTGCCTGGTTAGTTATTCTTGTGGAAACAAAAAAGCTAGTGTGGCAAAAGGAAGGGAAATGCATTTTATCCTTTCCTCTCCCAGTAACGCTGAGTTGCAGATGAAGGTCTAATACTGAAGGCCATCCTACAGAGAAGCCCTCAGGGAGGGATCAGCTCCTGGGAAGAACATGGCAGCAAGAACAGGCTCTGACTGCAGCCAGAAAACAGATACCACCATTTTCCTGAAGAAGAAAGTAGTAACCCCAGGGAACTCCTGGGTTCCTTATAAAATGCTTCAGCTCTTTTTCTTTTTGAGAATTTTTTTAAAGTTTATTTATTTATTCAGCTTGAGTAAGGGATGGGCAGAGAGAGAGGGAGAGAGAGAGGATCCCAAGCAGGCTCTGCACTATCAGCACAGAGCCCAATGTGGGGCTCAAACTCACGAAACTGTGAGATTACGATCTGAGCCAAAACCAAAAGCCAGATGCTTAACTGACTGAGCCACCCGGGGTCCCCTAAATGCTCCAGCTCTTGACCTGCTGCTGGTTGCTGGGCAACACATCTCCTGCATTTCCACTTACGCTTCTCAAGAAACATCTTACATTTATGTGGTATCTCTTCCTCTTCTTTTATCTTTCTAGATTGTCCTCAACATCCATTTAAAGACAACATAAATTTTCATGGTAAAAAAATGTAATTTAAAGATATCACTTGGCAAACATCACCTTCTCAGTGAGACCTTCCCTGGGAACCTTATATAATTGCATCTATTCTCCACCAACATTCCTTATCCCCCTCACCTCATATATTTGCTCCATAGCATTTATCACCATTCTTATATATTACATATTTTACTTACTAATCTATTTGTCTATATAACAAGAAAGATCCATGATGGCAGAGATTTTATCTCACTACCACTATATATTCCCAGTGCCTAGAACAATGTCTTTTCTAGTGGTCATGCAATGACTATTTGAGGAATGTTGATGCAGATGACAAATGAGAGTCCCCGTTCCCTTCTGTTTATGCACAAAGTATATAGGTGAGTCCCAGTCTCACATGGGTAGCTCCTTCATGAAAGTTAATTTGAGCCATCCAGTCCAACTGTGGCGACAGTCATATTCTTCACAGGGTCAGTTTTTGCACACCACAAGAAGAGTGTAGCACATCCAATTATTTCCTTTAGCAAACTGTTTTCTGTGTTACCTGGCTCCCTTGGTCTTTCGGGAGCCTCTCACCTGCTCAAATACCTGCTATTACTTGCTGCAGGTAATGTGTTAGTCCAACCGTCTTGAGTTATTCTGGCTTCCCCTTCATGGTCTCAGTCAGAGGAGCTGCTCCTGGAACCACAGATAGGTCTCCCTTTTTGCTGACCTCCTGGGGCTTTTTTTGCTTGCCTTCACCAGTCTTTGCTACCTCCCCCATCGATGTTCTCCCTCCCTCCCAGAGCCAATGGATGCTTCTCTGATTCTCATTTTTGGAAACAAATGAACAAAAACTCCAAGCTAAAAACTGTTCCTAGAAGGGCATGTGCATATGGGTTCTATAAGCTCCCACTCTCATTCTGAAATCCCTGGGAACTGAGAAAACAGGAAGGCCAAACTGGCCAGAGCCATTAACAGTTCCTTGCCTGCTGGTGAATTTGTGTATGGAACAGTAGCACAGGCTTCCTCCCTTGCTTTGTACCTCACTCTCTGGACCTTTGGGTCTCTGGACCCCTCTGGACCTCTGCCTTCTATTGCAAATCTTGTGCTTGAAACTATTTCTGGTTCTAAGCTTGATCCCTGGTCTTGATGCTTTGGGCTGTCTGGTCTGGCATTAGGACTTTGAGTCCCCTTTGGCTGTAGCCTCAACCTAGCCCTGACCATTGTCCTAGATGCTGCTACTTTTGGAGCTGGGAAGGTTGAACACTAAGGGTTTCTGTCCCAGCCTTTCATTCCCTAATGAGAATGGCTAGTTTCAACCAGGGTGGAGTAGAAATGGACAATGAGAAATCAAACACCTTAATTTGTGTGTACTGAAGCCCCTGGATCCACTGATGGCAGAAACACAGTTGACCCCAAGAAAATTTAGATAACCACTCTACACACTCATAACACTTACCACCAGCATTGCCCTAGATCAGCTTTCAGCAGCTGAGTAATTTTCCCTTCTCTAAATTGACATGGGCTATGGGACCATCGTCTTAAAGCACATGCATGTTGTCTAACAAACTCTGCCTTTTCCTGTCCAGAGCAACATTTGACTCCCTTACAGATGGGGAAGCCCAGAGGGGTTTCTTTGGGGCTTTAAAGGTCCTTGGAATAGGCACTGCTTACAGAAAGCTTTCCCCACAGGGGCTCTCAACCTTGGAACATATGGAGCATATTTGGTATCAAGAGCAGACTTAGAGGTAAGGGGGAATGTTATACCATTCAATCAAGCATCAGCTCTCAGGCCAGGTTGGGGAAAGATGGAAGTGGTCAAGGTATTACTCACATATCATATGCCCACTTGGGAGTCTTGATGTCATCAGGGCTATGATGTCAACAATCTGTTATCTTTATATACAGAAACAAATGCAGTCTCTTGCACATTTATTAAGTTTTAAAATAGTTGCAGGTAAACATTTTTAAAAATATTTACTTATCTTGAGAGAGAGAGAGCATGAGCAGGGGAGGGGCAGAGGGAGAGAGAGAGAATCCCAAGCAGGCTCCATGCTGTCAGTGCAGAACCCAATGTGGGGCTCAATCCCATGGACCATGAGATCACGACCTGAGTCGATATCAAGAGTGGGTCACTCAACTGACTGAGCCACCAGGGCACCCCATTGCAGATAAACACTTACTGAGCATCTACTATGTATACATTATTGGGCTGGGAGATGGAAGTGCTGAAGTTTGTAATGAATAAAATCTATTCCCTGCTTTCCAAAGGGTTTACTGTTTTGTGGGGGAGACAGATAAGCACAGAAACAATACAAAAGGGTAAAAAGGGGCATGGCAAGTGATGAGTGTGGAGGCTGAGAATGGAAGTAGCCAGCAAAAGTTTCTAATTTTGAGCATTAGTGTTACAGTGAATGTGGCTTTTATTTCTTTTGCAAAAGGAAGAATAAAAATTCTGTGATCTTTTTTTATAAGACTATTAAGCTAAACTACTTCCAACAACTTAGAGAAATTTGGTTATTCATGAGAATAACACCTTTTCTAAAAGAAATAAAGTTAATTTTCTGCTCTTCTGCAAAGGAGGTCATTAATTATACATTTTAGATTTCATCAATTTCAGTTAGATGAGACTAACATTTTAACTAGATGTCAAAGAAGACATAAGATATTAAGTTAAATACACTGGATGACAATAAATGGTTATTAAAGAACATAATTCTGTTACTCTCATAATTTTCTCACTTGGGTATCTAATTGAAGACCTGGGTTTCACATTTAGGCAGATAAGT
Source organism: Prionailurus bengalensis (assembly GCF_016509475.1). Lineage (NCBI taxonomy): Eukaryota > Metazoa > Chordata > Mammalia > Carnivora > Felidae > Prionailurus > Prionailurus bengalensis. The sequence continues at coordinate 139,423,196 of NC_057345.1, read as the reverse complement.
CAATGTATAGCAATCCTGTGAGCTTTAAACAAAAGCTTCTAAACCATTGAGTCATTTCCAGATTAAGGACAGATGGATGGCATTTTTTTTAAGCACTTAAAAAAACAAAATCAACAAAACACTGGCATCCACAGTAGTAACTATCTATCTGCAAAAGAATCGACATACCTCTTATCCTGCTCCCACTAGGAATTTACTATTTTAGAGATAGGAACTTTATCTCGAAAAAAATTAATGCATGTGATTCTATGTTTTGGTGACTCTCATTGCCAACAAATGTAGAAAAAGAAGGAAGGAAAAGCTAAGAGCACTAGTAGTTTGGCATGCTTGGTGATTTTCCCAGGTTGCTCTTCTGTGTTCATCTCCTACTGTTTTTTAAAAATTGCCCTGTTTGGATAGCCCCCTATCAGGAGAAACAGGAGAAGTAACACCACACTCCCTCCAATGCTGCATGGGGTAGCAGGAGCCATCTTTTATTTTTTCACATTGTCTTCTGCTTGTTTGGCACAGATTCACAAATGGAGAATTGTTTCCTTTTAAAATTCTTTTTCCTTAAGGGATCCAATGAGAATTTAGTGAAATTGCTTTATTTGTTTGTTTGTTTGTTTGTTGATTGATTGATTGATTGATTGATTTTACATGTTCTTTTTTATTATTATTAATTTTTTATTTCAGAGAGTGCAGGGAGGGGCAGACAGAGAGAGAAAGAGAGAGAGAGAAAGAGAGAGAGAGAGAGAGAGAGAGAGAGAGAGAGAGAGAGAATCTCAAGCAGGCTCCACTTCTAGCACAGAGCCCAACATGGGACTCAGTCCCATGACTGTGAGATCATGACCTGAGCCAAAATCAAGACTAGGTCACTTAACTGACTGAGGCACCCAGGTGCCCCTGAACTTTGTTTTTATTAAACCGATGGGGAGGAGGGCATTCACTTTCCAATGAAGATTTGAATTAATTTCTTGAGTATAGTTCGGGGATTAAAAGATTCCTTTAAACCCTTTGAATTCATACATCTGTAGTGACATTTGAGTAGTTCAGACAACTGTGTGATGAAAGATTGATACATGTGGGTTGCATCTGTTTGACCCTGCTTTCTTGTTCTATGGTGTATTCCATAAGCACAGTAAAGCAGTGAAGACTCTCACAGAAGTGACAAGGGAGGTGAACTGTACCATAGAAGTTAGGGTGATAAATCATTCTCGTCTTGGATTCTGGTCCTGCATGGATACTCAGCCTGGCCATACATATTTCTCTATATTTTTGCATGTCATTCATTGTTTTTGTATTCATTAGGTTTGTTTTGTCCCTATTAGATTTTGAGTTCCTCAAGAGGCATACTTATTATCTTCTGCTTCCTGTTTCCTCATACAGAATCCACTTCAGTATTCTGCACATAACATCTGTTTAATAGATAATTATTAGCAGACTAATCTTTTTCTTCCCAGTAATGCATTGAAATTGGGTTCTTTTTCTTTTTTTCTTCATGTTTGCGCCAATGCAAAATCAGTGACCTTAATCTGCAGTGTGGTACATAAAGAAAAGAGATCGCTGGAGTTGACACGAATTTGAAACAGCAAAGAAATGGGTCATCCAAACTGAAGTCAACAATGTGGAGACTTTATGCGTAAAAGAAGCCTCTGCTTTGTAAAGTAAACACTCACTATTAGTAACTGTCACTTACTTTTTGTTTCCAACTCTTATGGGCTTGATTTTCTTCAGGGTGGCTTTGAAAGACCTCTAAGAGTAAACTCATCATTTAACAATGCTTATTTATTCCCAGTGTTGCCCTCTTTTCAATGTGACATACAGGCATTAAACTGTAAGATTCCTGTTAAATGTCATTGGAACTGAGGGGATAAATTCCCAGGGCAATGAAGGCTAAAAAAAAAAAGACTTTTTAGTATTCTTTAAGAGGAAGAAGCAATTATATTTTGTAGGTTTGAGAGAGTTTCCCTTCTTTTCCTTTTTCATTCTGTCATTTTTGCTTTATTAGAAAACAAGTACCATCTGTTTTTTATATGAAAATGTTTCTTAATTGTATTTATATACAAGCCAGTAATTCCAAACAACATGATTAATATAAGGCAATAAATAAATAACTTCAAGAAAATACTTATAAAGGCCACTACCCTTCAAGTTGCCAGTTTTCCTCACATTCTCAAGTTTCTTGGGTAAAATCCTTCTTGATTTCCCAATTGTTACAAATTTTCATTGCAATTATTACCAAAAAAGGAAGGTCAGTAGGATAAAATTTAATCACTGCACAAAAGAGAAAATTTGTATCAGCTACCTGAGCTATGGCTTATCTTTCAGAGGGCAATTGGATAAATCTAGAGCCAAAGAAACCTTTAAAAAACCCTTTTTAGCCATGTCCTCACAGGAAAAGGCTGTCTAGACAGCATGGCCTATTAGGTCAGAAAAAAGTCAGGCTTTTCAGTATGATAGAGATTTCCCCACATAATTATATTGTAATATGGAGTCTAGAAACACTTATTCCAATACACAAAATGGTTAAGATAATCCCACTGACTCTCACTGGCTAAATGTTTTAGTTCAACTCTTTGTTAGCTTGTCCCTATAGATTACTTTATTTGAAGAAGCTTTTCCTGGTGTGTATAGTTGCTTATATAAGCAGAGCCATAAAGTTAAAAAAATGTATTCAGTTAAGGCAATTGTGGAATGAATATGAGTTTTCATCTCATCTTCTTTGTTCTAAAGTAAATTATAAAAACAGATTTCAGAAGGAAAAATATCTAGTTATTCAGAACATCTCAAACCACCTCAGACCACCTCTCAGACCACCTCAGACATTTTGGAAATTTGAAATTTAGTTATAATGTATTTTCACATACAGCCAAAAATTGATCAGTGATAATCTATTGAAACATCATTTAATCAATATTGCTTGTGCGCCTTATGTATATCAGGGTCTAAAGTAAACTCTAGAGACACAGTGTTTTTTCTTTATGGATGTTATATGCTAGAAGTTCTAAAAATAGAGAAACAAAATGGCACTTGAGATGTGTGTGAGCATTCTGGGAATTAATCCTCTATTAATAATTGTTCTAATACTAACATATGCCTTGAACAGGGTATGAGGTGTACTTCTGGGCACGAGTAGGGTTATCTTAACCTTGGTTAAGACAAATAGAAAAGAAGATTTATGTATCTTTGAACTTGGACTAAGGAAAGGCAGAGCAGATACTTTGCTATCTAGTTGAGGAAGTAGAAAGGTGACCCAAGAGAAGTTGGATCATCATGTCTTTAAGGTGGGGAAAGAAAATGAAATTAGAATAAGAGGAGAATGGAATATCTGTTCGATGTGTCCATATTTTATACCTAGCTATCTTGAAGAAAGCTTTTCTACTTTCGGTTGGCGTTCCGGTATCAAAAACCAGTAACAAAGGCAATAAATCCCAGCCCCATTTGATTCTGGTATCTTGGTCTCCTTTAGCTTATTAATGTGCCCTTGGAAATTTAGTAATATATGTACAGGTATTTTTGGTGAATGGTGTAGCTGAGACCAGTATGTAATTTAGCAAATACATATGTGTATACACACACACACACACACATATACTTATTTATATTTACATATATAGTTTTATTGTGGATTAATGATTATATGTGAATACTCAATTTGTGTGTTCAAGCATACGTATACTTAAATCTCTAGACACACTGATGGCCAATATTAACAAGGATTAAAAAACACCAGATTAGCAAATTCACACATTTTCTCCATAACACATGGTTAATTACACAACTGGGGGATCAAAGTCCTGTGCTATGAAAGTATGTTTGCTTTTCACACCAGGGAGCCAAGTTTAGTGGCACTTGAGGAATTCAAACAGAACCTGTGTTTACTAGCCAGAGGTATGGTAAGAGCCAAAATTAGGTAAATGCCCAGGGTATAGAAAGATAAGCATAGGCACAATATATGCGCTTTTGCTTACAGTTCTTTTTCCTTTCCTCCTCTATAACATGAATTTCCACCTTTCATCTATAAATTGTTCAGAGTTTCTAGTTGCAAGCCACGGAATCCACTCTGGCTAGGTTAAAGAGAAAGAGATTTATTACAGTATTTCTGGTAGCTCGGGGTACCTAGGTGGCTCAGTTGGTTAAGTGTCCAACTTCAGCTAGGGTCATGATCTCATGGTTCTTGGGTTTGAACCCCACATTGGGCTCTGTGCTGACAGTTCACATTCTGTGTCTCCTTCTCTCTCTGCTCCTCCCCTACTCATGCTCTGTCTCTCTCTCTCTCAAAACAAGCGAGCAAACAAACAAACAAACAAACAAAAAGTGTTGCAGGTAGCTCAAAGAATTTTTGCAAGGTTCATCAGGCCAGGTTTAAATGTAACAGATTCTCCAACAATACAGCTTGGAGGTCTGCTCTGCTGCTGCAGAACTGTTATTACCAAGACATCAATGCTGCCCCCCTTCAATGATTGTCCTTGGTGCTACATGCCAGCACCTCCTGAAGAGATGCTTCCACTTCCATGTTTGCCTGGAGGTTCATCCCCTACATGTGGCCATGGTTCATGTTGCTACCTTCCACATTTTATTCCCAGAGTCTTATAATGGGTGTGTTTGCTTGACACAGTCTAGTTCTGATGCTTGCACTGTAGCTACAAGTGAGACTGAAAGAAGCAGTGTGTGTGTGTGTGTGTGTGTGTGTGTGTGTTTAATTTCACTTCAGCAAGGTTGGAATCATGATTTGAGAATCTATCAAAATATTGAGAATTTTTAAAAGATATCAGACAGCTACAAATGACAAAGTTCCAAAGGCTATGACTAAAGAAACTCAGTGAGGACACATTTATTTCAGGATGAGCTGGAGATTAAAATTAGGTGGCACATTAACAGGATGCGCTGACTAAAAGTTGGAGGCTAAAATCTTTTTGAATCTTGATGTACAAGATATGGACAAATTATAATTTCTAAATTGCAAACATCCAAAATACCTAGGAATAAACTTAACATGAGATATGCATGACCTATGAGGAAAGTGATAAAATATGCCGAGGAGCATAAAAGGAGACAAAAAATTTAAAGACACCTTCTTCTCTTGGCTAGAAACACTCACTAATGTAACCATGTCAATGACCTCAAAGTCAATCAATGCATGAATGGTAATCCTAATCAAGACTCCAGATGGGTTTTTTGGAGGGAACTTGATTAAATGAGTCTAAAGATTATATTGGATCATAAATATAGCCAACAATATTCTGAAAAGTATAATAGTCAATGAATGTAACAGCCAATTAAATTCCAAAAAAGAAAAGAGATGAGGGGTAATTGTCTCTAGTATCAAGGCATTAGTAAGTAAAGCTGCCAGCACAGCAATACATAGAGAGATGAGATGAAACAGGGAGTCCAGAAGAAGATTCATGTTAGTGCGGGAATAAAATAAGACAAAGGTGGCAATGCCAAAAAGGTAGATTATTTAAAAAATAATGTTAAGATAACTGGTTAGTCATTCAGAAAAAAAAAAAGCTCACTACTGACTTCAATTACTGTGTTAATAGAGACTCCAAATGTATCATAGATTTAGTTCAAAAATTAAACCATAGAATTACAAAAACAAAACAAAACAAAACAAAAGCAAGGGTGGTGAGAAAAGCCTTTAACCATCACATAGACACACACACACACACACACACACACACACACACTCCCCCTCATATACATCAAAAGAAAATATCGACATATTTAAGCATACAAAGAAATTCAGTATAGCAAAAGAAACCATGAAAAACAGAAAGACCATGAAACAAATTGGGAAAATATTTGAAACAAAGTTTTGAGAATGTATATGAAAATAAAATCAGGTGGCAATACAGTCCTATGTTTAAGGAGTTCTCAATCTTTTCACACACAGAGTGTATATATATATATATATATATATATACAGACACACACACACACATGCATGCACACACACATACAGATACTGTGTGTCTTCCATAATTTAGTCCCTTTATAGAATTGCCATTGGCTGTATATTTTAATAAATAAAGCAACTATGCTGAAACATTTTAAGAGATTTGGTTAATTCATCTGGCACATTTTTTAGGTTCAAAAAGTATATTTCTTTTAAAAAAAAGAGTTGTAGTTCACGGTATGAAGTCAGATTTTGTATATTGAATATGTTTCCCTTAACAAAAAACTCTTCAAAGGAGTTGCTTTTCTGTATAAATTAATAAAAAGTCTTCTGGGGTTATGTAGAGTCTTCTAGCTTCTTTTACTTTCCTGAATCCAAAGGAAGGGAAGGTAAGATTTTTTAAAGGGGGATTGTGTTCCCTTCAGATTGTTATTCTAAATCTGACTTGATGGCAGAATGCAAAGTACATCATCTCCCAAATAAAGCTAGCTGCTTGCCAGACTGCTCTGTTACAATTGAACTGTAAATGGCTCACATCAGCACATTCCGTCAACTTTATATAAACCCTACTTTATGTAATACGATTATAGATCCCCTGAACACTGTTCTGTACCTGCAACGTACAGAATGATTGTCTTGATATTCTCTACCGGATATTATCACCATGAAAAGCAGCATGGGCTGATGTAGAGGACACAGGCAGAGATAACAAGTGGCTAGTGCCTGGTAGTTTCATCTTTCTAGAAGTCTGTGACTTTAAATGCAAAAGATAGTAGGTAATTGTGTTCTTTCTCCCTTTTCCCCTCAAGCCCTTACTCCTTGATCCCTGTTTTTATCACATGTAGAGATGTTTGGAGATGACTTTCTTTGGACAAAGGCTCTGACCACTCCACAGGAAGAGCACACGATTCATATGGTCAGTATGCCCTTCTGTGCAATGTGATTTAACCAGGAAAGCTTCACTCTCCATTTCTCTTTGACAGTATGATTCCCTCTGGTGCATAATCAGGCTGACCTGCCAGCATGAAGAATTCCTAGGAGATTCAGTTCAGATCAACAAGCATTTATTGAGCCTCTGCTGTGTGGAAGCACTGAATGAGGCACTGTGGATTCCAAGACATAAAGTGCAAGATCCCTCTTTTGTGGAGGTGACAGCCTAGGGGGAAAACAGACAAATGCTAGGGGGAATATGACTAATGCTAAGATAGGACTCCTGGATGCTGAGCACAGGTAAGCTACTTAGTCTAACCAAGAGTTTCTCAGGGAGATGATGCCTGAGCTGAGTCTGGAAGGTTGAGAGAGAATTGTATAGGTGGGAAAAGAAATCTATGCAAAAAGTAAAGCCTGGGGGCACCTGGGTGGCTCGGTCAGTTTATCTTTGGACTCTTGATTTCGGCTCAGGTCATGATCCCAGGGTCATGGGATCAAGCCCCTCTTCAGGCTCCATGCTCAGTGCAGAGCCTGCTTAGGATTCTGTCTTATCCCTCTCTCTCTCTTTGCCCCTCCCCTGCTTAAACTCTTTCTCTCTCTCTCAAATAAAAAAACAAGAAAAACTAAAACATTTTAGAAATTTAAAAAGTAAAGCCTGAAAAATGTCACAAAGATGCAAAACGGCATCGGGACAAGGGCAGGGAAATACCCAGATTTCAAGAGTTACTGAAGGGAAATGTATTAGGTGTGGAATGGTGGGAGAGGAGGCTGAAGAAGGAAGCAGGTATTGGGTAGGGAAGGACTTGGATGCTGTCCTATAACCTTGGGTCTTATTTTTCAGGCAATGCCAAATCCTTTATTCCTTTCTTTCTCTCATAACTACCTTCAGTCCTTCAGCAAACCCTCTTGACCCACCACCATAACCAACAAGGCTAAGCTACCATGGATCATAGCAATAGCTCAGCAATGATAATGGGAATCAGTCTCGTCCCATTTCTGCCACTGTGAGGTCAACCTTCTTCACAGAAGTGAGAGCAGTACCTCTAAAATATAAATCAAGGCACCCGGGTAGCTCAGTTGGTTAAGCGTCTGACTCATTGGTTTCGGTGTAGGTCATGATCTCATGGTTCACAAATTTGAACCCCTCATCGGGCTTTGTGCTGCTGGTGTGGAGCCTGCTTGGGATTTTCTCTCTATTTCCCTCTCTCTCTGCTTCTCCTGCATGCTCTCTCCCCCACCCCTCAAAACTAAGTAAATAAACTTTAAAAAAACAAATAAAAAACTTTAAAAATATAAATCAGATGATGTTCCCCAGTGAACACTCAAGCCTCTTCACATTTAGAATAAAATCCACATTCTTCCCAAGGTGTAAAAGGCAAGTCCTTACTTGAATTGGTCCCTGCCTTGCTCCTCATTTCACCTTCAACTCCTTTACATCTTGCACTCCAACCATGCAGGCCTCCTTGCTGTGCCTGGGACATTCTGGCATATCTCTGACTTAGGGCTTGGCACTTGTTAATCTCTCTGCTTGACATACTTTTCCTTCCTTCCTTCCTTCCTTCCTTCCTTCCTTCCTTCCTTCCTTCCTTCTCATGGCTGACCCTCTCCCCTCCTTCCCTTCTGCTGAGAAAGGGCTTTTCTTCATTGATTACTCTCTCTAAAACTTATCCTCCACCTCCATTACTCTGTCTCTTTTTTCTGCTATAGCTATACATCTATCATTGTATAGTTATCTGCTACTGCCTGTCTTACAGGGATGTAAGCTTCAAGAAGGCAAAGGTGTGTGTTTTTTTATCTGTTGTATTCCCAGTGCTGGAGCACTGGGGATTTGTTGAATAAATTGATGAATGAATTAAGAGCCATTCAAAACTTGGGAGTGAAAGGATCAGGTGTGTGTTTTAGGCAGGTCACCCTGGCTTCAGTGTGGAAGATGTATGTAGGGGGATAGACTGGGCTGGGGGAGGTGGGTAGATAGGAGTTAGATCAGTTTGGAAGTTCTTGTGTTACTCCAGGTCAACAGAAAGAAGGACTGAACTAAGGCAGTGGTATTTTGCATGAAGAAAGAGGAGATAGATTTGAGAAGTGTTTTGGAGATAAAATTGGCCAAACACGATGAAATTACATCTGGGCCTCCCTTCAGACTCTTGACTACAGAAGGGATGATAAAGGATGCTGGAACTGGAAGTGGTCCAGAATCAGAGGGAGCAGGATGATGTTGCCTGAGTGCCTTCTGGGACTAGTGCTTTTCCATTTCAGTATTTCCCTGGGTTAAAATTTCCAAGGCATTTATATGTCCCTTGTGAAGCACAGAAGCGTTGTCTTGCTGCAGATCTGAATGACTGCAATGAGTTGGATGTATTTTTGGCACCAGATACATGTTCAATAATAGTTTTAATGATAGTTTCTACAGCAATTGGGTTTACCCTGGAGGCTGTCCATCTCTAATGACTAGGGCCAAGCCTGCTTAGTTTATAAAATCTGGCAAAATTACAGTGCGAACTGGTAATGCCGTGGGCTGTTATACAAATTATACCAGGTCTGTCTTTGAGAAACTTACCCGAGCCCAAGTGCCTGTAGGGACTTCAAGAATACTGACTTCAAAGGAAGTACTGTGTTGTTATGAACACCACAAACCATGTACCTAGCAAAACAAGAAAAAGACCCATGGTGCCTAACTTGTAGAAGTATTTGATCTGCTTGAAATTTTTTTGAAAGGGTTTGAGCTGTTGAAATTGACAGAACATCACAATTTTGTTTTCAACGTGGTTTGGGAAAGTTCCTTTTAGCTTGGGGAAATTTATTATCTTAGCCAAGGAAAGAATTATGTATAGGCCTCAGATCTATAAACTCTCAATCCAAGAGAGATTATGAAATTATTTTGGATGATTGAGACGGAAGCGTTTCCAAATAAAAGGTTTATCACATGGGTGATTTAAAACACTACTAAAATTGCCCCTCCAAGTGATGACCTAGGAATCTGACAATGCGATAATGAATTCTTAAACAAAACAAACAAACACAAAAATCACACTGGAACATTTCACAATTGGCAGGGTGAAAACTGGCAACAATGACTTCTGGAAAAGTGTGTTGGATCTTATCGCATTAAGATGAATTTTGGGACTATAACATGAAGTCAACACTTTGGTGAGAATTTTGGAATGCTCAATTTCCCACAAGCTCATCATTTCTCTGCCTGACAATTGTAATTATTCTTTGTCAACTTGACAGTCAAACTTGCTTCCTGTTGTGATGATATACCTGCTACCATCCTGACCATATTGGACAAAGAGCTTTTTCTTTGATAGGTTTGTTCATTTAGAAACTAACTTTCTATGTTATTCTAACCACTCTCTTACATTATTCATTAACTAACCACTATTCATGTTTGACGGTAGTTAGTAACTTTGGGAAAAGATGAGGGGATATACCATTGTCTCCCTGGTTGCAAAGAAAAGAGTACTTCACTTATTTCACATATTAAAACTAATTAGTTACTTGAGCAAAGTATGACATACTACTTCAGAAAACATTGGACAACATTGTATGTTTCCACATCATCCAAGGTCATTAAGTAATTGTGGATTTAATGTATGAAACGTTATCAATTTGAACAGGTGGAAAAAATAAGCAGGGGACATTAAGGCCAGGTCATGTGTTTAAAAAAGAACAATAATAGGGAAAATAGAATAATTATAAAGTAAAAGTGCCTGCTGATTATAAAAAAATATCTCAAATCTCTTCACTTAATTACTTATTCAATAAGTTTTGACTCCCTTCTGAACAGGTGACATTTGAGTTAAACTTAAAGGACGTGAAGTGCGCTCGTGGAAACAACTTTCCAAGCAGAGGGAATGACGAAGGCCACGTGGTGGAGGTGGGATCATGCCTGGAGTTTTGGAAGTGGTGCAAGGAACACGGTGGAGACTGTGTTCTGGAGGGCCGGGGGAATGAAGTCAGGTGGTGGCTGGAGATTTCGGCTTCTATTCTGTGTGAAATGGGGAGTACTTGCAGCGTTTTGAATTAAGTTTTAAAAGATTCAGTCTGTTTGATGCTTTCGGAGTAGATTGTAGAGGGCCTGGGTGGGATCATGGAGACTCTTTAAGGGGTTGATCCAGGACATGGAGGTGGTGAGAAATTGGGCAGACTCCTGGTATATTTTATAAGTAGTCCCATTGGATGAAGTGGCAGTATGAGGAAAAAAAAAGGAAAACTCCAGGAGTTTTGGTTAGCAAAGAAAGAAAGAGTAGCCATTTGCAATAGATTTGGGGGATGCTGTAAAAAAATTACCACAGATTAGGTGGCGTAGAGTGACAGAAATGTATTTTCTCACAGTTCTGAAGTCCATAGGTCCCAGATCAAGCTATTGGCAAGCCCATACTCCCTCTGATGACTCTAGGGGAGAATCCCAGCTCTGGTGGTTGTTGGCTTCCACTGACATTCCTTGGCTGCATGATTCGAGTCTCCGCCTCTAGGTCACATTGCCTCTTGCTCTTTTGTCTCTCAGGGCACATGTGGGGGAAATCCAGGATGATCATGCCATAAGATTCTTAACTTAATTATATCTGCAAAGTACGTTTTACCAAGTAAGGTAACTTTCAGAGGTTCCAGAGATTTGGATTTGGATCTATTTGGTGGTGGTGGTGGGGGCATCATTCAACCCCAGTACATTGTTCACTGAAATGGGAGGAGCTTGTGGGCAAAGCAGGTAGGGTGAGGGAGAAGAATGTATATAATTTTTCTTTTACCTGACAGAAGACCTGATAACAGCCTGAGTTGCTAAATTAAATAGTCAGGTATTAATATTATTATTATTATTCAAGATAATTCATTTTATTGGTTATATAAAAGAATAGATTATTGAATCTCTATAAAAACCCAATATTCTGCTCAAATTTAGCCATTCTCCTCATTCTTTATGAATTATTTTACCTCAAACTGTTGAAAAAAGTGAATTGTTCATGTTTCAATTTTATTTCCTCTCCATTTCACCAAACTAGGGTTTGTTTAAAAAACCCATTATTGGGGCGCCTGGGTGGCGCAGTCAGTTAAGTGTCCGACTTCAGCCAGGTCACGATCTCGTGGTCCATGAGTTCGAGCCCCGCGTCAGGCTCTGGGCTGATGGCTCAGAGCCTGGAGCCTGCTTCCGATTCTGTGTCTCCCTCTCTCTCTGCCCCTCCCCCGTTCATGCTCTGTCTCTCTCTGTCCCAAAAATAAATAAACGTTGAAAAAAAAATTAAAAAAAAAATCCATTATTTTTTCAACAGATATTTATTTAGTGTCTAGAGTGTGTAGTTCACCGGGCTGGCCAACTCAGAGATACAAAGATTATGAAGAAATAGTTTCCATCATTAAAGAACTTACATATAATAATTTGACTCAAAGTAGTATCCCCCACCCCATCCTATCCTGATGTGGCTTATTAAACATATGCCTTACCTAATAGTAGGTATGTTGTGAGTGAGAACACAGGTGATTAAATCTCCTTTGTTAGGCAAGGTTGATAGCAGTCACAAAATCTTTCTCTTGCTTTTTGTTTCCCAACCATTTTTCCTCTTTACATTGAGAAAGTTTGGGCAGTCAGAGACAGTGAGCTGCAAGTCCCACAAACGCAGAAATGACACCAGAATGAATACACAGTGGAGGGAATCAGTTTTCTCCGAAGAGCTTTCCCTAGAAATAAGCTATCCACTACTGATTTGGAGAAGAGAAAGTTTGCTAAAGAGATGGAAGGCTCACCGAAATAAGCACCCTACATTGTAACCCGTGGAAAAGAAACTGTAATTTTGGAGATGGAAGCATGTTCTTGGCAAACGATCCTTATGGAGTTTAGGAAATGGAAAGATGAGGGGTGAGTAGTTTACCTATGACCACTCAAGAGGAGAAAGAGACTCTATTTGATATCATTAGTAATCTAATCCCCTGAAAAGAGATGAATTCTCTGAACTCTCAGATAGTCTGTTTTAAATAGTTCACGGAACTATCCAACCACCTTTGCAGTGAATCTGGGCTCAGCAGACACCAGACTATTACTGTAAAGAGCTTAGGGGGCAGTGCCTGACACATCATATGAGTTCCACAAAGATTAGCTATTATTATACATTGTTATTTTATTTTCCTTGCTTCTTTATCATTTCTTCCAGTGTGATCAAACTGATGAAACAATGTATACACCTTCTTCAGCCTGTCTGAACTGTGATGGTTCTGGTCAAGATGTAATAAGTTATTTAACTAGCCACTTCTGAAGCAGTCTACTAGCTCTCTCCTAATATTGCACCCAGCATGTTACTCCACACTGAGATAATATTTGCTGATAATTGTCATGTATCATCACCTAATTATCATCTCCTTTTTTAATCATACTGAGGCACTGTTTGGTTATGCCCTTCTTCCTCAAAACACCCTTCAATAGATCACTGGTATCTACCAAATAATCTAAACCCCTTAAAGTAGCATTCAAGATCTGCTTATTACCATTTGATTCCAACCTGGTTCCAACTTATTTTCCTTTTTTAAAAGTAATTAATTAATTAATTAATTTTTTAAAAATATAATTTGTTGTCAAATTGGCTAACATACAGTGTGTAGAGTGTGCTCTTGGTTTTGGGGGTAGATTCCCGTGGTTCCCCATTTACATATAGCACCCAGTGCTTATCCCAACAAATAAGTGCCTTCCACTGTATTATTTTTAGGTTACCACCAAAATAGATTATTATGTCTCTTTTACAAAACGTATGCTCTCCTATTTCTATGCCTCCTGACTCCTGGAGTGACCCAACCTCTTGTAGTTACTCATCTTCTATTAGACTCCTTGCCATTGCTCAGGGGTCAGCTCAAAGGCCATCTCTAGTTCCCTCTGGCTGAGAATGATTGCTATTAAAACTGTGTTCATGGGTCTGCTTTTAAGATGTTTTCCATGTAATAATAGTTTGTGTATTGTGGGAGACATAGTGCGATATCACAGAGGGGAACTAATGTTCCTTGGAGTCAGACCAGCAGGTCCTACTTACTAGTTTCATAACCTTGAAACACTTACTGAACTCTGTGAGCTTAGTTTCCTTATCTATAAAATAAGCATAATAACACCTACCCTGTATTTTTAATATGAGGATTAAATGAAATCCCTCAATGTGCTATAAAGTTCTTGGTACAGTCCATGACACAAAATGTGACCCAACATATGTTTGAAATTACTATTTTTTGATATATTATGTCCTCTTCTATTTAATGATTGTAGTCATTTTGAGGTCAAGGACATGTAGTCTCATTCCTCTTTGTATTCTGCTTAGCATAATGTCTTGTACAAAGGCCCTCATTTGCTAAATTTGTGAGTGTATGCATATCAGTTTTGCCTCTCCAACTAAATTGCATGTTTCTGGAAGTCAGAACAATGCCACACATACTACAGTGCACAAGATTAGTGCCCAGTTAAAGGCTGACGTAATGTGTATATACCCAGGTAGGAATATGACCTATTCAAGCACCCTCTGCCAGCAGTAACACTTACCTACCCTGGTCACTTTGGGCAGCTGAATCTTGACTACAGTTGTTAGCTGAGGTCTTGGGAATCACCTGATTTAGACAACATTCTTTAGTAAGGTTTGAAGGAATTGTGTATAGCTGAGAATAACTAAATCCATGATATGAAATTAGTACTACTATACTTAAAATTAGGTTGTACTTAAATACATATACAAAAACTTACAATGAGTACTGAGTGTTATTCCATTCAGTGGCATTCATCTCTTCACATGGAGGAATTGGTGGCCTCTTAGGTAAGTGTGGGTCAGAGAATATCTCTGACCTAGTGTTAATCCCTTTGCACAGCTCCTTTTCCAGATCCTACACCCTGCATGTTCTACAACTGCCTGCCACGGAATGGGTGTGTATTGCCTCAGACTCAAGATTACTATTGTAAGAGGATGTTTGTTTGCTACATTTACAGTTGCATATGAAAGCCTCTAAGTAGAGTTTTCATAAATCACTTCTTTAGGTAATTGCATCAGATGTAATTTGCATTACATTCAATGCAAATTCATTATTGCATCAAATGTAAAAGGGATTCCTGTGCCTCCCCTGTCGTTTACAAATTCCTTGCCCTTATTTTGTCCCTGGAATGGGATTGTTCTTTGTAAGCATTGCTGCAACTTGCTTTCTCTGGGAATTTTTTGATTTGCCCTATATTGCAAGACTGGGAAAAAAATTATATGTGTTTCCATGGATTTTTAACATAATGGAGCAAGCTAGTGTCTGGATTCAAACTGAAAAATAGTCCTCTGTTGTGTAGAAATCATGTCTATGGCTTCGTGGGTGTTATAGTCAAATACCTTCTATGCCTACCTCTAGTTAAAAAAATTTAAGCCTTGCTTGAGTTACATGGCAGTAATAAACTTCCAATACTTATGGAATAACTTTGGAGTTTATGTTATTCTTCTTACAGTTCATAAGATATATGAATCCTAAGTATACCAAGTGTCTGAAAAGTGTCTTATAACAGCCACACGAGCTGTATATTACCCTTACTGATGAGGCATAGGCAATTATGTACCATTATGACAGTGGAAAGATTACTAATTGTATTAAGTCTGGTCATAATAACATTATCATAGTATAAAGGAGTAAATTCAGAGAGGAAGCTGAGATGATGAAGGGAAATTAATAAGAAACCTGAAATCATTTAAACTTTTTCTCTGGTGGATTGTTCCCCAATGTCTCTCTTTCATCAGTCATGATATATAAATTATACATGCTTTTGCAACATTAAAGCCATCTCTCCTATAGGTACTGGGATTTATTTGCTTCTAGAAACAAAACTGGATTTTTGTTTGGAAAAGAGATAATTTTTGAAAAGGAAAGGGAGTTATAATTCAATCATCTTTTCACAGCTGGATAGAAATTAATTTTGGCTGATGTCAGAAAAATTAAGTGCTGGAACAGTCTTTTTGCTCTGTAAAAGGAATATTAATTCTGATGGTGAGTCTGCAGTCCACCTGTCTCAGTTTAGCACATGGAAGAGATGGATATTCAAAGACACAAATGACTTGTAATACAACTCAATTCTCTTCTAATCCAGGGCATTTTTCACTACTTTTCATTCTCTATAATTCTATTAATTGCAAAATTCATCAGAAATTACCAGTATTATGGATTGAATGTTTATGTCTCCCCAAAATTTATATGTTGAAGCCTTAAACCCCAGTGTGACTATATTTGGAGATAGGGCCTTTACAGAAGTAAGTAGGATTACATGAGGTCATGAGTATGGGGTCCTCATGATGGGATTAGTGCCCTTATAAAAAGAGATACCAGAAAGCTTTCTGGCTCTCTCTCTCTCTGTCATATGAGTGCACAGGAAGAAGAAGGTGGTTGTCTGTAAGCTAAGAAGAGAGCCATCACTAAAAAGTGACCAGGCCGGGGGCACCTGGATGGCTTAGTCAGTTGGGCGTCTGACTTCGGCTCAGGTCACGATCTCATGGTTTGTGGGTTTGAGACCCATGTGGGGCTCTGTGCTGACAGCTCGGAGCCTAGAGCCTGCTTTGGATTCTGTGTCTCCTTCTGTGTCTGCCCCTCCCCAACTTGTGCTCAGTCTCTCTATGTCTCTCAACAAATAAATAAACGTAAAAAAACAAAAAACATGATCAGGCCGGCACCCTGATCTTGGACTTCTCAGCCTTCAGAGCTATGAAAAAAGAAATTTCTGTTGTTTAGGCCACCCAGTCTATGGTATTTTGTTATGGAAGCCCAAGCAGACTAATGCAACCGATGAAAGAAAGAATACTTTCTTTATATGGCCAAATTTGGCTACTTTCCCATTGGTTTGGTATTGGTACAAGGACTGATGTTGCCTTGATGAAGTACAATTAAATGGTGAGAAGGAAAACAGAAGTCTTTATCTTTATCTTTACCCCTGTAGTGCTAAGTTTCTATAACTCATAAATTCACATTTGTAGATAGAGATGTGTTGTGTGATTTATGCGCAAATTCTATCTTGGACCTGCCCTAGAGATGGAGCTGCTTATGCAAACACAGATTAATTTGATTAAAAAGAATATTTATTATGTCTTAAAATTTCTCTTTCAAGTGGGAATATGTTATTCACTACTGAATGTTCAGGGCTAAATTAGGTGCTTCCTAATTATCTTGGTCAAAGGGGTTAGTAGCAGAGGGAGTTTTACATTTTTTATTCTGCAGGGCATCTATTCACACTATTGCCCCAGCTTCCAATGAGATAAGAATTAGCTGGCAAGGTAAAATTAGGTCTACAACTTCTACCCAACATTTAGGGAATCTAAACATTTAGGAAGGAACTAAAATCAAAATGGGTTCTTTCCAAATTTTTATATGGGTTTTCTTCCTAACAGAAAAAATGCTCTTGATTTTCTCATTGTAAGTCAAATCTAGATGGGTAATGTGTTTGGAGGGGACACTGTAGTTAATGTTTCAGTTTTGGATTGAGAAGTGGCGGGGGGGGGTCAAATCCTAAGTAAATGTGTGTAATATTGATTATGATAAAGACATATCTGGAAGGATTTGAAAAGAATATTTAGTTCATAGTGGTTATCTCTTGGAAATGAGATACTGCAATATTTTATTTTTATGATTTATGTATATTTATGTTATCAAAATAATGTTAAAGCAAAGATAACCAATAGGATTTTTAAGCTTTTTTTGTTTAAAGCCATGCCTTTAAAATCAATGAGTTTTAAGTCAGAAATAAAATATGTTTTCATTTGGAAAAAAAAGACATTTAGGAAAGTAGCAATATTACAATATAAACACATCTAGAATGTAATATAGATTACATTATAAACATGGACTAGTAGAGCAAACACTAAATTTCAAGCTTTCCAAAATATTTCTCTTAGGATTTTTTTCCTGCAGCACAAGGATGCTTAGGTAGTAATAACAATAATGATATGTATTACCTAATTGGGTTTCATAGCTTACCAGCTAAAGAACATCCTCTTATTTGAACCCAATAAGAATACTCTCCGGTAAGCAGGGCAAATGTAGCTTTCTTCAACTTACTCATTAAGTAACTGGGACTCACAGAAAGTAAGTGACTTGTTCAGGTTGAGAGGGTAAGAAATGGCTGGGTCAAAAGTAGAAATAATGTCTAGTGTTTTTCCACCATAGAACTATAATCATGATCACCACTTAAATCACTTCCTACTCACTTAACTCTCCCTGGGTTTTTATACCACTCCAGTGGGCTCACCCTTACAAAGATCACCAAGGAACTCCATCTTGCCTTGTGATTTTTAAAAATTTTTTAAATATTTTAATTTATTTTTAAGAGAGAGAGACAGACAGAGACAGAGCACAGCGGGGGAGGGGCATAGAAGGAGAGACACACCGAATCTGAAACAGGTTCCAGGCTCTGAGCTGTCAGCACAGAGCCTGATGTGGGGCTCAAACTCATGAAGCACGAGATAATACAAAGATATATGTATATAGGTATATATATGCATACTTTTATTTACTTGTATCAGAGATAGATAATACACCAAAGATACTAATCTAAACTGTGACTTGTTTCATTTTATCCTATATCTTCAGGAACCTTCTGTATGGTACCTGTAGAGCTACCTCATTTTTTTAATGGCTGAATTATATTCCAGGATAGCCATAATTTACTTAACCAATTCCCATAATTTTATTAGTTATTTCAGGATGAGCCATAATTTATTTAACCAGTTCCCTGATGATATATATAAGTTATTTCCAACCTCTTACTATTGAATATTGTTCTTCAATATATATTGTTGCACATTTATCATTTTGCACAAGTATAAATATACTAAAGGACCACTTCTCAGAAGTAGAATTGCTTGGTCAAAGGGTCCATTCACACTTAAAATATTGATATTACCATGTTGCTCTCTATAGAGAATGTGCCAATTTATACTCCCACCCACAATACATGAGGCTGTTTCTCTGCAATATTGCCAATGTGAATGTGGTGTGTTACTGAACTTTTTGATTTTTGCTAATCTGATAGGTGAATTTTATTAGTAAATTTTATTTTATTTTTTAATTATGAGGGGTATTGAGTATCTTTTCTTTCTCAAGATCCATTTGTATTTCATTTTTCAGTCACAGTGTTTCTATATCCTTTACTCACTTATTTTCTCTGGATGCTCTGTAATTCTCGATTTCTCACCCTCCTGGTTTTCCTGCTGCTGGACTGGTTGCTCCTTCTTCGTAATTTGTGCTGGGTCTTCCTCTTTTATAGACCTCTAAGTAGTAGAATGCCCCAGGGCTCCGTCTGTTTTATTTTCTACTCATTACCTAGTGATCTCCTCCTGTTCCATTGGAAAGCTGATAGCATCCAAACTTATACCTCCAACTCCAGTCTCTTCCCCAGTGCTTTGTCTAACTGCTTTCCAATATCTCCACCTACGTGTCTAATAGGCATCTCAAATTTAATGTGTCTAAAGCATAACTCTTGATTAACCCCTTTTCTCTCCAAGTTGTCCTCATTTCAGTAAAGAGAACTGCCACTCTACCAGTTGAGCAAGATAAAACACAAGTTATTCTTGATTTCTCTCTTTGTCTCACTCCCAATAGCCAATTCATTGGTAGGCTTATCAGCTCTAACATTAGAATATATCCTGAAATCTACCAATTCTGATTACTATAGCTGCTACTGCCACTTCTACTACTGCTGCTGCTTCTACTACACTAATCTAGTCCAACGAGTCTCTTGCAGTTTTATCCATGTGCAGAGGTACAGTGTGTCTTCTCATGTGGATCAAAGAATCACTGACCATGTACTCCAGTTTTATTGTATAACATTGGTAGGAAACGAATAACACTTGGGGAAGAGTGCTTGATCCACAAATTCCTGGTTGCCGAAAGATTCTCACTGCCTATTAGATTGGGGGCATTTTGAGAACCATTCAGGACTGCTTTATTCATCTCTGTATCCACAGCACTCAATAGGGACCAGTAGGTGCTCAATTAATGTTGGTTGAATGAATGAATGAATGACTTGACTATTGGTAAGAGGTGGCTGGCATCATGCTAGAGAGCTTAATGAGTCAGTAGCCACAAATAATTCATTCAACAGACCTTTAGTAAGTGTCAGGGGCATAAGCTCACCTCACAGACTGCATTCCAGGTCATTTAATGTTAACAGAAAGCACAGGGTTCTTGAGCAAACCACTCTGATTCCTTGACTCCATTTTTCCTTTGATTCTTTCAAACTGAACATCTGCATTAAGTCTGCCACCATGACCCTGTTTTTTTTTTAAGTTTATTGATTTATTTTGTGTGTGTGTGTGTGTGTGTGTGAGAGAGAGAGAGAGAGAGAGAGAGAGAGAGAGAGAGAGAGAGGCAGAAAGAGAGGGAGAGAGAGAATTCCAAGCAGGCTCTTTTCTGTCAGTGCAGGTCCTGACATGGGGCTCAGTCTCATGAACTGTGTGATCATAAACTGAGCTAAAATCAAGAGTCAGATGCTCAATTGATTGGGCTACCCAGGTGTCCCTACCCTGTTTTTATTTGGGTAATTTTTGTTAGGAGATCGATTGAGAAACTCAGATGTTCAGCTTACTGGTCCACCTCCTATTTCTGTGGTAGAGCTAATAGTCAGGCTCTTATTCTGCTTCAGTACCCAATTTCAGTAATCAAGTCCTTGTCATCCCTAGGACTACCTTGATAGTTTCCCTCATACAGCAATTGCTCTGGGATATATCTTACTTTAGATCCTTTTCCAGGTTTCTAGGGTCCTGCCTTTGGTCTCCATGCCTGCAGTTGAATACTTGATATGTTTAGAGACCTAATCATCTCTTACCCAGATCTGTGCTTATTGCCTGCTGCCTGACTCCTTAAAACTTGCCCATCTTCTCAGGCGTCCTTCCTTCCTACTATGTCTGTGTCTCCAGGTCCTGCCACCTCTGGTTTGGATTTTCAGTCAGTTTCCCTCTGACTCCCTCTTTCACTCCCTATATTGAGGTACAATGAATGAGAAAGTCAGCTTGCAACTCTTTGTAGCCTGGGCATGATCCCAAAGGAAAAAAACTCATGGAGATAAAGGAAAGAAGCTCTTTGTCCTTCACCAAAGTTCATAAGTGCTATGAACATTACATGCTTTGAACTCGATAGATTGCTTTCTTCCTTTGTTGAACTCCTACAACACATTCTGGATGTCCTAGAGTGCATTGTCATCACTTAGATGTCCCAAGTGAGATAGTAATCTCTTCCCAACAAGATGATAAGGTTCTTACAAGTGTACATCTTAAGCCTTCTTGTTCCAACATCAGTTCCAATATCAGTACCAATTACCATTTTTGAACGCTTATGGTATGCTAGACACTGTGCTAAGTGCCTTATTCATAATACCTTATTTAGTCTTTGGAACAATCTTATAAAGAAGACTTGAATGTAAGGGAAATTGTTATTTGATGGGTATAGACTTTTAGTTTTGCAAGATGAAAAGTTCTGGAGACCTATTGTGCAACAATGTGAAAATACTTAATACTTAAGTGTACACTTAAAAATTGTTAAGATGGCAAATCTTATGTTATGTGTATCTTATCACAACTTAAAAATGTTTACATGTAGGACGTAGACTGAAATACTATATAGTATTGTGCTACACCCAACAATACATACACAATATAATTTTGCTATTAAAGATGGTAGTTCTCATGACGACAATGGTTAAATGCTTAAACTATACAATTGCAATTTTTATAAATATCATCATCATGTTGAACAGTTGTTAAGAAAAATTAGTGAAAGCTTAAGACTTTGTCTCATGTCTCTGAAATTTGGTTAGAGGTGATTTTCTTGGGAGCACATACATAATATACGTTATGTGCATGCAGAGACATAGCTTTACCACACACGTTCTGACCCTTTAACTTACTCTGAAATGTGTATTATTTAGTGAGTCAGTACCTTCCCTGAGTGACAAATGTGCTTGTTTACACTTTATTTATATCTAGAAAAATTACACATCTGGCGCCAAATATCATGGTTAGATTTCTATATTTCATTACATTTGAAAAGAATATCTTCTTGGGCTTATATATTACAACATAAAAAAAAGCTACATTTTTAATGAGAAAATGCCCTTTATTTCATAGCTTTTTGGTATATTGAATAGGTAATCCCATTGCCTGTTATTTTCCATTAATGAAAGTTCATATTGCTTTAGTTTTTATAATATCCAAATGTATTATTTCTGATCCTTAAAATGCCAAAAAGTTTCAAGTGTTTCAATTTATATAGTGTAAATAGCCTGTGGATCTGACAGGAAGCTGGGAAGTTTCCCTGCTCCAAGATATAGGCCTACTGTGGATGTTTGAAATGCCACCAATAGTGATTCATTGCTTTCTGCTAAACTTTTCCTTCCTACAGTGGTTCTATCCTAAATTGCAAATACTCCAGGAAGGGGTAATATACTGAGTAACTCATACCCTATTATGAAATAATTGATCATATATTTTCTATGATGGGAGAGACTACACTGGAAGTCTTCACCCAGGACCCATGAAAGAAAACTAGATAAGGATGGTCCCAATCAGGTAACGTGTAGTCTGGAAAGGATTTCTCCTTCCACCCGAACAGAAGCTGAGTTCCTGATCCTTGTATAAAATGAGTTTCTCAATTGCAAGTTTAAGTTTTGTGGATACAAGCAAAGTGCAATAGAAATCTGGGACAATTACCTAAATTATTTCATTTTTTAAAACCTTCATTAAATCTAAACAGGGATTTTTGGCTTAAATTATTCAACAGGACTAACTGCATTAAAATGATCTAAAATTGCCTTGCTCTCTATTTCACCTTATCTGTTTAGAGAGACAGACCTTAGGCTGTGTCTGCTTCACCCTGTATGGATTGATTTGGGGCCAAAAAAAATTCAATTAATTCTATTCACAGAGGACCATCGTAGTGCTGAGCAAACGGCAAAATGAATGCTTCTGATTTCTTGCTGCCCCATCCCACTATTAAGTCTGGGAGGGAGTGAGCCTGACATATTTAATGATCTCAGTTCAGTTGGTTCACTGTGTGTCTATGTGGGTTTCCATTTGACGTCTTATTTTAGATATTTTGGCTTCAAAAACCGTGTTGCCTTGGGATAATCAGTAGAGCCAGTTCATTGTTTCAGAAGCAAAGAAAGCAAATTGAGGCAGTGTGTTGCTAGCTAACATCTACTGTGTGCTTGTCATGTGCTGGACATTCATTAACTCATTAATCTGAGGTTTATTGTAAGTGGTACAGCAGCTTCAGTGCTTGGCGGTTTGACTCTATAACCTGTGTGCTTAAGTGTAGCTCTGTGCTGAAAGTCAGTGGAGCACACCGGTCAAGACTGTGGGCTCCAGACCCGGATTGCTGAGTTATATAACCTTATTTGCCTCAGTTTCTCTCATTGTAAAATGAGGGTGATAACAGTTTCTATCTCATTGGGTGGTGGGGAGGATAGTGGATACATGTAAAACACTTAAAAGAGTGCCTAGTGCATAGCAGATTACTTAATAAATATTACCTGTTATTATTAATGGCATTATTATTATAGTCCCTATAGTCAATGAAGCAATGCTCTGAAAGGGGTCGTGTGGAAATCCCAGTCTTTTGCCACTCAATTTGCGCCCCCCCCCCCCCCCACTTTTTACTCTTCGCTGCAGCACTCCCATCCAGCCACCATTACATATTCTTAAGAATTAAGGTTGGTTTGGGACTGTGTATTTCAGCAGAGTTATAAATCAACATCAAATGAGCTATTTTGGTTCATGTGACAGTCATATGCTTATTATCTTTTTAATTAAAAAATGATCATAAATGTCATCATGATGATGGGAATTGTGTAGCATGTTACCGTGTTAGTATATTTTTATATTCATTTCATTTGATATAGCAATACTCTGCAGAAGATTGTGCAGATGTGACTTCCATCAATAGAAATTCTAACACAGAGAAGTCAAATCATTTGCAGAGAAAGGGAAGGGAATTCAGGGACTCCTTGTGGAGTCTGCCTGGGGCAGGAGAAGTGGAGGGGAGTGGATGAGAAAAGTTTGGTATTAACCTGGGAGTTTGGAGTTACTGGGATTTTCAGAGTCAGGCCTATGTCTGAGGACAGGAGTGAAGGAATCTTCAGAAAGAAAAAAGAGAGAGAGATGGAGAGAGAGAAGAGACAGAGAGGCCAGTTAAGCAGAAAAGGGAAAGAAAAAGCAAACAGGGAAAAGAGGTGGACAATCTGGGAAGAACAGAGGACTAACAGTGGTTTCCCCCACGTTGCTGACTATTGACATCTAAAAATGGAGGTTCCTCAATGGCAGGGTCTTTATCTAGGTCCTTAATTTTCTCATGGCACTTAGTGTAGTATTGTTGAGTGCCTAATGAATTGTTCTCTCTTGTGCAAAGGACTTCCACTACGGCAGCAACTGTGAGCCTAAATGATGGGAAATGGTTCATTTGTCCCATTGAGGAGAAAGGAAGACCTCCTATGAAGTCAAGGAATTGGATGAAAATGATGGGTATTCTCTGGGGTGGTTGAAATTAGAGCTCTGTGGTCCGGAAAATAAACTGTGCTTCAGTACAGATACATTTATGGAAACATCAATAAACACTGTGATTAAACTGCAAATAGGATTCCATCAGAGAGAACAATTCAAATAGTATCACAAAGTTATTTTAAACCCCTATTCATATTTGCAGGTAAAAATTCCAAATTAATTAACCAGATGGGTTATTTAGATGGTTTTGTTAAATTCAAATTATGTTAAAGTAAAAACCTTGTGCTGCAGGATATGGAAAGTTTTCTTTTCCCCCTCTGCTTTGGTGTGTACTCTTTGCAAATTCTAGCTTCCTAACATTGAAAGTTTTGATGGGGGCATGAATTATTTCAATCAAGAAGCAATCATTAAGTAGTTATTGTGTGGTGAGCTTTAGGTTTATGTAGAGGGAACCCTGATAGCGTTCTTGCTCCTGAGGAGATTAAAATCTTTTGGAGATTAAAAGACAGTGTGACAATGACAAGGGCTCCTAGAGACAAGCTCAAAAGACCATGGGAACTCAGGAGAAGGGCAGAATCGGCTTGATCTGTGCCCTAGCTGTATATCTTGGAGGATGAGCTGGTGAGGGTGACGAGCCATTCTTTGCAGAGAGCTGTGCATGTGCAAAGATGCAAACACTCAGGAGCTGAGGATGCTGGCTGGAGTACAGATAGGGAGGGGGAAGAGATGGGCGAAAAGATGAAGTTGGCATTGTAGGTAGGGTCCAGTCTTAGAGGGTCTTGTCTGTCATTCTAAAAGTTTGAAGTTTATTTGGAATACCCTAAGGGTGCCACTTAAGGAATTTAAGCATCAGGTCAGCATGGGAGGTAGAAGGAGGGGGCAAAAAAAAAATGGGAGTAGAAAGAGTGTGTGCATAAATGATGCATTTTAGATAAAAGCCCTCTGGGCTGCTGGGTGAAGAACCGATTGCAGGAGGGTGTGACTGAAGTCAGTAGGAGGTGGTTGGAGGAGTGTGCAGGAGAGGTGGTGGCAGTAATGGCGAAAGGGGGACAGGTTTGAGCAACAGTAAAGTGGAAGAGTTATTGGAACTTGGATGTTGACTCAATGGCAGTGAGTGAGGGAGAGGAGTCTAGAAGACCCCCAGATTTAAGGCTCAAGAATCTAGTAATTTCTTTAATTGAGAGAAGTATAGTGGGGGGAAGAGAAGGAGTGAAGTGGAAGATGATTTAAGATGACTGTGTTTGGGAAGAACTGTTGAAATTAGCATTGCTTAGAATGGTAAATGTCAGGGTTTCCTGATTTCTGCTCTCTGCTAACTGTCTCTGAAACTTTGGTTTTGACTGTCCTGCCCTGTCTTCCCTTTCTCCCTGTCCCTGACTTCCTCTTACTTTACACCACTGCTGTTTTCTTTCATCCTTACCTGGCTCTGCTAATGCTTCTATCTCGGTTCATTCCAGCACATCCCCCCCAACCCACCCCCCACTGAGACTCAGCAAACCCACACATTTATAACAGATAGAACAAATACTGAACCAACATTTTTGTTAAATAGCTTGACTGCTTTGTGGACAGGGATTTGTCAACACATCTGTTCTAAAGGATTTTCTTTTAATAGATTTTTTTTTTTTTGTGAAAACCAGATCAGCAAAGCACTGTTACCATGGTCTATCCTTGGAGACCTGGAAATTGCTGTACTAAGCAGAACTGATTAAATGGTATTTTACCTGTTTAGAATGAAACTCACAATCTGTTCCTGAAAATTGTTGCCATTACTTGGCAAATGGTAGTTGAGGAGAGGAGTATACTATTTGTTATATTCTAAGACTGAGATTTGTCATCTATGTATACAGACAATGGGCTCCATCCTCAACTGGATGAATGCAAACTGAACATTGAAGGGGACTCGTTGAGAGCAGAGGGAACTCTGTAAGAGGGAGCACCAAAGCTGACTATCAGTATAACCAGGGACACCACTAGATTCAGAGCTAGAGTGCAGGTCAAGCAGACGACCACCTGGATCCAGCATGGATGAACTACTGCTTCTCAGACATACCTTCATGTGATGCTGCGAAAGGGTCTTGATTACAAATCAAGAAAAAGTGAAACATGGATCACCTTGATGTATAAGTTCTAAAGATGTTGGACCTGCAGAGTGAATGTTATCCTCCTTCGGGAAGGCAGAGAGATAAGGAGAGTCTGACAGCTCTAACACCCTTTTACAGTAGCAAAGATTCAACCATGCCTAGTCTTCACCAAGAACACAGACTACACACCTTTGAGGTAGTATGGTAGCAATTAAGCTTCATCCATCCAGGCAGCCTGACATGACAAGATTAACAGCAGGGACTCTGGCAGACAGGGTCCAGCTTGGCCTTGCCTCTCTCCTTCCCAGCAATGTAACTTTGAGTAAGTTGCTTAACCTCTCCAAGCTTCACTTTTCCTTGCATATGAGGAGAATAACATTACTCATCACATTGGGTTGTGGTGAGGAGTAATAGCCACTGTGCTTACCATGCTTAGCATGTTGCCTGGCATGTAATGAGAGCTCAGTAAATGCTGTCTGGGGCTCTTAGTGGCCACCTAAGATGGGAAGACGAAGTTGGAACTAGAGGGCTGTAATGAAGGGCTTTGTCAAATAAAGATGTTTTCCTGTGATGGAATTAAGAAATTGGTCTTTGGGCATTGGGTTACAATGAATATGCTACAAGGAATAATCTTATACTACATAAGCATTCTTGAGGTTTGTAAAAGTCTCGTTTTCTCCCTGCTCACGCTTTACCATGTTCAACAGTATTCTGTAAACTGCTGTCATTTAAAGTCAGTTTTAGTCTCTATGTCTGATCACTCTTCACCCACAACCAATTACCAACTTGCCCAGGGAGTTTCTACAGGACATGTGAAGGGTATGCCACAGAAGTCAGAATCCTGACTCTGGTTTTGTCCATCTCTGACCTTTTTTCCTTTCTTTCTTAACCTCCATTGCCAAGGAAATTAAGCATCTTCTGGAAGAGAATTAGAGCAGTGGTCCTCACTTCTGGCTGCAACCCAATCAGTTGTAGAGCTGTTAATAAATTGTAGATGCCCAGGTGCCTGTTGCTGAATGCACAGAGGACAGCTTACCTAATTCCCCGTAGAACCCCCGTGTGTGTCCTTGTCAAATCAGAAGAAGCCAAGGACCACCCACAGTTGTATTAATCAATCAGGAAACTTGTGAACACCCCTCTGTAGCTATAAGGCTCTGCACATGTCTCACAGAGCTAGTACACCCATATAGAAGTCAGTCCTGTTTGGACTTAACTCTCCAGTACAGTACTTTCTGCTTCACACATGACATCTGTCAATTGCAGTTGTCTTTGACTCAAAGTTTTCCCTTCGTTCTTTTACAAATGTATCAAATGGGAGAAATGTAGGATATGTGTTTTCCCCCAAATGTGGGTAACTCTTTAAAACAGGTTTACAACAAAACATTCTTCCACATCTGAAATAAATCTGTGAGGAGTTAACTGGGCAGAGAGAAGATGATCTCCTCCCTGCATTTCTCCCTTACTGGTCAGAAGCCCTTTTCTCTGTGGCAGTTTATTGTTTCAAGATATCCATGCATGCTCCTCCCCCACCCCCCAAACTGTAATATCCAGGGTTACAGACGGTTCCCTTGTGAGGAAAGCATGCCTTACTGGGGCTCTTCCTTTTAACAGCTTAATGCCAGCATCCATTAAAGCTAGAGCTGCCTCCTCCCTGTGAAGTTTATTCACAGGTAAAATTTAAGGTTACAATATTTTTATCAGTACTAATTTGAAGGTTATCATTTTTTTCATAAATTATGTTGCATTTCCTTCTTTGTCCCAAATTACAACAGACTTGTGAGCATTTCTCAAAAAATGTTCCTTCATTCCAGGGATGTTTATAAGCGTTGTTGAAAAAGAAAAATGTTTCCTGGTGAACAAAACTTGGGGAAATGCTAGAAAAACAAGTTGGTTTCTCCTCTATAGAATCATTTAACCTGGTAATATTCATCGTGTATGCAGTATTTTCCCATAAAACTTTCTTTATTCACAGAGAATCTCTCAGGACTAGGTTTTGGGGAAAATGCTTTGGGAAATGGTGTCCTAAATTTCTTAAACAAGAACTGTAGAAGAGAAGAGAGCAGATACATATCTTGAAACAAAAATTGATACACATGATCTGACATGTTCTTTGGTAATAAGACATTTTGAAATTGAATCTGCCTCAAATAATTCAGAACTTTTGATCAATGTGTACCTCATGCCATAAGGATGATGGGGGACAGCACAGCCTTTCCCAGGCAACCACTTAAAAACAAGAGTCTTTGATGTTGTTGTCCTCAGTTGGCAACATCATCGAAAAAGTGGGTGCACAATACTGAAAATGGGGTAATCCAGACCAGTCCTGTAATTCTACCACTGTTGCTGAGGGAGTTATGAGATTTGGAACAAAAACCATGGGGCCTTTTAGAAATAGGCATGATGTTAAATTGCATTAGAGATAAGTAGGCAACATCTAAAGTGTGGGACAGCTGTTGTGGCTGGTACTGCTCAGTGGACAGGGAGAACTATTGGATCATCTCCTGGGTTAACATCTGTGTAGCCAACTATTAAGAAGGATTCACATTCCTGTTGTTCCCATTCAAAGCATCCACTAATTCACTCCATAAATACTTACTGGATGCCTGCAAATTAGTAAATACTGTTCTGGTCACTTGGGCTAGAGCAGTGACAAAATAGATAAAGTCCCTGATCTAAAAGGTTTACTGTCTAGTTTAATCTATATAGTGCCCCCATTTAATAGATGAGAAAGCTACTCTAAGAGATTTTAAGAGATTGAAACTGTAGATTTTTAAGACTGGAGTACCTTAGAAAACATTTTTATTCAAACTCTGCATGTGACTCATGAAGAAATACATTTAAAGGGTACTCCTTTTTATTAGAAATAGTGACAGGGGCGCCTGGGTGGCTCAGTCAGTTAAGCGTCCGACTTCAGCTCAGGTCACGATCTCGCCGTCCGTGGGTTCGAGTCCCACGTCGGGCTCTGAGCTAATGGCTCAGAGCCTGGAGCCTGTTTCCGATTCTGTGTCTCCCTCTCTCTCTGCCCCTCCCCCGTTCATGCTCTGCCTCTCTCTGTCTCAAAAATAAATAAACGTTAAAAAAAAAATTAAAAAAATAAATAAATAAGGCAATCTTAAAAAAAAAAAAAAAAGAAAAGAAAAAGAAATAGTGACAGCTAGGACCAAAAGCCAGGTCTTCTACCTTCCAACTCTGGTCTCTCCCGGTTACCATATGCCGCTTAGAGAATTGACCTGGATGTGTACGAGGTAGGCCCTCGATAGAGGTGTGATTCTCAGACAGTGGGCACATTCTCTGTCCTAACACAGTTGGAATTTGACACTGTCAGCTCAAGCTGCTAACTGAAAATCCAAAAGCAGCAGCGGCTTAAGGACCATGCCAAAGAGTATTTTGCAGGGTAAAAGGGGGCAGGGATCCCCATCAACTGAGAAGGATGAGATAAATGGTCCCAGAACTCTTACTTGCATCTTGTTGGATTATGAAAGCACAGTGGATGTGCTCCAATTTAAACTTGGCCAGACACTGGGGGATTAAGTTTCATGACACAGGAGGTTGGTATTGTAATCTTTGTAGGTTCTCCGTGAGAAGATGGAACTCTTATATGTCATTACATGTAAGGAAGTGATTTAAGGACCATATTTCTGTTACAAACAGTATTAGAAATAAGTATTTCATTTCCCCTTGATTGCAACACTAAATCTAAGAATGTCAAGGGAGAGAATGTACTTTATGGAATGCAGAAAACTTAGTCAAAAAAACCCTAATTGGTAAAAGTATATCAAAGAAAGCATATAAAAAAACCCCAGCAGACATTTCATATTTCAAATTTATTTATTTAAAAATATTTTTTAATGTTTATTTATTTTTGAGAGAGAGAAAGAGAGAGAGAGCATGAGCAGGGGAGGGACAGAGAGAGAGGTAGACACCGAATCTGACGCAGGCTCCAGGCTCTGAGCTGTCAGCACAGAGCCCGACACGGGGCTCGAACCCACGAACTAGGAGATCATGACCTGAGCCGAGGTCAGACGCTTAACTGACTGAGCCACGCAGGCACCCCATCACATTTCAATTTTTTATTTGAATTATCTAAATGGATATTTGATTGAATGCATGAAAGAGAGGTTAGATTAATATTAATAAACAGGCATGTATTAAGCATCTAGTGTACAAAACATCATTAGATAGTAAGAAATACATCTTAAAGGTGAATAAATCTTGATCCCTGAGAGATGGTGAATCCGGCAACACAAGGGATGAAAATTGTCATCTTCATTAAGAAGCATGACATGTTTGGGAGAACAAAACTATTTCTCACTATGGGAAATATAATCATAAAAGAGCAAGCAAACATTTGTTGCCTATGAGAATGTTGGGTCTTAAGAACCTGGTTAGGAATGTGCCACAAAATTATGGAATTACATGATTTACCTTTTGGAAACTTAATTTGGTATGGATGGTATGATTCAAACTACCATTTGCAGTATGATCTATAATAATAGATGTTATTTTTTGAGATGATGTTATATTGGCCCGGATCCTTCTGAAGTTGGTTCTGACATTTATAAGGGAGCAGTTAGCTCCTTTGCAGACAGCAAGCTCACCATCCTTGCATACTTGTATCTAAAATAGTCCTAAAATTCTCTTTATTGCCACTACACTGTTTCCCAAAATGAAGCATGAGATCATGGTAGTATTTAGTTATTGGTTCAGTTTCCTGTCTTCTTAGATCTTTTTAAAGCTCATATGTCCTTACAGAATGACCTCCTAGCTTAATGCCTGATCATGTGATCAGCTATTTACAAAGTACTGCTGTTCTAATTTGATTCCTTTTGATAACATAAGAGAACATTTAGTTGTATGGTCTGTGGTAAGTATAATTTATTTCATACTCTCAGAGTTCTGAGATTGCAATGGCAGAAAGCAGACCAACTAAATAGCAACATTGCATGAGAAATTAAATCAGCCTTTCTGTAAAGGAATTTCTTCCAACTATTTCCCCTTATTGATTATATAGGTCTAAATGAAATAGACAAAAAAACAAAATTCAGCCGGTGAATGTGCTAAGCCACGCTTTGTCAATTTTATTATAAAAATATGTTAAATGTCTGTGTATTGTGTATATCACATCTTACTTGTGTAGGAGTATGTACACTTTAGAATACAGTCAAAAAATTTTTTACTGATAGTATTTATAGTATTAGTTACTAAAATCCTTACCCCAGAGCTCACAGCTAAAGATTCCTTTAAGGCAAATGTGCTGAACACCAGTCCCCAACTTTATTGCAAACTTATTATGCATACATAACCATTCCACACTCTTGCAAGATACAAGTCACTACTCCTCAATAACGTTCTTACACACAACTCTGCTTTTCTGTCTCTACAGGAGTGAAATATCTTCCTGAGTTTGCATTATCTTGTTTTGTGAAAGTTTTGTGAATTTTACCTATGACCACAGAGAATTGGTTGTGATTTTACTGAAAACTGTAGCACATTATTCTTATGCAAGTCTCCATGAGTGGCTATTTTTGTTCTCAGTTCTCAACAGGAACAAGTAAATACTGCGGTATGAGTTATTTTTAAGGGCTTTTAAATAGTGTTTGTTATTTCAAGGCATTAATGAGTAAAACTTCTTAGAAAATACTGGTCAGTTGTGTTTATTGCTTTATGTCAACACGCTTGTCATTTTGAGAAAGTGTCATAATCCTAGAAGAAGATGGTTTGCACTCCTTGAGTCTGATTCTAATCTGAGAAGTGTTCTGTGTATCCCTGCATATCTCGCAAAGGATCTGTGGCTGCACATCTGTAAGCATCTTGCTTCTTACAGCAGAGCACACGCATGTTGGGAAGGCTTAGGTTCTTTTCTTCAGCAGTGCATTTGCAAATTGGGTAGCTAATAGGAAAGAGTGGAAGAGTCCATACCCACCTGTAGTTTTTTTTTTTTTTTTCTTCTCTTTTTTCCTCTCTGCACTCTTTATATTGTTGACATATTTAGGTTAAGCCAGTTTTATTTAATGGTATGGACTGAACACAGAGATATGGACTCCAGGCCTGCACTTGCCCACAAGCGGTTATTAGACCTTAAATGTAAACTTCTTGAGCCCCAGTGTCATCATTGTGTGAAGTGAGAGATTTGCAAACTGGTGGTTCACAGCTTAAATCTAATGTGCACAGGTGTTTGGTTTGGGTCACATAATCACTTTAAAAGTCAGGAGATTTTATATATGATTCTTAATGTCTCTTACCAAATGGGAAGATTTGGCAACATGGAGCCTTCATTCTCAAGCAGCACCAATTTTCTGGGCCTAGTTTGCTATCCTTGCACTTGACTGGGTTTTGTTCCCTTGATCTAAAATGGTACGACTTTTTAGGTTTTGTTTCAAGAAATTTTGTGGGAAAAATTTAGTTCCTTTTAAAATTCATTAGACATGTTACTTTCCTTTCTACCTTATAAGGCCTTAGTTTTCCTTTGGTTCCTTTCTGTCCTGACACTCTTACAAAGGATACAGTACCCCACTTGTGTCTGTTCTGTCCTACCCATGTATGGCCTGTCCCTGTCTGCCACCTCTTTAGGGCAATGGTTGAGGGGAATAACCTTGGCTTTATTTTTCATACCCCCATTTAACTTTTCTCTTTTCATAGTTTGCTTCCAGATGGATAATGTAAAATGATTTATCATTGCTTCTGTGGAAATTAGAGAAACAATGACTTTCTACTCATGAAATTCAGAAAGTATGTGGAACTGAGAATAAAACAGTAAATCTCACTTTCTGAAGCTGTACTTGTTCATATTTTTTGGTTACCACACTGTATCTAATGAGATTCTTGCAAAGCAATGCTATGCATGCAACAATTCTCCTATAACTCTCTTTGGAGACAGAGTCCAGCTGCTGTGGTGAGGGTTAGTTGCTTCTTATGGCTTGGGATCATCTTTCATTAACAATCACAGATGGTAGTGTATCCATCTTGGTATAAGAACTGATGTAAGCTTTGGTCAGGCAAAGGAGGACTGTATGAACATGAAGAGCTTCTTCAAGCACCACATCCCTGAATCATGTCCAATGGTCATGTATCTTCAGTTGAATCCTCATCCCTGATTCTTGGGGAGAATCAATATAGTCAACGAAAATCCAGGGTAGGAAGATAACCTTGGATCTATAAGGGGGCTTGTGGAGAATGATGAATGCAATATTTATTTCTAATTGTTTTATTAAGAGTTGAATTTGTATAGCTAAAATAGCATTAGAGAGATGGTTTAGAAAAGACAATTGCCTATTTGCTAAAATAAAGCCTCATTTTTTTTTTTTAATTAGGTTCTTACAACATGGCTACTCTTCAACAGCTTTAGAGAAAAGCAAATGTTCCTTATTATCAAATGTGATCCTTGAGCTTGGTTATTGACAGCTAAGGACCATCTAAAGATAGCACACATTTTGCAAGATTATTCTCTTTTACCTGCTGATTGAATTGTGAAAACTCTGAGCCCAAATGCAAATTTCCCTGTTCCTGTTTTACTGGATAGGCTCCCAAGACTAAGACTAGAGGTAATACAAATTAGAGAATTTCCACCAGTTGATTCAAGGAAATAGCTAGCTTGAAAAATAAACCTGTTAGCAGTGAGGTTTTGTAGAAAAATACAAAAGTAGGAGCTTTGATTCAGTTAAGGAGCATTGGGGGCAACACGATTCCTTTTATAGAGCTATTACTCAACCTATGAAGTAGATTGACTAGATTCTCAATTTGTGAGCTTATTCTCTCTTTTCCTCCTCATCTTTTGTCTGGCTTCTCTTTGCTCAAGGTGGCCTACTGAAAGTAGGGCAGAACACCTTAGGGTAGACCCTCTACCTCTGCTTTTGCAGTATGCATTTCCCTAAGTCCCTCACTGGGAGATGCATTCCAAAATAATGTTGAAAGCAGAAGGGGGTACATTTTGTGAGGCACACAGGCAGTGAATAACTTTGGGCAGAAAAGGCTGATGAATTGATCTCTACTTCATTTCTGAGTAAATTTTTAAGAATTCCGTGGAAAGTGAAAACTCAGACATGATTCCACAAAAGACAAAGATGTCTGGAAGAAGGCATTCTTATGGATGTTAATCTCAACTTTTTTCATATCTGGTCATGATTTGGCTCTGGAAGTTCCTTAATAATATAGACAATTTGGTAAAATTTTATAACAAGTTTCTACCTGGTGTCGTTGAAGACCTCATGATCTGCTGTAGGATTATCATCTGCCAAACTATGCAAGGAAGGTAACAATCAGTCCTGGGTAAACATTTAAAAGTGCTTTATGAATAAGCAATTAAAAAATTGAGGAAGGGCTGAATACTATTTTATAAGCTTCGTTTATATTTAAGTTTCAGAGGGGACTTGGGGGCAGATGGACCAACGCCTTCATTTTACAGATGAGAAAACTGAGGACCAACGAATGTCAATGCCATAATTTAGGTTACATAACTTTGTAGCTGCAGAACCAGAATGAATTCTTGATTCCCAGCCCAAGGCTTTGTTATTAGGGCATGCTGCCTTAGATTTTCCCACCAGATCAAGCTGCTGGCTTGGGTAGAATTCTAATAATTGATATTTCATTTTTGATAAAAGTTTGTTTTGTGAAGCCTGCATCACATTATGTCCTTTCAGCACTGTAAAAAGGAGCTTAATTTGAATGTCCTTGTAGCATACTGCACCAACTAAGTGTACCAGCTTAGCCAGTACAGTATTATCACCAGGCTCCAAGAACACTGTGTAACTTTTCCCACCTGATGCTAGACCCTATCTGTCATGTTCAGCTTCAGTTTTGAAAAGCTGCCCAATTCTTCCTGTATCTGACTAATCTTACAGAAAGATGCTGCCTTTAGTGTATGGTAATTTTCAAGGAATCCTCCGCCCAAAACCTGCTTCAAATTAATGCACATAAGTAAATGGAGTTATGTTTTTCATAGAAAACATTGGCATAAATAACAAAACATATATAACAAATTAGTTGACCGTTATGTTGAGACATCTAAGTTTACATAAAAATTGCTGTTGTACTAAATCATGGAGCCAAAGTCAAGTATGTATATGAGACCTAGACTTTGGATTGCTTTTTTTTCATTAAATGCTTTATTTATTTATTTATTTATTGAAAAAGAGAGAGAGCACGAGGGAAGGGCAGAGAGAGAATCTCAAATAGGCTCCATGCTCAGCACAGAGCCCGACATGGGGCTGGAACCCACGAACTTTGAGATCATGACCTGAGCCAAAATCAAGAGCTGGGAACTCAACTAATTGAGCCACCCAGGTGCCCCAAGACCTAACTAGCCTTTGGATTTCTTAAGCTCCCTGTCTGAATGTTAGGCATCATGGAACTGTCATAATTGTCATTTTGGGTATCCAACTTTATTTATTTATTTATTTATTTACTTTTAAGATTTATGAAGTCAGACTGCTCAGTGGGAAAAAAAAATTCTTCTTTAAGAAAAAAAATGGGGAGATCTGAACATGGAGAAGGCCCATCAGAAAATATCTGTGACTCAAAGACTATCTTTGAGTATTATTTCTGGGCCTGAGTGATCTTCATGGGTTTTGGGTGTCACAAATGTCATGGCCTGGGAGAAGGAAAAGATAGTGATGGAGGATTTAAAAACAAACAAACAGACAAAAAAACAGAACACAAAAAAAGCAAAGGAGAGAGTAAAAGGAGAGAATGGGAGTGGCAGAGTACTTCCAGAAATGATTCCAAATATGTATGTATGTGCTGTGTTCTCGCTCAGGTTTTTTTAAATTTTTTTTTTAATGTTTATTTATTTTTTGAGAGAGAGAGACAGAGTGTGAGCAGGGGAAGGGCAGAATCCAAAGCAGGCTCCAGGCTCTGATCTGTTAGCACAGAGCCCAACATGGGGCTTGAACTCACGAACCACGAGATCATGATCTGAGTTGAAGTCAGATGCTTAACCGGCTGAGTCACACAGGCACCCCCCCCCTTTTTTTTAAACAGCTTTATTGAGTTATACTTTACTTACGTAAAACTTCATCTGTGGCAATTATACGATTCAATAATTTTAAGCACTTTGAGTTTTTCATTTAAGTTTGTCACTTGGCCTCCATTGTGTCTAATGAAAGATTAGTAATTAATTGCATTTTCTCTTCTCCTTTGTCAAGTTCCCACATTTTTCTTCCATATTACATTTTCAGGTTAAACCTTCTAGTGAAGTTTTCATTTCAGTTACTGTAGTTTCAACTCTTGAATTTCTACTTGGCTCTTTTATAATTTGTGTCTTTTTATTGAGATTCTCTATTTACTGAATCATTGTCATCATATTTTCCTTTAATTCTTGTTTCCTTTCATTCTTTGAATATATTTATACCACTTGTAAGTCTTTGTCTGCTAAATCCAACATCTGGATTCCCTCAGATGTGTCAATAATGTCTTTTGACTACTTTCCTCCCTGCTTGCCCCACCCCCCATTCCAAGTATGGGTCATAATTTCTTGTTTCTTTGCATGTCTCATAATTCATAATTTCATTGTTGAATATTGGATATTTTAGATAATCTCTTATAGCAATTCTGGATTCTGACTTTTCCCCCTGAAGGATTTGTTGTTTGTTTAATAAATTGCCTGGTCTAAACCTATGAAGTCTGTCTCCTCTGCAGTGTGTGGCCTTTGATGTTTCTATTCTGTTTCTTTTTCTTCTTCTTCTTCTCCTTTTTCTCCTTTCCCTCTCCCTCTCCTTCTCTCTCCTGCCCCCTTCCCCTTCCTTTTCCCTTCCCCCACCCCTTCCCCTTCTTTGCTTTCTTCTTCTTCTTCTTCTTGTTTTTATTCTTAAGTCTAACTTTCTAAGGATCATCTTTGTGCCTAAATTTCTTAGTGTTAGTCAACAATTGGTCAGAGACTATGCTCAAATACCTTGAATCAGTATGGATTCTGTTCCTTGCTGATGGATCGGTGTAGGCCTGGGAGTATATTCAAACTTCAGGTCACTTTCAAGTCTGCATCATCTTTTGCCTTCTGCTAACCTCTCTTGAATCTCCTTTTCATATGCCCAAACTCAGCTCTGTCAACTAGGAACAGTGTGGGTGGCTGTGTATGTGCCCAGCCTCTGGTAAATTTAGGATATTTGAATCACATCCCCTCTGGATGTCTCATATCCCACAACTACCTCTAAAAACTCTGGC
Organism: Prionailurus bengalensis; assembly: GCF_016509475.1. Taxonomy (NCBI): domain Eukaryota; kingdom Metazoa; phylum Chordata; class Mammalia; order Carnivora; family Felidae; genus Prionailurus; species Prionailurus bengalensis. The sequence goes on along the minus strand of NC_057345.1, from coordinate 139,385,685 downwards.
TACTCTACCAATCCAATGCTTGCCCCAAACAGGCAAGCTCAGGCTAATGGAGACCTGGCCCTCCCTTGCCACCAGATCTCCTTTTAAATTAACTATGCTCCAAATCAAGTGAATCCCCTACAGCAGCAGCAGCAAAGCTTATTATTTTCACAGCCAGTCCCACTCTGGTTGTACTACTAGTCTGAGAACTGAAGGAGAGATGATTGTAGCCTCGGGCAAAATGCACAGACTTGTGCTGTCCTTACCCAAAGTTTAGTAGTTGTCATGAATAAATGCCTCTCAGTTTGTTATATGTCTTTGGTCAAATTCCAGAGTGCTGAGATGATTGGTTTTGACTATTTTGTCCAGCTTTATAGTTGCTTTTGGGAGAGAGAATTTTTTGAGTGTTTTTTTTTTCTTTTACTCTTGACTTATTTTATTCTGTCACAGTAGAAGTCAGAAGTCTCCTAAACTTTAATGACAATATCTTCATTGAAGATAAGCAGCCCATACCCTTTGCATGTGGATATAAAAGCTCAGCACATATTCCAAAGGTCATGCACTATATTTTATAGTATGCCGCCAAATAGGTAATATTCTGTCCACCACCCATCTTTTAAGAAGCAGACAGGTTTGAGGTCTACCCACACCTCTTCCCCTATGTTCTGGTGAATAAGCATTAAGTGTTTTCATACCTGAATGCGGATAACCAAGGTGCAGAGGATTATTCTTCTCCTTGGCAATAATAGTAGTCATGTAGTTTTCAGGTTGGGAGATTGACAATGGAAGGACATTATCTTTCTGCCTCCTTAGTAATAAATATTTAGAAAGTAGTAAGAATGTTACAATGTAGTGAGTGCTTACTATGTGCCAGGTAAGCATTGTTAAGCATTCATTGTTAAGCATTTCACAACTTGTGTATCGTTATCTTCATTATGAGGCTTAGAAAAGTTAAGTAACTTGCCTGAGGTCACTCAGCCAGTAAATTGTGGAGAAAGGATTCAAATCCAGGTCAGTTGGATACCTAATTCCATGTTATTAATGAGCAGGCTGTACTCCTTTGGGGCATCACTACTCCCAGACATCAAGCCAACAAAATGAGGTTTACATTTGTTTTGAGAGACTGGCTTCCAATAAGGTGGCATTGCTGATGATCTGTCCATGGTGATTCTTGTCTGTTTCAACTGAAACATTCCTTCTTAAGCCCTTCTTTACTGGCTCACTAAATTTACTTGTAAGTTAGGTAATGGAGGAGTGGTTCAAGGAATTGTGCTTAACAACTGATTATTTTTCTAAATCTTTAATTTTCTCATCTTGTCACAGTTTGGGTCCCCTGGGAAGTAGTATCTAAAATGGAGATTAGTATATAACATGCATGAGAGAGCGCTCTTGAGATCAATACCTTTTGAAGGGACTGGAAGGGGGCAGAATTGGGCAGAGGAAAGAAACTGAGCTATGATGGAATTTCAACAGAGTTCAGACAGCCCTATGGGTAGTTTTGAAGCTAGGATACCTTTTCAGAATTTGGGGGTAGTGTCTGGGCCTTTCATACCCACAAAGATCTATCATTGGATATGGGCCACCTGGGGGGATGGGGTGTGACTTGGGGTGAGGTGGCATTCTTCAGCTGATGTAAGCCTGGAAGGGGGTTGACCCCCGAGAGTTATCAGCCAGCAGCACTTGCTCCCAGCTGGGGAAAGTACATACTTTGTTCCTTAAGGAAGATACGGCAGTTTGTTGGAGTACCCTGCCCAACCATTTTTATTCAAATATTTTTTCTGTAATTATTACTTTTTTAATTGGGCAAAATTGTTTATGGGAGAAATTATTTTTTTGTGGTTGTTGAGCTATAATTGACATAATATTGTATTTGTTTAGGTGTGCAATATAATGATTTGGTATATGTGTATATTGTAATTCTTTATTCTTTTGCTTATTCAAGCAACATACAATTTTTAAGTGTAAAAATTTCACACAGCACTATGTGAGAGGCTGAAGATATGAAAATGAAAAATATCTACAGAGTTCCTGTTCTTATAATGTTTATAGCTTGGGGGAGGCTATTTGTATTTAATTTTCTTCCTTGAAGTCTCTTGTTTAATCAGAACTTGGTTCTAGGTCAGTAACTCAATGTGGCCTAATTGAAGCCAATTTTAATCTCTCATCCAAGCCTTAAGCATTTGGTTGTTGTTTCCCAAATTCTTTTAAATTAGAGGATATCTTTCTTAGAAATACACTAGACAATGTTTAGAAGTTTTTACCATTTGTAAAGTTACAATTACCAGTTTAATGGGCTGTGAGCTGAGGGAAAGGAGCCTCTGTATTTTAAAAAAGGCATTAAAAATTAATTATAATTTTTGACAGAAAGTGGTGATAGCAGCAGTTGAATTTGTTGCTCAAGATTTTCCTAGCTTCTTAGTGTTATCCTATTATCCTTAAAAAAGAAATAGTGTGTTTTAATTGTAATTACTTTTGATAATTTTTTTACCCTAGGAGGTAAATTATTAATTAGGGCGTGCATTATAAATTACTTTTTTATTAGGTGATTTCTGTCTGACAATAGTTTCTAGCTTTTTTTTAATTAAACTATGTCTCTAGGATTTATTATTAATAGCTTTGGGCTCTATTAAGAGGGAGGCTAATCTGATTTCCACCTTATGACCCCACATATACCTGGAAAATGATTCCACCCAGCTGAGATAACTGGTAAATTATGTGTGTCCGATACCAATGGCTCTGGGTGAGGAATCATTTTTAAATGAATATTTCCTTCTCACATGTTTTCATCATGGTCTTTCACTATAGATTTTAAGTTAATTTGCCTCACCATTACACATGTGTCAGGAGGAATAGGTCTTTAAAAAACTAATCCAGGCATAAAAAGATATCAGGGAGAGAACAAGAAAACTCAATGTAGGATCAACTCCAAGCGATAAAACAAATGAATGAATGGATCACCAATAACGTTACCATTTATGTATAAATGGGGTACCTTGGCTAAAACTGAGTCCTAAGACTATTTTCTCTTCTGAAATTTCATAGGTATAAGTGAAAAAAACAAAAACAAAACCAAACCACAATCCATAAAAACATCCAACAACAAAACTGCTATGAAGATAGGATTATTTAAAAGAATAAATTAGTTTTTTATTCAGTTTACCCTTTGAGCAAACAATCTTTTGTTCTGAGAAATCCTTTGAAAGAATGGGGTCTTAGAGGAATATCTGTTTCATGTAGGTTTGGAACAGAGCCTCATAACCAAACTCTTTAATATTTCTACACTTAAGTAGATGAATAAAGACCATATGTAGCTGCAGTCTGTTCAGGTCAGATTTGCTACCTAATGAGTCAGCCCCAAACTTAGGAAAAGATATTTGATTTTTAGAGATCTTTGGATTTCAGAATTGTGGGTAAGAGACTGTGAACCTGTACCAGCGAGGTACCTGTCTCTCAGAAAACTAGAGTCATTTATTTCCGGGAAAATATTTTGAGACTTCACCTCTCAAATAATTGAATTAACCTTGGAGGCAAGTGAAGTCTTTTGATATGGGTACTGGTACCCTTCTTTATTTGGGGGTGGGTGAGGATAGGGTCTGCAGCCTCAGAGTTGACTTTTCCCCTCACTCCCTAAATGAAGCCTGAATGTTTGTTTTACCCATGTGCACATAGCTCTCTGTTAGGTTTCCTACTCAGAGACTTCCAATCTCCCAAGTAGATTGGTTTGTGCTGCAGCAGCAAAAGAACCCTTAGCAGCTCTTTCATCCTTTTTTCTTAAGTGTGACCGGACAGGGGACCTGGGTGGCTCAGTTGGTTGGGCATCCGACTTCGACTCAGGTCATGATCTCGCAGTTCGTGGGGCTCTGTGCTGACAGCTCCGAGCCTGGAGCCTGCATCAGGTTCTGTGTCCCCCCCGTCTCTCCGCCCCACCCATGCTTGTACTCTGTCTCTCTCTGTCTTTCAAAAATGAATAAACATACAAAAAAAAAAATTAAGTGTGACCGGACAGCCAAGGAACACAGAGAAATCTAGCACCATGAGAAAGAAGGACCAAGATAAACAGACAAAAAAAACTAAACCTGAAGGAAACCAAGATCATTTAGGAAACAGAATAAAACTTAAAAAAAAACACTCATAGTCAAGAAAATATTACATAAAATAAGAGCAATCAGAGAAGTAAGAGCTCTTAAAGAATAAAAATATTATTGCCTATATAAAAAGACTTTAGTTCAAGAGCTGGAAAATGAGGTAGAGGAAATCTCCTGGAATGTGAAACAGTAATACAAAGAAATGGAGTATATGAAAATGCATGAGATAAGAGACAAAACCTGGAGGTCCAACATCTTCTGAGAAAAAGAACAGGGAATGTGAATGGGGAGGAAATAATCAAAGCAATTAAGAGAAAAATAGGTTCCCAGAGTTGCAACACATGAACGTTCAACCTGAAAGGGCGTACCCCGTGAGTGAAAAAATGTCTCTGTTCAGAGTACTGAGGAGGACCAAGAGGAAGAGTGAGGCCTGGAGTCTCTCTTTGGAGAGCCCAGAAGTAGGTGGGGGTGAGACCTGTCCCTTTTGGTGGATTGTTCTGAATCCTATTTGTAGAGGAAATTGTGATTTATTTCTCTATATCATTCTGACCAAATGGTGGTGGTGGTGGTGCTGGGGTGAGAGAAAGTGCAGCACATCTTTTTCTACCAGGAAAATACAAAATGTTAGAGTCAGATTCTGCTAGCATTTATTAAGGCACTTTATTTTTTTTAAATTGTATTTATTTATTTTGAGAGAAACAGAGATAGCACACAAGCAGGGGAGGGACAGAGAGAGAGAGAGAGAGAGAGAGAGGAAATCCCAAGCAGGCTCTGCACTGTCAACATGGAGCCCCAAGTGGGGCTCGAACTCATGAACCATGAGATCACAACCTGAGGTGAAATCAAGTGAGCCAACTCTGAGCCACCCAGGCACCCCTATTAAGGCACTTTAAAAAAGAGCTTTGAGTGCCCTTATTAATTCAAGAGTACAGGGGAAAAAATAGATTATATTATAGAATGTGTTCATGGTCTCATTCATTGGTACACACATGAGAATTTAGAAAGTAATCTAGAAGGATATATTCCATCTCTCGGTGGGACGATGGGTGCCTTTTATTTTCTTCTTTTAATTTCCTTTATTTTATGAAATAAGTGTACACTTGTTTCACAAATTTAAAAAATACCAAACTTGCTTCCATTTGTCTGTGTGTGTGTGTGTGTGTGTGTGTGTAGGGGTGGGGGGGGGGACTTTTTATATTTAAATTTCAAATATCCCCAGAGAAGGTAAAAATCTGAGGAAAGTAGCTTGTGAAGGTAAGAATAGGAGAAGCACCTTAGGGTGTTGAGAAAGATGGCCTGGAGGGGGAGAAACTGACTGGAGGGGGAGAATAAGGAGGTTGTAAAACCCGGAAGGTTAAGCTAAAGATAAGCTTCATCTACCTCCTGGTTCATGCAAGACCTGTCTTAACAAATTTCTGAACCGAGATACATAATTTTCTTACACTGATGACACGTTGCTTGAGGGCTGATGCTATCCAAGATTACTAAAGGGCAGAAGAAACAGAAACAGATCTGGAAAGAGTCTGGCCAGGGCTCAGCTGTGAGAGCGAAGGGAAGGAGCCCAGGGCTTACAGTGAGGTAGTTGGGGCATTCTCTGAGTGCAGAGATCTTTCAACTTCTCTTAAATTCATTTAAAAATAGATACACAATGCTTTGCTGACCATTCCAGTGTCCTTAAAGAATAAATCTGTGGCCATTGTCCCTATTGTCATCGTGAAGATGCATTTGCTCTCAATTGATCCATGAAGAGGGCTATTCTGGGCACTTTAAAAAGCAGGTTAATAAAGTAGAAATGGTTTCTTTTTCTCTAAGAGCTTGCAGATTGTGAGAGAGAATAGTTTAAAAGCTTACTTTGTGTAAAAACAGAAATTATAGAACGTAGCTTCTCACAGTGAAGTGCTGAACGACCATGTGATGATCCAATTGGTTAAAAACACCCCTTAATTGAGTTTAGGTCACTAACTTTGGCATTGCCCCCCACGGTAGCCCAAATTTCAAGAATATTCAATATTAAATGCATCCAGATTAATTTAATAATCCATTTAAAATAACAATGATGGAGAATTGTCATAAAATTTTCCATCCAGGTTAAATTTTTTTCTCCAAAAGAGCATTATGTTTATAAGATTAAAAACAAATAATTCAAGCTCTAAAAGTTACTTTTCTCTACAAAAAAACTATTGTGAAATTCTATTTTTTTTTTCAAAGCAGAGAGTAACAAAAGCAGGGGGAAGGTAGGAAAGGAACAGAAAAGTGGATTTAAGAGATAATGTATTGCATTTAAAGAATTTGAATGCCATTACTTTTCATCACTTAACTTTTCAAAGAACACTTTCAGCTTCCTTATTTGCATGTTTCATTGTTTTCCAGCCTTTAAGCACTGTATGTTTAAAATGCAAATGGAATAATATAAGAATAATGAGAAGTAATACTTGGAAATGTTCTGTGAAAATGTTGAAAGAGGGCCTGGTTTCCATCTGATTGAAAGGAGGTGAGGCTTGAGAGAGCAATCAGACTGGATATATTTTACCTTAAGGTCTAACTAGTAGCCCATTGCTAGCCCTCTTTCTCTTGTGTACTGTTGAAAATTAGTTAACATTTCCTTTTTCATGACTCTCTTATTATTTATCTATTTCTCTTATTCTTCACATTAGGTACCTATCAATCAGTTAACCTCAATTCAATGAACATTTATTGAGCACTTATTAACTAGTCATTGTCATATCTGGAATGTAGAATCAATAGTTCTCTATTAAGAAAAGCAGGGTTTGGATAAGGGACAAACATGGGGAAACATTTGTCAGCCTCCTGCTCCACCCCTTTTGATATCTGACTCTCCACTGGATGGGCTAAAAAATCTGACGTCTTGGGTTGGAGTCCTGCATTGCCATTTCTCAAACATGCTACTTACCTTCTCTGAGCCTCCATCTCCTCACCTGTAAAAGGGAATGATAACATCTTTGGTGGCTGTGATGACTGAGACAATACAAATAAGATGCTTATAGCAATAGCGCAGATGATCTCTTTCCTTTGGTTTGTGATGCAACAAAGAAAGTGTAGGGTGACCAGACATCATAGTTTGCCTGAGACTGATGAATTTCCTGGGACATGGTTCTGTCAGTTTTAAAATGGAATGGTGCCAGACAAATCTGGATGAAGTTGTCAGCCTAGAGACAGAAGGATGTGTATTCAGTTAGTCTTAATCCCAACTTGAATAAATCAAATTACATGCTAGAAGAACAAAGTTATACTGGGGCATAGAGCAGAGCATAGCAAATTCCTTCGCAAAGAAGAAGGAAAGAGCATTTCATACAGAGGGAGCTGAAGAAGCAAAGGCATGGAGGTAAGAGACTACATGGCCTGCTTGCAGAGGCCTTAAGCAATCTCCTGCGGGAAGCATAAGGGCGTATGAGTTAGTGAGTTAAAGGTTAGTTAATGAGTTAAAGGTTCAAAAGAGTACGGTATGGTCAGACTATCTGAGGCCTTGAGTGTTATGCTGAGGACCATGGAGTTGTTCAGAAGTAATGGGGAGATGGCCATCAAGGGGGATGGGATAGAGGTATGACATATACTTCTCAAGCCTCAGTTTAATTCTGCAAGAGAAAGCACTCATGTGACCTCTTCAAATAGATTAAAATGAGCATTTTGTCTATAGCTTTCATTGTATTATCAAGTAATCACAAATTTTCTGTTATACCAAGTATTTAAGGTGGCTCTCCTTATACGATGGCATGTAGAAGGTACAAAGTCATTTTTGCTTCCTTCCACATTCAAACTTAGGGTCATTTGACTCTCCTCTTCCCATTATCCTCCTCATCTAATCAGGTGGCACAATATGTTGGTTTTTGTCTTCACAGCCGAATTTTCTTCCTCTCCATGCCCTCACTTAGGCTCTAGATATGTTCCCCTAGATTCAACAAACCATCACATGTGGCCCATGCTCCCAGCCTCTCTCTAGATATAAACATTCATGAATATTGTGCCCAATTAATCTTGTTAAACAATATTTTTGTCATGTCACTTTCTTATTCAAGAACCTATCATGATTTCCTACTAACACTTGGATCTAGGCCACTTTTGTCAGCCTGCCTTTAATATTTCTTCATCAATGGGCCGTTTCCCTACAACTACTCAGGTTCTCAGAAACCATTTGTGCTATTCACATCCACTTGCTTTTCGCCTTTTTGTTTTGTCTCGTTTGTTTTTGTTTTTAAATTTTCAGTTGTGGTAAAATACACATAACACAAAATTTGCCATCATAAGCATTTTTAGGTGTACAATTCAGGAGTGTTAAATATATTCACATTGTTGCACAACCACAAATCTCTAGAAACTTTTCATCTCTTTTTGCCTTTAACACCAGGCCTTATTCACAAATCCAGCCCCTCCATCTGTTTCAAACCACTTGCCACGCATGGAATTGAGCTTCTTTTCTTTCTCTCTTACTGTTTAAATCCACAGCCAAACTCCAAGAAGAGAAATCCTATGTAAAGTCTATAAAAGAAGAGGTGCTCAATAAATGGATCAAGTTCAAGTACTATTGTTATACTTAGTATTGTTATACTTTGTATTGTTATACTTTGTGTTATACTTTGTGTTAGTCATAACTTGTATGTGGAGAACAAACACATCATTAACAGGTCTCAGGCACATTGGTTATCTCAACTGGTCCTCACCACAGCCCTGTATGATAGATGCAGTAGATGCTCTTATGTGCAGTTTTCAGATGAGGAACCCGAGAATGATTAAGGTACTTGTCCAAGGTGATGCAATTAGTAAGTGACAGAGTTGGTAGTAGAATCTAAGTATTCTGACTCCTAAAACAGAACTATTTCCACATTGTTTAGCTGTATTTCTTTGAAGCATATCTTGTCTCTCCAACAAGAGTGAAAGCTCCTTGAGAGAGGGAACTTTAAGAATTATCTTCAGCAGTCCTAGTGTATGGCTGAGTCTTGGGCACAAAGGTTCTGTTTCCTGGGTACTTAGGAGCTTATTGATAATTCACCACACTGTTGTCTATGGTTTCTAAGATATTTTATACGTTTTATGTATAATCCATGTATATCCTTACATAACTCAGCAGAAGAGGCTTTCAGTTCTCACTGAATTCTTTTGGGTACATGGGAAAACTGTATCTTCCTTGCCTCCTCCTCGCATTGGGAGAGGTCATACGACAAATTCTGGCTAATAGGTTGTCAGTGGTGATGCCACAAATCTCTCCAGTCTCTTTTCTCCTGCCACCCCATCATGGAGGGAGACTTGTGTAGAGATGGTAGAGTCCAGGATCTAACTAAGCATCAGAGATGTTACCTGGAGACTTGGAGAACATCTCCCCTGGAGAGTGGCCCAGGTCTGTCACTGACCTTGTGACATAACCAACTTGTATCAGGTTAAAACACAAAGATTTTAGTTTAGTTTTTTCTTTTAACCTCAGCACAATCAAATGGCAAGCACATTAGCGTCTCAAACTCTCATCGTTGCCCTGGAAAAATCATAAGGAATTGTTCTTAATTTGTGGTTAGGAAAAAACGAGGGTACAGAAAGGTTAAAGGAATGACCTTGAGCCACTCCTCAGATCAGCCTCTTAATCCAAGTTGGTGATCTTTCCCCACATATGTAAGGACTACTATAGGAAATGTAAATCAGGTGCAGAAAAATGCAGACTGACACTCCAACCCTCTCTGCTTGTGCATAACATCCTGCAGCCCCAGTTCTCCACCCGACTTCACAGCCATCTTCCCTTTTCTTCCCTGAGGAGCCAGTTCCCTCCTTAACTGACAGCTGAAGCCTTTACCAGGGCAGACTATGTTGAAAAGGGCATTATTTATCACTGTGCTGCCAGAGTAACACCAGCCTGCACAAAGGTGTGGTTGAAGGACTGGAATGTGTACGAAAGATAGTTCCGTTGGTCTTGCATGGACTTCTCAGTCCTCATCTCCCAACCTTGCCCCGTGTGAGGAAAAGATGGGGATCAAGCTTGCTGCCTTTATAAAGAGGAGCATATCTCTAAGAAAGAAGGAGAGAGAGAGAGAGAGAGAGAGAGAGAGAGAGAGAGAGAGAGATTGCACAATCCCATAGTTTCAGTTCAGTGATGGTCATTACAGCTTTTCCATTGCTTCCATTTGAATCCTTTCCTAGTCGGGGCGCCTGGGTGGCGCAGTCGGTTAAGCGTCCGACTTCAGCCAGGTCACGATCTCGCGGTCCGTGAGTTCGAGCCCCACGTCAGGCTCTGGGCTGATGGCTCAGAGCCTGGAGCCTGTTTCCGATTCTGTGTCTCCCTCTCTCTCTGCCCCTCCCCCGTTCATGTTCTGTCTCTCTCTGTCCCAAAAATAAATAAACGTTGAAAAAAAAAAAATTGAATCCTTTCCTAGTCAAACTCATTCTTATTAATAACTCCAAATAAAATCCAATTACCAGAGTTTAGGGTCTTCTTTTCATCTTCCCAACTTTGGTTGAAATTTAGACTTTTGGCTTATTTCCCATTAGACCTTATTTCCCTAAAGTTTTACACATACACATGCACACAACTCTTACATAATATATAAAACTTCATGCACACAAAGTTTATATTATTTTTTCAAATTTTATTTCTTTTTTTTTTTGAGTTGAGTCCGGTTTTTGGAGGAGCTAGAGGGTGATGATTGAGACATTAAGCCTTGGATACAGACTAATTTTTCTATATAAATTTGCATGGCCTACCGGGAAGTTATGAATGTTTCTTTGCAGCATTATAAAGTTGAGCAGATTATTCAATTCATATTTTAGCCTCACAATTTACAACTATTAGGAAAAAGCTGAGAGGGAGGCTGAAAAGATGTTCCTTGGGGGAATTTTCATTGCTGAAATAAAAGATACCAATAGACTCACAAAAAGTTCCATAAAACAAATGGGAAAAAATGTTACACTGAAGATACAGATAATTTGGGAAGCTGCAGCCATCTGGTTATGGTCAAAATAGCTGCTTCTGATGTCCTTAGATGGTACAAATTACTGGCAGACCTCAAAAACCAAAACAGGAATCCATTTTGAGATCAGATTCCTTTTGCCTTCAAGACATGTTTATAAAGAAGTCAAGATTAGAGGAAACAGAGGAAGAACTGAAGTGTGGAGAGAACATATCACCAAATGGTTACTTAATTTGGCCAGTGATTAACATGGACTGCATTTGGAGAGAAGGCATATCCAGCCCCAAGTTTTGGCTTTTTCATTTTACTAGAGCCATCAGTGCCCCCAGCCTCCCACCCCGGAGCTATTTGGTGATCTCTTAAGAGCTGTGTTACCAGTGGCAATCAAGAGGCTTCTTCAAGGAGGGTAGCGGACATGAACCATAGAAGACATCAATTGGTGACCAGTGGACAGTTGCTTTTAAACACATAGGACTCACTCTTTGGAGGCTCCACCAAAAATGTCGGGGGAGTACTTTGCAGGGTTTGGGCAAGGAGGCTGAGAACTTCGTTTGTAGGAAATACTAATGTGATTTGAGCATTTAAAGTAGATGTACTCTTGGGGTGCCTGGATGGCTCAGTTCGTTGAGAATCTGACTCTTGATTTCGGCCCAGGCTGTGATCCCAGGGTCGTGATATTGAGCCTTGCATCTGGCTCTGTGCTGAGCACGGAGCCTGCTTAAGATTCTTTCTCTCTCTCTCTCTCTCTCCCTGTGCCTGAGTCCCTGCTTGTGACTGCTCTCTCTTTCTAAATAAAAAATTAAGAAAAATTAAAGTAAACATATTCTAAAAAATAAAAAGTAAATGTACTCTAAAAAAATAAAAAGTAAGGGAATTTAGAATTCACACTTCAACAAAACCTTACTCTTCTGGTCTCAGTATTGAACTGCTTCAAGCAGCCTATGAGGGGCTTGTTCACTGACTCTTTCTCCCTTCAGTCACTGCACAGCTAACTGTGGGACACCGTCAGCTGCTCCTTCCAACCCCATGATCCCTGGCTGTTGAGCATGGCACTTGCTTCCCCTTGTTTTTAAGCTAAGATCATCTTTCCTTTTCCTTATATCTTCTCTTCCTTCTATCTTCCTCCTAATCTCCCTCCCTAATTTCTAGGACTGGCCTCTGTTCAGGTCCCTGTTCTGATTTTCTGTTCTAGGAATCTGTGAGGTCAGAAACTAAGAAATCAAGTAGCTTCCTCAAAAGACTTGTTTTTCAGTAATGGGGAGGGAGGAATGAGGAAGAGGGGGGATATTCTAGTACGTAAAAAAAGTAATTTGCATACTTTAACAGATAATTTAAGCATGCTATTTACACAGATTTTAAAAATTATTTGAAAAAAAAATTTAAACCATTTAAAATATACTTCAGAGTAATTGCATGGAATGTTGAAGAAACAGCATCTACCTTACATTGGTTATATGCACATTGTTTTCGACTTGGTCCTTGCATTGTTCAAAACACCGAATATCTTTTTATGTCTTCAGTTGAGATGGGTATTGATGCACAATTTGTGTAAATAAAAAATCTTACTCAAACAATTACTATATAGCATCACAGAAATTCACTTGTGAGGGTCCTGGGGGCCACTTCAAAGACATAGGTGTTCATTTTCCAGATAGGCTGAAAGGGAGGCATCATTAGAAACTCTTGGCCTGTGAATTAAGGAGGGTACTTTGCATGTGTCAAGGTTCCCTGAAAGAAAACCAACAGTTGTTTCAAAATGAGTCTTAAGTGAAAACTCTCAAGGGCGGATGTTCTGATTTGTAGACGTTGATTCGCAGTCAAGCTAATCTATGTAGATGGGCTTCTAGGTAAATAAGGGAACTTATCTATAGGTGGTTAATGCTTCTGCTGAGTAATACCCAGGAAATCAGTCAAAACTGAAATGATTTTAACACATTTGGAGCTTATTTTTGCCTGAAAAATGTGTCCGTATTAGGTAGGATAGACTGACTGCCATAAGAACAGACCCCAAAATATGTAATGACTAAGACATGGAAGTATATTTCTTACTCATATGATGACACTGGGTAAGTGAGCAGGTCAGAAGGGTGCCCCTCTTTCATGAAGCCATGTAGGGGCCTGGGCCAATGGAGGCTGTGCCATCTTTGACATGTGGCTTCCAAGTGCACAGCTGGTAGGGAAAAGGGCATAGAGGAGCATGCATGGAAGGTTCTCGGGGGCCAGGCTGGGAGATGGGCACGCATCACCTCTGCCCACATTTCACTGACTACATGGCCATATCTAACTGCAGAGGAGGGTGAGAAATACAGTCTATTGGAGCACCCAGGAAGAAATAGAGAACATGGGTGTTAGTGAGGAGCTGGTCGTCTCTGCCAGTGTCTGTGTATCAATCAGTGGCTGTTGGGACCTGTAGGAATAGATGTATTTCATTCAAGAGATGGATTTTGTCAAAAAGATTTAAAAGGGAGCTCTCTTTCCAAAGCATTCAGATAACTGTGACTTCATCCAAGGGAAATGTTTATTTAACATACAAAGTTACAGAACTTCATACTCCATGCAGCCCCAGCTCTGTGTGTTGTGTCCCCAGATCAAACAGGAACAGCATTCTGCCTTCATTCCCCAAGGCAGTCTTTTAATATCCTAAGGCTCATACTCAGTTTTTTAACAGAGTGTTTAACAAAGCTTTACTTAATACATTATCACTGAAAATGTTTGTTTGAGTATGTATTTGTGTGTGTACGTGTGTGCGTGTGTGTACTTTCTGTCATTGAGATGAGGGTCTCTACCCAGGGAATGACATAACTGTGAACCTAACTCACGCGTACTGCAGCTACGCCCTCTAAGATCCATTCATTATCAAGATGAACATAATACCCTCCTTTGGACTTTTCTGGCATTTGAAAATGAATAAACACACCCTGGTTGGATAGGCAATGGGAGTAAGAGACCTTAAAATAACTTAATGACCTTGTTCATTACTGGCCTTAAATTGTATTTGATCTAAGGGCGGGCCCTTGCTGCTGTCTGACTCGCAGAGCCAGTTAAGTTCCAAATAGAATGACTTTGCTCGCCTAAAATCAGAGGTGAAGTCTTTGCCTAGGCTGATTAGGTGGGTAAAAGGGCAAAGCAAACAAAACTGCTTTGGAGCCAACTTGATTGTGCAGGCTTATGAAGAACAGTGAATACTGTGATAACTGAAACATGCAGATAATCCCTAAATCTCACTGTACCCATTGGTTTTAATGACTTCCTCCTTGGGTTTGGTACCAGGTGCGTCAAATCAATCACTTGGTGTTTCCTCTTTCCCCTGCCCTCGGCCCCTGTGGGCTTGTTCCTCTAACAGAGGGTCTAACAAATGGGTGCTGTGAAGACAATGGCAAGGCTGGGTAATCCATAAACTGTATAAGAGGCCCCAGGCAACTGAGAATTGACATCAAATGATCTTTTCTTATCACTGGGCTCATGGCACAAGCCAGGATAAAGAAATGGGGTGTGGGCTCTGAACCCAGACAGACGTTGGTGCAAATCTCACCGTCACCGCATGTCAGCAATGTGATTTCAAGCAATGATTTAATTTCTCCGAGTCCTAGCTCCCCCATCTGCAAAAGGAGACTGAAGTCGTCCCTTTCTCATAGAGCTGTGGTAAGGAGTAAACGAGATCCTGTGTATTTATTACATTCCTAGTCTGGTGCCTGGCATGCAGCAAGCACTTAATCAGTGTTAGTTACAATTACTATCCAGGAAAAATTTGGACACCCCTTTCTTCCCTTCACGTGCCACACCCGTCTCTATTCCTGATAAGAAGCAAAGGGGCACATATTGCTGAAATTCCTCAACCTGGTGCTGTTTTAGTGGTTAACGCACTAGCCCTCAATGCCCTTTCTGACCTTAGGGATGAAATAGCTTGGTGGTTCAGAGCAGCTCTTCTTCTCAGCTCTATTTTGTTCTTGATATAGCTGTTCTATTCACACACCTTGCAATCTGTGAAGTTAAAATTAACCTATTTGCCAACCTGCGTCTCAGTGAGAAACTGAAAAATTACACCTTCTCTACGCACTAGACAGTGTTTTCTAGTGCATCTTTGATGAAGAATATGTTAAAGGAAGAGATGGCTTAAAGGGAAAAGACTGAGTTCTATCTGCGCTTAGTTTATTCCCTTGGAAGAGTACTCTGCAAATGTCAAAAGCTGGATTGAGAGAACAGGATGTGACATGGAAGTCGCTCAGTTGTGTCTCCACACACGTTTTTGAAATGGGGAATCAAAGTGTGCCAGTGTAACTGTCAGATTTGGGCATATGGAACAATCTAAGGAATCTGACTCTTTCCAGTAACAAGTTTAGCAACTTCCTTTTAAGAGAGAGAAAGAAAAACACTCACTGCACTCACAATCAATGGTTATCTTTAGTCAACAGTTCCAAGGAGTCAGTCCACTTTTCCATTTCGTGTCTGAGCTGACATTTCCCTGACTCCAGGAAGGAGGAGCACAGCTGACCTGGAGGTGCTGCTCTTTGATCTTAGGTGCCCTGGATTAACCTGCTAGTCTTCTGCCTCCCTATTACTTCAGAGCCACGGAAGCTGGCAAAGGATGGATCTGTTTGCCTTGACCTCGTCCCGGAGGGCAGCTGGGTGTTATCATCTGTCTCTGAGATAGCCTGGACCACCGCACCAGGCTGCACAGATGTACACTCTTTTATTTCCTCTCTCCTTCGGTGAGCCATTGTGAGATATTCCTCGGTCCTTTCACAGCATATTTCCCCTTCCTCCCCCACCTCTCCCTAATGATTCTTAGAGACTCTGACGTTTCAGGTTTTAGAGACTAAAATCAGTGGAGATGGGGCACAAACTTTGAGGGAGTGGTCTTCAAGGCCTAGGCCTAAGAATTCCTAAGCCATCCAAAAAGCTACTTGAGATTAGATTCTTAGAGATGTTGGTAAGAGGAGAATAAGAGTGAGAAATACGTGCTTCTCGCCTGGCACAGTGAACCCAAAATCATGGTGAGCAGGTGTCTGTATAGTGGGGACTGAGGTATTAGTCATAACTCTCTGCCCTGAAATGTTCTATTCATTTCTGTAATTTTATTACTGGAGACTTATTCTTTGGATTTGGAGATATTTTAGTTCCCAAAAGGTCTTTGTCTATATCCTTTTGGGAAGTAAAATTTTAAAGTGCTTTCACATAAATTAATCTAATCCTTAAAACAACCATTTGAGTTATGTACTATGACCATTCCCATTTTACAGATGAGAAACCTGAGGCACAGAGTCACTAGCCACTTTCCCAAGATCCCACAGTTGGGCAGCGGTGGAGCAAGAATTTGAACCCAGGCAGTGTACCTCCAAAACCCCAGCTCTTAGCCCCATCCCCTATGTTCTACACTAACAGCTTTAATTCCTATTTTGCTAACCCTAGCATCTAACTACTATTGCAGAAACTCCAGTCTCCAGCAAAGTACCCACTGATCCCACCCTCAATTATTTCTGGGAATTCCCAGAGATTGGTAAGTGTGGACAAGTAGATATTGGTATAATGTATAGTATCTATCAAATCCCTTTCTCCTGTTTGGGTGTCCTTTGGATATTATCTTGCTTCTGCCTCTATATTACAACAGTTTAACCTAAGGAGGCTATGTTCTTTATAGCCCCCAGTGAGCTAAAACCATGTGGTGTTCCGTATAGAAGGAACTTTTTGCCAGTGTGAGACACTGGGGCTTTGAGCAGCACTGTGTTGTGCCCAGCTGTAGAGGACATCTGGCATGTGGGAGTGTCTGCCCGGATCCCTTTACTACAAAATGCCCCCCTTCCTTCCATCCTCATAGTTAATATAGGAATAAACACCCGAGTATCCCTTCACGTCTCTGTTCCCAGGCCCTACCTGAGAGATCCACCACGGAAAGTGGACCAATCCCAGCAGCCCTCCCTCTGGACCCAGATGATGGTCCAAAGCTGATTCAGACAGGGCTAATGAGTCTTTTCCTTGGGTGGACTGGTGTCCAGAGAGAGCTTGAGGGCAGCCTCTTTCTAGGAGTTAAATCTGTAAGATGTAAAACTTAGCAACCCTCAAAGGTCATGTATCCTCTCATCTGAAGGAAATCATTCTGCAGGGGGAAAGGATATAGTAGATAGGCAGAGAGGTAAGAGTGAAGAACAGAGGAAAATCCAGTGTGCACCTGATTCCCCAATTCTGGTAATTTCAGAGATTCAGCAGTATCTCTGCTCTTCCCATGTCTGACTGTTCTTTCTTGGATACCATGAGCCAGTGAAGTCCCATATTTACTCAAGTTGATTTGAACTGTGTTTTTGTCACTTGCAACTAAAACAAATCTGAAAGTCCAGCAGGTGACAGTTTCTGGCTTGTGTCTTGATATTTCCTTGTAATTCTCCCTTGGGCTTTGACTGGAGGAGTGGGTCAATTGAGAATTTTTCACTAAAACACTTTCCTAAATTCCATTCTACTCTCCCCGCCATATTATAATTAGTTCCTGAGACCTAAGGCTGATGATTTTAAAGCTTTCACTTATATATGCAAATACAACTGGGAAAAGAAACACCTTAAACCAATATCAGCTAAAAGCCATTATCTGTAGAGACTAGCTGACAGTCAGCTAAGAATAAGACATCTGGGAAATGAGAACTAGTTGGAGAGAAACAGAAATATGATGTGTAAGTCAGGGGAATGGAAGATAGAATTTGTCAAGGACAAGTCTTATTTTCTGGATGTCCTCCTTACTTTAGCAGGATAAATCCAGACATTTGTATGTTTGTTGTACTTCTTTTCCTACTGAGAATGTGATTAAGTCAAGACAAAATATGTATTCTGTGCTGTATTTGAGTAGAGCCCAGGGGATTGTTGTTTATTTTATTGTACATACTTTAAGATTGGGCCTTTTAAAACTTAAGATTTAGACATTCCAAATGGGATGCAAATTGGTAATATGTTCTTTTTGAACCAAAGCCTCTGGAACTTTAAAAAAATCAGATTACAATACTGCAAGTCTACCTTCCTCATCACGATTTAACATTCACTGAACGGGGGAAATGGCTGGGGTTAGGAATCCTGTAAATAAGTACCTTTGATTTTCTCCTGGGTTGTTAATCAACCTGTGTAAAGCCAAATCTTTGTTGCCTTCTCTTCAAGAGAAATGGAAAAATAGAAGAGAACTTAGCTATCCCGAGTTTTGCTTGCTTGATGCTTCCTCAAAGGCTCCCCTAGCTTCTTGTGTTGTTTCAGGAACGTTTATTACTAGGAAATTTATACACCTGTGCTTTCTGATCTGCTCATTTTATCCAACTGTGGAATTTTAGATCTCAAAGGGACTTCAGGGACTGAATGATCCAAATCGTTTGATCATAGGCTTTAGAAGATTAAGCTAGTTTGATCAGGCTATTTAGAGGTCTTTAACTCCTAGGACAGTGCTATTTCCAGGTAAAACATAGGATTTTTCCAAATTAGATCTGGTGATCATATATCAAAGCAAAATTTATGTTCAGTCTCCATTTGTTTCCTTTTGCTTACCTTTCAAGGAAGAGCTGACGGAACTCATTTTTGCTAATTTTTGATTCCCTTCTAGGTTCAAGGAGCTTGACCTAGGCTAGCAGGACCGTGGGAGGTGGGGGCATTGGGTAGGTGGGATTGCCTCTCTAGTCACCTGAAGTAGAGTCAAGGGAGCTCCCAAAGCCTATCCAGATAAGGATCTGAAGTTCAGTCCAAATTGAAATTTCCATTTCTAGGAACTGAGTGGAGATGGAGATCAATGGCTGAAGAATGCAGGCTAGAAAATCAGTGAGAAGCAGGAAGTTGGGAAGGGAGTTCTGCAAGGCAGAGGTAGATGAAGTGCCTGAAGCCTTAGAACTGGGGAAATTCCTTCCCACCTCCCCGTGCCTGCACCCTTCTTTGAGGATGTGGGGGAACTGATCTGTACCCACAAGATCTTCAGTGATTACATAAAACAGAAACTTTATCAGAAAACCTTTGTTAGAAAACAACCTTTATCAGAAAACCTTTATCAGAAAAACTGTGATTTTGGATGGTATTTTTGGCTGAATATTTGTCAGTCTTGTTTATTTCCTAGTTGAAAAGCCCAGTGCAGGATGACATGGTTGCTTGAGAAACCTTCTTAAGTCCATGGGTCTGTTATGAGCCTAAGAGATATTGCTGATATGCAATCAAAGAACTAGAAAGTGTGAGAAACAATATTTTATGTATTTTAAGGAATACATATTTTTGTGGCAAATTCTTGATGCACTTCCATGCAAATAATTTATGATTAAAATTCTCCCACCTTTCCCTTTGACAGATTGGTGTTGAAATTAGAACAATGAGTCCCTTGAGAAAAACACTGGAAAAGAATTGTAGAAATATGGATTTTCATGCTGGCGTAAGACTCACTTCTCTGTTCCCTGCCTGAATAGGGAAGGGTGTGGAATGAGGAAATCTGTAGGGAGAACTCTAGTTAGAGAACTTGTTTATTTTTCTTGTTTTCATCTTCCATTTCTGACGACTCTTCCTCCTCCTCCTTCATTTGACCTGGATTCAGATTTAAAAATTTCAGAAGCCATGAATCATATGTGTATTTCTTGGAATAATGTAATACACAAATAAATGAAAGTATTTTAAACTTTCATGACACAGGATGAAAGTGCACAATGAGGCATAATGTGTTGTTTGTGTATAACTGGTTAGAGTGCAGGTATGGTCAGAATCTGAGTAAAGCAAGCAGGCTGATCCTGTGTGCTCGCTACGTTCCTCTTTGCTACTGGTACAGCGTGAAGCATGTGCCTGCCCTGCCAGCGCCTGTCATTTCATTACTGACATTTTCAGTTCTCCTTTCCAAGCATACTTTTGAAGTTCTGTGCTTTGCCCGTACTTTACTGAACTGTGGTCACAAAGGGGTAGGAGATTTGGAGGGAGTTTAGGAAAAGGGAGTGAAGGGAGGTACCCCAAAGAATGGTTTGCTGCCAGGACCACCCTGGAGGTCAGGTAGGTGGGTGATACAGAACCAGTGCCGATGATCCTGGTTGGGCCACATCTTTTCACTTCATAGATTTGTGCAGACAAAATCTGGTTAAAATGATTATCATGGGAATCACTAAGAGAAACATTCGCCTCTTTATCCCATCCATTATCTCCCTGAGGCTCCAACTCCTTTCTTCACAGCAGAGAAGCACTCCTCCCAATTCTGTGTGCCCCTCCATACAACATGGGGAATCTCTGAGACTGCCTCCCTCATGCACTTCCAAATGGTGCAGAGTGAGCAGAAGCTCTAGGAAAACCTTGCTCTGTAGGTACTTTTCTGGCTGCCTTTGACATACTATTCCCCAAACCAGTATTTCTCCCCTCCCTCCCTTTTTTCTCTGGATGGGTGGGGATTAGGGGATTCTGTAACAGTATCTTCACTCTAGGATTCGGTTGTTCTGGAGTCTTGTTTTCTGTATTCTGGGATATTTAGCCTGATGTGAATAGGTGTTATATAAAGAGTCTTCAGAGGATGAACATGCATGGTGGATTCTGTGGCTCATTGATGACATCAACAAAACAAGCTCTTTCAATCTCCTGTCCAGTCATTCTCAATGTGTTGGTATTTGGCTCTTGTGCTGGTTATCTCAGGGCCATAAGAAGGCTACCACAACTCCTGACAACATAGCCATGTTCACAGACAGAAAGGAGGAGTGGGGGCTGGGGTAGGTAGAAGAAGAAGTGGCTTAAGGTAATTCCCTCTTTGTCTCTGTTTCAGGCTCTCTCTGTGTGTAGATAGATTGATAGATATATAGATACCTATAGATATATAGATATATTAAATATATCCACAAGATGTTCACTCATATCTTGTTGACCGGAAACATGTCCTATACCACCTATAGTATAAGTATGAGAAAGCCAGTATTAGGCAAAAATGAATGGGATCACTAACAATGGCTTAGCTAATCATGATTCAAATGGTGGAGATTGAGCACATCGCTGTTCTGCACAAAATGGTGGTTCTGTTGGTATGGAAGAAGGGGTGGGTGGCTGTTGTGGGGCCCAACAACAGTTCTACCACACTAACATAACCATGGTTATGTTTTTTCCTCTTCTGCACTGTCACGGGAGTGTGAATCATTCATTCTGAGGGGCTCCCTTCCCAGTCCTAGAGAATGAATCATGATCATGAGTGATTTAAGCCAATCATGGTGGCCCAATTCCCCTTGCCAGTGGTTGGATTAAGCATGGAAGTGTGACACAATTTTGACCAATGAGATGTAACAGGAATTGGACAGGGGGATTCTGGGAAATATTTGCCTGTCTGACTAAAAGTGACACATGAGGGAAAATAGTATTTGATTTTTCCGGAGGATGTTGGCATATATGGTGTGATGATGGCTGGTACTACTGAAGTCAGGAAGGGAACCACACAACCTTTGCTGAGAAAGGCAAAAGGGAGAGACAAAAGTTCATGGGGCCTGATGACAATTCTGATCCACTGAACTATCCCTGCAGACACTTAATGAAGAACTTATATGAGTAATAATTCTTATTATTTAAGCCACACTGAATCATTTTTTTTTCCTGTTACTTTCCATCCAAAGAATCTCAAGGCAAGGTATTAATTAGGTGAGTTTCCCAAAATCTATAACTCAAAATATTACTCTCTAACCCAAAGTAATCCATGATCAAATAAATGTGGGAAATTTGAAAACTATACATGTTTGTGGAAGTTAATGATCATATTAGCATATCAAAGGCTCTGAGCAAAATTATCTTAAAGAGAATCTTTGCCTCTACTCGTAATTCTATAGCTCCCGGGCACCTGGGTGGCTCAGTTGGTTAAGCATCTGACTTCGGCTCAGGACATGATCTCACAGTTCATGGGTTTGAATCTGGTCGGGCTCTGTGCTGACAGCTCAGAGCCTGGAGCCTGCTTCAGATTCTGTGTCCCTCCCTCTCTCTGCCCCTCCCCCACTTATGCTCTGTCTCTCTTTCTCTCTCTAAAATAAATAAACATTAAAAAAATTAATCCTATAGCTCCCATTTAAGAAAAGAATTAAATAAACAGTATATAGGTAAGAGAAATCTCTCTATTCAAGAGATTTTGAATAGAAAATATATTTGATATACTAACCCCTCTCTCCTAGTAAGAAATCCATAAAAACCCCTGCTCTTCTCTACCCCTTGGACTTGAATCTATCCTTGACACTGGGAAATCACTAGCAGGACTCTCGTTCTTTGCAACAATCTTGAGGTGGTCCATTGTTTCCACTAAAAGACCAGCTCTCAGTTATAGCCACACAGGCCAGCTTCCCTGACTCTTGCAGTCATCATAAGGGCCTTCCTGTTAGTCAACAAACATTGATTATTGATTATCAGCAATAAACCCCAAACTCTGTGAAATCTGAAGAAATACAGGTATAAGATGTGGTCTATGTATTAGTTTCCTAGAGCTGCTATAACAAATAATCAAAACCTGGGTGGCTTAAAACAACAGAAATTTATTCTCTCATAGTTCTGGAGGTTGTTGACAGGGCCATGCTCTCTCCAAAGGCTGTAGGAAAGAGTCCATTCTTGCCTTTTCTAGCTTCTGATGGTTGTTGGCAATCCTTGGCTTTGTTTGCTTGTGGCAATGAAACTCTGCCTCTACTTTTTCATGTAGTCTCCCCTCTGTGCATCTGTGTTTCTCTCCTTATGAAGACACCAGTCATTGGAATAGGACTCACCTGAGTCCTCTATGATCTCATCTTAACTGATGATATCTGGAAAACCCTATTTCTAACTAAAGTCCTACTCTGAGGTTCTGGATGGACACTATCAAACCCAGCACAGTCTGTAGTTGAGGAGCATTCACTGTGGTTAGGTTTGCCCCACATTTCTGTTATTGGCAGTAAGTGTCCTTACCGTGAGATCCAGGTGGCTCAGAGAGAAGAAAGTGTTCAAGTTGTTTGGATGGGGTCAGGGAAAATGTGTGGATGAAGTGGAACTTGAATGGAACTTTGAAACAGGGCTGGAATTTCGTCTAATGGAGGTGACAGAGTAGAATGTTTTGCATCTTGGAGATGGGAAAAATTCATGACCAAGGACTGTGAATTAACAGCTCTATTCTGAATAAATGAATTACTCAACCCCTTACTCACTTGGACTGTGATTCCTGAGGACATATGTAGTCAGGGCAGGGCAAAGTTACCATTCCCAAGGCCCAACCTCTTCTTTATAGCTGGGAGGGGTTGTTGTAGGGAAAGAAGATGTGTGTGTATGTGAGGGGTGGGGCACAGAGGAATTTCCTTTATGTAATGAAAATGGTCTGTCTCCTTGCAAGAAAGAAGTTGGGGATAGTAGCAAGAAAGGATTATATACTTTAAGTATATAAAAGTATAGAAAAGTATAGAAAAGCTTAAGTATATAAAAGCTTAAGACAGAAGATAGATATTACCCACTTAAAATAGACATGTGAAGACCACAGTTGTAGGTCAGATTTAGATGTGGATTTTTTTGGCTTAAATCCAGAGGAAAATTTAAAATCTTGATTATTATTATCTACAGTTTTTTCTCTTGCCAGCACTGTTTTTTTTTAAGTCACCATCAAGATTTGTACACCTGTCTAAATTTATTTCCAAATATCCTAATAACTATTTACTTATAGCCTTCTAAATTTTTGCAGTATTGTTTGGATGCTCCAACTATTAACCTTAGTCATTTTAAAGTAATTGTAGCATGGCTCCACATGCAAAACATTACTAGAAAAGACTTTGCTCTGCTTCACATAGAACCAGCTGAGTATTTTACTTCCCTTTCCTTTATATAGCTTCTTTTCCCTATATATAGATCAAACAGTTTTTAAAAGTATCTCTAATTCCTGGTCTTCAAAGTCTGCTAGAGCAGCCCTGAAAATTGTCTCCAGAAATAAGTTTCTTTGCAGCCTACTAATTTAATTCAGCCGTCCCCAAATTTACGAATGGTGTTTGCTCCAAAATGACCTCCTTTTCCTTTGCTACAACCACAACTTTGGTTCAGTGGACTTTTGACCATTATTGCCATCCACAGTGCTCCTGTATCACCACTGAGAGTTTTACCTGATACCCTTAGGTCACCTGGAAATATGTCTCCTGCCTGTCACTGGCTTCTTTGATAAATCCCATCATATTTTGATGTCAAACTTTAGGTTTCAGTGGCAAAATTGTCCTTTTCCCCCTAGCTTCTGCAGGATGGGATCAAGACGCACTATCCATGTTGAAACTGATGAGGCTGAAACAAAATAGAAAAATATTTAATGATATGAGCAAAACCAGAAAAAATCTATCTGACAATTAAAGAGAAATGATTAAAAGGGGTGTATCTAGGGGCAAGGCACAGACTCTGACAGAATGGTGGCCGGGTGGAAACATCTAGAGTGATTATTCTTATGGATACTGATTGCCTTTTCCAGGCTGTTTGCTATCACTCAGGTTCTCTTTGGGTCAGTTGGCCTCTTATTTCTGTGATGGGCTGCTGCTGGAAGGTGTGATGTCACACTTCCTAATGTACCGAATGACTTTCCTTTTTGAAGAAAGCTGCTACTTTTACCTCGAGGATCATTTTACAGAGAAACTATTCAAGGGGTCTCTCCAGTTTGTAAATTTGAAACTGACCCTGAAGTGTTTTAGAGAAAAGTTTTGGAACACTTCTGGCAGATCAACTTTTTAGTCGTAGAGGTTGAGGAGAAATTAAAGACTTGACAGATATCAGAACTGGGAAATGCTTTTTAGTTAAAATCGGGATAGAAATTTCTGGGAGTTTGGGGGCCTCGAAAGAAGTAAAAGGTATTTGAAGTGTGTTGGCTACAATGTTGAATCAGGCTTCAGTGTTCTTATGTGAACCAAGATTGAGAGAATTGTGTATAAGTTCTGTGAGGTCAGGGACTAGGTCTGCCATATTATTACATTTTTAGTACTTTGCTCAGTGACTGGTACATAGTAAGCTCTCAATAAACATCTGGTGACTGAATGGATAAATGAATAAAAAAATGAATGTCTCTGAGATCTGTGGTAGTTGGATCTTACTGGTAGATGAAAAAGACTTGAAATTCCATTAGAAATTAATTACTTTGGTTTAAATATTGCTTTTTTACCTCCCACACCTTCTTTGAAACACAAATACCCCTGAGCAAAGTGACATGCTAGTCCTCTGATGTTTTACTGTGAATGGGTTTATCAGATCATGATGCCATGTGACATTAATGAAAGGGAGGAGAAACTAAATGGAGGTAAATTGTTGCAGAAAGGGAGGCCAGAACACAGGAGACCAATTTGATGCAAGTAGTTTCCCTATGGCTGCTTTTGTAAGGAGAACCCTGCTCCAGCTGTTATAGTCATTCCCGGGAGCACCTGCAGCTTTTGGAAAGTAGCACAAATTAGGAGAAAGAGAAGAAAGGTAGTTGGAGAGTGGACTTTTTTATTCTGACCTAGTTTTCTATTAATAAAATGTATTTATTACTTACGCAACATTTTTCCCAGCAGGCAAATTATAACTAACAACATACAATTTTAAGCTAACATTCTTTCTGCTAAAGGCCTCAGTCATAACAGGTGCTATTAAGGGTAATAAGTACTTGACGAGGGAGAAAGAACAATTCTTTTATTGGAACATTTGTGGAAGGTCCAGTCAATGTAGTTAAGAATTATGTCAAGTACCTTATTTTTCTGCTCTCAGGGAAGACCACGATCTGTGAATGATTTTGCAGTGCTTGGGTAATAATGGATTCTGGTAGATACAACTGAAACAGTCCTGTGGATGATTATGCCCTTGAAGGTAATGACACTGGGTTTAAGGAAAATGGATATTTACATGTAGGAATTGAAACAAACACTGAACGTTCAATCTGTGGTACTGTATTGCTATTAAGTTACCAAAAAGAGAGAGAAACCCTGTACATTCTCAGCTCAGAAAAGAGCCCAAGGAAGAGGAGAGCTGGGAGATAGTACCAGATGGTCACCCTTTCTACGAGCAGTAGTGGTGCTTTGAAAGTCCTCTGGAAGAGCATCAACTCCTGTGAGCGCATTCCTTGGGCCACTGTTTTTTGCTTTCTTCCTGAGCCTGGGTGTCTGGGGTGCATGGAGTTGGAAGAGGGGCAGGGATGGCCTGCTGCTCAGATCTGCCATGTCTAGTATTTGCAGCCTAAAGAATATAGGACCATTGTAAGAGTCATTTATCGTCGGGGCACTTGATTGGTTTTAAGAATAGACACTATTTTATTTAGTTGTGAAAGTCCCTTCTGGGCCCAAGGGCCGCACAGTCTTATTAGCAACCAGTTTAAGTTCACATTGATACCAGGTTAGTATTACTCATTTCTTTAGCACATTGAGAGCCTACTATGTGCCTTATTCCACAGCTGGGTACGCTGTTGTGAAAAAAACCAACAGAGTTTCAGGATTCTCAGAGCTTATGTTTTAGTGGGGGTGATATACCGTAAACAGCACATAAAGATAGAGAGGTTGCTTTTAAAAAAATAGTCTCTACCTTGGAGGATGTAATTTGACAGACTAATATATCAGCATATACTTAACAGATAATCTAGAAAGACAGTATCAGTAACTTAGAGGACCTTTGTGGATCTCCAGTCGATGTCATTTACCCTGTTATGGGGCATGTTACAGTTGCATCTTTACACTTCAAGCTGACTTGGAAACTTTTTCTTGTTATTGCCCTACCCCTTTCTGATGATGTAATTACTTACCTTACTGGAGAAATTAACATTCTGATGAAATAGGTCACTGTCACATCGTGACTGTTGATTTGCATGCTGTTCTCCTACAGAAAGTAAGAGAACTGAACCAGTCCTCATTGTGACTTTCCATTCCCACTTTTCAGTTCTCAGATAACATCTTGAAAAGTGGCCTCTGGCCCCTCTTACCCCTCCCCCCCCCAGTTGTTTTTTGTCTCCTTGGTTTATCCCATAGTGTTTATAAACAAGAAGAGGAGGTAAGAAAAATATGTGAATAACCATGAAAACAAGGCAGAAGGTGTAAAATGCTACAAATAATTATAAATAGTGTTAAGTAGATTTAGTAAAAAAGAAGTCACTTATCTTTTTTTATTTCATATTTTAAAAATATTGAATCCTTGGAAAAGATGAGGTCTTATACATCTATATCATCTATATCTATATCTATATCTATATCTATATCTATATCTATATCTATGTATCTTTGAATCATTGGACAAGAAAATAAAGGTCCTGAAATGTTAACAAGATTTATGAACACAGGAACAAGGTCTTATAGAGGCGATTGAAATATGTGACAAGCATTAGCATTTCAGAGTAGTGATGAGCTATTTGTATAGATTGATGTGGCTAAAAATTAGACAAGGCATATTAAAAGCTGAGATCATTCAGGCTTAGGAGCAGCTGAATATGAGCAATTATGAAGCAGTTAAGCCATTAAATAAAACTGAATATCTTGTGAACTGCCAGAGCAAAAAGGCACCTCCGTGACCGAGAGCTTTATCACCAACACTCTCGTCTCAAAAACATAAACATTAGGAAATGTTGGTGCCAAGGGCGATGGAGAGGTTCTTTGAAGGCAAATCATGTCACATGTTGCTCAGGACAGCAGTCTCATGCAGAGAAAACCATCTCTAACTGGGCATACCGATTGTGTGAGCAGAATGTGGGGATAAAGGGATTAAGGCCACCGTTTTGGTTTGGGGGCTGATACAGGGTCTGAATGATTCAGACCCTGTGGTGAATGGTTCACCTGGTTTTCGTCATGCTCCTATAATTGTACATTCAGACTGGCTGCCTTCATCAGCTGATCCCTCTTGTGTGAAGGATTGTAAACATGGGTAATGCTGTCTATGTGAAGATGATTATTCTATTCCCGTTCTGCTCTATGTTAGGTGCTTTAACATGAGAGGGTTTCAAGAACACACTATGTGAGGGGAAATAATCCTTAAAACATCTGTTCTTTCTCCAGTCCCTGTGACTTGGCTATACCATTTGATAGTAAATAAGATTATTCTGTGAAGAATAAGCTGAGGCAGTTTCAGAGTGGATCTGCCCACATGCAGTAATGCTGTGTCTATATGCACAAGTCGTTTGAATGGCTTAATTGGTTGTCAATAAAACATCTAATATTTATTAGGAATCTGCCATGTGTTAGGCATGGGGTAGGCACGTTTACATATTTATACAGGAGAAACAGGGCGTCGGAGTAGAAAGAGCACAATTAGAGCTTAAGTCTTGGCATAGCCTTTAACTAGCTGGGGCAACTAAACAAGTCATTTAAAACACTCAAGGGCGCCTGGGTGGCTCCGTCAGTTAAGCATCTGACTTTGGCTCAGGTCATGATCTCCCAGTTCGTGGGTTTGAGACCCATGTTGGGCTCTGTGCTGACAACCCAGAGCCTGGAGCCTGTGTCAGATTCTGTGTCTCCCTCTCTGTCTAACCCTCTCCTGCTCACACTCTCTTTCTTTCTCAAAAATAAATAAAAACATTTAAAAAACTAAACACTCAACAAATGTAGAAAAGGAAAGCAAAGTCTCTAGATCTGCATTTATTTTGCTGTTTAAAAGCATGTGTGTGTGTGTGTGTGTGTGTGTGTGTGTGTGTGTGTGAGCATGTGCATCTGCGTCTGGAAGAGATTATCTTTCATATTCCCTCCAGCCCTAAAGTTCTATGGGCTGTGTGTGTATACAGCTTTATTTATATTTTTGACCCTTCTGCTTTTTCTTGGAAAATATACTTTCCATTTGCTGTATTTTCTTTCTTCTACATCCAAGTCAGTCATCAAATTCCACTTTGATTCTTCTTTGAATTCTCTCTCAAATACCTTGCTTTCAACCAGTCATTCTGTATCAGGAAGCCCAGTGGTTAGAAAAGCAGTCTCTAGAGTAGAACAGATGCAGGTTGCAATTCCTCCTTTACGGTTGGTAGCTGTGTGATCCTATGATCCTGTGATCTTTGCTATTTATTGAAAGTGTTTGAAATTCAGCTTCCTTATCTGTAAACAGAAATGGTGATTTCTAACTCTCAGGATTGCTGTGAATATTAAATGAAAGAGTGCATACAAAGCACTTAGCAAAGTGTCTGGTACAGAAAACTCAATGTTAGCTAGTCCTTATACTGCTACACTATTAGTAGTAGCAGCTGTGGAACTGCTTTCCTACCATCGCCACCGTTGTTTTCATCCTACCATCCTTTTTCATTAGACTGGTTCGCTACAACAGCCCTGTAGCTGATGTGCTAACACCATTCATGGAACATGTACTATGAGAAACAACTCTACAACAGGGTAGACTCTCTCTGTGTTTCATTTTGGAGAGTTTCTGTCATTTTAGATCCAGGTTTATTCATTTTATTCCTGTGGCGTCTAATCTGCTGTTTATTTCACTCAGTGTATTTTTCATCTGATTGCATTTTTCATCTATAGAAATTTTAATTTTTTTGGAGCAAGTCTCCTTGACTTGCTCATGGTTTCCTCTACCTTAGTGGTGCTCAACCAGAGGTAATTTTGCCCTCGAGGAGACGGATGAAAATGTCTGAAGATATTTTGCTTGTCACAGGGGAGCATGGGGAACGCTACTGGAATCTAGTGGGTAGAGGCCAGGCTGCTGCTAAACATCCTATAGTACACAGGACAGCTCCCTCAATGAAGAATTATCTGGTTCCAAATGGCAGGAGCACCGAAGCTGAGAGACACTGTTCTACCTTGGATAAATGGAATATAGTTGTAGTATTTGTTTTAATATTTTTGCCCACTTGTTCCATCATTTGTGTCATTTCTGAATCTGTTTCTAGTCATTGTTTTTCTCCTCATTATGCTTCTTTGCATGCTTGGTGATTTTTCATTGGATGCCAGTTACTGTGAATTTTATCTTGTTGGGTGCTGAATATATTTTGCATTCTTTTAAATATGCTTGAACTTTGTTCTGGACACATTTAAGTCACTTGGAAACAGTTTGATCCAGTAGGCCTGTTTTGAAAATTTGCTAAGTGGAGTAACCTTCCGTCCAGGAATAATTTTTTCTCACTACTGAGTCGATAGCCTTCTGAGTCCTCCACCTGATGCACTGTGGTGGGGGCAGGGGAGAAATAGAACTATTTTCAGATGTGTGTGAACTCTGTGGATTGCTTCTTTTCAGCCGTCTTTACCTGTCCTCAGTAATTTCCTCACACATACATGTCCTGGTCAGCTGTCAGGTGAGTACTCAGGGAAACCCTCTGTATATCTTTCAAACACGAGATTCCCCTCTCTGGTACGGCGTGCTGTGAATTCTACCTACTTGGCCTCCCTTCTTAGTCAGCTCTATCTTCTCAACTCAGGGAGAAAGCCAGGCTCTGTTTGGGTTTCCTGTCTCCATTATAGCCTAGATACTCTCTCAAGGCAGTAAAAGGGAGCAGACGAGGTAAAACTCACCTGGTTTGTACTCTTTCACTCAGGCATCACTGACCTGTGCTTCCTATTGTCCAATGTCTGGAAACTAGTGCTTCATATGTTTGGTCTGTTTTGTAAAGTTACTTAAGGTGAGAGGGTAAATCTGGTCCCTGATACTCCATCAGGGTCAGAAGTAGAAGCTTGCAGTAGACTTTTAATAAAGGTACACAGACAGTGCACTATATTATATTTAAAATAGAATCTCATTTTGTTTCCACAGCTGTGCTTCTAGAAACATATTCTATCTTCAGAATCAAACTGGCGTCAGTGCTGAGATCTAAGCCACAAGGTATGCATTTAGCAGAATAACCTCTGAACTCTTCCATGTCGCTTCTCTTCTGCTCTCTCTCTTTCTGTATCTCTCTCCACGTGGTGTTCTTCTCTTGAGAATGTACTTCAGGGCTTCAGCTGTTCCATTTTAAACCTTTTACCCTCCTGTATCCTATTACTTGCTCAATTAATTTGGAACTTTTTTGGTTGCTCTTGGCCTTTTCTGCAGTCAGGTCCTAAAGTTTATGTACGGCTCAATAATTCATATGTCTGTTTGTTGGTTACAATGCAATTTAATGGTGTATTTATATTGCTGTATTTATTAGCTTTGAAATTCCTAACAGAGGTATCCATTTTCTGCCCTCAGGGCATGCTCACATTTTAATTACCACTCATGTATTAAAGAATATTTCTTTACATGTTTTCTAGTCACTTTTTTTTTCTTAAAGACTTTCATTAAGATATGTTTATTGAAGAGGATGGGGGCTGGAAATATAATGAGAACTGGGGAATGAAAGCAAAATAAAATACGACTGAGTCCCAAGTTTCAGTGCTTGCCAGCTGTGCCATTACTATTTCTCTTGGTGGCAGGATATCTTCAGATTTTTCCAAAGCTAGAGAAATGTTAGCTCTTCGTGGTTTGTGGTCACTAGCCTGGAAGTTACTAATCCTGATGCTGTTATACTGTAGCTTGAGTGAGCTTGATCTGGTTAGGGGCTTGTTATGCTACTCCACGTAGTATGATGCTTGACAATAAAGCCCAGGATTTAGGTTGAGTGGCTCATAAGATTAGAGATGGGAAATGTGGAGTCTTTCATCTTTTGCTTCTTAATTCGGGGCCAATCAAGAAGTCATTGGATTTAATGACCTCCAGTTAGAGGATTCTGTGAAATAAGCTGTTGCTGTCAATCCTATTTTTAATGGACAAGAATCCCCATAATTCAGTGCCACATGGTACCCTTTGTTCTATAGGGTTGATAAATGGGCTGTGAATTGATGGTTTCTGGAAACAATTTCTCCCTCCCTCCTCAGAGCTTAGGCAATTTGATAGGATAAACTATAGAAGTGTAACCAAACTTTATTACTGATCTAAATATGTTATTTGGAGTTGTTCCAGGATTTGGGGCTCATGTGGAGAATGGGGCCGCAGTAGGAAGTGAATTCTATGCAAATCAAAGGAAGTTAGGATCCACCATTGACCTAATAGCTTCGGGAGCACTATGGAAAAGTGTCAGCAGTTTCCAAGCCAGGGAACCAACTCTTTATTCCAGGGTATAGCAGCTGTTTGAGCTGCCAGCTTGAGGCCAGGAGGTCAAGGCCAAGAAGATAGTAAAACACTGAATACATACTTGAATAGCAGCCTGAAGATATTAGCAATAGAGAGGTTAAAACTGAGGCTCCCCCTCTTGACAGAAAGTCTCTTACATTTTTCCTTCCAGTGGGTGTAGATGAGCCAATTTAAGAGAATAGCATGTAGATTGAACAGTATGATGCAAAATGACAACAGGTTATGACAAATGGCAAGAGGTCCCAACATACTTGGATTTAAATCACTTGAATTCAACTCTATCCACTTGGTGGAAAAAAGAGAAGAAAAAAATAATTTAAATGGAGTGGATGATTCTGCTTGCCTTTTCATCCAATAAATGAGCAAGAGATATATGTGAACCCAAGTGGTTTCCTGAGTTGGTCTCAGTCCTTATGTGCTTCTTACACTGAGTACTTCTATGCACAATGATTCAAATGTTTAAGGAGACTTAATTTTAACAACAACATGTCACTAAAAGCAAGCTAAGAACTTCACCTAGTGCTCGGTCAGAGAAGGAACTGGGAGAAGGGGTTATAAACCTTCCTAATAGATTTTTTCCCAATGGCAATTTTGATTGTGTGAGTTTTGCTTCTAGTGCTAATCCTAGAACCTGATTTCCACAAAAGATGCAACTACAATAGAATGGCATAATATCTGGCACATGGTTGGCACTTGACAAATATTGGTAAATTGAATGAATGTATGAATATTAGATATACTTATATGAGCAGAATGACAGGCAATCCTTTTCTAGAATATTTAATAGCTCTGCTAGAAATGTCTCTGTGAATTGCCCTAGCTACCATACATATATGGGTCTCATCTGTGTATCTTTTAATCGATCAATAGATCAATTTATCTAAAATATAGTTGTAGCTACCACAACTCTTTAGTACTTTGAGTACTAAAGAATGGTCTTGGTAAAATTTTAGTAAAATTTGAGTTGTAATACTGAGTGGTAAGTGTTATATTTTGTGACGTGCTCATCTTTGAGTTTAAAAAGAAATCTCTGTCATTAAAACAAAATAAATCAAAGAACGTTGTTGGAAACATATTGTAGAAATAGTCCACGTAGGCAGAAATTCACCTTGAGGTGAGTACTGGAACAAGGACCAACAATTGAATTGTAAGCCTTCCACTGGCCTTCCTAGCTGACTGACCATGGGTAAGCTGTAATCTTTCCCTTCTCACTTTCCTTTCCTGTAAAATGAATGGGTTGGATCAGAACAAACTCTGAACTCTTTAGACTTTAAACATTCCATAGTGAGTTTGAAAAAAAAAAATCTTTGAAAATACTTTAGCAGACGAAAAGATTAAGGGATTTTTATTAGACTGCTTTCCTTTTTCAGAGATCTCTAGCATTGTGATTTGGTATTTACAGAAGGGGCCAATCTTCAGAGCAAAGATTTCTACCTTAATACCTAATTTGCACCTCTTTAGAAACATTCAGAAATACTATTTGGAAGTCTCTTCTTAATTCTATAGTGGTTCTTAAATTTATGATGCATAAATATTAGCTAGGAGGTTTGCTAAAAATGTGCATTCTGGGGTGAAGCCTAGAAATCTGAATATTTATGAACATACTAATTCTGAGGTTATGGTCCCTGAGCTCATTTTAAGAAACACTGACTTAAGGTATAAATACAATTGTCTTTGGATAGGAAGGAGCTCAAGAAATAATCAAATCTAATCTATCCTCAAAGATAGCTTATTCTCAAGGTCCACCATAGAAAGGTATTATACAAAGTTCTACTTTTATTTATTTATTTATTTATTTATTTATTTATTTATTTATTTATATTTTAGAGACAGAGTGTGGGTGGGGGACAGGCAGAGAGGGAGACACAGATTCTGAAGCAGGCTGCAGCTCTGAGCTGTCAGCACAGAAACCGAAATGGGGCTCAAACCCACGAGCTATGAGATCAAGACCTGAGCCAAAGTTGGCTGCTTAACCAACTGAGCCACCCAGGCTCCCATACAAAGTCCTACTTTTAATTTATTCATATCTTTAAGAATTCCTTCTTTGTGTTGAAACTAAAACAATCCTGTTTCACTTTTATGGTTGCTTTTCTTTGTTGGCCCCAATACTTCTAGTAAAAATTCTTATGGGATCATGAAATCTTGGAATTGAAAGTGACACCAAGGGATGGTTTTATTTAAGTACTCTGATTTTTGGCTGGACTAGAGTAAAATAAATTTTTAAAAAATCGTGAAATGATTAGAAGGCTAATATAAAAAGATTTGCTCAGTAAAAGACCTTAAGGTCATTTTGGAACACACAAAAAACTAGACAAAAATAAGGAAGCAATTAGAGACATTTCAAGACACAGAGCATTCCCAGTTAACTACCCTTAGGGAGTCATGTTAAAAGTAAGCGACTGCCTGGCAGGTTGGTAGGTAAAAGGTGAGTAAGTAAAATCTGCCCTTAGGGATTTGTGGAAATGTAGATGGGCCACAGTTTGAGTAGAAGAAGGCAAGTGAAGAGAATAAGTCTTATGACTCTTACCCACTGATACTTGGTACCATTAAGCCTCCAGTTAGCTAGTGCCTGGACTTCATAGATGGTGCCTAATGACCTAAGAATTGTTTTCAAAGTCAGGCATGGCTAACAGCTCTGCCTTAGGGTATGGTGGAGGGTGGGAGGTGATGATAGAGAAGATAAGTTTGTCAATACCTTTTGTCATAAGCATGTGTGGGCTTGAGCCTAAGTGTTGTGTTGTTTATTTTGGCTTCCTTGCCACCTTCCTGTAGTGAGAATGCTCTCCAGAGTTTCATCATCTCTCAGAGGTTACTGAATGTCTGTTCTTTGTAGTATCAGAGGGGATGATTACAGGCAGCGACATTCTGGCTTTCACTCCTTTGCCCTTCTGACCCCAACAAATGTGTCCCATGGACAAGTCCATTTTTACTCTCTAGTCTGAACTTCATCTTTGATTTCGATTTGAACAACATCACATAATAGAAGAAAATGGAGTTGGAATTGAGAGCCATGCTTAAGGAAAATAACAGAAATTGATCAGATAAGGCTGGCCTAGGACATCCAAAGTAAACTTCAGTTTTGCCAGAGTTTCAGGTTGGTGTTGTCAGAAAGCATTTACCACCTCCCTTGTTCCTTTTTTCCCCACTAGTAAAGCAAAAATCACATTATTAATATTTTTTAATTGAAGCACAATTAAGAGAAATCTAAAAAGACACATTTTGCTGGTTTTTAAAATACTACATGTGAAGTCATTCAGTTTATTCTTTGTTCTATAGCTCTGAATTTATTCAGAATTTATTCTCTTGATAACTTGTTCAAATAATTGTAAAGTTTGGGTTGAATTCAAACAAATAACTTGAAAAAATAATTTCCAACTGGATGGTTTTCCCCAATCCCTTTTTTTGAATGAAATAAAAATTGTCTCAATTGTAATAATAATGGTATACAAAATAAATAGTATTTAATTCCAATTTATTTGATCATCAATACTAAGGAAAAGATCCTCTCCAAAGAAAAAATCAATAACCTCAAACTCAAGACATACTTTTCCAGAAATTTCTGAAGCCCCGACTAGGTCATATGTTCCTTATCTCTGCTCCTACAGCTTCCCATGGATACCTTTGTCATAAATTTTACTAAAGTACTATGAGACAGTAGTACAGCAGGAAGGGCCGGTGTATAAGCTAAAACCTAAAGCCTGAAGTATAATCCAAACTCCAGCATTTACTATCTCTGTGATTTTAAAAAAGTTAATCAACTTCTTTAGACTCGGTTTCTTCATCTGTCAAATGAGGATATCACTAGTATTTACCTCATACTCCACACATGAGGATTAAATGAGACAATCCATGTAAAGTGCTCAGAGCACTGCTTGGCATATATCGGATGCTCATTAAAAGTTAGCTAGCTATGATAATTGTCTGGTCCCTCCTCTATACTGTGAGTTCTCACAGAACACAATTTATATGTCAACATTCATGTTTATTCCTGAAGTTTGTGGCATATATTCTCTACTCCATAGATGCTGAATGGCAAGATGCTTTCCTCTTGGTGACACTGTGGAATCCAGTTTGCAAATGGAATTAAACAAACACAAACCCTCAAAGCTGATATTGTGGAGTATCCACACAAAGAAGCCACAGATACATTATCTCCAACATTACATTGTGTGCAGCAGGGACAACAATGGAGCTTTAACAACAAATCTGCAATGGTTCTCTACCTTCTCCAGTTTGTGCTAAATATACACAAAATTTTAATACTTAGGAGAAGATTTGCAATTCGCCAAGTCGACAGAAGACTGCAAAAAGATTATGGAATTTTGGTGCTAAGAGGGCTCTAATCCTCTCATTTCATTGATGTGACTTTGTTCCTAATGGTCCCTGTGGTTGATGCTAAGACACATAAGTAGTCATTAGAATGTCTGGAACCAATACCACAGACACCCAGTTTCTTGGAAAGGCTTTTGGGAGCAAACTTGCATAACTGAGGATAGTATGAGAATTTACTGGGTAATCTTAATGAACAACAACAAAAAAAGGGAGATGGGGTTATAAAAAAGCCTGCTAAAAAATCTTTGACTGAATACCCCAAGCAGCAAACTCTATCGCCAGCAAGGTGCTGGATTGCTGTGGTGTAGCAGAACAGTTTTGACTTTGAGGTAGAAGGATAGTGCTACTTAGTGGTTTGGAGCCTTGGCCGTGGAGTCAGAAAAACCTGGGTTCTAACCTCAGCTCTGTCCTTTACTAGTTCTGGATCCCTGGAACCTTAATTATCTCTTTGTTATCTCAAGTGTATTTATTTATTTTTTAAAAGTTTATTTATTTATGAGAAATAGAGACAGCATGAGTGGGGCAGGGGCAGAGAGAGAGACACACACAGAATCTGAAGGAGGCTCCAGGCTCTGAGCTGTCAGCAGAGAGCCAGACGTGGGGCTCAAGCCCACAAACCATGAGATCATGACCTGAGCTGAAGTCGGAAGCTTAACCGACTGAGCCACCCAGGTGCCCCTGTTTTCTCAACTTTAAAATGCATACAATAGTACCTACTTCCTAGAATTATTTTGAGGATTCTCTGAGAAAATTTATATATTTAGTATATAATATTCAATAAGTGATAGATGTAGCCTTTGAAACTTCATTAGATTCTCTGAGCCTCAATTTTCATATCTGTACATTGGCATAATAACCTGTAATTTGCAAGACAATTTTAAGAATTAAACTTTCAACAACTGTTCTTTTGAAAATACCTACAATCTGGGTGTATTGGCTTCTTTCCTACTTTCTTCTGTCTCTTTGGCCTGTGTTTCCTCCTTCTTCTCTTCTGCTACCCAAGGATCAGGACCTTACGTTATCTGCTGGTGGTCCAATGCTCCTTATTGATCTGACAGTTCAAACCTAACTTTCTTGTTAGTGCCCTGTGCTTCTGTTTTTATTCTTCTGGTCAAAATGTCACAATTCTTTTAGTGTTCATCTTACATGAGTATCAGTAAGGAAAGCAATCTGATTAAAGCAATTCACAGTCTACGTGTAGATAACTGGTAAATTAACTCAGAGACATTTGTGTTTTACAGCTCACGCTAGGAGAAATATTCTTACCTTGAAAAAACACATACAATTTATTAAATCAAAGAAATCAGCAACAGCTGTGTGGAAGATAAAGATAAAGAAGAAATAATTTGTGGAAGAAATATTTTGGGACAGTACACTTTCCTCCTCTGGCAACTTTCCCTTAATACATACAAAAGAAAGAAATGGGTCAGCATCCACACTCCGGAATGGTTGCGTAAGCAAGAGGAGTCTTTTAAAGGTGAGAGTGGATGTAGGTATTTAGATTTGGGTCTCTCGTGGGCCTAAGTGTCTCCTGTTCATGTGCCTTCTCTAGAGATATAGTCTGTGAGATCTCATTTTTTTTGAGACAGCCCCAAGTACCGAAAACATAGACTTTTTTTTTTTCCTTGAGAGCACAATGGAAGCCTCTATTTTTATCTTGGCTGGAAATGAAAGGGAATGCTTCCAAATGTTTCAAATCTTCAGATGTCTTTAGTTTGGATGGAATAATATGAAAGATGAAGGCTGGCGGGGATGTGATTGAAGTCTATAAAGTCACGAAGGGTCTGAGCAGGGTGAATACAGATTTGCTCACCAAATCTCTGAAAGCTAAAGCCAAGGGCAATGCCTTAAAGCTTAAAGGGTGAACTCTTTGCACTTAATTGCACCTTAGCAAACATTCCTTTAGTTACAAAGAAAATAGAGTAGAATTCGAAGAGACTGATGGGGAGTTTACCTCGAGAGGCGCTAACTGGACATGTGAGTAAACTCTGGGAGAGTTTAGGTTTATGTTCTGCATCGAATCTGCAGCTGAAAGGCTTGGATTAGAGAATACTTCAAGAGTCTCTGACATCCTGTGGCTTTGTATGTGATTAGTGAAAAAATTATGGGGTGCTTCTGGGTGTGTCCCTACCTTTCAGAGGCTGACATGGTATAAGAATATAAGTTCCTTAGTGTCAAAATTGGAGACTCACTACTGGATCCAGAGTGTCTCACCTTTGCAGGTCCTCACTTCTCATGAGGTGAGTTTATCCAGGGGGAAAGTAATTTCTGAATTCTTAAACTAATTGTTGAATTCTTAATTGCCCACATTGTTATATGAAAAAGCAGAAGAGAATGTCCAAACCCTTGAGATTTATCAGATGCTCCTAATGAAATCATATTAGTATTAGCAACAAAACAGACACATTTAGTTAAGTTCCAATATATTTGTTTCTTGACCTGCCATGATTCTATTAGTTTTAAAACACACAGTGCTGAACTCAAAATGGATTGTTCTCTTGTTATAGCAAATGTATATTGATTTGATTAAAAATGCATTAATTTCTTTACATTTCAATAACAGTGGATTTTTTTTCAGAAAGAAAGGGCTGGAAAATGTGTAGTCATGTAACCTGATAATCTCAGATAAGTGATATTTAATATCACTCAACAGGAAATTTTTTCCCTTATACTTTTAAAGCAAAAATCTCCAATATTAAGTAATGTATGTAGTGCATATGAAACATTTAGAAGAAAAGAAACCTCTCTAATTTAACTCAAGGTCATATGAACATTGTCAGAGCAAAGAGGGAGCTGTGAAATTATCCAGGGAACTTGAAACAGTCTAGACAGTCAATCCAGATCATTTAAAAAGATATGTTAAAGATGCTCATAAGAATAAGAGAGTTCTGCTAATATGAAGATACAGTTTGGGGACAAATCAAGTTTTGTTCTGTTTAAGAACTGGAGGTCTTACTTGCAATTCATTTTATTAGAAACATATATGCTTAAAATAGTTCCAAAGATAGGAAATTATTTAATAAATTAATATGTTTTATTCGTTTATCATGCACACACATATAGCCATAGAAATAGCCTTAGAAATAACCTCAGGGTACTCTCATTAAATCTCCCATTGACTGTATTTAGGCAAGTCCTTTATTCTTTTTAAATTTTTTTCATTTGTAAAATGAAGACATGATAGCTGAAAAGGCACAGAATAGATCATCTCCACGTATGGCTTAACATAAAATTGAATAAACTATGTCTATGTACCTTTACATCATACAGACATACCACAATGTAAGTCTGCAACAGTTAGCTAATTATATAACTGGGGGAATAAATAGCAAATTAATAAATTATGCTTTTGTTTACTCTTCTGCAAAGGATAATTGCTCAGTAGCTCAAGCTTCCAATTAGTGGGAACTCATTCAATGATTGTGGAATTGAATTGATTGTGACCCATATCACATAAAAATGGGCTTGAATTCTAGCAGATATGCTTGAATTTCACAAATCTTGCATTCCACACTAGGGAAATCAGCCTCCAAAAGTATTTTCACTATTTTCATGGCTTGGATAAAGGTGGTAGGTTTCACTACCAAATAGCTATCTTTGAGAACAGAAATATAAACAAAATCACAGCTTGTATGTGAACTGATTCTCCTTTCCAATGCAGACTGAAGGCCAAATGTGTAAATATACGTTAGCAGTGCGAAGGCTCTCTTTCAGACAAACTGACATGCTAATTCTGCCAGGAGAATGTCACACACTTGCCTTTCTCTCCATTCTCAACATTGTCAACATTTTCATTGCTATCACCGCCCTGAAATTACTCCTGGATGACTTCTTTGCCCCCACCTGAACTGTTCAGTACAGTAGTCATAGCCACTGTGGCTGTCGAGCCCTTGAAATGTATCTAATTCAAATGGAGCTGTGCTTGACATGTAAAATACACAGCGGGGTTCAAAGACATAGTATAAAAAAAATGTAAAATAACGCATTAGTATTTTTTTATGTTAATTACACATAGAAATGATAGTATATTGGATACACTGGATTAAGTAAAATATTTTAGCAAAATAAATTTCACCTCTACTTTTTAAAGTGTGGCTTTCAGAAGATGTAAAGTTACCTAAGTGGGTCCACATTAGTGATTCATGTTTTATTTCTGTTGGATCGCGCTATTCTTAAGTATATGCTGAAAATGAATCGTTGCCACACACTCTTTCTCAGAAACTTTCAGTGGTATTTGAATCCATCCACATAACCTATATGTCCCTTTTAGCTTTCAAGGCCATCTCTAGTCTATACCTTTCCTATTTAACTGTTTTAGGAGGAAATTTCCTCTTCCCTCCTTGATCGTGTTGTTTACTGTCCTTTTTCTCTCCTTCCCGGCTTGTGCCAAGACTCTGAGCAGTTTCATTCATCTCACATTTACTGCTTTTACTGCTGGGCTCTGGGGCTACAGTCCCTCCCTCTTGGAATATACAGTCTAGAGGAAGAAAGAGACAAGTAAACAGTAAATGGTAATATAGCTTATTCGTGCCACAGGGGGCGAGAACAGGGGGGAGGAGGGGACACAGATGGGTCCCAACTCATGTTCAAGAGTTTAAAAAAGACTTAGCAGAGGAATTGAAGTGTGAGTTGAAGCCTGAAGAATGAGTAGAGTTGACTGGGCAAATGTCAGGTGAGATGGGGGAAGAAATGGCCTTCCAGGCAGATAGAAATTAGACCAAGGCCAGGATGTGAGAGAACACCAAGTCTCTTAGTGAGATGAAGAAAGCGATATGGGTGGGAAAGGAGACAGTAAATTGAAGCCATAGGTCAGAGTTAGCCATGGGTAAACCATGCCAGGGAGCGTGGTCATGTATACACTTTTGCATTTCTCTCTTACCTGTCTGCTATGGGTTGATTCCATTCATGGACCCACATCTCAGCCTTTTCTGTATCCTTGCCCCTTGTCTCGTGACATTGCAGTACTTCTCACTAAATAGGCAAAGTCTATTTTCCACCCTTCAATCTGGATTTGGACACGTGACTTGCCTTGGTTAATAAGATATTAGCAGATCCTATTTAAAAAGTGCTTGTGCATTTTGCCTGTGCTTTTGCACTCTACTGTTGCCATGAAAAGGACATGCCCAAGATAGCTTGCTGGTCCCAGAAGGGGAATGAAACACTAGTCACCCTTGTCAAACTAGCTAAGGCCATACTTGACCAGCCTATAGACAACCAACCCCTAGACATGTGAGAAAAGCCACCCAAGATCAGCAAATTCACCTAACAACCCCAGATATGTAAATATTAAGTGCTTACTTTGCATGATTATTTGTTATTCAGCATTTTTTGTGGGAATGTATATCTGATACACTAGCCAACTAGTTTGTGTGCTCCTTGAGGGCAGGACCATGTCCTTTCTATCTTTTTTCCCGTGCTCAAAAAACCAGTAGCAGTTGATAGATTTAAACTTTTTTTGGGTTGATCAAGGATTTCAATGCCACAGTTTTAATGAAAAATGGGAGATTTCTCAAGGTAATGTTAATGACCTTGCTAAAGCTTTCCATCGAGGAGAAAGATAGCACCTAATTCTCCTTCTTTATTAAAGACACCACTGACAGCCCCCGAGGGAGGAAAGATGAGGAAGCTAAGTGTGATTGCTTAGTGGGTTTTCTGTACCAAGGAGAACCCCCCCTCCTTGATCCCAGGGTGCCAGTAGGATTTAGGATACTTTATAGCGGGGCCCACACAGTTTTTAAAAGCAGCTGACATAGGAGAAATGTCCAGTACAACTTCTGGAATGTAAATCTTATTTGACAGTTTTTCTAGAATGCCCATCCTTCCCAGTAAAGCTTGGCTCTGACAGATGCTAAGTAGACTGCCAGAGAAAATTGCTGAGCTTCATGGACTTTGGTCAGGTGGGTCAGAGTTGATGGCATTGTGTCATAGTCATTTTCCATCACCACAGGAGAGAGGGAGGCTTCTCAAAAGATCCAGCTCTGCTCTATTTTGTGTAGCTATACTTCAGAATGCCACTAGACATCTAAGAACTGATGTTAGTCTCTGCTTCAGATCTCCTAGAAAACTTTCCTAGATCATCAAGAGTTACTGAACATCTAAAGTCCTTTCTTAAGTCAATATATATATATATATATCACACTAAGAAAGGCACACATAAGCAGATGTGAGGAATATTGGTCCACTTTGTGAAATCAGTGCAGTGCTGCAGTCTGAAAAATGAAATCACATACCCATGCCTATGTGAGGAAATCCCTGCCCTAATGATGACAGTCTTTCTTGTGAATCAGAGATAAAAAATGGCTTTGGAGTCACATTTCCTGGGTTTGAATCCAGCTCTGTTACTTATCTGCCACATGATCTTGAGCAGGAAAACTTAAGTCTCTAAGTTGTCTCTTGGTAAATGTCCTCTCTTGGAAGATGGAAATGAGAATAGTTCCAACCTCATTGAGTTAAGGCAAGGACAAAATGAGATAAAACAGGAAAAGGTGTTGAATTCAGTGTGTGGCATTAGTTCTCAGTAAATGGTCCATTATTATTAGTGATTTTGCACTCTGTTGACTTTGAGAGCCAGGTAGGAGGCAATAGTGGTCCAGCTTGTCCTATAAGAGAATGACTGGCATAACTGTGTCATTCAACAACAGTTGAATCTTTAGGGGAAGCTGAGGTTACCTTAACGGTGGATTGCTTGTTCCATTATGAGGCTTGTGCTGGCTGCAGATGATGCTGTTGTGCCACCATTACTGTCCTCCCTATTGTGGGTGGCAACCAAACTGTTCTGAGAATGTTTTATGCTCACCTACTCCTACTCTCCCAAGTTTGGGCCACAGACTACTAGAAAAGAATTTTGCTCAACGGTGGAAGCTGCTTACCATATTCACTGCTCTTGGATAATTCTTCACTCCCATTGGCTATAGTCTGGCATGATGGTAACTTTGGATGATATAGAGGCTTGGTATTCCAACAGGCCAGTGGCCACAGATGGCTAGTATCAAAGTTTTAATAAGTGCAAGGTATGCCACTGTGAGGTGTGTGTGTGTGTGTGTGTGTGTGTGTGTGTGCACGCGTGTAGGGTGCAAAGGGTATCTGGCTTTTACTTCTCCTTTAGTTGTTTAGTCTTTCAACACATGTTTACAAAATGTCTACTGTATGCTAGGCACTATGCTTTAAGTTAAGTAGATATGCCTCACTGATGAATTGTTTACAGATTAATTTCTTGATCTTTTCCTGCAAACTGTGTTTTCCAGATTCCTACATCAAGTGGCTTCTTGGTAGATTCAGCCAATAGGAGGTACTAGAAAAAGATAGTTGAGCAGGAATAAGAGGAGAAGCAGTGGTATTTCTCACTGTGGCCCCCATCTTCCACATTGGGAAGTGGCTACATGTTC
This sequence comes from Prionailurus bengalensis, assembly GCF_016509475.1. Taxonomy (NCBI): domain Eukaryota; kingdom Metazoa; phylum Chordata; class Mammalia; order Carnivora; family Felidae; genus Prionailurus; species Prionailurus bengalensis. Next base: position 139,342,065 of record NC_057345.1, on the reverse strand, counting down.
TCTGTGTCCTGCCTCCCACAAGGCATATTCTGTCATGAGTCCTGCCCCCACTAAACAGCCCAGATCTTGGGATAAAGTACAAGTCCTTCCTTTCATTTTCCTTCTAGCCCTAGTAGGGGCTTCCTGCTCTTGCTTCACTCTGGAATGTTTCACTCTCAGGTTTTCCACAACTTTGCAACTAGTTTCCTAAATTAAATGCCTTCTGTTAAACTATCTGATGTGGTCTCTGTTTTCCTGACTAGATTTTGAGTGATATGTTCTCAACACTTTACATTTTGGGGGGTGACAGATATTATTCAAATAGCCCTCCAAATGTCTAATGACATTCTGTGATCTGCTACGAAGTACAGGTACAAGGAGGGCAGGTAAACTGAGTGGGAAGCTGTGTTTATATGGTTTAGGGTCTTGCTACTCCAAGTGAGGATTGCAATCCCTTGAGGGCTTGTTAGAGATGAAGATTCTCAGACCCTAGCCCAGTTACAACTGGTTAAGAATCAGTATTGTAACAAGCTTCCCATTCAGAGGAGTGATCCAGTGATGGCCTCTAGTTTCAGTCTGATTACCATAATGCAGTCCTCCCAGCTGTAGTCTGTTGGGATTGTACAGAATCACTGGTGGCCCTGAATCTCAGCTCCATTCAAACAAGGGAACTTTATAATGCCTGCCTCTTGACGCTGCCTGAGCAAACACTGTGGGCTGGACTCTAGGGCCAATGCAAGACAGAGGGTAGACAGTAGGGTAATTCAGGTATAAAAACCAAAACACTGCCTCTCTGCTGGCTGTTTTGGGATAGCTGGAACTGAGCCCCAGAGGACTGGGTCTTTGAAATGTATTGAAGAATGTTGTGGGAAAGTAAATATCTTCCCCAAAGTGACCATATCTTACATCAGCCAATGTAGGACATTTGATTGCTATAACATTTCCATATCAGTAAACTTCAGATGAGACTCACATGCATTGTTTTCTTAAACCATAGTGGAAGAAGCTTTCATAAGAGCAGAAATTGTACAAATGTTATAGGCAAGTTTTTACCAATAATCTCTTCAAGTTTTTAATAGTTCTGCCCACTCCCCAAACCTAGTCATTGATTTTGGATGTGGTATTTCCTTTGCCATGACCATCCCCCAGAAGTGAGAATAATGTAAGAGGAATAGAATCTGGAAGTAGAAGACCATTTCAGGTCCCACTCGTGCTGTTCTGTGGGCAGTGCTAACTTGGACCAGTGCCTTAATATTTCTGATACTTAGTTATTTCACATGCCAAATAACTGAAACCTACTTACCCATCGGTTTGTGGTATGGTTCAGATGGTATAAGAATGCTGTATAAAGTGAAAGGAAGTGGGGCGCCTGGGTGGCGCAGTCGGTTAAGTGTCCGACTTTAGCCAGGTCACGATCTTGCAGTCCGTGAGTTCGAGCCCTGCGTCAGGCTCTGGGCTGATGGCGCAGAGCCTGGAGCCTGTTTCTGATTCTGTGTCTCCCTCTCTCTCTGCCCCTCCCCCTTTCATGCTCTGTCTCTCTCTGTCCCAAAAAATAAATAAACGTTAAAGTGAAAGGAAGTAACTGGTGTTTGAAAACTACACTTCAAGCAAAGCAAACTGGCAAAACTGTGGGGAGAAAGTGAAAGGTGTCAACAATATGATTAAAATGAGATGCTTTATAGCCTCTATGCTTGGGTCAAAAGGGCTAAAGACTGCAGAGTGTCCCTTGTAAATACTTGTGTGTGTGTGTGTGTGTGTGTGTGTGTGTGTGTGTGAATGCTAGTCTGTACATCTTTCAACCACCCCTTGCCTCTTGTTTTGAATTTGTGGCTGCTAATACTCACTTCTTTCTTACTTGTGGCCATGCATGTTGAAATTCATTCTATGCATATTTATTGAACACTGACTCTATTCCAGGCACCATTCTAGGTGTTTGAGATACTCCGTGAACAGAGTGGACCCCAAGCTCCTGTTTTCATGGAGTTTACACTTTAGAAAGCTCAAGTGACCCTTCTGTTTACACTCAAGTCTGTCAAATATCCATGAACTCTGCCTAAGGATGTGAAACCTAGCTGATCCTAGGTGGGTAAATATGAAGATCCCTATTTCAGCTGCATACTGGTTGTAATGCTGTTTGTACAGCTCTGATCTTATAGTAAGTAAAAGTGTTCCATATTTACCCCACTTCTGGGTATCTTCATGCTACCCTCCCCTTCTCCCATGACTATGTCAACTCTACTTCTGATCTCCTGGAATGAGATATTCTGCTTGCATGGGATTTCTTTATTCATTCACTTATTCATTTGTTCACTCATTTCTTCAACTGGCATATACTGAGAACTTCTGCTAGTCACTATGCTAGGAAATGAGGCTATAGATATGAACAAAATAGAGAATGATCCTGTCTTCATGGATCATCCTTTCCAGCAGGGGAGCCAGTAGATACAATTAATTACTCAATTATAATTATGAAAAGGACTACAGAGGGTAAGTTTGCCATATTAATAGAGTGTCTAATAGGGGTACTTAGACTAGTCTGACTTGTTCACTTTCTTGAGGAAGACATTTGAACTGAGTTATTGACAATAAGGGAGTGAAGGGAGGATTAGTGAGTAGTGGGGGTGAATAAGAACCTTTTATATGGAGGAGCGCCATGTATAAAGGCTCCAAGACAGGAAAGAAAATGGCATATTTGAGGAACTGGAAAAGATTGGTATTACTGAATCACAGAGAGTGAGTAGAATCAGGAAATGGGATGAACTGGAGATATATTTAATCTTGTAGGTCATGTAAAGGTTTTGATTTTTATTCTAAGAGTAATGGTGAACAGTTGACGTGTTTTATGCTGAGGTATGGTATGATTTCATTGTGTTTCCAAGTAAACATTTTGGTTGCAGTGTTGACAATGGTTTGGGTTGGAGGTATGGCCAGAATGGGTGTGGAGGGACCAACAGGGAATCTATTACAGCTGTCCAGAACAAGAAATGGAGTTAAGTTGTATTAAACTAGTGGCCTGGGTCATGGAAAGAGGTGGGTGGATTTAACAGGTATCACGGAGTAAAATATGTGCAGGATGTGGTGACTGAGTGGATATTGGTGCTAAGGAAAAGGGAAGATCCAGGTTGACACCTAGGATTCTGGCTTGAGCATCTGGGTAAAGGTGGTATCATTCACTGAGATGAGACATAGAGAAGACCTAGGTTTTGGAGACAAAATGACTTTGATATTGGACTTGTTGGATTTGCGTGGTCTTTAAAATTTTCAGAAGGAGATGTTGAATAGGTAACTGGATGTACAGGTTGGTAGGTCGAAGGTAAAGTTTGGGCTGCAAATTGCTGCTGCTAACTACCGCCATCATTGTTGACTAAACACTTCGGTTATTGAAATAATACTTCAGCTCTTAACTGATGGCAAAAGCATCTTATCAGTTCTCCCCATGAAATGGGTGTTCCAAATAACATTATTTTCAATGCCTCTTGATAGATTATTAGACCTTTACAATGCCTCCATGTTAACCCTTGGGCTTTTAGATGTAGGATGCCAAATTGCTCTGTACTGCCAATAACCAGATACCCAGTTTTGATGATAATGAAATGTACTTACTACAGATATTGCTAGCTGCTTCCCAATGTCCATTCACCCTTATTCCTTAGTAACAGAGTCTGGGCCACCTTTCCTAGCCTCTTTTGGAGCAATATGTGGCCCTGTGAGTGAAGTGCTTGCCAGTGCGATGTGAAGAATAGTAAGTAGTACCATGTGGTCAGGGAAGGAGGGATGGGGAGAAACTCATCTCCTCCTGCCAGTTTCTTGGAAGCCAGATGTAATGGCTGTAAAAAAAAATACCAATTTGGATTATGAAGTTCATATGCGGCAGAACAAAAAGACAGAGGGAGCCTGGGTCCTTGATGACTTTTTGCAGCCCCAAATATTAACCTTCAGTTGACTAAAGTATGTCTTCTCTTCCCCTCAAAGAGGTGCATTTACTCTAAATTTGGCAATTATCTGGATACTGTACTGTAATACAACCTATCGCAACAAAATTTGGTGTAAAGAGAATAGGTTTGAATCTCATTCAAAGAAGTTTATTATTGGAGTGCTAGTGGAATCTTATTATAATATTTTTATCTCTTGCCCAAGTCCTGATCAAGAGGATTGTAAAGGCAGGGATCTGGAAGATCAGAAACTGAGATTGGATAGTAAATAGGAACTCCAACTGAAGAAAAAGAAAGAAATGAATTAGTGATTAAAAAAATACACAGATTGTAACAGTGAGTTTTTGCTGCTTAACAAACTACCCCGTATTTAGCTGCATAAAACAATAACCATTTATTTAGTTTATGCTTTCACAAATTGGAAATTTGGGCTGGGCTCAGCTGGGCTGCTCTGATGATCTGGGCCAGGCTTGGCTGCTCTTGGCTGGAGCCCATCCAGGCATCTGTGATCAGTGCCAGGTCAGCTGGGGCTTACTGGCTTTTGGCTGGGGTGCTTTGGTTCTCTTCTATGCAGTCTCTTATTCTCCAGAACTTGTTCACCTGGTAATGGTGGTGGGGGGTCTCAAAAGAGTGAGTGAAAGTACGTGAGGCTTCTTGAGGCCCAGGCTTAGAACTAGCACAGAATTGCATCTGTACCCGTTTTTGGCCAAAACAAGTGACAAGGGCAGCCTAGACTTAAGGGGTGAAAAAATTGTTTTGTTTCTTGATAAAAATAACAAGAGAATTCGTAGCTGCTTTTTCAGTCTACCGCATGGATACCTAAAGGTCTAATTTAAAGGAGAAATGATGTAAGATATCCAAATTCCTTTTGTAGGAAATGTAACCCAGGAATTAGGAGTGTGTCTATGGAATTAGACAGAACTGGATTCAAATCCTAACTGTGTTTTTGACTGGCTGAGTTGCTTACTTATAATGACTATCTCATGGTTTTGTGAGGATTATATGTATGTAAAACTCTTAGGCACAGTGCCTGGGATGTGCTAAGCGATAATAAAAGGCAGCTGTTGTAGTTGTTATTATTACAGGATACTGCTGTGGCATAGGGCCTGGTTGGAGACAGGATTTACCAGGTGGAGGGTTGGGCAAGAGAAAGTTGGCTCAGGTTAGCAGAGAGAAAAGAGAGTTATCACAGGATTATGCAGTGGACCACAGCATCTGACCACAGGATCAGATAGACTAGGGACTCATCAAGGCAATAGGCATGCATATTGGCACAGGCCTTCTACCAACAACAGTGATAGTTAACATTTGTTGAACACTTACAGTGTGCCAAGCACTTTTGTTGAGTGCTTTGTATTAACTCATTTAATCCTCATAACACACTTACCTAGGTATTTTTGTTATTCCCATCTTAAACTTGGGGAAACTGAGGCATAAAGAGATTCTAGCACATTGCCCAAGGCCACACAGCCCATAAGTGGTGAGCTGGGATACCAGCCAGGTTTGTCTCACTCCTGACTCCAAGCTTCTAGTACCTCACTACACTGTGGGATGATCTCAGGCAGGAGTCAATGGCAGGCAAGTGAGGTTCCAAAGTTCCCAGAGAGGTAAGGAAGATTCAAACAACCACTTGTGGCACCCAGAGAACCATAGCTGAGGAACTACTAGGGGCAGGGGGAAGATTGTCTTAATAATTGAAACGTCTATAGCTTGGCCCTCCCATTTGCACTGTCTCTGGCATTAAAATCTCTGGTACTCAGAATGAGGAAGGTGAGAATTGCTTTCCCTTCACAACTCAGCTACTGGAAAAAATAGTCTCCACTTGTTGACTTCACTTCCTCCTCTCCTCCTGCATTAGCCCCCTGCAGCCTGACTTCCAGCTCCTACCTTGGTCAAGGTCACTAGTGAACTGGATGGTCACATTCAGTGGACTCTCTTCAGTCCTCATGGCCCAGTGTTGAAGAGTGATGGTTATTCATTTATTGAAATGCTTTCCTCCCTGCCTGATAATTTTGGCCTACGGGAGCAGACCCACCTTTTCAAATGTGGCCTCAGGCAGCCTACTCACTCTCCAGGCCAAGTGGCCTCCTTTCTTCAACTGTCTTCTGTATTTACAGCAGCATATTCCTATCCCTATGGCCAATTTCAGGCATGTCCACTGTTTCAAAAATTTTTTTCTATTCCTTTGAATGATGAGAACATAAATACTTCCACAGTCTCTGACTCGTAGCCTAGAATAAGTGCAATTGAAGTAGGGGAAGTTACTATCATTTATCGAGCCTATGTTGCAGTACTTCTTTATAATTACAGAATGTAATTAATTTTCACACAAGTCTGTGAGCCAAGTAGTACCATTTTTATTTTTCATATAAAGAAACTGAGTCTCAGAGAGAAACTCAACCTACAGCTGATAGAGGAGTCTGGATTCAAAGACACCCTGATTGGTTTGACACCCATGCCTGTGTTTTCCTAGTGTTGCATGCCGCCTCTCATAATTCACGAATTGTATACCATGGGATCAATAGCACTGTCTGCAATAACACAAGAGTCTAATTTGCATTTATTTGTTTGTTTATTATTTATTTACTCTCATTGCCTTTGGGACACAGCAGACCCTGCCTGACTAATTAAGGAGAGTTTAAGCATAGACCTGCTTCCTCAGTTGCCCAGGGTGTGAACGGACGGCCAAAGGTCTGAACTCTATTTGGATGCCTGGATGCCTCCTTTTCTGTAATTTGTAGCCATGCTCTGTCCTTAATTAGAATGTCCCTGGGATTTTATGAGGAGGGAAAAATGCACTGGTGAGATTACAGATCAATAGCTCTTCCATAAGACACAGATATAGAGCAGGTAAGAGATTAGAAATTGCAATCCAGGCATGAAGGCACCTTGGAAAAACACATATTTTATCCCACCCCCCTTTGGGATCATTGAGTGTCACTGAAGCCAATAAGTTAAAACTTAATATGTGAAGCTTAATGGGCAAAGCTGCATATTAACGGGGGAAAACGAGAAGCATTTCTTGACCTGGTAATTTGGAAGGAGAGTAGGTGAAGTGTGTAAATTAGAGAAAATTCAAAGGTGAGTCATTTTGGAAATGTATAGTAGGCATATATCACACTAACTGCAGCTCAGAATTGTGGATCTTACTTCTGAAATCCATTAGAGCAGGGCTTCCTAGCATTTTTAGCATTTTAATACTTGCATCGTTGTTTGCTTGATTTTGTCATATGTGGTCTATGTTTATTTAAAACTTCAAATGAATTAAAATGATTCTTTCTCTGAAGTTTTAATGATGTTCCCCTGAGGTAATTAGAGGCACTCTGTGGTGGGAGGTGTCCCAGGGCTGGGAGTAATGGCACTATGGAAATAAAACCCACGTGCTACCTCTTTCCATTTTTAATTTAGAAGGAACAGCTGGACGTAGTGTTTAAGTGCTGAGGATAAAAAGAAAGGAAACTCAGTGATTGAAACGACTGGTCTGAAAAGAGAAGCAGGAAGGGTGGTGACCTTTGAGGGCCTTGCCCAAGTCCACATAGGAATTACTGTTGTAATCGCAGGAAAGAAAAAGTCTATGGCATCTCATTCTGTCACGAATCTCATAGCTCTGCCAGTCTTAGGATGCTATCTCTAGGAGTTTGTTCATTCCACTGCTGTTTGTTATGTTCCAGGCTTTGTGGTACACAGTGGGCATTCAGCTGGGAGTCAGGGTCCCTGTCTTCAAGAAACTGACATTCTGCTGGGGTAGATTAACAACCAACAAATAGAGTTTTATGTCAGCTGGTGATAAGTGCTATTGAGAAAGAGGAGGAGAAACAGGATAGGGGAGACGTTTGAGGGACGAGGTTCTGTTTTATCCAGAGTGATTAGGGAAGGGGTCCCTGAGATGGTACTATTTGAATAAAGGACTGGTCTGTACCAAAATTCAATGGAGTGAAAAATAACAAGAGCAGTGTGCTTGTGGACCTACGTCATCGGATGGAAAAGAGAGACAGTTCATTAGAATTCATGTGAACTCCAACAATGCCTTTGGCTGCAGTGTGACAGATATTCAGAAAAGACCCTTGAGTTCTCATTAGGGTCTCATTGCCAGAAAGCTACCATATCCTGGCCTTGAAATGCTGCAGAGTTCAATATCCTTGCTAATAATTTAAATCTGGGATGGTAAGAACCACTGAATAATCCCAGTTTGGACACTGATTTAGTTTATCATTGCACCTGGTCCCCAGTGATGACAGGAACAGGCAAGGCAATTATCCAACTCCAGGGAAAAACAAATCAAGATGCTTGGACCACGCAATACACCATAGTCATTCTTTTTGACAGGTTGTCGTGGCGTGTTAAATAAAATTTCTCATCTACACATCTGAGGGTGAGAAGTGCCGTGGCATAGAAGCTTCAGCGAGAATAGAACTGGCTATCTGGGGGAAGTTTTACCTTCAAGACAAAAATCACTTGTTTACTTAAGTAAGCCATTATCCATCTGCTTTCTTATGTCTGAAACTTCTCTCTTATAGTTCAGGTTTTGCCTTGGTTGTTTTGTTTTGTTTTTGTTTTTGTTTTTTTTTTTGTTTTTTTGGTCTGTTAGAAAAAGAACCCATTCAGACAACCTTAAGAGGAATTTGAGGGATTTATTAGGGACATACAAGGCAATAGCATGGAACCCAAAGAAGGAAGTCAGTCAGTCAGGGCTCACAAGATGCTGGAATCCCAACTAGAAAATCATAAAGAATGGAAGTTACTTTTCCTAGGTCCCTGGGATCTCATAGTCTCTTGTCTTTGCCTCTCTCTGCTTCTTTTGTGGCTCTCTCTGAAGAGTGGCTTTCTAGGTTTGTCTGAGCACACGGCTGTTCTAGCTTCTGTCGGTATATTACTTCCTTGTTCATTCTTAAAAAGAGACTCACTAGAACCAGTCCTATCCAATGAATAATTGCATGTAAAAAGCAAGTTATAAATAAATATACATGGTGTAATCCTATTCTATAAACAGTTTTAGTACGGGTATGTATGCTTAGAAGAAAGGAAAGAAATGCACTAAAGTGTTTTTAATGGTTATCTCTATGTGATAGGATTATGTGTGATTTAAGTTTTTTTTCTTTGAGTATGTCTGTACTTTTCCATCATTACCAGATAGTATTTTTGTAATTGTGAAAATTATTGAATAAAAAGATGAGGTTGAAATACATGTAGTAAATCCAAGTGGTCTAGGACTAAATGGTGGGTCGGACATCTGCCAGATCTAGGGTGCAGGGAGGGGAGGGTTTGCCGAAGCTGGTAGCCAACTCTACTGGGGAAGGTAGCAGGAAAGACTTCACACACAAAGAGGAGCTGGCTCTTTACTTCTCCATTTATTTAATGGTTTTAAAGAAAATATTCTCAGTTGTCAGTACCATCATAGGAAGAGCATTTGACAATAAAAAGCATGTCATGTTCCCTAGGTCTCTGGATTTTCTTTTTCCTCTTGCTTTACTTGTACAGCTGTATGTTGTCTAAGATTCAGTCGATCCTATAGCATCCATGTTGTAGGACTGACCATCTGGTAACATCCAGGTGATAAAGCTGAGATCCTGAGCTCCATCTGTTCTCTGAGTTGCCTCTTTCTTGGAAGACATCAGAGTGATCTTGTTGGTTTCTCTCCCTCTACAAGATACCACCTGAACGAGCTGGTTCTTAGAGCCTTTCTCTGGCTCCCACCATACATGGAATCAAGTCCATACAGCTTAGTATAGCAAAGAAAGCCCTCAGTGCCCTGGCTCCTGCCTACTTGCCATCCTGTCCCACCCTCTCACTTCACCTACAACACGAAATTGCTTGTAGTTCTTTTAACACACCATAGCATTTCACATTGACTTGCATTTGTATATGCTATGGCTTCCTTCTGGAATGTTCCTCTCCTCCCTTGTCTGCTTGGAAACCTTCTCTTCCTTCCTTCTGCTCAGATGTTACATTTTTGGATGGATTTCTTTGAAATCACAAATAGAAGCTATTCTCTATGTACCTTTGTGCCTTTAGGCACCCCTGATATTGCTTCTACACAGCCACATAGTAATTTCTTTGTTTACATGCCTATCTCTCCTCCTAGAGGGCAAGAACTACTTCTTTGTTTCTGAATCCTCAGTCTTATTAATTAATAGGTGCTCAATAAATGTGTCTTTAAAAAAAATTTTTTTTTAGTGTTTATTTTTGAGAGAGAGAGAGAGAGAGAGACAGCGTGTGAGCAGAGGAGGAGCAGAGAGAGAGGGAGACATAGAATCTGAAGCAGGCTCCAGGCTCTGTCAGCACAGAGCCCGACACCAGGCTTGAACCCACAAACCATGAGATCATGACCTGAGCCGAAGTTGGACGCTTAATGGACTGAGCCACCCAGGTGCCCCTGAATAAATGTGTCTTAAACAAATACATAAATAATTCCAATCTGGGACTCCTGCATATATTGTGTATTAGAAGGTACAGAGGACTACAGGAAAAGGGAAGGGGTGGATAGGCTGTAAGAGAAGCTTTACAGACCTTATTTCCTTTAATCCCCAGAATAGACATGTGAGATTTTTATTATTCATCCCATTTTACAGATTAGGAAACCATAGCTCAGAGAGATTAAAAAACTTGCCCCAAGCCCTGCTTCTAGAAAGTGGCAGAACTGGGACTTAAACCTATGCTCTTTTAACTGCAGAATCTGTGTGATTCTGAACCTTTGCCTGCTACTAATGAGCCATGTGATCTAAAACAGTTCGTTTCATGTTCATTATGGTCAGGTTTTCACATTCGCCAAGCAAACTAAACTCTAAGGAATTAGTTCTCAAACCCTGGTTGTGCATTAGAAGCCCCTGAAAAGCCTTTATAAAATACTGAAGTGTAGCTCTCATACTGAGAGATTCTGATATCATTGGTGTGGGGGTGGTGCCAGGACATCAGTGTTTTTTCAAAGCTCCCCAGGTGATTCTAATGTGCAGTCAGAATTAAGAAGCATTGCCTTAGCTCAGTACTTCTTAAACTTTAATATGCATATAACTCATTTGAAGATCTTGTTAAATGAAGATTCTGATTCAGTAGTTTGGAGGTGGGGCTCTAGATTCTGCAATTCTAACAGATTTACCAACTGCACTTAGGGTAGGGAGCCCACATCCTATCTGACCAAATCTAAATTCCCCAAACAAAGATACCTGTTGTTATCACCAGCTCTGCCTAGCGAAATGCAGCTTCTACTGGTCATTCAACTCAGCTTCTATGGACCTACAGTCTTTGACCCTGTGTGGCCCTGACCACCATCATCTTTACAGCTAGGTCTGGTAACTGGCTGTGTTTCATCTCTTAATACGTTTTCAGAGATTAGGAAGCAAGATAGGAAAAGACCTAACTTAGGGCACAGTTCAAAAAGGACCTTGGCTAGCAATCGGGGCAGCAGAGAGAGTTAACCAAAACACCAGGGAATCCAGAGTAAGGCACAATGGAGGGTATGGCAAGGCTGGTTGAGGTCTAGAAGCTAGTGGAGTAATGGGTGTGTTAAGAGGTCAAAGGAAGGTGAAGGCAAGGGATAAGAGAACTGTTAAAGTTTAACTAAGGGCTTAGAAAGAGACAAGATGGCATCCCATGAGGCCTAGCTGTCAACAATCATTAATCAATCAATACTGAGCTCTTCACTATCTACTACCTACCACTCCTGAGCTGGGTGTGTGTTCTGTGGGAGGGTGTGTGTGGGATAAATGATTTGTGTAAATGTTTGTGAGTCATAGAAGAAACCTGGCTTGCAAAGGCCCTGCTTCCAATAGAGAGTGGACCCCGAGTTCCCAATCAATCCATGAAATCACTTCACAGTGAAGACCCACAGGTAATTTATTATTGAGAAGTGCTACACCTCGGTGGGGCAATCTCTTTGAACTTGATATTCACATCCCTGCACGAATGTGGATGCAGTTCAGAATGTTTGGTGTTCATATTACCAATAAGAGGGAGATTTGTCCCTTTATAGAGAAAAAGCAAGAAGCAAATTTAAAGTGAATCAGACGTTGGGGAGAATTTCCTTCCCTCAATGTTTGAAGAACCACTGATGGAAGGAACTATAGATCCTTACTCTGAAAATTTCATAGTTCTCTTTCAGGTTCAAATCCTGCTTGGCCAGAAGGCAGGGCAGGGCTCAGATGGCCTTTCAGGATGATCTTCCAGCTCCAAGTTTAGTTCTGGGTTTGTGGCTTGGAAAACCCAACACCTTAACTGCTTAGATATCCTAGACACTGAATGTTTTTCACAGATTTTGTAGCAGGAACACCCTACTTCTTTGTTTAGTCACTTGAAAAGGAGGATTAAAGAAAAAAAAATCAGAGTCTTGCCACAAATAGATGGAGTGGAGCTTCTTTTGTGAAACAGTGCCTCAAATTGTGCCCATATTCCTTATGGAAACTGAAGACAGAGACAAGTCTGCTTTGTTCAAATTCAGCAGCTTTGGGACCCCTTGGCAGAATGCCATACATAGCACCCCTTGCTTCGGCGATGTTTGTGCAAAATTTTTCTTGGTGAGGCCTTGCTTTCTTCTGAGGAGCAAACAGAGTAGAAATTCCTGATCTAGCTTCGTATCACCAGTAATCTGACCTGCAAGCTTGTACTTGAATACTGAAACCTTGGGGTTCACTGCTCAAATAGAATACTTGGAAAAAGAAGAAACGGAGTAAAGAGACTCTTCTTAACCTTTGCAAATGTCACGTACTATTTATATAACATTTACCACTCTTATTTTCTATAGCCCAGGATTTTGTGAGGAGAAAGGAACAGGCATCTTAAGTTAAACTGCATTCCTCCAGGTTTTAAATTGCAGCTTCTCCTCTCTGAGGGCCAAGCTAATTGTATGGACATAATTCTTCAGGGTCTGATTGCCTCATAAACAACTTGAATTCTACTTTTTGGATAATTCCTGAAACTGGCTTTCTCATAGCTTCAGGAGGAAAAAAAAAATTTTTTTTCTCCTAAATTAAGTAAATTACCGGTCCTAAAAGACAAGTTGCTATCTGTTGGATGGAAGTTTTGGAATTCTTTCAGTGTGTGTCATAATAAATGCAACAAGTTTTTATTTCAAATCCAATCTTCTTAAATAAAAATTGTCCTTTTATGAAGACTGGACTCAGATTAAGTTTCCATTGTCTTGCTTGTGTAACCAGTAGAAGCCTGAACTTGACTGAATGAGTTGCTATGGCAAGGCTCGTGAGTGGTTTACAAATTCTAGAAAGGAAGAAGCCAGAGTCTCAGTTAGACAACCTCACTAACTGTAGGTAGATAAGAAAAGCAAACAGAGGTTAATGCCACCCAGGGATAAAGAGAACATGAACCTCTGGGAAATATGATAGACAAGTGTGTAAATGCTTGAGGACTCCTCAAAGGCATTTGTTTCCACTACGATGCAGGTGTCATATATTTGATCCTTTAATGAAACTAGACATTTTTAGACCAAGAGCTTCTAAATAGCTGAAGTGTTGGAGTGTTTTAGAACTAATACACCGTACCTTGTCTTCAAATGTCTGCCATGACTAAAAGCAGAGGTCGGTAAGTGGTAGAGTTCTGGCCGTGTCTGACCCAAAAGTTGTGTTTGGTTTGCCCCCTCCCCCGACCCCCCCAAGTGTGTGGAAATGAATTTGTTGCAACATCTTCAAATGAGGATGTTTCAAATAAAAATACAGATTTCTGGATTCTCTTGAAAAATGGGCAGGTTCTATACGAATTGGCCATACCCCCATTTGGTCTTGATTGGCTGGCAGTGGGTAAAGGTTGCCCCTTACTGGGGCACATACCTTCCAGTTTGGCACAGGTGGACTGAGACCCACTTTGCTCATGTATGTTGCCTCCTTGACCCCAGTAGGTGTTTGGTTTTTTCAACCAAAACCAAAGCCTGGATGCTTCACTCTGGCACAGGGATGGCAGCCTATGGCAGGAAGTCCTGTAGGTGCCACCTGAGACAGGTTGTGTCGGTTTCTTTCATTCCCAGGTGAAGACAATTATTTTCTTTTTCTTCTTGAGGAGGCATTATAGCATCCATGAAGGAGCCCTGGATTGAGGGGTGGGGACTTGGCTCTAGTGATAATTTCTTTCATCTAACTGACTGAATTCAGGAAAGCCACAATCTTTTAGTCTCAGTTTCTTCATTGTGAAATGAAAGTTTCCTTGATTCTTTTATTCATTCAGCTAACAATGTAAGGCACCACTGTTCTGCTCCACAGGTTTGAAGATGGACCAGAGTACTCAATTATAAAAAGAAACAAACTGATGTACAGGTATGCTCTGTGTCTGGGTCTAACACCTCTTTGAAAAGGCTGAAAGTTTTAAAAATATTTTTCTGATGTTTATTTATTTTCAGAGAAAGAAAGAGAGAGAGCACGAGCATGGGAGGGGCAGAGAGAGAGGGAGAGAGAGAGTCCCAAGCAGGCTCTGCACCGTCAGCACAGAGCCCCACATGGGGCTCGATCTCACGAACCCTGAGATGGTGACCTGAGCTGAGTCAAGAGTCAGATTCTTAACCGACTGAGCCACCCAGGCACCCCTGAAAAGGCTGAATTTGAATGCCTGTGGATGTTCTCCCACAGTCCCTGATGCTCCTGGGCAAGCAGACTCTCCATTACCCGTCAGGCCTGGCAGTCATTTGAGCCAACCAATGACCCCAGACTCCAGGCCCTTTTCCTGCTAGGATGTCCTGTGTTTTTTCCCTCTCATCCAACACTTGCCTCTTCTGCTACCTGGCCTCTCTCTTTTGTTCTCTTCCTGTCTCCATCTCCCCCAGCCTAAGGCTTGCCAGGGGCTTAGCTTTTAAAGTCTCCCATAGAATTTCTGGAGAGAGAATTCTTTTGGCTTTGTCCCTTTGTTGCTTTTCATCCTCACCTTGACAATAAGGACATGATTCTCAGTTTTACTCTGTAGTTTGGTTTACTGTTAACCGCAGCCCCCCCCCTTCTTTGCAGCAGCTGTTCTTATTCTTCTAACCAGTTTTTAAAAGGCTTGAATTTGGAAATACGGTCGCTGTGCGCCTCTTCAGAGATTCATCCATAACTGTCAGAGCCTTTTCATTCCCTGTCTTTTGTATAGGTTTCTTTTATGAGCAGAGTAATTTGCATTTGTCTTTAATTCTTAATTTGTCTTTGCATTTACTGTGGATGTAACATGCAGCTGAATTTGCATTTTCTTTTCACTTCCCTTCTCATGGACTGGGGCTGTCTGAGGTGTAAACCATGGAGACATTCAGGAGATGTTTGCTAAGTGGCAAACTTGGCTGCGCTGGTTTTATCTTATTCTCCCCTCCCCATACTCTGAGTTGTCTTATTATATTTAGATGCTCTAAAGTGTAACCAAACATAGCCTCTGTTTTCCAATCCATTGGTTACTTAATCCCATTAGCCATTAAGCTGCATTTGTACTCATCAGAAGAAACTTTATGTATTAGATTCTTGAGTACAGAAAGCTGGGTATTTAATTCTGTCCCTACCACCAACCATTTGAATACATATCATGTAGCTTTCTGGTCCTCAGTTTCTTTGTGGAAGAGGACTGATACTATGTTTCTGGCTATTTCAGAGTTCTCCAAAGGTACACGTGGTTGGATGGGCATGGAACCTTTTGAGGAGTGTCATACTCTAGACAGATATAAAGTATAGTGCCCTGAGGACTCCAGGGAGCACTGCCCTTCAGCACTCCACTCAGTTTCTGCGTGGTTGATGATATAGCTTTGGCTCCATAGAGTTTCACCAACAATGGCCACTGTGTTTCAAATCATATCAAAGTTTCCTATTACCAAAGGTAAAAGGACCAGGTTAAAATCCACCTACAGCCTCACCCTAGGGGCTTCTCTTCAGTGCTGTGAAATAACATTTAAACAGAAGGTTAATGCCTTGCACTAAACCTGTAGTCCTGATGTGCCTACAAAAAGCATTAGTTCTAATTACTCTTCATAGAAAAGCAGAGAGTAGAATGTTGAATATTCCAACATTCAATTAAAAGGTTGTTCTTGAGAAATAGGTTTTTTTTTAAATATATAAAAACTGTGTTGTAGAATGTTGAGAAAATTGTTAGTTGCTTCTATAGCCCATTCTGTAACAATGTGTAATTTTTTGCCTCTCTCAGAGAGAGGAAAATTTTAAGTCAGTGTGAACTAATTGTAGGGTTTATAAAAGTAGTTTTCAACAAAGTCCAGTGATCCCTTCTCACCACTTCCTTCATAAGCCTAATTACCAGAAGGCTCTTGAGGCATTGGAGGGATGTGTAGATTTCTTATAAAATGTACCAGGTCCCAGAGAAAGGGCCACCCCCTTAAACCATGAACCTCTTCCCTCCCTGCCACCCACTCCTGCCCCAGAATTAGATCTTTCTCTGTTGGAAATGTTTGAGACCTATGGACTTAATAGATTTATCTGAATCAGAGGGTCAGTTTGATAGGTTAGAGAGTGGGTCCATTTATTTTCTGGCTAAGGATCCATTCCCTCTCAATTCTTCTTGCAACCCCTTTACTACTCCAGGAACCCTTGTTTTGGGTTGAGGAAGAGGAAAGATTTCAGTTACTTTGCAGAGATCTCTGCTCCAGCTGGTTCAAATGTGGATAATAAGGATTTTGGTGGGAATCTAAGCCCACTGTCCTTGAGATATACCCCCAAACCCAGAGGCCAGATTGCAGAAAAGAAAGAGAAAAAGAACTCAGGTTGAGAGGTCAGAAAGGTGCAGGGGACATCCCTAGGAAAAAAACAAAACAAAACAAAAGACACACACTAATTTAATATAAACTGAGGAAATCATTGCTTTTCTTGAAATTTTAGAATGAAAGGTTGGGTTCGGAGGGTTAGGTTTTATTTTACAACCTATCAGCAATATTTCATTGTAGCAGGAATGTTCTTCACTACAATCTTTGTCGTTGCATAAGACGCTATTGTTTTCTTGAAGTTTACCAGAACTTGTTGACAGTATTAATTCTTAACTATGAATCAGAGCTAAGGAAATGGATTTATTGTCCTATTTAGCCTTGCCCGAGTGACGAAATGCAAACTTCATTTCAACTGATTTCTTTGGAAGCAGCTTCCCAATTTCTGTGGTTGGGAGGACAGGCCATTTCTTCTTTAAAACTCGATGGGCTTCAATGGGGCGACTATAAATTCTCTTCTGACCTAATACCTCGCCTAGGCGAGGGTTATTTTCTCTCCAGATTGCTGACTGACTTCCTTCCTGTAGTGCTGGAAAGCCTTGTTCAAAGATCTCAAAGACTGGCTGCATCTCTTTCCTAATGAAGCACCCTTAGCTTGAAGCTGGGGGAGAAGGTCCATCTGGCTTCTGCCATATGTGTGTATGCTGTCAAACCAGTAAACACAGCAGAGTTTGCTGACAGTGAGGAGTTTCAGTTAGTCAGTCATAAATTAGAGATGAGATATGCTGTGTTCCTGCTGCTGCGAGCTTTCACACTCCAGAAAGGAATCTTTCCTTACCTATCCCGAAGAAGAGGAAAATGTGGATCAAGGATGGCATCTGATGGGGTGCCACAGCAAGTCCAACGCACATATACTATTCAGAGACAGTGAGAATATGCACGGGATTAGGAAGCCAAAATCATTTCCTGAGCACTTGACTTCTATCTGTTTGCTTACACAGTGGTACGTTGGCTCTTTGGTTTTAACACATATATGTCTAATTATGGGATTTTCGCCCCACTTGGGGTTAAGTATTGGGGAGAAATTCCTTGAAGAGTCTTCAAAAACTCTCCTGTGCTGGGTGAACATATGTATAGTTTCCCCCCAAATGTGCCTTGTTCTTGTCTGATAATCAGATAGGGAGACAATAATTAAATTTTAATGCAGCTGTCTTTTTAAAGAGAAAAGTGCTTTCTGACTCCTAATGGCAAAATTTCATTATTATGATTTTAATGCTTTTAGACCAAAGGAGAGTTTACATTGAAGCTGCAAAGAAGCACAGCAAAACTATTCCTTGAAGACATATTTGTTTCATTTATGGGCTTGTGTTGAGGTGTGTTTTAATGCATTACATTTAAAGCAGACCATGATATATTAGACTATTTCAACATTTAAACCGGAATAGCTTCAGATAACGTTGCTATCTGTATCTGAAGGTATTGCCACGGGAGGGTCATAATTTCTAAAACAGATTATCACACTTTTTATTCTGAGAACCCTTCTTAACGAAGAGGTCCTGTGACCCCCACACATCTTCAAACCTTCTCACTCTAAAAAAAGAGTAAGATGTTAAGATACTTACAATAATATGAGAAGTGGAAAACTCATGGCAATCTATTTTATTTGATTAGTTCAGAAATGGTCAGCCCCTGATCTCAGCCATATTTTGTTTCTTTGAGGCTGGGATTTAGGGCAGGGGCAGAAAGGTGATGACAGATGGGGTAATCAGAATAAGGAAGTTTCTAATTCATAATAAAAGGTTGTTTGGGAAAGAGGAGGGGAGGGGGCCAAGATTATGGTAGGCAAGAAAAGGGGACCATTGGTTTTATTCTAGTCCCAGAAATAAACATTATAGGCCCTTTGAAATTCCCTGTCTGATACCTACTATGAGTAGGATTGATATAATTTTAGAAAAATTTCAGATCTTGCATATGTAATTGGTTGTGGCCATTATTTAATAATACCCCAAATTGATACGTTGCTACAGTGGGTTGAATAGTGCCCCTCCAAAATTCTTGACCACTTGGAATCTCTAAATATTACCTTACTTGGAAATTGGGTTTTTGTGAATGTGATTAGTTGAAGACCAAGATGAAATCATTATGGATTAGGGTGGGTCTAATTTTGTACTTTCAGTATTATACCACTGGTCACATTTAGTTGTATGTATATACGTATGTATTTAATTTTTAAGTAGGCTCCGTGCACAACATGGGGCTTGAACTCGTAACCCTGAGATCCAGAGTCATGTGCTCTACTGACTAAGCCAGCTGGGTACCCCTGTAATTCTTTAATTCATTGCCTTCCCCATTAGAATGTAAGCTGCATGAGGTCAGGCATAGCGTCTAGTTTTGCTCCATATTTTATCCCCAGCACCTAACTTTGTGCCTGGTATATTAGGAGTTAATAAATGTAAATAGTAGGTACTATTGTAACTGTAGTACTATTGTACTATTAACTGTAGTTAATAAATGTAAAATTGAATGCATAAACACATGTAAATACATATGGATATACTGGAAAGGTTCTTATTTGTTTTAGGCAGTCCATTTGAGGGGACTGTTGTCAGTGTGGCCTGGAATTCTCAGCCTCTTTCCAGAGTTAATACCCTTAAATAATTGTGCTCTCTCCAGATCAGAGACTTGCCCTGGGGTGCAGTCTTTGGGACCCATTCTTCCCAGCTGCCATTTTTTTCCAGCCACCATGTCTTTAGGTTACCTCTTTCCCAGCCCTAACCTTGACCTACACCCCATTCTCTCTCCAGTGGTTATAAGATGGAAGTTTCCATCGGAATGCCTATGGGAGCATTTCTAAAATAAGCTTGTTCAGACCTCTACTACTTTCCAAATTCTGACTTGGTAAGTTTGGGGTGGGTCTTCGGCATTTAGGTTTTATAGAAGTCCCATAGATTATTCTGGCACACAACCTGGCCTTTCATGGCTTCTAAATGTGTGGTGTGACTACTAGGAAACCAAAGAGTGTGAAAGTCACATGGCAGAGGGCCAGAAGGAGAAAGATGTCGTCTGTAACTTCTGTCCACCAACTAAGGCCTGTGCCCTTAGTTGTACCTATGGCACATTTATGCATTCCTCAATGTTCTTCCAGGACTCATGACTCTTCTTTTATTGCCTAATCCAGAGGAGTGACCTTATGGTGACTCTGTCAGAGGATTGTCAAGGCCACGCAGACCACGGGAGGAGATATTTGAGGTTGGTGGAACACTGTAGGGCTGTCTAAATTGTAAACACAGCTAACCTCTTTTGGGGTTCATATGACGGGGAAGTTTTTCTCCCAGCTGCATAACTGAGGCTGGCTTCTGTCAGTCTGCAAGAAAGGGGACCTGGCACTTTGCTGTGGTGTCACTAAGTGTTCCACTTTATGTAACACAGCCTTTAGAACATTGCTCTTAAATATATGTTAGGATTGGGCTATTTAAAGCTCAAGACTTATGCTGCTCAGACATGAAGCACAACACTCTAACATAGCTTTAAGTTATGCAAATTGTTTCTTCTCAGTTGCTACAAGAAGCTTTGTTTTGTGATATTGGCCTAGGGCCAAACAGGTAGCGTGATATGAGTAGGCAGCCTTCCTACTACCTCTTAAATTGAAGGCTTCAGCCATTGCTATTCTCAAACATCCAAACAAGGTAGAAGCAAGTCTGAGGAAAGATGTGATGAGAGGTGGCACGGACCAGTTACGTACAGCCAGCAGCTGACCAGGAGGTAGAACACCTGGGACTGAGGTTGGCTGCAGCACCGGAAGGGTGTCCACTCACTTCTCTGTCTCCCAGTCTCCACTTGGTCCTAGCTGGCCAGGGCCATCTTTCTAAAACCTAAAGTTTTTCTTCTTAAAAGTTTTATTTTAACATTGGCATACATGAATAAATAACAAGCATCAATAGACATCACATATCGATAGCCTCGTGTCAGCCAAATCTCTTTTTCCCTCAGAGATTTTGTCTAACTCGGATCCTAGTCAGCCCCAAGGCATTGAAAGTCCAGAGTTCTCTCATGATGTCTATCATTTCCAGGCTCATCCCCTCATGTCTGTTTCATTACCTCCATCTCTCTGGGTACAAACTCAGCCCAGTTTACAAAAGCAATCCACTTACTCAGCATTTTGTAAGCTTTGGTGGAATGTATTCATATATATGGAGAGGAGTCACTTCCTGCTAGGCATGGCCTCCTGCTACCCTCCTGGCTCCATTCCCTTCCTCTCTCCTCTGCTCCCACCTCCTCTTTCTACACTCCCTGTCTTCCACTCCCAACCCCAAGTCATCCCTGTTATGTAGAGCAGTCTGGTCTCTGGGGCCAGTGGAGGGAGGTGGGGTTCAGCCTCTATCCCTGAACCTGCAAGCCCAACCTTGAACGACTTACTGTTTTTGTGATTCACCCTTCTTAGGGAGCAGTCTTGGTTATGGATGATTTTTTTCTTCCTTGGTATATATTTGTTTGATATCTTACCATGAGGTAAGGTTTATCATGCATATGTATACAGTGGAAACTGTAGAAATTTTAGAATGTACAGGTGGGTTCTCCTTCAGGCAAGCTGTGTGATGTTATTAGCCCTAAGCTATATAAAACCAGCAAGACGTTAAAGCTTGAAACTGCACTATTTTGGTGCAAGAGAGAAAGTGATGTTGAGGAAGAATGAGAGAAGAATTGGCGTCTTTAGGTATAGATGTGCAACTTCCAAAGCGAAAGGTGGAAAAATATATAAACTACCCTATGAATATTAATAAGAATACTTTGCAAGGCACTCTGAGTTCTCAGAAGAAAGACGCTACATAAGCACAAGCTTTACCTCATTAATCCTAACAGCATCCCTGTGAGAGGAGAGCCAAGGCAGATTATTCCATTTTAAAGACAAGGAAATGGAGAAAGGAGGAGACATAACTTGTCCCCAGCATCATCATTACCTCTGTTGCTGAGATCCTGCAAATCTTTCCTCTATAAAGTGTCCTCGCACAGGCCAGCCTCACTGCTGCATCCATTAAATCCTTTACTGCTGGACTCTGTTCACAATTTCACCTGTGAGGAAAGAGACTGGGCCCTCAATGTTTTGCATCTCTCCCTCCTATTACATCCAGCAGAACATCAGGGTCGTAATAAGTACTTAATAAATGCTTGTGGACTGATGAACAGTCATTGCAGTATGGAAGTGACAGTGGTTTCACTAGCTGTATTTTCTTTTTTTTTTTTTTTAATGTTTATTTATTTTTGAGAGAGACAGAAACAGAGAATGAATGGAGGAGGGGCAGAGAGAGGAAGACACAGAATCCAAAGCAGTCTCCAGGCTCAGACCTGTCAGCACAGAGCCCAACGTGGGGTTCAAACTCATGAACCACGAGATCATGACCTGAGCTGAAGTCAGACGTTTAACTGACTGAGCCGCCCAGGCGCCCCTAAAACTAAAGCATTCTAGAAGTTCCCTTTGTCTATCACCATCTTCTCAGATTTAATCAGTGATACATCATAGGATTAAGCACAGTTTTAGTAATATATTTTGGAAAAGTAACTACATATGCATAGTATAAAATTTTAAAGGTTTTATAAGAGGATATTCTGTGAAAATACCCTTTCCTAGGGCCTCTTGGTCCCCCTTCCAGAGGCAATTGTCATTACCAGTCTTGTGTCTTTCCAGGGATGTTCTGTGCATATACAAGAATGTATATGCATGTAATTTTTTTTAACCCAAATGATAGCATATTGTAGACATTGCTCTGTACTGTGCTCTTTTTGCTTAGTAACATATCTTGGAGATTGTTTCATGCCAGTATTTATAGCTGCCCCATTTGCAGTATTTATGTGGACATACCATCATTTCACTACTTTCCTACTAATGAATAATTGGTTATTTTCCATCTTTTCCTTTATAGACAATGTTAAAATAAGTGTTTTTCTACATATGTCATACTGCATATGTGCAAATTCCTAGAAGTAGAATTGCTGTTTGAAGAATTTGTGCATTTAAAATCTTGAAGGATATCGCTAATTACTCCCCATAGAAAAAAGTACCAATATATGCTTCCAATCACAGTGGAAGAGAGCACAGCACATTTTAGAAAAGCCATATATAAGAGACAAAAATGTGGGGAAAGTAGCATAGTAGCATGTCCCAGTGAAGATGTTGATAGCTAACATTCATATATAGAGCTTACTGTGTACCAGGCCCTGTTATGGGCTCAGATTCATTAACTCAAAACGGGTCTGTAATTATTAGGTGATTTTATTTGAAGGACTTTAAATTGGTACATTGCCTAATAGTTATAGTAGCTGATATAAGAAAACATTTTGAATATCTCCTAAGCATCAGATATAGAGATAAACATAATAATTCTCTATTATTTAATCCTATGAGATAGGTATTATCATCCTCATTTTTTTTTTTTTTTGATGAGGAAACAAATTCAGGTTAAGTAATTTGCACAAGATATGCATTGGGATTAAAGAAGGCCTTTCTAACTTTCTGCTACACCACAATGGCTTGTGTGATTTGGAAGACTAACGATACTCAATTAAGAATTGAAATGGCATTTTCCTAAGGAAGAAGGTTATAAGTCCAATGGTATTGGACAAGGATGTCAAAATATATGTATCTTGAACTTGTCTGCAGAAATAGAAACCACCTGGTAACCAAAGGATATTTTCTGATGTAAAAATCTCAGCGATATCAATGCTCTCTCTCACTTAGTGAAGGTCTTAGAGATAGATCTGTCATTATTACACATGATGACCCCATGTAAGAAGGAACAGATTTTAACCTCAGCATCATTTTAGAAATTGACAATTTAAGGAAAAGGAACATAAAGGAGTAGAACACAAGTTTCATTTTCATGTTAGGATATGCAGCTGAGCTGGGACACTATCAGTGACCAAAATTTGAGTCCTGTGGTTACTGCTGTGATGAAATCCTGTGGAAAAGGGAGTTTCACTTCCAGACACAGATTGACCACCAACAGAACCAAGAAGACCCATGCAATCTTCTGCTGGTTTTTCTCTACCAAAGACAATTGGCTGTGAACCTTTTGCCAGAAGCCAGGAATGGCAAGGTATACCTTCTGTGAGTTTGTGTTCAAAAGATGGTAGTGCTGGGGCATTGGGAGTATCTTTTTAATAGGGGTATTTTGCATACTGAACCTCAGTGAGCGGTTCTAACACTATTAATTAGTTTAGTTCAATAATTACATACTGTGTTCTTGGCAATAGGAGAATATCTCCATGATGCATCAGCCGGAGGGTACATGAAATGTAAACTCTTGTCTTTATGTACTATATGCAGAGAAATATTTAGCCTAATCGTGTAGCTAAAAACACATACACATGACAAGCCACAAGACATTCCTCCAACAAATGTTGCTCAGAATCTACTATGTGAAAGACACTAAGCCAGTTCCTCAGAATACTAGGTTCACAGGAAAAGAGATATGGGTCCTTGCCCTCCTTATTTACAGTGTAGATGGGGAGACAGATGATTGAACAGTTACACCAAGTGAGAATTGCAGAAATAACTGCTACAAGTGTTCAGAGAGGTTATGCTATTGTAGGTTGGTGGAAGAAAGCTTTAAGTAGAGGGTAGATATGGAAGTCAAAAATGCACATTACCAAATATTTTTATTATCTTTCTTTCTGGATAGAAGAAATTTCCTAGTTAGAAGGTGGGTATGGAATCATAAGTGCTGCTAACCAAATATTTCCATCTTTCTTTTTTCTGGGCACATGGAGAATTATACTTTTCCACCCTCTTTGAAGTTAGGCCTGGCTGTTGTAATTTGCTTTGGCCAAAAAAATCAAGATTGATATGTGTCACTTCTTTTTTTTAAATTTTTTTTATTTTTCATTTTAATTCTGGTACAGGTAACATACAGTGTCACATTAGTTTCAAGTGTACAATATAGTAATTTGACAATTCTATATATTACCCAGTGCTCATCATGATACACGTACTCTTAATCCCCTTCACCTGTTTCACCCACCACACCTCCCCCCCACTTCCCCTCTAGTAACTATCAGTTTGTTCTCTCTATTTAAGAGTCTCTTTTTTGTCTCTTTTTGCTTTGTTCATTTGTTTCTTAAATTCCTCATGAGTGGAATCATATGGTATTTGTCTTTCTCTGATCGACTTATTTCATTTAGCATTATATCCTCTAGATCCGTCTATGCTGTTACAAATGGCAAGATTGCATTCTTTTTTTCATGGCTGAGTAATATTCCATTATTGTGTGCGTGTGTGTGTGTATGTGTGTGTGTGTGTGTTTACCACTTCTTTATAGATACTTGGGCTGCTTCCATAGTTTGGCTATTCTAAATAATGCTGCAATAAACATGGAGGTGCACATATTTTTTGAATTAGTGTTTTCATATTCTTTGGGCAAATACTTAGTAGTGAAATTACTGGATCATATGATAATTCTATTTTTAATTTTTTTGAGGAAACTCCATACTTTTTTTTCACTGTGGCTATGATATGTGTCACTTCTTGCTTTAAACTTTAAAAGCCTCATGCTATTAACCACACCTTGTGGCATTGGTGTGCTGATCCTCATAGACACATGAGTTGAGAGAAAGCCTCTGTCAGTCATGGTCCCCAAGGGATCTAGTCTTGGTAAGGTGTACAATGCTGTGGTTTTAGCCCACTGAGATTCTGGAATTATGTGTTTCTGTAGCCCATTCTGACTATTCCATTCATTTACATTTTTTAATGAAGATTTATTGAGGAATTCTAAGCATTATGCTCAGGTGCTAAGAATAAATCATACAAAAATACACATAAAGTTTTTTTCTTTTGTTTTTTCTTAATTTCTTAATGTTTATTTTTGAGAGAGAGAGAGACAGAGTGAGAATGGGGGAGGGCAGAGAAAGAGGGAGACACAGAATCTGAAGCAGGCTCCAGGCTCTGAGCTGTCAGCACAGAGCCTGACATGGGGCTCAAACTCATAGACTGTGAGATCATGACCTGAGCCGAAGTCAGATGCTTAACTGAATGAGCCACTCAGGCGCGCCAAAGTTTTTTCTTCTTTTAGGGCTTATATTCTAGTTGCACGGAGGCTAGGAGATGAAACTGCAGGCTAATAACAAACAACTGAACAAGTAAAAACATAATTAGATTTTGATCATGATAACTCTTACTGTTGGTGAGATAGAGAATCCCTATTTAATAGGGAATGTTTTAGACAGGGTAGTCAAAAAATACTTCTCTGAAAAGGCGATATTAGTAGCTAAAATCTGAAGGATGAGGAAGAATCAACATGAGAAAACCCAGTGAAGAGTGTTCCTGAAGGAGAAAACAGCAAAAACATCTGAGGTCAAGAAAGAAGATGGCTTATGTGGACAATAAAAGACCAGTATGGTTTAAACAAGGTGTTTATAGGGAGGTGAATGTGGTACCAATTGAGATCAGAGAGTCAAGAGCCAGTGTGGTAGACTGCAGTGAGAAGTTTTGAATTTTAGTTGAGGTAAAAATGGAAGTTCGTTGCAATATTTTATGCAAGAGAGTGATGTCATTTATATGTTAAAAAGACCACTCTTTTCTTGGGAGAAGGCTGAGCATGGATGTAAAGGCCACTTAGAGGACTCTTAAGACATTTCAGAAAAGTGACTTTGGGGACTTGGTTTAGGGTGGCAGCAGTGGAGATGGGGAGAATTGGGCATATTCGAGATATATTTTGCTAGTATAACACACAGTATTTGCAGATGGATTGAATGTGGGTAGATAGTAAGAATGGTGACTAAAATTTTGGTTTGAGTTAATTAATAGTATCATTTCCCGAGAGAGGGAGAATTAGAGTAGAAACAAGAAGGAGATGGGAGAGGTGAACTAAGAGTTCTGTTTAGATAAGTGTAATGTGCATATTAGATATCCAAGTTAGGATACTAAGACAGAGCCTGGGGCTTAAAGCGAATGTTAAGCCTGGAGGGAAAATAAGGAGTCCCCAGCAAACAGATAGCATCTAAAGCCATGTGTGTAAATGAAATAGATTAGGGAATGTTTGTGGATAGTAAGAGAAGAAGAGCCTAAGCCTGAGACCCCACGCGATCCCAAATTTAGAGGCTGAGTAGAAGAGTCATGGCAGAAGACTGGGAATGAGTTACTCATGGGGTAAGAAAAAAAGTGGCAGTGTGGAGTGCTGGAAGCCAAGAGAAGAAAAGTTAAGAAGGGAGGACATATTGACTGCTACAAAGGGGTTGGTGAGATGAGAAGACTGATCTTTTCATTGATTTTGGCACAGAGCTGGTTCTTAGTAAATTGAACAGAGCAAATTCAGCGGAGCTGGATGCTAGATTGTATGGGGTTGAAGAAGGAATGAAGACAAAGTGAAAAAGTAGAGAAGTTGTAAAAGCCAGCAAGGAAATGGTCTGATTGATAGATGGTGGGTAGATGAGGTGCATGTGGGTCAATGGAGATTTTTTTCTTTTATTTATTTTTACAGATAAGAGGTTCTAAAGCATGTTGTATGGTAATGGGGATGATTCAGGGAAGGGAAGGTAAAAGAGAGGGGGGAAGGAAGGAGGAAGAAGAGGAAGGAGGAGAAGGTGAAGACTCCAAGTACAAAGTGCTTGAGAGCATATAGAGGTATGAACACCAGCAGAAAAGAAGGCATTGACTTCGACCTCAGTGGGTGATTAGAATTTGTGTGGCAGAGGGAAGTGGAAACATCATTAGCACAGGTGTATTTGTGGTATTTAAGATGGCATTTTGGTGAAAAACAAATTAGTAGGATTGATTGATTAAAGCCATGGCTTTATTAGGGAAATAGTACAACTAAAATTGGAAATACCTAATACAACTGGGGACTCAGAAAGGAGGCTTCCTCAGTGCAGGAGTCTGTGCTATCACTGCCTTGACAGGCATCTATCTGGCCTATGCTCAAGGTGAGGGTGGATTGCAAAGGCACTTACATCTGAACTAGCTCTGGGAATTCATTATTTAGGCCATGAAAATCCAGAGTGCATTTTAGAGCAGGGGGGCTTGATGAAAACAATATTTTAAGCAGGTTATCAAGGAAGGAGCATTTAGGAGGACTGAAGCAGGAAGGCTGTGGAGGTGGAGAGGCCAGGTGGGAGGTCTGTGGGACAGAGGCCAACAGCCTGGTGGTACTGGGATTGCAGAGGAAGGGAAGCAATGTGGTGGATAACATTAAAGGGTGTAAGAGGAAGCATTTAAGATGGTTGATATCTGGGAGGAAGTGTGAGGAAGGGGTGAGGGCATACATTTTTAAGCTTGGAGATGTTGTGAACAGAACAGGGTAAGTTAGAGACATGGAACTGAGTTTTGGGGGTAATTCTCTTATGAGTGATTTTTGAGTCAGTGAGATTAGATGAATTTGTAGACAGAAAGTATGGACAGAGGAAAGCAGGGCATAGAGGAGAAAGAAGAATGAGGGAAGAAGACAAAAATGAACAGTGGAATAGAGAATAGAGCTTCAAGAAGAAAGCGTTCCTTGGGATCAAATGCAACAAAGAGGCGATTCAGCTGGTGTTGATTGCTAATGCTGTACCTGCTTAGTTTCTGAATCAGACACAGTGGGGTTGGGGCCCTGCAATCAGTGCTCTAACAGGCTTTCCAGGAAATTCTGTGGCACACTAAACTTGGGAACCACCATCTTCCATATAACAAGCACATGGCAGAAGGAAGACAGATGCCAGAAGGTTAAGAAGTGAATGGGAAGTAAGAAAGGAAGGCAGCTGCACTGGTTACTTTCCCCAGCTAGGTCTGACCTCATTTCCTCCACTGGTGGTTGGAGGGTGCTCATTCAGGACCTCTGGATTCTGCTTTTTCAGTACTATCTTGACTTCCAGTTGACCATAAATTGCTTTGGTAATGTGTTTATTCAGTACAATAGTATTTGTGGGAGTAGGGATTTTTTTTTAATTAAAAATCAGATTTTATTAGTGTAAGGAAGAACCATATATATATGTTCTCACAGTGCTTAACAATGGTGATCCACATTCCATGATTTCTTAGCAGGGACTCATTAACATCTCTGTGCATCTGTAAACTACAATGTCCAGGCATGGTTGTGCTATGGCTATTTAGGAGAAACATGAAAACAGACTGATAGAGCAGTCTGAAGTAATAAGTGCCTAAACAAGCATGCGATCTGTTCTTGGGGATATTTGATAGTCTTGAGGATCTTTGGGGAAAGTTGAAAAGTAGGACCTACGAGAGTTGGTTAATAAAAGATGACTGTTCATTTGGTACAGGTTAGTGAATTAGCATGGTGTTACTTCAAGGAGAGGAATTACAAAAACTTTTCCCTTTAACAATTTGTGTTCTCTAAAGAAGAGGATAAGCATGTTGAATGTAAATGTTTTCTGTCTCTGTCCCTGTTTATCAGTAACGCTTTCCCTTGCCCCAGTGTCAAAATAGAGTTCACTTTTTGACTTAGATAACTGGCTACTGATCCATTGAACCCCACGTCCTTGGCCTTGACCTTTCCTCCTTGGCATCAATGCACTTTCTAACTTTCTTGGCTCCTGGCTCTAGCTGGGAAGTTCCTTATCTCTTTAGGGTCTAACATGTCTGTGTTCTCTCTCCTTAAGGACATGATTTCTTCATCACTTAGGCTTAATGTCTTTGGGTGTTGTGTATGGCTCAAGGAAGGAAGTAAACAAATTCTGAAGGTGCCATGTCTGTGTACCAGTTGTTTTTCCTTCTTCTATTTTGGTCAGACATGTCTTCCATAGTCCAAGGGGTCAGTCAGGGTAGGAAACACCACATTTCCTAGTCCTCAAATAACTCCTGCCTGAGAGAATTCTTGATTGACTTTATAGAAAAAAAAAAAAACACGCAAAAAATGCTTTTGGCAATCTGCAGTAGGACAGATGGAAATGTGCCTGGCAGCGTTTGATGTTCTAGGATGAAGTTTCCATCATCTTTTGTCTAGTCACAGAAGGTACTTTGGAGTAAGGAAAGTAAAACTGAGTTTGATGTGGGCTCATTTGGCTAGATATATGCTAGTCGGACATGTAAGTTTTTGGCATGGGTGTCTAGTGTTTTCTGCAGTGAATGGGGAACTGAGTGAGCATTTGATGAAGAAAACATAAGACCTCAACAATTGCAGCAATGGAAAGAAAACATTAAAATAGGAAATTAAAATCCACACATGTGTCTGTAAGTATCTGTAAGTGTAGACAAAAACACGTTTATGGGCCAGACTAGAGCAAACTTAAGGAAAGATCTAGGTTAGATCAGCTAAACAATTGAATACAATTGGCAAGTTTACTGAGCTTAGGGGCTGAGCAAAGGTGTTCTGCAGTTTGTATTTTTGATGTGTGTTGTTAATTAATTAAATGCATGCAGCCTTCCTGTGAAGTGAGTCAGTGTTCCTCATTTCACGTGTGAGGAAACAAGGGCAGGAAGGATAAATGACTTGCCATTTTGCCAACCAGTAGCATCACCCTAGCCATATTGCTAGAATTTCCAGTGGGGTTTCAAAGAAAGACCTTAATTTCAAATGAGTCTGGGTTCATGTAAGGCCACTGAAATGAAATTTTCATGTCTGTGAAGTCACTCACTTGGTCCTGCCTCAGAGGTAGATAATGGTCAGTAAGAGTCTACTTGGAAGGTGTGGAGATTTTAAGTGCTTCTCATTGTGACTTAAATTAGCACTTGTCTTGCTTTCTTAGTATAAACTTGCCATCCCTGAGTGCCACTTATGTGCGATACAGAACAAAGAGCAAGCTTGCTGGAAAATTAATTAATTCAATAATTGGTGGCAAAGGACCTTGAAAGTTTGCCAGACCAGCAGCCCAGTGTGATTTGTAGCAACAGAACAGAAAAATACCTGAGGAATGAGTTTCATGTTTATTTTTTGGGCACAGTAATGATCAGCAATGAGGGAAAGGGGTCAGTGAAAGTAAATGTTATGGATTCAGTTATTCTCTTACATGATGGGAGTTCTCCGTGTGGAGTAACCCCCTACACAAGATGGAGCACTTGGTGTGTTGGTAGAGGAGCAAACTAAACAGATTGTTACAGGGCAACTAACTGTGCTTTGGAGGACTGAATCAATCCACACGATTAGTGAAGTCAGTGTGCCTCCTTAAGCAAACTGTGCAGAGAGGGCACAGAAACCATAGAGTCTGAAAATGGAAACAGGGTTTAGGAAACAGCCAGGATTTTGAAGGATAAGATGTTACCTATGGGCAGTAGTGGTGGGGTGGCTGGGAAGGAGGAGAATGAAAGTCCAGTATTAGGTTAGAGAGAGGTCCTCCTGGAAGATGGGAACGTTTAGGCTAGCGGGCAGTGGAAGATTCCGGTTGTGTGCTTCATTCCACAATCTGTAAATAGATTATTACTCTTGCATTTTGCCAGTGGGAAAGGGAACTAATTAATTAGAGGAACAGGGGATCTTACAGTATTGGGACACTTTGAATTTCAACGGAGAAGTTGTCAAAGTGTTTCAGAATGAGTCAGAAGGAGCTAAATGTTTAGGGGTGCATGGGTTGTGAGTGTATGATTCATAAGGGGAATTTTGTGTGCTAAAAATATCATTGAGTAAGTGGGCTTTCCATTTTTTTCCTTTTAAACAGCAAAACTCTAATATGATGTGATTATATTCAGGAAGCTATGTTTTAAAAATCTGAAACTTAAATAATTTTGTAGATAAATTTTAGTATGGTAATTTCATATAATGACCTTTCTTAAAAGAATCTTGATAAAAATATCAGCAGGTGTTGAATGGCTGCATGAAAAACATCATGTCAAGTTCTTAAGGGGCTTCAGAAAGAATATTTATAAATATAAATATTTATATTTATATTATTTATATAAATATAAATATATATTTCTAATCTAAAGCCCTACTTTCAAGGTATATCAAAATACCCAAAGATTGTTGTACTCTTTCTTTCTCTAAACTCTTTCTGGGGGTCTGTTTTTATAGGAATAATCCAAATTGGAAAAAGTCAATGAGCAAAGATATTGATTAACATATTTACAATAGTGACATAGGAAAAACATTGGAAATTACAACAATACCCATTTGATTAAGCATGCTATTTATGTTCAAATAACATTAATAAAATGATGGCAATGCAGGCTATATGAGGAATATGGAAAAAAGTATGTAAACTTATGTTACATGGAAAGATTAAAATAATAATAACTAACATTTACTTAGCATCTATTAGGTATTATCTCTGTTTTAAGTCTTTTAAATGTTTTAACTCACTTGATTATCACAACAATCTTAAATGGTGGGTACACCCTCATTTTGCAAATGAAAGAACTAAGGTTATGTAATTTTCCAAGGTTACACAGCTAGAAAGAAGTAGAGCCAATTGGCCCCAGAGACAGGCATAAAACTGTATCTACTGTATGATTAAAACTATTTATAAAGCATATATGAAGAGAGAATATGTTCATTTTCAAGAGTGAAAACACTTCTTATATATAACCATATTTCTACAGGGCGGTTAGCTTCTGTGGTTGTCTACTTAACTAGCCATGTAAATGAACATGATCTTATTAAGGCTCAAAGTACTGAATGGGATGTGTGGCTCCTTTTGGGAACACATTGGATTTCTTTTTCTGGCACTGTGTGGGTAACCTGCAGTAATAGTGTTAGCTATAGCTCACCATTTCTTTTACTCTCTGTGAATCTGGTTACACACAATTGGAGGCCAGAAGAGGTGGCTGATGTTGGTGTAGATAGAGCTAAATACAACTCTGCCAGGTGGTACTACCCTTGGAGCACATTGTGGATGCTAATTTCAGACTCATATGAGGCTATCTTATAATATTATTACGTGACATTTGATTGCTATTTACAGTTCACCCATCATTTTCATCATCTCATTTGATTTTCACAAAAAGATTTCCTTTATTTTGCAGATGAAGAAAGTGAGATTCAAAGATAACTCAAATTGCAAAGCCTGAATCCAAACCCTACTATTCTACTCTTTTGCACAAAGATGGATCATACTATATATACCTCACAGTCCTGTATATATGTATGTATCTGTCATCTATCTAACTTCTCTGTAACTTGCTCTTCTCACTTAATACTATATCATATACCTCTCTCCAAGCTAAGATGTAAATCTGACTTGTTCTTTGAGTAGCTGCATAATAACCTGTCCAATATGGATGCATCGTGGTCTGTTCAACCATTCCATTCTTGTGGACGTGAAGGTGGTTGCAAGTTTTGGCCATCACGAACACAACTGCAATAAACATCCTGGTATGTATGTCCTCATGTGCTGGTACTTTAATTTTTACAGGGTTGATTCCCAGAAGTAAATTTGCTGAGTCAAAGGATATGTGCTTTTAAATTTTTAATATATCGTGTCAGATTCCTCTCCAAAAGGCTGGGTCAAACACTTTTCCACTATGATGTCTGGAAGTGCCTGCTTGTCTGCACCCTCATCAGCGCTGGGAGTTGTCACTCTAGTCTCTTACAGAAGAAACCCTGACTATAAATCTAGGCCTCTGTCTTTTCAATTAAGATGTCTCAAATACAGAGACTTTGGGGAGATTTTTAAGAAATAATTATCTTTAGGAGATTATTCACAATCTAATAGGCTTGGGTACTGCTTTTGGCCTCAGCCATTGCTTTGTTATACGCACAACATATCAATAAATAATAACCATTACGGTCGAACATTAGAGTTGACAGTGTAGTAACTTATGAACAAATCTCCTCATTAGCAGCACTATTATTTCGTTGTTTGCAGCAATCTAGTAGTCACAGCCAAGTTGAAACAAGAGCCATTATGTATGTAAGACATTTTTAGCTCATTTACTCTGAACTCACTTTGCATACAAGAGCACTTGGCCCGCACCATATGGTGTAATGTCGGAACGAAGTGCTATTGGAAGTAAGGAGGAATAGGACCTCTGTGATGTGAGGGTGCATTGTCATGTACTTGGACTCTTGTGGCTTGAGAACTGAGTTAACAATTGTTTCTGAATAGATTCAGATTTTAATTCCATCTGATTGACCCACATAGTTTCTTGGTGTTGAAATGGAGGGTCTACGGTCCTAATACATTTACTTATGTAGGTCTGTGTTTGTTGATTACTCCCAAGCTAGTATTGTGACATTGTATCACTAGACTTAATTTCCCTTTTTAAAAATTCTTGTCGTTATCTCACAAGCTGAGGTTGGGGAGTTCATTAATTTGAGTGCCGGATTGGGTAGCCTTTAGCTGGCTGGCAACCATTTCCTTTTTTTCTAGTAATGGCAGGCACTTTGATTTTACTCCAGGGAACCTCCCTCCCCAGAACCTCCCTCCTTCACTCCAAGGATGAGGCTTATATCTAATATATCCTCCCTTGGTGTATGGTTTGTTCAGGGAGGAGCATGTAACCTAGTCCTGGACCATTGTCTGGACAATGACACTCAATTCTGAGACACTAGTTAGGATTAGAGGGAAAAGACAATCCTTCTCTTCAGTGATTGCTAGCTCTGAGGTGAGGTCAGTCTGAACTACAAATCTCTGAGAGGATGGAGTCTACCTGAGAACGAAGCCAACTCAGAGGTCTGCCAAGAGGTAGAAAGAAGTTGAGTCCTGAGGCTACATTTGAGCTTCTGGTTCAGGGTTCTCTGGACTGTACCATTTTGTTAGCCAATAGTTTCCCTCCCTTTCCTTATTTTTAACTTTACCCTTTTTGAGTTAAATAATGCTTTTTCTTGTATCCAGTTGCATCCTAACTGATTTAGGTTTTTAAATTGTTTTGATTTTTCTACTGCATTATTTGTATGATTTTTCAGTGGCTTCACTGTTTCACTGCATAACCAAAGAAATGTATATATATATATATATATATATATATATATATATATATATATAACATATATATGTGTGTGTGTGTATACACACATTTTTTTTTTTTTTTTTGAGAGTGAGCGAGCATGTGTAGGGGAAGAGGGAAAGGGAGAGAGAGAATCTCAAGCAGGCTCCATGCTGGGCGCAGACACAGGGCTTGATTTCGCTAGTGTGAGATCTGAGCCGAAATGAATAGTCAGATGCTTAACTGACTAAGCCACCCAGGCGCCCCAGCAAAGATATTTTAAAGTGACTTCTAATGCAAAGTATTAATTAGATTTAAAAAGGAAACATAGATGCTGAGAGATGAGCTTTTCTTTAGCAGTTCAACAAATATAAAAAGTTAGTCTGTCTTATTTTTCTAGTGAGTTTGTTTAGTATGTTTTTAGGTCAGATGTTGGCATCTGAGTTCCCTTCCTCCTTGGTCAAAGTTAACAATTTTATGGGATTTTTTAATGTTTTTAGTTCTTCAGATAATAGCATACAGAAGCTTATTACCCCAGCATGTTAAATATTGCCCCAGGGGCTGAGAATACAGCAAAAGCTACTGTTAGTGCTGACTGAAGCCGGGTTCCTTCTTTGGGGAACCATTTATGTGAATCACAAATGATTTCTTAGCTTGTATTTCACTGGTTCTTGTTCCAGGCACGTAAGGCAGCTTTAGAAATTAATATTCTCTCCTCTGAGCTGAGATAGATCATATGTTAATTGTCTTAGAAGAGTCAATAACAGTGTTTAATTGTTTTAGAAATAACATGTAAAGGTGGGTAGGGAAACACAGCATATTTTCCCCCAAAACAGAGCTAGGGGAGGGCAAGTCGTTCTCTGTTTAAAGCCCAATCTGAAAAATATTTTTCTCAACAAAAGGATCTGCAAAACAAAACAAAGGTTTCTCCAACAGTCTCAGAGTGGCCAAACATGGGGGCAAGACTGGGAGTCCCCTGAAGTAGGGACGTGCAGAGAGCACCGTAGGATGGAGGCACACTGAAAGAGGCATCTTTTCTGAGTTGGAGCTCTAAAAAAAGGAAATACTGGAGGAAGAAAACATTCTTAGAGATACCATTGCTGTAAACGCCACACTTAAATTATGTCCCATACAAGGTAAAAAGAAAGACTAAAAATTATCTAGAATTAACCATAATAGAACTTGCATGAGGAAATGACACTCCAGAGCATAGGACACAGGCATGACAAGGACAGTGTGGAGCACACAGAATATGATGGACAGTGTAAGGGGAGACCTAGACGGGAACTTTAGAGCAGACACATTTCTCTCATCCCTTCCTGGCTGAGTTTTCACCAATTACTTTTTTTTATTAAAAAAATTTTTTTAAACGTTTATTTTTTGAGAGACAGAGAGAGACAGAACATGAGTGAGGGAGGGGCAGAGAGAAAGGGAGATACGGAATCCGAAGCAGGCTCTAGACTCTGAGCAATCAGCACAGAGCCCGATGTGGGGCTCAAACCTACAAACCTTGAGATCATGACCTTAGCTGAAGTTGGACGCTCAACCGACTGAGCCACCCAAGTGCCCCAGAGTCTTCACCAATTATTATTGAGTGGAGTTGATGAAGAAAAAGTATTTGTAGAGTGAGTACTAGTGGCCATATACTATTGGTAGTCCAAGGTCAGATGAATTTTATATTTGCTTTGTATAATTTTTGCTTATGTTAAATGTATATAGAGCACTGCTCATGGTTCTTATTCCACAGAAAGAAATCTATCATTGTAGGTAATCATCTGTAGTTTCCATGAAGTCTTCAGCCTGGTACACCTCTCCTGAGTGATGCCCAGTGTGGGTGAAAAAGAGGAGTGCATCCTTGGTGAAATCATGCTCTTGTTGGGGTGAATTCTATATTTTGCTATCTGGGCCATCTTCCCATGTAGTGTATTCAAGGAGGTTTGAGGCTTCCAGTCATACTTTTTCTCTCCAAAGCCACAGACCTAGGCATATACCATGCCAAACCTGTGGATATTCTTTTTAATAGCTTAACCTATTGGTGCAAAGAAGTCTCCGCAGTGGTATCTCTGCATCTCACCTATTCATCTGGCTCTGTTCTTTTTTCTTTTCCTTCGATATTTGTGTGTGTGTGTGTGTGTGTGTGTGTGGTAAAAGACACAGAACATAAAATTTACCATGTTAGCCAATTTTAAGTGTTCAGTTCAAAGATATTTAATATTTTCATAGCGTTGTGCAATCATCACCACTATCTGTAAGTAGCTCTTTTTATCTTGTAAAACTGAAACTGCATACCCATTAAACAATAACTCCCCATTTCTCCCTGCCTCCAGCTCCTGGCAACTACCATTCTTTCTGTTTCTATGATTTTTTTGTTTGGCTCTTCTCTTGATAACATTTTAGCTGGTCAGGGAAACTAGGAGGTGAGGGAAGGTGGTCAAAATAAGGAACTGTAGGAGATACAACGAGGAAGGATGGGACCTGTACTTTGTTAAGCATCCAACAGAGTTAATTATAGGATCTTGCACAAGTTCCTTAACCACACTGTCCTCAGTTTCCTCATTTGTAAACAGGGATAACAATACTTTACCACATAAGATTTTTATGATGAAGAAAGTATTTTCCATGTAAAATATACAGAGCAGTACCTAGCATGTACTAAGTAAGCACTAAATAAATTTTAGTGATAGTGATGATGATGATGCTCTCTCATTAGGGTAATTAACATTGGTTGAATTAGCCAAGTCAAACAGAATATGAAGTTATAGCTGACACAACCCTACCACGTTCTGTGGAAATAGAAATTCAGTTGTGAAGATGGTTTGGTTGTTCAAATGGCCTGTATGCTATTTCATGTTTATGCCAGCTCATTCACATTGTGTACACTTGCAATGTTATTTTTTGTTGAAAGCAACTTATGATAATGTGAAGGATACAAATAAATCAACATTTCTCTTGTGGGAGGAAACCCATATGTCTATCATTTAGGTCAACGATCATGTTAGTGACTACACCATTACGTGAAAAGTATTGGCTATTACCAGAGAAAGTATCCAAGGAGCTATGATAAAACTGCTGTTAGAGAAATTGGCATTTTCTTTGCATATGGCATCACTGCTTACAACTTGGGCTTTGAATAGCTCAAGAGATGATATGGCTTGAGATTGAAAGGCCAAACTGAGCCTGTACTTACTTATGCTCCACTTGTGCTTTGCAGATAGTGGCTGCAGCATTTTTTAATTCCACTCCTACCTTGATGCTGTTGCTTGTTTCCATGGCACTAGTTCTGGGAATGGCACCAGGCACATTCAGCATCTGCAAGTGATGGATTAGATAGTAATTGATGTGTGTTACGAAACTCACATCTGGGCCTTCCACCAACTGAGAGTCAGTTTGATTTGATCTGGCAAAAGGAGTTTCAAAGCATTTGGTTTTTAAATTATAGTGATTTATAGAAAAGTGCCCCTTAAGATGACTATCAGCTGGTAGCAGGTTGAGTTCCCAGAAAAAGTGTGCATTCTTTGTCCCGATTTCTCCAAATGGCAAACCCACTAGGGCACTCCTCTTCAACATGGCCTCCTGGGGCTATCTCTTCCTTTTGTTGAATCTGCTGCCTACAGATAGGATTGCTGATGTTAAGATTGTAGCACACTGTGCTGTAAGTTTATTTTGTTTCCTGGATAATACTTGGATTACCAAAACTGTGGGAAAAAAGTACTCTGCTGATAAAGATGGACTTTAAAAAATCTTCATAAATTTATGTGAACAGTTTTTTTTTTCAATTCAAAGTAGTGTTTGCCCTACAAAAAGTACCATGCCTTAAATTCTGTTTTCCTACATTTCTCTCATTCTGTCATGTTATCTCCCGAATATACAACCTATAAGAATTGAATATCTTTCTTCTCTCTCCACCCCCACTTCCCTAGCAAAACCTGCAGAAATCTACTATCAGCCATTTATTCATGTTTTTGAATTTCACCTTAGGATGATTAAGTTTCTGTCCATATTTAACCTTTTCTGGGTATTTGTACTTTAGGCTTTTTATTTGTGGTTTGGAAATGAAAGGTTCTTCTCCTCTGTTAAAGGAATTTCAAGCATCACTGAGCAGCAAGAGAATCTTTCTGGAACTGGGTAATACAGGTTTTTGATATTCTAGATCTTATAAGACAGGTGCTGGAGGTAAACATGATTTAATCACACTGGAGGCATCTGAAAGAGAATCATCAGGAATCACCTTCTACTCAGCTATGGCTGCTGGAAGCTTATACTGGATGAGGAATGGTCATTAGGTATAGGTCTTCTATATAGATTCCCAGAGAAGCGCTTCTCAAACTTTAATGTGCATATGAATCACCTGGTACCTTTTTCAAATATTGAATTTAGTAGATTTGGCATGGGATCTGAGATTCTACATATCTGGATTCATCTCATGTGATGCTAATGTGGTTGGTCCCTAGACCACACCATTAGAGTAGCAAGGGTGTGGAGGGTTCTACTTTTGCAAATCTTCTTCATTGTCTCTTCTTGACCTTATTCTCCTTTTCCTGAGATTAAGTTTATATAGGAATATATTATGGCATCTTTAATGTTATTGTTACTAGTAATTGTAACATTCCATAAGATAATTCCTTTAAAATAATCAAATAGCAAATGGCAAATTATTCATTCAAAAATATTTATTAGGCACTCACCTAATACCTAGTGTGCTAGGTATTTTTCTACATACTGAGCATATAGGAGTGAACAAGACAAAACCCTATCCTCATGGAGCTTTCATAAACAACTATCAACTAATAAATATACAAAAGCATGCCAGATGGAGGTAGTGCTATACAGAAAAATAAGTCAGAATGATTGGATAGAGAGTGAGGGGGTAAGAGTGGGGAAGATGTAGGTCTATGGTAGGGTTATTTCCCTTCTCTTCAAACTAGAATAAGGGTTAAACTATTAAATTAATTATTTAAAAAGCTTGTATTTAATTCAAACACTGGAAACCCAAAGAAAGATTTACTGAATGAAAACAGTAAGTTGTATTTCCTCACTGCCAAAAATTTTGAGTTGCAAATGCAATGTACATCAAATTACATGATTCTCCCTAGGAGTAAACCATTCACCACCTGATATGTGGACTCTTTCAGGCTACTAAGGCACCACTTTATATTTCCCATCGGCACTTCTAAGTACTCTAGAACATTAATGACTTCTGAAAAACAAATTAACAAATCTTTTTTAAAAAGGCTTAATATCAAGAACCTACATAGAATAGAACCACATGAATGTAGTCAACTGATCTTTGACAAAGGAAGAGTGGAACAAATATAGTCTTCTTCTTCTTCTAGAATTTCTTTCTTTCTTATTTTTTTTAAAATAATTTATTATCAAGTTAGCTAACATACAGTGTATACAGTGTAGTCTTGGCTTTGGGAGTAGATTCCCATGATTCATCACTTACATACAACACCCAGTGCTCATCCCAACAAGTGCCTTCCTCAGTTCCCACCACCCATCTTCCCTGTTCCCCAAACCCCCCACCCCATCAACCCTCAGTTTGTTCTCTGTATTTAAGAGTGAGCAAAGATAGTCTTCTAACAAATAGTAATGGAACAACTGGACATCCACATGACATCCACATGCAAAAAAATAAATTGACACACAGACCTTACACTACTTCACAAAAATTAACTCAACATGGTTCATAGATCTAAATATAAGATGAAAAATTGCAAAAATCCTAGAAGGTAACATAGGAGACAACCTAGATGAGACTGAGTATGGTGATGACTTTATATATAATACCAAAGGTATGATCCATGAAATATATAATTGAAAGCTGGATTTCATTAAAATGGAAACATTATGTTCTGTAAAAGGCAATATGAAGAGGATGGGAAGACAATCCACAGAATGGGAGAAAATAGTACAAAAGATACATCTGATAAAGGACTGTTATCCAAAATATATAAACTCAAAAATAAGAAACCAAAAACCTGATTAGAAATTGGGCCAAAGAGGGGTGCCTGGGTGGCTCAGCTGGTTAGACATCTGACTTCGGCTCAGGTCATGATCTCACAGTTCGTGAGTTCGAGCCCATGTCAAATTCTGTGCTGACAGCTCAGAGCCTGGAACTTCCTTCGGATTCTGTGTCTCCCTTTCTCTCTGCACCTTTCCTGCTCATGCTCTGTCTCTCTCTTGCTCTCTCAAAAATAAATAAAAATTAGAAATAAATTGGGCCAAAGATCTAAAAGACACTTCACCAAAGGAGATATACAGGTGGTAAATAAAAATATCAAAAGATGCTTCACATCATATGCAAATTAAAACAGTGTGATACCACTATGTACTTATCAAAATGATCAAAACCAGATCACTGACAATACCAAATGCTGGTGAGGATATAGAACAAAAGGAACTCTCATTCATTACTGATGGGATTGCAAAATGGTACAGTTACTTTGGAGGGCAGTGTAGGGGGTTTCTTACAAAATGAAACATATTCTTGCCATTGAATCCAACCATCATGCTCCTTGGTATTTACCCAAAGGAGTTGAAAACATGTCTTCACAAAAACGTGTACATCAATGTCTATAGTAGTATCCCTAATTTCCCAACTTGGAAGCAACCAAGATGTCCTTCAGTAGGTGAATGGATAAACAGCTATTTCACATCCAGACAATGGAATATTATTCAGTGCTAAAAAGAAATGGAGCTATTAAGCCATGAAAAGACACAGGAATCTTACATGCATATTACTAAGTGAAAAAAACAATCTGAAAAGGCTACATACTATATGATTCCAACCGTGTGACATTCTGGAAAAGGCAAAACCATAGAGATAGTAAGATCAGTGGTTGACTGGTGTGGGGAAAGGGGGAGAGGGATGAATAGGCAGACCACAGAGGATTTTTAGGGGGATGAAAGTACTCTGAATGATACTCTAATGATGGGTACTTGTTGTTATACATTTTTCCAAACCCATAGAATGTACAACACGAAGAGTGAACCTTAAGATGAACTCTGAGTGAGTGTGATGTCCCTCAGTGTAACAAATGCACCACTCTGGTGGGGGGTACTGGTAAGGGGGGAGGCTATGTAAGTGTGAGGACAGGGGTCACACAGGAAATCTCTGTACCTCTTCTCAGTTTTGCTGGGAACCCAAAACAGCTCTAGAAAAAAAAAAAAGACCCTATTTCATCCCTTTCCTCACTTCACTGATCAGAGGCTCTGATATTCTGATATGCTGCCTTCAGTATTTCTAACAAGCCCAACCTCCGGGCTTTATAGATGAGGATCCTGAGGTGGAAAGGGTGGGAGCTTAATGGCCCGAACTCCACTGGAGATCTGTAGGAGCTGGGACCCGAATGTCTCTCTAAATTGGCAGCTTCCTTGTCTCCTCCTGCACTGTTGCCTCAGGCAAGGCGTGCTTCAATGGATAGAATTGCATAGAGTTTTAAACACAATGCTTAAAACCTTTCAGGGAAAAGATCAAACAAGTATGCTAATTCAGCCCCCTCCTCCTTTTTTTCTCTCCAAAACTCTCATCAAATAGTGTGGATTCCTAGCCTGTCTGTACAGGGTCTACGCCAGAGCATCTGTACTTGGTTGGAGCAGAGTTCAGGAAATATCAACAACAACAATAAATCGGCATCTTTGAAGTCAATATCTTTTTTGAAAACTAGAATTGATGATGGCGTGATATGGCCAGTATGTCTGGTCAAAACACAAGTGTTCCCTCAGAGAAAAGCAGCTGGAACTATAAAACGCACTTTTGAAAAAGAAAAAAAGAAAAAAAAAAAAGAATGAAGTAACTTCTGAGCAAGTTTTCCATGGCAAGAATACTTAATTTGTGGCATCACTCTAAAAATTAGCAAATTAAGAACGCTTGTTTACATTTAAAAACCAGAACTGATGATAATGACATTAAATAAGCACTTTGGGCGCAGGTTGTTGAATGGGTGGGTTGCTGCAACGCTGGCAATCCCAGTGTGAGCTTTCCGCCCTTGGGCTGTCCAATTACACTGGCAAACAAGATAGGTAAGAAGCAAGCAAAAGCCATCTGGGCAATATGTCTTCTTAATTTAAGGTTGGTTTTTGTTTGTTTTGTAATTCTAACCTCTAGTTTTACCTTTATTTGATCCTTCAGCTAGGGAACGTGAATTGGTTTGGGTTTGTCCTTGTTTGAAATCTATGTACATACAACAAAGAAAATTAATGTAGAAAGAGTATTTCCTGTTACTGAAGGTTTCTTTTCTCTCTCTCCCTTTCTCTCTCTTTCTCTCTTTCTTCCTTTCTTTCCTTCTTTCAATAGCAAATCTCTCTTGTAATTATTCACTGATCATTTCAGAAGCATCGTGTGAATTATACCAATGGTAATTCCTTTAGAAAGATAAAATTTTTAGGTTTTTGCCAATTGAAGTATTCAGTGTAAAAACAGATTTCTCCAAATGTAGCAAATTGTTGGTTCATTTACTAACCATGTTTGTTTCATGTATTTGCATTTGCCAGACAAACACTGAGAATATATATTTTAATTTTATTGCAAAACTACCATTTCAAGGCATACCGTGAAATTATAATTTATGTTCCTGAGATTTTTGTAGTTTTAGAATGATCATTTCAATTTAGCCCTGGGTA
Organism: Prionailurus bengalensis; assembly: GCF_016509475.1. Taxonomy (NCBI): domain Eukaryota; kingdom Metazoa; phylum Chordata; class Mammalia; order Carnivora; family Felidae; genus Prionailurus; species Prionailurus bengalensis. The sequence continues at coordinate 139,299,152 of NC_057345.1, read as the reverse complement.
CCTTATACCATTATGCTAGGAACACTTCCAGTTTAAACATATATAATTTATTTTTAACAGATTTTGCTTGGAGTACACAAATGAAATGTAACAGTCATTACAGAGATTGTCTTGGTTCATTTACTAAACATGAATCCATGTTCTCTATTTCCCTTGTTCTGTGCATGACTCCCTGGCTGGGCTTCTATTCCCTGCTTTGATGCAAATTGCAGGTTGAAGGGGACTCTGAGCATGAAGTCCCTTTTAGGTGACATTCTTGGCAAATGGGATGTGTGTGTCACTCAGATATTCTGTATTTTTAGATAGTTCTTTCTGAAAAATCCAATTTATAAATGGATCCTTCCTCCATTCCTAGCCACCTTACCCATGGAATCCCTCTTTACTTCAAAACCCCGAAACGACCGCCTTGATCTTGAGACTTTCTTTTTGGGAGATGATGATTCCATTTTTTTGAAGTTATTTTACCTTTATTTTGAAAAACGTATTCAAACTCAACTTCTAATGAGAGTCCTCCTTTTCTCTCAAGCAGCACAGATCAAGCAAAGGTGGAGATTCTGTGTGCCATAGCTCCATGGGTTTTTCAGCAGGAATTATGCGCAGCATTGACTATATATAAATTTAAATAATGTAAAAACGCTTTGTGATAGCCTTTGTATTGAACCTATGCCCAGCAGGTTTTGGCCTCCCAATATTTACACTGAGTTTGAATTACCTTTGCACACCACATCTTTGTGGCTTTCTATGTATTGTCAAGCTTAGTACAGCTGGTGTACAAAATATTTCCTTTTTTTAGAGAATGTTAGAAGAATGTTTGAGGAAGGTCTCCCAGTGTAAAGCTGTTTGTTGTGTGCACAGATTTTATGCTATTTGAAACTGGAATTAGGTAAAGCAGTTATCGGGAGTGTAACTGAGTTTTTGGATTCAGCAAAAGGCGGGGCTCACAAATTAGGTTTTCATCAGAAGGGAATAAAAGTCTCCAGGGGATTAAGGTTGCAGAGGAAGCTTTGCAGATTTGTATGCACCATGTACTGAGCTTTCAGAAGATGCCATAAGGAGTTGTAGAACTTCCCTGGCAGAAGCTGAAAAATAAAGATGAATTCTGTGAGCGTTATGGGTTGTTAGGTGATTTTGCTTCAGGCTATCAAATAAAAATGGCACGTGTCATTAGCCTTATGGAGAGGCAGCTTTAAATATCTTTTTTTCAAAATTATATTCTCTTGTGATTTACTCTGCGGTCCTTTTATTTGTCTCAGATTTCTGAAAGAGGTCTGTGACGGGGTGGGGTGGGGGGGGGAGCCAAGGGATCATCTCTCTTATAATCTGACATGTTGAATTTTGTATAATCCACACATTTTTTTTCTTTGATATTGGATACTGTCCAAGCGCCGAATTAATTCTGCTGTTTAAAAAAACAAATCAAAACAAAAGTCTCCTTAAGAGAGCAAAACCCTTAAAATATGGCTGTGTGTCTTTGCAAAGCAGAAGCCTGTGTCATATTTGAATAACTACAAATATTTAGCACAAGATGAGATGCTCTGGCCTCTTCATGGATGACATTTTGATGGTGCTTTCAGTTTTCGTTCATGCACATAGCCTCTGTTATCTTGGATATTCCATCTACAGAGAGAAAGATGAAGTGTGTCTTCACAGGGAGGCACATGTGTAACAAGAAGGTGGAAGTGACTTCAGTGCATAAAGGTCTGCCAAGCACTGGCCCGCAGGCTCTCATTACATAGAGGTTGGAGGAGAGCAATAAAAAGATCAAATTCAGCAGAGATAAACGGCACACATCATCTTAACTGATCGATAACCAGCTTCTGAGAGTAACCAATGTCAGCTGATCTGAGTCGGTCTCTCCTAGACCCACCAAGGAGTGAAGATCACATCCCTTTCGAGCTGGGGGAACTTTAAAGCCAGAAATACCTAAAGGGATACAGGCGTGTTGTGATGATTTCTCTTTAACATTTTGAAGGTTTGTTTTACTGATGGAAATAGAATAATTTCACCAATGCAAGCAGTGTGAATTAAAAAAAAAAGATAAATTATGCCATTATTGTCACATTTTTCACAGCCGCCCTAGTAAACACTGACGTCTTAAGAGAAGCTTATATAAAGAGGAACATTATTTTTGATACAATACTAACTTGTGGGTTACTGAAGAGCGTACTGGAGAACAGTTTGAGCATGTTCTGACTAGAACAAAGTCTTAGAGGTGGCTTCCAGTCAAGCATAGCTACATATTTCATTTAGACATTTCCAGAATGAAAATGAGAAAGAAGTTTTAAAAGGCCTTAAACCCTATCTCCCCACCCGTTCCTTCAAGTATAAATTTAGATAAGTGTAATGTACAGAAAATAAGCATCCAAATAGACTCATTTGATTATATGGCTTTTCTGTCTAGGAATTATGGATACAGGATGCTTTATTTGATCTTGGGTTATAATATTACTAAAAGTTTTTGCTAAGGTTAATAAAAAGGAAATTCAATAGATACATTAAAATGTCTGAAACAGGCTCATGAGTTAGGACACTGAGCTCACTGCACTTAAAGCTTGGAAGTCAGAATTCTGACGCCACTCAGCAGTGAGTTTGTGTGTGTGTGTGTGTGTGTGTGTGTGTGTGTGAAATGGGAAGTTGCTCCAGGAAATCTCTTTTGCTCAATATTTTAGAGCATGTTGCTTCAGAGAAGCACCTTTTAATTGGCATTTAAACTCTTCTATTATTACAAGTTGGTATGAGAATGACGATTTTCATTTCTGGAGACTGTTTACTACCATTCTCATCAATAATTAAACATTGGGAAGCAAGGAAGGCCTATTAGGTTATTTCAAGGATTGGTTCAAAATCTGTGATAATTTGAATCAAAATTTCCTCCCAGAAAACTTGGAAAACCTGTCTGGCTAGAAAGCTTTTCTTCTTCCCCATCCCTTCCTAAAGTTCTTCTGAATTGTGAGCCCAGGGCAAGTTTAATTATAATTAGTTAATGTTAGTTAATTAGGTAATGTTCATGTAGTGCTTTGAAGATGAAAAGTGTTTTAGAAATGCTAAGTGCTATCATTATTAATATCAGCAAAGGGGAAAAAGTCAGCATGATGAACACTTTTGGAAGCTGCAGAATTTGAACATGAAATGCTTGGTGCCACCATCTCATCTGTTCCTGGCAGGACATGAGGCAGCCTTTTGTCTTGTTTGGGTGTCCAGAGCTCCTATCCTTCCTCTTTCCCTGTCAAATATGTATACTTGAAAACATACACGCAAGTCTGTTGACACACATAACTCAGCTTTCAATGTGAAGTTCGGCTCATGTATACTTCTGAACTCCAAGACGTTCCATAGGTTCCAACTCCTAAATATTTTCTTTAATCTCTCTTATCCCATATTTCAAAAGAAAACAGTAGGGAATTCACAAGAACAAAAAGGACCACCGTTCTTTGGATTATGTAGTTCACTGAAGGAAATGAACCTGCCAAGTAAAAAGTAGCATCTCCAAGTTTCAGACATAGGGAATCCTCCTGGTTGTAACTGAGATGCAAACTTTGGAGGCATGTGGCTCCTAAGTTTTAGAAATGCGAGGCTGTCCCATGCAACTTGCAGGACCGAAAGCATTTGTGGGTCATGTCAAATCTGGATGGGGCTTCACATGACTTGCTATTAGCCATGCTGATAGCTGCTATATGGTCAATATAAGTTCTGACGTATTGGTGGAGGAAAGCAGGCCCAGGTAAGGATGGAGGTGGCTATTTGGACAGTAGCGCTAATTGGAGACAGTGCCTTTCTCCGATCTGTCCTCCAAACAGAAATCACATTTCTTGTAGATTTAATTTTGATGAGGAGTATAATAAATAATACAGTAAGGCTTGGGATCTTGGAATGAAATAAGTCAGTATATGGCAATCAAGACTCACAAGGGCTGGAAGAAGTTTCAGGGCCAACGTTGCCACCTCACGGTGGGCTTCTACAAACAAGTGTAGATGTCTGAGTGATCCAAGTTCACAGAAAGTCATATGGGAAACTCTCGCTGCATGATTCCTCACTTCTTTCTTTAGTACATTGATTCCTTGCTTGCTTTCCTTAATATAAATTGTTTAGGTGGCAGTAATATCGGGAAAATGGCATAGATGCATCTTGGACTTGAGTTAAATTATTCCCAAGCGTCCAAATTGGTTTCTTACTGTTTGGTGGAGTAATTTGTGCATCTCACTAAAGGGCTAATGAACACTTCACTTTGGCACTTGGAAATAGACACATTCAGATCATGTTAATCAAACATAATTAACTTTCAAGGAAGGAGGCTGGAAGAGTGGGCCAAAACAAATATGCTGAAATAGAACAGAGATGAATGCAAAGTCTTGCAGTTAAAAAAAAAAAAATCAACTGCACATACATAGAACAACTCTGTGGTTTATTAAAACAAAGCAAGACAAAACAGTATCCACCCAGCGTTAAAGGCTTTGGTTGACTAAAAGCTCCACATGCATGCAGTGATGTGACCGGAATGCAAAAGTGCCAGGATGCTTCAGCTTCACACAGCAAGTGTCCAGCACTGAGGCTGAAGGAGGAGCGCTTTGGCCTGGTGAGACCACATCCTCAAAACCAAGTTTTCCTGGTCTTTGAGTTCTTGGAATACTTGAGTATCTTGAGAAGAATAGTTGAACTGGGAGAGATTTAGCCTAGAAAAGTAAGGTATCTAGAAATAGCATGCCATTTTATTTATTTTAATTTTTGATTTTGAATTTTTAATTTTTTAGAGAGAGATTGAGAACATGAGCAGGGGAAAGGGGCAAAGGGGGAGGGAGAGCATCTCAAGCAGGTTCCACGCTCAGCATGGAGTCTGACTCAGGACTTGATCTCACAGCCCTGGGATCATGACCTGAGCTGAAATCAAGGGCCAGGCACTCAACTGATTGAACCACCCAGGTGCCCTGAGAGGATGACATTTTAAATTAAAAAAAAATTGGCGGGGGGTGGGGTGGTGCCCAGGTGCTCAGTCGGTTAAGCATCTGACTTCATTTGGCTCAGGTTGTGATCTCATGGTTCATGAGTTCAACCCCACGTCAGGTAAGCTCCAGCCCTAATTTGGACTCCACCCTAATGGTGCAGAGCCTGCCTGGGATTCTCTCTTCTCCCTCTCTCTCTGCCCCTTGCTCACTAGCACCCCCGCTCTCAAAAATATATAAAAACGTTAATAAACTGTTTAAAAAAATTTTTTTTTCTAATATTAAAAAGCCTAACATCTGGAGGTGAGATTAGACCCAGAATGACTATGGCCAAGGAAGAAACGACCAGTTAAGCTGTTTCTGGACTTTAAATCCTTCCACACATCAACCCAAACCTTCTCCCTCATGCTATTCCTCCCTGTTCCTTTATCAGAATCCATCCACCCTGGCTTGCCTCACTGTTCCCTAAATGCACCTTCCTGGTTCCCTAGAGGGCTTTCCCTCCCATTTATGTTGTCCCTACTGCTTTTGTGTCCTATTGAATCCTTCAGTCTTGCCCAGTCTTTCTCAACCTTGGCTACATATTAGAATTACCTAGAGAGCTCTAAAAAATGCTATGCCTGGGCTCTACTTCCAGAGGTTCTAATGTAATTGGTTTGGGGTGGGGCCCAGGCATCTGTATTATTTTAAAGCTCTCCAGGTGATTTTAATGGAAACCTGGTGTTAAGGACCACCAGTTGAGTCCCAGCTGGACTTTGGCGATGCATTGCTCTATTTCACTTATTCCTCTGAACTCCTGCTGAGAAACTCACTAATAATTAATATTATGTCTGATTTAATTCATTCAACAAGAAAGAACTACCTGCTTTCTATTGTTAATCATCTTTCAGGGTGCATACATCTCACTTCGTCAGTTGAACCCTCAGCTCTTTGGACGTATCTTATATTCCATACTCCTTTCTGTCCAGTACAATACACAGCACAATATGTTACACATGGGAGTGTGCATGAATGAGTTTTTATTATAGAAAATCAATAAATATCTCTTGCTTAATTAGCAAATATGACGTTTGATAGTTGATACTAAAGTTACAAAATCATTATATCCAGAAATGTCTGTAAGAAAAGAGTGGGCCGCGAAAGTTTAGTTAAACTATTGGGTGAGAACACAACAAGATAGGAACTAAAGAGTATTTTGGCTGCATTCATTTTTGCAGTAGATGTAACAGAGAGTAACTGTGACAGCTCACCAAACTTATCACCTGAAAGGCACAGAATAACTGGGAATGGCTCACCCTAGGTGGCTTAGCATGACTTTACTTATGAGTAGTTGGGTCAAGAGACTGTGATAGGGTGCAAGGTTAATTATTTCTGGCTAATGGGGCTATCTCTGATTTCTTTACTATCTGAGGGAGAGTGGATTTTTGAATTGTGCTGAATTTTGATGTATTCCTACAGGTGGATTTGTGCAAGTCAGAACAGAAACTAATGCCAAGAGACTGATGGAGTAACTAAGCTGTTAATAAATTCCAGTGCCACTCTAATAATAATACTTTGTGTTTATATAGCGTCTTTCTTGGAGGAGCTCAAAGTACTTTATGGGCTCTGAAAGTTAATCAAGTTGGGAATTTTTCAATCACTGTGGGAGTGAGATCCAGAGCTCCAAACCCCCAAGCTGTAAAGCTTGCTTTCCTTATTTTATACATGTGGACCCTGTTAGTTGGGGGACCTAGTCTCAGGCTCTTTGGCCTTAGAGACATTGTAACATGAAGTGAAGTGAAATTCATTTCTAGCCAGCTAGTATAAGATAAGCATCCAAACAATGTTTAAAATATTTTAACAAATAAAAACATAGAAAGATATCATATGCAGCCGTCTGGCATTACTTTGTCATCATGACAATTGCCGAAATACAATAATCCCTGTGTTTGTGTTTCTAGTTATTATAGAAATAATTGTGAAGAGGAAGAGTAAATTTTACTTTAATTTTATTTATTGAAATTTTCTTGTTTCTCTTTATTCTAATATGTATCATCTCTGAGTACTGACAAGGACTGGGGAAGTAGAGCGAGAGACATAAGTTCTTTCCCGGGCTAAGCTATGGCATGAAATAATTTTGTTTCAGAATTTTGGCTAATAATAAGATTCATGCAAATGATCCATGTCTCCAAGGCTACTTACATGAACTTAATCTTCAAATCTGACCTGTGGGCTGTTGCAGCCCTTGCTTTGGAACTCTTTCCTTAGCACTTGGACTTGGAAGTTTTATTGTGGAGCTGGATTTTGTTTCGGCAACCACTTTTTTTTTTTTCCTGGGGTCCTCGGGACTTGAAACGAGTTACATGTAGCAAGGTTTTATGTATCTTCTAAAGAGCCAGATGGGATTGACTTTGAGCATCTGCCATATTGTAGTGGAGTAGGTCTTCCAAAATTAGAATATCAGCTCTTCATCCAAAGAGACTTTTAATTCCGAGCTCAGTGCAATGAAAATCACTGGGCTCTGTAAGCATTTGTTGATTGATTTTCTTAATACAGGATTTTCCAGAGTGAGATGAGCAGTGTGGTGATGGTCAGAATGATTTTAGATGGGGCTGGAGCCCTACATTTCATAAAATGGAATCACATAGAAAGTTATTCTTTTCCAATTCTCCTTCCATTTTTTGGATTATACTCAGGCCTAGTTGAGTACTGGTATGTCTTTAACACTACTACCTTTGAAACAAAAAGAGTGAACCTCAGCCTTTGCACTAGCATATAGAGAGATTTTAGTATAACATCATTTAATATAACATTGTTTGGTCTTTGGTATAAGTGATACTGGTTTTCCACTTTTGGTAATGATACAAGGTATCTTTTAAATAAGTTTAGGTAGAAAAAATGAAGATATTTAAAGAAAATATTAAATAAACAACAGCACAGGTGGTATGTATATGTTACAAAAATTAGTTTCTGAAACTGACTAAATTCCCTTACCATTTAGGTTTATTGCTAACTCTTAACACTTGCTTTCATTTTCTCTTATTTTTTTTTTTATCAGAGTTGCTTACTACTTTTTAAATGTGAGTTTCACTTCTTACTACCCCTAAATTATGTCTATATAAATGGCAAAAACTATCATTTTCCACTATTATGTTACTAATTGGCTATCCTCTTCTGAGTAAAGGTTCTAGGACAGAGTTAAGCATCCACTGTGTGTAATGAATAAGCTTGTCACTTATGCATTTAGAATAATACTATCTGTGTACCATTTTAGGGAGGCTTGGGAAAACAGTCATTCTGTATTCTGTGATTCAGATGAGGAATCATGGTTGAGAAAGGTTTTGAAGTTGTCAAGTCAAACTTATTAGCTTAATTATCTCTGCTTTGAGAACCCTCAGTCACGTAAAGAAAGGGAAGAAATATCAGGGAGAGGTAAGAAAGAAAAGGGCAGAGGTGGAGAGAAGTGGGTACATTGAAAGAGCAGGGAGGGATAAAAAGTGAAGAGGAATCCCATGAGATCAGAGGAGGGAAATTGGAAACAATGTAAAAACACATTGTGAATTAATATGTTTGTTTATGGAATATTTGGTGTTAACAAAACTATTTTGCAGTATGTTGAAATACAGATAATTTATGTCCTGATAATGTTTGCTCAAGGGAAGGCACGTTTGGGCTCAAATAATGAGCTTCAGTTAGCTTCAGTTAGCTTCAATGAGCTTCAGTGAGCTCTGTGACCTTGGACAAGTCATGGAACTGTTCCTGTGCAATGCAATTCTAGCATCTACCTTACAGGATTGCTGGGTGCCTTAAATGATAGCTGATTGTGAAGGGCAAGTAAGAACTCTACTGCAACACAACTAACAAGTACATTGTAGAACTGGGATCACCAACCCCAAACACAAAAGAGGAAAAATATTTTCTTTGTTTTTTTACGAGACCAATAAATAGTCTGAAAGAATGTGAGTCTCTTTGCTCTTTTCCTTAGCAGCCCTCAGTATTTCATGGTGATCATGCTCTCTCCCTGGCTGCAGTATCACTGTGAGCTTATGATACCAGGCTCTGGAATCTGCTTCTGGCCACCATCCAGAGATTGACTTTCGGCTTAAGCTGAATTGGGGTGGGATCATTAAGACAGTTGCTCTGATGTCTGTAGGGTGTCAGTGAATGTACAAGTGAAGCAAGATGAGTTCTTCCTTGGCCAAACTATGGCATAATGGAGTTTTATTTCAGATAACCTTTTTGCCTTATTTTCTCCTTCCACAGGACAACTCCTTTTCAGGTACATAAGATCCTTGTCTTATATCTCCTCCCTGTGATCACCCAACCTTCATCCTCACATCAAAACTCCTCTCAAGAAAGCAGCTATTTAGACTTTGTGTTAAATCGAGTTAAGAGTTTTACCTTTCCCAGGTGTGTTTGCAATTTGAGGTTTTTATTGCAAGTTGTGGAACCCTGGTCCTGTTAAAGGGATTACAGACAATTCCAGAATTCTCTGGAAAAGGGCCCTTGGGAGCAGGGTCTTATAGGCATAATCCTGGAAGTGAGCCATGTCCTCATGCCTCATGGGCTAGCTCTCTGGGCCTGTCCCTACAGTCCTCAAGGCCAGTGTTTCCCAGAGCAGCCCTCATTTAAATATTCTACTCTGTGTATCAAACCATTTTCTTGATTTGCTGGGTTTGGTTTGGGAAACATAATTATGTCGGGTGCATAGCAGACACTTAATTCTCGTTTTAATGGAGTTGTTCATTGGCAATACATATAGGCAGCAGACCCAAGTGTCTTTATCTGTTGGTGCTAAGTTGGCTCTCTATCCTTCCTAGGGTATCAGGGACTCCTGACCCTAAGTCTCCATGACTAGAGCATTGTACCTTGCTAAGCATATTCATAGCAGGCTCAACCCCCTGTAGCAATATTATCTATCTATCTATCTAAAATCTATTCAACTATCCATTATAAAGAAAATGGAGAGAACAGAAGGCTTTCACACATTTTCTTTACACAGGTCAAGATTTTGGATAGCTCTTCCTACCATGTCCCTTCAAGAGGCTGGGCTTAATAACATTTAGGACAAAATGAGAAACCCCACCTCTTTCCACAATGCTGCATGGTAGAAAGGTCTCTTGAGATTTGCTCTTGCAGGCTGCTAGCATTTCGTTTTGATGTTATTGCTGCTGTTCTGGGTTTTAAATGAAAATTTTTATTGAAATGAAAATTTTTATTGTGTTTGTGGACTGGCTTTTAGCAAAGGCTGCAGTTTAAGAAAGTCTAATAAATGAATGAGAGATGTGTATAAAGAGAATTAAAACTGAAACCTGGTCAACTCACACTTGCAGTGCATTTCATAAAACACGAGAGAATCTGATGTTGTTTTGGAAAGTGACGTGCCTGACAAACTGGAGAACTAGATTGGGCCTCCCTTTCAGAACTATTACAAACCACAAAAGTCTGTACTTTCTGTGTTGGTTTGGTGAGTATTTGGTGCTCTCCTCCTGTCAAGTGGATCAGTATTGTTGTCGTAATGGGGTCTGCATGTTTCAGAGCACTGCCCGATGATACAAAGAACAAAGAAAATGAAGAAAGTGATGTTCTACCTAGAAAACCTAGCCTCGTGTAACTGTCTCCTTCCTCTTGCAAATAAGTGATGAAATCTTATCTGTGAGAGTTCTCTGTTTATAAATGTATGACTAGGCCTAAATATCTAAGCCTGTGTGTAAAATATTTCCAATGAGCAATAGAGCTCGTTTCGTGAACTGTACCCCTTCCTCCCACCTCTGGTTGTGATGCCTTAGGGCCTTTCCATAAAAGATGATCTTATGCAATACAGCTTGGTGGTTTTCACATGCTTTAAAAATGCATTCTCTTTTGGTGTGATGGGGCCAGGAGCACCATAGGATTGTGTGGGCCTATCCCTCCCTTCCAAATGTCCAAAGACAAAATGGAAAATAATTATGAAATGTGCTGGTGCTGGTCATTTCCTTGTTGGCTCTCAGACCTATTCCTTGCCCTTCTCAGGCTCTGCTCTGCATAGTCAGCCTCCGCCAAAGAGAGGTAGTGAGCACAGGAAATTGGATGTTGGGAGGAAGGGAGAGACTTGGGTATTCTGCATTCTTTCTTTCTCAGGTAGCAACTCGGGCAGTGTTTCCAGCTCCCAAACAGCCCCACTCTTTGTGGCCCCGGCTGCCCCCTGGCAGGCTTGTCTAAACCCTGTCTCCAGGCTGCCCCAGGCTCTGGGATCTGGTAGTACCACCTCCTGCCTCCTTCCTCCCATTTGTAGTAAAAAAAAAAAAACAAACCATTATTTTCTGATTATACATATTGCATGATTATTGTAAAAAAAAAAACAAAAAAAAACAAAACTATAAAAAGAAATATGTTGAATTACCTGAAATCCCACTATCCAGCAATAACCATAATCAACATATCAGTGTGTTTCCTTCCTGTATTTTTCTGCTATAAATACGTATAAACTGGGAATGTTTTTGGAAACATCTACTAGATGCTATTAGTGGCTTCTCGGGGCTATAATTTGTGGAGGAGCTTCTGAGATAAAAGCTTTGCTATCAGAACATCAGTCCAGTTCTCAGGATGATGGGCACAAATACCAAAATACGGCAAGTTGTGGATATGGCCCCCTGACCATGTACCAAAATACACATGTGCACACACATGTGTGTGAACATACCAGCACCTGCAAACCCAGTTGTCCTGAAGGCACCTCCGGGGTAAACGTCTTTGGAAGAAGCCCCACCTGCATATTGCCCACTGCCGGTGGATACCGACTGGCTTCAAAGATTTCTTTCCAAAGGGAAGCAGGCTTGCGCAGCAGGTCCGAGAAGCCCAGGAACAAATGTGGTTCCTTGAGTGGAGTAGCAGCCATAGCAAACCCTGTATGTGTGAGGTGCTTCTCTGACCATGAGCTGGAAGGTGTTCTGGCATTATCCACCTCATTGTCTTTTCATCCCTGTGAGGAAATGGGAAGGCTGTTTTTATTCCTTCTTTGTAGATGAGGAACCTGGGACTAGCAAGGTAACCACGGGTCCAACATCTCCTGGTGCTTTCTAACTCTGAGAAGTTTATGACTTCTCAACTGCAGCCCTGGGCCCCAATCCCAGTGATTCTGATTCCATAGGGGCTGCTCTGGGGCCAAATAATCTGCATTTTCCCCAAGCCCCTCAAGGCGTTGATGTGTAGCTGGGCTTGGGAGCTGTTGCAGTGGGAACCTTGTTCTATCCACACTCTTGTTTAAACTCATGTAGCGCGTGCTAAGAGCTAGTATTTGTGAAATTTTTGTGTTCTTTACAATGTCAGTCCTTTAATCTTAAGGTGGCTAAATTGGGGGTATTTGGTCCTTTCTTGGTTGTGATTGGTCTTCTTCCTGCTTCTGGTTTTCTGTGTACGTGGTCTTCTATACTGTCGCCTTGCCTCATGTTTTGGAACCAGAATGTGGGCTCATACCTGTGATGACAGGGCGAGTTCTAGGCAACACTGGGACAGGGTCAAAGCTCCTCCCTGGATCCCTCCCTTCTACTTTCAGGCCCTGCTGGCTCTCCTGTCGTAAAATTTCCCACTGTGCCGCACACTGGCTGGTCCTCTCTGAGAGTATGAATTGACTCCAACTGATAAAAGGATACAGAATATCTGACTTTCCCTTTTCTTTAAAATTCTTTAGTCCCAGGCCTGATTTCCTCAGTGGCTGAGTGGTTAGCCGTTCTGAATTAATCTGTTGGTGGAGGAAGAGTGGATGTAGGAGACATCTATTGCTGCAAATAAACTAACCCAATACTGAGTGGCTCAAAACCACAAACACGTATTATCTCACAGTTTCTTTGGGTCAAGAATTTGGGAAGAGTTTAGTTGGATGGTTCTGGCTTGGCTCTTTTATGACACTGCAGTCAATTATCATCTAAAGGACCGGTGTCCAGGATGGCTAGCTCATGTGGCTTTGACTGGAGCCTCAACTCCTCTCCTTTTCCACAGGACTGCCTGAGTGCCCTCATGGCATGGCAGCTGGTTTCCCTCAGAGTGGGTGATAGAGAAGAGGGTAATACAGTCAATGATACTGTAATAGTGATGTGACGGGACAGGTGGTTGCTACACTCGTGGGAACATAGCATAATGTATAAACTTGTCAAGTCACTGAGTTGTATACCTGACACTGTTACATTGTAGTCAACTATACTCAAATAATAATAATAATAAAACAACAACAACAAAGAAGAGGGTAAGGAAGAAGCCACACCTCCTTTTATGGCCTAATCTCAGAAGCCATAAAGTATCACTGCCACTTCTACCACATTCTTTAACTAGACACGTCACTAAATACAGTCTGTACTTAAGCAAAGGGGGATTAGGTTGCACCTTTTGAAAGGAGGAAGATCAAAGAATTGATGGAGTATTTTAAAACTATCACAGTGGAGGAACGCCTGGATGGCTCAGTCGGTTGAGAGACAGACTTTGGCTGAGATCATGATCTCATGTTTCGTGGGTTCAAGCCCCGCATCAGGCTCTGTGCTGATGGCTCAGAGCCTGGAGCCTGCTTTGGATTCTGTGTCTCCCTCTCTTTCTGCCCCTCCCCCACTCTGTCTTTCTCTGTCTCAGAAATAAATAAACATTAAAAAAAAATAGGGGCGCCTGGGTGGCTCAGTCGGTTGAGCATCCGACTTGGGCTCAGGTCACCATCTCGCGGTCCGTGAGTTCGAGCCCGGCGTCGGGCTCTGGGCTGATGGCTCAGAGCCTGGAGCCTACTTCCGATTCTGTGTCTCCCTCTCTCTCTGCCCCTCCCCCGTTCATGCTCTGTCTCTCTCTGTCTCAAAAATAAATAAATGTTAAAAAAAAAAACTTAAAAAAAAAATAAATAAAACTATCACAGTGGGTAACCCTTTAATGTGCTAACGCTTCCAGATACCATATTTGCATATTAAAAAAGCTTCAAGCTGTTCAATGCTTAATAAATGCTAGAACTCCCTTCTTTGACCTACTGACTTTATTTTTTTTTTAATTTTTTTTTAAGGTTTTATTTATTTTTGAGACAGAGACAGAGCATGAACGGGGGAGGAGCAGAGAGAGAGGGAGGCACAGAATTGGAAGCAGGCTCCAGGCTCTGAGCCATCAGCCCAGAGCCTGACACGGGGCTCGAACTCACGGACCGTGAGATCGTGACCTGAGCTGAAGTCGGACGCTTAACCGACTGAGCCACCCAGGCGCCCCGACCTACTGACTTTAAAGAGGGAACAATAGGCGCATTTCAGTCTTTGGTTGATTTTTTAATACCCTCCCCTGTTTGTGATGTGTACACACACACACACACACACAGAGGCAATCACTTGCTAGTTCTGGATCTGGTCCACATCTGGTGAGTCATCTGACCTCTGTTGCAAGCAAAACTTTCTCTCCCACAGGGTCTTCCCCACCCCCATTCCCAGTCAGGCTCTGGTCTCTCTGGTTTCTGACCTTTATTTTGAATACCTCATCCCTGCAACCCTATGCTTTGTCCTCAGTTTGGCCTTGAAGAAAAGCAGAGCAAGAATTGGAATGACATTTGTAAGAAGGAGGAAAATCTTTTCCTTCCGCCTATGTATTCAGGAGTTGTGATATCCCTATATCCTAGCAACAGTCTTAGAGGTGAGGCAATGCTTTCTGAGAATCAAAGCAAGTCTGACTGTAGAAGCGTGAGTATTGAAAAGGCCTTTGAAAGATGAAAAAACTGCCAATTATATGTCTTTGAATTGGATTCCATCCAAGCCCTCCCTGAAGGAATCCCATTTACCTGGAGTCTGAGCAGGGACAGGAAGGGAGGAAGGAAGCCTGGAACTAGGCATGGAGTGCCCTAGTGCATGAAGCACTTCCTCTTTACAAAGAATGATACCTGTTTCCCAAGTTAGGTTAGTGAAATGTGACGGATGGATAAACCGAAAATTATGGCTTTGTCATGCCTCATTCAGGACACCACGAGTTAAAGACTTGTAAATCACCTAAAAATATGCCATTAATCAATGGTAGAGGAGTAAGAATGCTTCCCTGTGTAGGTCAAATATGCAAAGGAAATTGCTCTGGGAGACTCATCTTCCAAACCTCCTCTCTGTATCTAGCCTGAGGAAGACATGCTTTTGTAAGCTTTTGGAACGAAGGCTTCATTATTATAAAAGATATAGAAACAGTGTTGCTGATTGTAAAGTGGCATGTTTTTATGTCTTCCTAGGGACATGGACAGAATCTGACTTGGTTTGTTATTTCATTTGGGTGTGTTTATGAGGGATGTTAATTAGGAGGAGCAGGTGGCACTGTGTAGATTTGATATATAAAGCATCCTTTTCTGAGTGGTTACTGAGTGCCAGGCATCATGGCAAGGCTTGTTACTTGCATTATTTTATTTAACCATTATAACAACCCAGAGAGATTGCTTATTATTAGCTCTATTTTTTTTTCTAGATGAAAAATTTTTTTCAGAAGGGTTAGGTAACTTGCCCATGGTCACACAGCTAGTAAGCAGCCAAACCAAACTTAAACTCAGATCTGGGGGCTTCCAGCGCTGTGTGAACTCTACTTTGCCGTATAGATATAAATGTTACTTGAAGTGAGGGGGTTACCAAAATCTCCCACTTCCCATGTGGCACAGTTTTAGGCTTTTCTGAAAAGCAGTGAAATGACTTCTTGACTTTTCTCAGCACCTTAATCTGTAAAATGGGCTAATGGCTAGATTGATGTGGGGATCAAATGAGATATGTTAAAGTATCTCTGAAGCTGGAAGGTACAACTTAAATACAAGGCATTATGCTCCCACTTCGTTTAACCTGCTTCAAGAGTGGTTAGATTAGCTAAAGGGCATGTAGTAGCTTCTGGATGTGTCCAAAGCCGTTTATTAAAAATGAATATTTGCAGAGTTTAGGCGATAATGGGATTTCTACCTAGCGCTGTTGTGTCATTTCTTGAGAATTGGAGCATAATGAGTATCGGGGCTGACTGAAATTGTCACAGCAAAAATGGTAACATTGTTTGCATGAGTTCTATGCACTCACACTTCTGAAGTTGAGCTATGTGAGTAGTAAATCACCACCTTTATAGAAGATAAGCAGCTGCCCATTTTCAAATACTAAAATCTAAAAGAGGCAAAGGAAAACATGTTAAAACTATTACTTAGTGCAAAATGCAGGAATGACCCTGAGTTTCAAGTACAAAAGAAAAACAACCCGAGCTCTTCTCCATAGAAATTCAGGTGGGAAAGAGCCATATACAATGAAGTAATTGAATAAATAACATGAGATATTTATAAGATGAAATTTCTCTTCCTAGAGAGACGGTCCTGAATGCAAAATGTAACATATTTATCTTCTTGCTATTCACCATTGTCTGTTTTAAATAAGGTTGTCTAGTTCATTAATAATGAAGAAGACAGCAGAACACCATCATTCTTGAGACGATTGTACAAATTTATAATAATTCATCATTTCTAGGTGCTTACTTTCACACATTAGTTTTCTGGGCATCCAGAGCTGCAAAATGGAGGCTATCAAAATTGTTCTTACTTAATGGATTCAGAAACCCTGCAGTGCACAGAGATGAGCTTCCTGTGATGCAATACGTTGAAGAAGGGGTGGGTGAGAAAACTTGAGTTTAGGTTTATTTTGGTGTCCAACGTGCAAAATCCCCAGTCCACTGCCTCCTACCGCATCATTTTGCAAAGGAGATACCTGAAGCCTGAATGGACACACTGGTGGGCTAAGGAGCTGTGGCTAGAACCCTGGCACTCTGTTTGTTACAGCTCACTTTTGTTCATCCCTAGTGTACCTCGTTCTGAGCCACTGCAAGCACAGCGTGGTGACACAGAGAGGCTGCTCTCCTGCCCTCTGCTTTGCTTTCTGGTCGGAGCTGGGGTATGCAGGGAATAGTGGGTGTGCGGAAGTCAGGACACAATGGGAGTCAGCCGTGTGAAAGATTTCAAAACCCCTTAAGCATTTTTCCAGCCCACAACATTTGCATTGGCTCCACTCCCTGCCCACCTAATCATCTTATTCCCCACCAGACAACACGTACAAATGCCGGCAGCCATGGCCTCGATTTTCCCAAAGCCACCAGTTCCTGTAAAGCCAAGGGAGAGCAGGGAGAAAGGCTGAGTACTCTCAGCTTAGCTTCTTCTTGGAATTGGCCCAAGTTTCTTCTCTTTTCTCCAGATTGCTTGCAGTCTCTCTAGTCACCTGAGTTTATTTTCGAGGCTGGTGCGGATGGTGGAACACAGATACGCGGAGCCGTGTGCCCACGTGTAACTGCAGGGGCCAAGATGGTGATGTAAGATAGCTGGATGTTCCCAGAACCAGACAGATGGTTGTAAACAAAGTGCAGAGTGAGGCTGAGAGTGGCTCCCAGCAGGGAAAAGAAAGGTGCAGGTAAAGCACAGGACCAGCTGAATCTCTAATCTCATCTCTAATGCTCCTATTTTAATTCAATGCCATATCGTTTGCCCCTAGATAGGACTGGCTGCTTTGGGCTCAGAGCAACAAACATGTTCCAGACATTGTGCTAGGTGCTGGAAAAAACACTCAAGGATAAGACACGTTCCTTTATCCTCCAAAGGTCATCACCTTCCTCAGCATCACCTGGAGACTTGATAAAAATCCCGACACCTGAGCTTCACTCTGAACCTCGGAACCTGCTGAATCAGAATCTCTGGGGGTTAGGCTCAGGGATCCGCTATTAAAGCAAGCCTCCCAGGTTAATCTCCGTAAAATTTGAGAGAAGGCAAGTGAGAGAGTCCTGAATCAGAGGTGGAGGAACACTCGTGTGTCCTAGCTGGGAAAAAAACCCTGATGGGCTCTTGATATCCAGAGGGATAGAATCTTTTAACTTGGGAGTTTGCCGGGGCTTGTGGGTGATCAGCTGGGATTCTGTAGGTGTGAGGGACGAATACTAAGAACCACTTAGAAAATTTTAATTAACCTAAGTACGAAAATCAAGTTAAAGTCAGATCAAGAAATATTTACTGATACCTACTATGGTCACGGCGATTTGGGGGATGAAGACGTCCAAGGTAAGTTCCTGCCTTCCATTTAGCAGTGGACATAAGACTTACTAATGTAAGCCAAAGGATGAAAAAGAAGTAAAACTTTAGGGAGGTGAGAGTATGGAGAACGTCATCTTGTAACGGGTAGGGATGTTTAAATGGGCCCCTGAGAATACTGAGGAATGATGTCAGCATCATCAAAGGTTGCTCCTTTTTGTCCCCTTTTTAACAACTAATTAGGCATCCATCCACGAACAAAAGTGTTTCTGTGAGAGTTGTAGAATCCAGCACCGTTTACACAGGAGGACTCCTTGGAGGAGTCCTGCCCACCAGTGCGTCTGGTGATAGGCAGACACACCTTGGTCTGGGATGTGGGACCAGCAGGAGCCAGCAAACCGGCCCCAATCCCTCTCTCTGCTGCAGCTGGGGAAAACCTGGCGCATGCCCATGGAGAGAGACTTTGTAGAAATCCAGCCTTCTGGAGGGGAGAATACACCACTCCGCTGGAGAATCCCGGGAGAGATGAAGTGGGTTGAGGTGGATGAGGATACTCACCGATGGGGACATGGCTTTTTTTGGAAGGTTCATGGAATCAAATGAGTGCTCCTAGAATTTCTATTAGTTAAAGATGAATGCTTTGACGTATGGGTATTAATCTCCTTTATCGTCAATGGGTTAGATGTTATTGCTCTTCCCACCTCCCAGATGAGAAAATTGAGGCACAGGGACGTTAAATCAGTTGCCCAACATTGTACAGCAAAGAAGCAGTAGATCCAGGATCTGACTCAACAGTCTGTTTCTGGAGCTTTGGCATTGTGTATGCAGTCTGTCTCCCCATTCAGGGAGCTGGCTGAAAGATGTGCACTGTCCACATGGCTGTGCTTTCTCTCCCTTCTAGGCTTCTGCAGAAAAAGCTCATGAGGGTATCCCCTGGAAGGGGAAGGGAGAGCTGTAACCCTTAGGAAAGTGTACCCTGTGAAGGAAAGGATGAGAGAAGCTAAGAAAGCTAGAATAAGTTGAGGCTTTGACAGAGTCAACGAAGACAGCACAACACACTTCAGGTCATTTCTTCTCTTTCCAGGGGTGAAAGGCAACCTGTGACCTTTCTTGGCACTCAGGTGTGCCTTTGTATTGGTGCCAGTTAGCTCTCCTTCAGCTGCTTGTTTTTCTGCTGGCGTCAGCAGTTCAGGGCAGGAACAGAGAAGCATGGTCAATTTTACTGAGGATCAAGGGTTGGCAATGGAGGTTATGTAGCCGGAAAAGGTAAACTGTTTGAGGAAACCTAGGGCTCTAGCAAGAACACAGCTGTAATGCCTGATCTTGACGTTGGATATGGAGAAAAGTGAAGCTGGTCAACTAAGATGGTTGGGAGACCCGCACGGATGGTTGTCAGATGGAGGACAAACAGCATCAGAAAGGCAGACTTGGAAGCTGGGAGGTACTGGCCACAGCAAGGCTTGTGAATGACCGAAGTGGTCCAAGGGAATGCTCAGAGCTTATCGGTGAGGAATTGAAGGATGAAGGTGTTGAAGGAATCATTACGTGAATGCTGAGGTCACAGAGTATGTTGGCAGTGTTGGAGCAACCTGGTGTAGAGGACTTTTGGAAGTGTCCTTGAGTGGGTGGAAGGCAGTACGATCTGAATGAGATGTTCTAAATTACACCACATCTCGTATGAAACAAGCTGTGACCTGTAGGCTACTATTAAATGATGGTAATAAGAGGCAGGAGACACCACTGGTTAGGGAAGCGTTAATAGAAGAGGTGATCCTTGCACTGAGTCTGAAACCAGGAGAGATTCTTGATGGGCTGGTGGAAGAAGAGGGCTAGCTATAGAGTGATGGGAGCAGAACTGAGGAGGCAAAGCATGAGACAAGTTATAAGGGGGCTGCTTAGAACTTACTTCACTATAGAATAGTTGCGTTTTATAATTATCAGTTGTGCAAATGTGTATAGTGCTTATTAATATAAGTTGCATTGGGACTTGCTTTAATAGTATAGCCTCTTGGCCCCGGTAACCTTTGAAAGGCAGTGCAAACAAACACTGTAGCTGCAGAAAGAGGCCAGTTTTTTAGAAAATTTCCCCCTGAAGTTCTAAGACTGGCAAATATATTACTACATGGCAATAGGGAAATGTTTGCAGATCTTTGTCTCTCCCTTATTGCCAGTATATTCATTTTTATTCTTTCGAGAGAGAGAGAGACTTTTTTTTTGAAATGTAGTGATCCAGAAAATTAAATTTTCTGTTCTGATCAATAACTTTGAACAAACACCTCTATCCCAGAACCTACTGGGGGCATTCTGGCATAAATTGGGTTTGGGCATCTGTAGGTATATTAGAGATGTCTTCTCAGAATATGTCTTGAAATCTTTATGCTAATATTTTGGAGGTTTGGTGAAAATTGAGCTGTATTTAAATGTTTTTTAATGTTTATTTTCGAGAGAGAGATCGAGCACGAGCAGGGGAGGGTCAGGGAGAGAGGGAGACATAGAATCCAAAGGAGGCTCCAGTCTCTGATCTGTCTGCACAGAGCCCGACATGGGGCTCGAACCCATGAACCACAAGATCATGACCTGATCTGAAGTCAGACCCTTAACAGACAGCCACCCAGGCACCCAGAGTTGTATTTAAATGGAGACAGAGTGCGCTTGTGAGAGCATGCACGTCTGGACATGACACTCCCGCCCTTTGTCCTAGAGCTGGCACTGGTCCTGCTCAAAGCTACTGTTGCTTGAGATGCTGATGGGTGAAATAATTATACCAGATATTATACCAGTTACTGCATCCAGAAAAACTGGGTCCTGGTGTTCTGTGATGTGTGGGTTAGAAAGTTGACTTAGAGAACTTGCTTTAAAAGAGTCTTTTGAAACGGAATGAAAAGACTTTAATATTTTGGAGAGAAAGGAAAAGGTGACTTTTGTATGCTTCTTAATGCATATGTGCAGCTTTGAATGGATTTATTATAGAACTCAAGAACAGAAGATTAAGAAATTAAGGATCATGATGCTTAAAATAGATACCACATTTTTTTTTTCTCACTTTAAGCAAAGCAATCTGCTAGGCAGGTGAGATTTCTGAAATGATAACAATAAAATATCCAGAAGCCTCGGAGGCTATTCCTCTACCAGTAATATTTCCAAATGGACTTTTGATGAATATTTTAACTGTTATTGTAGTTAGAGATAGCAGAACTAGAGAAAACTAGCTCCTGCTGCCCATCAGGCTGGCCAAAGTACACTAAGTATAAAGAACTACGATGCATTTAAAGATGTTCTTAATCTCCTACAAAATCAAATCGGTGCCCAATTCTCTTTCTTTATCAGATTACAGATGTGTCTTTTGTTGTTAACATTGGTGACGGCTAGGAAGGAAAAAAATAATCACCCTGGGTATTTTTTACAAGGTGTATAATTGTGTTTCTCCTCTCATCAGATAACTTTCTTCTTCCATTTGCTATTACTGCCATTAAACCATAAACAGAGACAGGGGGTTCAGCCTCGCTAGGGTCCCAGTGAGACCAGTATGCACAGTTGAAAAAGTGTAATCACGACTATAAGTATACTGCGTCTGAAATTGATCCTTAATACATGCAGATACTCCGTTTCTCAGGAGGAGGTAGCCTGTTACCTCCTGGAAGTCCCGTGGTACTCTGTTTCCATGTCTCTGCCTAGGATTGTATTTACATCCACTTCTTGTCTTCCATATCGTCTACTCCTTAAAGGCAACAGCTTTCTGTCTTCTTCAACATCTTCAGCTGAACCTTTCTATTAGCAACAGCTAATAAATGCTACTTTAATGAATGGAAGATACAGGTAGAAGGAGAAAGTCATGTTTGTTTGTTTTTAAAAACTACATGTTTTTATTTGAGGGATATGAAAACCCCACTGTCTCTAAATGTATTGTCTCTGACTTGAAGGTTCTTCATTTCATTGTCACTTTCTTGGGGTTAATTAAAAAAAAGAAACCCAAAAGTTTCTGTGAAATCAAAAGTCTTACCTGGGAATAGCGCCTTGCAGGCATGGGACACAGGTAGGTGTGTTTTGAATGGGAAAGGCTGGTGGGAAGGAGGTAAAGTTGGAGCGCAGCTGGTGGAGACAGTCCTACGTGAGGGGATCTGGGGGGAAGAGGCTGCTGAGAGATGGTAAGGTAGTATCAAAAGAGGTATATTTTGCATGTTTCTTAAGATTCCCAGCGTAAGAGATGGGCAACTAGAAAATCTTGCCTGTTAGGAGTTGCAATGCAGTCTGGGCCTGCCCACAGAATTGCCATCTCCCAACACAGACCCCTAGTGTATGCACCCACGTCTGTGTGCCCCTCAGTGACTGCTCTCAGCAGAACTGCAGGTGGCTGTCGTCAGGCGGGGTGAGCTATAACCTGTGAGGACATCCATCCTTTCCAGATCAGCAAGACTTGATTCTGCACATAGGAGGAATTTCTAAAAAGCATTCACTTCCTTTAAAATCCTCCAAAAGACTTTAGCAGGATGTAAATCCAGATAGTGATCCTGAGGGAGCATAACAATGCTAGAACTTTCCAAGAGGAAGGAAACTCTGGCAACAGTCACAGGCAATGTGTCCCAAGACACTTCCCACTGCATCCTTCATGACCCCCTCCCATTACTTCTCCCTTGCCTTTCTTCAGAGCCCTTTATACACAGTTAGCAAGGGACTCCCATATAAAGGGTTGTCGGTTATTGCTTCTGGTTTTGCCCTTCGGAATCCCTACCTAACTGGGAAGGTCTGGGGTCACACAAAGTCGATGTTGTTAGATAGCATGTTCAAGGACAGACATGTCAATCAAAGATACAGTAGCCTTTGGCCAATAAATAATATTTTTATGAGTTCTGATACAAGGTAGGGTTTTCTTTGAGTATAGAAATCAAAAACTGGTCTAAAAATAGCACAATTCCCTTGTGATAGTGGAAATGGGAGGAACAGTCAAGAAGGTGGACCAGAGAGGGTGGGAGGCCCTGGGTACTGAGCCTGTATTTCAGGGCCTGCAAACATTCCCATTACAGGTGACTGTAACTAAATGTAAATTAAACATTTACCCTTTGAATTGAGAGTTATCACCTGGAAACTTATCTTGATGGTATTTTGCAGCTTTTTTGAAGAAGGAGAAGGATGTACTCCCCTCCCCAGCCATGTTAAAATTAGAAAAGAAACATAGAATGCCTACTTCATTTGGCTATTTTTGAGAGACCTCTGAAATAAGATAATGTAGTGTGGGTTTGGAAGCAAAACTTTTTCTATTTCCACAGCTCCCTTTTATTTTTAAATACTGTCTTAATTTACATCTTCTTCTTTGCCTTCCAGAATGTGTGTGTGCTTGTGTGTATAAAATATATTATTCTTTATATCAATCCTCTCTCCACCTCCTCGCAGACCAAACATTTGTTCCTATCTGCAAGGCAGTGTGCTTTGGGCTCAGAAAAACAAAGAATAATAAAATATTCTCTGTCCTTAATAGCAAATTTCTTTTCTGTTGGAGAAATATTTAGTTTGTTTCTTTTTCTTTTTTAAAATTAAGGTAGAATTGATAGATAACCTTATGTAAGTTTCAGCTGTACTTGTAATTCGACACCTGTATGTGCTACAAAGTAACCACTAGAAGTCTAGTTACAATTCATCATCATACAATTGACCCTCTTCACCTGTTTGGTGCCTCCCCTCCGACTCCCTTCGCCTCCGATAACCATCAGTTTGTTCTCTGTAGCTATGAGTTTATTTTTGTGTTGTTTTGTTTGTTCATTTGTTGTATTTTTTTAATCCACATATGAGTAAAATCAAATGATATTGGTCCTCCTCCAGCTAACTTATTTTACTTAGCATAATACCCACAAGTTCTATCCATGTTGATGCAAATAGCAAGATTTCATTCTTCTTTATGGCTGAGAAGTATTCCATTGCATACACGAAGCACATCTTCTTTATCCACTCATCTATAGATGGACATTTAGGTGGTTTTCATATCTTGGCTATTGTAAATAATGCTGCAGTAAACATACAGGTACATACCTCTTTTTGAATTAGTGTTTTTATATTCTTTAGGTAAGTACCCAGGAGTGGAATAGCTGGATGATAAGGTAGTTCTATTCTTATTTTTTTTTTTTAAGGGTTCATTTTTATTTTTATTTTTATTTTTATTTATTTTTTTTTCTGAAATTTATTGACAAATTGGTTTCCATACAACACCCAGTGCTCATCCCAAAAGGTGCCCTCCTCAATACCCATCACCCACCCTCTCCTCCCTCCCACCCCCCATCAACCCTCAGTTTGTTCTCAGTTTTTAACAGTCTCTTATGCTTTGGCTCTCTCCCATTCTAACCTCTTTTTTTTTTTTTTTTTCCTTCCCCTCCCCCATGGGTTCCTGGTAAGTTTCTCAGGATCCACATAAGAGTGAGACCATATGGTATCTGTCTTTCTCTGTATGGCTTATTTCACTTAGCATCACACTCTCCAGTTCCATCCACGTTGCTACAAAAGGCCATATTTCATTTTTTCTCATTGCCATGTAATATTCCATTGTGTATATAAACCACAATTTCTTTATCCATTCATCAGTTGATGGACATTTAGGCTCTTTCCATAATTTGGCTATTGTTGAGAGTGCTGCTATGAACATTGGGGTACAAGTGGCCCTATGCATCAGTGCTCCTGTATCCCTTGGATAAATTCCTAGCAGTGCTATTGCTGGGTCATAGGGTAGGTCTATTTTTAATTTTCTGAGGAACCTCCACACTGCTTTCCAGAGCGGCTGCACCAATTTGCATTCCCACCAACAGTGCAAGAGGGTTCCCGTTTCTCCACATCCTCTCCAGCATCTATAGTCTCCTGATTTGTTCATTTTGGCCACTCTGACTGGCGTGAGGTGATACCTGAGTGTGGTTTTGATTTGTATTTCCCTGATAAGGAGTGACATTGGGCATCTTTTCATGTGCCTGTTGGCCATCTGGATGTCTTCTTTAGAGAAGTGTCTATTCATGTTTTCTGCCCATTTCTTCACTGGGTTATTTGTTTTTCGGGTGTGGAGTTTGGTGAGCTCTTTATAGATTTTGGATACTAGCCCTTTGTCCGATATGTCATTTGCGAATATCTTTTCCCATTCCGTTGGTTGCCTTTTAGTTTTGTTGGTGGTTTCCTTTGCTGTGCAGAAGCTTTTTATCTTCATAAGGTCCCAGTAATTCACTTTTGCTTTTAATTCCCTTGCCTTTGGGGATGTGTCGAGTAAGAGATTGCTACGGCTGAGGTCAGAGAGGTCTTTTCCTGCTTTCTCCTCTAAGGTTTTGATGGTTTCCTGTCTCACATTGAGGTCCTTTATCCATTTTGAGTTTATTTTTGTGAATGGTGTGAGAAAGTGGTCTAGTTTCAACCTTCTGCATGCTGCTGTCCAGTTCTCCCAGCACCATTTGTTAAAGAGGCTGTCTTTTTTTCCATTGGATGTTCTTTCCTGCTTTGTCAAAGATGAGTTGGCCATACGTTTGTGGGTCTAGTTCTGGGGTTTCTATTCTATTCCATTGGTCTATGTGTCTGTTTTCGTGCCAATACCATGCTGTCTTGATGATGACAGCTTTGTAGTAGAGGCTAAAGTCTGGGATTGTGATGCCTCCTGCTTTGGTCTTCTTCTTCAAAATTCCTTTGGCTATTCGGGGCCTTTTGTGGTTCCATATGAATTTTAGGATTGCTTGTTCTAGTTTCGAGAAGAATGCTGGTGCAATTTTGATTGGGATTGCATTGAATGTGTAGATAGCTTTGGGTAGTATTGACATTTTGACAATATTTATTTTTCCAATCCATGAGCAGGGAATGTCTTTCCATTTCTTTAAATCTTCTTCAATTTCCTTCAGAAGCTTTCTATAGTTTTCAGCATACAGATCCTTTACATCTTTGGTTAGATTTATTCCTAGGTATTTTATGCTTCTTGGTGCAATTGTGAATGGGATCAGTTTCTTTATTTGTCTTTCTGTTGCTTCATTGTTAGTGTATAAGAATGCAACTGATTTCTGTACATTGATTTTGTATCCTGCAACTTTGCTGAATTCCTGTATCAGTTCTAGCAGACTTTTGGTGGAGTCTATCGGATTTTCCATGTATAATATCATGTCATCTGCAAAAAGCGAAAGCTTGACTTCATCTTTGGCAATTTTGATGCCTTTGATTTCCTTTTGTTGTCTGATTGCTGATGCTAGAACTTCCAGCACTATGTTAAACAGCAGCGGTGAGAGTGGGCATCCTTGTCGTGTTCCTGATCTCAGGGAAAAAGCTTTCAGTTTTGAGGATGATGTTAGCTGTGGGCTTTTCATAAATGGCTTTTATGATCTTTAAGTATGTTCCTTCTATCCCGACTTTCTCAAGAGTTTTTATTAAGAAAGGGTGCTGGATTTTGTCGAAGGCCTTTTCTGCATCGATTGACAGGATCATATGGTTCTTCTCTCTTTTTTTGTTAATGTGATGTATCACGTTGATTGATTTGCGAATGTTGAACCAGCCCTGCATCCCAGGAATGAATCCCACTTGATCATGGTGAATAATTCTTTTTATATGCCGTTGAATTCGATTTGCTAGTATCTTATTGAGAATTTTTGCATCCATATTCATCAGGGATATTGGCCTGTAGTTCTCTTTTTTTACTGGGTCTCTGTCTGGTTTAGGAATCAAAGTAATACTGGCTTCATAGAATGAGTCTGGAAGTTTTCCTTCCCTTTCTATTTCTTGGAATAGCTTGAGAAGGATAGGTATTATCTCTGCTTTAAACGTCTGGTAGAACTCCCCTGGGAAGCCATCTGGTCCTGGACTCTTATTTGTTGGGAGATTTTTGATAACCGATTCAATTTCTTCGCTGGTTATGGGTCTGTTCAAGCTTTCTATTTCCTCCTGATTGAGTTTTGGAAGCGTGTGGGTGTTCAGGAATTCATCCATTTCTTCCAGGTTGTCCAATTTGTTGGCATATAAGTTTTCATAGTATTCCCTGATAATTGTTTGTATCTCTGAGGGATTGGTTGTAATAATTCCATTTTCATTCATGATTTTATCTATTTGGGTCATCTCCCTTTTCTTTTTGAGAAGCCTGGCTAGAGGTTTGTCAATTTTGTTTATTTTTTCAAAAAACCAACTCTTGGTTTCGTTGATCTGCTCTACAGTTTTTTTAGTTTCTATATTGTTTATTTCTGCTCTGATCTTTATTATTTCTCTTCTTCTGCTGGGCTTAGGCTGCCTTTGCTGTTCTGCTTCTAGTTCCTTTAGGTGTGCTGTTAGATTTTGTATTTGGGATTTTTCTTGTTTCTTGAGATAGGCCTGGATTGCAATGTATTTTCCTCTCAGGACTGCCTTTGCTGCGTCCCAAAGCGTTTGGATTGTTGTATTTTCATTTTCGTTTGTTTCCATATATTTTTTAATTTCTTCTCTAATTGCCTGGTTGACCCACTCATTCGTTAGTAGGGTGTTCTTTAACCTCCATGCTTTTGGAGGTTTTCCAGACTTTTTCCTGTGGTTGATTTCAAGTTTCATGGCATTGTGGTCTGAAAGTAAGCATGGTATAATTTCAATTCTTGTAAACTTATGAAGGGCTGTTTTGTGACCCAGTATATGATCTATCTTGGAGAATGTTCCATGGGCACTCGAGAAGAAAGTATATTCTGTTGCTTTGGGATGCAGAGTTCTAAATATATCTGTCAAGTCCATCTCATCCAATGTCTCATTCAGGGCCCTTGTTTCTTTATTGACCGTGTGTCTAGATGATCTATCCATTTCTGTAAGTGGTGTATTAAAGTCCCCTGCAATTACCACATTCTTATCAATAAGGTTGCTTATGTTTATGAGTAATTGTTTTATATATTTGGGGGCTCCGGTATTCGGTGCATAGACATTGATAATTGTTAGCTCTTCCTGATGGATAGACCCTGTAACTATTATATAATGTCCTTCTTCATCTCTTGTTACAGCCTTTAATTTAAAGTCTAGTTTGTCTGATATAAGTATGGCTACTCCAGCTTTCTTTTGGCTTCCAGTCGCATGATAAATAGTTCTCCATCCCCTCACTCTCAATCTAAAGGTGTCCTCAGGTCTAAAATGAGTCTCTTGTAGACAGCAAATAGATGGGTCTTGTTTTTTTATCCATTCTGATACCCTATGTCTTTTGGTTGGCGCATTTAATCCATTTACATTCAGTGTTATTATAGAAAGATACGGGTTTAGAGTCATTGTGATGTCTGTATGTTTTATGCTTATAGTGATGTCTCTGGGACTTTGTCTCACAGGGTCCCCCTTAGGATCTCTTGTAGGGCTGGTTTAGTGGTGACAAATTCCTTCAGTTTTTGTTTGTTTGGGAAGACCTTTATCTCTCCTTCTATTCTAAATGACAGACTTGCTGGATAAAGGATTCTCGGCTGCATATTTTTCCTGTCTAGCACCCTGAAAATCTCTTGCCAATTCTTTCTGGCCTGCCAAGTTTCAAAAGAGAGATCAGTCACGAGTCTTATAGGTCTCCCTTTATATGTGAGGGCACGTTTACCCCTTGCTGCTTTCAGAATTTTCTCTTTATCCTTGTATTTTGCCAGTTTCACTATGATATGTCGTGCAGAAGATCGATTCAAGTTACGTCTGAAGGGAGTTCTCTGTGCCTCTTGGATTTCAATGCCTTTTTCCTTCCCCAGTTCAGGGAAGTTCTCAGCTATGATTTCTTCAAGTACCCCTTCAGCACCTTTCCCTCTCTCTTCCTCCTCTGGGATACCAATTATGCCTATATTATTTCTTTTTAGTGTATCACTTAATTCTCTAATTTTCCCCTCATACTCCTGGATTTTTTTATCTCTCTTTTTCTCAGCTTCCTCTTTTTCCATAACTTTATCTCCTAGTTCACCTATTCTCTCCTCTGCCTCTTCAAGCCGAGCTGTGGTGGTTTCCATTTTGTTATGCATTTCGTTTAAAGCGTTTTTCAGCTCCTCGTGACTGTTCCTTAGTCCCTTGATCTCTGTAGCAAGAGATTCTCTGCTGTCCTGTATACTGTTTTCAAGCCCAGTGATTAATTTTATGACTATTATTCTAAATTCACTTTCTGGTATATTATTTAAATCCTTTTTGATCAGCTCATTAGCTGTTGTTATTTCCTGGAGATTCTTCTGAGGGGAGTTCTTCCGCTTGGTCATTTTGGATAGTCCCTGGCGTGGTGAGGACCTGCAGGGCACTTCCCCTGTGCTGTGGTGTATACCTGGAGTTGGTGGGCGGGGCCGCAGTCAGACCTGATGTCTGCCCCCAGCCCACCGCTGGGGCCACAGTCAGACTGGTGTGTGCCTTCTCTTCCCCTCTCCTAGGGGCGGGATTCACTGTGGGGTGGTGTGGCTCGTCTGGGCTACTTGCACCCTGCCAGGCTTGTGATGCTGGGGATCTGGCGTATTAGCTGGGGTGGGTAGGCAAGGTGCTCGGGGGCAGGAGGGGCAGGCTTAGATCGCTTCTCCTTAGGTGATCCACTTCAGGAGGGGCCCTGTGGCAGCGGGAGGGAGTCAGATCCGCTGCCGGAGGTTTGGCTCCGCAGAAGCGCAGAGTTGGGTGTTTGCGCGGAGCGAGCAAGTTCCCTGGCAGGAACCGGTTCCCTTTGGGATTTCGGCTGGGGGATGGGCGGGGGAAATGGCTCTGGCGAGCGCCTTTGTTCCCCACCAAACTGAGCTCTGTTGTCAGGGGGCTCAGCAGCTCTCCCTCCCTTTGTCCTCCAGCCTTCCTGCTTTCCGAGCAGAGCTGTTAATTTCTGACCTCCCAGACGCTAAGTCGCGCTTGCTGTCGGAACACAGTCCGCCCGGCCCCTCCGCTTTTGCAAGCCCGACTCGGGGGCTCTGCTTGGCCGGCGAGCCGCCCCTCCGCCCCGGCTCCCTCCCGCCAGTCCGTGGAGCGCGCACCGCCTCGCCGCCCTTCCTACACTCTTCCGTGGGCCTCTCATCTGCGTCTGCGTTTGGCTCCGGCGACTCTGTTCTGCTAATCCTCTGGCGGTTTTCTGGGTTATTTAGGCAGGTGTAGATGGAATCTAAGTGATCAGCAGGACGTGCGGTGAGCCCAGTGTCCTCCTAAGCCGCCATCTTGCCGCAACTCCCGGTAGTTCTATTCTTAATATTTGGGGAAACTCAAAACTGTATTCCATAGTGGTTGCTCCAATTTATATTCCCTCCAACAGTATGTTCTTTTTGCCACACGTCCTCTTCAACACTTATTTCTTGCTTTTTGACAGCAGCCATTCTAACAGGTGTGAGGTCATATCTCATTTTAGTTTTTATTTGCATTTCCATAATAAATGTTTTTTTTAGTATTTATTTATTTATTTAGGGGGGACAGAGAGAGAGGGATAGGTGAAGGGAAAGAGTGTAAGAATCCCAAGCAGGCTCCATGCTCAGCACAGAGCCCAACGTCGGGCTCAGTCTCATGACCCTGAGATCATGACCTGAGCTGAAATCAAGAGTGGATACTCAACCAACTGAGCCACCCAGGTGCCTCTGCATTTCCCTAATAATTAGTGATGTTGAACATCTTTTCATGTGCCTGTTGGCTATATGCATAAGACATTGGAAAAATGTCTATACAGATTCTCTGCCAATTTATAGCTTATAATTTTCTGTCCATATATAATATATATAGTTTATTTTCTTATTGTTGACTTCTATGAGTTCTTATATATTTTGGATACTAACCTCTTATTGGATACGTGATTGGCAGATATCTTCTCTTATTCAGTAGGTTATCTTTTCATTTTGATGGTTTTCTTTGCTGTGTGAAGCTTTTTAGTTTCATGTGGCCCATTTGTTTGTTCTTGCTTTTCCCTTGCCTTTGGAAATAGATCCACAAACTCATTGCTAAGACTGATGTCAAGGAGCTAACTGCCTAAATTTTCTTCTAGGAATTTTATAATTTCAGGTCTTACATTCAAGTCTTTTATCCATTTTGAGTTAATTTCTGTGTATGGTGTAAGAGAGTGGTCTAGTTTTATTCTTCTGCTTGTAGCTGTCCAGTTTCCCCAGCACCATTTTGAAGAGTCTGTCCTTTTTCTGTTGTATGTGCTTGGTTCATTTGTTGCAAATTAATTGTTACTATGTGTATAGGTTTATTTCTGGGCTCTCATTTCTGTTCTATTGATCTATGTATCTGTTTTTTATGCCAATACCACACTGTTTTGATTACTATAATAATCTTTGCTGCGGTGCAGTTTGAAACCAGGTAGTGTAACTACCTCCAGCTTTGTTTTTCTTTCTCAAGTTTGCCTTGGTTATTCGCAAATGATGCTCAACA
The DNA here is from genome assembly GCF_016509475.1 of Prionailurus bengalensis. Taxonomy (NCBI): domain Eukaryota; kingdom Metazoa; phylum Chordata; class Mammalia; order Carnivora; family Felidae; genus Prionailurus; species Prionailurus bengalensis. The sequence goes on along the minus strand of NC_057345.1, from coordinate 139,267,976 downwards.
TCACTCATCATCAGGAAATACAAATAAAAGCCACACTGAGATACCACCTCACTCCAGTCAGAGTAGCTAAAAGGAACAAATCAGGAGACTACAGATGCTGGCGGAGAGGTGGAGAAATGGGAACCCTCTTGCACTGTTGGTGGGATGCAAACTTGGTGCAGCTGATCTGGAAAACAATGTGAAGGTTCCTCAAAAGATTAAAAATAGAACTATCCTATGACTCAGCAATAGCACTGCTAGGAATTTACCCAAGGGATACAGGAGTGCTGTTGCATAGGGGCACATGTACCCCAATGTTTATAGCAGCACTTTCAACAATAGCCAAATTATGGAAAGAGCCTAAATGTCCATCAACTAATGAATGGATAAAGAAGATGTGGTTTATATATACAATGCACTACTACTTGGCAATGCAAAAGAATAAAATCTGGCCATTTGCAGCAACGTGGATAGAACTGGAAGGTATTATGCTAAGTGAAGTAAGTCAGTCAGAGAAAGACAGATACTATATGTTTTCACTCATAGGTGGATCTGGAGAAACTTGACAGAAGACCATGGGGGAGGGGAAGGGAAAAGTTACAGAGAGGGAGGGAAGCAAACCATAAGAGACTCTTAAATACAGAGAACAAACTGGGTGTTGATGCGGGGTAGGGGAGGAGGGAAAGTGGGTGATGGGCATTGAGGAGGGCACTTGTTGGGATGAGCACTGGGTGTTGTATGGAAACCAATTTGACAATAAAGTATATTGAAAAAATTAAGTTTTAAGTAGAAAAAAATAAATCAAAGGCATGGTTCTAGTAAAAAATAAAAAAATAAAAAAATAAAAAAACAGAATCTTTTGTGGTGTTTTTAATAAATTTTAGAATTATTTGTTGTAGTTCTGTGAAAAATGCCACTGGTATTTTAACAGGGATTGCATTTAATCTGTAGACTTCTTTGGGTAATATCTACATTTTAACAATATTAATCCTTCTAGTCCATGAGTGTGGAATATCTCTCCATTTATTTGTGACATCTTCAATTTTTTTCATCAGCGTCTCATAGTGTTCAGTTTATAGGTCTTTCACCTTTTTGGTTAAATTTATTCCTAGGTATTTTATTCTTTTTAATGCAATTTTCTTAATTTTTCTGATAGTTTGTTGTTAGTGTGTAGAAATGCCACAGATTTCTGTATATTTATCTTGCATCCTGTAACTTTAGGTTTGTTGTTCTTGTTGTTCTTGTTGGTGTTTTTGATAGAGATATTAGGGTTTTATACATATAATATGATATCTGCAAATACATGACAGTTTTGCTTCTTCCTTTTCAATTTGGAATAATTTTATTTTTCTTACCTTATTGCCGTGGCTAGGATATCCAATAATATGTTGAATAAAAGAGGCAAGAGTAGACATTCTTGCTTTGTTCTTGATATTAGAGGAAAAACTTTCAGCTTTTTAGCATTAAGTATGATATAGGCTGTGGGTTTGTCATAAATGGCCTTTATTATGTTGAGGAACATTCTCTCTATACCCACTTTATTGAGAGTTTTTAACTATAAATGGATGTTGAATTTTGTCAAATGCTTTTTCTGAATCTATTGAGTTGATCATATGATTTTTATTTTTTATTTTGTTAATGTGTTGTATTATGTTGATTGATTTGTGGATGGTGAACCATCTTTGCATACCTGAAATGAATCCCACTTTCCCATTTGCTTATGCTATATGATCCTTTTAATGTATTGTTGAATTCAGTTAGCTAATATTTTGTTGAGGATATTTGCATCTATATTCATTAAGGATATTGGCATGTAATTTTCTTTATTTTTTGTGGTAACCTTGTCTGATTTTGGTATCAGGGTAATACCAGCCTTGTAAAATAAGATGGGAACATTCCCTTCTCTTCAATTTTTTGGAATTTTGAAGATAGGTATTAAATCTGAATGTTCGGTAGAATTCACCAGTTACATGATCTGGTCCTGGACTTCTGTTTTTTGGGAGATTTTTGACTATTGATTCAATATCTTTACTAGAAATTGGTCTATTCAGATTTTCTATTTCTTCATGATTCAGTCTTGGATGGTTGTGTATTTCCAGAAATTTATCCATTTCTTCTATGTTGTCTAATTTGTTGGTTCATAGTAGTTTCTTATGATGCATTATATTTCTCTGGTATCAGTTGTAACTTTACCTCTTTTCTTTCATATTTGTTTACTTGATCCTTCTTTTTTCTTGGTTAGTCTAGCTAAAGCTTTGTCAATTAGGTTTATCTTTTTAAAGAAACGGTTCTTGGGGCGCCTGGGTGGTGCAGTCGGTTAAGCGTCCGACTTCAGCCAGGTCACGATCTCAAGGTCCGTGAGTTCGAGCCTCGTGCCAGGCTCTGGGCTGATGGCTCAGAGCCTGGAGCCTGTTTCCGATTCTGTGTCTCCCTCTCTCTCTGCCCCTCCCCTGTTCATGCTCTGTCTCTCTCTGTCCCAAAAATAAATAAATGTTGAAAAAAAAATAAAAAATAAATAAAGAAACGGTTCTTAGTTTCATTGATCTTTTCTATTACCTTTTCAGTCCCTATCTTATTTATTTCTATTCTGATCTTTATTGTTTCCTTCCATCTATTAACTTCAAGTTTCATTTGTTCTTCTATTTCTAGCTTCTTCAAGTGTAAAGTTTGATTGTTTATTTGAGATTTCTTGTTTCTTGAGTTAGGCCTGTATTGCTATGAACTCCCCTTTTAGAACTGCTTTTGCTGCAGTTTGATGTGATGTTTTTTGTTTTCATTTGCTCTAGATATTTTTTAAATTTATCCTTTGATTTCTTCAATGACTTATTGGTTGTTCAGTAGCATGTTGTTTAATTTTCACATTTTTGTGGCTTTTCCAGTTTTCTTCATATAATTAATTTCTAGTTTCATACCACTGTGGTCAGGAAAGATGCTTGATATACTTTCAGAGTTCTTGAGACTTGTTTTGTGGCATGATGTGATCTATCCTGGAGAATATTCCACACATATTTGCAAGAATGTGTGTTCTGTTGCTTTTGGATGGAATGTTTTGTGTATATCTGTTAAATTCATCTGATCTATATGTCATTTAAGGCCAATGTTTTCTTATTATTTTTCTGTATATCCACTGATGTAAATGGGCTGTTAAAGTCCCCTATTACTATTGTATTACCATCAGTTTTTAGTTCTGTTAATATTTGCTCTATATATTTTGGTGTTTCTATGTTGGGTGCATAGATACTTATAAATTTTATATCTTCTTTCTGATTGGCCCCTTTATCATTAGGTAATACCCTTCTTTGTCTTTTATTAGTCTGTTTTAAAGTCAATTTTTTTTGGACATGAGTATAGATATACCAGCTTTCTTTCTTTCTTTTTTTTTTTTTTTAACATTTGCTTGGAATATTTTTCTCCATCCCTTCCCTTTCAACTGTATGTGTCATTATTTCTGAAGTAAGTCTTGAAGGCAGTATATGAATGCGTCTTTTTTTTTTTTTTTAATCTATTAAGCCACTCTGTGTCTTGGAAAATTTAGTCCATTTACATATAAAGTAATTATTGATAGGTATGTACTTATTGCCTACTTGTTATTTGTTTTCTGGCTGTTTTTCTAGTTCTTCCCTGTTCCTTTCTTCTCTTTCTCCCTTTCCTTGTAACTTAATGGCTTTCTCTACTGTTGTGTTTAGATTTTCTGTTTCTTTTGTGTATTTACTATGAGTATGACTATGCTTTGTGGTTACTTTGAGGTTCATGTATAATATTTTAAGTATATAACAGAAAGTTTTAAGTTGATAGAAACTTAAATTTAAATACACTCCAAAATTTGACATTTTTACTCCCTCCTAAACCACATTTTATATTTTTGATGTCAGATTTCACATCTTATTTTCTGCATTCCTTACCTAATTATTGAAGTTTTAGTTAATTTTGCTATAATTATTTTTTTAACCTTTATATTACATTTCCTTCCTAAGTGATTGATCCACTACCTTTTTTATATATTTACCTTTTCCAGTCAGATTTTTACCTTCATGTGTTTACTTGTCATTAATTAATTAATTTCTGTTCAGTCTGAAGAAATCAGTTTAAATTTCTTATAAGGCTGGTTTAATAGTGCTGAACTATAGTTTTTGTGATTTTTGAGAAACTATCCCCTTTTAAATTCTAAATGATAACCTTGCCATGTAGAAAATTTGTGGTTGGAAGTATTTTCCTTTCAGGATGTTAATCTTAAAAATAAAAAGGCAGTTATTTTTCCAGCAAAAGTGGATTTAATAGGAAATAGCAAAGAATTGTAATCTGGGACAAGGAAGCTACTGTAAAAGCATTGGCAAGTCCAGAGAACAAAAGAGAGGTTTTTTTTTTGTTTTTTTTGTTTTTTGTTTTTTGTTTTAGAAAACAAAGAAGGAAGTAAAGAGGGCTATTATAAACTGGGAGTTTAAAGTATAATGGCTTTTTAAATAAAGTTTTTATTTTAATTCAGTCAGTTAACACACACATACGGTATTCTATCAGCTTCAAGTGTACACTATAGTGATTCAACAATTTCATACATCATCTGGTGCTCATCATGACAACTGCACTCCTTAATCCTCATCACCTATTTAACACAACCCTCTATTATTCCCTCCTCTCTGGTAACCATCAGTTTATTCTCTTAATTAAGTTTGTTTCTTGGTTTGTCTATTTGGCTGAGTTGTGACAGTCTGTCATTGTGTAAGCTGTTCCTTCCTCCTACTGGGATAGTGAAGTAGTAGCTAAAGCAGTATGGACTTGAAAGATATATCTCTAACTGTTGTGCTTGCAATTCGGATGTTGCACAGGGCTCAGATGTGCTATCCCTCCCTACCTGGGCCAGGTGTTCGAGGGGTGTTGCCTATGTGAGCTTTGTGTGCCTGCTTGCTGCCATGGGGACACAGCTGTGGTGCTGGCATAGGTGAGGCTGTCATTTGGCCCAGCCACTGTGCACTGTTATGGCATGGGGTGGATCCTTGGCAAGGTGGATCTTCTCATAATAGCAAGCTAGAAGAAGAGTTCCAAAATGGTGCCCACCAGCACTGGCACCAGCAAGTTAGAATTAGATCGTAAAAATGGCCCCTGTTAGTGTCTCTGTCCCTGGAAGGCGTCTCAACAAGTTCCTGCCTCTCTGGCAGACACATCAAGATTAGTGTGTGTCCTTCACATATGGTCTAGGCATTTTTCAATCTGCTGCTTTTGTGCTGGGGCCTGGGGTGAGTGAATCTGTGTGTGAGCCCCTTAAGAGGGGATTCTTGTTCCCTACAGTTCTATGGTTTTCCTGGACATCCTCATTGGGTTTCAAAGGCAGATGTTTTGGTGTCTTGTCTCCTATGTAGGATCTAGGTGTTGGGATGCTTGATGTGGAGCATAGACCCTTCACATCTCAGGAAAAACCCCCTATTTTTCAGATCCTTCCCAGCTGTGGATCACAGAGCCTGGTGTGTCTTTGTGTGTGTGTGTGTGTGTGTGTGTGTGTGTGTGTGTTCGTGGGACTGTGTCTCTGCTTCTCCTACCTGTTGTGATGCTGAGCTTTTATCCTTTCTTGTGGAGGCTGTGTTCATAGATTTTCAGGTCTTTTTCAGAGGAAATTGTTCCATATGTAGTTGTGAATTTGTTGTGTCTGTGGGAGGAGGTGAGTTCAGGATCTTCCTACGCCACCATCTTGAACAACCCCTCTGACTGTTTTATTTTTCTATGTTAAATTTTAACCTCATTGAAAGTAAAAGCTGGCGCTATAGTCATAAATGTACTTAACAAAAACAAAACACAACACAGTCTCATAAAAAACTTATGTCTTCAAAAATGGTGACTTTCTTTGATATCATTATTTTTTTTTCTTCAACATTCCTTCTGTTAAGCCTGACTAAACTCCAGAAGACATCCTACACTAAGGTGTGATAGGCAATATAATGATATCTCAAAGATGTCCACATTATAATCCTTGGAACCTGTAAATATGCTACCTTACTTGACAAAGGGGAATTAAGGTTGTTAATCAGCTAACCTTATAATAAGGACATTATTCTGTTTTATTGAGTGGTCCCTTGTGATCACAAACGTCTTTAGGAGCAAAAGAGGGAGGCAAAAGAGAAGGTCAGAGAGATGTGACATGAGGACATAACCCTCCATTGCTGGCTTTGAAGATGAAGGAAGGGGCCACAAACCAAGGAATATGAGTGGTCTTCAGAAGCTAGAAAAGGCAAGGAAATGGATTCTCCCTTACAGCTTCCAGAGAGGAGTATAGCCCTGTCAACATGTTGATTTTAGTGCAGCGAGACCCATTTTGGACCTGTGACTTCCAGAAGAGTAAGGTCATAGTTTTTTATTGTTTTCAGTCACTAACCTTGTGGTAATACATTGCAGCAATAGAAAACTAATACACAAGGTAAACATGAAATGGTTCACCTGAATAGATAAACTCCCTTTCTGGCTGATTGGATCCCTCAAATTGCCTGAATTTCCTGAGGGCATATTCATTAACCCTCATTCATATCCTCTCCATTTCAAACTGTATGCCATGGACTTTTTAAAAATTTTCCTGTATCTCCTATTTTCTTCTCTAAAATTACCCAAGTTTCATTGTTTAGTGTTTCTTTCTACAGATGAGAACATCTCTAATAATAACTATCAAAGTTGATATTTTAGAAATGGGAAAATTATGTTCTATACGGTCCATATCAGTCAGGATCAGTATGAAGATATACACCATGTAGTTGTTTGAACAAGGAAAGTTACATATAAAGAGTTATTAGCTATAGCAAGAGGATTGGAGTTTTGAGGAATTAGAAAACTAAAGAATGCTAGAGAATATAGAAAAAACACATATAAGGAGCATGAACTACCTGGGGCTTAGCTAGAGCACCAGAGGAAAAGTGCCCCCAGGGCTGAGATCCAGATCTTGTGGAGGGCATGGCTGTCGCTCATTGGATATTTGTTGTGGTACCTTGCTGGTGTAACTTGCTGAAAATCTGTCCTTTGGAATGTTACAGAAGCCTAACTTCTGGAATGCCAAGGAAAGCCTCACAGGAAGGAGTCTTGCTGGAGACTTTCTGCTGTGAAACCACCCAAGGAGGGTGCTGGGGTAAGCTGTCGGCCACTGACTGATGCTGGCCTTTCTGCACATAGAATCTGGATGCTGGAGAAGCTGTTTATGCTGCAGGGTCTGGGTGTTGGAGAAGCCATGCGTGCTGGATCTGAAATCAGGAAGGAGGCTCCCTTCCTCACACAGTGTCTCTCCAGCACTTTCTGCTGACAGAGCTTAACATCATGCCTGCTGACAGAGGAAAATATTCACAGGGCTCATCTTCATTTACAGAGCAGTCAGTGAGGGGTAAATTTGGAATTGAGAGGCAATAACTTGATAACTGGCAAATGGTCCCAAAGGGCATACAACATAGGACAATGGTTCTCAAAGTGTGATCTGTGAATCTCTGGGTTCCCTGAGATCCTTTCAGGGCACGTGTGAGGTCAAAACTATTTTTTTTTATAATATTAAATTATTTTTTTGCCTATTAACTGTGTGGGCACTTGTGGTGCAAAAACAATGGTAGTGAAACTGCTGGCACTTCAGCCAAAAAGAAAGCAGTGCACCAAACTGTACTAATAGTCATTGTATTCTTTACTACCATTCATGTGATATATAAATAACTTCTTTTAAAAATCGCCTTGATGCAACAGTAGAAATGATTAACTTTGTGTATCCAAGGTTTGAAATTTCATATTTTTTAAAAAATATTCTGCGTGATGGAATGGGAAGAATGCATAAAGTAATTCTTCTGTGTATCCAGTTACAACAATTGCTCTGAGGAAAAAGCAATTGTACAGTTGTTTTAGTCGTAAACTGTATTGGCTACTTTTTATCATAGGATGATATTTTAATTTGAAAGAATGATAACCTATGGTGATGCAGACTTGGGTATTTGGTACACATTTTCTTAAAAGTGAACAAAATGAACCTATCAATCCACAGAAACCTGAGCATGTGTTGCCAATGATAAAATTCAAGCTTTCAAGTGGAAATTTGAATTTTGGAAAACTTAAATCTCCCATCATGAGCTTGACAGCTTCCTAATCCTTAAAGATTCCTCTGACAAGATTAGTAGCAATATCACTAATACGACTTTTTGATATTCTATAATGAAATGTGTCAACATTTAGAAGATCTGATAACCTAGTGAATTAGTATTTTCTAGATAACCAATGCATGCTGTCACAAAATCATTCATGGATCAAAGATCCATTTAAAGCGTTAAGATAGATCAATGGATTTTAATGCAGCAGAAGACAAAATGGCCATTGATACTGTTTCAGATTCTATATTGCAGCTAACCTGTAAGACACTATCATGAATTGAGTTTTGGGTATTAGGCTAAGTGAAATTAGTCAGAGAAAGACAAAAATCCTATGACTTCACTCATATGAGGACTTTAAGAGACAAAACAGATGAACATAAGGGAAGGGAAATAAAAATAATATAAAATCAGGGAGGGGGACAAAACAGAAGAGACTCATAAATATGGAGAACAAACTGAGGGTTACTGGATGGGTTTTGGGGGGGGTGGGCTAAATGGGTAAGGGGCACCAAGGAATCTACTCCTGAAATCATTGTTGCACTATATGCTAACTAATTTGGTTGTAAATTTTAAAAAATAAAAAATAAAATTAAAAAAAATATTTCCAGTTACCTGAAAAAGATATCAAAAATCTTGTCCCTTTTCCAAGTACTTCCAAGATTTCCTTCTTACGCTCCAATCAACATATCACAACAGATTGTATGGAAGCAGGTATGAGAATCCAGCTGTCTTCTATTAAGTCAGAGACATTAAAGTTATTTGCCAAGATACAAAATAATGTCACTCTGCTCACTAAATTTTTTGTTTTAAGACAGTGTGGTTATTTCTAATAAAATATTTTATATATGTTAATGCATAATTGGTTTATTATTTTTATACTTATTACTAAATATTTAAGTAATTCTCTGTAAACATTTCAAATATAGTAAGTATTAATATTAGAACTCACAAGCACAAAAGCTCTCTGGGCACCCCCAAATTTTGAAAGATTATACAGGGGTTCCAAGGACAGAAGCTTGAGAATTACTGACATAGGAAAATAAATGGGTATAAATTGTATATTTTAGTTCAAGATAGGAAGTACGATCTGAAATTGGAGCTGTCACAATCCCACTAGTAATTAAAACAAAAGTAAGTTAAAGTACCAGATAGAAATGATTTCCTACCCCTCACACTGGCAAAATTAAAACAATCTGATAGTATCAAGTTGGTGAGAGTGTGCGAGTGTACGAACTCTCATTTATTGCTGGTGGAAGTTTGAGTGATATAATCACTGGGGATAGATAATTGAAAATCTCTTGTTTGATTGAAAATGCATTTTATAATCAGGCAATTCTACTTTTTATTATATGTTTTTGAGAATCTTTCACTGTTGTACTCAAGGATGGCATGGGCACAGAGGCCTACTGTTGGCCTTTTTTTGTAATAGCAAACAAACTAATTCAAAGCAGCACCATTATATACCCGGATCCCATATAATTGTTAAAGTGAATGTGCTAACTCTCCAAATGTATTTAGAGGTCTTTAAAACATAATGCTGAGTGAAAACAGCAAATTACAGGGAGATATATATGGTACAGTATCATTTATGTACATTATAAAAGCCACACTCACAAAATATCTATGTGTTAAGTTGAATGATGTGAAATTGCATTCTTTAGGTCAAAAAATAGTTGAGGATTAGCAAATCCATATTATTCAAGTGAAGGTTAAAAAACTATCAGAAGTTTAAGAAACTTAGGAATTTATCACACTACATTCTTCTGGGGAAGGCGATATAGGCTGGCCAATGGTGAGGGACTTCAACTTTATCTGTAATTACTTTCTTTTATAATAATGAAAAACAGATAAAATATCAAAATGAAAATTATAACTGATAGGAATGTGGGTGTTTATTTTGCTATGATATCTCAAGAAATTATTGCTTTTAACTGGAAATGTCTCAAAGAGGATGAAATGAGTCAAGAGGCAGCCTGCTTCTTTTACTGCAGTGTTCAGGATATTGTAGGGGACATTCAAACATCCAGTTCTGGGGCTTCTGGGAAACCCACTGCCTTTACTCAAAGACATTAATGTGGTTAGAGCAGCTTCTAGTTCCGTGGCAGCTTGTTGTGGTAGGAAAGAGGCATGAGAACCGTGAATTTCTTCAGAACTCCTATCAATCCCAATACCTAATTAGGTTCATAAAAGGCTGACTTCTGGTGCTTAGTGAAGGAAGATTTTTAGCTAGCAGAATATTCACTTCAGCAGACCTGAAAATACTGACTTCATCCAGTCCCTCTAAACAGTCCATTTGGATATTTTTCACCAGGACTGTGAAAGTTAGACTGACCTATTAGACACAGATAAAACAAACTTAAGATGTATAAATTGTAGTTAATAGGCAGCATGTAACCTAATGTATTACAAGCATCTTCTTTGGATGGTACTTTGTTTTTTCTTTGTTTCTGAACTGCCTTAAAAGTAGGATTTTTAGTGGGAGCCTCACAAAATTGAAAACAAATGACACAATAAATTAGTATTTAAGTCTTTTATGCGGTTATTCTTGCAGAGCTCTGGTTGGAGAGGAGAAGGGAAGATCTGACCAGAACCTTAAGAATATCCCAGCCTAACTGGATAGCCAGAGCCCATACAAATGACGTTCCTATCAAACAAGCTATAGGAAGTGATAACACTGAGTTTTGGCAGCCATGGCTAGAGAGAGCACTGTAGCTGTTGTGGAAAGATTGTGATAAGAGCTGGCTTGGCATGTGTTTGGGAACAGCTTCCCAGGGGAGATTGAAAAGTGAGATAGATGGGCCAGTTTACCTGTGTGAGATCCAGTTTACTTACTGTGGGACTTGTGATTTTCTGCTAAGTTTGGAGGTTAATTCTGGAAGAGTGGATTAAGCCCAGCAACACCGTTGTGATTCACGGCAGAGTCTTGACTCTTGCAAATGAGTCGGGAAATACGAGGAGTGTGAAATATAGCAGGCGATGGCTAAATAGTTCAGTGGTGGTTATTGTTATTAGAATGTGTGAGGCAGTCTTCTATTTATAGCACACTGTTCTTAGCGTTTGTCCAGCTCTACCTCTACCCAAAGAACTCAGTGTGACATCAGGCTGGAGAGCTGCTCATCTAGGTGAAATTACTAAGGGGATTCCAGTGGAGCTTCAGATTATTCACATTTCAATGACATTTCCTCACGAAAGATATAGGACTGCTTATATATAGTCAGCTGTCAGACAGCGACACGGAAATGTGCTCTGAGATGGGCCCTGGATGCTGTGGGGTTTATTTCTCTAGCTTAGGGCCACACCAAGGTAGAATCTTTAGCAACTCTGCCCTTTTTCACACGTCCTAAGTCATAGTGGTCCAAATGAATCACCTTTTGTAATATATTTGGACCTCTTCTTATTCTTAATGAATCTCTGTCTTCTAGGCTTAGCGTCCTGACAGTTTATTCAGTCATTCATTTGTTTAATATGTGTTGAGCAGTCTGCTAAGTGCAGTTAAAAATAAATAAGAAGTTTTTAATCTAATGAAGGAGGTAAGGAACATCCTCAAATATCCTTAAAACAAAATGGAATGAGAAGTGCCATGTCAACCAAGAGCAAGAAGGGTTCCAAGAATGGCAGTGTTCAGATGGCGGTGGGTGGGAGAGGTTGATAATAGAGGGAGAGCTCCCTCTCAGGAGGGAGCTGAGAGCCTTACAGGGGAAGCAGAACAAAGGTGTCAGCTTCATGACCAGGCTTATGGCTTGGTAGTCCTTCTAACTGATGGTTTAAAAATATCTGTTCAACATTTGTTTAGTGGAAAATAAGACCCACAGAAGCCTCTTCTCTACTGCCTCAAGTGATTTAGTTCTGGTCCCCAGCTTGTATACCCTATTTAGGAGGGGAAAAGCTCTGTGGTTACCTGGATCCACTCCCTCTGGAAGGCAGTATAGCCACCTGCCATCTGTGGTTATTCACACTTACCCCTGCCAATCCTCCCCAAGCCCAAGTGGCTTTATTAAATTATTCCTTCTTAACACCTACAGTGCTGTTTCTGAATGGAGTCCTAGTAAACACAGTTTGCTCCATTTCGCTACATTCTTGAGCACTACTGGAATAGTTGCCATCTGGCCCTCTCCCTAATCTAGCTCTGAAGAGAAGCAACAGCCTGAGCAAAAGTTCAGACTGGAGAGCTTGGGGGTGACATTCCAGAATATGAAATATCATCTGTAAAGAAGTAGTGAAAGAAACTGCTGCAAAGGAGGGGCATCAGCTTGTAGAGGCCTGTGAAGACTAGTCTAGTCTAAGTGAATGGGCCTCTGTTCACTAAGTCATAGGAAGGCACTAAAGGATTATGAGCCAGGATTATGATTTGCAAAATCAGATTTGTAGTTTGGGAATTCTTTTTGGGTTGATAAAAGGAAATAGTGGACCTAAAGATGTATAAGAGTTGTACATTCTCATTCTTTATAAATGTCTACATTTCAAAAATTTCTATAGTCACTAATAGTCATACTCAATGGTTAATATTTTGCTGTTTCTGTCCAGTTGTATTTCTTTGTGCATGTTTATATGGTTGGGATTAGAATGTGTATACAACTTATTTTCAGTTTTTGTACCTACCATAATAACACTAATGCCCCACATTATTAAAACTCTTCACAAATAGTTTTTAATTGGTCGTACCATATTTTGTAGAAATCCTTTTTTTCTCAACCATTTCCTTAATGTTGAACATTTGAGTTATCATCTATTTACTATTAAATCATGTTATAATTATTTAATTAAGATTCATTTGGCAGCAACATGATTTGGAGAAGAAGGTTATGTTACACAATAACACATAACTGAAATGGGAGACAATGACAGGAAGAAGTTTCATTGATTCCACGTCTAATTTGGGTAGGAGTGAAGGAAGGAATGGAGGAAATCTTATGGGATTATTGTGAGCTTTTCAAGCTTTGATTTTTAAAAGGCCCGCACCAAGTTTTCTTCCTCTTTTATACCCAGTAAGCCCTCATTACATGGTTTGTTTAATAAATGGATGATGAATGAGTAATTGAACACTAGGCTTTAGCAATGCTGCTGTTGCCAAGTACCATCACATGCATACATTCTAAATAACATTTTTACTATGGCTTCCCCGAAGAAAATGGTATCCATCCTTGGCAACTATTATCTAAACCATCCCAATGCACCAATTCCCTGTGATGTGTCTGATGTATTTATTTACTTCTTTTTGGAAACACAACACCCATGAAAACAAAGAGTGGTCAGCAAAGAAATTAATACATTTGCTTCTGGGTTTTTTTTTTTCAATATTTTTCATTTACTTCTGGTCAATAGGCAAGCATGTATAAAAATTTCTATAATGTGCCAGTGCTATGCTCAGTGCTTTGGCAAGTAAAGTGTGTATTCTGCCTTATGCATGACTTATAATTTAGTCATGTAGCAGAAACTAACATGGAGAGATAAAAAAGAGAGAATGATTTAGAGATAGTGTTTAGTGAAGAACGCATTTATTATCTACTGAAGCTTAGAGACAGGAATAACAGAATGGGATAAGAATATTAGTAAACACAAAGAAGGCAAGGTGAATTTCATGAACCAAGTTGAATTTCTGTCAGTATTGTGGTTTTGTCTAATTCCCCACTTCCTGTGTAGGGGATCCTTCTTTACTTCCCTATGATAAATGGAGACCCCTAAACTCATTTAATGAGTGCTTCACCACCACATTCTCAACTGCGATATTGGCCTGAGTCTACAACCCCAGAGACAGACAGACTTGCACCTAAGACCTGCTATAATCCACGTGAATAATCAATATTTGCTGGTGCAATGATCTCACTCTGGGAAATAATGCTTCTGAGCTAATTGAGCTAATGAGAATATATTAGCTATTGGTCTAGTGAAAGTGATGGCAGAGTAATCTAATTCCTACTGGCTCCTGGATAACCTTCAATTTAAAGGTAATGACATTAAGAAATGTTAAACTGAGTATGCTCAAGTGTACATGATATGTACTCATTAGGCAGTGCAAATGGCTATCAGTAAGTCATAATGATTCTTTAGAGCAGGGGCTCTTCACCTGGGGTCCATGGATAGAATTCAGAAAGTCTGTGGACTTGGATTAAAAAGAGAGTACAACCTTATTTTCCCTAAATTCTAATGAAGTTTAGCATTTTCCTTCATCAGGAATATGGGCAGCAAGTTACAGTGGTATTCAAGGTACCTGTGACTTAGTCATGAATAGAAACTACACCTATTTTTGTATCACATTGCGTTTGTTTCCTATATCCTATAAGATATTGTTTACATTCAACAGTACTTTGAAAATATGATAATTAGACCCACAAATGGATCTTGCTATTTCATACATTAATAAAGACTATGTTGTTATATCAATAATTTTTTTTTAACATTTTGATATTAGTATTTAACTATAACTGGTTTTCTTTGTATTCTTTTTGGGGTGTTTTTGGTGTGTGTGGGGTTTTTTTTTTCTTTTGCTTTAAAAAAACGTTGTTGTGAGAAGGCATCATAGACTTTACCTGACTGCGAAGGGGTTTATGCACAAAATGATTAGGGACCCTTACTTAGAAAGAGGAACCTTTGGTTCCTGGTGAAACTTTGCTACTTGCAATACAAATTCTTTCTGTTTTTCTGACACGGGGGATCCTACCAGTCCCTTCCTATGGGGGAGAACTTGGAGTGGCTCCGCTGTCAGTTTACACAGTGAGATCTTACACCATATGTAACTCTAGAGGCTGGAGAGATGACACTCTGCCAAAATGGTTGGGAAACATGGAGAAACAGAGAGCTGGTGGCTGGACCATCTTACAAGGAGAAGTGACTTCTATAAAATTTTATCATGTTGCAGACTGTTGCCTTTCCTCCTCGGCTCTTCTCCTTCTCAACTCACGTCATATCAACAAAAGTTTTAGACAAATAAACTAGCAAAATACAAGGCTGCGTGAGCCAGCCTTTCTTCCAGTCGTCCAGTTTGGTTGGGGGGATGGTTGTGGAGAAGAAAAGGGAGAAGAGATGGCCAGGGTCAAGTTGTCATTTCATCTCCCCATATAAGACCCCACTGGTGGTGTGACATTGCTTAAGTAACACATCCTTTCTAGTCTGTGATTTCATCATATTAAAATGAGAGGCCAGTTCTGATTTTGACTGGGTCCTGAGTGCTGGGAAAGATGGAGTAGTTGTTTAAGGGCTCAAGATTTTGCTCCTGTGGGTCTGACTCCCTGACAGCCCAGACATACGCCAAGAGGAATGGAGAGAATCACTGGACCTCAGCTTCTCAGGAGCCTCTTGAAAGCTGATCTAGAATGCTTCAGGGTCTGCCATGTGAGGAGAGAGCACAGGGAGGCTCTTTGGCACTAGCTTCCTTGGGTCTTCCAAGGTGAAAAGTTGAGCAATGTCACCAGTGAGGCAGTGCAGATCCATTTCGCAAAGATCTTTGGAAAGCAGACTCCTCCCCGACTGTGCTCTCAGATGGCTGGTCTGTGTCTGTCAGAGCGTAGGAGGTTATTTGGGCCCAAAAGTAAGCCTGATTCAAATGGTCATTATTTTTCCTGTTGCTTACTTTACTTTCCATAGCCTGTCTCCTTTTAAATTTATTTTTATTTTTTGCATCACTTCTGCTGATTTAAAAAAATCACTCATTCTCATGCACTCCACTCCAAGAATGAAAATAAGCCTTTCAGGTAAGGTTTTGTGGCCTAAATTGGGGAAGTAGACCGGGTACAAGGAAACATGTATGATGTTTATTTGGGTCCAGGTTTATTTGGGCTTAATTATGAAAATGTGTGGTTTCTCAAGCTGCATATTCATTTATTACAATATTAAAATGATTATGGTAAAATACTTCACAGAGGCTCCTTGACTCAGTGAACAGACATCGTGGTGGTCTGAGCAAATAGCTTCTGTTATTGAAGACCATGAGGGAAAGGAAGGGGAAAAAGTAGTTACAAACAGAGAGGGAGGGAAACAAACCATAAGAGACTCTTAAATACAGAGAACAAACAGGGTGGATGGGGGTTGGAGGAGAGGGGAAAATTTGGGATGGGCATCAAGGAGAGCACTTGTTGGGATGAGCACTGGGTATTATATGTAATGATCCACGGGAATCTACCCCCAAAACCAAGAGTACACTTTCACACTGTATGTTAGCCAATTTGACAATAAATTATATTTAAAAAAAAAGAAGAAAAGGGAAAAAATAGCTTTTGTTATTTTCTGAATCTGAAGCCCACTCTTCTAACAACTACATCTTTGCTACTGAATTCTAAGAGAAGAAACTGCTTGTGAGCTCTTGCACTGGTTCTAAGGCAGCAAAAGATTACTGTATTAGAAGTTTCCTAGCTCTACAGGATTTTACCCGGGAACATTTTGTTTGTTCTTAAAACACAAAGGTCTTAATTTAGCAGAATTTTTAATTGATGGTAATTTTTGTATAATCGATCTTTAGGAGAAAAAAGGAAATGCCAATGAAATACCTACTGGTGCTTTGCTCAAGAAACCATCTTTCATTTCATGACCTGAGATTAGTGAAAAATCCGTTTAATCTCCTGTACCTGCTATCTTATGACTATACTTTATGACTATGATTAACATTCACAAATGACCAAAGGCAAAGCAAAACCTCAAATCGTTAAAGATCCAGAAAGCCTTAAGAATAGCAAAATTTGAAACTCAATTTTTCTTGCTTAACAACCCTCATTACCAAATCTTATATTGAATATGCTGATTGATTTAAGTTTTATTACCCTTTAGAAAAAGAGCCAAATCTTGTTAAGCTAGGTGCTTGAATGGAATGGTATTTGACCTCCCATTTAGCAAGAAAGACAGTATATTTAAGGTGTATTTTGAAGGCTATAATATAAATTTAGATTTAGTCACCAGTGTGGCTAAGGAATTAATATCCACTTCATTCTTAATTTATTTGGTTTGAGTATTCTGCAGAAGATGAGAAAATTATGCTTAGTTAGGAAAGACCCAATGAGGCTAAAGGAGGAACATTTAACACAGTGTTTAAACTTCAGAATGAGAAAATTTCTGGAAACAAAAAAAGAAAATGAAATAAACATTTTATGATTTTTTACGTTCTGACCTCTAGTCTTTGGGGGAAGCAATGGTGGGTTGAACACTCTTTTGATTATTGATTCATGTAATTCCCATGATCATTGACAGGATTTCTGGAATATAACATTTTAATCACTAGATCTAGACTGGACCAAGGGTGGTATGAGATTTGTTTATTATTTCATTTTATTGGAGAGTCTACAAGAATGTTATTCAGAGCTCTCGGCTTCTCCCACCACCACCCCGCCCCCCCACCCCCCCGCCGCCCATCCATGTAGCATCTCTTTCAGCCTCATTATTTTATGTCTGTAACAAGATGAGTCATAAAATCAAATGCAAAATGTTCCAGTTTGCACCCCTGGACAGAGGAACCAGCGTACAGCTCAGCGAAATGAGGCAGTAAACCTAATACTTTTGTGCAAACTGTGCAAAACTATGTACTTTTGTACATTCACTTAAAGCTTTAAGTCTGGTGGTTTAATAGAATCTTTAAGTTCATGAACAATAGGAAGAGAGGCAAGAGATGCAGAAATTAAATGAATAGTTGCAATTCCATATAATAGAATGTGTAACTTTAATCAGCTTTAATCTTACATTTTGACCCTTTGTTTCTAAGCCAGTCATTCAGAGAACGAGCTGGGGTTTTATTCCACAGTATCTTGGCCATACCCCTTGCTCTGTGTGTTGTCCTTCTGTGACTTAATGTTGCGTAGTCATTTTTGCCCTCTTTGGACATCAACAACTTCCTACCCTCCTAATTCAGATGGGGACAGCCAAATGCAGCTTTATAAAAAATGATCATTTCCCATCCATCAACAAATGCTTATCAGTGGGCCAGGTATACATGCTGAGAACATAGCAGTGAACAAAGTGAACAAATTTCTATCCTCAGAGAACTTATCATCTACTTGAGAAAAAGATGCTAGTCAAATGAAAAATTACATAATTTCAATTTGTTGTAAGAACTTCAGTGGAAAATTAAAGTACAGTCTTTGAAGATAATTATAATTGATGTTAGTTTGGGAAGTTAGTTTGTCTTTCTGAGAATGACATGAAGATGATTTGAAGTACAAGTAACAATTAGCTGAGAAGTGAGTTGGAGAGAAGATTGCTCCAGCCAGATGGAAGCACAAGGATGAAGGTCCTGGAGGGGGGAAGAACTGGGAGCATGTGGGGAAGGAAAAGGTGACTAGTGTGGCTGGAGTGTGGTGTGCATGGTATGGGTGTGGGAGTAAGGGTGATGGGCTAAGGCCAGAGCTACTGGGGACTGGGAGTGGCCAGATCATGCAAGGTATGTGGTCTTTTTTAAGGACTTTGGATAATAAGCCATTGCAAGAATTTAAGCAAGGGAATTATACAATCGAATTTAAGTAGACAATACCACTTTGGCTATTGTGTGGAAAATCATTGGAGGAGGAGGCAAGAATGGGAAATGGAATATTACTGCTTTAGCCCAAGACAAGATCACAGCAGCTTGGACTCCAGGGATAGCATGAAGATGGACTGGAGTTAGTGGATTCAGGTAAAGCAGATAGGACTTGGAAATGCCTTGCAGGAGGGTATGAGAAAGAAAGAAGTGACAAGTGTGACTTCCAGATTTTTGGCTACTGCAATTAAGTGTGTGGAAAAGATGCCATTTGCTGAAATAGGGAAGGCTGGAGTTGAAACAAATTGGATGGAGAAATCAAATTTAATTTTAATATGTTATGTTTGAAATATATTTGAGACTTTACAGTGGTGATGTTAAAGAATTCATTAGATAAAAGGGTCTTTGTTTAGAGATGCAAGTTGAAAATTAATTGGTACATAGATGCCACTTAAAGCCATGTGAATGTATATTTTTTTACTGATAAATAGCATATACTAAGAAAGGAAGAAGCTCCAGGATGGAGAGCTGAAGAACTCTAAAATCTAAAGATCACATAGAGGAGGTCTTGTTGTTTAATAAGCCTAAGAAGGTACAAGTAAGAGAAATAAGAAAACATTTAAGATAATATGGTGTCCTAGAAGGGATCAAAAAGACCATTTCAACAAGAAGAGGGAGGCCATTTTGGTTGAATGTGGTTGGCAGTTTAGTAAGATGAGAACCTAATAATTTAGAGGTCGTTGGTGGATTTAGTAAGAATAACTTTGGAAGTAGAGGCAGCATTTAGATTATAGTAAATGGGCAGTAGGGAAGTGGATATAGAATGTATAGAAAATGTTTTAGGGAAAGATAGGCTGTGAAAAGAAGCAGAGAGGGGTGTGGTCTCTGGTGAGGGTTACAGGTCAAGGGGGGACTTTTTAGAAGATGGGAGATACTAGAGCATCTTTGAGTACTGATAGGAATCAGAAGGAAAGAGGAGGTGTTTGAGGATGAGAGGGATTAATGATGGAGCAGCCCCTCTGAGAAGGTGGGAAGGGTGGTAGATTAAGAGTGAGTTCTGCTAAAATCTCAGAGTTAGCAGAGTTGGGATTTTTCTAGGCAGGGGTTATTGAAGGGGCGGGGGATTTGCAGGCATTTGCCAAGGAGTAATTTTAATGATAGATCAATGATTTTGATGTGGGTAAGGAAGGAAGTAAGGACACCGGTCTTAATGAATAGAGAAATGGAGAAGTCTATGGATTTGAAGACTTGAAGGCAATGAATGCTTTGGACAAGAGTTTCTACATGGATGCTAGCTTCACCCATACATACTAGGGTCTTTCTTTTTCAACTGCCCTACATCCTAGTTTGCATTATGTATTGCCAAATATCTTTAGAACTCCTCCACAAAAAAGTCCCATGCTTACAAAATAAAGTATAAAAGTAAAACAAATAAGCATGTCTTAAATTTCACTTAGTCTTGCCTCCTGTCTTAACATACTTCTTTTTGGCCTGAGGAGCATTGATCATGTGTTTGTTGGAGAAAAATGTTTATTAGAATGTCAGGATCCGTTCACTTAATTCTGCTTCTAGTTAGATGCCTGAATTTATGTGGTTCCCCCACCAGCAAGCTCTGTGCAAAAAAAATCACAATTGTTTGCTTTTTCTATATAGACCTTCTAGACACAAATGTATTTCCTGACTAGGACCAAAGTGTGCCTAATTATTAAAGTTTTTTTTTCTTGTTGGTTTCTTTCCAAACTAGATTTTTGCCCTTCATACTTAGACTTAGTTATTTGTTGAGTACCTATCAACTGACTGGCAATGTGCTAGCTTCTAGGAATAAGAAAATTTGAAAACTAATTTGCTCTGGGGCAGGCATGCAAATCCCAATTTATTGTAAATGCTTTCATTAGGCACTTATAGAGGACTAGGGGAATACTGAGGAAGGGAGCAATTAATTCTACCTTGGTAAAGGAGTTAGAAAAGGAAGGTATTTTTGGGAAGGGTTATTAAGAGTAAGTAGAAGTAGGTAGCAAAGGTGCGTATGTGAATGATAATGTTTGCAACCTGAAGAGGAGTCTGTTGTGGTTTGTGACTAAGCTGTACAGATCTAGTCCCAGGATTTCAGTTTGAAAGTTTTGCTTGACCAAATTCTGACAAAATTTATGGTCAAGCTAACAATTTGCATATTATTCTATAGGATAGAACTTTTTAAAGGTTTTAAAATAGAGGACTGATTTGATCATTTCTGTTTCTCTTGCCCTATTTCTGTTTTCCTTCTAGTCTTAATATATTTCTGTTAAGCAACTACTTTTTACCTCAGTCAAAATTACGTCTCGGAACTGACACCACTAAACTCCAGATGCCCCAACTTGAGCTGCTGATTTTGACAACTCTGATGTCCCCACTGGTCCTTTTGCCTCTGCTGCCTGAGAAAGGGGCACCCAGCCTTGGAATGATTCTCTGCCAGCCCTGCTTCTTTGAATCAAAGTCTTGAGTAGATGAGTCTGATTGGCTAGGTTTGACCATGTGACTACATTAGTTGCAAGGTAGCCTGGGATGATGAATGTCCCACATTGCCAGTTTCCATACAGAAGCTGTCTCTGCCCTGCATCAAGATTCCTAAAGGGAAAGATTCTTCAGACATAAGTAGAGTTACAAATAATGATTAGCTAAAAAAAAAAAAAAAAAAAAGAAAAGAAAGAGAGAGAAAGAAAGCTGTTCATAAACCATCTTTTATGGATGAGGAAAGTAACTTGTCCAAGGCCACAGTAGTATAAAGCAGTGAAGGAAGGACCTGAACAGGAAGTCTGACTCCAGAACTCATATTCTGAGCCACTACATCCTATAATTAAACTGTAGAGTGATAAAGACTTTGATAAGGTGTGCACAGGGATGATAGTGATATACTGGAGAGAGTAAGGAGGTTTTTGGCTGTGAAACAGAGTGAAAGTAAAGGGTCCACCTGTACAGAAGTTGGGCATATTGGTTTTGTTAGCACCATAATGTCACTAGGGGTGGGGCAGGTTATTACAGCCATAGTCAGGAACAGAACAGGGGAGGTGCTTGATTAGTTCAGAGCCTGTAGTTTGGCCAACTTAACCAAGCAGCATGGCTAATATCCCTGAGACTGACTTTTCAAATCTCTGATCTCTGTTGATCTATTTCTCTTAGATCTTTGCATTTTCTAGCCTCACTTATGGGCCCCTAACCCCCTGCCTCTCCCCCCCACTTCCCCACCCCATTTCTGACTTTTCTTTGATGTTCTTCCTGGTCACAGAGAAGTTAAACTTGAGGGAATATTTAGAGGGCCTTTTCTGAGAGGAAAAACATCAGTGTTAGTCAGATATACACACACCAGATGCAAAAACAGGAATAATAAAAATGTGTAATTTTAGCTAAAACCAAATCTGATCATAAGATACATCTAAGAAGTTAAATTTCAAATTTTTTGGATCCTTCAATGAAAGTAAATAAATTGAACGATTTTTTATAAACACTAGTCAAAATGTTGCAATAAGTCACTTCTAAGCTACATAAACATTTAGGCCCAATTACATAATTTCTATTTTTTTTTAATCTTGAAAAACAAAACAACCAAAAGGAGACCCTTGTGATTAGTCTTTCTATTTCATTCATTTTCCAAGTGTTGGATTCTCAGTGACTCTAAGTTTGTAGAATGTGGTGTTGCTTTCCCTGGGAATGAGCATTTCCAAAGCATCTTTCTTCTCTTGTTTTTACCTCATGGCATTATCCAGCTATCAATATCAAGATTTATTAGAATGTTCTTTATCCACCTAGAAGTCCTTAGACTCTTAGTAGGGCTTCCAGTTAAATTTTGTAAATTCCAGGCTATTGGTGAATGCTCTACAATAATAAATACTTTGTATTCCTTTCATACGTTAGTTATCCTTGTGGAAATCAGAAGTCTCCTGGCATTTGAGGGGAATATATACCTACCATCAAATACTCATGAGATCCATGGTCTTTTCCATCATGCCACTTATTAGGGTTGCTCACAAATCCGAATACAGCGTTTTCCTTTTCTTTCAGCCACTGCCAATATTTACCTTTCATTTCTTCTGTTTCCCACAATTATCCACATCTAAACATTATCAGAACTGTCCCCAGGCGTCTAAACTTTAAATGAGATTGTAACTTTTCCATTCAGGTCTTGTTTCATTAAACAAATATGTGGGTGCTACATGATTTTGCAGCAGATACTGTTTATGTGGGAGTTGGATTTGTACTGTTTACAGTTAAAGAGAAAAAAATTCAACTCTTTATTGGACATGTATTAGCATGTGGGTAAGGTTGAAGAAAATAATTGAGTGTTGAAATCAAACACATGCCTGGGAAAATATTCCTTTCTGATGGGGCAGACAGGAAAGGCCAACAGGTGGCACACATGGAGAAATTTAGGGATTAGACCTTCTTTTTTAGAATGTTCCTTCAGAATGCCCAGTCTCCTAACTGGACATGATTGCTCCAACAGAATTCAAGGCAAACTTCTGTCTATTTCAGAAGCAAGACATATCACCAAAGAACAAACACCATGTATCTTTATCCCATTGTACACTATCTCTCTCCCATGCTCCTAAGAGCCATTCATCCACCTGTCTGTCTGTCTATCTACCTATCATCCATTCTTATCGTACATGGTAGTTATGTTCTATCTAGTTGCTGTGAACATTGAATTAGTGAATGCTGAACCACTGCTCCTAGGATAAATGCAGGGTTGGATTCCATGTTCGCCAACTCATTATTACATACCTTGTTTCAATGTGTGTTTCTGTTTAAAGACATCTTATTTAATATGTATTGTTGATTCATTGACATTGAACTCACATCCAGCAGTGCTATAACTCATACCTGCATGAAGCTTGTCTAACACAAGTATTTTCTTCGTAAAGCACATCACAGCCTTCTTGCACTTAGACATCATAGACAGTACTTAACCACTATGCTTGTGGGCTATTTAAAACAGTGAAACCATCAACCGAAAAGCATAAAAATGTAAAAATTATGCCACAAAGTGTAATGCAAAAAGATCTGTCTGTAGTATGAAAACTAAAGCAAGAAGGTGGAACAGTGCCTTATTCAGCTGACATGTATGTCAGGTGACTCCATTTTTTTGCTGCTTCCAGCATGTCCATGAATAACTGAAAATACCATAAGTATTGATCTTGACGTGACAAATTTTAATGAACAGGAAAATTTGGAAGTACAGAATTTGCAAATAATTAGGATTGATTGTATCCATCTGTTCATTGATCTATTATCCATCCATTCATCCCTTTATTTATTTTCAGGGCATAAGGCATACTGAGAATTTCTAGTCATTTTATTTTGGTAATGTATATTGCAAATGTGACTTCGTTATCCTGGTTTTAAGACTCTTTAAAATATGCAGTCCTGAGATCAAGGACTTGCAGCTCTTATTCACTGCTATATTCCCAACCATAAAACAGAGCATGGAACACAGTAGATTCTCAATGAATATTGAGAGAGTCAATGAGGGTTTGGCAAATGGCACATGTTGCATAGAATAG
This sequence comes from Prionailurus bengalensis, assembly GCF_016509475.1. Classification (NCBI taxonomy): domain Eukaryota; kingdom Metazoa; phylum Chordata; class Mammalia; order Carnivora; family Felidae; genus Prionailurus; species Prionailurus bengalensis. The sequence continues at coordinate 139,243,941 of NC_057345.1, read as the reverse complement.
CATATTTTTCTTTCTCTCATATTGACCTCAGGTAGAAACATCTCAGAAATCCAAAAATGTCCCCATCACTTAGGTTATTTTTTTTTTCACACAGTCTTCAAAGAGGAGGATTAAAGTAGAATAATCAAATAAATAGGATCTATGGAATCAATGGACCTCACTTTAGCCATCAATTTAGGAAGATGAAAATCTGTCTCCAAACTTTCTCCCCATCTCCTACTTCTACTCCAAATTAAGAAAAATCCGTAACTTTCCCAAGTATTTATGTCAGTATTTAAAAAGCTCCGTCACCTAATAAAATCTTATTATTTTTTTCTTTTTATCTTTCTATATGTTAAATTTTCCCTCTTTGTCTTTCTCTCTTTGTGTTTCTCTGTTTCTCCTCCTTTCTTCCTTTCCTTCTCAAACCTTCTCCTTCCCCTCTTCCTCCTCTTTCTTCTACTCCTCTTCTTCTCCTCCTTCTCCTTCTTCTCCTTCTCCTTCTTCTCTCCCTCTGTCCCTCTTATCCTCCCTCCTTCTCTCCCTCTCTCCCTCTCCCTGTCTCATGCCAGGGTAGACAATAGCCCTATACATCAAGACCTTTTAGGCTATCAGGCTATCATCTTCACTTTCCCAGGTGAAACATTACTTCTGGGAGGTACAACTGGGACTCTGTGTGTTGATCGGGTTGTTTAACGCAACATATGCCCAGAATTGTGTAAAGAGAAAATAAATGAAAAATAAAGATGAAGGAGATTATATTTTTAGCATGGAGGTCAAATTATGGCATATGAAAGTAATCTTACAGAGTATGGGAGTATAGGACTTTGTGCAATTCAACAGAAGAGTTAGATTTATAAGTACAGTAGTCCCCCACCCTTGATTCACAATTTGTTACCTGTGGTCAACTGTGGTCCAGCGGCAGATGATCCTCCTGTTGTATTGTCAGAAGGTCAGTAGCCGCGTAAGACTATGTCGCAATGTCTGTCATTCACCATACTTCATCTCATCACATAGGCATTTTATCATGTCACATTATCTCAAGGAGGAAGGTAACTGACTATGGCCCAGTAAGATATTTCAAAAAAGAGAGACCATATCATAAACTTTTATTATAATATATTGTTGTACTTGTTCTATTTTATTATTATTTATTGTTGCTAATCTCTTACAGTGCTTACTTTATAAATTAAAGTTCCTCATAGGTATGTATGTACAGGAAAAAACATAGTCTATACAATACTTGGTACTATCCACAGTTTCAGTCATTCTCTGAGGGGTTTGGAACATATCCCCTGTGGATAAGAGCAGACTACTGCAGCAGTGATCTTAAAGCTCCTCAGATATGAAAGGAGGTAATTATGGGGCTAGAATGAATTGCCAGGGAAGCTGCTGGGACTTAATTGTATATACAATGTTGTTGTAAATAGATTTCTTTTCTCACCCTAGAGTTGAGTCTCTCATAACCCTGGAGGCAGTATACTGCCGGGTATAGGGTGCTAATTGAACATCATTATAAACCTGTTCTCTGAAGATTGGATGCATGTGTTTGGAAAGTGTATGTGGTAGAATAGTAGAGTTGTGGGGCAAGGTTACTGGGAACGATATTATAACAGGTGCCATTTAAACTTGATAAATTCAGGTATCATGATAAATGTTATGTTTTTCTTTTTTTAATTTAATCGTCAAAACTCTTTGGGGCACCTGGGTGGCTCAGGTCATGATCTCGCGGTCCGTGAGTTCCAGCCCTGCGTCGGGCTCTGTGCTGACAGCTCAGAGCCTGGAGCCTGTTTCAGATTCTGTGTCTCCCTCTCTCTCTGCCCCTCCCCTGTTCATTCTCTGTCTCCCTCTGTCTCAAAAATAAATAAACGTTAAAAAAAAAAAACTCTTTGCGGTGATATTGTCTCTATTTTGCATATGAGGAAAATTCATCTCAGAGAAGATAAATAAGCTGTCCAAGATCATAAAACTGGTATAAGGAGCAAAATAAGACTCTAGTACAAAGCTACATGGCTCCAAAGTCCCAGGTATGTCTTTCTGTCTAAATGAAAAACAGACCAATACAAAGGAATAACTTGCTATATTTTTATGACTATAAAAAGCAGTATATAAAAAGGTTTATTGTAGGAAACTTAGTTCAAAGTAAATAAAATAAAAATCACCCAAAGCACTATATTTTAAAACAAATGAGCAAAGGGGGAAAAAAGAGAGAGAGGCAAACCAAGAAAGAGGCTCTTAATTATAGAGAACAAACTGATTGTTAGCAGAAGGGAAGTTGGGGGGCGGTGGAGGTGGGGGAGATGGGCAAAATAGGTGATGGGGATTAAGAGTGCACTTGTTGTGATGAGCACTGGGTGTTGTATGGAAGTGTTGAATCACTATATTGTACACCTGAAACTAATATTACACTGTATGTTAACTAACTGGAATTAAAATAAAAACTTTTTTTTTTTTTTAATTTTTTTTTTTCAACGTTTATTTATTTTTGGGACAGAGAGAGACAGAGCATGAATGGGGGAGGGGCAGAGAGAGAGGGAGACACAGAATCGGAAACAGGCTCCAGGCTCTGAGCCATCAGCCCAGAGCCTGACGCGGGGCTCGAACTCCCGGACCGCGAGATCGTGACCTGGCTGAAGTCGGACGCTTAACCGACTGCGCCACCCAGGCGCCCCTAAAATAAAAACTTTTTAACAAGTATTGTGTTTTGATGAAGTTTTGTTCAACTTCCTTTTAGTCTTTTTCTGTGTTATATAAATATATTTTTCATCTATATGTTTTATATCTATGTATACAAATATATGTGTATATGAAATGTATATGAACAAAAGGATAGGGACACATTCTTTGTGTTCATACACAAATATAATTGGAATTAGGTACCATATAATAATTTTATGATGTATGTTAACAAAGAATATAGTATTTACAATTCTTCAGAATCAATGTGCTTAATGGTTATTTAATGCTTCGTGGAATATATATACTGTAATTTACCTATTTTTGGATATTTAGGAAATTCCAACTTTCTTTAGTGTTACAAGTAATAGTGTGGTGAGCCTTGTAACTTTATGTATTTTTTTAAAATGGTTATTTATTTATTTTGAGAGGAAGGGGGAGAGAGAGAGAGAGAGAGAGAGAGCGAGAGCATGAGTGGGGGAGGGACAGAGAGAGAGGGATAGAGAGATTCCCAAGCAGGCTCCACATTGTCAGCACAGAGCCCGATGCAGGGCTCCATCCCACGAATGATGAAATCATGACCTGAGCCAAAAACAAGTCTGATGCTTAACCAACTGAGTCACCCAGGTGCCTTGAGTCTTGTAGTTTTAAAAGTATCTGATTATCAGATTATTTCCTCATGAGGGATACTTAAAAGTAGAATTACTGGGTATAAACACAACTTTTAAAGCTCTGTGTAACAGTCAAGTTGCATTGCCCAATTGATGCACTTAATTTTCAATATAGGGAAGTACCAATATCAATCTCTGCGTATAGTATTATTATTAGAAATTCCTTGCAATTTTTAGTTAAAATGGCATATTGATAGTTTAAACTTTTTTTTTCATGTTTTTCAGTTCATGCCATCTTTCACAGCATCATGTACATCATTTTGATTCTTTTAGTTGGCTTCTATAATGTGACTAAATTTTTACTGCATTCGTAATATCTCTACCTTTTGGCTCATTATCATGTGACTTTGAAATTACCAAGCCATCAGTTATGCTGGTTTTTGTGACAAGGGGACATTGGATGCCATGTGGTTTGTGGGAGCAGCTCTGGATGAACTGCCTGAGTTTTTGCCTGTCCCAGTCCCATCTAGCTAACCCTGGCAGGCTCAGACCTCGGGAGTCATGGAACCGCTGGGCACCAAATGAATGTGGTATCTATAGTCATATCCCTATTATAGGTAGGGTTTAGAAATAATGTAGGCTATCCAAGTGTCTGGAAGCTGTTGCAGTCTTGGTCTGGCAATGGCTTATACTGAGGCCTTCCCATCAATGTGTGACCAGGCAATCCATCCCAATTGATCTTCTGAGTGGAGCCTTGGCCTTCGTTCTCTCTGCCATATTTCCTCTGTGTGGAAGGCAAATGCACTCAGTGTTCTGAGGGTTTACTCTGGACCCCTGGCCAGTAGGCCAGGGGCCTCTTCTTCACTTGGCTTCCACCTGTCTAATCCCTAGTGGAGAACCCTGCTCCCTTACAAGAACTACCACATTGCAGAAGTCTTGAAGTCCTATATCTCCTGCCTGGAATCCATTCCTGCTTGAGATGGATTTGAATTTGGTTCCTATCCTTTGGACTCTGACCACTTCCCTTCCCCCACTACAGGATCCCATACATTTTCCTTCTCTTTCCCCATCTCCTTTCCTACATCTCTCTCCTCTTTTCTGTGTCTAAACCTGAGCTGTCTGCATGGTATGGAGCTATACCGCCACTGCTGGAAGATGTGGGGTTCCCGCTATCACTTCTAAAACTGTGATCTGGCCAAGATATTTAGATTTTCTGCATCATAACTTGTTATGTTGTAAAGTGGAGATTCATTATTTAAACCAACATTTATTCATTATTTAAAGCAACATTTGCTGAGTGCATATGTGTGGGGTAAGTGACCTTTGGCCTTCAACTTCTAGAATTACACCTCTTGAAGTCAGTAAATTTTTTCTACATAATGATGGTACATCTTCCACTTTACTTATTTTATCTTACTTATAATTTGCCCCATATGTTCAAGAAGACTCCAACATTCCTTTAGAATTATATCCTATTTTACTAATAGCAGTGAAATTTCAATTCAGTGGAGAATATCTATAATTCATTATCACAATGTAACATCCTACTCTTCCGCACAATATCAGGCTGAGAGGACCTAAATGCTTCCAGAAATGTGGCTGGCTTATTAAGCTGACTTTTAAAAAATCAAATATAACTCTTAGAATATAAGCGTTCTTTTGGCTAGAATTCCTAAACGTCTCCTGTAAGTATATAACATTATAAAACGAGTTAAATTCTTCTTGATTCAAGCAATGAAGAAAATAATCTCTGGCCTATATGTTGTGTAAGCTCAAGTGTGTGTGTGTACACGTGTGTATTTTAATAGGGTTCTAACTGTATTTAAGATTATTCCACATTGTCGACAGAGTATTTGTGCTGCATTATTTCTAGGGAAAAAGTACTGTATCCAGTGGGCTGAAATGGGGAATCATGGGCAGTAAAACCATGCTGAATAGAGTCTAGAATTCAACGTGGATCTTTTAAAATATTTTTTTGCTTAAAAAAAAGAATATGGATCAAATATAGGCATGTTTTTTCCTAATATATATGTATATGTCTCTATGTAAACATGTGTAAATAACAGTGTGTGTATATGCTATATTTTTTTCTGGAGCAGACTATCTCTGCAAAGACTAGAGGCTCAAATCTTCTATTTTTTTTTTTTTTTTGAAATGATTGAGCAAAAACAAGGCTGATTTATAAACCTGCCAATATCATGGCATCCCAGAATGTGATGTTTTTCTAATTTGCAGATTGATGACCCTTCGAAGTGATACACCATGCCTGGTTCAATTTTTGTTACAGAAAATAAAATAACCTAGTTGTTCTTTTTTTTAACTGATACTGCTTTTCAATCTTTTTATGGGATTCCTATATTGATTTGCATTTTAAAATGTTTTTCCCATCTGAGTCTCCTGCCATTCTGAATGATTCCAAAGGTCTTATTGATTAAGATGGAAACCTCTGTGAAGTTTGAAGAAATTATTTTTTATTTACAAATTTCAAACAAAGCTTTATTTACCATAATGAACAGTCAAGTCTTAATAGTGCATTTGTGCATTAATCTTTAATGCTTTTGTAGGCAACTTAGAGCTAAAAAAAAGACTTTGGCCAGAGTTTATGGTCCCAAGCCTTGAGCCTCCTCCTTGAGGCTCCAGACACCCAGCCCCAATCTGCCTTCCTCTCTATTCCTTGCCCTGCTCTCTCTTCCCGGGTTTAGCATGCATTGATATTAGAGGAGGAGAGGCAGGGATGGGGTGACTGGGGCAGGTAGGGAAAGAGACAGTTATTTGGCCGATAATCATTTATTGAATGCCTGTATATGCCAGGTAGTCTTCCGAATCCTGGAGATGCAGCAGTGAATCAAAGAGGCACTCCCTGCTCACCAACAGCTGAGTTCTGTTTTCCTTAACCAGAAAAGTGGGGACAAGATATGGGAGATCAGTAGCATTAAAACTTCGCTGCTTCTATTCTTATTTTAATTTTGAATGGAAGATGGTACTTAGCATTTATTTCATGTCTCTACTGTGTCTTAGGCAGTATGCTAGAGGCTTTCCCTATATGTAGTAACAACACATTCACCATAAAAATTATAACCCAAGTAAAAAATCAGTCCCTCTATTTGAGGGACTCTATTCTCTCCAGTAATAGTGATTGCAATGTGTTCATGTTACCTTAAGTCTCTCCTGTCTTATTGTTCATTCTGGAAAAAGCCAAGCTCATACCTTGGCCTTGTATCTTCCAAAAAATTCATGGCGTCTACTGCTTTGCGCATACAACACGTCTTATAAAAATATGAATGAGCAAATGTGTGTTAAATATTTAGTGTCAACATGAAAGTTAGTGAGGTTTGGTTTGTTAATGTCCAGAATATAAAACTCAAGGCTTTAGCAAAAGTTCCATGTATATATTAAGTTGCTTTCCTTATTTTATTTTTTCAGCATATAATTGAATGCCATATATGCATGGGGTATGGTAGTAGAGACTCTTGATCACAAATTTAGTCTGAGTGGATTATTTCAAACAGCTTAAATATGCAAACATAATTTTCCTTCTTTTAAGTTTATTTATTCATTTTGAGAGAGAGAGAGAAAACATGAGTGGGGGAGGGCAGAGAGAGACGGAAAGAGAGAGTCTCCTAAGCAGGCTCTGCACTGTCACCACAGAGCTCAGTGCAGGGCTCAAACTCACAAACCATGGGATCATGACCTGAGCTGAAGTCAGACGCCACCCAGGTGCCCTACAAAATAATTTTCTACTAATCATATATATGGTAGTTACTTTTACAAAGAGTAGCATGATGGCTTTTATTAACAATCTCTAGCCATGAAATAATATTTACACATCTTACCAATAGACAGATCATCACATTTGTTGTGGATCTTTCAAATTAAGAAACTTTGGGGTTGAGGGTGCCTGGGTTGCTCAGTCAGTTGAGTGTCTGACTCTTGATTTCAACTCAGGTCATAATCCCAGGGTCATGGGATCGAGCTCCTTGTCAGGCTCCATGCTGAGTGTGGAGCCTGCTTCAGATTCTTTCTCTCTCTCTCTCCCCTCTTCCTCTCTCTGTTTCCCTCTGCCTCTCCTCTGCTCTTACTCTCTCTCTCAAAAACAAAACAAAACAAAACAAAACAAAACAAAACAAAACCACTTTGGAGCCAAAGGAAGAAATATAATTTATTAAAATAAAATTGGAATTAGAATATATTCTCTGTCTAAATTTCTAGAAATTATGTTTGGTAATTGACAACTGTCTTAGTCCATTTAGGCTGCAGTAACAAAATACTGCAGACTGAGTAGCTTATAAACAAGCATTTTATTTCCCAAGTTCTGAAGGCTGAGAAGTCCAATATCAATGCACCAGTGTGGTTTTCTTCTGGTGAGGACCCTCTTCTTGGTTCATAGCTGGTAACTCTCTTAGCATCCTTAAGTGGTGGGAGGGGCAAAGGATCTCTGTGGCATCTCTTTTACAAGGTCACTAATCCTATTCTTGAGGGCTTTACCCTCAGGTGCTAGTGACCTAGGGGCCTCCCAAAGACCTTACCTCTTAATACCATCACCTTCAGTATTAAGATTTCAACATAAGAATTTGGGGGCACACAAACACTCAGAGCATGCCAACAACTGTATTGTTTAACAAATAGACAATCATTTTTTTGGAGCACATAAAGTGGGGCCCTACATGGAATCTGAGAAGGGGCTAAGGTTACTTCCTACCATCTCCTCTGACCAGATAATTGTCTACCCTCCCAGCCATGAGCCTGATGTAGGAGTAATAGGAAAGTAATCTAAGGATAATGACAGCATAAGGGTCTCTCTTGACTTCTGCTGAAATAACTTCACCATTATAATCTTACAACAGAATCATCAGATGATAAAACAGATGTTGGGCAATAATGTCATTTTTGTAACATTTTAAATTGGATGCTAACGTGAGGTTCACTTTGATGGGGAATTCATGTCATGTTGCAAATCTTTTGAAAAAAAACCATTATAATTCAATTCCTACAGATGCTCATTAAAAGTATTTTGAAATTATGACATTATATGATTGTGAGTTTCTCAGGCTCCCTGCAGACTTGTGTTGAAATTGTGATATCTTTATTACTTTGTGTTTATTGTACATGAACATTTTCTAGCAGAGCTTGAACTTCCTGCTCACATTGAGATGTTTACAAATAAACAGGGAGATTTGCTGGCAGTGTGAAACTACACCAAAAGGACAGGTACCATTATTTTAAACATGAACCTTCTAGAAAATAATGACCAAAACACGAAAAGTTAATTCTACCCAAGGTAAGCCTTTGGAGGCCTATGAACCATCTTGATATATTTACACGTAGATAGTAAACTCTCAATAAAGCTTGCTGAGTGATTGACAGCGTGTGGAACACTTTGCACCTAATAGTGTTCAATAAGTGATCTTCTCCCCAAATAATTCTACAACAGAAAAGCATATGAAACAGTCCTTTCCCTAAAAGCATTTATAATCCAGGTGAAAAGTTCAAACAAGAAGTAATTTAAAAAAATAAGTAATTTAAGAATATATTATAAGTTAACAGGCCATTGGAAGGAAAATAATACAGGACAGATGGATTTCAACCTAGGAGAATGGGCATAGAGGGTATATTCATTTGGTCTTGGGTAAGTGGACATAACTGAACAAAATGAAATGGTTAAGATTAAAAATAAAGCTAATGAAAAAGCAACCTTATTTTTTGGCTTATTTTGTGTCAAGTCCTGTGGTGCTACTTCATAAGCATTTTATTAAATCTTTACAATAATCCCAATAAGCGCAGTTATCCTCAGATGATGATACTGAGGATTGGAGAAGTAATTGTTGCATATCAAACAGCTAGGGGGTGGCAGAGGTGCAATTTGATTTGACATCTGTTTTAGGTCAGTATGCTGTGCTATTTTCCTAGGGTGTGGTAAGATGTTTGTCTACCGAAACTCAAAATTTTTACATTTGGGGTGGTGGAGGAGCTACGAACAAAATCATGGAGAGTTAGGGATTCTTGAACACCCATTGATTCTTGAATCAATGAACACCCTCTGAATTAGAATAATAAGATAGGTTTGTAAGCTCCTGGAGGCCCAGAGCTATAATTATTTCTTGAGGAGGTAATTTTTTTGTAGTATCTCAGGCAGGTTTTTGAGAATTTGGATAATGATGTAGTCATAGACTAAGGGGTTATGAAAGCTGTAAAGAAGGAGTAGAGGCAATAATAGAGATATTTCCTGCTTTTTTAAAATTTAGGTTTTAGTTAGTTAACATACCATGCAATATTGGTTTCCAGAGTAGAATTAAGTGATTCATCACTTACATAGAATACCCAGTGCTCATCACAACTAGTGCCCTCCTTAGTACCATTCATCTAGCCCATCTCCCATCTACCTCCTTCGGTCAATCTATAATTTGTTCTCTAGCATTAAGAGTCTCTTGTGGTTAATTTCCCTCTCTTATCTTCTCCTCCCTTCCTATATGTTCATCTGTTTTGTTTCTAAATTCCACATATGAGTGAAATCATACGGTATTTGTCTTTCTCTGATTGACTTATTTTGCTTAGTATTATACATTCTAGTTCCATCCGCATCATTGAAAATGGCAAGATTTCTTTTTTTGAGAGCTTATTAATATTCTATTGTATGTATACACCACATCTTCTTTATCCATTTATCAATTGATAGACATTTGGGCTCTCTCCATAGTTTGGCAGTTGTTGATAATGCTATAAAATGTTGATAATACTATAAACATTGGGGTGCATGTACTCCTTCAAATATGTATATTTGTGCCCATTGGGTAAACATCTAATAGTACAATTGTTGGATTATAGGGTAGTTCTATTTTAGTTTCTTGAGGAACTTCCATACTGTTCTCTAGAGTGGCTGCATCAGTTTGCATTCTCACCAACAGTGCAAGAGGGCTCCTCTTTCTCCACATCCTCACCAATACCTGTGGTTTCTTGTGTTGTTAATTTTAGCCATTCTGACAGAACTAGAAAAAACAGTCCTAAAATTTTTATAGAACCACAATAAACCCCAAATAGCCAAAGCAATCCTGAAAAAGAAAAGCAAAACTGGAGGCATCATGATTCCTGATTTCAAGCCATATCACAAGGCTGTAGTCATCAAAATAGTATGGCACTGGCACAAAAACAAACACATAGATAAATGGAAGAGAATAGAAAATCCAGAAATGGACCCACAACTATATGGTCAAGTCATCTTTGACAAAGCAGAAAGAATATCCAATGGAAAAAAAAAAACAGTCTCTTCAACAAATGGCTTTGGGAAAACTGGACAGTGACATGTAGAAGAATGAAACTGGACCACTTTCTTACACCATATACAAAAATAAGTTCAAAATGGATAAAATACCTAAGTGTGAGACAAGAAACCATCAAAATCCTAGAGGAGAACACAAGCAGCAACCTATGTTTTACCTCGGCCAGAGCAACTTCTTGCTAGACACGTCACTAAAGGCAAGGGAAAAAAAGCTAACATGAACGGTTATCATCAAGATAAAAAGCTTCTGCACAGTGAAGGAAACAATCAAAACTAAAAGGCAGCCTATGGAATGGGAGAAGATATTTGCAAATGATGTACCTGATAAAGTGTTAGCATTCAAAATCTATAAAGAACTTACCAAACTCAATACTTAAATAATATATAACCCAGTTAAGAAATGAGCAACAAACATGAATAGACACTTTTCCAAAGAAGACATCCAGATGGCTAACAGACACATGGAAAGATGCTCAATATCACTCATAACCAGGGAAATACAAATCAAAATCATTATGAGATACCACCTCACACCTGTCAAAATGCCTTTCGATTACTTTCAATGACTTTAGCGAGTAAGGTTTTTAAAAAAAAACATGTTTGATGGAATATTGAGGCTCAATCATGCTAGGTACTAAAGGAATTCAGTATATCCTTAAATTTGTTTTGTATAAAACATGAGGTTGGGAGTCAGGGAAAAGTAAAAAGGGAATTTTAAATGCATTTAGGACAATTCTGGAAAGGTAAGTATTACTTTGACCATGTGTATATCTTCGCTGTGATTGGATGAGTCAATAACATTCTCAAAAAAAAAAATTAGTGATTGTCCAAGTGTAGTTTTGGAACTATTAAAAGAAGGGGTGTGGAGGAAGGCTTAAAGTGTACTTATTTTTGGCAGAAAATGCTTCCAAGTGGTTGGTGTTGATGATTGCAATGGAGTTCCCATCTTCAAAGTTCCAATAATAGGTTTTCTAAGTGAGGACAAAGGCTAGGATTCCATTTTCCTAACGACACATGAACTCTGGTGGTTGCTGAGGAAAGTGGTCATTATTCTCTGCATGATTGCAGTTGCTATAAATCAAAGTTCATTTCAAGCTAGTAGTCTGTCTCAGTTGGACTCTACCAATTTGACATACTGAACTTGAAGGTTTTAGAGAAAAAAACAAAACAAAATGAAACAAAAAAAAAAACAAGGAAGAAGGTGGAAAAATGCTGGAAGCACTTCAACTTTTATTGAATGATATACACATGCAAATTTGTATTTTAAAAAAATCACAAACTTGAGGACATGTCATAATAAGATTGCAGTCCTATTCCTTTTGATGCTTTAAGTATATTTCCACTTAAAATAATAATAACCTGTTCCCAATAGCCTCTTTCGTATATTAACCTCTATCAATGTTACCTTTGAATAGTTCTACAACCTCTCCCGGTGCACATGTCTCTGTTTAACTAACACTTTTTATTTTATTACATTCAAAATGTACTTGTGAAAATGGAAGTGCTTTGTATTGCTGTTATAACTCCAACAATGTGATTATTTAGCACTTTGCAGAGACTGATTTCCTCGTTAGTATTTATACAGCCCCATGTACCTGCTATGAGCAGTACAAAGGTGCAAACAGCATTGGAAAGTTGGAATTTTTTAGCATGTTTTGGAACAAGAATGACAAGGACTCACAGTAAGAGGAGAACAAAAAGGAACATTTCTCAAAAGTGACATTTTTAGGCTTCTGTTCACAAAACTTCTGAACATATGTGGAACATAATCAAAATAATCACACACTGCATGTGAAAACCAAATTCTGAAGTCAAGGCCTACCTATTCTGAAAGTTCAATGTCACACCTGATGTTTTAGCAGATGACAAAAGCTTTGTTCACAATAGCCAAATGCTTATAGAACACCAAGCAGAAGTATGTTTAGATGAGGAAATATTTCCTAGTTACCATGGGTCCATCCTTAAAAACTTCCAGCTCCAAAGTTGTGAGTTTATTTGAAGTTTAAATTCTTTCTGAAAGAAAAATATTACTTCTGAATTGAGTTGCTTCTATAGAAATTTCTGGAAAGCAGAATCAAAGATAACCAAGAATGACTACCACCTGATAAAAACTTCATCAAAACCTAATGAAACTGTGTAGGTTCACATTTCCAATTTTCTCTGTATTTAGAGACCAAGGACTGAAAAGTCCTCTATGGTATGCATTTTGCACCCCATTGCCATATATGTTTTCCAGCCTTGAGAACATCAAGTGAGGCACTGTAATCTGCTAACCGTTGACCCAGCGGTAATGTGACACAGCAGAGGATTTTGGTAGTTCAGAAATAGGTGTTCACAAGCAGAGCTACAACCTTTAGTGTTATGATTCTGAGCTTTTCTTGCTGTTTGATCTCTGACTGAAATACAAATAGGGAATGGTTAACAAACTATAATGCATCAACATAATGGAATATTATGCAGTCTTCACCAATCATAACTAGGAAGAAAATATAGAAACTTACCACTCTTTACAAAATAATTGAAAACTGTATTGCAAATTGGCATGGACACCATGGTGATAGATTTGTAAAGAATACATAGGAACTGGAAGGTAATAGGCAAAGTTAAGAATAGAGGTAAATTTGGTTTATTTGAGGATTAATTGTTTCTTTTTTTTCAAAAAAAGTTATTTATAAAAGTTTTATCATTCCTTCAGTATGTAATTTTTACACAACTAACTGATGCTTGGTATAATTTGAGTAACCATGTAGAATGTGAGTTTCTAAAATGTGTGCACTTGGGAACAGCATGGTGGCTAAAAGATTTGAATTGGGTCAAACTCATAAAGTTAACTTGGTTTAAAGTGATTACATTTTAGGTACATGGCTATAATAAGCCATTTTAAAGAACTGAATGAAGTAATACCCTGCTTCCTGAACTGTCATGATTATCTTTCTTTTCTGAAGGAAAAAAGACAGTTTCTTCCACAAATGGTGCTGGGGATACTGGACAGCGATATGCAGAAGAGTGAAACTGGACCACTTTCTTATACCATACACAAAAATAAATCCAAAATGGATGAAAGACCTAAATGTGAGACAGGAAACCATCAAAATCCTGGAGGAGAAAACAGATAACAACCTCAGCCATAGCAACTTCTTATTGGACATGTCTCAGGAAGCAAGGAACAAAAAGCGAAAAATGAACTATTGGGACCTCATCAAGATAAAAAGCTTCTGCACAGCAAAGGAAACAATTGACAAAACTAAAGTCCAACTGATGGAATGGAAAAAGATACTTGCAAATGACCTATCAGATAAAGGGTTAGTATCCAAAATCTATAAAGAACTTCTCAAACTCAACACCTAAAAAACAATAATCCAGTTAAGAAATGGGCAAAAGACATAAATAGACACTTTTCTAAAGAAGACATCCAGGTGGCTAACAGATACATGAAAAGATGATCAATATCATTCATCATCAGGAAAATAAAAATCAAAACAACAAGGAGATACCACCTTACACCTGTCAGAATGGCTAAAGTTTAACAACCTGGGAAACAACAGATGTTGGTGAGGATGTGGAGAAGGAGGAACTTTCTTGTCCTGTTGGTGGGAATGCAAACTGGTGCAGCCACTCTGGAAAACAGTAGGAGATTCCACAAAAAAATAAAAATAGAATTACAACACAGCAATTGCACTACTAGGTATTTATTCAAAGAATACAAAAATGCTGATTCAAAGGGGCACATGCACCCCAATGTTTATAGCAGCACTATCAACAATAGCCAAATTATGGAAAGAACGCAAATATCTATCAACTGATGAATGGATAAAGAAGGTGTGGCATATATATAAAATGGAATACAGCTCGGTGATCAAAAAACTGAAATCTTGCCATTTGCAACAATGTGGATGGAACTAAAGTGTATCATGCTAAACGAAATAAGTCAGGCAGAGAAAGACAAATATCATATGATTTCACTCATGTGTAATTTAAGAAACACGACTGATGAACATAGGGGAAGGGAAGGAAAAATAACATAAAAACAGAGAAGGAGACAAACCACAAGAGACTCTTAAATCCGGAGAACAAACTGCTGTCAGGGTGTTGAATGGGGGGATTGGCTAAATAGGTAATGGCCATTAAAAAGAGCACTTGTTGGGATGAGCACTGGGTGTTATATGTAAGTGATGAGTCGTTGGGTTCTACTCCTGAAACAAATTCTAGACTATATATTAACTAACTTGAATTTGAATAAATAAATTTAAATTTAAAAATAAAAGAAATGTAGCCAGGTATCTTTACTATGGGAATTTAAGCATAAAAGGGAGGGAGCACTGAAAAATACTAACATTTTCTCAGCAGCTGGCAAATGGATAAATTGGCTATATTCTAAGGCCTTTCTGAAAGTATTTTCTCCAAGGAAAAGTTAGATAGACTACAATTAAGTTAGCAACTTAGTGTAGAATTTCATGATTAAAAGACAAGACCTTAGAGATCACCTGTTCAAGTAGTTTTACAAATTCTAGAACCCCAGTGGAACCCCAATATAGGAACCAGTTGTAAGAGGAGCTACTTTTGTTGAAATGTGGGGCTATGCCAACTCCTTTCCACCATGTTGACTGTTGAGACTGTCTCTGACCTCCTAGATAATCCTGGTCCTTCTGGTTCCTGATGTGGGGTGACATGGCCTGAGTTCCATTTCTAAATGAAAACCTGGGACTCTTGACACTCACCCAATGGTCTTTCTACTAAACCAATGTTTTCCAGACCTCTTGTAGATCCCGAGGACAAAGCAGGTAGGTTTCTGTCTCTGACAGAGGAGAGTAGTACTGGAAGGGGGAGATGAAGCAAGGATCGGGGTCCTTGATCCCATCTGACCAGAGCAGCTCCACTTTTACATTTTTATATAATGTAGTTAATTTTTATATTTAGGGGAAAAGCATTGCATTACCAAAAAAAGAAGAGGAAGGAAGGAAGGAAGGAAGGAAAGAAGGCAGGCTACCACAGGACTATCTTTCTTCACTTGATTTTCTTTTTTCTAAATAGTCTAATCTTAAAGTGACCAGATCTTTTTATCTTATATTTTAGAGGTGAAGATAGAGAGATATACACAAACACACAGAAAAGCATTTTAGAAAAAAAATCGCAAAGCAATGGAAGCTGGATGGTGAAGCAAAATTCCTGACTAGAAAGTGAATGCTTAGCAACGAGGACCACAATGTTTCTGGCCTGGCCACATGAATTGATTTTCTTTTTTAAAACTCTGATAATAGCTGGAGACTATCCTGTGGTCTGGATTAGTGATTCCCTGTGTGTCTTTGTGAGGTTATTTTGTTTGATAGGCAGCAGTCAACTTGCCTTTACTTCACCTCTATGTTGAGAGGGCACTTTGGATCACTTGCCAAGTCTTTTTGGACCAGCACAGAATGGTGTACCACAAGTTGTGGACAGCTGTTCCGGAAAGCAGAAGTCTATAACCAACAGCTTTCTTAAATGGAGAAGGATGGGCTGCTGATTGGCAGAAAAGACTCTGATTACATAGTTCAAAGATCCAGTGCAAAGAAATAGATGTTGAAATGATTTACAGGGAGTGGGTAAGCCTGAGGTGTTCAGCTATGAGATACAAAGGAAAACATGCCCTCACCACTCTGATGGGAAAACAATGTTTTATGTCTTTAGACTCCATTCCAAATAAAATCACTGGTCATTTTCCTATGGAAAGAACGGATAGCCTGACATCTTACTATACTTGGAAAACAAATACCATGAAAGCAACAGTGATACTACAGTACAAAGATGTATGTTATTCCTGTTGACCTCTAATGACTATGATAAAAATTTTTTCAAACCTGTAAATTTGGAGAATCTAGTCAAGTAGAAGAATTTTAAAAGGGTAATAGTAAACATTAGTAAACTAAAAATGTTTGGTTAGGTTTGCATATAGGATATCATGCCAGTGAAAGTTCCTTGTCTGTGTGACTACCTTGCATGTTTACTTATATGTTTGATAACTTGACTGTCCATCTGATTTAACAGAAAAAAGTTTGCACCCGTTTAGACCTCATAACTGTTTAAATATACTCAGGAATCCCAAGGAATGACCATCCTAAGCCATCCAGAAAGTAGTCTTTATTTTGAACAGCTTTTGAGACAGAATGGAAAATAGTTATGAAAATGAAATTTTCTCCATTTCCTATATTCCTGTTTATCTTTTTGCCAGGCAGTCTTCTCTAGCCCAACATTCAGCAGGACCTCTGATCTTTCCTTCTCCTAGGGTGTTCTGGGGGGCATCCCTCAGGTTTGCCAGCAGATGTACATCCCGAGGTGCCTGGGGAGCTCCATTTCCTCCTGCATTGTGCAAAGTTGCTGCCCTTCAATCGTTTGGCTCCTTGGCTCGCTTTGTGTGTGGGGGTGTGTTTTTCCTGTTTTCTAACTTGCATTTTGTTTGGTGGGGTGGGAATATCTTTGTCCAGATGGTCCCCATCCCAGGACATTTTGTAGAGTATCTGTGAGCCAGAAACCACCGGGGATTTTTTTTTTCTTTTGACTCAAGAAGGTCCCTCAGTCTGCTTCATGTTGCCAATTCTTCTTGTAAATCTCAAGGCATGTTCCTTTTGCAAAACAGTTCTCTGAAAACACACACACACACACACACACACAGTTTTATTAGTTAAAAAATTAGTCTGTGGCAAATTCTTGCTAAAAAGGGATAAATTCTATCTCTTCAAAGAGGCTGGCAGACCTTTCCTGTTCATGATTTTGCTTTTTAAGCAAAACCATTGACCCCCTAGAAATGCTCTTGTAGCACATGCCCTGCATGGACACCCTAAAGAAGCTGATCCCCAAGACACAATGTCAGCCTAACCACCTCTCACCATCCCATCCCAGAACAAACCTGAATCCTTTTGAAACAAATCACGTGGAATAAGCCAGATTGCAAATGAAAGCCGTACGGTCCATTGGAGGCAGCATAATTTGTGTTTATTATGCTCTTTCAAGCGATGCTGTATTCCCCTTTGTCTCATTTTCTTGTTGCACAGTAGACATCTGCTCATGACTGAAATGCCTTGGAAGAACTTGATCCCTTTGGGCTTGAGGAGGTAAGGGTGGAACAGGGGCAACTTCATCTAAATATTGCTTATAAACCTCACTCTTACAGCCTTTTGCAGAACAATCTTTTTCTCCCCTTCTTTAGCATACCACACCCCCTCCCCATTGTCTTCCTGTGTGCAGGATCCATCTATGTAAAGGATGTTGTGTTGGATGACTACTCCTGATGAGGGCTTTTAAACGCTTTAACATGTGGCATCATTGTTATAGCTGTCATTGCTGTCTTGGAATTTATTCTCAGCTCTGAGAAAGGCTTTTAGCCATGTGTCAGGCAGCACGTCAGCAGAAATTGCCAACAAGCACGATTTATATTCAGCCTTTTGGGGCCAAGAGAGTACTGCCTCAGGCTGCTTCAGATCTGAAAGAGGCTAGAACCACACCTTGGCAGTCTATGACCTATGTCTGCCCTTGGTCAGGCAAATCATTTTATTTATAGAATTACAGACATTTTCAGGGGCATATTCCTAAATCTGCTTTCCCTGACTGAAGATAAGAAAGTGGCATGGCTCTCTTACTCCATTGCCTATTTTGTCCCATGTTTGCAATTACCTTACCCTCCAGAATACAAGGGCATTAAGGAAAAGGTCAATCTCATTCTAGTTGCTCAACTCTAACTTAAAGTGAGACAGAATTGCTAAGATCTGTCTATAGGGATATTTATTGCAAGATAGTTTATAAATAGGGAACTGGATTAAGAAACATGGTGCATCTCATTCAGTGCAATGGTTCTTCTTCTTCAATGGTATACTCCACAGGCATTAAACAGATTCTTAATTCCATATTAATGAAAATTTGATAAGCAAAAAAGCAAATTACCAACCTAAATGTTCATCCACTGATGAATGGACAATAAAATGTGGTATATCCATACAATGGAATATTGGTTGGCCTAAAAAAGGAATAAAGTACTGATACTGATACATGTTACAACGTGGATAAACCTGGGAAACATTATGTTAAGTGGAAAGAGACAGGCACAAAAGACCACATGCTATATTATTCCATTTATGTGAAATGTTCATAATAGACACATAGACAGAGACAGACAATAGTGGTTTATAGGACCTAGACAGAGGAGGGAATTGGGAATGCTAATGAATATTGTTTCTTTTTGGAGTGGTAGAAATTTTCTGCAATTAGATGGTTGCAACTCTAAATATGCTAAGAAAAACTATATTGTACACTTTAAAAGGGATGTTACACTATGTGAATTACATCGTAATAAAACTGTTATTAAATAAAGGCTAAACAAAAAAGAAAAAGAGCAAATTACCTAACTCCATGCACTTATGATTTTATTTTTGTAAAAAAAGATATTGCATATATTAATATATTTATTTAAATGTATATATTAGTATATATTAATTAAAATTAAATATATTAACTATATATTAACACATATATATTAAATATATGTAAATATACAAATATACAAATATATTAAATATATTAACTATATATTAATACATATACACATTTTTAAAAACTAGAATAATACAGTTACCACTATGGATGAAATTATAAGAATTTTGCATTTTCCAATTTTTTGTACTTTATTTTTTCTAATTACAAAAACTATGCTGGTTAGTTTTATAAAACTTTGAAGATGTCTAAAACTTTTAGACATACTTTAAAATGTTTCTCTTTTTCTTAAAGAGACACTGTGGGCCTAGAAATTGAGCACCAAATGGGAACCTTAAAATATGGTACTATGTGCCAGAAAAAGTTAATTTCCTGTTCCTCTACTTCCATTTTCTCCCACTCAGAAAATAGTATCTCATAAAGCACATTGTTTTGAGTTTATGACAGAGATAACGGGGAGAAGAAAGTAATTTAACATTTATTGAGGGAACCTCGTTGCCAGGAAAGAGCACTACATTGTCAGCCGCATGAACAAATGTTCTCTATGACTGGAGTTGGTTACATTCAACACTTTCATTCCATTCTATCAGAGAGAATGTAATCAAATAGTCATACCTAGCTGCAAGAAAGGCTGGAAAACAGTTTCTAACTGGTTGGTCATGGACCTTTCAAGAAGTATGATAGTTTAGAAGGGAAGAGTGTATTTTGGAAGAAACTATCAGACTTCCATACCAATTGTTCAGAGATTATTTTTCAAATGTAGCAAAACTGTATTTATACATGAAGAAAAATATCTTGAGCCAAAGAAAAATTCTGAATTACTATGGGAGGTAGTATAATTATTGGAGCTGTTTAAAAATATGTAAACACCCTTTGATTTGGTGGTTGATGGATATTCATCTGCCTATAGGCACGTTGCTAAGTTAAATGACCCATAGAAGTAATTTTGAGCTGCGTGATCATTAATATGCTTGATCTTTGTTCTTTTTTATTAAAAATTTTTTAATGTGTATTTATTTTTGAGAGAAAGGAAGACAAAGCGTGAGCAGGGGAAGGGGGAGAGAGAGAGAGACAGAGAGACAGACAGAATCTGAAGCAGGCTCTAGGCTCTGAGTTGTCAGTATGAAGCCCAATGCAGGGCTCAGACTCATGGACTGCGAGATCATGACCTGAGCTGAAGTTAGATGCTTAACTGACAGAGCCACCCAGGTACCCTGTGTTCTTTTTTAAATTTTAAACAGAGATGATTCTTTGTAAGCAAATGATATGCTTGTTTATCTTTGAATCTAATTTTTCACCACATCAAGTGGTGTCACATCAGGGTGGCTTTTCTATACAAAGAACTCATTATGTTAACTTAAATACTGTTATAATTCCTGTATTAACATAATACTAGTCGTTGTAATGAATAAATTCTCAAATTTCAGTATCTTAATGGAATAAAATTTAGTTCTTGTTCAAGCAATAGTGTAATATGAATGTTCAAATAAGCAGGTTCCAATGTGGTGAGCCAGGGACCCAGGCTCCTTCCTTCCTTTGATTCTATCATCTTTTAGATGTCTGTAGTCCTTAACTTCTAGCTCTGGTATATGGGGATAAAAAGAACCATTCAGGATATAAAGGGAGGTTTTTATATCCCAAGCCTGGCAGTGGACTACAAAACTTTCACCCTCAGCCCATTGGCCAGACATTAGCCACATGACCACATCTAACTAAAGGGATACTGGGAAATGTAGTCCAGCTTCAGTCTCACTTAGGAAGAAAGAAAAGAGAGTGGGGAACAACTAACCTGTTTCTGTTATCTTTATCTTTATCTCCAAGGAGATAAAGTCTAAACTCTTTATCAAGGACTACAGGGTCATTTACAGTTTGTTCCTGTTTACCTCTAGAGCCTCATCTTGTCTCTTGAACCTATTCCATTTCAAGTCTCTAAATCATAGAGGATGTTGATAGTTCAGGTAATAATACTGTTTGCCGGTAGAACAGTGACTAGCAATTATTCAAATCTTTTGATCTTCTTATCTTTAGTCCCATGAGAGGAACTAGCTTTTATCAACACTTTTCCCACCAAAAAGAAAGACAGAAAGACAGACAGAAAAAGAGAGATAAAGAAAGAAAGAAAGAAAGAAAGAAAGAAAGAAAGGGAGGGAAGGAGGGAGGGAGGGAGGGAGGAAAGTATTGTGGGCACTATTGCTTAACCACTGTTTGATGATATTTGGGATAAGTTTGGGGTTTGTTGTTGTTTTGCCTCCAGTAAATCTTAAAGACTAGGAGATAAGGAGTTTCCACTTAAACACCTGGGAGAATCTGTTAGTTTCCTGAAGGGCTGTCTGGTCTTTATCCTCTTATTTTTCCGGGTGGAGAATGGTTTAACTGGAGTTACCTAAGATACTGGTCCCCAAACATTCATGTACTTAAGAATCACTTGGGTAGTTTGTGAAAAAGGTAACTTCAGGATCCCATCAGGGAATCTGATTCAATAAGACTGGTGTAGCATCAAAGAATGCATATTTTTATGTTTCTAATGTAATGGTCCATGGAGTGTGGTCTGAGAAATATTAAACTGACAGGTTAGAGAGTATAGAATAGCGGACAAGAACACTACTCAGATAAATCAGCTGTATAACTGAGTAGTTAGTTCTGCAGTCTGGGGCAATTTTATTAAACTGTGTGAGTGGCTGGATGGGGACCAGCGAAAAGCTACTAGAAGCTCCTATTAATGCTGCACTTGCTTTGATTCTAGAGTGCCCTTCCAACTCCTTCAGTCATCTTACCCCACTGGATTCCCACTCTAGCCAGCTACAGTATGTTTCTCAAGAAGGGGTAATGCCTTCATTCACGAGGCCTGAGAAATTGGCTTTTAGGACCAGGAAAGAGTATAGGCTCAGGGAAGGAAGGAGTCAGAAGTGTAGTCATTTTCTTAAAATTTCCCTTTCAAACCAAGTCCTTAGCTATCTGCAGATAGGAGCCACTGGTGTGATATAGCTGCTAAAAATCCAGCACAATCATGAACTGCGCTAAAGAGATGTTAGAATTCATATAAGCAAAGGGGAAGATTCTATTCCACTCTCTGGTGGCCGCAGCATATCTGCAATTGTATTCCCTTATGGAAGCTAACTCTCCACCTAAACAAGAGCTTTGACAATCTGGAGCACATCCAGAGGCAAGTGAACAAAATGGTATGAGGTCTGGGACCAAGTCCCATGAGAAAGCATTCAGTCAAACTGGGAAGTTTCATTTTTCTGAAGAGAAAACCTGGTGGTAGTTCAGGGTGATGGTTCAAGGACACAATGATTAATTTAAAATGCTCCAAGAGACAAAAAGTGTAAGAAGATTTAGATTTGTTATTTGATGCCTTCTAGAGTAGAATGAGGACAGGGTAGGAGACAGATTAGGATGAAAGATGTTTCCAACCCCAGAAATGTTCAGTTGTGGGAAAAGTAGAGGCTGGTGACCAGTTCCAGAGGTGTTGTGAACAGCCTTTCTCTTTCAGGATTTATTTATATTATACAACCTAAGGTCCCACACCTCACTATAAGATTCTATGTTTGGCCTGAGGGGCCGTGTAACTTCGTGGGATGCACCATGGTATTTCTCTTCCTGCTTATGCTGTTGAAATGTGTCAGGTGACTTTGGATACCCAGGATTGTGTGTTTTCATCTATTCTATGGAAACAGTGCTATAAAAACCCAATTTACATGATGCTTGTGAGAGCAAACTTACAAATGACAGTGGCTTTCCTAAAGCATAACTTTCCCCATCTGAATTTGTTTGGTGGTCTTTGAGAGTAACAGGATGATGTTATCCTCAATTCTCTGCTCATCTCCAGCAGTGGAGAGAGAATATTGTTCTTGGCTTCTGTCTTTAGGAAGGATAGGAGAATTAAGAATTGGGAAAAGTTTTGATGGTATTATGAAAGAAAGAAAATGAGAAAGAAGAATGTTGGTGTAAGCTTTCTTTTATAAAGTTCCTGAGGCAGATACACATAAGAAACAATACAGATAGGATATAAAGGCACCACTTTTTAAATAAACTGGTAAAATCAACACAAAGCAGTAAAAGTTGAGTTAGTATGATATAAATTTGGGGTGAGGTTTTGATGGTATTAAAATGTATTAAAGTCATGGGATATAAAAATACAGGAATTTTGCCTTGGTCACCTATACTGTAGGAAGTTTCCCAGAAAGCTCCACCAATGAGCAAAAATGACAAATATGAAACTAAGTTTTACTTTGCTAGTGTCTGGATGAATATCCCTTTTACAGACGTAAGACTTTCTACTGAAAGCTGTGTTGGCATAGACGGCCAGCCAAAGATCCTGAAGAGCTCTTCTACAAGCTCCAAAATTTTGTATCCTAATCCCTTTTGACAAACCAATAGATACAGAGACATGTGGAGCATTACATGCACTTATGATCATATTTGAGGAGAGAGAAGAATCCGGACCTCGGGATATCTTAGCACAGCTTACCCCATGACCTTGGGCAAGAGAAAAAAGTATCACAAAGGAAAGCAAGATAATCTGTGTGCTCAGGTGAGGGTCCATTACTCATTCAGGAGAACAGAAGCTGCAAACAGTGAAAGAAAGCCATGCATAATTGGGTGACCTTCAAATGGATAGTGATTCCACCCACTGAACCATGTCTCTACCATTGCCAGCTGGGACCTTGTTCAGAGGAATGAGAATGCCATAGTTCAGAGGACATAAGAGGAGGAAAAGCATCAAGACAACCAGTTCCCAAGTAGATCTTGGCCTATTCAGTAAAACCCACCTCATGGGGAGAGTGGCAAAGCATAAAATAGGCCTAAGGTAAATCCTGGCTTGCTTTCCTGGCCATTTAGCCACATGGAAATGGGACACAGACAGCAAGATGGCCAGGTTTCTGGGGAGATCTGGCTCAGCTCACTAGCCTGGCCATATAACATGTTAATGGCAGAGGCCAGAGCAAGGTGACCAAATCAGTTCAAGTCTTAACTACCCAAAGGCATGGAAGCTGGAAGCAGAAAAAATTATTTCTTTGGTGGGATATTTAATGCACAATGGTCCTATTCAATGTGGTTTTGTCAGCAACCTGAATCTGCCCAGCAATATTACCAATCCTTTCTCTTGGTTTGTGAGTTGGGGTGAGGGTGGGCAGGGAGGGCTTAAGATCTTTCCATTCCCCCAAAATATTCATGCTACATGGAATGGGATAATTTCTAAAATGACTCTTAGTTCCTCAACGATGCAAGAAAATTTGACTTTCAGGCTGTTGGGAACCTATGGTTGTTATCTTTGGTCTTGAGAGCCTCATTCTTATGTTATAGAAACATGAAACATCTCCAGGAGAGGTCAGCCTAGATTCTCACTATAAGAAACAGAAGAGCAGTGTGGTATAGTGTTAGGAGCCTATACTCTGGAGTTTGACTTTCTGAACTCATATCTCAATTCTGTCCCTCCCTACTTCTTTAAAAAAAATGTTTATTTGTTTTGAGAGGGGTGGGTAGGGACAGAGAGAGAGGAGAGAGAATCCCAAGCAAGCTCCATGCTGCCAGTGCAGAGCCTGACTTGGGGCTTGAACTCAGGAACCATGAGATCATGACCTAAGCAGAAACCACGAGTTGGACGCTCAACCAACTGAGCCACCCAGGAGCCCTGCCCCTCCCTACTTCTAAATATCACTGTCCTCATCTGTAAAATGGGATGATGACATTAGTAAAAATGTCAAAGGGAAGAATATATACAAAACATCAGACTCAAAAAGTTAACTGGTTTTGTTTTCAGGGAAAAATGATCATATTGGCAAAGAATGATCCTCCAGGTTTATCAAATATAGATAGCCCCCTTCCTCTAAGGAGATGAAAATGCATTCCTAGTGGTAATACTAGTTGTCTTCATGATAACATGGGGATTTGAAATGATTTGAGATAAATGGAAACTTTTGGAACTCACAACTAAGCCCTGTGTGTATTCTCAATATGAAATACATTGATTTTTGGTAACATGCTTGAGGTGATTAGAGCAGTGCCCTATGGTTAGCACCCAGAAGTTCTGCCGTCTCTTCCCATGTACCACCCATGATAGCTGGTCTGGTCTTTGGGCCCCAGAGAGAACTTGTAGTTTTTTTAACAGCACTGTCTGAACTATGGGGCTGAAATGTGGGTGATCTTGCTGTCACATTGGGCTACAGAGCCAGAAGGAAAGAAGAGAGGGAGACAAGCTGCAGCTGGCTCTGGGTGCATGCTCTTGTCTTGAGGGGGTTGGTCCTTGAGTTTCTCTAGAGTCTGTAATAAACTTTATGTCTCCTATTTCTTGTGACTGCACTTGAGGTTATCCATTCTGAATTCCAGAAACAAACAGGCCCAATTCTAGGAATTCTGGCATTTAGAATCACAGGATGTTACATTTTTCAGAGATTATAGATCATCTTCTTTAGCCTCTTCAGTTTGCAGATCACAAAACTGAGTCCCAGGAAGTTCAAGTAACTTTTCAAAGGTCAGAGAGCTAGTTACTGGAATAACTCAGATTATAGTGTATGTTGTATAACACAGAGGCTAAGATTCATTACGAACACAGTTTCTGGAGCCAGCCCGCCTGCATACAAGTTACCAGGAACAGCTCTTCCTCAAATAAGAAATGTAAGAAAGTTAACTAACTCCTTTATTCCTCAGTTTCCTCACATGTGACTGAGGGTGGTACTCACTTCATAGGTTGTCGTGACGCTTAAATCAGGTAAAGTATGTAATATACTTTTAGAACAATGCCTGACATTTGGTAAAACACTTAATAATTTAACTCATTACCATTAATTTTAGATCACAGTAATTTCAGTCTGGGCACAGGATTTTAGGCAACCGTAGATAGTTGGTAATTCCTTCTATGTAAAGACACTTCCTGACTCTTCTTAATAGTTTTCATCCCCTCCACTGACAACATCCTAGACTCAGCCCCCTTATCTCTCACCTAGATTACTACAGGAACTCTCTCATTGGCTCTACTCTTCCTTTAATTGGTGCATAACAAACTACACTGAAATGTTTGTTCACAGTTTTGTGGGTCAGGAATTCAGAATTGTTCAGCTTGATGGCTTGTCTCTACTCCTTGTGTTGTCACCTGGGACAGCTTGACTGAAGCTGGGGAATGTGCTTTCAAGATGGTTCATTCATATAGCTGGAATGTGGGTGCTGGTTCTTGGCTATAAGCCTATCCAGGGCTATCATCTGGGGGCTTCACTTCCTCTCCAAAATAGCTTTTACTTGAGGCTACCCGAGTTTTCCACATCATGGTGGCTGGGTTACATGAATGAGTATTCCAAGACACTGGAAGTAGAAGCTGCCAGCTTCTGAATGCCTTGGTTCTGACAACTGGCAAAGCACCACTTTCATTACATCCTATTAGTTCAAATAATCACAGAGCCAGCCCAGTTGCAAGGGGAGGAAAAAATAGATCCCACCCTTTAATGGGAGGAGTGTCAAAAAATATGTAACTGTCTTTTAATATTCTATGTCCTTCTATGATCAGTTATTTTCAGAGTATCACAAGCCACCTTTAAAACATATAAATCAAATAATGTCACTCTCCATTGCTTTATAACTCTTACAAGTTAAAGGGGGGGGGCAGAGAAAGAGGGATAGAGAGAATCCCAAACAGGCTCCGCAGTGTCAGCACAGAGTCCAGTGGAGAGCTTGATCTCACAAACCATGAGATCATGACCTGAGCTGAAATCAAGAGTCAGACACTCAACCAACTTAGTTGAATTTCAAACATCATTTCCTTTGTCACCTCTCTTTCTTTCTTCTTTCTTTCTTTCTTTCTTTCTTTCTTTATTTCTTTCTTATAGTTTATTTATTTATTTTGAGAGAGAGAGAGAGAGAGTGCTTGTCTGGGGGGGAGGGGCAGAGAGAGAGGGAGAGAGAGAGAATCCCAAGCAGCCTGAACTGTCAGCCTGTCAGTGCAAGTCTGTCACAGGGCTTGATCTCACGAACTGTGAGATCATGACCTGAGCTGAAATCAAGAATTATATGCTTAACTGACTGAGCTACCCAGGCAAACCTCCTTTGTTACCTTTTCAATTTGTATTCTCTGACACCCTATCTAAAACAGTACCATGTTAGTTTCTACACCTTTGCCCTGAATTATTTTTCTTTATGCACTTATCATTGCCTGACATATTTTTTCTATTAATTTATCCAACTCAGCCTCCTGAGTGAGGCTCAGTTGGAGTCCATGAGGGCAGGGACTTTAGTCAGTCTCCTACCTCCATTGCCTGCAACAGTGTCTATCAAAGAGCAATGCTCTATAAATATTTGTTGAATTAATGAATTGTACATTTTGCATTGTTTTCTTTGCCAGAAAAAAAAAAACATTTCCATTTTTGTGTACTTGACTTTCTGCCATACTTTCCCTCTTTCCCTGGAGAGGGAGTAGCCTTTGTGTCAGTCAAGTTTATTTACCTATGCAATAAAAGGAAGAGAAGCAAGATGAAAGATACAATGCTTTTGGCAGGGGAAAGGGTTGAAAATCAGTTGGCTAATATTAATGACAAGTCTCACTATTGACTTAGGTATTTAGGCCATGTGTATGTAATAAGAAACAAATGATACAATCTGTGCTCTCAAACAGTTTAGAATTAGGGAAATGTCAATGTGATGATGACTCAAGGATGGCAGAAAGTCTAAATGGAATTATCAATGGCACTGAAATTAGACAAACTTGGATGCCTTTCTCTAGGCATGTGACATAATAATCAACTTGCTTAACTTCTTTGAACCTTTTTTTTAATATGTGAAGTATAAATACTAATATTCTCTTAACATTTCTGTGAGAATTAAATGTGTCACTCTATCTATGGTGGAATTAAAACACAACTGCAAATTCTTTCAACTCCTGATTTTGGCTCAGGTCATGATCTCATGGTTCATGAGTTTGAGCCCCTCATCAGGCTCTCCTGTGCGCTCTCTCTCTCTCTCTCTCTCTCAATAAATAAATAAACATTGAGAGAAAAAAAACCACAACTGCAAATTCTTTGTTACTTCTTCCATTGAGAGGTGCAGGTTTATCCCCTTGAATTTGGACGGATTATGTTCACTTGGGCCAGAAGAGTATAGCAGAGGTGATGCCATGTGACCTCCAAAGCTAGGTCATAAATGGCCAGAGTTCCCATACAAGAAGTCTGACTACTACCCTGAGGCCACCATACTAGAGTGGCCACATGTAGGCCTTCTGGTTGAGTCCTAGTTGTTTTTCACCATCCCACTTGGGCAACAGTTATGTGAGTGAAGAAGCCATCTTGAGGGTGGATCCTCCATCTATTCCAGGCCTTAGTTACTGAGTCATTCCCAACCCTGAAAGTTACTTTGGGCAGGGCTCCAAACAAGATGAACGGGGACGAACTGTCCCCACCATGTCTTTTCCCAGTCTCTGACACACAGCATTCATGAGCATGATAAAATGGCAGCTGTTTCAAGTCACTATGCTTTGGGATGGCATGTTATACAGTGGGAGATAATTGCAACAGAATGGACACCATCCAACACAGTCTTTTGTATAAAGTAGGTGATGTGACCATGTCCTTCTAAATTTAATTCTTCTAAATTTAATTCGATGTTAGAGAACAGGGACATGGCTGAGGGCTTTGTGGTGTGATGGGTTTTGAGTTAGGTCTTATAGGTAGGGCAAGATTTCAATAGGGAGATAAAAGGGTGTCACAGAAAGACATTCCAAGCAGGGACATAGGTGGGAGGAAGCGTTGATTATGGCCAGAGACTTAGAGTAAGTCTTCAGATGACTCACTGCTAGAAATATGCAGTGGTCAGCCCCAGCTCCTCAGACAGGAGATAAAACTGCTCAGAAGGAGGCTTCTTCAGTGGTGACCTCCTTCATTTTATGCTGATAA
Source organism: Prionailurus bengalensis (assembly GCF_016509475.1). NCBI lineage: Eukaryota > Metazoa > Chordata > Mammalia > Carnivora > Felidae > Prionailurus > Prionailurus bengalensis. The sequence goes on along the minus strand of NC_057345.1, from coordinate 139,215,070 downwards.
GTGAAATGCGGTGGTGAGATCTTCTCACCAGGGCCCAGCCCTCCAGGCCTTGTCCTCACCAGAAGTTAAGTCATAAATTGGAGGGATGCTGGGGTCCTCACACTGTTCCCTTGCTTCTGGCTTGATGAATTCTCTGTGCCTGCTTCTCTCTGCTCTTTTCTCTGGTCTAAACCTCAGCATTTCTTCTTACCCCACTTGCCCCATTCTCATTCTCTTTGCTTACTGCTTGAGACTCTGTCTCTCCAATAGCCCAGACTTTCTCTCAACTATTTCCTCTGTAGGAGTAGAAATAAAAATGCAATTTTGTGACTTTCATACTTCAATGAAACATGGATATCTTTTATTATTATTATTATTATTATTATTTTAAATGTTTACTTATTTTTGAGAGAAAGAGAGAGAGCATGAGCAAGGGAGGAGCAGAGAGAGACAGAGACACAGAATTGGAAGCAGGCTACAGGTTCTGAGCTGTCAGCACAGAGCCCCAATGCAGGGCTCAAACTCACAAGCTGTGAAATCATGACCTGAGCTGAACTTGGACGCTCGACTGAGCCACCCAGGTGCCCCCAAACACGGACATCTTTTAATTAGGGGGTGTCTCTGAGTGTGTGTTTGTACTTGCCATTCATGCTCACCTTTTCTTTTTTTTTTCAGGAGGGATTTATAGTAAAAACAGTGTATTAGACTACAGTCTTTTCAGGAGTGAGGACCATGCCTTTTAGGTAAATTATGTATCTTATATAGGATAGCTGTCAAGTGTACTTGCACTGAATAAATAATGGGATACCATGGAAGAATTTTCAATTCTTAGTGTACAGGAAATCCTTTTCACTTCAGTGGTACAGCAGAGTTGCTGGAAGAACTGTCACCACCATATTATGCTTGAGTCTGAGAGTGGTTTCAAGTACCCCAACCTTCTTCCCTTTCCCTACTAAGGTAGAAACAAGAGTCTGAGATCCCCATTGGAACAGAATTCAGCACAACCTGATGGCAGAATTTTTGATCATGGATTGATTAGTATTATTAGTCACTATACTAGATCAATTTCAAGGCTCTCCTCAGCTCACATGGACAAAATTTTCTTACTTCATTTTCCCAACCTGATGGCTTCTATCTAGAAACAGGGCAGAAAGATTTTTCATGGTGTGTTGAATCACTAATATCTCAAAAACTCTTTTTTAAAGATTTTAGTTTTAAGTAATCTCTACACCCAACATGGGGCTTGAAGTTACAACCCCAAGATCAAGAAGTTTCATGCTCTACCAACTGAGCCAGCCAGGTGCCCCCAAATCACAGTAACTCTTATGTTCCAAGAACAAACTACCATGGTGCCACTATAAAACTAACTCTATTTTTCAAAAATACTGCTTCTATAAACTCAGTTGGTCCTTCCCCTACCCTTGGATAAAATCTTGGCTAAGCTTGGAATTCATCTTATTTTCAGATAATAAAATGCTCTGTAGTCAGTTTAGCTAGAAAAAACAAACAAACAAACAAACAAACTAGACTCAGTTCCTTTTTTTAGTCTTGGTTTAGGATAATGATCAAATGTAGGAACCTCATTCAAAGGTAACCCTTTAGGCCTACATAGGTAGAAAGCTGGTAGTGGGCAAGCAGGCTGGGTGGGAGGTACCTGAGTGGCTTTTTCTACATTCTTCTTTTCAGTGTTGCATTCTTACCCCTTCTCCCCCAGCTTGCCAACAACCGTGGTTTCTGACCCTCATCCCCACAAGTCAGCTTGAAGTTGAGGAATAGCTATGACAGAAAAGGTGGAGGACAGGAGAGGCCTTACATGACTAGGATATTACCAGTTGGTGCTGGAGCCCTGTGGGGTACTTTAGAGGTTTTGGAGCACCTCTCCCCCAACAATGCATCACTGAGGATCTTTTGCCTGCTGTGTTCCCTCACAAGTGAGGTGCATTCTGACTGGTTGTCTATGTTACCTTCTTCAGCTCTAGGCATCTGGTGATCAACAGCACATTTCTGTTGAAGTTTTCTTGCTCTTCTGGAGGGTCCTCATATTAGTATTTTTATTGCCATGAAGTAAATTACTAAAAAAATGAGTGACATAAAATAATGTAAATTTATTATCTCATAGTTCCTGTAGATCAGAAGTCTAGGCATAGCTGAATTGAGTCCACTGCTCAGAGTCTCACTAGGCTGAAATCAAGGTGTTGGCCAGAGTGGTGATCTCAAATGCTGTTAGGGTCCTCTTACAATTTCATATGGTTGTTGGTGACATTTATTTCCTTGCAACTCTAGAACTCACAGAGGCTACATCTTTGAGGCCAGCAGGAGAGTGTCTCTCTGACACTTTGTCATCCTTTAAAGGCTCATCTAATTAGGTCAGGATGACTCAGAACTCTCTCCTTTGATCAACTCAGAGGATTAGTAGCCTAATCCTGGCAGGGATATCCTATCATATTCCTGGGTCTTGCTCATTGGATATGATTATAGAAGGAGAGGAGATTTTACAGGAGTGGACATAGGGAAATGGAATCTTGAAGACTTAGAATTCTGCCCATGATATCTCTCTTGGGAAGGGCCTACAATTCCTCCATGCTCCTCCTCATCTCTCCTGTGGCCCACGTCTGTGATACTCTTTCTGTAGTAATGCAATTATTTTCCAGGTCCAACTCTCTACCCTTCTTCAACGAGCCATTACAGCCAGCTCTGGCTCTTTATATTTCTCATATATGGCCCAGTTTCCATTCACTATGTCACTCAATGTCCATGAGACCTCTAACAAGCTCACCAAGTTATCTCCTGAATTCTCTCTCATTAGTACCGAGGTGAAGGTAGAAATTTCCAACCTTTCATTCTCCCAGTCTTATCAAATGATTTCTTTAGATGCCCATGAGTGGCTGAGGGGACAGGGTCAGAAAACAATTTGGGAACTTCTCCTTTGTAAATCCTGTTCAGGTTGTTTGGTATCTCACTTTGAAAGTTGGGAATAATTGGCACCCCTCTAGTGGGCTCGGTTAAAACTAAGACAAAAAGAATTATATAACATTGTGGTATTTGTTTAATATTCCTCATTTTTATTCATTTTTAAATATGTATTACCCTCAAAAAAAAGATACAGAGAGGGAGAAAGGCAAACCACAAGAGACTATTGAATATGGAGAACAAACTAAGGGTGGATGGCGGGGTGGGGGAGAGGGGAAAATTGGTGATGGACATTGAGGAGGGCACTTGTTGGGATGAGCACTCAGTGCTGTATGTAAGCCAATTTGACAATAAATTATATTCATAAAAAATATGTGTTACCCTCCACTAAGTATATAAAGAGGGAAAACTGAGGCTTAGAGGCTAAATATCTTGTTTGGGACCACAGAGTCGATACATAGTGGAACTGCAATTCGAAGCCAGGTTTGACATAGTAGCCCTTGTCTTAGCCACTGTCTGTATAGCCTTCCTAATTTTTTTGTTCCCAACTTTATTTATTTATTTATTTATTTATTTATTTATTTATTTAGAGGGCTAGAGAGAATGAGTGGGAGCAGGGGAAAAGAAAGAGGAGAGAGAGAATCCCAAGCAGGTTCTGCATTGTCAGCACAGAGCCCAAAATGGGGCGAGATCATGACCAGAGCTAAAATCAAGTCAGATGTTTAACGGACTCTGCCACCCAGGTGCCCCACTGTTCCCAACTTTTAATCTCTGAATAAAAACACATGGGTGCATTGGATCAAATTGCCTAGGGATAATTAGACTGCTGAACTTATTATCATGTTGGTTCTATCTCTACCTATTTGTATTATATGTTTATGGACATGTCTCTTGATAAATACTGATACAGTTAGAGCTGCTTCTTTCCTCCAGCTCTGGGAGAAACATCCCCAATGTTTTGATCAATTCATTTCAAACAACTGCAGATCTAGCCCTTTGTTAACTACGAGGGCAAAGAAGGCTTAACAAATTCAGAGTCTGAGAATACAGTTGGGCCATTGGGCATAGGTGACCAAAGGAGTACCTTGTTTACATCTCTGGCAATATCTTTCAGGTGTCTGGTTTATGTGGCAGTCTTAGAGTGGGTCACAAGTAGGAAAGTTGAGAAATTCTATTCCATGCACGAAGAGCTAATTGTGTGCTGTTGATTTCTTTCTATTCCCTGTCATAACCAAAGAGACCACAACTGGATGTGGATATTTATTGCATATATTTCAGAAATGCCTTTTTCTAAGTGTCTGGTCGCCTTATGTTGTAGAGAACACTCACCACCTTGCTACTCAGCTGTGTTTTTGGTCACAGGCAGAGTCAACCCACCAGATAGAGCCAAACCTCAGGACTGCAGGAGACTCAGCCATTCTCTATGCTCAAAATGTGTTTTAGTAACAATAAGCCACCATGAGGCATTTGAAGTGGGCCAGCTCTCCTTGGCTTGGGCCAAGGTGGCAGAGAGCAAAATGATTGCATTTCATGTGGACAGACTTCTGAAGTAACTTTAGCCCAGTGGGGAAGGAAAGTTTGGGAATGGTACCAGAATAAGAATAAAGACCGAATGTGCAGGCAGAAAGGCAGACTTTAATAGATTGTTGGTTGTTTAGCGGGACACTGAGTGCTGTTTCTGAGCTAAAGTTTTGAAATCTTTAGGTCTTTATCAAAGATGTGTTGTTCTTGATTAGCCACACAAACTATTTCTTCTGTAACATATTCACAGTGAAAATTTAATCTCAGGCTGTCTGCCATTGTTATCAAATGGAATATGCTCAGAGAATGGAAATTAATTTCAATAGTTGACTAAATAAAACCCAATTAAGAAGATAAATTTGCTCCCAGGAAAACATGTGCCATACATTCCAGAACAATGCAGAAATGACTTTGGATAGTTTGGCTTTATTCCTATGTTGCCTTCTCCATATTTCTCTTCCCTAATTAAGGAAACAACCCAGAGGAGACTAAGGGGAGAGTGGCTTTCCTTTTTATTAAGCTTTAAAAGGTCATCACAGGCCCATGAATTTAAGTCCATGGAGAGAGGAAAGTGGTGGAGAAACTCTGTGCTTGGATGGGGATTTGTGGTTAGGTGTGATGCAACCAGGAATGAGTGTTGGAAGTTATGTTCTCCAGATGGCTTCGTGTCTCAGACCAGGCCAGAGATATCATGCAATTCCCTTGAGCTGCTTGTGTTAAATATGTCTGGGATAGAAAACACAACTAAATAAGAAACTGTGAAGGAAGAGCCAAGTTCTGGGAAATTCCTTTCCATGCAGCTGGTCTCAGCCCTTTGTAGAGAATTTCACTGGGCTCCCTGGAACAGGATTCCTGGGGAGAGAATGATCACCTAAAGAGAAGTCTTTATTGGGATGCTATTGACAAAAGAAAAGAGAAGAAATCTCACCTTTGCTGAGAATCTACAATGTATCCTGAATGTGATTCACAGATGATTGGATGAGATAAAATATAAAGTTTTTACCCCCATTTTACAGAATGAGGAAAATGAGTCAAGCAGTGGTAAAAGTAAGTTACCCAGGAACTGAGTGGGAAGATTTGAACTGAAGCAAATCTTTCAAATCCCATGGTTTCTCTAATACTATATTGTTGCAATAACATCATTATAAAAATAATAGTTAATATATATTTAGTATTTAATAACTTTCAAAACTTTTCACCCTTACTTCCACAATAAGTAAGGTAGGTATAAATGACATAAGGAGAAATTGAGTGATTTCTCTAAAATCATACATAAATTTGAGATCAGAATCAGAACCAGACCTAAGGGGCCTAATGATTATTTCAGGGAATTGTATTTCAGTTCTTACTTGGGAAATCTGACAATCAGCTAAGTTGTTAGAGTCCTGTGTGGCAATTTCTTGTCTCAGCTCTTACTCAAGCTAGTATAGTATTGTCCTTGAAGGAATGACATGGTGAGCAATTACTGGGCAACCTTGTTCCTTTTTTACAGAAGAGCTATATTTTTCTGGAGTGTCTTTGCCTATTATAGAGCTTCATTCTTGTCATCATGTTATCTGTACAGAAGACAAATTTCTGGTCATAACTGTTGTATCCTGCTGTGTGGACCATAGACTGCCCACAAAGACTCTGACATATATGGTACCTTTGGACACCATGGCAGCTGTGCCCAGTGAGCTGCCCAAAAGGCCAGTAATTGGGTTTTTGGGAACTCATTTTCCTTCTTAGGTCCCAGTGCTACAGGCTGATCCTCTATCTAACACATCGGTCAATCCCTTAAATCCCCTAGGCTCTCATCAGAGTCAGGTTGCTCTGGGCCCTGTGGTGATGGACAGAGATGCCCTTGTTGAACACACCAGCTAAGACACTCTATTCCCTTAACTGGGAAAGGGACCCTAACTAGGAAAGAGCCAATGTTTCATATTGGCTTAGTAACAACAATTGCCTGTCTATTCATCTATCTACAAAGAAAGAGGATTAATTTGTCCTTAGGACTACCTGATTGTAAGAGTATTTGGTCCTTCCCCTTCACTAATCTTATTTCAGTCTGTGACTCCATTTGTTTATGTTCAACTCTTTTGAATAAATATTGTCAAAACTTTTATGGGCAGCTGTCATTGATTTATTGATGTAAAATGATGTAAAATTGTGAGGGACCTTTGAAATTCTTAAAGGCCAACATTTGCATTTCCAGGAAATTTGAAAATAGGTAGGGCAAAGGAAAAGGATTTTGTGCCCAAATTTCTCCTCTGTACTTAGCTTTTCTCTGATTTAATTTGTAAGCAATAACAGCAAAGATGGCTGGTGACTTTGTGTGTTTAGATTAAAAACACTATCACTGTGCTAATAATCACTTGTTGATTGACACAGCAGATTAGGCTGTATTATCATTAAGAATTAATCTTTGCAGGCTTTAAGGTTTATTAAATAGAGAATTTTCTCTTCTGGAAAATATTACTAATAAAACACCCTAGTTCTCTATGATTAAAAAAATCTTAGCCTGGTCAGAAGTGACAATTTTATCTATAACAAGAAGGCGATAATTGGGCCAGGTCACATTTGTTTGTTTATTTTTTATTAATGTGTATTTACTTTTGAGAGAAAGAGAGAGAGAGAGAGAGAGACAGAGAGAGAGAGACAGAGAGAGAGACAGAGGTGTGAGCAGGGGAGGGGCAGAGAGAGAGAGGAGACACAGAATCTAAAGCAAGCTCCAGGTTCTGAGCTGTCAGCACAGAGCCAGACCCAGGGCTCAAATCCATAGACCATGAGATCATGACCTGAGCTGAAGTTGGATGCTTAACCAACTGAGCCACCCAGACACCCCAGCACATTTGTGCTTTTGTGAATAAGAAACAGAAAGATTTAATTCATTAAAGACTGAAGTGCAAGTAAATGTTCTTTGATGATAGGTTTTACAGGGCTTACTGCTGCCCATGGTTCCAAAAGATGATTTAGCAGGAGGTGTAAGAAATGATCTTATATTCTTAAACCTAAACTGTTGGAGAGAGAGGAGAAAGAGAGAGAGAGGTGCAGACAGAGAGACAGATAGACAGACTACACCACTAGTGTATGTGCATGTTAGATTTATCTTCCTTTGTGAGATGTGTTCAGTTTACATTGAAAAATGGGCCATAAGGCAAACCAAGTTTGGGGTTTTGTTGATAGAAATGTGACCAAGAGCTTCCATGTCCCTCTTCTGGAATTTCATCTCTTATAATGTCCTTACTGTGTATCTTGGAAGAGGTCTCTTTCTCTGTGGGTCCCTTCACATTTCGCTATCACCCAGAAGGACAATTTCTTCAGAGTCTGGTTGGGGCAGCAGGGCCAAACCTCCTGATCCTTTTGGGGATTACAAACACCAGATCTTTTGACATCACTGCACCTACCCACTCCTTGTAAAAGTGCTGGGTGGTACTTTTAAAATGAAAGTGAATTAACACCATTTGTTTTCAGACTTTGGAACATTGTAAAACTGGCTAGAATTCATTGCTCCAAAGACACTGGGATGGTAATAACAGCTTACATTGATTGAGTTCTTGCTTATGTGCCTGGCACTGGGCAAAGCAATGTATATCCTTATATCCCCTACAACCCTGTGAGGTAGTCTTGTTACGAGCACTATTGTAGAGAAGATAAAAGCAAGGCAGAAAGAAGTGAGGTCCATCGACAAGGTCACCCAGCAGGTAGTGGTGGTGGTTGTCAAAACTGATGTGGGAATTAAATCCCTTCCTTGACTGAAGTAGGACCAATTCATCCTACTTCAGTCAGGGAAGGGATTTGCTGTATTTGAGGTCTATGGGAGAGGTCATCTCATGGTCTCCTGTGGTAGCTCTTTGGGGGGGTCACCAGATAACATGCTTTTAGGGGTAGTTCTTTTTTGCTAATGGCATTAAGGCTGCTGGGGCCATGCACAGGTACCAAAACCACACTTTTGGAAGGTATGGAAGGTATTGGGCTCATCAAGAAAGTGTTCATCATTTTGTAGTTGTGCTAGATGCAAGGGTATAACCAAATGGTAGGCTGATTCTCAAAAGGTTTTTGGGTAGATGATAATGTATCAATGGAGCGGTCTGACAGTATATTACAAGCCTAGAACTTCCACCTGTTGGGGGGAGCAGCTCCTGTTGGGAGTTCACATTATTTGCTGCAGTCACTCAGGCTTCTTGCCTGATCATATCCCTGGAATGGGGTTGAATTTCCCAGTGGGGTGTTGTGTAGGCTCTTCTGACGTGGAGTGGCACGCACGGAGAGAGTTGTGAGATCAAATAGCACAGAATTGTTCAACCCACTGCAGTCAGAATTTCCTGAGTGCCTACCCTGAACAAAGATGCAGAGCCGGTTACAAAAACAAGGGAGACTTCATCTTTGCCCTGAAAGGGGATAATAACCTACCTTGGGACACACATACCAATAACTCTTTTGCAAAACCAGAAACATCCCATTTCAATTATCAGTCTTGTCTAGCATCTAAGTCATCCTCTGAATGTTGAATTTATAGTTGATGATTCATTAGCTGTGGAGAAAGAGATGGTGCTTATGTGGATACTTTCATTTTTAATCCAGTCATTCGTTTATTTAATCAATGGTGGCTCTTTTCCTCAGAAGTTTGTAGCAGATAAAAATATTAGTGTTATCAGGTAATCACCTGTCTTATGTTCACTTCGCTGTTGTTGCTATTTCAGGCATTTGTTTTTCCAGCCCTTTGGATCCTGTCACTCTCCTGTTTAACACCTTCAAGGTCTGCCACTGTTCTTAGTATAAAGTCCAAGAATGACAATGTAACCACCACCGCCTTGTCTGTGCTCAGTATACTCACCTTCTTTTATTCATCAAATGTGTACATACTGCTTGCTGACCGTGCGCCAGCACTGTTATAAGTGTTTTTACATCAGTTAACGCTTTTAAGCTTCATGCTAATCCTATAGGGCTGTTACTGTGTTCCTCGTTCCCTTTATACCACCGGGGAAACCGTGGCACAGACTGGAGAACTTGCTTAAGGTCAGGCAATGAGTAGGAGCCAGAACATCAGAGGCTGTGTAGCGTGACCCAGCAGCCTGACTCTGGAGTCTGTCCCCCAGCCGCTGCATTTCTCTGTTGCTTTCCAGTGCCTGCCATCCTCTTACTCATTGCAAGGACTTCAAAGATAAGTTCCTTTTGCCAGGAATCCAAGGGCCTGCCTACTCCCATCACCACCATCACCACCCCTTTCTCCTCCCAGTCTGCCTGCCTCTCGCAATCACCCTTTTAGCTGTCCCTTTAAATAGCACTTTTCCCTAACCATTACCCCAAACTGAGTTACTGACCTTATTACTCACTCTGAAAGCACCCTGTATTTTTCTCTTATTGCACAAAGCACATTGGTGGTTAAATGATTATTTGAATAATGAAGATATTTTTCTTTTTCACTAGATTGCTATGCGGGGGTAGGGACCGTGTCTGTCTGTGTCCTCGGCACCTGGCAGAGTACGTAGGCCATGGTAGGCACTAAACTAATATATACCACATTTAAGAAGTTAAATTAATCATCAGACTGGGGACAGAGAAGCAGGGAGACATTGTGAGGTTGTGGAAGCAGATGTCTAGAAGGCAGGAGGTGTGGTGCTGGTCCTGCCTCCCTCACCAATTGGCTGAATGGTGTTGGCCAAGCCCCTTACTCTCCTAGCCTCCCTTTCCTTATTTGTAAATAGGGCCACAAATAGCTGCATATCCATCCTAAAAGGTATTGTGAGGACTGAATGAAAGCGGAGGGGAGGGCTCACAGGCCACTCTGTCTTACCTTTTTGTTGGTTGTCATATTTTTTTTTCACATTTACTGAAATGGTGTATTTGACTCCATTTGCTTTCTGAAGCCCTGTCAAATGAAAGTTACATAAGAAAAATAAATCAAAGAAGTCTGATCAACGCTGTGATTTGTAGGAAATCCCTAGGAGAGAGAAACGTGTGGAACTACACCGTGGTATGCAGTGAGAAAGAGGCCAATGTGGGAGATTCCCTGGCTCAGATGAACTGGAGCCTTCAACAGGCAAACTGTAAGGGAAACAAAGAGGTGATGGTGGTGGTGGTGGTGGTTGTGAGTATAGACTAACATGACTTCAAAGGTATATCAACTTTTTAAATGAGCCAGACAAAATTAGGGCCCAGGGATGCTCATTTGGGTGATAAACCTAACAAGAAAAAAATTGCAAGGAAAGGATTACCATCGAAGTTAGGTTATTGGTTATGCTTTTGGGGAGAAGAGGTCTGGGTAGCTGGCAATATTCTATTTCTTGACCTCCGTGTTGGAACAAGAGTTTTTACCTTATAAGAAGTCATTATACTATATATTTGTTTGTGTAGTTTTTTGTATCTCTTCTTTGGTTTTCGATAAAACGCTTTAAACCTAACAAACTAAAACAATACAAAGAAATAACCCCGCCAACCAACGGATAATAACTACATAGAGCTATAAATATAAAATTAAAGGGATGGTTGGAAACTCACAAACATCAATTAACTATGTACACTGGGGGTGATCTCAATCAGGAGTGGGCAAACTTTGGGAAAGGGCAAGATAATACATATTTTAGGCTTTGTGGGCCATAAGGTCTCTGTCTCAACTATTCAACTCTGCCATTGTAGGCAACAGCAGCCAGAGATAATATGTAAACAAATGGGCAGGGCTGTGTTCCAACAAAAGCTAATTTATAAAAACAGTCTGAGGACTGGGTTTGGCCTAAGGGTGCTGGTTTCCTGACCCCTAATTAAAAATTTTAAACCTGGATGTTGTCTGGCATGTCTTCCCAGTGTCTACAAGATGAAAACCAGCCCAGCCTATAATCCAAAACTTCCCTCAAAGTAGCTACTAGAGGGACCTACCTACTAATTCTAATGCTGCTTTATCTTTCAAAATGCTTTGAAAGTGTTATCTTTTGGAATTCCCTTCAGAGATGAGGTGGTAGTGCTGGTGTGTCTGTGCCTTTTAATTTGAATATGAATTTTGGAAATACCTGTACTAGGCATTCAGAGCCAAAGCCGATGAATATGATGAGTGATCAAACAAGGTCATGGTGTTTTCCCTCAAAAACGTTTTCAGGGAAAGCTCATTGCAAGCTAGAGCCCCATAATAGGCTACTGTTCTTTCCCTTGTGTGGAGCACACCTTCAAATCTTTCAAATAGTTTTTTGTTAAATTTGATGGAACATCTGGCTTTAAGGATGTGTTTTCCTTCCGATAATGCCACCAATATCAGAGAAACAAGTTCGACATCATCTGTATTGGTGATTTGGGTATATATATTTTTGTTGCCGTTGTTTTATTTTGAATGATTCTTAAGGCTTTCTACTGGAATCCTTCATGGTGTATGTTCTAGTCATGCTGCAAACTTCATGTTTCATCACTAGTGGCAGCTCTTAAAAACAGGGTGTTGTTTGTTATTAATTTTCCCTGATTGATAAAAACACCTGCTGTCATCTCTGAGTAGTCCTAGTAATACGCAGTACAATCTTTGCAACAGCTTGACTAATTTTTCCCTACAGTGAACCTATTGCTTTATTTACTCAAACCTAGTGAGCCCAGATTCTTGTGTTCGGCCCCTTACTTGAATGACCCCAAATCTCTTACCTTTTAGCCATTTTTCATAAGTCCTATGTACAGATAACTTAGATCAATACCATGTACATCTTCTCTGTAAAAATCTCTTTCACTTGATATTACTTTATCCTCATGACATTTTTGGGGGGATAATTCCTACTGGCTCACTTGAAGATTTATTTAACTTCACCTTGTATTTGACATTACTGGTTTTCATTTAAAAATCCACCATATGCAAGCTTATATACTAGAGCTATTCTGCCAGGCAGCTATGCATTACTTTGAGGGGATCTCTGAGCTGAAACAAGTCGCAACATATCCTTGCAGTGATTTCTGCCTCTTGGCTTTCAGACACCTTGTGAAATAAACATTCTCACTACTTCAGAGTCCTGTCTTAACTCCTGCATCATGATAGTTGGAAGGAACTTGACATGATTAGCCTTTCATGTGGAAAGTGATTGGATTTATTCTGTAAACCAGAGTTTATGGGTGGAAGTTATAGCAGCTAAATTCTTGAGTTCTGATGGGGCAGGGACAATACTTGTCTGACTCATCATTTGTACTAGATTGATTACAAGAAGGATCACAGTTGTTTATGACTTTCTGTTTCCATACCCTTTGTAATGTGACTTTTTAGCTCCTCCCATCAAGACATAGATTCTATCATCTCATCTTCTATTTTTGAGCTGGATGTGTCATTTCTTTGGCTAATAACGGGCAGTGGGAGGGGTGGTGTGTAACTTCTGGGACTAGACCTTCACAAGCATTGCATGCTTCTCTTTGCTCTCTTGGTCCCCTGTGACTACCTACTGGGGGACAAAAGGTATATTTCCAGTCACTATTGCCCTAGCCAATAGTCAGTCAACTGCCAGACATGTGAATTCTACTGTCTACACTAGCCTAACCAACCAAACTGCCAGTTGTCCAGATAAATGAGTGAGGCTGGCTCAAATCAGTAGGCTCACTGAGTTTTGGGGTAGTTTGCTATACAGCAATAACTAACTGATATACCATTGGGCTTCTAGGACCTAGCACAAAAACGCATCACTATCATGGGATAAACACATAATACATATTTTTTTTTAGTAAAGTCATACATGAAAGAATGACTACTGATCACTAAGTGTAAATCACAGCTATCGAAGGATGGATGGATCTCTTCAGGAGAGAGTGTGTTTTCAACATGGTCTATGTCCTGGCCTTTCAGGATCTTTTTTGGATCATAATTCTATCATCCATCCTTCAGTTATTCTATCCTTGCTTCATGTCAAATGCAGTTTTAGTGGGCAAGGGTCTATCCATACTTAGAAATATGATTTAAGACTATTCAGTCTCACCTCACCACTATTTGCCCAGGGACCCATGACAGCGCTGGGCATGACAGGTACAAAGCAGCTGGACTGGTCTGGTGGAAAGATCAGTGAATGAGAATTAGGAGACCAGGAATCCTGTCCCAGTTCTTGTAATACCTGTCTGTGTAATATTTTGCAGGCACTTTTATTGTAACATCATTACACATTTCAATTTTTTCTTCTAGTCTCTCACACTCTTATTTGTAAAACTGAAAAAGGTAACATTTGCCTAACATATAACATGAGAATTTTATACAAATATAAAGAAATAGCAGATAAGATATATTTATATCAGAGGCAGGGTGCTTCTCTAACATTTATTTTATTTAAATACCAGCTGTTATTAGCCTGAGACCAATGTTGTCATATTGTCAAGCATATTGTCAATTTTAATTATAATTCCTACTTGTGTGGAATACATCCCCTCAGGACCTTGTGTAACTTTTTTGGGGGGTGGGGTGAGGTTCATATGCTCTTACTGAAACCAGTTTATATCTCCAAATTTGCTTTCTGTTTAACATCAGTGAAATATTAGTGATAAAAGTAAAATCTATTCTAGAGTTAACAAAAATATTTTTCTATATCCTACTCTAATGTTACATTTTCTTAATGTGCTTTTTAATATCATTAGACCTAACTGCTTTAATAAGGAGTTGTGTTTTTTTTTTTTAATAAAAGGTATTGATTAGATAATTGATTACCTGAATCTTAGGCTTTGTCATCTAACCACAACTTCTTACAAAGGTACCACGCCTTCTAGAAGGGGCATTATTTTGGGGCTGGCAATGTGATCTCCCCCCAAATAACTTCTTGAGTGTCAGACTCAAGAGCCTTGATCTATAAAGTGGAAGTTTTGGATCTCACAGAATCTGTGATGATGAATACTTCTTTTTTTTCAACGTTTATTTATTTTTGGGACAGAGAGAGACAGAGCATGAATGGGGGAGGGGCAGAGAGAGAGGGAGACACAGAACTGGAAACTGGCTCCAGGCTCTGAGCCATCAGCCCAGAGCCTGACGCGGGGCTCGAACTCACGGACCACGAGATCGTGACCTGGCTGAAGTTGGAAGCTTAACCGACTGCGCCACCCAGGCGCCCCATGTGATGATGAATACTTCTGATACAAACGGGTTCTCTGACTATATAGTTCAGGCCGTGCAAATGGCCATGTAGATTTATTTTGCCATGCTTCATAGAGACTCTCAGAAGGGGAAGTTCCTTTATCATGTTTGTGAGTTAATTATTTTTTATTGCTATTAATTCTTGAAACTCTGAGTTTTGGATTCGGTGGTGGGAGTGGGGAGGACTGGCTTCAGGGCATCTGATGTTGGTTAACTAAGCTAATCATGTGCAAAAATAAACTTGGCTCACACACTGAACTCTGACTACTTTTCTAAATAATTCTATGCCAGCGCCAGGCCTCAAATTAACACCTCTCTCCATATCTCACATTTCTTTCATGTTCATTCTGAGCTTTCAGTCCTCATGAACCACCTTGATCCTCAGTGCAATTCCAACAGATGCATCTTGGAAGAATTTTTACAGAAATTTAGACTCTAGTCCTAAAGGAAAGAAGTGATGTAAGGTTTCTTTGAGTGCTCCATGATAATCCCTGCATGGCCATGGACCTCCATGGACAAGAGACCCGGAACTCTTTTCTTACATGACATCATCTTTCTGGAGGCTCCCAAGATACCAAGCTCCCCTCCCCTTTTAGGAGGATCATGCTTTTATTTCTTCCCGGTTTGGAGTAGGGAGAAGATGAATGGAAGACAAAGGGCAGAGTCCACATTTCGTCTTCTGAGTTCCTAAGAAAGCTGTGGTTTTAGTGATATTGTAGGAAAGGATTAAAATATAGATCAGTCATTTTTTGCTAAGTGGGCCAAAAAAGCGTATATAGGATTATTTATTCATGGGTACAAAGAAGTCATCTAAATATTTTAAACACAAATTAAAATTTTAAAAATGCATGAAAAGAGATTACAGTGTTTAAACTAACCTTAACTCATATGTAGGCATAGGTATAAACCTGCTTTTGAGGATAAATGGTGCCATTATCTTTCTATAAGTTTGCCCTTCCTGATGAAATTATAAATACAAAGGCAGTTTTGTGGATATATGAGGTGTTCTATTTTACCTTACTATGAATTTCCATATAAGTTTGCATCTGATTGCACATGCTGAACCTTTTTAAGAAACTCGGTACAGTGGTTGTTAGAGTCTGTGGTGCTCACCGGATGTGACTGAGGTGTGTCCGTATGTGTGTGCAAGTCATTTATGTCCCATCTGCCAACCCTACTACGGTACCTGGCATGGCCCTGCTGGGTGCTTATTTGGGGCAAGGAACCAAAGGCCCAGTGTAAATTTTAACAGGGAAAGAGAAACATTAATAGCACAAATAGTTTATTGTAATGAAAGGAGCTCGGTCCTTAGAATCAAGCAGTAGGGTTCAAATCCTGGCTTTACCGCTTACTATCCAAGGGTATCAAGGACGGGTTATTCATCTTCCAGAGTCTGTGTTTCATCATCGTAAAATGGCCCTCGTCTTCTGCACCAGAAGGTGTTTGGGGATTGAATTGAATGTGTGTGGCACATAGAAAGTGCTCAACAAATGTTCCCTTTCCCTTCAGAGAACAGGGCCTATGGGGAATGAGCTGCACAGGTAAGCTATTTTATGGGTGGAGAGGTCAAGGGATCAGGAAGATGGTGGCACAAAGAAGACTTTCTCTGTCAGCGAAACACCACTTGGGGCAGCTGTGGCCATGTGGTGACCGTCTACCCCCTCCAAACCAGCTCACTGGGTGAGGGGAATGAGTGCAGCCACAAGCTTGCTGGGGGCTTTGACCACAGACTGCTTATCTTTCAGTGATGTTGCAAGTTGGCTCTGGTGTTGGCCTATATTTCTTACATCTCCTCGTTCCCCACAACATGGGAATAATGCTAAGGGTATATAACCAGATATTGTCTAAAAATCCAGTAACAAAATAATAATGTAATTTGCATATTGTTACTTTGTCCTTCTCCATCCCTGTGATTCTCCAAGGTTCATGTTTTTTAAAAAATTGCCTTTTTCCCCCTACTTAGCCTGCAGTATCTCTGTGTGCTAGAATATTCTATTCCTTTGGCTTCTTTCCAGCCTTTAGAGTGAGAACTCAGTCAACACTGGCAATTTCCTGCCTGCCTACCAGCTACCTCTGGGAGCCAGGTGCATTTACTTTTTACGTTTCTTTTCCATTATCTTTCTCTACATATATATGTGTGTGTGCATATGCACATGCACACATACCCCTAGTGTGTTCCAGGCACTGAAATGGACATTAGAGATACAGTGAAGAAAAAGACACAGTTCTGGCCCTTTAGCAGCTGGCGTAATTGATGAGATATATTTTAAAAACGCTGACAATTTCAGAACATTGTGCATGCAGGAAGCTTTGGGAGCCTGTGAAGAGGCATCTAAGTCAGTCTGGGTTTTTCTAGAAAATCTTCCTCAGTGGAATGATGCTTAAGTTGAATTGTCAGGAAGTGTTGACTGTTTATAAGGGAGGCAAAAATGAGACTCGAGGGGTATCAGCAGTCCTTTCAACAGACTCTCTGAACCGTACTGACCCTTGTTGAGGACTCTACCCTGACTGATGCGGAGTTGGTGTGTGATGGGGATGTGGGATGCAGGACAGGTTAATAATGATGTTGAACAGGAAAAGACACAATCGGATGTGGGTAGTTGCGCAGATCAGGGTCTGAACTATGTCAGCAGTGCTACAGGTTGAAACAGGAAAACCATTACTGGGCTTTGAAAATGTGTTTCCCTGACAAAGAAGGAGACCAGCAAACAATACACATCTAGAAACACATGAGTGCGAGTCACTTTAAACCTCCTGGAGTAACATTGTCACTGTTCTTATCAAGTAGGCAGTATCGTCAGGAGGCTGAAGAGAGTTACTCCTCGACATTTACAAGTCATTTATTCATTCAAAAAGTATTCATTGAGGAGCTGCTCAGTGTTTAGGCTCTACAACAGGTCCTTCAAAGTTTTCTAAAATGTTGCATATTTATGTGTTATTCTTCAGCTAAATTCTTTAAGCTCTAGGTTCATTTTTGTTGAGGCCCTTTCATGCCTGAAATATTCATTCTTGTATCTCGCACCTAGGTACAGTCTGGCATGAAGTAGGCTTGTAACGAACATTTGCTGAATGAATTGGCTATTAAACCTAACCTTGCTCTGCAATAGGAAAACCAAAGGAAGATGACTGAGGTAGTATAGAAGCAGGGTCCCCGCCAACCAGTGCCACTGTTACCATTTCTTCTTTCAGAAAGCACGTGCCTCTTCCTCCTCTTCCTCCCTCCCTCTAGTAACCCTTGAGGGGGGAATAAAGGGCAGAAATCAGCAGGGCCTCCAGAGCACCTTTGACTATAGATGTGTCTAATTTAGCAAACCTAAAGAAACGAATCGTTAAGAAGTAATAACTGAGAAGTGGTCCAGTAAAGTGACAATGAACTATACATGTATCCGGAGAACTGCCTTTATTGAGTAGAGAACTAAATTGACATGTTTCTCTTGTAAAAATAGAAGAAATACAATTTTTAAATCTTGAATATTTCTTTCCTTCTTTTCTTCCCTGCCTCCTTTCTTTCTTTCCTTCCTTCCTTCCTGCTGTGTCTTAATGTCTATATAGCTTATCCCAGGGGATTAACTGGAAAAGTGATATTCTCATGCTTGAGCACGAGAAATTATGTTAGCTGTTTACATCTCTGTGGGTTCAGGGGATGGATATTCTTGTGCTATTTTATTTTAAATGTTCATTTATTTTTGAGAGAGAGAGAGTGCACACACGCACATGCCTGCACATGTGGGGGAGGGGCAGAGAGAAGGAGACAGAGGATCCAAAGAGAGCCCTGTGCGGGGCTTGAACTCATGAACAGAGAGATCATGACCTGAGCTGAAGCTGGAGCCACTCAGGCACTCCCATTTTTGTGCTATTGATGCGTGTCAACCCGCTGCTCGAATGTAAGATCAAACCCCAGGAAGAAAGCTGCTCTGAAACTTGGCTTCTTGGAAGGGCTTAACAAACCTTTCTGGACAGGCGGAAAGTTTTATCCAGGGAGGACACCAGAAAGAAAAAAGATATTGAAGGATGTAGGAGGAAATTAAAAATATTCAATACGTTGATTAGAAGAACATGAAATGGAGAAGAGGATGAAGACCATTAAATTCTGTATCCCTGGAGTTCTGGGAAGAGGTTGAGTTTATTCCTCCTAAGGTGGTGAAGCTGGAATCCTGTATAAGAACTAGCACTCTACGCCTTAGCAAGCAATGGAGAGGATTAACATCAAGTAGCGGGTTTTAGGACTCCCGTTACTGCTCCAGAAGGGATACGAGATACTGCAAGAAGGGCCTAAGATGGTTTAATAGAAAACTGCACTGTCTCCCGCGATTTGCATGAAACAGGTTGATGAATGAAAGTCTTTAAAGCTGTGTTTGGCATGTGGTAGCTCTTAAGTAAGTGTTGATTATTTTCATTATTATCACTTTTCCTTCACAGGCTGTAGGATGTAAGGGTAAAGCTGTAGAGACTCAACAAACCCATTATTTCTCTGCTGGTGGCCTCCACCAGCAACCACGCTTGCACTTTTCCTTGCCCAAATTTCTCCATTACCTGTAAAACTCAGGGTCAGGAATCTCAAGAACTCCTGAACATGGGTGCCGTTTCATTTCTCCTTCTAAGGTAATGATCATAATTTTGAAAGAGAAAAGAAAATCTGAAAAGGTATCGTTTAGCCCCAGCGACACTATTAGACTGAGCTTTCTCAAATGTGGCTTGTGAAAGCAAAATGACAAGAGGCTGAGCACACACCAAAACACCAGGAAGTGTAAAGAATAAAGTACAAGGGCAAGAAGGCTCACCAGTTTTATCAAGAAGACTTGCAGGTGCAATTTGAGGCAGGGAGAGGAAAAAGGCCTACAAACTAGATGTTAGGAAGACAGCACGGCAGAGGACGCAGTGATGAGGGAGGTGCTCAGTAATTTGCTGAAGGAAATAACAGGGGAGATGTTTGAGAACTACATTCATAATCTCAGATTATATAGAGATTAAAAATAGTGGGGAGTCTGGGTGGCTCAGTTGGTTAAGTGACCGACTTCAGCTCAGGTCATGATCTCGTGGTTTGTGGGTTCGAGCCCCGCGTCGGGCTCTGTGCTGACAGCTCGGAGCCTGGACTCTGCTTCGGATTCTGTGTCTCCCTCTCTCTTTGCTCCTCCCCTGCTTGTGCTCTCTCTCTGTCTCTCAAAAATAAATAAATGTTAAAGAAAATTAAAAAAAAATAGTGAATTAACAATCTGGAGTTTCAGAACCAAAATCGACTAGAACCAAATCCAATGCCATTGAAAACACTGGGACTTTATGGGCTAGAATTTAGAACAACATGCAAAGGTTTGCCTTGTCCAAAGGAAACTGATGAAATAGAAATGATGGACATGCCCCAGAGCCTCGGTTATTTCTGGAAATCTGCAAAATCGGAGCATACATGCACAGTGGAGAACATTAATAGCATAAAGGAGAGCAATTACAAGTGACTTGGGGTTAGGGGGTGAGGGCAGACTGTGAGTTCCCTGGCCAGATGAGCAGTGCTTACGTGACAGTTGAAACATAGTCCAAGCATAGCAGTAGCGTGGGCAGATTCCACTATCCAGGTGTCCATTGACCTTTCCTTCTGCTAAAAGCTGAAGATTTGATAAATTGCTTTTGGGAGCATACCATTTATTAGAAGTCATAAACTATAACGCTATGAATCTGCTGCTGATCCCTTGGAAAAATTTGAGAAATTGTAATTCAATAGAAAAGTTTAAGTACCTGGTAAAATGAGCCAGGTGTTAGATGGGTATGCAAAGATGAGTAAACAGACAAAACCTTGCCTTCTAGTGGAGGATACAGATGTTAACTAACAGAGTCCCTGTCTGGTTATTTAAATTGCAATTGTGAGACCATTACAAAGGAGAAGAAAGGGTGAAGTGAGACAAAATTGGAGGACCCTCTGGGGTTGAGGAGCAGGGGAGCTCAGGGAAGACCTCCCACAGGAAGTAACATTTATGTTGCTATTGGAAAAATTTACTTGGCAGGAAGGCCCTGAGATGGGATATGGCAGGGACCACAGGGTGGGTCTGTGGAGGGTAGGAACTGAGGAGAAGACTGTGGGAGATAAGGCTTCCTCATGGGTTTCTAAACTTACATTGTTCCCCATTAATCCCTTTAAAGGAGTGAGGTTACAAGGCCATGTAAACTTCAGGGAACATTCCACGGGCCTCCATCCTTACGGTAGGCACTGCCATGTGGTCAGAATTATTTCGAGTGGCTGCAGAGAGCAGAGCTAGGACTCACATATGCAGGCTACAGGGATGCAAAGTATATGAGAGGTCCTTCTAACAGCTACCCAGCGAAGGAAAGGCCTGCCTGCCTGGGAGAAGCCAGCTGCTTTACCTCTATGCCTGCAAAAGGGTCAAGTGCAGGCCAGTGAGCACCTTTCAGCCCAATCTTGTCAGAAAGGAGTCCTTCCAACTGGGGAGTTGGACAGTGTATAACAATACCCACCTATGGAGCACTGACCCTGTGGTAGGCATTGTTTGTTTAGGCTCCAGGAACACAGAGCTGATAAAGATTACCCCCTAGTTGGTCAAGTGGCAGGGAAAAATAGGATGCCATGTGAAAA
The DNA here is from genome assembly GCF_016509475.1 of Prionailurus bengalensis. NCBI lineage: Eukaryota > Metazoa > Chordata > Mammalia > Carnivora > Felidae > Prionailurus > Prionailurus bengalensis. The sequence continues at coordinate 139,194,038 of NC_057345.1, read as the reverse complement.
ATGTTCTCACATGTGTTGTGCTTTCAACCTTAGACAGTCTCTTGCCCAACCCTCCCTCAGTGTCCTGACTCCACCAAGAACATCCTTACTCACAACTGCAGCTGACACCACGCGCTCTGAGCCTCACCTGCACAGCCTGGTTATGGGGATCGGGTAGTCCTTCAGTTTTGCTTCCCTTTCTGTCTCCACTAGCTGCTTTTTTCTGCCATTTATGCTTCTGCATTGATCTGGCCCTTGATCTCTGATTGCAACTCTGTTCTTCATCCTGTGCCAGCCCCTTGGACCGAGGCAGGTTTGCTTTTTCACTCTGGGTACCCGTCTGGGCACAACACATACTGCTTCTTTTACTCCCTCCAAATGCTCCTGCCCACTCAGCCCCTAGCTTCCCCACAGGCTCCCTGTCATCATTCCCTGGGGAGAGATGATCCACGAGTGCTGGAAGAGTCCTTTGAGAGCTGTGGGAGCATTTGGGCTGGGGCGGGAGATCCAGCATCAGGGTTGAGCAGGAGTTTCTTCAGAAGGAGAAGGACTGGGAGGGACTTTCAGTCAGGATATTCTAGTACTTCCTGTCTACGCAGGAATAAACTGCTCAGTCTTTGGGCAGCAGAGTGAAGAGCACGCTGACATTGGGTGTCAGATCCAAACCTGTGACACCCCCAATTGCTTGATCTTCCCCAATATCTCACAGCCCAGTTTACTACCTAAGCATGAATATATCTGCCATTCTGACCCCCAAAGGACGGAATTGTGAAGATGAGGTAAGATGGGACTGTCATTTGGCTTCTCAGAACAGAACCGTAGAGATAGACACTTTCATCTAATCTCTTCAGTGACCATTAACTAGAGTTCCATTGTGTTACACACTAGAGCTTTTCATTATTGATTTATTCAAACAAGCTGTTGGTGGAAAGGCCACTTGGGAAAGAGAATTATTCGTAAAGCCGGACACTGAAATTGCTACAGGCCATCCTCTGCTTTTGGTGGACAGTGTTGGAGAGAGCAAGCTTCCCTTTCCCACTGCCCTGGCCCGGGAAATCTCAGAGGGTGATACTACTGAGGCTCTCTGCCACTCAACCTCCTGATCAGACACTGCCAACTGGGCCTAAGTGAAGAGAATCATATTCTCCAAGGTGAACCTGTGTAATTTTTCTCTTTGGAGTCTTTTACTTCACTCTTATCTTTGGCAAATGTTTTCGTATCTGAATTGTCAAACTGAAAGGAATGAAGAAAGGAAGTGCTGTTGAGGTGTCATTTACAGTGGAGGATTCTAGAGCGAGAGAAGCTCCTGGGACCCAGAGCAAAACACTGGCACTTGGCACGTTTGAGCTACCCAGACTGACGTTGCTCAACTTCATCAGTCAAATGAGATGTTTCAGAAAGCATGGGGCATAGGAGCCCGCTTATCTTGGAAAATGTTTGTGCCCCTGGGTGGATATACGCACCTCTTTGGGGCTCTAAAACAGTGCAGAGTACCAAGAACACCTCTGGGCACATACAGACAGAAGACCAGCAGCCCTGAGTTCTGAAAAGAGATTTGGGCTAGAGGCCAGGAAACCTGCATGCTCCTCCTCCTCTTGCTGTCATAATTAGCCACGTGACTTCAGACCAGTTGTAGACTCCAGACCTCATATTAATCACCTATAAAATATTGTGGGCGGACCCATCAGAACCTTTTCTTGTGGGATATTCTAGAATTCTATATGAGACTTGCTTCCAAAGACCTAATAGCAGCTTAGGGCTAAATCTTCTTCAGAAAAGTTAATTTGGTGCAAAAGGGAGCTCAAGACTCTATAGACACTTATTTTCAAATAATCACTACCAGAATCGGGGTTTGGACACTACTGCCCTGGGTCAGAGAGCTTCCTTGATTTTATGTGTGTGTGTGTGTGTGTGTGTGTGTGTGTGTATATATATAATTGCTTAGTTGCTGGTGTAGATGATGGGATGTGATCTCATGTTTGTTGAATAAAAAAGAATATGCAAAGAGTACAAATATCTCTTTGAGAGGGTTTGATGGGAGATATTTTCCAAAATTGGGATTATGGGAGGCCCGTGATGTAGCGGTTATGTTATGGGTTGAATTGTGTCCCACTAAAAATGATACATCATAGTTCTAATTTTCAGTTCCTGTAAATGTGATCTTATTTGGAAATAGGGTCTTTGCACATTTAATCAAGTTAAGATGAAATCATGAGAGTAGGCCTTACTCAATATTACTAATATCCTTATAAGAAGAGGGAATTTTCAGGACGCCAGGTGGCTCAGTCGGCTACATATCTAACTTCAGCTCAGGTCACGATCTCATGGTTTGTGAGTTCCAGCCCTGTATCGGGCTCTGTGCTGACAGCTCAGAGCCTGGACCCTGCTTCACATTCTGTGTCTCCCTCTCTCTCTGCTCCTCCCCCGCTCATACACATGCATGCTCTCTCTCTTTCTTTCTCTCTCTCAAAAATAAATAAACATTAAAAAGAATAAAAAGTAAGTGTATTAAAGAAGAGGGAAATTTGAACACATATGCATGGAGAGAATACTATGTGAAGGCAGAGATCGGGGTGATGTATCTACAAGCCAATAAACACCAAAAGTTGTCTGTTGTCACCAGAAGCTACAAAAGAGGCATGGAACAGACTCTCTCTCTCCAAGAATCTTAGAAGGGCTGCCACCTTGATTTTGAAGTAGGCTTTAGAACTTGAGAGAATAAACTTCTATTGTTTTAAGCCATCTAGTTTGTGGTCTTTGTTATGGCAGGTCTAGGAAACTATCCAGGTTAGGAGTACAGGCTCCAAATCCAGTCATCTTAAGTTAAAATCCTGTCTTTTGACTTACTAGTTGGGTGGGGGCAAGTTACTTAACCTCCCTGAGACTCAGTTTTCTTAACTATAAAATGAGGATATAATTCTCTTACCTTTCTTATCTTTAAAATAGGGATATAATTTCACCCACCAGATAGTAATGCTGTGATGATACAGTGACGTAACCCTTGAAAAGGGGCCAGCAGTAGATTGTGACCCATATTAGATGAGGTCATCTCCTTGTATTTGTATCTGAACCAGAGACTGTCTCTTAGAGCCTTTGAAGATAGGGACCGTATCTCATACCATCTCACCTAGCATTGAGTGTTGAATGTGGTAACTGCTCAGTGACTCTTTGCTCCCATTAATAACGCAGATACATATTAATTTTGTCAAAGCCCAACTGAGTATGAGTGACGTTGGACACGTCCTCCTCTTAGGCTCTCCTCTTAGCTCTTCTTGGGTTTTTCTTGGTAATACTCTAACATCAAGCCGAGCAAAGTAAGAGGGAGCACAGGGCGGGGGTCAAACCCTAGTTGTTACATGTGGTTATGTGTTCTTGGAGAAGTTATCCCTCTCTACTGTGCTTCAGTCTCCTCCTCTGTAAAATGGAAAAGGGGGTGGATTAGACTTGTGCTGTGCCCTCCCCCAGGGGAGGGCTGACCACACCTACTTCTTAACTCTCAATTTCTGCTCCCAACTGCCTCCGATCCTCCCTAAGGGGCCACATTGTTTTCAACACTAGCTGCATGAACAATACACCTTAAGGAGGGTTGTAACTAATGGTTTTAACAATTTATGCATACACTCCATGTGCACAAAATAATCAGCTCAATAAAAGCAACATCAAGGGCCTGGCTGAACCTTGATAATTTCAACTAATGTGGAAACTATGGACTTGGCAGCCCAAGACTTTACTGATGTGGGAATCACTGGATTTGGGGGCACATCTTATAAAACACGTGTTTTGGCTGAGGAGACCCCCTTGGCAGTAGATGTCGTGGGGGAGGCCAGTTGCAAAGTCCAGGCTTCACTGTCAGTTGGCAAACCTTTCAAGTGTGTCAGCTGCACACTTGTGGAGTGTGGAGAACTGCAGAGGGAAAGCTGAGCCCTGGGGAGAGTGGGGCTGGGGGAGAGTGACAGATGAGGTGTGTTTAGTGAGGATCATACAAATTGTTTCCTTTTAACAAGACATAAACCTTACTGAAAACATCATCTGTTTTTGGCTTGCTAATTACACTTTTTGCCTTTCCTCACTTAGCTGAAGCTTTGACGGCCCTAAATTTCCTAAAGGCCTTTTTAAGAAAAATAAAATTAGGGTTTAATTAAATGAATTATACTACCTATATATTATTTTTTAGGATCGCTAGGGGGTGCCCCACAGTTAGTGAATTCATTCATTCATTCATTCATTTGACTGCTTCAGTTGGCCCCAGGCACACTACTGGGTACCACGTGTTAGTTACCTGGTGGCTGCAACTAATTAAGATTTTCAGTAGTGGTTTTCTATGTCCTGGGGTCTCCATTCTAGTGCTGGGGCTGGCATAGAGCCTAGACTGAGACTAGTCTTGCCCTCATGGGCTTGCCATCTAGTTGGAGGAAGAAGGAAGACTTATTTGCAGCCTTCCCAAGGGCTGCGTTAGTAACAGTATAACCACAACGGTAATAGTCATAGAAATAATACTAAGGATAACAGCTAACATTGATCATTTACTGTGTGCCAGCTCATAAGTGATTTAAGTAGTTATGTTATTTAATCCTTACATAAACCTCATGAAAAAGTTGCTAATATTCTATAGATGAATAGATGAGTCCATTCTACAGATGAGAAGTGACAGAAGTTAAGTAACTTGCCAGGCATGGCACATGTATGTAGGAGGTAGCAGCCCTGGGGTTGCAACCCATGTGATCCGGCTCTGGAACCTGCCCTCATAATCAATTCTCTGCACTGCACACGTGAACTCCATTTTAACAGTGGTACCAACTGCAGCTTTATATACATAAAGCTAGATTATTCACTTTTATAGGAGGATTTCATGAAATGTTTCTGTAAATAGCAAATGCTCTTGGCACACTGAAAAGAAGGTTCAATTGGCAAAAGGTTGATTTATGCATTTGTCTCTGGGAACATATCTATTCTATACCAGGAAGTTCACCTGATGTAAAATTGTAATCAGCTTACAGACATAGCAGAAGGAGGCACAGGTGATACAAGGGACAGCCCTGTCCCTCTACCCATGAAAACGTCTTTATTGATAGTTTTTCATACATAAAAAAATAATGAAGAAAACCAAAATGTAAATTACCTGTAAATACACAGATAACCGCATCTGAACTTTACTCTTATGCATCTATTACTTTTACTTTTTTTAAATACAGAAAGTTATAAAATAAAAAATAAAAGATCTCTTTTCCATCTTAAGCCCCCACTATTGAGCATTGTTCTTCGCTCATCCTTGAGGAAACCATGTGGAATTGAATGTCTCTTGAGGACACTAGAAGGGGTGATAGGTCACTTTCTGTTGTGTGCCGAGTCCCCTTCATCTCGAGGGGATGAAGTCACAGAAATAAGTATCACTTTATTCTGGGCATGAAGTGTAGGGTGTAGGTGGAAAGGAAGATGGACAAGACCTAACCAATTGTCTCCATCTGAATCTCATGGTGATTTGGACCCATTGGTCCCTCATTAACCTTCCATGTGGCAGGCACACACACTGTCATCTAGCAGAAACACGATTCATATGTCTTTACTAGTTGCCCTACCCTATTTCCTCATTTTTATCCTTACAACTCTGACGGGAAGATTTACACTAAAATCCAATGCACATTCTCCTTCCTACGCCTACTCCTTCCTGTTTTCTCTGCTTCCCCTCTCTCCTGTTCTTCCTTTTCACTTTCTCCTCTTTCTCAAACACTTCTGTGCCTTTCCACTAAATTTTAGACCCTTGCCATTTTCTCTGCACACAAACCGGTATATCTGACAGTATATAACATTGGAGTTTGTGTGTATGTGTCTTTCCAACAATTGTCTCTTGCTCACATGATTCTGTTTAAGTCCTTAACAGCATGTACAAATCCTTTGTGGGAGATATCCAGAGTCAAAAGTGTCCTCACTCTCATCCTGCCGGCCATCACTGAGTGCTTCTTTCATCAATACACCATTGCTAGGCGTGAAATGGGGTATTTAGGATTTTAAGAGCCAAATGTAAATGTGCTTAATGAGCCTCAAGGGAGCTGTGGCATGGCCAGGGAAAAAAGGCTTTTAGCAGCAAATGCAGACAAAAGTATTGGATTTCATTCTCTGGGTCTCCTGAAAAGTCAAAGACAAAGAAAATGGAGATCCTGGCCCCTGATGGGGTAGGAGTCAGTCAAAACCTAAAACCCAAGCAACTGGAGTCTCTTGACATTTTTCTCTTTGGTAAAGAATTCAACAAATGGTGGGGGGCGGAGGGGGGTACAGATGGAGTATAATGATTTGTTCTGATAGTTCGAAGCCCCTGGTATTGTTGGGGACACCCTAAAGGAGCTCAGAGAAAGCAGTGATGGAGAAGAAATCTTCGCAACACTTTTAGGATTCTGAGCAGTGACTTTAAAAATTTTTAGATTTTTAGATGAGTTTAGAAAAACTCATCTGAGTATTCCAAATCTGCCCGAAATCTCTTTTTGGCTCTGTCAAAACAACATTCTTTGTCTCTTTACTAGTAAATATGAAGGCTAGTTCAGGCATCTCAGTGCATTAGAAATCTGTTGAATGTCTCAAATTTACTCTGCTGTAGCTCGGGGCTGGAGTCTGGGAGACTTCCTGCCTCTGACAACTGTTTTATGCCTACCCAGGTTGGGCCAGCTCTTCTTGAGTGTGTTAAAAGTGGTATGTTTCTGAATATAACAATGCTGATACTTGATCCTGGCAGAAAAAGAAGTGAAAAATAACTCATAAAAAAATTTTTTTTTATGGCTTTAGGCGAGTCAGTAACTCTGGGCAATCGTATGGTTTACATTCTGCAACAGCTGAGCTTCTAGCATTCTCCTCCCCTGGGAGGCGGACAAAGGCGGGGTCACCCACACTGTTTGCCTTGATACCCACAACGCTCCTACACTCTGGTTTGGAAACTTGAGTCTGGCTGTGTCCACGCTCAGCCCACACTGTGCCTCTCTCGGCGTCCCTCCTGCCTAGTTTCATTCACTTCTTTGATCTATTTGTGTACCTATGTGCCTTCCATTGCCGGCAAGCCCGGGGAAGACAGGGGTAGTATCTCTTTCGTTATCTCTCAGAGCACCGAACACAGAATTTTGCCTGTGGAAACTGCTAGGTAGATATTTGCTAAATGGTACTAATTTCTTTTTAAAAAGTCATGCATTTTTGTCCTTTTGATAAGTATCCTATTCTCTGGATAAGTCTGGCTGAATTTAAATTCTTACTACTACTGTAATGATGTCTCACTTAGTTTATGTGCTTATGAGCCTAAATTCTATGATTAAAAACAAAAACAAACAAACAAGAAACTAGAGGAACGTGGGATGGTAGACCCCAGAATAAACCACATAAAATCTTGATGTCTCAAGTTTTCTGTCTTTTTAAAAGAATGAGAAGAGTTACTAGAAGGTACAGAAATATAAGATTGACAGTGATAAGGGATGACTATTGCAGTGCTGGCTCACTGGCTGTGTGATTTCTGCCAAATTACCTGAACTCTCTGTTTCCTTCCCTATAGGTTAGGGATAAAGCCTAATTTGCAGAGTTGTGACGAAGAATGAATGAAATTCAATGAGATGATACACACATAGCTTTGAAACCATGCAAGTGTCCAGTGAAATCCATTGAAGAGGACTGACTGCTTCTGGGGAAACACATAGAGATCTGAGAGTCCAAAGGGATCCCCTCTGGAGTTCCAGAAGGAGAGCAGATTTCTGGGGTCTAGGACAGACAAAGGGCCACATGTCTTGCTGCCGGTCTGTTTCTTGAGGTGAAAACACAGTGGCTACCCAAGGGACAGATTTTGGGCCTGGAGTGCTGGCCTTGCTCATGTTTCCAGGCCCAAGTGCACTCAGAAGCATGGAGCAGTGGATCTAGAGAGACTGTGCAGGCTGGGACAGAGGGTGTCCCAACAACTCGGCACTGATGGCCTATGCTCCCCATGGGACTTTAGAATGCCTTGGAACTCTGAAAGACCTTGAAACATAGCCCAACACTGGGCTCCCTTAGAATGACTGAAGTTGTGTTTCCCATCACCCAGGCAGGAAGGAAACTTGAAACTAAATTGTTTTCTAGAAAATAAAGACATGCAGTATTTCTTACATACTTACTATCTGTATCATTAAAAATATTAGATCTGCCACAGATTTTTACTTGGATGTTGGTTCTATTTTCACACTATTTAAGAGCTTTGAGGAAAGACAAATTTTTAAAATAACATAACATTAGATCCACTCAGATTACATATTTGGCAGCTTTATAAAGCAGTCTTTTTTATTTTTAAATAATTTTAATAGCTTGTTTCTCTGTAAATTATGACTTTTACCCTCTGACATGACATGGCCACCTCAAATCTTATGTAAAGGCAGACAGATTAAAATATGTACTGATATGGATAAATAGACAGTAGATCATTGATGTAATAACACCTAATATCGTGCCCTAAATAATTATAGATCTTCAATAAATATTTGGGAAATGAATGAATGAATGGGTAGATTCTGACAAATTGTTAGAATTATTGACAAAAATGTCATTTTTATTCACCTTAGCTTTAGTGTTAGTAACCATTACTTTATTCCAACCCTTATAATGTTAGTCATTGGTGACAATACTCTATTAACCTGAATATATTCTTAATAAAAATAGACCATTTCCTGGTGATACTGAATAATAGGGAATTTATAGAATTAGGTGACACTGCTGGTGGGATCTCAGTACCTCACAAGCTGAAGGCAATGTTGCCCTTAGATGAAACTGAGAAGGGGGAGGAGTTTGTTCCTCTTGCTCATATTTCTTCTCCCTTGTGTAGCTCTCGGGCTCTTGTTGAGGACTTTCCCTATCCCATGGCCCTTGGATGACAGGGGCCCTTTACTATACCAGCCCATCTCTTGCTTTTTCTCTGTTCCACTCTCTAATCATCTTCATAAAAGATTTGTGTACAAAGATGCTCTTTGCCGTTTTAGATGTAATGATAAAAAATGGAGTTAAGCTAAATACCAAATAAATTGTGAGATATTCTCAAATGTCTAACATGAAGCTATTACAGATGATGTCTTTAAAAATTACGTAATAACCCAAGGAAATATCAATGTCACTAAGTCAAATGAGAAAATAGCATATAGTTTAGACATGTGGTTCTGTGGGCACATTAGAGTGATTTGGGGCTACGAAGAGGAATTATTGGATTACAGTTGCCTCAGAAAATCCTTGGTCAAGAATTTTTCTCTATGTGGAGTTTTTGAAAAATATGGGGGTGGGGACTAGGGACTTCAAGGTCACACTCTCACAAACACCTGGAATGCAGTCTTTCTATGTTACTGGTTTAGGTGTAAGGTAGAGCTGGGGTGGGGGTGGAGGGTTGGTTGATATCCTTGTTTGAAAATTACCATACTAGAATGGAGGCTGAAATAAAAGACTCTCTCACTTTGGCTTAGAGGTGAATCAAAGGAATATCTATGGGTGGGGTAAAGAATTTTTGTGGAAAATAGTTTTGGATTTCTTTGAACCCAGAGGTAAATGACTGATCAAGAAAGCAGATTATAAAACTGTGCAGCAGTAAGTATGGTTATCTCTTGGTAGAGCTGTGGGTTGTTTTAATTTTCTTTTTGAAAACTTTGTTTTCTAATTTCTCTGCAATGAGCATGCATAAGTTTTATCATCAGACAAAAGTAACAAAAATTCTTTGATTTGCTTTTATGCCTAGCACTCACTGGCCTGTGTATCTAGAACTAAAGCACATGTTTATTCATATGCAAATTATAATGCCTTTGAGCTCCCTGCCACCCCCATGCAGGAACTTAGGCTCCTCAGTTCCTCTCCAGGTTTTTATGAGCAATCTTCCAGTACTTTCTTCCTTTCTAACTTCCCTGTCAATCTATAGTGTACAGGCAGGTACTCTTCTAGTGCAAGGTAACTGGCCTTTCCTGGTGACATTGCTGGCTTGCACCATGGCGCTGGTGGGGGGGGAGAGGAGCTCTGTCCCTCCCTTTACCCCTTTCCTCAGCATGTTCTAGGATCATTCTTCAAATTCCCAGAAGCATAGCTGAGAATAAGTTGGGAAATTTCCCAAGGCTTTGGTGAAGCCATGGAGCAACGCTGGGGGGAAATACATTCTAGATGCTAACATACACCCGTGACTACACGGGGTTGGCCTCAAAGTCCACAGACCACAAATACCCTCAAAATCCTTTTCCACTGCTTTACTGCCCACCTGCCCAGCCTCTCACTCTTCACACCTCCTGGAATGCTTTCTAGGCCTTGGAGTTCACATCTACAGCCATCCCAAAGAGACCAAAGTGTTCCTCCTTCTTTCCAGACTAAGGTTCACCTCCTCAGGCCTTATTTCTGGTCTCAGTATTTTCCCAGGATGATTGACAAAGAGAATAGCTGCTGTCTTAGGAAGAAACTCAAGCCCCGCCCGTCAAGTGTGTGTGGCCAGGTCACAGCATTCTAACAGAAAACCAACTATAAATTATTTAAAAATCTATTTGTTACATTAGTTCTTTCTGAAGGCTTCAAACAATTCTACATAAAGAACCTCAAACGTCCAGTCCATGTTTCTTTGAGATTTCCCAGTCCAGTTCCTTTCATCGTCTCTCATCCATCATGAGGTCAAGATCAGGCTGGTGTGACCTTTTTCTCACTCTCTCCAACTTGTCTCCTTCAAGTGGTCAAGAAAACACACACACACTCACACAGACATGCACTCACCACAGACATGCACATACTCACATGTCCACAAGGATGAGCTGCAGGTTGTCTACATCAAATAGTAAAATAAAAGAAACATTCCCTGAAAGAAACCAGTATGAAGAATCTGGCAATAAACCTGTACCCCATGGTTTATATTACCAAACAGAACACTTAATTTCTCAGCTGAAAACACCTGCACTCAGTTTACTTCACAGTATTCCCCAAGGACAATAATGGGTGGGGACTTCCTTTATATTCTTGTCGGTGAAGGGGCCTCTTGAAACAATTACCCCAAATCAAAGGAAGAGTCTATCCCAAAGGTGAATTCAGTCCTTTTACTTAGAAAGAAAATCCGCCTTGTTTTAAAATGGCAGTTTTACAGGCTATACATAACCACGGTTTTTTGGTTTTTGTTTTTTTTAAAGAGAGGATAATCTGAGGGTACACTTTTAATTGACTTTTCATCTGCCCTGTTTCTACAGGGCTTGCTTCCTGTGAACATCTAACCCCAAAAATGAATGATCAGGAATGCAGAAACCATTGATAATAGCTGACTCTCTTCCTCTTCTCTGGTATCATTAGCAGTTTGGAAGCTGCCTTCAGAGCTCTAATCCAGCTGGGTGACTGGTGTGAAGTCTTCTGGGACCAAGATGGCTTTCCAGACCCCGAGGTGGAAGTGGGGTATTGCGGGGGCTCTGTTCATAGTAGTAGTCTTTGCTACGAGTACAGTCAACTAAGTGGCTGGAAATGCAGCACGTGAGCCAGTATTCCTCAGCTTTGCTCAAATTTTCATAAGGCTTCCGTGTTTTAGGAACAGGATCAAAACATAGAAAGAATGGAGGAGAGAAGCCCCAAGGAAGGGATATTATGTGTGTGGGTGGTATGTTTTGAGAAAAGAAAGTGAAGAAAACTTTAAATGAGTTTCAATTATTATGAGGTTGCTTACAGGGAGAATTTATGATGGCAGATATAAAGGCAGAACCAGAAAAAGTGAACATGTATCGCTTGAAGAATGGTATTAAGAAACTAGCAACAACTCCTGATAATAAATGTGATTTGGTGCTGCAGGAGGGTGTGGCATGCCACCTGCTGTCCTATTTCCTACCACAGCGAAGCCAATTTCTTCTGAAGTTTGATACCTATCTCCTCCTTCCTTCTGTCCCTTACTCAATTTTACCTCTTCTTTCTCTTTAAAAAAATACTGTCCAACCTAATCTGGATGGTCACCTTATTACATATAGCATATAATTGCCTCTCCTTCCTAACCTCTGACTACCTTACAGGTAATGATACCTACACTTGTCTACTAATTACATCCTTCAAGGCCCAACTCCCATTTCCTTTTCCTGCACAAGGCTGGCCTTGAATGTCTACTCTGAAGGTCATACATACTTCACACATTTTAGCAATTAATTGTACGCAGTAAACACTCCTTCCTTTGGAGGCTTATAACCCTTTTAATATGTACCAGTCATTTGTCATCTGTAGTTTTGCATTATTAGTTTCTGTTTTACATCTTTAGTCATTCAGTAAATATTTACTGAATACTTGCTTTAATCCAGGCACTGTGCCTGGCACTGGTAACAAGAAGAGTAAGGCATTGTCTGATCTCAACCAGTTCTTGTGTTAATGGAGAAAACAGAGGCTGACAGCACTCTCTGATCTGGTATGTGCCTTAAATGAAGTATGGAGTAACTTCTGTAGGCTCTTAGAAGAAGACATACATAACTCAGCAGAAAAGGCTTCACAGAGACTGGCTGGATCTTAAAGAATGGATTGAAATTTTCCAGGCAGAGAAAGAGGAAGGATATTTCAGGCAGAGGGAGCAAGATGTGCAGAGGCAAAGTTCTAAGAGGGTGTGATGTTGTTGGTGACTGGTGAACCGAATAGTGGAGTCTAAGCATATGCTGTGTGCATGTGGTTTGGAGGGTGGGAAAGAAGATTAAAGTGATAGCTGGGGCCAAGCTTGTCAGGGTCCTTATCTGCTATGCGGAGCTAAGCAGTTTGTACATTTAGCTTTCAGAGTGCTGAAATGTATAAGAAAAGTACTGACATATTCAGATTTATTTCATGGGAAGAGAATTCTGGCACATATATGGATTATGGACACAGTGGAGGAGAGAGACAGGTGGCAAAGAGGCCAGTTATGAGACTAAACTGTAGCTGTGAGATACAGAAGAAAGGCTAGATTCTGGGAAATAGAAAAAAAAATAGAAGAACCTTCTGTGGATATGATAATAAATTCAGTTAAATTGTACATGCCAGGAGGAGATATACAATAGGGAAGTTGAAAAAAGGACTTTATCTTGGGAAAGCAATCTCTGCCTTGGATGGAGAACTAGGAGCCACTGGCTTAGAAGCCATGGCAGTAGAGGGTAGGTAAGATTACTCTAAGGAGAATATATAGGCAGAAGACAAGGAGGCTGGGAGGACATTTGAACAATACAGGAAAGGGAGGGACAATTGGAAAAACAAGATCTCAGAATAGGCAGGAGGGCATCGAATCTGGTACCTGAGATAAAAGGGATTCTCCCTAAAGAGGTTTCCTGTATTTGAAGAAAGATGAGAATTGACAAGCTAGAATACTGGACTTAAGTAGTTTGAGAGTAGGGATTATTTCTTTACTTATATGTTAGTCCTTTGTTGCTCATAAAACATTGCCTTGCACAAAAGAAGTCCATAATGAATGTCTGTTGATTTACAATAGTTTACTCTTTTTGCATGAAATTCATCTGTTTATCTTTCTTACACTTCATTTCTTTCCTTGCAATATTTATGAGGTCTAATAGGTCTAGTTTCCTATTCTGAATTTCCTGGTTCCTGGGCGATGGGCTACTAGACACTTGTCACTCAAGACGTGGTTCATACGCAGGAGCTGAGTGCAAGATTGTGCCTCCATCCTAGATCTACTGAATCAGAATCTGTATTGTAACAAGATTCCCATGTGATTGGAGTGTACATTACAGCTTGAGAAGCACTGGCCTATAGACACCTTTTTGAATCCTTTTGTTCAAAACTCATTATTTTTTTGTTCTTTGCTTCTTCATTACGCCCTCACTATGGCTTCTACAAGATCAATTTCCAGGAACTGTTGCCCCATGAGGAAGTTTGATATATTTAATTTTATAAAATTACAGATGAGCTTGTACTCGTTTAACTGAAGTTCTTCATGTCATTATGAAAAATTAAAAGATCTATAACATATTCATTTTATAATCACACAAAGAAAACCAACACTGATATAAAAATATAATGTTGCACAGGACCCCAAGGGTTTGTGTTAGATATAACTTAGAAATTCTCAGCTGTGCATCTGCTTTGTTGCTGTTTTCTCTCTCACTGACATAATTTCAAGGTCTCCAGTTCCATCTTTTATGGTGTGAGGAGTAAATCAGACGCAGAAGAGAAGGGCAAACTTTCCCTGAAGAGCTGGAATTCCAAATAGAAATGGAAGCAAAATATTGGAAAGGACAAACCTAGGGATGCATGTACTTTCTGTTCTGCTCTTTATATGAGAGCGTTTGGCTCCGTTTCTGGTGGGCGCTGTGACTGTGAGGTTTTGCCTATTCCTTCGAGTTTATTGTTTTGCTTCACACTTTTAAAATATTTGCAACCCAAGAAGAACTCGTGTAACTCTGGGTATGAATGCATGACTATGAAGATCTTCTGAGAACAGTTTATTAAAAATAATAGATTAATGGGGCGCCTGGGTGGCGCAGTCGGTTAAGCGTCCGACTTCAGCCAGGTCACGATCTCGCGGTCCGTGAGTTCGAGCCCCGCGTCAGGCTCTGGGCTGATGGCTCAGAGCCTGGAGCCTGGAGCCTGTTTCCGATTCTGTGTCTCCCTCTCTCTCTGCCCCTCCCCCGTTCATGCTCTGTCTCTCTCTGTCCCAAAAATAAATAAACGTTAAAAAAAAAATTAAAAAAAAAAAAGAAATAATAGATTAAGTGCCATTTTCAGTATTTCCTCTGGTATTTGATTTATGTTATCACCACATAAACAGTACTGGTTAGACTTGCTTATAAGAAAATTGAAAATAAAAATTTTCTTTCCTCAGAATTATTGCTTATGTTTCTAGAGTCTCAAAAGAAACCAAGTTGTAGACATGTCTTGACAATGTCCAATATGGCTGGCCTTTCTATTTTACTGATGTCATTTATTTTCAACAAAGGAGTAAATTCCCTCTTCTTGGACTAAAATGTGTCTTGAAAAGTAAAAGAAAATTATGCCTAGTGTGGAATTTCAAACCTGAGTGCAAAACATCTGAATGCTGGGTGTTCATCTTTCTAACAAGCTTAGCAGATGGATGGGAAGTGATGTTTGCTGTTTATTTCCTCAACATATCAATATGTGAGGATGTGGTGCAAAATATGGTTTTCCTGCAAATGAGCAAAACCATGCCAGAAGAGTACAAGCAACATAGTTTGTACTCTGGAAGAACTTTAGAAATTGGAGGGCCACTATTAACTTAAAATCTTTCCAATTCTTTTTACTCATCAAAATCTTAGAACTGTTGTGATCAGGGTTGAAAGGAGGCAATTGTTTCTGCTACTCATCTAACCATTTCAAGAGCACTTAAAGGGTTCTTTCAGGCAAGAAACACAAGGACAACTGAAATCTATCTGTATTCATGGCTTTGAATTTTTTTTAAAAAGAAAGAACTGTAAACGTAAGCCACCAAAAAAGGCAGTTCATATCAAGTGATTTTTTCCAGGATTTTAGTGGGTATTTTTGTGGCCAATGACCTTTCTTTGGCTGTCAATCAGTTAAGTATTAGGCCACAATCATGGTTTAATAGCCAATTGGCATTATTTGAGAATAGTTCTAGAATTAGTCATGGCAACTATATAAGGATTTTTGCAGGAGTGTCACACTGAAAATTGGGGAGCTATTGGGAAGGAAGAAGTGGCTCAGTAGTATACAAAACCTGGAGAACTGTCTACTTATTTTTTAGGATAAGTAAGACTTAGCTTTTTTGTTAAATTCTTGGTGCTAGCCCAAAGCCTTCTCCTCTTCTTTTGTTAATTATTGTTTCTCAGTGGCTTTTGTTCTCATGATATTGATCATGGGTTGCCTACATTTCCTGAGAAATAATAAAAATTCCTCCAAGCTAAGTTGTCTTATCATCCCAAGGAGAATAATGAAGTAGATTAAATGCTGAAAGATTCACGTTCCTATAGCTTGAGGTTAGACATTTATAGTCATCATCTTGCTACTAGTGACCTATAAAATTTTAATCTATGCCTGGGGCTGGGAAAACCAGATGCCGTAGATACTCATTGTATAGCTTATTCTTGGTTGCAGGTTTCCATCATGTTGGTGCCCCTGGGGTAGGGAAGGTATATTCTAAGCAACTTATACTAGGAGAAATATTTTTATCTCAGTTCTTGAGTTGAGAGCAACACCTTTAAACTAGAGGTAGCACTATAAAATTTTGCCCCAAGAACTAGTGTTGGACTTAAGCTGATCCCCAGGGAAATCTGACCTGGGGCTGGAGAAAGAGTCCAGCACTTTCAGGCCCAATGTGATTCCTTCTTGCTAAAAAGCAGACAGAAGACTCTTTGTTTCTCAGTGAGTTCATAAGATTATGTTATTGCTATTGCAGTGGATGGAGCAGAGGTATCTGGTCTTTGCAAAGGATTAAATATCTTCCCAAATTCTATTTTGTGGCTTCCAATCTTTCTACTCTGTTGAACTGGTCTTTGTGAAAGCACTTCATTCTACAAAAATATTCTGTGAAGTGAATGTAAAGATGTGTCCTGTAGTGGATAGAAGACTATAATGGATAGAGGACTGCATTTCTTGTTAGGAAATCTGGGTTCTAGACCCAAATCTCTCTCCTTGGTAGTTGTTCACTTGGCCAAGTCACTCAATTTCTCTGACACTCATGTCTGACATTTGTAATAATGGAGGTTTAACTAGCTGTCCTATCTATGGACCTGTGTTTTGATGGTTTCTCCCACATTCTTAGTAAGAAGTACAAAGAAGCTAACTGTAGAGACGGATGCCTGTTGTAGGCAAAACAAGAGGGAGAGACTTTTCAGTACATCTAAATGTTTGGTATAGAAAGTTCTTTAATAAAATCCAGAGCAGAGAGAGGATGACTGTGTCTTAAATATGGTGGGGCTAAGGTTATTATTTCATATAAACTTGGGTCACAGTCAAATAAATGGAGGAAGAGGAGTCCATCAGGTAGATTAGACAGGTGATCTTTGGAAAGAAAGAAAACCAGGTGATGGCAAGGTGTGTTTTTACCTAGTTTAGAAGAAAACCAACCATATCTAAAGGGAAGCCCAGAATCATTTTTTCCTGGACCAGAGATCAACTTTAGTCTTGGTAGAACTGGTTTTCAATGAAGCCAGCAGAACAGAGACAAAAGCCATGGACATTCAACTGATAGCTATGTGAAGCTGTGAAATGTACAAGATGAAAAAACTGGGAATACATACAGCTATCCAAGCTGGAGAACTAGTAAGGCCAGTTAATCCTCTGGAATTCCTTTCCAGAGGTTACTAGAGGCACGCCTGGTAAGGAAGAAAGGAAGAGGCTGGTGGTTGCATTATACAAGTTTTGCCGAGGACCTTCTAACTTATGATACTCATATTAAGTTTCTGTCAAGTATTTATTCTTACTGTTGGCACTGTGAATATGAATCCATTCATGTTAACCTTTAATCCCATTTTACAGCTAAATAGTACTGTTAGATGCTTGATTACTTCTCCAGAAGGAGGGATTTCTACCAGTCCTTGGACACGTGTTCAGGACAAGATTCAGGATTCCTGGCTCTGCCAAAAGTGATCTCTGGGATGTTCCCACTGAGAAGACTTTGGATGCCAGTTTTCACATTTAATGCACTGCAAGCTCTTAGTGACTTTTGGAATTTAGTGAGGATCAAGAGAGAAAGTAGAAGGAAACCAGACAGAGAAGGAAGAGAGCCTGATGGAGAAAATCTGCTGACTTGATAATGGTCTTTCATTATAGAGTTCATGTTTTATATCATTTGGTCTTTCAAACTACCTTCTCTATTTAAAGTGTTAATTAATTCCTTTATTCTTTTTGGCCATCAAAGACCTATGTAATTGATGTTCTGAACTCCCTGAGATGTAAATCCTATGTTTTCTTTCTCTAAAGCAGAGTAGTTAACCAAGCATTTACTCACAAGTATCTTTTTTTTTTAAGTTAACTCATTATGCTAAAATTGACTGTTAGTGTTTTTGTATTATTAAGAAAAACTTCCCAAACTTTATTACAGGTTTGCAGATCTTTCGGTGTGTGAGGACCTCAGACTGATAAGCATAAGGCTAAGGTTGGTTGTTTTCAATATCTTCTATATGTATTCATATATATGTTTATATATATATATGTGCACTTATATATATAGTACAAAAGTCTTTCTTAAAAGAAATCATAAAACGAAACCTCCATATGTAAAGTAGCTAAAAATATTGCTGAAACTGCTGAAGAGCACTCTAATTTTATCTGTTACTGTTACCTCTTTTAATTTTTTTTATGTTTATTTATTTTTGAGAGAGAGAGAGAGAGAGAGAGAGAGACCAAATGTGAGCAGGGGAGGGGCAGAGAGAGAGGGAGAAACAGAATCGGAAGCAGGCTCCAGACTCTGAGCTGTCAGCACAGAGCCTGATGCGGGGCTCAAACTCATGAACTGTGAGATCATGACCTGAGCTGAAGTTGGAGATTTAACTGACTGAGCCACTACAGATGCCCCTGCTACAATTACCTCTTAATTGCTCCAAATGTACCTCAACAAAACTCTTGGGGTCTAAGGAACATAATTTGAGCTCCATCAGACTAAGAAACAAAAAGTGAAGGAGGGAATTTTAACAACTCATTGATGCAGTATTCTTATCCCTCTCCCACATGCAGATAGTAGGTAACTGGGCCAGTAGTAAATGGGTCAAAAGATAAAGAGAGTTTCCCTTTGCTTATCCACCTGTGAATCATTCATATGTTACTCATGAAGACAGAGAATTTGACTCCCTCTTCCCCATCCTATTTATAGAGGACTCTAGCCTGTGATCATACCTGACAGACCTGCTCCAGATCATTGCATGAAGAAAACCAGAATATACTCATTCTCAAAGTTCTGTATTTCATTGACTTATAGAATTAAAAAGAAATATGAGAGACTAATACGGGCTTTTCAATGTTTCATTTTGTCAAGAAAGGATACTTCTAAGAGCAGCCACTGAAGGATACTCAAGAAGCTTCACACTTCATAAAAGACGGGACATTTTAACAACAAAATATTGGGGAAACCTCGGTCTCAGAATTACTCGAGTCAATATTCACAGTTAATCGAATGGAGGAAAGAACACTTTTCTTTTTGGAATAAGACTCAAGAGTGAATCCCAGCTCTGCCAATTATTCCTTATATGACACTGGCTGAGATAATTAATATTTCTGAGCCTCACAAATAAAATCACGCAATGAAATCACGCAGCCCACATGGTTTTCAGAATGCAACCAATGAGTAGTTTTACATTCCTATGCTGTTTAGTACATAGTAGGTACTCAAAAATATCCATTCCCTCCCTCCCACACCCTTTCCCCCTTACTCATTTTACTCACCTCAGAGAATTGTTGTGATGATTGAGTAAGACAATAACAAGAGAATGTTTGGTGAACTGTAAGGCATTATTTAAATGTAAGCTTCATGAGACAGAAGGCGCTTTGCTTTAAGCACATGCATTTTCCTTTTCATAAGATGTGTAATATGTGGTGCAGGAACGCTCAGGAAAAAAAAAACAAAAAACAAAAAACTAGTGCCTTGTCTGATGCCTCCAAGACTCACATAGCCCCTGGATGAAACTGTATATAAAATGTAGATGTTATTTTAATAAATACTATCCACATAGTGAACATAGTGTTTCTTTTGCGTGTTTTTTAAACAAAAAAATTAACCAGTCAGCTCACAGATTTTCCTGCACGGTAAACTCTATAAGGTGTAGTTATAAAGTCCACTGGAGTTATAAAGCGTTTGGAGTTATATTGCATTAAGCACTATTGCATTCAATCTCACCAAGCTATTAAGGTGTTTTATAATGGGATGTAAATATTTATGACCTGTTTGAGAATAACCAAAGAAAAGTGCTTTTCATTATTTTACTTCGTATCCTATTAGCCAGACATATCTTTTAGTGTTTCAACACTTTCATGGCTCAGGAAAGTGATGTCAGCTTTGGTGCAGTATGTGGTTGGGAAGGAATCTGGTTACTTTTGTTACTGTGTCAAATTGCCTCCAAGCTGCTTCACCTGACAGCCTGCCTGGTGAGCTAAAGCCAGAAGAATTCTTCTGTAGACGCATCATGAATAATAATCGGCTACAGCTAAGAAAACACTCTAACTTTTGCAGGGAAACCTGGGAGCACCACATTCTAAACTAGGTTTGCATATCTCTCAGAGTTTTAAGTTGAGAAAACGCATTTCTGCTTTTATTCTCTTCCCTTGAAGAAAACTTGGAAAACGGCTGCACGTGTTTCTTCGAGAATGAAATTCTGTTTTCAGAAATCAATCTTGGTTCTGAAGTTTTTGAACACATCACTATTGTATTAAGTGGAAGTAGTTAATTCAAGTGAATTGAAGCTCTTGCTCGTCATTACAGGATATAGGAAAGTCTGGAAGATGCACTTTTTATTAAGGAAATAAGAAAAGCTGATGCTGTTTTCATGATCACATACTGTACTTGAAAACATCTAGTTATGGAAAAGAGGGAAGGTTAAATATTCAAAAATGACAATTTAAAACCACTTTGTTCTCAAATCTGTCACTACACTTTTTGTCAGATAGGTTTAAATCCTGGTAATTGGTTTATGCCAAAGGACAGAGGACAGTCATTTCAAAGCTTTCCTGTTCACAGACTGTTAAATTGCCAGAAATAACAATCACAACAAAGTGACACATAATTTAGAAAGAATGCAGTGCATGCTTCTAATCAGAACAACAATAACAACAAGAAAACCTACTAAGAGCAAGTATAGAAATGCCAGTATAGTGTTGAATCTAGCAATGATCACACATAAAAAGCAACTGTTTGACAAGGACAGCTGTGAATGATCTATGTGTCCCACACCCTCCCCCTCCCCAATAAAAAAGATATTCTCATTGGAAATATGGTTACAAATATAAATCACTGATTTTTTGCAAGACCGTGACGGCTTGGTAATAAATATCAAATCAGTCCATTTTAGATCTGTAAAAGGATTCTTTCAGATCTGAAGACTCCAGAGCAACTGTGAAGCTGTCTTTATTCAAATCCTTTGAAATTTAAAGCGGTGATCTTAGACCACCAAGAACTGTAAGACATGCCAACTGATGCTTATAACAACTTAGCCTTCCTGTTCTTCATATCTGATTTTATTAAGTGTCTGTCAAAGAGTATATTTAACTTTCATGTTTCCAACAGGAATTCATTGTCTTTAACTTTTGTTCTATGTTTTAACAGGCAGATAATGAAAAGAATTATTTGCATGTTGAGTTTGTACCTCGGGCAATGAAAAGAGGTCTGAAGTTATTGTTGTGGTGTGACTTCCCTTTCTAAGAATAAATTCTATCGGAAGAGGTGGGGATGTCATAAAAATGAGGTCGAAAAGGAATTTTCAACATGATTTTGATGGGCAGATAAAAGCATTTACTATTATTTATAAAAGAGGATCTATTTAAAATGGACTCCTTCTCAATGTAAGGCAGTTAAGAACTTAAAAGGAAAACAGGGCTACTTTTATGTAATTGAGATGTTTCAGACTATATGAAGAAATCCTGTCATTTGCAACTCAGCAGACGAGACCTGGCACACCCCAAAGAAAATTTTAATGGAAATTAGGAGGCAGTGAGGATGATTGAAAACAGATAACGCTTTGCTTAGAAATAGCAAACTACAAAACTTATGTCAATAAGATTCCATTGCAAAAACGTATTGTTTTTAATTTATTGTCAATACATTTTTTTAGAGTTAAATAAATTTGAATTCAATTCATTACTTAAATAAAACAAAAGTTGTTGTTTTCCAAACCATGTATATATCAAACTTTGAAACTGGGTGGGTCCCTTCTGCCAATTTGGAAATAGGCCAGTTTCGACTTGTGACCTCTGACACTCTCATTTAAATATTTTTAATGCAAAGTTCCTGCAACATCTTGTCCTGGTGAAAAACAATTTCACCAACAAACAACAAAAGCAAATGAGGAAACTCCGTAACTACTCCTGTTACTTTTCATGCCCCACCATTTTCTATTTCTGAAATGTTCTCACTCTGGACCGTTCTATAATATAAATATTTTATTTTCTATTCATTAGAAAATAGCTGTAATGGGGCATAATTTGCATATTATAAGATTCCCCTGTGCAATTCAATATCTTTTAGTCAATTTATAGAGTTGTGCCACTTCATTTTAGAACTCCATTTATATTTACATTGTTTTAACGTTTCTGTTTTTTTAGTATGTTCATACCTGCTTGTCTCTGAGATAAGAAAGGTTTTTGATAACTGGATAAAAGAAGAGGGGAAGGATGTTATAGGCAAGAGGGTTAGGATTCATTCATTTATTTGGTCATTGATCCATCCATTTATTTTAGAGTTATAAATATAAGTTATATTCAGTCCTTAGTATGAACCAGACATAGAAGTGAGTACTTGCAATGGATTTTTCAATCATAATTTGGTGGGCAGACAAACAATTTAGCCATATTATCATCATAAACATGACAGATACTATCACAGGAATATGCAAATGGCACAATGGTAATGCAGAGAGCCTAATAGCAAATAGATCATGAAGGGCTTCCTGGAGGAAGGGCATTTTGAAGCCTAGGTAGAGTCAGGCAAAGAAGAAAAACAGTGCTAGAGTATGAGGTGAGGCTGGTGGAAAAAAATGGACCAGATCCCAGTGGAGCTGTGAGAACAGGCTCACAATAAGTTTTTGTATGTTAACGAGGAAATTCAGATTACTTATTAGATTTACCTGGTTATAATGATTTAAGAAACATTGTACATTGTGACAGCTTTCTGGAGGGTCACTGGATGGAACTGACTGAATATCATTGAGATGTTAATGTGAGAAGCTAGCATTCTCATTTTATCTTTCAAGATCAACATATGATTATATGTATTTTTATAATGTTTATTTATTTTTGAGAGAGAGAGAGAGAAAGAGAGTGCAAGCTAGGGAGGGACAGAGAGAGAGGGAGACACAGAATTCGAAGCAGGGTCTAGGCTCTGAGCTGTCAGCACAGAGCCTGATGCGGGGCTCGAACTTATGAGCTGTGAGATCATGACCTGAGCTGAAGTTGGATGCTTAACTGAGCCACCCAGGTGCCCCTGATTATTATATTATTAATTCAACTTCCATATAATTTACAGTTAGTTCAAAGTCTCTGTGGGAAAGGGGGTGGAGAAAGAGAGAACACTGATGGCAATTGCTAGTAAGTTTAATATGGAGAGAATTTCTAGCAAAGGTTTTTCAATTTCATTATTTAAGTCGGCCCTGATCATTATTCCGGGATTTACCCCCAAAGTCAAGGTTTTAAGGAAGCTGAGGGAGGAGAGTCAGTATGGACCCCAGGGGCACTAGACTAACACCCTGTCTAATGTGGGGCTATGTATTCTTTGGGTATTGACATCGCAGATCTAACATCTGCTTAGACACTTTGTGTGCTTCTCTGTATCTCTCATAACCAAGAAGCCAATGGAAAAAGCCTCAGTATGTGTGGTTTCAGCTGGCTGTGGATAATTAGGATGTCTGCTTCACGCTCTGACCCCCTGGGAAGAGAGCTGGCTCAATCCATTGGAATGGATTTTGTTCTGCTAGTGTAACATGATGGTCAATTACTGCCCATCCTGTTCAGCAGACTGTTGTCTCAAGATAACAGCAACCCACCTGGAGTCTTTGACTTGTCCATCCTCTGCCAGAAATGTGAATGCCATCCTGCCCAGGTGAATCTCTTTTATCAGGAAATATATTTGACTTCATATAGATGGCTACCCTCCTGGTCGAATAAAATCAGCATTTCCAATTAAGACCCAAAAATTGTTTCATGAAAAGTTTTCCTCAGAGGAAGCAAACTCTGAAAGTGCTTGCTCTTTTTCATCACCTGAGTCTACACACCAGGAAATGCTTTGGATGAAGGTGGAAAGGCCAATCCCTCTTATCTAGTCTGACACTAATAAAGCCGTTAACAAGGTCCAACTGAAGTAACAATGGATAAGGAAAGAAGAGCTGAATTCCTTAAGATCAGTCCTATTAAGTTGGACAGATGTCAAGTTTAATCAACCAGGAGGCCTTAAGGGCTTTGGCAAATGTCTTTTTTTATATCTTACCACTGTTTTCAGTTGATGCATCACACTGTTTGCATAGATATAATTATCCTTCAAAAATATTATATAATCAGGAAGTTTTTATTTTTCTATTAGTTTTATTTGCACTATATAATACAAGAGCATCCTAGTGCATTATTTTTTTTTAATTTAAGAAGGAATGTGCGTACAAAGTTGTTTTTTTTTTTTTTACGTACACAACAATTTATATTTAAGATACCCAAGTATAGTTGGGTACTATATCTATTTATGGTTTGAAGAAAGTGATTTAATGCATGCATCTGATAATAGGTAGATCTATTAATGCCCTTTGTTGACAAAGTAGGACACTTCTTTTAACTATCATTTAATGGATTTATTGACTGTTGACTCTCTCTAGCAATTTCTTTCTTTAGTGTCTGATACCTGAGAAGCTAATATTTCACAATTAGAGATTTGTTTCTTTGTTTTGAGCTTCACGTGATAGTGATCTTTTAAAAAGTCACATATGAGCATGTACAAATTTACTATATCCCTTCCTTATAGTATCTTCTTATGGTTTCAGGACAGAGTATGTGGATAATGGGCATTAGCAAGGATGGAGGTGGTTAAGTTAGAACTGAAGGAAAGAGATGAGCAGGGAAAGAAAGAAGAAGGGAGACAGTGGGTTTGGAAAACTGACTTCACAATCCTGCCTGGGTTCTAACCAAGTCTTCAGAGTCATTAATTCCACCAGTGAATATTCATTAAATACCTACTCTATATTCAGTAGTGTGTTCAAAATTACCTGCTATTTTCTTTTCAGTTGAACCAAACAGATTGTTGACTAACTGAGCAAGTAAGATTCTTGAGATTGTGGATTAAAGGGATAAAGATAATCCTTTCAGAAACTCTCTTGCCATTAGATCCCTGAAGTGGGCCTCATAGCATTAGGCCTCTCTTTTGTCTTTATAGAAATAAGAAGATACACCCCTTTATGCTCACCTCTAGTTAAAAGTAACAATTTTTATGTGCTAAAAATCTATATTAAAACTGAGGTCAGATAAATATAGGTTCTGCTTCAGATCCTAGAGCACAAGAGACTCCTAAACTCTTTTTCTTCATCTGAATGATGAGGATTCTTGTCATACCTTCCTCATGTGGCAGTTGTAAAGATTTTATATAAGACAAAGATGTATTTAAAGGTCTTATATAGAGTGCCTGGGACAAGTGAGAAAGTACCCAATAAATGTTGAATGTTATTGTTGCCTACATTGGTAGGAAGAGAAACACAATGAGAGAAAAAAAAAATAGTAGGGAGTGAGTATCTGATCTAGCTGAAAGGTGGAGGTCCTAGTTAAGGTAAAGGCTGTGGAAATGGGAATAATGTTCCTTTTTTTTTAAAGGAAAAATTACTAATTATACACACAATTGCAACAAAAATGTCAGAAATCAAATCAAAGGAAAAATTATCTCAGTACAATTGTTACCTCAGATTCTAGCAGTCCTTTAAAATTTGTTCATGTTGCCCTCTCCTTGTTTACATGCACAGATAAAAACATAACCATAATACCGATCTGATTTTGCTTTCTTTGATTTTTCCCTTATGTAACTAAATTATGTACTTTGATACTATACGCTAACTTGTTTCTAGATCTTTTCATTATAATGAATCCAGTGGCAACGAAAATCTTTGTCCTTGTATTTCTGCATTTTCAGACAATTTCCTTGGAAGAAATTTCTAGGATAGATGTACAGGTCAAAGGATATGAGCATTTTATGTTTTTAAGGGTTTGGCCAAATGGCTTTCCAGAAGACTTTCCTAGCTTGTGCTGCCATTAGTGGAGAGTGAATGAAAGCACAGTCCTCCTGACAACCGGGTTGACAAGGTTAAGACAGTATCATTATTTTTCATTTATCCTCTGTAAAAGATGCAAGGTATCTTTTAATCTGAATTTGTTGGGTAGCTAGTAAGATTGAATATTTTCTCATTTCTTCCTCCTAACTATATTCCCTCCAAAATAAAAGTATTTCCCCAATTTGATGTTGGAGCACATGAAGGGGAAAGAAAGGAACCTACTATGCTGGTACTTTGATCTTGGCATTTTCAATACATTATCTCATTAATCTACACACTACTTCAGCAAGATTGGTGTTCCTAACTGCATTTTATAGATGAGAAGACTGAGTCTGGAAGAAATTAAATTTTATGCCCAAAGTTGAATTGCTGATAAGTGGCAGTCGTTAGATATTTTTTCTCATCATTTTATATGAGATTTTATGTAATATAAATATTAACTCTTTGGGGAAAATATTTTCAACAAATATGGATGACAATCTGTTGTTTTCTTTTTTCTGAAATTATGCTATTTTTGCTCTGCAGAAGCTTAAAATTTTTTCATGAAGTGATCGATTGGAGAGATACTGGGATGGTAGATTGGGCCTCAGCTTCTGTTTTATTTTGGTACCAAGATCAGTTCAGCGAGGATTAGAAGCAGCCAAGAGACAGAACTGTATGTGGATCATTTGCTAATGATTCTATAATAGAAAGTGTCTCCCAGCCTCTCCCATGATTTCTCACAGGATGGGAGAATATCCCGTGAGCCTGTTAGAGGCCATCTGTGGATGAGCTGTGCTCCTCAGCTACTTGCTGGGTGGTCTCTGAGAGATTGCTGTGTGGTCACTATATTGCTGCCTTTTCCACTTCTTCCAAGAATATAAAGAGCCCCGTGACAGGACACGTATAAGACTGTTGGCCTTCCCAGTAAGACCAACAAGGATACATGGCTGGTATCCAGTACAGAAGAGGTCATTAGCTGTTGAGTTTAGTATTATTTCTGTTCAGAGGAAGGAGAGAGTCTCACTGAAATGGGTGGAGATGC
Source organism: Prionailurus bengalensis (assembly GCF_016509475.1). Taxonomy (NCBI): domain Eukaryota; kingdom Metazoa; phylum Chordata; class Mammalia; order Carnivora; family Felidae; genus Prionailurus; species Prionailurus bengalensis. The sequence continues at coordinate 139,167,188 of NC_057345.1, read as the reverse complement.
TAAGAGAATGGAGCTATGTTTTTAGGAGCATCATTTGGAAGTTTTTCAATGACCTGGCCTAAAAGTGAATGGTTTGGATTAGGGCGGGGACAGCAGTATCTGAGGATGTTTTGGAGCAAAGGAATTATAAAGGTCTCCTTCTAAGGCAGAAGGGATATACCTTACTTGGCCATTTGGAACATTCTGGCATTATCACTCAATCTGATCTGCCTCATCATGCAACTGATTCCAATCCACCTGTCAGTCAGGGGGCATGATGTCATCTCCCAGGCCTGGGACTGATGGGGTGGGAAGGTCCAGCAGCCTCCCCATCTAGGAGGCTCTAGCCACAAAATAACTAGGAGAAAGAAGCTTTTTCAGTAGGGGAAAAGTAAACTCTGTAAAGGCAAGCCTACAGTCAACATTGCCCAGGCTGTTAAGATCTGCCCAGCTCAGCTTTGTAGACACTGTGACAAAGTAAAAAGTGAACACTGAAAAAGTGCTTGGCTTTGGCTTACATCACAACTCAAGATTTCTTTCTGACCAGTGAGAAATGGCAGCAGTTTCTTTATCCCTCCTGAAAGAGTGGTGATGTTCTTTGATGACAGCACGGAATTCCCAACTTCCCAATCACACCTTTCTCAGGTACTTCAAGAACCAGGGGTTTTTGAACAAATGGCATGTGAGTAGAAATGCATTTTAGAAATGTCCTCTTCCCTGGTGTGTGTTTACCTACCACAACTCTGATTTGCACAGTCAGGGGTGAGCTCCAATCACAGAGAAAAAAATTTATGTATACATTTATATATATATATATATATATATATATATTTATTTATTTATTTTTATATATTTGTTGTTGTGGAAAACTTGAACTTACAAAAGAGGGAACTAATGGAAAGCTGAACTGCTGGAATGAATTCAGCAGTGATAGCCAGGACACCCAGAAATCTGACACAGCTACTGAGATGAGCTGGCCTGTGAATCCTTGTGGTTAATTGGTGCATGGCTAGCAGTTATGACACTCTGTGGGCACCCAAAAACGATTGGAGCCACCCCTCAACAACACTGCTTAATCATGTACAAATTATAACTTTGTCTTCACATTCCGCCTCACAAAATGAATGGTCTCCATCGTTTGCCCATAATGTATAGTTATTATTTCAATTAGTCAATGTGTTCTCAACTGCTTTTTTTTTTTTTTTAATATGCACTCAAAGTTTGTGTTTTCTCTCTGGGATTCTTAGTTTCTCCATACTATAAGCCTCACTTGCTTAAAACAAAATGTTTTAAGCAAAGTGCATGTGACTTTCACTCAGGGGTTTTCTAACTACTTTTGATGATAATGATGATGATTGCTGGCCACCTGTCCCATTACTGAAAGCCAGAACCCACTGTATTCTGGGTGGCAAACATCTCAAGGCCTGTACATCATACCATGGGCTGATTGTAACCTTGGGGCTAGTTAATCCCAAACACTGTCCACTGAAAACCCTTCTCCTGTTACTGAGATGTCCCTTTCATCTCCTGACTTCCTGCTTCCTGCATTCCTATTATTTATAGTAACCCAGGAACAAACCACTCCCAAATTTCTCAAGAGGATTTACAGTTGCTACTTGCAATTCCTCACCCAGCTCACTCCTCCATCCCTTGCAGCCTGTGTTCTGCTATAACCCATCTGTCCTCCCAAAGGTGAACAGTGACATCTTTGTTCAGTATGAAGGCCTGTTTCTCAGTCCTTGGTTTTTTGACCTTTTTTCCCCCTGTTGGTCCCATTTATTTTGACACCCTCCTTCTGGGACAGTTTATTTTTTTCTCCTTCCTTCTCTAACTGCTCCTTCTTGGTTCTCTTTCTCTTGTGGCACTAAAACGTGTGTGATCCTCAGGCACTTACTTCTCTCTGACACGCTCCTTCAGCAACCTGAGGCAGAACAGGGTCCATGACTATCACTTCTCTGGTCAATGCCCACATCTCTACTTCATCTTCACCCTCAACTCCTTCAAGCTTCAGATCCACATGTTCCATATTTGGCTTGTTCTTCACCCACACAATCTGCTTGACACTTCAGATCCTATGTGCTTGTCACTGAAATGACCTTTGCTCTGACTGTGCCCTTTCTGACACCCCCACTTCTATAGATTCTGCCCCAGCTCCCAGATACTTCAGAATGGACTTTCCGAGTCCTGTTTGGGCAAAGACTCTTAAATCCATTTGTATTTCTACTCTTACTACCATATTTCACCTCCTTTACATTTCTTCCCTGAGTTTATCAACTTTTGCCCCCCATCCCAACACTTCTAAGGCATACAGCACACTGTAACAGTGACTTGCAAAGGCATTGATTCTCAGTTACCAGTTGTGAATGAAGCATGGGGGGTGGGATTCTCCAATAAGAGCCATATCAAAATCTTTAGGATAAGAGTATGCAGTTTGAAAAAGCCCTACCTGTAGTTGATTTGCATATGCCCCAAAGGAGAGGCATACATCTCTTCTCTGCTTCTACTACCTTGCACATCATTTGTAAGAAGACTTTATGTTCACTTTTTGTCCTTTTTTATTTGCTGCTGGCAGATTAATTGTCTTGATACTCAATAAAGACCAAGGTACAGTTCTTTCCCTGTTCAAAAGCTTTCAATGGTTCTCTGTTGCCCACTAAAAATTCCAAACTTCTTAACCTTGCATCCTTGACAAAACTTATAATTATGACTGCTTAGTTCTCTTCTAGGCCTGTCCTATATTACAGCCACGCTAAGGAATTTCTCTGCACACTGCCAGCCTATTTCACTTCTGTTTGGATCATACCGCCCCTCTATTTGAAATGCCTATTTCCTTTATCTTCACCTGGTGAAATCCCACCTGGATCCAATATCACTTCTATAGGATGTCTTTCTACTCCCTGGGTTTGAAGGACCAGAGGGGGCCTTGTGATTCCCCATAGGACATTGTTTGCAGCTTTCTTTCAGCACCTGTGTTATACTTATTTGTAGAGGCACCCTTCTCCTATAGGAGAGTATAAACTTTTGGAAAACAAAGATCCCATTCAAAATTTTCAGTATCCAGGACTTTAGTGAACTATATCTTGACTGCATATATAATATAGAGTTTCTGAGTGTTGTTCCATTATTTATAATTTATTTCTCTTCTACTCCAATGAAATATTTCCAAGTGGCTACTATATTAGACATAAACATCTCAGAACATTAAAATAAAAACTAAAAACCAGCATTAGAAACCATGTAGATCAGGGGTCAGCGAACTATAGCCCATGGCCCAATTCAGCCCACAACATGTTTTGTTTTGGTTTTTTTCTTTAAGTTTATTTATTTATTTTGAGAGAGAGAGAGAGAGAGAGAGAGAGCAAGGGAGGGACACAGAAAGACAGGGAGACAGAGAATCTGAAGCAGGGGCTGTGCTGTCAGATGCAGGGCTTGAACTCACGAACTGTGAGATCATGACCTAAGCAGAAACCAAGAGTCAGCCACTTAACCAACTGAGCCTCTCAGGCGCCCCCCCCCAACAACATGATTTTATAAACAAAGTTTTATTACAGTATAGCCACGTTCATTTGTTTATGTATTGTTCATGGTGGCCTCCGAGCCATAGCAGGATTGAGTAGCTGTTACAGAGACTGTATGACCTGCAAAGCCTTAAGTATTTACTCTTTGGCCCTTTACGGAAAGTTTGCCAACTCCTGATTTAGATCAATGATTCCTAACTGAGGTGAGGGTAGAGAGAGTACAGAGGAATTGAAAGGAATGTGTAGACTCAGAATAATCTAGGGTAAGAACCCAGTGAGAATCCGCACTTTTATAACAAAGCAATTACTGAGGAGAATCTGCTTTTCTTTCAAGGTGATATCCCTGCTCAATACATAGGCCTTTTGGGGAACTTTTTAGTTACTTCTGGGTTTGTGCCTTATTGTTGTACTGAATCAGTGTTACTGATGAAGTTGTGCTGTATCTTTCTAGTGTGTGAGGGAGGGAAAAGATAGATGTATTTATTTATTTTTTAATTTTATTAAAAAAATTTTTTACATTTATTCATTTTTGAGAGATGGAGACAGAGTGTGAGTGGGGGAGGGGCAGAGAGAGAGGGAGACACAGAATCCAAAGCGGGCTCCAGGCCTTGAACTGTCAACACAGAGCCTGACATGGGGCTTGAACTCACCAACTGTGAGGCCATGACCTGAGCCAAAGTCAGACACTCAACCAACTGAACCACCCAGGCACCCAGGAAAAATTAGATTTTAGAAAAGAGGAGAAATTATTATACCAGGAGCTCTCAGTAAGCTAGTTAGAGGAATTCAATAATAAACTTAGTTCTTTGATACCCAGCTGCTAAAGCAAAAAGTGAACATGGCAAGTTAGGTAGTTCTCCTAGGCTAACATAGAGAAGTATACCCATTTACTGAAAAGGACACATTTCTCAGTGCTAAAATCAGGAGGAAATTTATTGAATTGTCTCTGAGAGACATAGAAGACGATATATGCAGCTACAATTTTGCAAAAGATCTAGCCACTATTGAAATGGCCAATTCTCATTACATTAGATTGCAATTCAGGAAGTAGGTTAGTACAGTCTGGGGACATTGGTTGTTGATGCCCTAACTTGTTATGGGAATAGAGCTCAGAGAACCTAGAGAATTGGTAGTTAATGTGTTTCTCCATTGGAACATTAGTTGGCTCTGGCAGGCCCTGAATATGGGTCAAGTAGGTGTAGCATTTCAATGATTGCTGGGCGTGCGGTTTTCTGGGTTGATGACTAAAGAGCAATCCATAAACTGAAGGCAGGTAGCAAAACTGATACTTTGGTATTAAAACAGAGAAGCCTTGTGCATTTTTGCCTGGTTGCCTGATGAGCACATGGTGCCAGGTAGTAGAGAGTGGGCACCAGAGCAATTTTATATAACTCTGTGGAGGCACTAAAATAATTGAATGAAGGATAATGATGACAGTCAATAAATGATGAACTATCACTCGAGTTTATATGGTTATTAACAGCTGCAAAAATCATCTTTAAAAAGCTATTCTGGAGCTCAGCAAATTTTGAGCGATGCCATTCATTGTGCTTGATTAATTATTGTAGAGAGAGATCATAGGTGGGTTTGATTTTAAGGAATTAACATTTGGCATCTTTTTGCTGGTCCTCCAAAAAATAATGAAATAAAATTACAGATAAAATAAATGTACCTTATTTTCCTGTATAAATAATTTTGAAGAAATAAAACTTAATCTTATTTTATATTAAAAACACGTATCTTGAAATAAGTGGCTTCAAACAAAGGTCAAGTGAGTATAAAATTTGGATTTCCTTTTCTTCTTTATATTAGGGCACTCCAAGGTAGCAAAAGTATTTGTTGGTTATTGAATAAGAGAATAAGTCCATTTTAATTTTTTAAAATCATTTAACAAATTTTTAAAAGGTGTCTTTAGTAATTTAGTGTATTTTAGATCATTTCATGGAAGGATAGAACTATTGTCATTAAGGTATACACTAATAAATGATTTTATAAATTTATTCATTTAAAAATGATTAAAATGTAATTTCTCATTCTAGCAGACCCATATTCATCTTATTTTATGTGACATTTAATCTCCCAAGCACACTGAAGGCAGGGCTGTCTTAGGTTGGTTCTTTATGGGGTTTGCAAGTTGTCCTCTTGGCAGGATCCATATGGTGACAGACAGAGGTGAAAGTAGCATTCTGCTCATAGTATAGCTTCATGTATATAATCTTTCGGGTATGTGAAGATTTTATCTTAAGTGCAATTTAACTCCCCATGGAAAGTGTTTATGTATGGAAGTGGCATGATTAGAGCTGCCTTTAGAAGCATACATCCCCCCATATATGGAAAAAATTGGAGATGACGGTGGGAGGTCCATTAGGACATCATTGTAACTGCCCAGGTAAAGGATGCTAATAGTTGGAATTTGATTATTAACAGCTGTTGAGAAGAGAGAGGTATGTTCTGGAGGTAAAGTATACAGACTAGATGTGGGACCTCTCAGTTCAAAGGCAACTCCGAGGTCATTGGCATGGAAATGGGTATACATAATAAAGTCAAGTGCTGAGGTGAAGTATATGGAATGAGTGGCCAATACAAAGTGGGAAGGGATATCAAAAGTTGAATTTGGACTATTCTGAGATACTAGTAGTGGGGGAGAAAAATGAGGGCAAACACCAAGTGTTTGCTAGTTCTAGTATGCTGTTCTGAAGCCTGAAAGAAGAGGGTAGGCTGGAAGTATAAATTTGGGAGTCATTTCACATATCTGGAATTTAAAGCAATAGGAGTAAATGAGATTGCCTCAGGAGGGACTCTAATATGAGAAGAAAAGAGTGTCCAGGACACTTAATATCAGGTGGGAGAGGAAGAACCGGCAAAAGAGCTTAAAAAGCAGCCAGAGAGAGATGATAGCACAACTGGGGAGTGAGGTGTGATGTTAAGGAAGCCCAGAGAAAGAAGAAAGGAGTACATGGTCACATGTCTTGAATGATACCGAGAACTTGAGAAGCATAGAAATTAATCAAGCAATGTGAAGAATTTTTATCAAGAGGATGGTTTTTAGTGTAGGAAGATGCCTGATGGGAGTGGATTGCAGAGTGCATGAGAGTAAAGAGACAGAATCCAAATGTCTAACTTTGAGACTCTTGGCTGTGCAGGGTCCTAGAGGGACAGGACAGTGGGTAAGAGATGACATGTTTTCCTCAAATTCCCAGGTGAGAGATATTAGATTATATTTGGGTGATGATGGAGAGGAGCTTAAAGGTTGATGAGACTGCAGAGGGAGCGGTTTGTTAATAGGGGTTTTGGAAGGTTAGAGGACTTAGGATCCAGGGCCCATATGTAAGTCTTGGCCTTTCGAAAGAGGAGGGACATTTCTTTATTGTAATTGAAAAGATGGGCAAACGGTTATAGGTACAGCTTTCAGTGTTTGAAGGGTGTATTTAAATGCACACTGTTCCATATTCATAAATAAACACTCATGTTACAATCATGATTCATAAACTCCAATAAAAAGAAGAAGACTGGCGAAATGTAAATTGGAAGTAATTCTATGTAAACATCAGTTTGGATGCTCCTATTTTCACATTTCCTTCAGACAGAAATATCTTTAAATTAAAACAAATGGATCTTTTCTTGCATCTGTACTCCTTTTGAGTGGTTATTATATTGTTGTTGGTTCTACTTTTCTCTTTTGGGTCTGATATGCAATACATCAGTTTTCTATAATCCTACTGAATGGCAGAAAAATCATTCTCCATACACAAACTTTCAGTGCCCATAAAGATATTCATTTATAACATTAGAGCTGTCACATTCCTTCTCCTTCATCTAGCAGTGCAATTTACCTCTACCTGTAGTTGTAAAACGGAACAAACTTAATTTTACTCTCCACTTTCCTGACAGTTTTAAAGTTACATAAAAGTAAACTTGCTTCCTCTGGCATTTCCAAAATGTTGTCAGGCAACCAATCTGTCAAGAGTAATGAGACTGTCTTTAAATTCAAATTATTTTGTTTCATTCATTTCTGTAACAGCAAGACATCTGCAAAATGATATCCTAATTTCAGATCCTATAGGGTACAGTCTTTAAGATATTCCTTGCTCCTCCTTCCCATACACAGGTAGACCTGGTCAGAGCAAAGTTACATTCTGGGACCCCTTCCCCTGCCTCACCAGCATAGCACATTCAGCCAGATTATTTTCTGTGTCTCAGCCTGTATTCTACTGTCTCCAGTTGTCTTATACATCATAATAATGGTAATTACTAAGATTTATTTGAACAGCATTTTATAGGTTTATAGTTACAGTTTTCAAGGCCCTTTTATATGTGTTCTTCCTAACAGCCTTATGAGGGAAAATGAGTAGTGATTATTAGTTATCCCTATTTTCTAGATAAAGCTACTGTGACACAGAAAAATTAAAACAGTTTGCTCAAAGCTACAGACCTATATAACAGCTAGGGCCAGGAGTTGGATCCAAATATTCTATTTTTCCTGTATCATCTGTTTTTCCAACAACAAGATGGAAAGCACAGAAACTTTGGAAACAAATAGATCAATATTCAAATTGTAGCTTGGATTTTCTGAGCTTCAGTTATTCTGCCTAAAATGTAGAAAAATAATACTGACTATACAATATTTTTCCTAAGGAATAAATGAGATAATGTATATAAAGTTCCTAGTAAAATGCAGGCATATGGTAGGACAAAATAATCTTTTATTATCATCTTAGTAATAATTGAAATGATAGTACTCGGGGGCTAAAAAATCAATATAGAATTATGGGTATTTGCATTCAAATATACCTCTTGGGAGGATTCTGATTTTAACCTCCTTTTGAGCACTCTGAGTCAGTTTCCCTATGTGAAAATCAAGGATAATTGGATGTAATTATGCCTATGCTTTGGCATTTCATCAAAGATGAAATGATCCTGGCCCATTTCAAACAAGTGGTAGATCTCTTAGCAAGACAGCCAAATATCCATACATGTCTCATTACCACACTCATCCCCTTACCCCTTTCCTACACTATCATGCTGAGCAGAAGTGGAATTAAAGAGGAGACAATTTTCTCTGATCTTTGTAGGGATGTTCAGTATAGTAGACATTTGAAATTTGTTTGAATTCCATCATTCCCCCTTGGTGAGAGTACACAATTACTTTTTTGATGATTAAACCCCTTCATGAGTGGTCTTTGTGGAAGTATTGTTTCTGGTTCCCTGATTTCTACTGTCAAAGCTGAAAGAGCCAGACTTCTCCTTTCCCCATTTCCTGGTGGTACATACACTTGAGCAATCTGCCACTTTGTGGGTGAGTGGGGACTTTGGTCTTGCACATATGGTACCAGATAGAAGGAGCAGTTGGGGTCATTCATTCATCACATCATGGCGGTGCTATGTTGTTCACACTCACCCTGTTCTAGAACCATGACTGTGGAGCCTACCTCCCATACCTCCTCAGTGACTGTGTATTCCATCCATTTTCAAGCCTCTCATCAATTGTGCAATCCCTTTGATATCTTTAATAATGAGTTCCCTTTTTGTAAAGACATTCAGAGCTGGATTCTCACTGAGAATCATAATTATGTTTTTCATGGTTGGTGGAGGACATCTGATCATGCCATAGCAGTGTTGTAGGTGGGGGGGAAGGTGTGAAAAAGAAGGAAAGTTTGTAGCCATAATAGTTAGAATGTGATAACAGTAAGACAAGTTACTGGAATTGATTATTTGATCCACTCAGCATGATGTGTTGGAAAGAGTGAAGGCACCTGTGCCTGAGTTCTTTTTCTGTCACTGAGTATTATGTGAGTCTGGGCAAAGCTCATCACATCCTTGGGTGTTGATTTTCGTGCCCATAAAATGAGGGACCAGAAACAGAAAAGCTCTAACGTTTCTTTTAGTTAAAAGGTCTATGATTCTAAGAAGTGCTTGAAGATTGACTCTGTGCCAAATGTGTGTAAGCCATTGAATTGGTTTAGAAGTAGTAAGGGCCCTGGGAGCTTACAGTTTTATTGTGAGGACAGCATATAATTATGTGAAGCCAAGTACATAGTACCTCAAGGTAGACTATGAAATATATACCAAAATGGGCAATGCTGGACATGTGCACTTCACACACTCTGAGTTGGAGGCATTTTGAAGGACGTCAGAGAAGAGGGTGCTCTTTGAATTAAGTCCCCAAGGACAAATCACGTAAATGGCTGATATAAAGGGAAAAAGAGTCTCATTCTAGGAAAGGTGTGGCTTAGAATCAAGAATTAGCCAGGCATGTTTAAGGACAGATGAGGAGGTTAGCTGATAAATTTTTGGGGGGTGAGGGGTAAGGGAGTCTTTCGGGGTTGATATTTGGGTCTTATTGTGAAAGTTTTCACTATAGAGTTAGAAATGTAAGTGTTATCCTATGGCCAGCAGAGAATAAATTGCTTCTTCCAAAGCAGGACAATAGCATGGACAGGTGAGTATTTGGGGAAGAGCAATTTGACACTTCTGCTAGTTGGATTAGATCTTGGAGAAACTGGGGGCAGGCATGAGAGCTAGAAGTCGGTATGATGGTCCACGTATAAGGAGATATAGTTTAGATCTAGAATGTGGCTGGAAACAAAAGAATGGATATGTGGAGAAGAATCAACTGAATTTGTGAACCAAAGATGAAGGATACAAATATCAGAGAATTAAAAGTGACTTTAGAGGTGCCTGGGTGGCTCAGTGGGTTAAGCAATGACTCTTGATTTTGGCTTAGGTCATGATCTCACAGTTCATGAAGTTGAGCCCTGCATCAGGCTCTGTGCTGTCAGTGCAGAGTCTGCTTGGGATTCTCTCTCTCCCCTCTCTCTGTCCCTTACCCTGCTTGCATGCGTGCACACATGCTCTGTCTCTCTCAAAAGAAATCAATATTTTTTAAAAAGGGATTTTAATTCCTATTGGTTGGAAGGTTCTTTAAAAATATAAAGCATATTATTCTATTCCTCTTCTCAAATGCTTCCAATGATACTTAGAATTAAATCCATCTTTACCATGGCCTGTGAGAAGCTACATGTCTGGGCCCATGGATGCCTCTTTGACTTCATTCCTACCACCCAATCTCTTTGTGGTTCAGCTACACCAGTTTTCTGTAAGCACCTTTCTTATCTAAGGGTCTTTGTCCCTGCTGTTTGTTTCCTTCATCTGGAATGTTCTTCCCCAGATGTTTGCACGACATTGTTATTTTAGCTATATAGGTCTCTACTCAAAAGTTACTTCTTCGGAGAGGATTTCTGTCATCATCCTGTGTTAACTGATATAATCTGATGCTGCCTATCCCCTTACCCTGATTTATATATCTTCACAGCCATGTATAGACAACACAGCCCCATTAATTTGTGTATTGTCTATCTCTTGCATCAACTCAATGAGAAAGATTTTGTCTGCTTATTTTCTACCTCTGTTTGTCACTTTGTAGGTACTCAGTAAATATTTGTGGATGAATTACTGTTTTTTTAATTGGTGGGTGCCAATTAATCATCCAAGAAAACAAGAGAACTGATCCGAGGATGGGAGATCCTGAGTTTGATTTTGTGAATGCAAAATGAGGTTTTGGTCCCCAATGTGTAAAGATTTTTCCGTCATTTGAAAATGTCTTACTTTTTTCTTCAACAAATTAACTCCTCTCCCCTTCCACCTCTCCCCAAAAACCTCTTAAAAAGTATTTTGATGCTTGCAGTAGAAAAAGCAGAATGATTTGATTCTAATCAGGGATTAGGAACTTTCAAATGATTTGTTAAATTTATTTTCAGTGGTGCCCAGAGCTTTTAAAAGGGGGTTAATTTGAACCAAAAGAGATAAAAGTGAGGCATGTTAATTGAATGTCCTATCTATCTGTCCATTTTAATATAAAAATCAATTTCTAAAGTACAGTTATAAGGGAAAGTGATTTGCCTAATTTATAGGCCAGACTGTGTTTCCCTGAAGCTGACACCACCTCCACTCCCTCGGTTTCTTGGCAGCCCTGCTCTCTGAAAGGGCCAATTCACTCATCTTTCTGGAGACATTTATGTCATCAGAGCTCTCTCACTGTCATGGCAGCAAACAGCACATATATTTCCTTATCACTTAAAATATAAACATACAGAGCAACCTCTTGTCAATTTGCAGCATCTAAGCTACAAGCATAGGTATTTGGCAACCCTGAAAGCAAGCGTAGATGTCACTCTATTCTAGTCCAATATAATCAAGAGAAAGCCACACTGTAGAAACGTGATACATGAAGTCGTATTGGAAAGGATAGATGGGGGAAAGCCTCTCAAGATGAATGAGATTGTTGGTCTCTGGTCAGTGTTATTGCCTGATCCTGAGTTGTTTTCATCCCCCTGGGCCAACACAAGGTCGTAATGGTGGCTGTGATGGAACGATGGAATGGTGGCAGTGAAGGGGAGACATGGCCTCTCTGTTTCCTTCACTAACTCAAGGTCACCAAACACAGGCTTTAGGAAAACCAAAAGTAGTGGTGTGGGCTGCATGTAAGAGTTGCATGTCTAGTATTCAGTGGGAATTAGAAACTGCAGTCATGCGTCAGTAAGATTCTCAATGATCATACGTTCGGGTCCTGCTCAGAATCCTGTAGTTGCATAAACTGAATAATGTAGATCTAGCCCAAGGATAATATGAAAATGAAGCTTAGAGTCAGGTCCTTAATTTGGGAGGTTTCTATTTTCATTGGGGGTGGGGGGTGGGGCAGAAATAAAGTTCATTGTTTTAACAGATCCTGAACATCCTCCAGCCTTCAGAATACTCTGCCCTGTCTCAAAGGAAAAACTTTGCAGGCACTTCAGAGAATGCATTCTCTGTGGGGTGCTAGGCAATTACATTTCCAATAACAGCAGGGTTCTTAGTAGGGAAGGGATTATACTGTTGGGATAGAGGAAGGGAGGAAAGGGAAGTTGCTTTTGCATTCCATTGAAATATAATACCATCAGAGTATTTGAAGGATGGATTTTTAAAGTATAAATAAATAAATGTTTGTTGGACTGTAAACATGTACCTTAAAATATATGGCCTAATGTGGAACTTTTGCATCTTGTGAACTACTTGCAGGTATCAGGAATGGTAGGGTGATGTTTACTTTCTCTAGACATTGCAGCAGTTTAGGGACCATATTCACATTTTCAGGTCTATAATTTAATAAAGGATTGGCATAGGACATGGAGCTCCAGGCTGTGGGGGCAGTGGGCTTCTTGTCCTGGCTCTTCCTCTAGTGAATGACTACTCTGATCCTGTATAGTTGTCTTAACATCTCTGAGTCTTGATTTACTCGTTTGCATTAATGGTTTGCTTTTCAACCTTGTTGCCAGGTAAACCCAAAAAAGATTTTGATAGAGCTGTATTATTCCTCTTCAGTATGTTACTCACACACACGCAAATAGGCATGGAGTGGTTGATAGGTCCCTAACGTTCCGTAGGACTCTGAGGTTAAGAGCCTCTGGACTGGATCATTATGCTTCCTTCCAAAACTACTGTGACATCAAATACAAATCACATATTTGAACTCAAAACAATTGTATTAATTGTTTATTTGTAACCCGCTGTCTTACAATTGCACTTCCAACAAGATTTTCCATTTATCATTAGTGAGACTGATTGTTTCATGAATTAGGCCGACAGGAATGATTCCCAATTACCTAAAGTTCCCAGGGGACTGATTTCTCAGGAAGTTTATTACATGTGCAGTAGGTATGTTACAAATATAATTAAATGGAGGGTATGTTCTTGTCCCTAATGTTGTGTCTCCATACTTTGCTATCGTCTAATATCTGTCATAATCAGAATTGTCTTGTTTACACACTTTCCAATAAGTTAATTGTTGAGCACAGAATTTACACATTGACTATTGATTGATTAATGGCCACTGACAAACACACTGCCCTTGAATTTCGCTCAATCAGCATTTTTATAAGGTTTACCCCTGGTGATGAAAGGATAATGATTTACTTAAAAGAATAACCATTAACTTCTAGAATTAGAGCACAAGTAAAGAGAGTTGGAAAGCTCATCAATTAACATCACAGTATAATGGATAAGATCCAGGCTTGGAAGACTTATAGAGCTGGGTTCAAATCCCAGTTACAGCTCTTCCTAGGTCTATAAATTTGGGCAATTCTCTAAGCCTCTCTTTCCTCATCTGCAGAATGAGATAATAGCAATATACAACTCAGCATTGTGATGGGGGCTAACTGAGATAATACATCAAAGTGCTTCTCACAGTGCTTGCTATACAATCTAGTTACTAATACCTCTATTATTTTTATTACTATATCTACAAAAATGAGAAAAAAACTACGTTGACATATTAGAATCATTCAGCAAACAATTGTTCACTATCTGCAGTAGGCTATACTCATAAGACATTGAGCATATAGCACCATTGCTGCTCCCAAGAACACACAATGAACTGAAATGATTTGCTTGGACCGTGATTTACCCTACATGGCAATGAGGCCTTTGAGGATGGGCACTGTATCTTATTTGGCTTTCATCCTTACTTCAGTAAACAACTCTGGAACAACCTCTGGCCAGTAATTGTGAGCTGCCTGTAGGGTAATGTCCAAGCTTCCATCCCAGCACTTCTTGAACAGGTCCCTGCCTATCTCTCAGTCATCTCTCCCTCTCCTCTCTTTCATATATTAAGCTCCTTCCAAATTACTCACTTATATCTAATAAATCCAGTAATCTTTTCCCTGTCTTCATGACTTGTACCTGTGGTTTCTTGGTTTGTTTCCTTCTTTTATTAGTTAGTGATCAGATATCCATTGGACACCTACCATGTACTATGTACAGAATGAATTCTGTCCCCCAAAAGATACGTTGAAGTTCTAATTCCCAGTACCTCAGAATGTGACCTCATTTAGAAATAGCATCTTTACAGAGGTAGTCAGCCAAAATGAAGCCTTTAGAGTGAGCCTTCTTCCAATTTGACTGGTATCCTTCTAAAAATGGGAAATTTGGACACAGACACAGACACTCACAGAGGGAAGACAGTATGAAGATACACAGGAAGAATGTCATGTGAAAACAGAGAATGGAAGTAATGTATCTCTAAGTCAAAGGATACCTGGGCCTATCAGAGCTAGTAAGAGGCAAGGAAAGATTTCCCTATAGATTTCAGAGTCAGCATGGCTGTGCTGATATCTTGATCTCAAACTTCTAGCTTCCAGAACTGTGAGACAATAAATTTCCATTGTTTTAGGTAGTCTGTGATACTTTTTTTATGGCAGCCCTGGGAAACGATTATATACCATATTCCGGAACCAGGTAGAAAGACAGAATCATAAACTTTTTAATAATAATAATGCACTTCTGTACCTTCCTTCTCTTCGGTATGGATTAAGGATGAGGGCACACACATGATTCTCGGTTTCTGTCAAGGGGCTGAGCAAATAGCAGGTCCCACAATACCTAGGTACTGATGGATGGAGTCAAAGCAACATTGGGCTGTACAACAAGCTCTGATTAGAAGCTCCTAACCAGCTAAAAAGCTGAGTGAATCTCTTTAGTTCCAAGTGTTTTAGTGTGTCAAAGCAAGGGTTGTGTCAATCTCCCAGATTTACTTATTTATTTTTTTGCCACAAACACTCTATGATGCCACATTTTGGGTCAAACATTTTGAAATTGTGAAGCTTATTTTCAAACAATTATATATTAACATGAAGTTATGGGAAAAGATACAGAGAGATCCTGTGAACTCTTCCTGTTTCTCCGAATAATCACATTTTTCAAAGCAGTTTCAATACAAGCTATACTTATTGGAATGAAATGTTCAACACATTTTTCATAGGCAGCTCTGTTTACCTCCCTGGCTTAACAAAATATGGAAACCTGGTCTCGTATCATTTCTACAATAAAATCCTAATCTCTTTCCTTTAGTGACCATTTCACCCATTTGCTTTTGTCCTACTGAATTTAGTTTTGATCAAGGTGACTCTAGGAATGGAGATATTAGTTACTTTTTCACCACTTTCTAGAAAAATGAGTCTGGAAGCATGGTCTGTATTCTTGTCATAGTCTGCTCCTTTTGTAGTAATAAGGAGAATATCAATTGTAATAATCAGAACTTATTGAACACTTAATGTATGTCAGCAACACTCAGACTAAGTGCTTGACAACCATTAGCTTAGTTAAGTCCCAATCCCATGAGGTAGATACTATTATTACATCCATTTTACAGATGTGGAAGCTGAGGCCCGAGGTTTCTAATGAATAGCAAGCTGTCAGTTGGATTTGAACATAGATCTCGCTCCAGAGTGTGACTTAACCGCTGTGCCACAGTGTCAGTGAGTAAAGGTGATCCCATTCACAGTTGTTATTCTTTAGTTAAGCTTGCAGACTGAGCCTAAGACTTCTCATGGGGTCTGCCCATTGCAGACAAAATTTAGGGGTGTGATTGCACAGGCACGGTGGTACATCTTTCCTGCCAATTCCCCAGATGTGGAGCAGAAGAAAGCCCATTCTTCTGGTCAGGGCTCAGGACTCTGAATTCAAGCATGGGATTGAGAAAATGGACGAGGGCAGGAGAGAAGTGTGCATTGCTAACAACCTCCTTCCTCTCTTCACCTTGGACTCTGTTCTGACCCACAGTGTTACTTTCCTTTTCAGAATGGGAAGAGAGAATCCACCTGACCTCACTCTCACTAGTAATCAATTATGCCAAGGAACCATTTCTTTCAAAGGTCATACAAAGGAACCCCAAATCTGTGTGCAGTAGGGCTCATGTCTAAATTATTTATTTGGTTTGTATTGTATTGTATTAATGACCTTGCTTGTTAAAAACACCATAAAATGACTCATAGGGTGGTGTGCTGTTAAGGATCGACTCATGCTAATTAGCCACTTTTGTTTTATTTATCAACATGGTTCAGAACTGGAGCAAAAGTCAACGCACTTTAAAATGTGTGTAGTTTTCCTCTCAGGTGTTTGCATTTTAAAACCTTTATTCCTCTGCTCATCTACTCCAGGGTAATTCGCAGACCCTCACCTCCCTTCTTTCATTTTCTTGATAACTTTTCTTTGGTCTTTCTTGATAATTTGTCATTTGGCATGGACATATTTTTGTACATTTTGTACATAACATTTCTGTATATATTATCCTCATAAGTCTAAGAAGAAACTATAATGACCAGGTTACATTCTGTTCCACAGTCCATGTCCAACCTGGCCTTAATTTAAAACACAAATAATGTGATAACAGAAATCTTAGTCCCCTATGATGTGGTGATAGCAATCCCCCACTTAGAATCTTCAGGAAGATCTCAAAGATCTTCCCCTGCATTCCTCACTTCCAAGGGTGAATTAGAACTCCAAGAAGCAAGAAGTTGATCTCTAAGGTCTAATACATGGAGAGTCAGCTGCCACTAACTGCCCTATGAATTGGTTAATAAATAGCTAGTGCTGGCCTAACTGTGTTGGAGGAAATGGGATGAGGAAGAGTCTGTTTGGATGGAAGCAGGGAAACCTGAGGCGTCATAGTTGGCAGAATGTGGGAATAGCTGATAAAGTAGGCACAGGTTGGGGGGGGACTGGAGAAACATAGAGGATCCAAAGGCCTCCCACTTGACCTCCCCTTCTGCCAAAAGTGGGTGCTAGCCCCAACAGCCCCACATGTACTTCTTCTCAGCTATGTCTTATTACCTTCATCCTATGTGACTCCATTACTATAGTATCCTTGGAATTTGACACCTTGCTTTCCAATGCAGCTGTGAGGGGGAAAAAATCTGCCTTAACAAAGGCTTATCTACTGCCTTGGATAGCTGAAGTAAGGCCTGGAATTATTTGGAGGCAATTTCTTTCTTATTCAGCAGCTGAGTAAAGGCAAGACTGCATTAGAAGTCTTGTTTTCTGTTTAGTACCTGCACCAAGTAAATAAGATTGTTAGTTTTAGATATATTTTTAAGGTAATGGAGGGCAGTGTTTAAAAACTCAGGTGTCTCCTTGAGGCTGTATTTTAAGCATTTATTACAATTAACTCTCCTGTCAAGCATATAAAATATTTATAAGACTTTTGGAATAAAAATTCTTTTTATTTAAGGTGTTAAATAGAACATATATGCTATTTGTAAACATTAAAGAAAAAGTGCAGATCAGGTATGGAGGTGAATCTGGTTCTGTTTGATAACCTGCAGCTCCTGTTGGGATAAGAGATTCAACATAGAAATTATTAGAACAGACCTTCCACCCACCCCCACCCCCCAAATATCAGTGCTACTCCCTAGATTATGACAGACCTGAGGTAATTTACACAGTGCAACACATAAAGCTTACTAATGGTTATTCACTTGGATGTGCAAAATACAAAAGGCTCTAGGTTAAAGCAATGGAGGTGAATCATTTATGAGATACTATCTACTGAGATGGATTGTTATAGCTGGAGAGTTTTTGTTGTTTATATAACTTCGTTTAATTTTGTTTATAGTATTCAAAGTGAAAGAAGGATTAGGGCAGAATAAACAAGAGATTTTTCAACTCACAAGTAATCAGAGTTAGCAGTGTTCTATATAAAAGTCAAGTGCTGTCCATGTGTCATGGAGACACCACAAAATGATAACGCCCCAGAGAGCAAGAGCACAGAGCATAAATTCTCCTCTGCTATTCTTCTGATGGAAAGTCTATCTGCTTTTGGTTTTCCTTTGAGCCCATCTGGGAATTATTTTCCACCCTCTGAGGGGATGGAGGCCTGTTGTATGAGATACATTGTGGGCACTGGGAAGTCTGAAAATCACACAGGTAAAAAACATCTCTGTGTCCAACACTAAATCCACTAAATGAGAGACTAGGGCCGCCCACATCAGGTTTGCACTGACTTTCTGATTGAAGTTCAAAATGTCTGCTAAGACAACAAGCTGCCTACTGTTGGATTTCCCCCAATATTCAGGGAGGAGGGGAGATGCCTAAGAGAATGAAGCCTGCTGGCACACATAGACTGGGTACAGGCTGGTACCAAAGGTAGAAGGTGCAACAGGTTGAAGCAGAATATGTGTGTCCTCGTTTGAATTCTCCTTAAACATTTAGCATCTCTTCAAATATTTTGTAACTACTGCAGGTCAGAGGCCTTCTTCTGTTTTTCTATGTGGGAGGGTTCGTTGGACATATAATAAATTCTCAGTATTAGCTAGTTCTGGTTTTTAAAAGTGGCAATTTAGATGACTTATTTCCTTAATTTAATTGTGGAATATCGGGAAGAAGTTTTTATTGACTACTTTTTGAGATTTGTGCCACTGACTAGCACTCAGTGGGGTCCAACCATTTCTAGGCTTCTCTCTACATCTTTCAATCTGTCTAAGTCATCATTTCACTACATGGATGTGATAGAAGGAGAAGGCCTAAGTGGCAGCAAGTGCATCCCACAACTGGAAAATAGCCTCAGTGAATGTTGAGCTGGTTCTTCTTTGCATTTACATTAAACAGTTGGTACCTGCTAGGTGGACAGCTATAGGGAGGGACAAAGAAAATAGGGATACCACTTTTTCAAAGGAAAGCACAACAGACAGCTGTACATTTGAGATTAAGAACGTGGCATATGGGGGTGCCTGGGTTGCTAAGTTGCTTAAGCGTGTGACTTTTGATCTTGGCTCAGGCCATGATCTCACAGTTCATGGGACTGACCCCTGAGTTGGACTCTGTGCTGACCATGCAGAGCCTGCTTGGGATTCTCTCTCTCCCTCTCTCTCTGCCCCTCCTCTGCTTGTGGTCTCTAAATATTCAAACAAATGAACTTAAAAAGAGAGAGAGAGAGAGAGAGAGAGAGAGAGAGAGAGGCATATGTAGGTTATCCTTAAGCAACTGAGAAGTAGGCATATGTCCTGAGGAATTTGGGGAATGATAAAAGCTCAAGCCAGGGACTTCAAAAGAAATGACCACACCACAGTGGGTTGAGTACTAGACTGGTTGGAGAATTACCTCAGTCTCTCTGTCAAGAGGTAGAGACCTGACTTCATAGTATTCCAGGAGGGATGAAAGGCAAATGATGCATGTCAAGAAAGTCAGGAGGATATGTAGCAGAGGATAAGAAGTTTGAGTTTGCAGAAGCGAAAACACCAAAGAAGGGGAAGTGATGGAGTTGGGGGGTGAGTTTAATGAGAAGATGGGGCAAAGAAACAACTGGTTTAATGTACAAAGGTCACAAGGCTCTATTATAACTCCAAAACTGCAGATTAGCAAAGGAATCTAAATCTGAAACCAACTCGTGACTACTTTGTTTTTGGAATGGGATTGTAAAACTTGAGCCCTTGAACAGTTGTATCTGTGTTTTAAATTTTTTAAATGAGAGAGAAATTTGACCTCAACATCAGACTTAGGAATGGTGAAAATTTATTTAGAACATTTTCTCTCCATTTGCTGCTGTGTGGGCTGCACAGGGATATTTTGCCATGTTCTCCTCTATGGTAGCTATAGACTTATGATGTATCAGTTTGAATAAAAAATAAAAGTCTTTTGTCTGAGTATTGATGGGTCTGAGTAGATTTTAAAAAAGTTTTTATTCCTAAAAGTCTTGTCCTCTACAGGGTGATGTGAGAAATGCACATATCTATAATTAGAGATAGAAAGAGATCCATATTCCATGAAAAGTGTTAAGGAAACACCGAAGGAGGGCAAATGGATTTAAGATGCTGAACACAGCGTACACAATCTGAAAACCAGGGTTCAAGCCCTGAATCACATAGTTATAAAACACTGTTCTGGGTGACCACTCAAAATAATTTTGAATTTTGTAAACATCCCAGAACTCTCTATTCTCACAAGGCTCACCTCCTGGTAAGACCATGGTTTTTACATGACCCGCTCACAAAACGAGGTATCCATTAGTGAAAAGGAAGATTTCCGTATTATACGACTAAAAACTCAACAAGGGGTGAACAGTGTAGATGTTAAAAATACTGAGGTAAATTTGCAAAAGATAATGAGGCATTTTGGCCTTTCTGGAACGGTTGACTTTTGATAAATAAAGTACTTGCCTTTTGATGGTGGTGTTAGTGTTGGCAGTGGGATGTGTTCCATTCGACTTTTACATAGGACTTCTTTGGGGAATAGTCAGATCTTTATCGTGGGGACATGGCATATATGTCACTTAAAGGTTAATATAAGGAAGAGAACCCTGCTTTTTTGCTGCTGTGATACTAATTATTGCTATGATGACTTTCTCCAATGGGGATGTATTCTGTCAGAATGCAAGTGGGTTGGGGGCAGAGAGAGAGGGAGACACAGAATCTGAAGCAGGCTCCAGACTCCGAGCTGTCAGCACAGAGCCCCATGTGGGGCTTGAACTCACAAGCTGTGAGATCATCACCTGAGCCAAAGTTGGACGCTTAACCAACTGAGCCACCCAAGCACCAACCCCCCCCCCCCCCCCCCCGCCGCCAACCTTGTCTATCTTTTTAAAAAACCATTGACAATGATGAGAAAAGGAATGCAGGGCCATTTGTAGTGGCAATTTACTCAAAAAAAACCTCTTCTGGGGCACTAGGGTAGCTCAGTTGTTTAAGTGTCCAACTCTTGGTTTCAGCTCAGGTCACAATCTCACAGTTTGTGGGTTCAAGCCCTGCATTGGGCTCTGTGCTGGCAGTGTGGAGCCTGCTTAGGAGTCTCTCTGTCTCTCTCTCTCTCTGTCTCTCTCTCTCTCTCTCTGCCTCTCCTCTGCTTGTTCTCTCTCTCTCCAAATAAATAAATAAACACTAAAAAAAAAAAAAAAAGAACAAATTCCCTGGCTTTGACAGTTAACTTCTCTGTGTATCAATTAAAATAAAATGTCTTCTGCCACACTGCTGCAGGAACCCATAATGAATATATTAGTTGATCTTATGGGTTGAGGCATTGAAACCTATGTCAAATTACATGCATAACCTGAAAGGGTATATCAGTTAGGATGCATTCAGTTATGAGAAACGAAAAGCAATCTAACCATGGTTTCAACCAAAGAATACTAATTACATACAAGCATTTGGAATTTAGGTCACCTGGAACTTGGTTCATCTACTTAGAGATACTATAAGGCTTTTCCACCTTTCTGGATTATCATTCTTATACTGTTGGCTTTTTATCTTGCTAACAATCATTCATGATTGCAAAATAGTGGCCATGGCTTCAAGCGCTTAGTTCTCGTACCATGTCAAGGCCAAGAAACCAAGTGGTGAGAGCCAGAGGGATTTCATCTTAACAGCTGGTCCCATCTCTCATGGGTGTCGAATCAGTCACACGCAGGGAGGTCTGGGAAGTTGTGGATATGAAAAGAAGGAAATGATCAAGTACAGTCATGATTTATGCAACAAACCGGGATGCTGTTATCAGGAAGGAGGGAGAATGGCTCTTGGGTAAATCGCTAACAGAGGGATAATTTGTTATCTTCTTAATTCACTGGAAGTACTTTTTTTTTTTTTTTTGACAGCATTATTCTTAGGAAATGGACAGAAGATAGGTAGAAATGATAGCATGCTGCCAATGAGGAATGTCCAGACAAGAAAGAGAATGCAGAAACTGAGACTGCAAGATTGAATTCAGTGCTCTTGGGTTCCTTCTAGTTCTAACATTGCGGTTCAACAAAGTGGGGAGGCACTAATTATTCTTTTTCTACTTTCTCATTTTGTCAGTGCCTTGTTGCAGATGTTGAATTTGTGGTCTATATAGTTATTTAGGAGTAATTCATACAGGGGCCTGCTTCATAGTTTATTTTGAGCCCCTGTTTTCAGAAGCTGAGAAGGCATATTTTTGGAAGAAAATATACTTTGTATTTCATTGATATCTTGACCGCCAAGAAAACCAGAAAGTATACTGCAGGCTGTCTCTATGTAAACATGTAGGGCTTCAAGTTTCATTTGGCCAGGGTCTCCAGATTCCAGCAACTGGCTGTGCTCTGAAGATCCTCCCTCCCGCTAGGGAAGTGGTCTGACTTTAAGATGCTCATCCACTTTGCCTAATTTCTGTTTAGGGCAACCAAATCCTACACAAAAGTCCTCTTCTCCATTTCTCTATTCAGTGGGAAATCTTGCTATAGTTACCTCAAGGGGTTGTTGTGAGAAGAAAATGAGATAATGTATAAGACAGTTCCTTTGAAAAGGTTTACAAGTGGCATGTAGAATGCTCAAATCGCTGCTGCTGATTCAGAGTATTTGCAGAGCTGGACAGTCAGGTTTGAGGTACTACTGTTGATTAGTGTAATCTCAATGTTCAATTTTATTTTGTTTTCTTAGCTTTTGTTGCACCCCCCCCCCCTCCCTTTTTCCATTTCGGCCTCAAATGCTTAACTTCTGTCTCCAGGTTCTTTGGGCACTAGAAAAAGCTATATAGACAATCTTCACTAATTTCTGTTCGTGTAAGGACTTTTTATTTGTTTTTGTTAACAATTTCATATATAGTATTGGAGACAATCAGTGATATCATCTGATGGGAAAGTATAGTGAGGAAGGTTAAGGAATTGAAAGATGAAAAAAAAATCTTACAGGTGAAAGAGTTATATCTCAGGAATGAGCAAAGCGAGTTGGCAGATGTTTAAATGATCCCCTCAAGACATATACTGGGAGCCCTGAACACACCACTGGACCAGGAGTCACCAGGAGTGGGTAGAGTGCTGGCTCCAATACTAATGTTCAATTTCTGTCTTAGTAAGTCACAGGCGCTCCATGAGCCTTAGCTTCCTCATACACAAGATGGAAAATTCTCAGAGTGCTGAGTAAGAACAAGGAGAGAATGCATTATCAACCAGATGATCTGTAAGACATCATCCTTCCAAACTGAAGACTCATGGTCTTCCCCTGTCCGTCCTCATCTTTATGATTGTGATCCTACTCTGAATCATTTGTGAGCATATCAGACTTGAAGGTGCCTTAGAGATCAACTGTTTAGCCTCTTCTAGGAAGTATTCATTGTCATAGAGACTGCAACAAAAAGTCTGGGCTTTGAACCAAGGCCTTCTGACTTCAAATCCATTGTGCTTTCCATTTGGAGAAGATTAAGTAAACTTTTTTAAAGGAGAGGTCTCTGGGAACATGAATGCTTTTGTTTTATAGAACATATGTAAATTTTAAAAATTGCCTTCTGGCAAAACTAGTAGAGAAATGGAAAGGAAATTACCATATGTGTAATGGTATGTGTGAATGTATGCATTAAAAAGGTCATTTGAAAGGGCATACCAAATGTTCACTAATATGAGAAAAACCCAGCAAATTATAGCACATCCCTTTAATAGAATATTATGCAGATTTAAAGATGATGTTTGTAAAGATTATTTAGCAAAATGGAAAATGCTTATTTTATAATATTAAATGGAAAAAGCCATGAAATTTTATAAATACTTTAATTATAGTTATGTTAAATATATTTCAAAATTATTGCAAAGCAATATATCAACATTCTAATATATATATATATATTGTTTGTTTGTTTGTTTGTTTGTTTTGTTTTGTTTTGTTTTTGTTTTTGTTTCCCAAGGAAAAACGATGCTACTAAACAGGCAAGCTTTTAAGTCAGGGTTCCAGCAGAAGACTAATGGCATCCTGACTTTGGAATCATTTGAGGAGGGTTTAATGGAGAAACTGTGTTCAAAGTTAGATGCAAGTTAGTGATATGCCCTGGGGCTGGTAACATGGGGGCCTAGAACACCACAGGACAGAGTCTTCTGGAGAGTTCTGCCACGAAAAAAGCTGTGATTATTTAGTTGAGGGATGAAATCAGCAAAGAGAGAGGACAGGGAGGAACCAAGGGAATAAGTATGCCAACGTCTGTCTCTCTTGCATCTCTCCAAAAGCCTTCCAGGGGTCCCCATTAACCAAGCCCAGTTAGAAGCTAGAGGGTATGGGAGCCTCTTGATATAGTCCATGCAGGCTCAGGGCAGAGATCTGGGTGGAGACTGTACTAGGACAGGTAAACCCAGCACAGCAGGACACACAGGAATAGAACTTGTCTAGCTTGTTAGATTGTCACAGGATTGGCCTCAATGTTCAGATCTTAACTGTATTTCTTCTAAAACAGATTGACTTTAAGGGCCTTCAGACTCGGATTCTCTGGAATGATAGCCCATAGATAGATCTATTAGTAGACTATTTCTAGGACCTCTGATATATATGAAGTGCCCTCAAGAACTGAACACACAAAGTAGTAATGGCTTGATTGCTTTAGAAGAACAGGACAATAGTCAGAGAGAAATAAAGATCTGGAGAAAGGTCAGGATTGGAGAATCATTGACATGTTGAAGGTGATTGATGCTATAAAAGGGGATAAGATGGTTAGAAGGAAGTGAAAAGGAGCTGAGAATAGATTCCTGTGGAATCCCAGCTTTTCAGGGTCCAGGAGAGGAGAAAGAAGGCAACAAAAAACACTGAAAACTGCTAAGACATATTAAAATAATAGTTAACATTTACTAAATAGTTATTCTGTACTTATGCATTATTTCATCAAACCATCACTGTAGTTTTGTGTGAAATATATCATTATTATCTTTACTTTACAGGTACAGAAATGGAGGCTAGATAATTTAGCTTATGAAAAGTCATACCACCTAGTGAGGGGCTGACAGAGGATATGAGTCAGGTTCATCTCTATTCTAGAAACTGCCTCCCAGGAAGCAAGAAAAGAAGGAGGAATGGCATATTGTAAAATCCAAGGGAAAAGAAAACTTTGGGACAGGAGGAGAATGTTAGGTGGTCAGCAATGTTAAATATGACAGCAGTCAGTTAAGTAGGATAATAGCTGAAAAGATGTCATTTTAATAAAATAATCTCCCAATCTGTAAACAGTTAACGCAGTATGACTAAGTCTAACATGGTTTTGGTATATTTGCTTTTTTGTTTGTCATTATCCTGAGCCTAAAATTTGAGCTCTACAAATGCTATATTAAAATTTTATTATTTTTATTTTGAGTACAATCTCAAATTTCTATCATAAGTTTTTTTTTTAGCTTCCTTTGGAGTTTTTGCCTTGAAAGGTTTGTTTCTGATAAAGCTTGATATATTAAACGTTGGCTTTATGAATGTGTCTATTGTTTAAGGTTACAGATACAATTTTGTGTTTATGAGGGAATGAGACCCAAGCTGCTGAGAATTATTCCATTCACATATGTAGACAGGAAACAGCATGTGTATTAACAAACTGATTGGAATAGGAGTTATATCTCATACTCTGAAACATTTGACTTGGGTGCCATCAGGCATTAAGCTGTTACCACATTAGAGCGCAGTAAAAAGGCAAATTTAGGAAATTCCTGAAAAGATGATTTCTCCTATGATCTGATGATGGTACAGTAAATTCTTAGTTTGAGAGTATAGATGCCATTTCAAGTTAAGTATATGCAATTTAAATTAAAGATGCTCAGATGTTAGCTGGCTGCCACAGCATATTGGCAACAGCATGTGTTTGAACTAGAGCAGATAATTCAAATGGCTCGTTATCCACTTACATTCTAATCATCTGTGAGGTGGCTTCTCTCTGGGCAGACTCAGCATGCTCTCAGGGGAGGTTTTATAGCTTCTGAACTTATAAAAAGGGAAAAGGAGATGTTCTGGCTGCTGTGACTCAACCAGTCCCATCCAGTGTCTGAACTGCAGTTAGCTCCCTTGTGTGCTATTAGGAAAACTCAACTCTTCTTTGGGCTTTAATCCTTATTTTTGCAGAAAGTGGATCCTGAGACTGTTTCCATGCTGAGTGTTTCAGTTACTAGTGCTGCATAACAAATCACCTCAAAACTTAATGACCTAAGAATAGCAATCATTTTATTATTATCCATCATGGCTCTGAAGGTTGATGGGACTCATTTAAATGGTTCTCTCTTGGGGTGTCTCATGTGACTGTAGTCAGATGGTGGCTGGAGCTGGAGCCACCTTGAAGATTTCCTTATTCACATGTCTGGTGGTTGATACTGGCTGTCACCTGAGACCTCAGCTGTGCTATTGGCTGGAATCCCTGTCTGCCATTTCTATGTGGCTCCTTGGCTTCTTAATAGCCTAGTTCCAATGGTAAGTGTCCCAGGAAAACCAGGCAGTTGTAATGCCCTTTATGACCTTTCCTTGGAAGTCACATAGTATCACTTCCATTGTCATCTCAGACCTGCCCATATTTAAGTGGGGGAGAAGGGACACAGGCTCATCTTTTGATGGAAGGAGTGTCAATGACATACCTGTGTACAAAAGAACATGTGGAATGAAAGATCGTATTTGGCTATCTTGGGAAGTGTAACGTAATCTGCCTCACCGGGGATATTTATTTATTTATTTATTTATTTATTAATTATTTAGTAGGCTTTACTCCCAGCACAAAGTCCAATGTAGGGCTTGAACTCATAACCCTGAGATCAAGATTTCAGCTGAGATGAAGAGTTGGTCCCTTAACAAAATGAGCCACCCAGGCACCCTTGGGGACTTTTCTTCAGACATATCCCTGGGCAAATCTGTGAAGCTCCAAAGTAATTTTCCCATTTCCCATTTTAGATCTCTGTTTGCTTTCAGCAAGCTTTTCTTAACATGTAGGTTCCCCTGGGAAGCCAGGATTCCATGTTTCCATTGGCCTATGACTTGGTTCACCTAAACACTGGCCCATGATCAGGACCTTTTTTCTAGGTATCCTCTTATCAAAACTTGCCTTTTTGTGGCACTGAGGGCCTCCCATCCATTCTCTCTTCTTTATGAATGGCTGGAATGTGGCTGCCTATAGCAATCCTCCTGTACAACATATGTGGCCTACTTTTTATGAGAAGCAAAAGGAGATTCTTAACCAACATGTCCCATTTTAGAGGTATTTTGGTAGTTTGAGCCCAAAGGAGCTATGAAAGCTCACATTAGGTAGGCCAGTTAGCCTTTTGTGGAAGAAGTTGGCCTATGTGGGATGGTTGTAGGAGCATCCTGGCCTGCTTTTACAATCCAATAAATTTACATTGCATTAGGATTGAGTTCTGCTCAGGTACTGTGCTGGGTACTGACAGTACACATATTATTAATGAGATACGGATTCTACCCCAAAGATGCCAGCTATAGGCATCAGTGGCCAGAATCCCATAGTAACTAGAGCTTTGAGTTAAGTATTAACAGCCTGTGATTAAGTGGAAACCTATTATCTTTAAGAGATAACATGTTAAGCCATTTTTATGTGTTGACCCTTGATGTGGATTCTATGAGCCAGCAGATATCAAAACCCTGAGGAAATTAAATATCAGATGCATACGCTTCTGCAGGAGAAAGGAGAAGTAAGAAAATGTCCTAACTTGGTAGAAGTAAGGAATGAAATGAGCTGTTGGGAGAGTCCATAGAGAAACACTCTCTGCAGTACACTTTGTTGGTAACAGATGAGAGACTGTAGACCACTGAGGTTAAGTTCATGACCCTGGGGCAGACTGACTGCCTTATTTTGTATCCTTTCTCTGCTGCTTATGAGTTATGAATTACGTGGTCTTTGGTAAATTACTTAACTTTTTCAATGACTCATTTTCATAATTTGTAAAGTAGGGATACTAATAGTAAATATAGAGTTGCTGTGAGCATTAATCAAATGAACTAATAATACTGACTAAATGCTTTGCCCAGTGCTTGGCACATAAAAGATACTTTCCTTGCATTGTTAAATAAGCAAGGAGATTACTTTGTCCTATGTATTTTGTAGTGAAATTAACTAGAGAATTTACATATTCCTACATCAGTGATGTCAGAGTACTAATAGTACTCTCTCTCTCTTCCCCTCTCTCTCTCTATATGTATGTATATATTATATATGTTATTATAGAATTGTTACCCTATTCTTGTCTATTTACAGCATAACTTGGTATCACCCTATGGTCATATATTTGGGGAATTTCATTCCTTTATTTCTAGATTTTTCTTCTTCAAACTTTCTTTAATATGATTGGGAAATTGTGAGGGGTGCAGTAGGCTTTTCTGTTCTGGGAACTCATCAATTTAATGTGATTCCATTTGACAGTTTTATATTCTTCTGTTCTTCTATTCTCTGCCAGTTAACCTATCTGCAAGGTGAAATTCTTGAACAAACTGTCTACCCAAAGCACTGCTCTGTAAAATAGATGATGTGCCTTGAGTGGACATACTCTGTTAAGTCATATGAATGGCCAAGGTTGGAGAGGACACTGGGAGTTCCTATTTAAAAGGATAATAGAAGAGAGGAAACTGGGGAAAATATTTGGGTGACCTTTGTGGATATATGGCAAAATTGTTTAGATCACTTGTATTGTGCCTTCTCTTGAAGGTGTAGATAACATTCTTCCCTGAGAGCTTAACCCTGTCACCATCCTTCTGCTTGGAACCTTGGAAAGATGGAAAACCCATTTGCTTCTCTTGTTGTAGAACACCCATGTCCTGACGGCTAGAATAGACCTGTGGTTCTCAGCCTTGTCTAAGCATCAGAATCACTCATGGCCCTTAAAAAAAATTCCCAAGCACTCACAACTCTCTGAAATTCTGGTTCTGGAGATCTGGAGTGAGGCCAGGGCTCTCTCCCTACCACCCTTTTTAAAAATACCTCCTGGGATATTCAAAATAAATTGAACAGACACATAAAGTAAAGAGCAATTCATCTATGTGATATCAATTTAATATCAATACAAACACTGACATTTCTCACATATTTTGTTACATGATTATCATACTTTAGATTTTGCAATCTCTTTGAAAAGAGGTCTATTAATTTGGATTTACTGCCATTTTAAGAATAGGGTTTATATAGCTGGAGACCTTAATCCCCAGTGATGAAAGGTTATCTCTTTTGTCTCTAAATTATGACTTAAGGTTCAAAATGGTAGAAATACTCCTTTAGCATCAGTATGAATTTCAAGTGGACCAAAGAAATTCAAGATACACAAGAAAACATATTTACCCCTTAATTTAAAAAATTCTTTTAGATTGAAAGAAATAAATAAAACTGCATCCTGGAAAGTATAATGGAAGAACATTAAATGATGTCTGCCAAAACCTCTCCTGCATTATTCCAATTGTGGTGCCAAAGGCCAATTACAACTTGTTTTGTGGTAAGAGATGTGTCTGATTTAGACAATAGAAGATTATAATAGAATACTGAGAATTTTCATAGTAGAAAAAAGACCAATCTTTCAAGGTATCTGTAATGCAACAGAATGCTTTCCTCCAAGGTTTAAACTTGCACACTTATACAGTGCTGCCATTGTTTCTTCTTCTATTTCTCTCTTTCTCTCTCTCTCTCTCTCTCTCATTCTCTTGCTTGGTTATTAAATGACTTAAAAGTTCAAGGCTTTATCATTGACGACAGATAAGGAAGTAGAACATAAAAAAAGGTTTTGATGCTAGTTAGAAAAATGGGCCCAGTCTAAATGGTTTACCAAATAATGTTGCTGTACTGCAAAAGATTCAGTGTTGTCTTTTGTTGATTCATGATTGTATTTGGGTGCCCTTCCCAATGCAAAGGGAAATAAACACACTTCTCTTAGGTATTATTCCTTTCAGGGAGAGTATGTCTGTTTGAATAAAGGAGGGGATTATGGATAATTTATGATATTTCTCAGCATCGTTGATGTGGGATGAGGCTGACCCCTCCCATGCAGAGGATGGAAATAAAACAGCAGGCCATGCTTCTCTCCAGATCAGACCAGTGAACCTCTTGGTTCCAGGAAAAGCTAGTTATATCCAAGGCATAATCTTGCTTCATGCCTCTGTTTGGGAACAATTACTCCCTTAGCATCCTACCCTAATTGTTATGGTCTACTGAGATGAGAACACACCAACTTGTCAAATTTCCCCCATTTTCTGGCTACTTCTTCAATGTTCATTTCTGGGATTGAAGCTGGAAGAGGGCTAGGAGTTATTACTATCTTCCTAATCTTTATTTAAATGGCTCTTGAGTGGTGGTCTGATTTTCTCCCCAAACCACAAAAGAGATTACCTCTTAGCTCCTTTCTTCTTGTATGCTGGATATAGTTCTACTGACGTTCTCTATTTAAAAAATTTACAAATTTATATTAAATAGACTGTAGTGATCTCTTTCAAATGAATTATCTTGATTATTTTTGATTTCTATGTTTCTCTAAATTCTCATTTCCCTGATGATTGGGACTGTGTCTTATTCATATTTGTGTAATATCTTATATAATGTTCAAGATATTTTAATTGCAATAGAAACTTCACAAGTTTCCGCAAGGTCAGTTGCTTTTGGGGTCCTGACAATTCTACACTTGCTTCTTGATTTTTTTTAGGGGGGTACAGTGGGGGCTGGGGAGTATAATGAAAGAAGTGGGAGGGGTGTTTCCAGGAGAATTAATCCAAAGGTTTCATTGGTAGTTTGCCTGGGACTACCTATTTTAGATTCACCTTGAGAGCAGATGGTAACATGTGCCTCCTGAGTAAATATTAGGCCCAGATGAGGACAGGGCTGATTGTTGCTGGACAGGTAAAGCTTAAAATCATTTGCAGAGTCATTTCACAGCACATGAAAAATGCTTTCAGTTTTCTTTTCAAGCTACAGGCTGACACATGAGCCCATTTAAAGTCATTAGTGTATTGCAGACATGCTCTTTTTCAAGCACTTTAAACTATGATAATGTTCCAGTGGAAGAAGTAGGAATTTGACTCACGGCTCATCAGTTATCTCATTACAACATGCATGTTGCCATGATCTGCTTTTGGCAAGTGTGTTGTTTGATTTTTTTTTTTTGTCCCCGAATTCCTGTCTTGCCCTGCTGTGTCACCGGTGGGATGTAACTACTCTTTGCTGAGTTTTGCTAAGAGGGTAAACAAACTTGTTCTGCGTGGGTAAATAGGGCACATGAGCTGCCTAATGTAGCTCAAGGATTTAAAAGAGAATAAGATTGGAAGACCTGGGTTTTAGTATGGTCTCTGCTGCTTTATTGATGACTTAACTGTTGTAATTCCTCCATGATTTTTTTCTTATCTTTACTTCTTAAAGGGAAAAACAACCAGGATTTTTTTTTTAAGACGATCTGTGACACGTGCAGTGGAAACGTGCTAGGAAATAGCATTTTTGCCTAGATTTCCTGAATGTAAGCTTCTTTTCCTGCTGATTCAAGAACTGTTAACCTTTTCTGCTGTGGGATATACATGAGGAACATTTCTGCAATGACGGGAGAGTTATGTGGTCAGCTATCTCGTTCTGCAGAATTCCATAGGCTTGATCATCATATCCCACTCTAAAATTTTCAAATCATCTTCAGGGAGAAAGGCTGGGAGAGAGCTGACTCTAGTCTAAGATGTGGATTGAGTTCCTGAGATTTATAATAATCAAAATATTAATGAAGAAGTCGATACAAATGCTGTTTGTGTAGAATGCCTAAGTAACCGGTTGTGTAATATATCAGGAAGAGATCCAGAGATGAGCAGAGGCAGAGCATAATAAATCAGGTCATTTGTTTTGCAATAATGGAATGATAATTGTGATAATTTCAGAAGTCACTATCATCCTGCAGCGTGAAAGAATCTTTTGCTGGCTTCCCATTGTTTAAATATTCATGTGATGTCTATGAGTGACTTCCTGCTGAGAAAATCTTTGCATACCTCCGCTGGCACAAGAACTGGAAATTGTGCTTTGCTTTAACCTGAGAAGGTTTTTGCAGGAGCTTGGTGCTCTCCTGGTTTAGGAGGGAGAATGTTCAAGAAACAATTCTTTCAGTGAAATAAAGGTCCATGTTACTGAATTATTTTGCAAATGCCTTCTCCCAGCCAGCAGCTGTGTGAATTTATAAGCAATCACCTCTGCCCTTTTGCACTGAGTGATGAGGCAAAGGCAAAAATAACCATGCTAGCTTACAACACAGTTATGCTATAGAAATACAAACATAGCTAATGACCCAGGAGAAGAAAATCTGCAGTTGTCACCCAAACTCACCATGACACCCTCCCCCAGCTCCCAGCTTTTTCCTTGGAGTGGGTGAATGGGGCTGCTTTAATTGAGTTATCTAAATTTGGCAGGCCATACACCCCACTGTCTCATATCCTAGGACTTAGGCCCACCTGTTGCCATTATCCCCTAACTAGCACAGTAGGAGATAGACGACAAATGCTTTTAAATTCCTTTTCTGTATAAAACCCTAAAAGAATTGCAGTGGAGGTTTTGGAATTATTTGGGTACTGCCATGAATGGGGGTGCAGGTTCTTTCAGCAGGGGTTATTGTTATTTTAGAAAGAGTAAAATCGTGGTACTGCTTTGAGCCAACTATATCATTAGGATGTACATTAGATTGTATATCAGGTATTGTATTTTAGAATGTACTAGAGTTTGGTGTTCTAGAGGTACTTAGACTTTTGGTGTTAGGAACAATTCTCAAGTGACTGAGGGGAAAATAGAAACAGTAAAGAGGCAATAGACCTTTTCTAAGCACTCAAGTGCTATAGGCTGATGGTTTTGTTAAGCCTCCTAATTCTTATCCAGCATTAAGAAAGATTCACAATTCTCTTTAAGGAGAAAAAAAAGCGAGGGGGGGCGGGGGGGTGGCTAAAAGATGAGTGTAAGCCTGGGGCTCTACAGATATTGAAGGTGGAGCCAGGATCTCTATCTCTGATAGAATTCTGACTGCCAGCTGAGTTTCCTTCCTTCAAGAGTTAATGGCCTCTAATGGTGGTTTGATTTGAAGGTGATTATGCATCTAAACTACCTGATTAAAAAATACGTTTCCAAATGTGGCTGATTACCTATTTACATATTGCTGGGGTTTAGGTGAAATTGTGAAGTTTAGCTAGGTGGTGATTTTTCTGAGAAACTCTGTAACGTGCAGAAGCAAATTCTGTTTTTAGCTTCATGATTAGATTGGACACCAGTTAATGTTTAAATTGATAGTCATTTTTCCACTGAGTTAAAAGGAGCCAGTCCTGCTTATATTCGTTCAATCAAGATAAAAGCAATGACAGCAATTTCTGGGTTAGGCGCAGGGTTGTTGGCTGGGGTGCAGACAGGGAGGGCTCTGGTAAAATCACAAATACCAAGGTGAAATCTACAGCATTTGTTTAGCACTGATCTACAGAAATCTACTGATGGCAGGGACAGCAGTAGGCTGTACAATGACATTTGGTTGTACTTAATTGATGACCCTCTGATATGTTAGAGCCGAAGGCCAATCACACCAGGGTGGGATAGTCCTAAAGAGAATAAGGACACTTTTAAAATGGCAAGTAAATTGAATAACAAAGCAGGAATAGAGTAACCTTACATATACAAAGAAGGGTTGCTAGGTAACAAGTGAGGGGGTGTCGTGGCTTCAGATCAGAGAGGGCTGGTTAGAAAATAAAATGTCATCCTCTCTTCTAATTAGTCCTTCCCAATCACATGCATCAAGATAATTTTGCAGTTTAGAGCTTTAGCCTAGTTTGCAAAGCCTGATGCTGTAATCTCTTTCTTTAATAGAATCATTTCACTTTCTGTGTTTTAGACTTGGCCCATCAGCCACTGTTTCTTCCCAGCAGGTTACAGCAAAGCCACTTAACTACAAGACAGAGGTGTTTGGTGGCGATAGTCAACTCTTCAGATTCAATTTTCTAAGCAAATGTTACCAATTTGGTGAAAGACAAAGACAGCATATTTGCCAATATAGATAGAAAAGCAGAGCTAGCAGGCAGTAAAGACCTTAACTAAAAACTCAGTGGAACAGTTCTCTAAATTAGAGTTTTTTCCCTGCACATAATTTTTAAGAAAGAAGAAAATATTTCAATATGCAAATTTAGTAAAAACAAACGAATAACACTTCTGTGCTATATTCAAGGAGTTACCCAATCTCCTAAGCAACGAACCTCAGGATCATCAGAGGATTTTTTCTAGACCACACATATACCAGACTCTCAAGTGGGGATGGACATATGTAGTTTGAAAAAGAAAAATCTTCATGATGATTTTTATACATTTACCCCTACTGAGAACAGCTGTCTTAAATCTTTGCTATATCTGTATCACCTCTATTGATGTAGAATGTTATGCCTCAAAGCCCTGCAAGACCCTGAATTTTAAAAGGTCAATTATGTCCAATAGCATGTGCTTCCTACAATAGGCAAATATTAATTCACTTTATTAAATTTATCAAAATTAAAAAAAATATATGGGGAAATTATTTCATAATGAGGCTTGAAACAATAACGAATATTTGATTCTATTCAAACTGAACAGAAAAGTGAATTAACTAGCTTTGAATAAGAATACATTATGGTCTTCTGATAAATTGAGGCTTTATTATTTGAGATTGAAAAGAAGCTAAAATATACCCCCTCTCAGTTATCTTACTAATTTAAGATCAGTGCATTTGTTGTAGGATTTTACAACCAGAAAGACTACAGTGAATGTATTGTGTTTTTTAGTGCACATTTTGATCATTTCAAAAACTCTAATACAGAAAATGGCAATCAGAAACATTTTAAAAATTATTTCTCTACAGGAAAAGACTGAGAAATAGTAAGCAATGTTTGAGGTAGGTGAAGGCTGAGCTATTTCTTTTCTCTGGTTTTTGGTCCTATGTTTATTTTTGATTATTGAAATGAAATGAGATCAGTATATGTTAATTTCATGTTTATTCCTTATAACTTACATTACCATATATGTTTGTTTACTAAAGATATTTTGAGTCTTTAAGTTGTAATTAAGATGGAATGGAAAATAATTTTCAGGAGACAGCTTTTTATGACAAATGATTTCTAGATATAAAAAAAATAGAAAAAAAATGATGAAAAAAAGAAATCCTTTGATTCTTTAATGTAAATAAAGGATAATGATTTGTTAAGATGTAATGCATATGAATTTTACTTTATAATGGACTTAATGTGTCACCAGGCTGTCTTAACTTCACAGCCTGTTCAAAGTGGGGTATGCTTACTGATATGGTTTGATGTAGGTCTGGGAAACTTCTATTTAGTTCATCACCCCCAATCCTTCTGGACACAGAAAGAAATGAACATAATGCTCCCTTCTCTGCCCAGATCTATCTTTGTCCAGTTCTTTTGCTTTTTACAGGCTATTTCCAATCCAGGTTCTCTGTTGTCTACTCATCTGCACTGAAGAATGACAAGATTTCTGTGCTTGGGTTTTCTTCTTGAATTTGTCAGAGCTTCAAGTTTAGGAAGGACCTACAATCATATTACCTCCCAGAATGTTTCTAGAACATGAGAGATGGAGTGGAGATTGAAATGGCTAATCTATCCCTCACTTTGTTAAGATACCTCTCTTGTATTTAGCTGTTACTGGTTGAGAGTGTACAGAAAGGCCATGATTTCCAGACTATGTAAGCCACTGTCATAAATTAGCAACTATAGGGGCGCCTGGGTGGCTAAGTCGGTTAAACATCAGACTTCAGCTCAGGTCATGATCTCGCAGTCCGTGAGTTCAAGCCCCGCGTCGGGCTCTGGGCTGATGGCTCAGAGCCTGGAGCCTACTTCCGATTCTGTGTCTCCCTCTCTCTCTGCCCCTCCCCCGTTCATGCTCTGTCTCTCTCTGTCCCAAAAATAAATAAATGTTGAAAAAAAATTTTTAAAAAAATTAGCAACTATAGATTAGGCTGGGTTTTTGTATTAAAGATGTCAACAGCTGGATGAGGTTTTGTTCAGGAAAGTTTAGGTAACATTTATTTATGTCTACATTCTCCAATATTTGATTCCTTTAGCTAAAAATGTTCATCTAAAAAATGCTTTCAGATCAATCGAGTTATTTCTACAGATTCAACTTCACAGGATTATTACATTTATAAACCTGCTTTGAACTGGCTGAATTTTATTTGGTGTTAAAAACCATTGAGTGCTTAGCTTCAGGGTATTGGAGATGATAAAATAATCATGACAACAATAATTTTATTTTTCTGGTGTCTATTTCTGACACGTTTACAGCTGTTCTATACTCATAAAAATTATTCACTAATAGTAATCCCTGAAAAATGTCTATGATGATGGCAAAAGTATTTCTCTATTTTTTCCAATCAACATTTCCTCTCAGACCTAGTGTGCTATAAATATACAGAAAATTCTGTTTAGATGCAACTGCAACTGGTGAACGCCACACTCAGCAAAAGATCCTAAAAACTCCTCGTGAACAGAACCCAGTCTTGGAAAAACCTTATTATTTATTTATTTAAACGTTAGAAATTTTATGTTTTGCAGAATTGCGCTTTAAGCAACAGTAGCTGACAGAAACTAATCGTAACCAGTGATAACAATGCATCAGTCTGGTTAGCCTAGGTTATGCTACAGTATGAAGGGCCTCCAATGTCTTAGTGGCTCAACAAAGCTTTATTTCTTGCCTACAACACATGTCCACTGTGGACAGCTGGGGACTCTGTTCCAGGTTTAATTAATTTGGAGCCAGGTTGATGGACCATCCAAAGACTGGGGTTTCGCGGGTCTTTGGTGGGAGGAAGGAAGCCTGCAAAAAATACTTGCTTCTAAGTGGTTTTTGCCCAAAAGCAATACACATTATTTTTGCTCACATTCCATTGGCAAGATAAATCACACGTCTCTGCCCAATTTCAAGGGGCAGGGAAGGACGATCTCACCCTGGACCTAATAGAAAATCTGGAATATTGGGGAAAAGCCTTAGTAACTATCGCAAAATAATAAAAAAAATAATGCAAAGCCAAGACACTGTTTCCTATTGCCTTGCCCGGAGAAAAGACAGGACACAAAGCAGTAGATTATACATGGACTGAAAAATGAACAAATCTGAAAGTGAAAATAGAATTTAATAGATAAACATAATCTTTCTTCTTCTTTTTAAAAAAATTTTTCCCAATGTTTATTTATTTATTTTGAGAAAGAGATACAGAGGATGAGCAGGGGAGACACAGAATCTGAAGCAGGCTCTAGGCTCTGAGCTGTCAGCCCAGAGCTCCACGAGGGGCTTGAACTCAATGAACTGTGAGATCATGACCTGAGCTGAAGCCAGACGTTTAACCAACTGAGCCACTCAGGTGCCCCCCCCCCCCCACAATCTTTCTTCTTTAAGTAGCAAAATGACCTGCCCCCTCTCCCCAATTTTTCTTTTTCCCTCCTATATCTCTCTTCATCTCTTTCTCTTCTCTTTCCTTCCCTCTCGCCTCACCCCCCACCCTTGTCTTTTGGATTTGCAAGGCCCTCTGCCTTGGGGAGGGCTCAGTGATTTGGGAGCCTCAGCTAATGTTACAGCATGTAGTTACACTTAGGCTATAGCGCTCTGCCCTCATCCTGGCATGTATTTCTCAAATACACATCACTGGTCATGGCAGAAGACTGTATCACAAATCCATCAGCACTCTGGGAAGAACACCTAAAGTATGCATTTTAGAGGTATTTGTGAATAATACCATCCTTCCACAGAATGGAGAGCTACTTCTTTTATGACTGAGGACCTCTTGAAAACATAACTGGGCTCCTCAGTTCAACTAACCAGGCTATTACTGTGTAGAATCTTATTTCCCTGTGAACCATTCCACTCTCTTGGTGAAAATCACATGAGAGTAATGAAGGAAAAAAATGACATCCTGGCACCACGTGCACTCATACCCCCTACTTTCCCTTTCTGCTTCCCTCCCTGGCCACACCATCTGTGGTGTCTTAGTGAGGAATCCCAGAGAAGCGCTGAAGTGGGGGTGGAGTGGGG
This sequence comes from Prionailurus bengalensis, assembly GCF_016509475.1. Classification (NCBI taxonomy): domain Eukaryota; kingdom Metazoa; phylum Chordata; class Mammalia; order Carnivora; family Felidae; genus Prionailurus; species Prionailurus bengalensis. The sequence goes on along the minus strand of NC_057345.1, from coordinate 139,129,179 downwards.
GAGGGACCTGCTACTTTCTGTCGTTCATTTTATGCACAAAGACCCTGAGTCTGAGGGAGACTGTGTCTTAAACTCGAACTCAGATCCTGCAACATGTTCAATATTTCTTCCACCTCACTGACAAACAGACTCTTAGGACCTTGGTGTTCATGTCATCCTAAGAAATTCATGCAAAAGATGAGTGTCAGGGAATCAAGTGTTGGCCAGTTTTTCCCAAAGCAAATAGATCTATTCTGTGATGCCAAGTCAATGTGAATCCTTCCCAGGGAGGGCAGGACACTCTGGGTCTCTTCATTTCCTGGAAAATGTCACAACATGGAAGTTACCCCAATTACCAGGCAGAGTGAGCTCAATATTGGGGGAACTCAGTGTTGGAAGGTTGGTCCTAACAGATGCCTTAAGGGAGAAATGTATTTTCTCAAATTAGGAACCCATTGTGCATGTTTATTCTCATTAAAGAACCCTGCTCTTTCAACATGTTTCTCCTGACCCTGATTTGTTTACTGAAACCACTAGTGAAAAGAAAGGAAGAGATGGTTGAAAAGTGAGTTTGAAATAGTAGTAATTAATTGTCTGCCACTATGAAAACAGGTCTCAAATTAAATAGCACTCAGTATAAACTGCCACCAATAATATGGGCAAAATATTGTTTTTCTTCACCAATAAAAGCCAAATCCCACAATCTTTCCTTTCCTGTCTTAATTTCTTTCTTTCCTCTTTCTTTCTCTTTCTTTCTTTCTTTCTTTGTGGCACCTTTTCTATTCTTTGTGAAGAAACAAAGGAGCCTCAGTGATATTACCTTCTTTTTTTATAAAATGTGGGCAGGCTAAACAGCCTGGCAGCAAATGCCATTGCTGTGAAAACCCCACCCTCTTATATCAAAATGCAGATTTCAGAGTATTTAATAGATGGATTCTAGACCAATCAAGGAATCAATTAATCCACAAGTCTTTACTGAGTGATTTTTGTAATTGGAATTGTTCCTGAAATAAATAAGCTATGGCCTGGGAGATAGGCACTGTGTTGTGTTACCTAGAGAACATTGTCTTAATGGGGTTTGTCATAACTGCTTTTGGCTTATAAAATGTTTTCTGTAGGCAGTGTATATATAGATGTGTTGATGATGGTACTTGAGCAAATGAGGTAACCCCTGCCAAGGAGAGCAGAGGGCAGAATAAAGCCATTCCTCTTTGGTATGCCTGATGGCTCATCAGCCAGAGCCCCTGGGGGAAAATCCCATGCACAATGGCAAGGCATCCTAGTTTCCTGGGAGGCCAATGAATACAACAACTGTTGTTTTCCTGACAGGCACAGAAGCAATCCCTCTCTCTCAACACCAGTCAGTGATAGTGCTGAGTGTTAAAATGGATACTCCACAGTGGTTTGTGCCTGGAAGCTGCATTAGGCAGCTGCTTGAGGTAATTAGGAACTGGAAGGCAACTTTCTAAAGGCATCCAACAAGAGAATGGAACATCTATAGGAGGGAATGGTTCTCAGGATGACAGAAGAGCAGGCTGAAAGGAAGGCTGGGTTTCCCGAGGGAATTGCTGGTGGTGTGTAAAAATAGACACTTGTAGCTTATGTCTAACTGCTTATGGTTGAGTTACAAGTTGTCAGATGATTTGAACATCAACACCAGACTTCAGCACATTGACAAGACTTGGAAAAGTTGGGGCTAAAGACTAGGTTGCATTGTGGGGAAGCACTTCCCTATTTCCCTGACTCATTCTTTTCTTCAGCTTCTGCTAATTTAGCACCTGAACTCCCTAAGTTATGCATTTCTTCTGTATTTGCTTTTTAAATATGTGCCGACACTCTGAATTCTGAAAAGTGCCTGAAGGGGCACTGAATATTCTTTTGACTGCAATATTATTCTTTCCTGACAATCCTGATAAGATTATCTTGAATACAGACAAAACAAAAAAAAAAGTTCTATTTTTCTTGTATGATCTGTAATTAAAAATGCTGGCGTGGTTTGTACATGGCTCAATAATCATTTTTCACTGCCCTTCAGTTGATAGTGTACAGTTACTAGGGTGGTAATATGTCAGGAGGATTTTTACGAGGCCCCTTCCCTTGGGGTAAAGGTGGGGGGTCTTCTGTCACAATAAAATGCAGCAGGAGATGAGTTTAAGGCCTTTTCTGCTCAGGTAGAGCAAATGAGAGACTACATGGAAAGCTTCATAATATGGCTTTATTGTGACCTGGAACTGCACCCTCCCCCCATACCCCTTGCTGTTCAGGTCCTTGGCTCCCCTGAGTAGATACTGTCACTGGTAATAAATCCAGCTCCACTTTATGACATGAATAAATTCCCCAAAGAGTCTCGAAACTAATTTCCCTGTGCCTAAAGTCTCATGGGTAACATGTACTCTGGAGGTATGGTGCTGGTGGAAAATTAACTGAGCTGCCTCAACCCAGGTAGAGTTGAAGCTGATGTGGCTCATACATTTATTTAAACAAACTCACCAGAAAAAAATCACCAGTTGTAGGGCACCAAGGGAAACAGTTTAGTGGAGGGATACTGGGCCTTAGAAATTGGAGGGTTTCTAGGAAATATGAAAAGTATGAGCACCCCAGTCAACATTTATGGAGTGTCGGGTGCTGGGCTAGGAACCTCCCCAGGTTATTGTTCCATTTCATCCTCACAGTAGCCCCTGAGAGGTAGGTGCTATAGTCATTCACCTGCAGAGCTGAAGGCTCTGAGACTCTGTAGTAGGTGCGAGTGATTGCCTCAGGTTATTCAAAGTTGTGGCTGAAGCAGATTGTGAACCAAGGCCCATCTTTATTTTGATGCAGTCCACTTTGACCCTGCTCTGCACAGACTCCATTTAATTTTAGTACAGCAACAAAACAGAAGCTGGTGTGTTTGGATTCCCTCTGGCCTGAATAAAGCAATCAGCCTGCTGTACTGCGGTGGTTGGTTGCCCCCTCTCCCCTCTACCCAGATGGAAATTTCCTTGCAGAAGGGGCTGGACCTCATTTTTCTTGTTTCCCTAACACCTAGCCCAGAGCCTGGCACTAGAAATACACTCAATAAGTACATATTTGAAGGCATGAATGGAAGCTGAACATCTGACCAGAATGCTTGGAGGAAAGGGGAAGAAGGAAAGGGCTCTAAGTCATTCAGAATATCCATGTTCCTGTGTGAATGAGAATGACCAGTTAAAACTGTCTTTGTGAACCGGCTTCAACTGGAAAAATACTAACAGCAGCCCTGGGACCTTGTGAGAAGGAGAGGCAAGAAGAGCCATCAATAGGTATCTCTCGTGGCTGCTGCTGTAAAGGTACTCTGTTAGGCTCTAGAGTAAGATTATAGAGGGCAGCCATCTTGTCATTCGCAAAAGCAAAGTGAAATTGGAGCTTAATGACATGAGTGTTCAAAGGGCAGTGGGAAAGGGAACAATGTCATTAGAACAGGTAAGAGGGGGGCCTGTGAAAGGGGCACTTTTAAAAGCTGATGGTGTACTGAGACTAATAGATTTAATGGGCATGGTAAATAGGGTAAGACAAGGCCTATTGTGCAGTGCTCAGCCAGCAGTGCCTCACAAAGAATGATGGATTAAGAAGAGAGGGGAAAGGATGAAATCGGAGACCTAGGGAAACAAAGAGGATATGAGACGCGGTGGTAAGAAAGAAGTGCAGTTGAAATTGCAGGGAGAGTTCTTTAGTCAAGGCTGTGAAGAAAGGAATTGACTAACCAGTGCAAGAATAATTCATGCTGACAATAATCACTGGTGAGGTGGGGTGAACTGTGTCCTCAGGATATAGCATATCACAGATTAATAGCACTGAAGAATAATTTGTCTCCACTGCAGGACTGTATTTAAGTATCACCCCTTCATTTCACATGTATGTAAAATCAATCTCATTCTCTTTCTTTCTCTCAATCTCCCTCTATGTAGATATTATGTGTATATATGTACGTACATCTTCATTTCATATTGAGAGTTTGAGGGGAAAACAATGTAAAGTCTCCAGGGAAGATTTTTATAATGTCCTTCCATAGCTTGTTTTTATTCTCACAAACTGTACTGTGGGGAATTTTGTTCCCAGATATAATCCTGCTGTCTGTCAGTAGTGGAAAGGAACAGCTGCTCATGACAACCATCCAATCGCCCCTGATAAAAGGAAGCTGTTACTGCCAGTCTCTGCTTTTCATTTAGTGGCTCTAGGAAGCTCCTGTACTTCACTCTCCATGGCTGTGCCCACTCAGAAAACAGTTTTCTACTGCTGATGCTCAACATGGTCAAAGAGATCGTGGTTCATGGGCAGTTACCCAACCCTCTTCCAATCAGACTGAGTTACTTTCTGGATGTCACCAGTGCTGTAAAAGTTCAGTGATGCCAGTTGGAGGTGGCACTTGATGTTTGTGTATAGGGTAAGAGGAAGTACATTTCAACAAGGACATAGATTTCTAGTTTGGAAGTCACTTTTCCTAGGATTGTAACAGAATCTGAGGTCCTATTTCAACATTCTGGGGACATCTATAAAGAGATTTAGAATGAGCAAATTGATGTGGATCTAGGAGCTAGTCAAAAGAAATGGAATGAGCCTGGAAAGGAATAGTCAGTATCTGGACAATGGTCAGATAAAATGGTCCCCCCCGCCTTTTTTTTTTTAAATACTACTTTGCTGTTTCTCCTTCTCCCTGTAATCAAATGTCTTTGGTAGGAATCAGAATCAAGAATACATGTTGGACTATCTCTGTTATTTTGGACTTTGTAAATTTAACCAAGACGTAGTCTTCTGGGTTTGGATGTCAGTTAAGATGCATTCAGCTTTGGACAACAGGAAGGCCCAACTCAAAATGGTTTAAACATTGAGTAGGTTAAGTAGTTCACCAGAAGTCTGGAGGGCTTCTTTAGGGCACATTCAAGGTGAATTATTTCTTTCTTGGCTCATTGAGGACTCAGGTTCTCTTTATCCTCTTGCTCTGACATCTTCAGCACATTGTCTTCTAACATTTGTTCCCCTAAAGGTCAAGCTAGTTGCTGTAGTTGCAATTGTCACATACACGTGCAAAGAGGGAAGTTTCTATTTAAATGTTTATTTTCAGAATTGAAATCCTTTCCCAGAGTGCCCCATTAGGCTTCCTATCTAGCACCCTAGCACAAGTCCATTGTTAAACCATCACTGGCAAGGAGGGTGGAAATGTCAGCATGAGTTTAGGTCCCTCATGATTTACCACCTCAGGTTGGGAGGGTCCTCACCTCTTTGGAGCAGATGACTTTGGATTCCTTGAATAAAATCTGTGTTCTGTTAGCAAGGACGTAGGAAGGGAGAAGGGGCAGGTGTGGGGGCTTGGCAAATGCTGTTGAGCAGAGGCAACAACAGTGTCTCTTAGAGGAAAGTTAGTCCAATAACCAGCCGTTTCACATGAGTGGGCTCATATTACTAGTGAATACTATGGTATTTCAGGATCAATATAAGCCATTATTTTTGGTTATTTAGATGATTAAAAGTTGAGGTCAAGTTTCTTTTTTTTATATATAATTTATTGTCAAATTGGTTTCCATACAACACCCAGTGCTCATCCCAACAAGTGCCCTCCTCCATGCCCATCACCCACTTTCTCCTCTCCCCCACCTCCCATCAACCCTCTCAAGTTTCATTTAAAATACTTTTGGTCTTTTTTTTTTTTTAAATACAGTCTCTGACTAAAATCCAGTCCTAATTAGTGCTCTCTTAAGCATTTGACTTTGCTCTCAAAGTACATAGGTAAAAGAAGTTAATGGGAATTGTGATTTTCCTTTAATGAAAGACTACTACTAATAAGTTTATTCTTATTCATGAAAATGTAGCTATACAACTTTTGAAGTAACCATTTTATCAGGGAAATCTTAGACATTATAAAAACAAACATCTATCAAATATAATAAGAGTTACTATTTAATGACTACCTATTTTGGGCCAGGAACTACACTAAACTTTTTACATTATCATCTCATTTAATTTTTCCATCAATTCAGCAAGATAGGTAGTATATTCTCCATATTATTATTATTATTTTTTAAATATTTATTTATTTTTGAGAGACAGAGCATGAACAGGGGAGGGGCAGAAAGAGAGAGGGAGACACAGAGTCTCAAGCAGGCTCCAGGCTCTGAGCTGTCAGCATAGAGCCCAACATGGGGCTCAAACTCACAAACTGAACTGTGAGATCATGATCTGAGCCGAAGTCGGACACTTCGGACTGAGCCACCCAGGTGCCCCTATTCTCCATATTATTGATGAAGAAACTGAAGCCCAGAGCAGCTAAGTTTCCCAGAGTCTAAATCCAAGAAAGAGAGGTAATGTAAAGGTTAAGAGACATAAGTGTAGGACCAAATCTTAGCTCTACCACTTGTTGTGACCATGGCCAAGTTACTAAATTTTCTATGTCTCAGTTTTCTCATCTGTAAAATGGGCACAAGAATAGTAATTACTTCATGGAGTTATTATGACAAGTAATACAGGTAAAGCAATTTGCCCAGGATGAGGACTTCTTAGGAATTCAAGAATTATTAATAATTAATGCTTGCAACTTAGTGACAGAGCAAGGATTTGACTGAAGGGCTGACTAGCTGCAGATTCCACTTCTATTCCTTTTTCTGTGTTGCCTCTAGAGCCTAGCAATGCAAACAATGGGCTAAGAGGCAATGGGAAATTTTGTGTCATTGAGCAACCGGAAAGCACACTCTTCCAAGAAATACATTTTGGTTTAAGGGTGAGAGGAAACATGAAAACACGCCACACCCAGATATCCTTTATTATTTTTGTTGCTTTTCATCTTTCTCCTTAGAATATAGTCATTTTGATAAATTGCATAACCCAGAGATACAGTTAGTTATTGTTAAATAAAAATGAATCATCTATACATGCTGAGCAAGGACTAATCTTTTAACTAATTGAGACTCATGGGGACTGAGCTATCACAATTCTTAGGCATGATATGTTAGCTCTACAATTCATTGCTCTGTTATTGCTAAATCTTCCTTCAAGATCTGACTAAGGAAGTAAATATTTCCTTTTTTTTTTGGTAAATAAATACTATTTTAATATAATATTTGAATTCTGTTCTTATTCCATTTTGAATAAATGAAATGTATTGAAAACCAATTATTGGAGTCATGCACACTTATATATACTCATACTATTGGCCTTCATGAGCAGGATCTCTGAGAGTTGACTCTGTTTATCATGTTTATCTTTAGGTCACAGAGGGAAATTCTGGAGCACAAGCCATTAGATAATTCACTCCCAAGTCTCATTTGTGGTTTGGTGTCAGATTCCTGCACCTATTTTTCCCCTTGGGAAGGAGATGATGTCCCCCACCATATGGAGGACAAATGCAGATAAAAGGAAGATTTTATGGAGCCCTTGTCTGATACTGTGGTGTCTGGTCAGGGAAAGAGCCTATCTTCTTCTTCCATCCGGTCCCATTTCATTTACATCTTTCTCATCCTTGTTAAACCTTCTGAATTCCTTAGATAATAACTCTTAGATAATGTTTCATTCCAGCCACCATTTATACCCTTCTTAGTCTTAGTTGTCTATTCTGATCTGCCTACATCTCTAGCCCCCACAATTTATAATATCTTATTACAAGGCTGTGTTCTACCTCTCTAGGGATAGCCACGTTCTTTCTCACTGTTCTTCTCATGGGCCTCCACCTCCTCAAGTTTGCCTATGGCATCTTTGGGAGCCATCTGAGGATCCCATGCAGGTCATACATACTTGCCTTTTAACTGGAACTTAATGAGTGGGGTTCAGTTACTCCACCATGTATTATATTTTGTTTCTCTTTTTATGTGCCTGACACATAGTAGGTGCTCAACTGAAGCTTTATAATTCAAATGCCTACTCTTTGTGCTAGATTCTTCTACTTCTCTTCCTCATTTTTTTATTATAATGAAGGTAGAACAGAAAGCTGCCCCAAATAATACAACTTAAGAATCAAATGTAGAAAAGGATTTAAATCTCTGCAAAGGAAAGGCCTCTTATCTATTATAATTTATTACAGTGACCTTCTCTGAATTCCATACTTATCATTGCTTTACTTCTTTGGCACTCTGGTTATTCTAGCTGTATAATTATTTAGCTTTTTGTGTACAAGTCTTGATTCTCATCAGATTGTCAACCCCTTGAGGGAGGTCTCCTGTGTAATGTCCAACTCAGTTTCTAGTACATTCCGATGCAGTGAATATTTGTATTGAAGATGAGCTGAGGGGATACCAGAGGAAGATGAGTGAGGCATTGCAGGAAAGGGAGTCCCTGAAACTCTTCCAGGGCACTCCTTAGTCTCCTCAGTGGGTGTCTGGTTTCCTAGAAGAGCTCATTCATTCCATGAGGTAGGGGTGTGCATCATGGGATCTCTGAGCTAAGTTATCTATTTAGTAACTCAGCATAGGTCAAGGCCCAATGAATAACAGTGAGAGCGGCTACTTCACCAATTTCCAGATCCCCTACTAGGATCTAGTTCTTTGTTTCCCCTAACTTTGTTCCCTCAGTTCTTAGTTCCCACTGAATTCAAAGGGAATTCTCCCTAGTCAGGTGCAGAGATAGACACACACTGGCGACTTCAGCAGGGCCTCATGGTGACCACTTTGTCTTCTGATTACCTTATTTGAATGCTATTGGCCAAAGTGGGGTGATTTGGCATCACACTAAGCCAAGCTTGAATTCACTGCCTATGATTTGGTATAAAGTAACCTTGTAGTAACTGTCTTGACCAATTCAGCCTTATGTTTAAGTTCTGTCTTAACTTTTTTAAATCTCAGAAGAAGAAAAAAGAGAGCCAAACACATTTTAAGAAACCATAAACACCTTGTGAAAAGTCAACTCGTGAAATCCCAGCTGTTGAAGTAGTATATTTAGTAACTCTTTACACCTGCAGTAGGTATGGAGGCACAGGTATGCATGTGTGCACGCACATGTCTTGGACTTATTTCAGTAGGGAAAAAAATTGTTCAAGGACAAGTAGATCCAGGTCTCTCTGTCTTGCTTTTTCTTTTTGTGACTATCCCACGGTTGTCGGATATTCTGAGGAAGCCATTTTACTCTTTCAGGCTTATTCTCTCATCTCCGAAACATGAGGATGTGAACATATGCTTCCCGAGGCTCTCTTTAGCGTTCACGTAGCGATTGATTGTCCATATTATAGAAGAATGTGAACAGCTTCTTTCCAGAAGATGCTGTCTGGGCCAAAATAAGATATGATGACTTGTGTCTACATTTTGACCTGATTAGTGCGGGAGAGGAGTAGATTAAATGTTTACTTAGTACTATGGATTCAATGTTTGTATCCCCCTCAACATTCGTACATTGAAACCCTAACCCCTAACGTAACTGTATTAGAAAGTGGGGCCTTTGGGAGATGATTAGGCCATAAAGTTAGAGCCCTCATGAACAGGATTGGTTCCTTATACCAGAGACTCCAAGACACCACAAGAAGATGCCATCTCATTAGACACTCAATCTGATGGCACCTTGGTCTTGGACTTCCCAGCCTCCAGAACTGTTAGAAGTACATTTCTATTGTTTTTAAGCCATTCAGTCTGTTGTACTCTGTTAGAGCAGCCCCCTAAAAAAGATAGTGACAGAGATCCCTTTATCTCATTCATTCATTCATTCATTCATTTATTTATATATTTCAAAAATATTTTATTTCTTTTAATGTTTATTTATCTATTTTTGAGAGAGAGAGAGAGAGAGAGAGAGAGACCGGGGGAGGGGCAGAGAGAAAGGGAGAGAGAGAATCCCAAGCAGGCTCTGTGCTGATAGCACAGAGCCCAATGTGGGGCTCAGTCTCATGAACCATGAGATCGTGACCTGAACCAAAATCAAGAGTCAGACTCCTAACCGACTGAACCACCCAGACGCCTCTTTAAATATTTTAATTATAACCTGCAGAAGGGATCCCTGTACCCGGCTTCAGTTTCCTTGTGTGTAAAATGATAGATTTGGGGTAGTTGGAATTTCAGGCCTCTGGCAGCAAGAACGTTCTATAACTCCATGAAGACCTTTCCTATGTCAGGAGGAAGAGGAGATTCAATCCTTCACTCTGTGTGCATTTGTTCTCCCTACAGGTGCACAGTTTTTCCTGGTACACCGTCTCAGATGGCAGCAGAGCAGAGAATGAGGTAATTGCTGAGGACTGGCTGCCAAAACCTTCTGTGGGAAAACAGAGTTTTCCAGAATTGATATTTCTAGGAATGATTGAAGAAAAAAAAATAGATGCAGCTCAACTTGGCAAGGTTAACAGCACAGGCAGCAGGCTCTTGGGCTCAGCTGCCAGCATGACCTCGAATAAACCAGTTTTGCCTGACAGGACACCTGACAGGAATGCAGGGTGCAGAGTGGCCTGCAGGCTGCAGGCTGACATGGGGAAATGGAAAACTGGAGAACTTAGGTGGTGATGTAGAGAATGTTTCTAGTGGTCTCCAAGTCACCACTAGCCAGAGATGACTGTCATGGACATCAGACGTGAGATATGTGTGGGGCCAGCTCCTCTGAGCACAGGGGGTATATGACCAATCATTGACTCTTCTCTCAGATATCTTTCAAATCTCATTCCAAGTGTCTCTCAGAGGAGTGACTCTTCCTCCAGGTTCCTCTGGAGACTGGTCTGTAACAGAGTGAGTCACCTCTCTGGGAAGTGCTTTGTCTTTTAGTATCTTGTTACTCTTTTCTTTTGTGTCATACACTTTCTGACCTCTAGCTGTGACATCTTCGTTGTAGTTTACGTGAATGGATTAGGTGGAGGATTGGAATGTAGGAGACCTGGTCCTTTTTGTACTTGGTGGTTGACCTCTCCTTGCGATGAGACCTCTCACTGATGAGAATTCATTCCAAGGCCTCACAGAGAGAGATCAGTAAGTAGAACTGGAGGAAACCTCAGTGATAACCTAGTCTGGTCCTTTAGAGTGAGGACAACATCTTGCATCTGTGTGGAAGAGCCAGAACCGGAAGCCAAGTCTTCTCGTTTCCAGCTTACTCTCTCTCCTCCATCTTCATGCCCTCTGTTAAAAACAAGGCAGATGTGCTGTTCATAAGCAGGTAGCATAAGTAGATGACCTTTTGGGGATGTGAGGAAAGGGGCCAACAGACTGAAACAGGATAAATTTCAGAGAATTCCCCAAAGTGAGGTTAGAGCCAGATTTAGGAGAAGCTAAATTTTCAATTTTTAAAATTTATTTGTTTACTTATTTTTGAGCGGTGGGGAGAGGGGCAGAGAGAGAGGGAGACACAGAATCTGAAGCAGGCTCCAGGCTCTGAGCTGTCAGCACAGAGCCCAACACAGGCTTGAGCCCACAAACTGTGAGATCGTGACCTGAGCGCAAGTCCAATGCTTAAACTGACTGAGACAACCAGATGCCCCAGAAGCAGCTAAATTTTAAAACCTGCTTTGAGGCATAGAAATTAAGCTCTAGAAGGGGGATTTAGCAATCTTGTCACCCATATAATTGAGGAAATTGAGACCCAAAAAGGTGACATGATTTTTGCACTTCCTTGAGAGGCAGCTTTATAAATATAATATTTTAACTTTCCCCATTTTTATTTAACTTCTGGACCCCATTTTCCCTTCCCCTTCCCCTTTTCTGACTGTAACTTGACAATTTTTGAAATTTTTTGATTATTTGTCATTTACTGGATTTCTTCTACTTCTCTGTCCCCCCCACCCCACCCCCCCCTTTTTTTTTAAATGTAAACCCATAAATAGCACCTTAGATCTGATCCCACAGACCCTTCCTGGAGAAGGTAAATGGAGTCTTTGCCTCATCCCCATGACCCATTAGGCTTGAAGCAACAGTATTTTGTTACTCTGCCATGCACACATTCCTGTCACATTGGCCACCCTTCTTGGCCCTCCTGGCTATGGTGCATTTTCATAGTTTCTACCATTTCATAATATTTATTCCCCAGGTGTATTTGTCTGAACTATTTTTTTCATGCCAAATTTCGCTTGATTTCCTCTCCTTGTTTTCAAGGTCTTTTGCCTCCAGCTGCTGGAGACAAACAGCATTGTAATCACAATAGCAGGCCTGATTTAACTGATAATTGACAAAACAGCCTAGAGTAATCATCACCTCTCATTCATGACTTCTCTATTCAACATTTCCTCCGCAGAAGTCATGGATATGGCTACGGCTTTCGTGTCCAAAACGCTGTCAATATCTGCAGCCTGTGCCAGCGCAGAGTGTGTGGTTATCTAGAGGCATTTCCGGGCCTCCACGCTGCTTTGCCCCGCTTCTGTTTCAATTGCTTCTCAGCCATTCCCCTTGCCACTCCTAGTGAATTGATGTGCCGGCTCTGTGTCCCCCATTTCAGTGTTTAAGATTCAAAAGGCTCCCATAGTTTTAGGGCCAACTGAATAGTCTGTTCCTCAGGTCTGTCTGTTATCACATTTGGGCCAGTGAACCTAATGGATGAAAGGAGAGGATGACTCTAAGTTTTCAGAGGCTCTTGATCCAGCTACTTGGAATGACTTTTTGGAATGTAGATTGCCTGAAGTGGCATATGATGATGAATGTGCATTTTTTTTGTTTATTCTAAGTATTAATTGCTTCCCTCAGGTTGGCAACTCAAAAGTACACTTATCATGGCTTTTCCTCTATTTTAAGCTACAAAAGGACACAGATCAGATAAACCAGGCACCAGTCAACACCATTTTTCTCCACGCAGAGGCATGATGAGGTCTCTAGATTCTTCCAACTGGTTTTTTGAAATTAGTTGACAAAGGGAAAAGCATATCACTAAGCAGATCTGCACAGGGCATCAGTCAATCTCACCTAGCTGAAATTATCTTAACACACAAACTATATTCTCAGCGAGGTGCTCTGTTTCCCAAAGGGCTTATTTCAGTGCTTCTACTTTCTGGTCCTTCGTTTTCTCCATCTCTGAAGACTCCATCCTGGGCTAATTAGGGTGTTCTGTTGGAGAGGATCTCCCCAGCTTGACCAGGGCCATTTGTCTAATGAAAATGTGTTTTCCTAAAATTTATGGTCAAGGCAAATTTGAAAAACATGAGATATATCTACAAACTAATCCTTACAGTCACATTAACTTACAGATATTCATCTCATAGAACCATCACATTGCTCTCCCCAATTAAGCCATTCTTTAGGTTAACTAAAATCCCATTTTCTTTTATGGTTTCATTTATGACCATATTTCAAGACCCTTTACTAGCTGGTTTCTCTTTACTATATCCAACACAGTTTGTCTAAATCCGCCCTCAGCATCTCCTTAAGTCATTTTTAGATCTATTTTTCTTTAAAAAGGAAACCTGCCAGCTAATCACATTATTTTACCTTCAACGAGAAATCTTATGTTTCTAAACATTTTCATTTATTGTTGCCTAGAGAGCCCTTCTAAGATGTGTTTTTAAAGATCCCTAGAAGATAAATTAGGCCCAGATGTCCATCTGATTTGCTTCAGATCTGATTTTGATAGAACCTGAAATTCTTGCATAAGAAGAAAGGAAGATACAGATAGAAGAGGATGAGAGAAATTTTGAGACCATTGACTTCCTGTCTGCCTGGCGCTAGTACATTAGCCCTTATCAAAGTGGGAAGAGCTGGTACAACACAGCCATTGTAGGTATTGGATCAATACCTGGCAAACAGCCTGAAGGTCAGATAAAGTACTTAGGTAGGCAGTTTGCCAGGCTAAAGAGATGTCAAGAAAATCAATTAGACTCTAAAGAAAGAGTAGCAAGCGAACTAAAAATCCCATCTTGAAAAACTCTCTGTATTGTAAAGGTGTTTTATATACATTCACAATATCTTTATCTAGTTCATAAAATTACGTTTGATAAGCAATTAAAAGTATCCTTGGGTCACCTGAGGTCATACCACAAAAGATGGTAAACACCTGCACTATCCTAGATTAGCAATCACTACAAAGGATAGAGATTTAATCAGGTTCTTTTCAGGGTATAAGATTACATAACTTTCGATTAATTTGTTCTTTTCTGTATTGATTACTTTATGTGCATTTGGAATGCAAAAGATGCCCTTGCTATTTGAGTGGTGATAGACAACATGGACTTTGAGTACTCCAAGGATGCCAGGTAGTTTAGTTAGTAAATTACAGCTATCTCAAGTCAAAAAATAGAAGGGGAACAACAGGACTGATTGCTTTGGTAAAATTTTTCATCAGTGAGCAAAAGAAAGAAGCATAATGTTTACTGTGTGAAAGGCAGAAATATTCTTGCTATTTGTTTACCAGCAGAATCTTTTTGTTATTTATATAGTCCCTTCTCTGTCCCAGGGACCTTGTGGGCACATTTTGGTATAAATAACATGATGATTCTCTATTTATCCCATGTCTTATGATTTTCCTGGTATTGTTACATAAGACTGACAGATAATTTGTATTTGTAGTACATATTTCTCAGCTTCAGGAAGTTTTTATTCTCCCTCTAAAGAAAAAGAATATTTAGGCATTTCGTGACATGCCAATAGTTATAACGGATAATTATCAAGGGCAAATTTACTGAACTAGGCACCCAGTGGAGACACTGTGATGAACTAAACAGGTATAGTCTCTGCTTTCATGGAGATTACAGTCCAGTGAGGGGAACAGGCAACACACAGCACTCTAAAAAATATGTATAATTAAAAAGTGTGATGAGTATGACAAAGCAAAAAATAAGATAAAATATGCAAAATGTAAGCTCAGTGATGAAGGCTGTTAAGGGGGTGGCAGCAAGCATTTCAGGAAATGGGAACAGCCTGCACAAAGGGTCTCAGGCTGAGGGATCTTTTGGGGCCCCATCACAGCAGGCTCTTGTAGGCCAATGCCACAGACCACCCAAGACTACTGTGTCCTTTATACATTTTCTTTTATTTTTTTAAACTTTGTATTACATATCTGTGGTTTGTAACAGGTTAATTGTAGTAACATAAATAGCCATATGTGTTATTTTGGATTTTAAAGAACTATATATAAGATTTATGTATTTGAAGGATTTTTCCGGGTCCCTGTGTCTATAGACCTTTACCTCCAGTAGCTGGACTTAACTGACCTTGAGTTTTAGGATGAGCCCTACCTTTTATTCCTGAGCACAGTGCAGACCTAAGGCAAAGAGCCACGCTTATGCGTACAATGATTCTGCAGCTCAGCACTGAGTCAGTCTTGCTGCTCACTCAAAGTGGGCACAGGAATTTCAACTTTCCCAGGGCATAGCTCCTGAACCAGGACCCTGATGTCTTAGCTTCAGGTTCTGACACCAACTGCCTGCCCATTTGGATGCCTACCAATTATTTCCTGCCTGGTTCTCTACCTGTCAAACTTTGAGTCTCAACTTGCACTTTGGGCTCCTTTGACCTTGATTAATTGGACTCTCTCTAGTCTACACTTTTGCCTTGGAAAGATCACCCTGTCTGGGTTCTGCTTTACACATTTGGGAACTTATAGAATCTTAAATAATGGCACTTTCTGGAGTCTAGATGCTTCAATCCCACTTACAACAGCCTCAGTTACCAAGTGCTTTTCTTGCAAGGCTAAAAGGATTATTGAAAAGTAAACATTTCCTTTTATGTACAAACGCAATCCAATTACTTAGCCCGATCAGGTAATTTATTATCGACTTCAATAATGTTAACATGGTGAAAAACATGAGTTTTGCAACTAGATGGCCTGGGCTATAACATTTCCTTGCTGTGTGTAGGCTGGGGTAAGTTATTTAACCACTCTGGTCTTCAGTTTCCTTATCTGTAGAATTGGGGAATAGTAGGACCTACTCTTTCACAGAGTTGTGAGGATTAAGTAAGTAAATACATGTAAGACACCTAATGTTTCCTGGTATGTTGTAAACTCTTCATATATTTTAGCTAGCAAGTGATGGAATTAGTATTTAAACTTAGACCAAAGTCCAAAGCACATATTTTTATCACATATCTCCCCCCAACTTCTTAAGACAAGTGTCTGCAAATTACCATTTTTGGACCAAATCCAGCCAAGGAGTTAAGAATAGTTTTTATGTTTTCAAAGGGTTGTAAAAACAAACCAACCAACAAAGAAACAAAGAAAAATATGTGACAGAGACCTTATGTGACTTACAAAGCCTAAAATATTTGTTGTATCTTTATAGAAAATATTTGCTGATGCCTGGTTTAATAGCTTGCTCTGTATCTTAATGTGTTGTGTGATTTGGGGCAATATATTTAAACCCTAAGCCTATAATTTTTCATCTACAAAAGGGAAATTATAATATCTACGTTACAAGGTTATGTAAGGACTAAAGACAATAACTTATGGGAAAGTTCCAAGGATAAAGTCCTGTACGTAGTAGGTGTTTGCTAAATGTCAGATTCATGCCTTTCTATAAAATGAGAGTTATTTGGCTTGTCTTAAGATATATTTCAGCTATTTTAATATTATAAAGTTATCATTACATCATTCTGACAAGCAGCCTGCTGAGGGGCTTCTGAGTGATGATTTACCGAAGAGAACCAGAGTATGCAGAAGGGGCTAGCAATCTGAAGCAGTTGTCATTTGGCCATTTGGGGGCTCAGGTGTGTCAGTCTAGTCAGCTCTGGAAATGAACTACAAGTGGGAGGTGAGTGTCGTGGGAAATGAGGAAAACAAAAATGAAGCATTTTTCTGCTGTCAAGGTCAAGTGGACATTTGGGTGAATTTAACACAGTATGTGAAACAGCTCAGCTTCCTACTCTAAGTTGCCACAGGAGGAAAATTAAAGATGTCAGAGAGAGGGGCCATTGTGACGATGATTCTCCAGAGTGCCCTGGAGAGAGAAGAAGGTGACTGCATGATCAGTGATCAGTGTAGGATGTTTAGAGACCAGGAGAAGAATATTTGAAGTTGGAAAGTGCCTTCCTTTTAAGGCCCATTGGCCAGGACATGTCCTTGAAGAGTGGGGGCAGTCTTTGAGCAGAGATGAAATATATATTATCAGAGAAAGTAGACTGAGGAGATATAGCCAGAATAAAGACTAGAGGCCATGTGCAGGGAGCCATGAGAATCTCATGAGCTGTAGGAGCAAGGGACCCAGGTCTATTTTAGAATAGCCATTTAGGTCTATATTGTTTAGCATATAGATCCTTACTCAAAACTTTTTCTACCCCAGAGGTCACAATTTATTCAATCCATTTTAATCTCTCCAAAAATTGTCTGTTTAAAATTTCAAGCCTTTGAAGCCTTTAAGAACTTTTTATTGAAGTGTAGTACATATATAGAAAAATAAGGCAATTAATTTTCACAAAACTTCACACACTCAATTAACCAAGATCCCAGTTAAGAAAGAAACTATTACCAGCATCTTAGAAGCCCATCTCATTTCACCTTGCTGTTAGCATCTCTCCATAAGGGAAACACTTATCTAGATTTCCAATAGAATAAATTAATTTTGCCTCTTTTGTTCTTTACATATATAGCATCACACAGTATGTATTCTTTTGTGTCTGGCTTCTTTCACTCATCACTAAGTTTGTGAGACCCGTCCCTGTTATTACATGTAGTTGTAGGCATTCACTCCCTTTCCTATAAAGTATTCAATTGTATGAATACAGCACAAATTATTCATTCACTGTAGTTGGACATTTGGATAGTTTCCACTTTTGGACACTACAAATTGCACTACTATAAACATTCTGGTGCATGTCTTTGTGTGAACATATGTAGGCATTTCTGTTGCTGGTTCATAGGGTACGTATATGTTAAGCTTTAGTAAATATTGGTTTTTCTAATGTGGTTGCACCAATTTGCACTCCATATTGGTAGGTTTTGAGGAGCGAGAGTAGGTGTTTCTAGGAATCTGTCAGAATATGATCTTATCAAGGCAATCCAGGCGGCAAGTTATGGTTGTGTTAGTAGTAACTGAATCATCTCCGGAGCCAAGGAGAATTAGAGAAATGGGCAGATAAAGAATGGATGCCTTGTCAGGTACAGAATTGGGACAAGCTACTGCTCTCGGTGACTCTTGCTTTGAGGGCCTTTTCAGAGTGACCTATTGCAGGAATTAGTTGAAGCATTGTATTTACTGGATGAATGGCAGTAGTAGGAATTGAACACAGAATTTCAGATATCATCTGTTAAACAATTCCATGTGCTAGGTTGATTTCCTGGATTGTTTCCTTTTCCTATTTGAATACATATTAAATATTATCTATCTGCTTATGACAGGAAACTACTATCACTGAACCATCTAAATAGACACTCAAGCTACTTCTGAAATTGTTGAGTGCTTTGCACTGTTATTAAGTATAGAATATTTTCTGCAAAAGAGAAGAATGCCCAAAGATGGAAAAATATGATACCCTTTTCTAAAACTGGAAGAAATATCAGCCTTTGTAGTTATAGATGGATTGTTATATCTCTGGACCCTGAAAACATAACTTGGAAATCATGTAGTTGGCACCTGAATTCAGTGTCAAGAAGTTACCAGAATAGTTTGGGATGAGCTTATGTCAAATTAGTTTGACGTCATGTCTTGAATAAATGTCACATAAAGTGGAAGCAGTAGACATTATTTGGGCTTCTGAAATTTTAGATTTCTTCCCATGTGGCATTTCTGTTAATAAATCAGAAACATGGAGAATCCCGGAAAGGTAGCATGGTCTCATACATGTACTTTGGAATCACATAGACCTGGATTGGAAATCTAGTCCTGTTACTTTTTAGCTACAGGTGTGTGACCTTCAGATAAGTATCTACCCTATTAAATGCTGAGTTTCTTCATCTGTCAAATTGGGATGACACTTGCCCTGCATGGTTGTTGTAAGGATTAAAGGAGCTAATTGATATATTTGTGCAAATTCTCAGCCGTTAGCCTCTCCCTCTTCTGCATCCTTCTCTTTGGAGTTCTGATGGTGCTGTAACATGCAGCCGCAGCTCCTAGATCCATAATTCTTCCTGTTTCAAAGTCTTCCTTTGTCCTGTTGCTGTCTGCCCTTCCTATCATACCACTTATCAGAGAGAGTTGTAGTTTTCTGTTTACTTGTCTTTCTGATAGACTGTAATCTATCAGGAAGCAGGAACCATGTTTGTCTTACCCCCAACACCTAGCAGAGAGCCTTGCTCATAACAGAAAAGAATTATTGAGCTTTCTCTGACCTTTTCCTTATCCTTTGATGATTTAAAAATTAGTGAAGAAAGTCCTCATTTTGGTAGCATTACTGACACATGGAAGTCAGGACAACAATTCAACGGGCCCCTGAAAATTGAGAAAAGTGACCAAGTTAAGCAGATTGAGATTCGGGAAGAAAGCAATCCAGGCTGACACAAGAAAGGGAATAATTATGTAGGAACGAAGGAAGTAGAAACATGCCTGAATGTGAGTCAGCAGCCTAGTGCTGTTATTAAAAGTGTGAACATGATCCTAGGATATATTAATAGATGTATGACATGCAGAAGCCATGGAGTAATCTGCCTATTTTGACTTGGCATTTCCTGGGCACTTATTGAAGACTTGTGTATTTTTCTGATGCTCCATAGTTATTAGAAGTTGCATAGAAATCAAAGAGGATCTGGCTGGTGGACACAATAATAGTCAAAGGCATCCCTTCTATGAGGAAAGTTTAAGCTTGTGATGTTTTACTCCAAAGCAGAAACTTGAGAATATTAAGGAAACATAGAGTACATTGTGTTTTACAGGATATAATGGAAATATATAATGAATATAAGACAATGTCATTAATTCACAGAGCTGGAAATATTCACGAGAAAGGAGATACATTGTCCTTCCTGCAGAAAATTGAATGCCTAAATGTTTCAAACAGTTTTCAGTCCTTCCTGGAAATTTCCATAACCTCCTTCATTAGTCATTTAGATTTATCACTCACAAAGTCAAGCGATTCCTTTTCCTAAGCCCAATCTTTTCCTCTTTGATTTTGACAGTATTTTCTGATTTTGGTTCATCACTGTTATGGAGAATTTGTGTGCCCTTTATATTTATTTCTGAATACATCTGAAATCATAGTTATCCTCTTGCTATGATTTTGATATTTCTTTCCAGCCAAAATTCTCTAAGTTTCCCTTGTGTTAAGCATTCTTTGTAGTTCTTCTGTGAAATATCTCCCTGATTTCCACAGTCATTGATAGTGAGCCTGATGATTTAAACTGGACATCATAATCTGAAGACTTCTCACCTGCTAAGACAGACAAATAAACAAAAAACACACCCTCAACTTTATTTTTTCTTTTCACTTTTCTTTAAAAGGTAGTTTCCATCTGTTTCTATGTTATCTTGATATTTACAGCTAATTTTTTACTTTTACTCCTTAAAAGACTGTCATTTTTACATGTATTTTTTTCTGGTTTTGTAGGACTATTTCTTCTTAATTTTTTTAAAAAGTTTATTTATTCATTTTGAGAGAGGGGTGGAGAAAAGAGAGAGAGAGAGAGAGAGAGAGAGAGAGAATCCCAAGCAGTGTCCACAGCACTGTCAGCACAGAAGCACAGAGCCTGATATTGGATCTGATCTCACAAACCCTGAGATCATAACGTGAGCCAAAATCAAGAGTCAGATGCTTAACAAACTGAGCCACCCAGGCGCCCCTAGGACTATTTCTCATCTAGTAAAGGTAATTTTGAATTTTACTCCCTGCAGCACACATTCTGTGAATAGAGCATTGACTCCTTGGTTCAGACGTCACTTAGGCAACTTGTTAGAACAAAGCCCAGGACTGATTCTTGCAGAGCTTATGGAGGCAGCACTGGAGGTGGTGGTAATAGGGATTTCAGTATAGTCTTTAAACCAAATATTCCTTCACCCAATAGTGATAGCATAACTTAGAAAATGAACGGGATGGATTGAACTTTTATTATCATTGTGATAAATCATCTTTCTTTACTGTCTATGTGGGCTATTAACTTAAGATCTGGCTAGTCTATTCCTGCCAAAGTTGTATGGGATGCAGTTTAGTATAATAATTATTGTCTTGTAAGATACTGATTGGTTTTAGTTTTCCTTTTATCTGCATATCTAAAAAACTTAAGTTTACATTAGAGCTTTTGGGCAATAACAATATTGAGTTAGTATTAGGCCTTTGTAAATATATTTTTTAAATTTTCTGGAGATTTTAAAATTGATTCACCATTCATTTAACAAATATGTATTGTTTGCTGTATATGCTAGGTGCTTGGGATAGAGATGAATAAAGATAAATAATAGGTTTAGAATCCATAATTTTTAAACTAGTAAAGGGAAAAACTATGGAAAAGAAATGTAAATAAAAATATCCAATAATAATAATACTTTATCATTATTATAGTAATATTAGGGTTGGGGCAATATTAGGGTTGTTCATTTACACAGAATGAACAAAAAGAGCAGAAGTGTGGAGAGACAAGACTGTGTAGCATTTGGTGGGCTGCAAGAAAGTCAATGTGGCTGCAATTAAGTTTTCAGTAGCCTGGTTTAGAAAACGAGGCAGGGACTAGATTGTAAAGCAAAAACCTGGGTGCCAGCTCAGGAGGTAGGGCTTTATCTTGTGGGCAATAAGAAATCTTCCATGAGAGTTCTGGACCTTTGTTAACTTTTCCATGTACTGAAATAAAAGCAGTGAGGCTAGAGCAAAGAGCATTTATTGGTGGGATATCATGGAAACAAAATCAATGGGGCTAAGTGATACATGGATGAGAGTGAGAGGAACAGGGAACCAGGTTGATGGCTTGGGAGATTGCATAATGGTTTCACCATTTATTGAAAGCATGTAGTAGAATTCAGTCTGAGGAGAAAGACAGTGAGATTAGTTTTAAAAGATTAGATTATAAATGCTCATAAGGACACTGAGGTAGAACTGTCTAGTGGAAAATACAGGAAACTTTAAACTATGTAATAAATGTCTCTCTGCCATGAAATGTTGCTTCTACACAGATCCACAGTCAAGGCCACTGACTATTGTTAATGATAGAGAAATAAGGGTTTTAATACTGAAATATTCCTAAAGGGACCATGACCTTGGAAAACAGTTGTCTGATAAAAACAGGCCAAATGCAGAGGGTTTTTTCATGTGTTTCTTCAATTGGTTTACAGGTACCTATGGGTACCTTCTAGCAATGCAGTATTGCTTGAACCTGCTTCTACACATCTCATATTGGCTCTATTCTATTTCCTCACATCTTCTTGTCTAAGCTTTCACATTGTGCCCTTTGGGTGCTTATAGTTTATTCTTCTTAATTAAAGGGAAAAATTACAGATGTTTTGAAATTAATTCAGGAATTCATTGAGTTTGTTTAGGAAGACAAAAAATTTCAACCAGACACACATGCCTGCGGATATATGTGTGCATCCACACATGTACACACATGCACACATGCACATTCACACATGCACATCTTGCCCTTCTATTCTGACAAGGTAGTTCACCCAGTTCCATTCTGTTGACAGCAGCCTGGAACTGGACTTGTGAGTGAGGTCAACGACACTCTTTTTCAAGTAAATTTACAACCTGGCTTCCCTGAGTCTGTGTATTTTTGTTGTTGTTGTCTGGATTTTTTTTTTCTTAAAAAAAAATCTTTTACCTACCATAGTAGCTTGTTGTAATGATCAAAGAAAATAATGCTTGCAAAAGTTCTTTTTTAAACTATAAAAGACTATATAAATATAAGAGGGTAACGAAACATAGAGAGCTATTCATTTCCATTTCCAATACAGAAGTGTACCTGTTTGTAATTTTCTTCAGGCTAAGGATGTTTAGTCATAAGTGGGGCTGTGGGAAGACTTTTGATCATGCATAATTTCTCAGGCACGCACTGCTTAAAGATACATTTATCTTTCTCTGACCTAATCCCTCTGTGTATTTCAATTCAGTTGAAGTTTCTCACAGGCTCGGACTGTTTTCACTCAAGTTTTACCATAATACTCTTTATACACATCCCTACAGACTGTAATAATGTATCATATAATTCTGGGGCAAAAAAGCCCTGGGAATCTTCTTCAAGGAGAATTATTTTTTATGAATACACTCTAATGCCATTTCTCCAAGTGTGTTTAACTTAGTCTTTACACACTTTCACAGTTTATTTTGATCAATTCTCTGTCAAATTGCCTTGTAAGATCCCAGAACTCTAGGACTGTTTCTATACACATCATGTTGTCTTGACCTGATTTTTGTGAGGAAGCTGTCAAGTGGTCACAGGCAGGTTTTTGCAGGCTCCCTTGTGAGAGTGCCTGGCCAGATGGGGTCAGAAAAGCTTATCCAGGAGTCACTAAAGCTTATATATGTGGCTTCCTCTCTAGGAGTGAGAGTGGCAAGTTCTGGCTTTGGGGGGTAAACTGAGTCAGATTCACAGTTTCTAATAAACAGGCAACAAAGTGGTTGTATCTGTAAATCTAGCTTAAAAGTTTGGAACAAATTTTAAGTTTTCTAAAATTAATTCATGATGAAAACAACTTTTTTTTAAAGGTACAAAAAAAGCTGTCCTATTACTATACCTTACACCTGTATTTCATCTCAATTAGATAATGAATGCAGATACCATCTACACTTGAACCTGACCCCAAACCTCTAAGGAAATATTTATGCTGTTCCAGACAAGATATCTTTTTATGCAATCCTAAATCAAAATAATTACTGTAAGACAGCAGAGAAATGCACAGGCTTTGAATTTCCATGAGAAAACATGTATTTGAGTAAAAATTTCATTGGGCCTTAGGGGTACCTGAGTGGCTCAGTTGGTTATGCTTCCAACTCTTGGTTTGGCTCAGGTCATGATCTCGCCTTTGGGAGATGGACCGCGACTCAGGCTCTGCACTGGCAAAGCGTACTGTTCAGAGTCTGCTTGGGATTCTCTCCCTCCCTCTCTCTACCCCTCCCCCTCCACTCATGCTTTTCTCTCTCTCTCTCACTCTCTCTCTCTCTTTCAAAAAAAATAAATAAACCTTTAAAAAAATTTCACTGGGCCTTACTTTTTATGAGAAAAAATTTATACTAAATATTACCTGGAGAAATGATACATGCTTTTCCATGCATTTGTAATGACCAGAGAATGACATGTGATGTGTTCATGTGTGGGGATTACCTTAATTCATTTAAAAAATTTTGAACTTGGCAAGTCAATTTATGGCAGCATTTCTGTGAGCTGCTCAACCCAACGAATTCAAATTCAGGAATTTGAAAATTAATTTAGCTTATGGGGCACCTGGGTGGCTCACTTGGTTGAGCATCTGACTTCAGCTCAGGTCATGATCTCACAGTTTGTGGGTTTCAGCCCTACATCAGGCTCTCTGCTGTTATGGTGGAGCCTGCTTTGGATCCTCTGTCTCCGTTTCTCTCTGCACCTTCCCCACTCATGCTGTCTCTCAAAAATAAATAAACATTTAAAAATAAAATAACAAAATAATTTTTTAAAAAAGAAAATTAATTTCACTTATAAAATTACATCTTAATGAAATAGAATAGCTCAGAGGGAAAAATCAGTGGTGGAAGCACCCTTCAGTACGTTTAGCTTATTAAAATATTCCTAAATGACTCAAAATGTGGTCCTTACATATGATAAATATTTTCTATACTGCAACTATATGTTGACTAATGAACAACGTGTACTGTTGGTGAAGAGACTGTGTCAACTACTAATTATCATGATTATGATTTGAACTTGTCAGAACTAACGTCTTGAAATCATGAAGAGGGTTTGCAGAAGGATAGGAGTAGAGCACTTCAAAACTTTTATTTGGTTACTGTTAAACTATTGACAATACACAAGTAATGTGCCTGATAAAGCCAGTGCTGGGATGTAACTAACCATACCCTTATTAAAGAGCATTCTGTGTAATACCACACTCTACCTGGTTCCTCTGTTCTTTCTCCATGCTCATCTTGAGAATTTTCGCATGGCTTTTTCTACATTTCTTACCTGTCTTAAATGTTGTAATATATTATCAGGAAAGAGGATTGTGATAATCTTTTCTCCTACCCACATGAAACTGGTTAAATGTTAGGAAATTTCTGAAGCAGTAAGTCCTCACCAGGACAGAGGATAATGGGAGAGCAGTTTTTCCAAGTCTATGGTAATTTGATTAGGTTTTCCTTAATCTTTACCCAGAAGGGAATTTCCCCTTTGTCTAGGCTATCTGCCTTCTAATCACTTGCCTACCCTAAACTGCATAATCTTTCTAAAACTCAGAGTCCTCCATTTTACTCTCCAACTCAAAAGTCCTTGACTTGTGGCTTCTTCCATAAAATCTTCCTGGAAATATCCTTCTCCACACTGTAGAACCCTCACTACTTCATTGTGTTGCCTCTCAGATGGCTGTTCTGACACTCATAACACTTTGTGACACTCATTTGTCTGCACATTTACATATCCTCTGCTCCACTGTACATTTCCTGAACACAGGGACCGGGGATGTCATTTTTTCCTAGCACTCAGCACAGAATCTGGCCCAGAGTAGCTTCTTAACAAATGACTTCTTGACTGCATAAAGCAATGTCACTTTCATTGCATTCAAGACTCTTCAAAATCTGGCTTGCTCCACTTTCCCAGCCCCATCTCTTACCCCTTATACTCAGCTCAACTCCCAGATGGCATCCACCAGGACCATTTGCTGTTCCTTGAATATGCTGAGTACTTCTGAATGTTCAAGTTCTTGCTCTATGCCCATACTGGTCTCCACATCTTTTCTTGTTGAAATCTCATTTATCTGTTTCAGTCTAATATAAGTACCACGTGTATGTCCAAATGTCTATATGTGTGAGAAAACTCTGACCCTGCCCTAACCCAGGCTAGAGTTAATTTTGTTTCCAGTGTGCTATCCTGTAATTTGTTTAATCACAGTTGGCTTGCATTATAGTTTGCTATGCATATCTTGATTTCCCCTACTGGCTAGTGAGTTTCTTGAAGACAGGAACTGTATTGATATGCTTGTTCATTTAACATATGGATTGAGCATTTTCTCTGTGCCAGGCATTGTGTTAAGTTCTGAGCACAATGTGGTGATTATAATAAACAAAATTCCTGTCCTCAAAGAGCTCATATTTCAGTCAAGGGAGAAAGACAATAAAAATATAAACAAAGTACACAAAATACATCTGATGGTGAAAAGTATTCTGAAAAGAAATAAAGCAAGAGAGAAAGGGCACATACTGATCATAAAAAGTCTTTTTAAGGAGGGGACCTTTGGGTAGAGATCTGAAGTGCATTCTTGGTGGAGGAGCATTCTATACAGAGGGACTAGCAAATCCAAGGGCCCCAAAGTGGGAATGTGCTTGCAGTGTTTGAGGAAGAACAAGGAGGATAGGGTGGGTGGAGTAGAGTGAACTGGTAGAAAGTCAGATTACAGGACAGTGCCCTAGCAGGAGTCTAGGTTAATCAAGGCTTTGTATGCCCTGGCACACACTTAGGATTTTATTTCAAATGACATGAAGGAGCCTTTGATGGGTTGTAAATAGAGGAGTAAGATGGTCAGACTTATGTTTTAAAGGTGTTCCCTGCTTACTGTGTCTGTAGAATTGTCTGTAAGGAGGCAAGTGTGGAATTAGTGAGATGGTTAGGAGGCTAATACAACTGTTAAAGCAAGAGATGTCGATGACTTGGACCAAGGTGGTGGCAGTGGAAGCATTGAGAGGTGATGGGATTTGGGACATAATACAAAGGAAGTGCTGACACTATTGCTGAAGGATTTATTGATAAGAAGAGGGAAATTAAAGATGATGGCAAGGATTTTAGTCTAAGTAAGTGGTAGGATAGATGTGTCAGTTACTGAAATAAGGAAAACTGCTGGACAGGTAAGGTGGGAAGGGAAGTCAAACAATGAGTTTTGGCTATGGTAAGGTTAGGATGCTTGTTGGATATCTAAGTGGAGATGTAAAGTAGGTAGGTTTGCAGTTAAGACCTGAGGGCTGGAGATAAAATTGGGGATTTATTTTTTCTTGTGAACAGATACTATTTAAGATTCTGGATTGCATAAAGCATCTGATTGAGTTAAGTATAGATTGTGAAGAGATTTTAAGAACCGAGTTCTCCATTGCTTAGAGATCAAAAAGATGTGGGGAACTTGCTAAAGAGACAGATGAGAGCTAGTTGTTGGGGAAGGTCTCCCCGACTGGTTGGTCATTTCTAGTGCAGGGGAAGTTTTTCTCATTCCACTTTTGATGGTTCATATGACTAGAAAGTTATAGCAGAGAATGGAGTGCTTCTACCTTTTGATCCTAAAGACAAAGTTTTACATGTAGAGGTCAGCCTAGAAACATGGTTCTGGTTCTTTCCCTACCAGATATGCCCTCCTTGGATTCCTGCTCTTCTCCTTCAGCATGTACTTCAGTGTAGAGGGGAGAGTTTTGTGGCTTATCACCTTTATGAGATTGTTCCTGGTATTTAATTGATTTCACCTTCTTTGGGAGCATGTCATGATTCAGTCAGGGGTCAATTCAAAGATGACATGGTTGGATCTGGGGCTACTTTAGGACACTGACTTTTCAGCAGGAACTCCACTACATTACCTCCATTACATTATGTACGTCACAGCAACATCTTTAGCAAATCCTTCACTCACTCTAGGTATCCACATTGGGGGTATGTTACTGTCAAGTATTCCAAACTGCAAAAGAATATAAATGGAGCATGACTCATTATGAACCTGTGAACTGACCCTAGTCCCTGGAGCAGATGGAATGGTGAACAAAGGTCAAAATAGATTAATGTCAGTAGTATGCCTGCAGATATTGTAATAGGTGCAACTTCCTTTATTTCCTCCCTACAACTAGCTATGGAAACTACACACGGTCATTTAAAGCAGCTTCTCACTCCATTTCAATTTGGTATTTCTTAGCTTCCAAGTGAAGGTTGCCATCTTGCTATAATAATGGTGAGTTAAAACTGTCAACATGAAAGACTGACAGAGGAAAATGGAACTTCATTTCCTAGAAAACTGTCAAGTTATTGTATTGATAAACAGTAACAGAAAATTTGTAAAAAAGTGGATAATTTACATGCAAGATGTGGTGCTTTATAGAACATTTTATGATTTTCTACCATGTATTTTTCTTTTTGAGTATTTATTATACACTATAATAATGAACTCTAATCTATCCTTAATATCTATCAAAAGTTAAGTGGTTAAAAAATTTGTTGCAATAGTTCACAAAGCATTCAATCCATGGGTGTGTATTATTATGCAGAATATACTTTTAACAGTTAATAATAAAAAAGAAGACTCCATGATTCTTAATTTATCCATCCATACACACATATATACACATATCTCTATATATGTATCCAGACTATCTGTATATGTATGTGTCAATATACACTTACATGTATACAGACATTAGATATATAAATATCCAACCTATGGTAGGCCTTCCCATTTAACTTTGTTATAGACATTATTGGGGACAGTGTTAAGAAAATATTTTAGAAATCTCATACTGACAATGTCATAAGTGACCTTTAAATAATAGTTGCCTCCAGTATAGTATTTAGAAAGGTCAGTGGGCATTTTAAAATTAAAAACTGGCATGCCTGGGTGGCTCAGTCAGTTGAGCTTTCAACTCCTGGTTTCAAATCAGGTTATGATCTCGCAGTTTGTTGAGTTTGAGCCCTCCATCCGGCCTCTGCACTGGTCGCAGGGAGCCTGCTTGGGATTCTCTCTCTCCCTCTCTGCCTCTCCCCTACTCATACCCTCTCTCTCTTTCTCTCTCCCTCCCCACCCCCCTCTCAAAATAAATAAATAATTTTTAAAAAGTAAAAAATAAATTAAATTAAAAATAAACTATATTTTTTATAACTTGTCCAAGGAGGCAAGTGTTTCTTACTCTTACACTATGTGTATTTCCATTGGAATCTGTTCGGCACAATGGGAATAGTATTTTTTAGTGATAATAGATCAAACTAGAATCAAAATAATTAAATTTGGAAAAAATTTAATTATTAACAATGGTGAATAATTGTATGGCATATTTAATCAAAGCCATTTATTCATCATGAAAACCTCTAAGGCAGGAAGTTTTATACTTTCATTGCAGAAAAAATAAATGGAGGCTTAGAAAGGGTAAATGATGTAACAGAGAATCATTAAAATTTTCAAAAGAGCTGAGGCTAGAACCTGGATCTGACTCCAAGGCTGTGTTTTTTCCCTCTACACTATACTATCATCCAATGAATAGACAAAGACTGTTTTCCATGTATTTATTACAGAAAACTAAAAAAACCCAAAAGATTAAAATGTAAATGCATGCTATAACAGATCTGATTTTTTCTTTCTTTTAGAACATGAAATAAAAGATCACTAAAAAAGGGCAAAATAGTAATTCTTGAAAACACTACTTTATAACTCTGAAAAATGAATATATGTGAAAAGGAGCAAAATATGGGAATGCTATAAGCTTATTTCATTGAGCTGTCTAATTCTATGAGGAGATACAATTCATTGTTCATAAAATCTTTGAGAGAATATATATCCCAACACAATTTATGATGTTTCACATCAGAGTTTCAAAGTTCAAATAAAAATTAAGGCAAAATTGAAGAAAACAAAAGAGAAACAACAATAAAAAAAACCCCACCATAGTCTGGAGGCTGAAAATGTTACTTAAAGAGACAACATATATCTACCATGTGGCTTTTAGTATTGAAATATGGTCTGAAGTTGACTCCAATGAAGACAATGAAATAGTAAGTTAGCATCTAGCAAAGTTACAGTCAGCCATAAAGTTGTCCTGGAAATCATGCAGTGAAAGTTTTCTCAAATATTTATTTAGCAAAGGAATTTTAGATGAAGAACATCCTGGAAGTTGAAAATGGGCAGCTGTAGACTTTGAAGATGTTATGGTCCAGAAAAAAAGGATGAAGGTTTATAGGAAACTTGCAGTATGAAGTGTGAAAATGTGTGCACATGTGTGCTGGTGGTGGTAGGAGTGATGCTAGGAATCTATTGGATCACATTGGGACCTGCTTCTAGGTCACAGTCATTGGGATGGACCCTCTAGATCTTTAGGCCACTGTCCTTGCTGCCAGATGTCAGCCTCTCTCTTTCTTTCCATAGATTATTGGCAATTGTAACATTTTGGCGTATAGACTTTTACAAAGTCAAGTTCTCCTTTACATACTCATATCAAGTATTTGATAAGAATTGTTCAACCTGTACACATTTTTCTCATTAAAAATAATAAGTATTAAGATTATTTTTGCATGAATACGAGATGTTTCATGCTGAAAAGAGATTATTTCTGCTCAATAAGCATTATTATTAATAATAATGTGCCAGCTGAAGGACAAAGCAGAAACTTTGTAAGGTAGGAACTGTTCTATTTCTCTTTTTAAAAATAATGTTTATTATTTCTGATTAAAATATTGAAAAGTATGAAGAATAAAGCAAAAAAATTCCCTGTGATTCCAGCTTCTAGAGAGAACTACCATTAATATTTTAGTATATTTTTGTATGTGTGTGTGTGTGTGTGTGTGTGTGTGCATATTAACTTGGTCCAAACTATGCATACAGCTTTGTATCCTGCTTTCTCATTCTAGCAATGCATGGTATTTTCCAGGCATTCAATGTTGTTTGAAAATGTTATTAATTTGTTTTATATTTATTGCATATACAGTTATTACTTAAATATATCTCTACTTAGATATGTACATTTATCTC
This sequence comes from Prionailurus bengalensis, assembly GCF_016509475.1. Taxonomy (NCBI): domain Eukaryota; kingdom Metazoa; phylum Chordata; class Mammalia; order Carnivora; family Felidae; genus Prionailurus; species Prionailurus bengalensis. The sequence continues at coordinate 139,098,641 of NC_057345.1, read as the reverse complement.
TTATTTGTTTTATACTACAAACAAAGTTATAATAAAATCCTTATGCATAAATCTCAGTCCAGCAAAAACAGTGGACATTTTGGTCTATTTCCTGACTATCATGAAAATGCTTCTAGGGCCTTATTTTCTTCAACCTAGTCTGTAAAATAAAAATACACTGGTGAGTAGATGTACCACTAATTAGAAGATTACTGTTGCCAAATAAGTTTGTGAGATGTTGAGTTCAATAAAGGTATGGAGATTTCTATAGGACTTCTCAATCCTTAATATGCAAAAGTGCATTTTTTTTTTTGAGAGTGTGACAGGGGAGATGGGCAGAGGGAGAGAGAAAGAATCTTAAAGAAGCTCCATGCTTAGCACAGAGCCTGACACAGGCCTTGATCCCATGACCCTAGGATCATGACCTGAGCCACAATCAAGAGTACAACACTCAACCGACTGAGCCACCCAGGCACCCCAACAAGTGTGCTCTTTGAATTACTAAGAGAAAGATCTGTAATGTAATGAACCATTTTTCCAAAGATCATGGAACAATTGTTTTGTGGTATTTTGATTTAAGAAGCATCAAATATGATGCTCTCTTTCAGTTCAAAAGATATTCTTTATCATGGTAGTCAAGGGCTGTTCTAGTTACATTTGTTAGGTGACACAAGGCTCTGCTGCAGTAATAAATACCCCTAAAATCTCTACAGCTTAACACAACAAAGGTTTATCCCTTGATCATTTAGTTTGTGATAGGTCTGGCTCCTATGTATTTATTTTCCAGATAGTGTCTCAGGGAACCATCCAAATTCTAACTACCAGCTCTGAGTTTTTACTTTCTACCATTTAAATGAGATTGAATGTGGATGGGGCGCCTGGGTGGCTCACTTGGTTAAACATCCGACTTCAGCTCAGCTCATGACCTCACTGCTCATGAGTTCCAGCCCCACATCCAGCTCTGTGCTGACAGCCTGAGGCCTACTTCAGATTCTGTCTCTGTCTCTCTGCCCCTCCCCTGCTCATGCTATGTGCCCCCCCACCCCCCTCTCTCTGTCTCTCTCTAAAATATAAAAAAAAAATTTAAAAAAACATAAATGAGATTGAATGTGGAAAAGGCACAATGGCTCTTATCTTCCTCTTCCATTTAGACTTGTGAGAATTAGTCACATACCTACACCCTTTAGAGTCAAAGGGACTGAAAAAGTTTAAGAAACACATAAATATTTGATGAATAACAAATCTCTGCCATACTGTTGTGTATTTTTTAATAAGTAGTAGATATTGGGTTTTGTTGAAAGCTGTATTTGGGTTGTCTAGAGAAACAGAATCAATAGGCTATAGGAATATTTAAAAGGAGATCACAGGATTGGCTCACATGGCTATAGAAGCCGAGAAGTCCTACAATCTGCCATCTGTGAGTTGGAGAATGAGGAAATCTGGTGGTGTAAGTCATCCTGAGCCTGAAGGCCTGAGAACCTGGAGGGCCATCTGTGTAAGTCCCAGAGTCCTACAGGCCCAAAAATCAGGACCTCCATTGTCCAAGGACAAGAAAAGATAGATGACCCAGGTCAAGAAGAGAGAGAGGAAATTCACCCGTACTTTGCCTTTTTGTTTCATTTGGGTCCTCACCAGATTGAATGATGCCCACCTACATTTTACTCTGTCTACTGAATCAAATGCTAATCATTTCCAGAAATACTCATACAGACAACACTTAGAAATAATGTTTCACCAGCCATCTGGCCATTTCTTAGCCCAGTAAAGTTAACACATAAAACTAACCATCATAAATGCCTATTTGGAAACTATTGGGATGATGAGTTTTTTAACCTATTAATATTATGATCTTGCTTAATAAATATTCTCATAGCAAACTCTTTATAGTCATCAAATAAATCCTATGCTAAGATGAGAAATTATTACCTTAATATTCTTTTGAATTATATTTGATAGTATTTTTGCCTAGACTTCTGTATCAATATTCACAAACAAGATTGGTTTATAATTCTACTATTCAATGTTGGTCGTTAGATGTTGTTGTCAGGGTTTTATTATGGAAAGTCTTACATATATGTATTTTTTAATTAAACTTTTTATTTTGACATAATTGTACATTCACATGCAGTGAGTCCCATGTGCTGGTAATCCAATTTCCCTAATGTTGACATCTTGTAAAACTATACTACATTATAAAAGCCAGTATTTTGGCTGTGATACAGTCAAAATAAAAAACATTTCCATCAACACCAGGATCCCTTATGTTGTACTTTTAAAACCATACCCACTTTCCTCCTGTGCTTGCTTACTTCTTAACTTGGGGCAACAACTAATCTGTTTTCCATTTCTGTAACTTCACTGTTTTAAGAATGTTGCACAAGTGGAATCATACAAATATAAATTTTTAGGATTGACTTTTCACTCAGGTAAATCTCTGAAGATCTATATGGGTTATCACATTTATCAATCATATGCCCCTTTCCATTAGTCAGTAGCAGTCAATGGTATGGATGTATTGCAGTTTGCTTAACTATATGTCTACTGAGAGGACACTTAGGTTGTTTCCAGTTTTTGGCTATTAAAAATAACCTCTGTAAACATTCATATACAGGTTTTGTAAAAACATAAATTTTCATTTATCTAGGATAAATACCCAGGATTGCAATTCCTTGGTTGTAGGATAGATATATATTTAATTTTTTGAAGAAACTACCAAATTGTTTTCCCGAGTGTATTGCCATTTTACATTCCCACCAATAATGTACAAATGATCCAGTTTTTCATCATTCTTGACAGTATCTAGTGCTAATCATTTTGTTTAGTGCTAATCATTTTGATAGGTATGTAGTAATATCTTGTTTTAATTTAATTTTTTTCTCTAATGGCTAATTATATTAAATATTTCATATGTTTATCATCTATGTATCCTCTTTGGTGATCTGTGAATGCATGTGTGCCTGTTTTTTTTTCATGATATTATTTGTTTTGGTTTTTTTACTATTGAATTTTGAGAGTTTTTGTATATTCTAGATACTAGTCCTTTGTCACATGTGTGGTTTACAAATATTTTCTTCCAGTATGGAGCTTGTTTTATCATTCCCTCTAATAAGGTCTTTCTCAGAGCAAGTTTTTCATTTTGATGAAATCTAATTTATGACGTTTTCTTTATATGGATCATGGTTGGTGTCAAATCTAAGAATTTTTTGCCTAGATCTGGATCCCAAAGATTGTCTCTCATAATTTTTTCCAAAAGTTTTATATATTACAATTTATATTTAAGTTTGGGATCTGTTTTGAGTTAATTTTTGTGTAAAGTATGAGGTTTACGTCGAAGTTTTTTGTTTTAGTTTGTTTTAGCCTATGGATGTCTAATTACTGCAGCACATTTATTGAAAAGTCTTTCTTTCTTCCATTGTATTGTTTTTGCCTCTTTGTCAAAAATCAGTGGGTCATATTTGTGTTGGTCTCTTTCTGGTTTCTCTATTCTGTTACACTGATTTATGTGTCTAATGCTCTACCAGTACTACAGTCTTAATTCCCATGGCTGTATCAAAAGTCTTGAGATTGGGCACTCATTTCTTACTTTAATCTTCTTTTTAGAATTATTTTAGCTATTCCAGTTCCTTTGTTTTCCCATATGAATTTTTTAACAGTCTTGTCTGCATCTACAAATAATCTTTTTGGGATTTTGATGGGGGTTGCATTATACCTTTTATCAATTTGGGGGACATTAATATCTTCACTGTATAAAATATTCCATTCCATAAGCACAGTATATTTCTCTATTTCTTTAGATATTTGATTTCTCCCATCAGCATTTTGTAGTCCTATACAAGTTCTATTGTAATTATACCTAAGTATCTTGTTTTGGATTATTGTAATTTGTATTATATTTTTAGTTTTCTGTGACCATGTGTGTTTATGGCTAGTATATATAAATTGATTTCTTCCAGGCTTTTTAAGATATAATTGACATATAACATGTGTAAGTTTAAGGTGTACAATGTGATCATTTGATATATATGTATATGGGGAAATAGTTACTGTAACGGGTTTAGTTACCACATCTATCACCTCACATATTACCACATTTTGTGTGTGTGCTGAAACATTATTCTCTTAGCAACTTTCATGCATATAATACAGTATTAACTATAGACATCATGCTGTCCACTGGATTCCCAGAATTTATTCATCATATAAGTGGAGATTTGTACCCTTTGACCAACATCTACCCATTTCCCCCACTTGCTAGCCCCTGGAAACCTTCAGTCTACTCTTGTTTCTATGAGTTCCGTTTTTTCAGATTCCATATATAAGTGAGATCACACAGTATTTTTCTTTCTTTTTCTGACTTATTTCAATTAGCATAATGCCCTCAAGGTTCATCTATGTTGGTTCCTTTCTAGTAATAAGGCTATTCAAATTATTCATTTCATATTGGGTGCGTTGTAAGTAGTTTGTGTTTTTTAAGAAACTGGTCTATTTCATCCAATTGTTAAATCTTTGTGTGTGCAGTGTTGTCATAGTATTTTCTTATTATTTTGATGTCTACATCAAATATTAAATTAGTGATATTTCCTGTTTAACTCATGATATTTTGACAATTTGTGTCTTCTTTGTTTTTATTTTATCATTTTTTAAAGGCTTGTCAATTCTGTTGATATTTTCAAAACTTTAGTTCTTTTTGTTTCATTGATTTTCTTTATTATTTTTCATTTTCAATTTCATAGATTTCTGTTCTTATATTTATTATTTCTTCCTTTATGTTTATTTTAATTTATTTTGCTTTTTGTTTTCTGTGTTTCTAAAGTGGTAGCTTAGATTACTGGTTTCAGATCTTTCCTCTTTTCTAACTTGTGTATGTAGCACTCACAATTTCTCAGCACTGTGTTAGCTGTGTTGTACAAATTTTGACAGTATTTTCATTTTTGTTCAGTTCAATTATCTTTTTTTTTTCTCTTGAGACTTCCTCTTTAACCCATGAATTATTTAGAGGTGTGCTATTTAATTTAAAAGTGTTTGGAGATTTTCCTTATTTTTCTGTTATTGATTTCTTTATGGTCAGAGAAATTATTCTCCACTATTTCCATTTTTTCTTTTAAATGTCTTGAGGTTTGTTTTATAGCCCAGAATGTGGTCTTTCCTGTTATATGTTCCCTGGAAACTTGAAAAGAATGTGTTCTGCTGTTGTTAGATGGATTATACTATAAATGTTATTAGGCTGGTTGGTTTATGCTGTTGCTGAATTCTTTTAGATCTTTGTTGATTTTCTGTCCAGTTGTTTGATCAATTGTTGAGAAATGGGAGTGGGAGTCTCCAACTATAACTAAGGATTTGTCTATTCTCTTTTTACTTCTACAGTTTTTGCTTCACATATTTTGTAGTTCTCTTATTTGGTGCATATACATTTTGGATTGTTGTGTCTTCTTGGTGGATGGACTCTTCTGTCATTCCATAATGTCTTTCTCTGTCACTAGTAAGTTTATTTGATCTGAAGTCTATTTTATATGATATAATATAGCTACTTCTGATTTCCTTTGATTAATACTTGCATTGTATATGTTTTTCTATCCTTTGACTTTCAATCTGCCTGTATAATTATATTTGAAATTAGAGTTGGCTTGTACTTTTAAATTCACTGCCAACTGAATAACTGTTTTATTTAATTTAGGTCATCTACATTTAATGTAATTATTGCTATGTTAGGGTTTGAGTTTACTATATTTTCTCTGTTCTCTTTGTTTTCCTTTCTCTGTTGATTTTTTCTTGGCTTCCTATGGGTTAATTTTTTTTTAGAATTTTATTTTTATTTACTTATATTTTTAGTATATCTTTTCTGTACACTTTTTTTTTTTGTGGTTGCTGCAGGTATTACATTACATTATATAACTTACCATTGTCCACTGGTGTTATCATTTCACTGGTTCAAATTAAGTATGGAAAACTTACCTCCACTTATGTCACTTTACATTTTGCTGTTTATGATTGTTCTCAATATTTCCAGTAGGCCCAGGGTACTGACAGCGAAGAGGAGTGGGACATACAGGTTGCATGGAGGGGTGGGTAGAAGCTCAATGGTGGATGACCATGTGAATTAATGTTGGGATTTGGTGCTTTGTTGTAAGGGTAATGGAAATTTTTGAGAAGTTTTAATATGAGGATATGGTTAATTATGTATTTTAAGTAGATTATTCTGGATATTAAATTTACTTTCAAAATTCTATGTATTTTGTTTCTTTGTCTTCTGCAATTTAATTTACAAAATAGAAGTCTGAAGCTAACTTTAATTTTGTTCATTTGAGTATAGTATATGTTATTTTTTCCTAGTTGTTTATGAGAAATTTCTTTATTCTTGAAAAGTAAACATTTCCTAAGAGTTTCTCTCTATATATGTATCTTTCCTGGAACATGGTGAACTGTGTGTGTGTGTGTGTGTGTGTGTGTGTGTGACATTTTTTCAGATCTAGAATTTTGTTTAGTTATATCTTTACTTTTTGCTTCAATTTCATTTGTTCTGTTTTCTTCCTTGGGAACCTTTATAATTCTGAGACTTAGTTTCTATTTTTTAACGTCTATGCATACCATCATTTGCATTTTGTACACATACAAATACACCCAAACCACACAGATACGTATGCACATGCATATATATATGTATGTATATGTATATGTATATGTATATATATATATGTGTATGTATATATATAAGCACACACATGTATGTATATGCATTTATATATATATAGATATATAGCTTACTTTTGTGTATATTTGTGTGTGTGGAAGAGAGGAACTGAGATTGAGAAAGTTTTCATATTTTTCTGTACTTCAGTTCCATCTGAAATTTACAGTAAAGATATAGTTCACACAAAAGAGGCTTGGATTTTGTTTAGTAGTGTTGAGTATATTCCAAGGGACACCCAGAATGAATAAAGAAACAGTGTGACTTCATTGTTTGCTGAATTGAGTTCTTAATCCCATTTTATTTTAAAGACAGAATTGTTTTCATGGGCTATGGAGACCATTAATAAGCCTTTTGTAAGGGATTCACCAGGCGTTTTAGTCCTATATCATTCTTCTGCATGAAAAAACAAAATCAGCAAAACTAAATACAAAAATAATATCTAAAGGACAATTTCTGTAAGTCTCTTTAGTAACTTATTTTGGCAGACGGAAAAGCTCCTCTGAAAGTCTAACCCAAATGGACTTTTTTAGAAGCCTTATTTTCCCTTTCTCTCTTCAAGAAATGTAGAGAATAGTTTTTTTGAAAAATGTCCAATTTCTCACTGGAGATAAGCTTCCTCAATCGATTTTGGGTCACTTTGCATTAGGTAGTTCTGGACATAAAAATCTTTCTGGCTTATTGGGTCCCCCAACCTCTAGTGTCCTTTAATATGTTCCTGTTTGTGTAGATATTATGTAAATTTCTTGAATCTAAACAGATTATTTATAACTGTAAAATTTTGCTTTTAACACTTGTTAAACTGTTTTTGGTTTTGTTTTTTTAATGCATGTTATGATTAGTTTAAAAGGTATACAGTGTCCTGATGAAGAACATGGACTAAAAGGCCTGAGGCCTAAAGTTGAGGCCTAAAAGGCCCACAAGTTGTCCTTTCTCTGGCCACGCCGCCTCATGGTTGCCAAGGTCCTGGCCTTGAAAACTTTTGGGACAGGGACAGGAAGTGGGAGGAAAGGAGACCTCAGACTGTCTCCTGTGCCTCCCACCCCCGGACCCACCTCACACCCAGACAAGCAATACACACTCTCACAGAAGCTTCCATCCACACGTGTGCTTTCACCCTCAAGGAGTACACACCACCCACCCCCAGACACGCACACCCCCACTCCCTCCGGTGCCAGCCTGGTTCCTGCCCTCTGCTCTCCCGTGGCCCTCCTCAGGGGCCCTGTGCTGCAACTAAATGTGAAAGTTCAGCTCCTGCCCCTTCGTCCTGCCCATGCACCAGCTAGGACCCCACAAGGAGGTATGGAGGACACACACTCTGTAAAAAAAAAAAAAAAAAAAAAAAAATATATATATATATATATATGGATCTCAATTCCATTTCTTCCTAGCTGCATGGCCTTGGACAAGTGACAGTGTTTCTGTGGTTCGGGTTTTCCACCTGAAAAAAAAAAAATGAAGGACCCACTTCATATAAAGAGCTAATATATTTGATCACATAAAAGAGTCTCTGTTGTGTTATATTAGTTATTACCGTTACTTTTTATGTAATCATCAATGCAGCAGGTCTTTTTAAGTTGGTATGACAATGCTTCCTACAGAAAAGAATTAAGTTCTTGCTAAATATCATCTCAGGAACAAGGTGAAAACTTGCTAAATTATGAAGATTATTACTAAAAGAGATCAATTACATCATTACTTTAAAAATGTTGATTAACTTATTTTGAACTTATTTCATTTATAAATACTCTTTAGAAGTCTTATATTCAGTGATCTTTATTAAAGACGATGACAAACTTCTTGTAGAAGCTTAACCCCTGGTACTCTTGAAAATTAATCTTGTGCTTCAATTAATTATATTCTCAGAGATATTTGGGGTTTTTTTGTTTGTTTTGTTTTCCCAGTAAATGGCTTCTGAAGCTATTATCATCTCCTCCAGTGCCCATTGATTCAGAGAAAATACCAACAAGTGGAATTCATTGCTCTGAATTTGAACTGAATCTTGCAGGTGTTTTCATTGTAATTCAAGGTACTGTTTAATCCCTTGGTTTAGAAACTATTAGAGTGAAAATGTTCACGTTGCAGAGTACCTTTTGACAATGATGCATCAGAAGACTAATCTGCAAGAACAAGAATATACGGTACTTGCTGGAAGAAATTCAGGGTTACAACCAATTGAAATAAAGGACACCCAATCCCATGTGCTAACAAACTAGGGATTCGTTTCCAAAGCTTTGTAGTACGCAAAGGATACTTTTCTGGTGTGCTGAGAAGTTGTCTCTGGGACCGTCACACTTGGCATTCCAGTAGATTACCCTATCATCAAGGCATCAGTATGCTGTTATTTGAATAAACACAGCTGCTGTTTTCCAAGAAATATGGCTAGGAGCAGCAAGGAAAAAAAGGGCAATTAGTGTTATTGAAATGGAGGGGTACTCAGGATGGCATATATGTATTTATGAGAGCGTTCGTTTCCGAATAGCCTATTTACCATGCTGTGACTTAACAGTGGGGGAGTAATGATCCTCTCTCCAAATCCTTGGTACTTTACTGTATTTTGCTATTTGCCTAATATTAATGATGAATATTTTTCATAATTAAGTAAACACATACTTTAATTCTTGTGACCTTGTGCTATCTTCTATCTAAAACATCTTAAAATTTTCACGGCAACTTCTTCTAAAGACTTACATATATAAGAATAGATGGATAAGATAACATATTTTTAAAATTCCGATGATGATTTTTTCCCTGCCTTTGGAATACCTGGAAAGCAAAGATGTCATATGCTAGTGTTGGCGGTGCAGCTGCTTTTTAGGGGGTCAAGGGAAACCTTCAGCATGTTGCAATAAAAAAAGTCACACACCAGAAAGATTAGGCCATATCCCAGCTGTGTGTTCACAGCAAGCAGATTCCCTCCTCTGGATCTCAGCTTCTTCATCTATAAACTGTCAAAATTGGTTGATGTGATCTTTCAGGTCCCTTCAAAGTTCCTGATGCTTTCAATTTAGACCTTTGTTATTCAGGTCTGACATTCAGAACTGGGGAACACACTTAGTACAGAGACCCATTGGAACTGGTGGTTGTCATTTTTGCAAATTTAACTAACAAACATACAAACATTCTAGCTGTTTCTGTGTTTTTATTATAAAGGAAGACAAGAAATGGGGCGATTAATTCAGATGTTTTCAGTACACCATTCATCTAAAACAGTTTGTTTTGAAGTTGCATAGTCTTGGGTCTTTAGTCCATGGTTGAGAATGCTGGTTCAGGAGTACTGGTTTGGCAAGTGGGAAGGAGAAGGAGGAGAAGACCAGAGAAAGGATTTCAAGGTTTCATTTGTATGGTAAGACTGCCAGAGGGGGGGAAAAAAAAAGAAGCTGGAGAGGCAACGCCTTTTTCCTGAGAGGGTCATTGTGGTATACTTTAAAATCATCTCATGCAAGAAGTACAGAAGAAACCAGCACCCCTTGCCTGATGTCATGTCCAGTAGCTATTATGACCACCTTATGTATCTTCTACTTTTATTTCTTCTAAATACAGAGTTGGCTTCTGACTTAAAAGTCCTCATGTGTTTAAGTCCGGTGAAACGGAAGGATTTTAAAGAAACCTCACAGATGAAATGACACACATCAAGGGTGTGGATAAGTTGTTTTCCGGTGTCTTGGGGTAGATGTGAAAGAAAACTTCATATAAGCCTCATTCAGAAGTCAACAAAAGCCTTCAAACAAGAATGACAAAGCAGCCTGAGTAATGTTTGGGGTCCACGCAGGGACGAGGATTAGAGGGCCTTTATTCCATAGTCAGAACAGCAACCATCTATGCAATGTCTGAGGTCTGACTCCATGACATTGGGCCCAACCACAAAATACTGTCACCCAAACCCAACCCGTCCTCATTAATAGTAACAACACATAGTAGTTTAGTGCTTTATGCTTTCAGAGCTCTTTTGCATTTATTATCTCATCTCTGATCCATTTTTAGGATGGTGTTAGCCTTACCTCATGTCCTAGCATTTCATCATTCCTTTGCAGACATTATGGCTTTTAGTTGATAGGTCTGGTTTTTCTACTCATACTTTGGGCAACCTGTTGGGGAGATAACAGTGACATTTTGGTTAGTGGTTTAACCAAATGACAAAGGTAAGCTGAACGAGCAAATTTCTAATGGGATCAAACAATAAGTTCTAAGGGAAGAAATTAAGGAAGGCTTATGCAGTGGTAGTTTCTCTCACTTTGATTCCATGTCAGGCAAACCATTTCCTACTCATTTTCTCATTTGATCCTTGTGGAAAGCCCCCAGAGTAGGTGTTTATTATGAACCCAGTGTATAGATGAGGAAACAGACACTTGGGCAGTTTAAATGGTGTACAGAAGTCACAGGGCCAATGGTAGAATGGGGATAGTAGCTAGTTCTCTTGCCTCATTAGTCGGTGCTCTTTCTATCACACCCTGGTGACTCTCTGTGCATCCTGTGCATAAGAGAGCTTTCCAAGTTGGAGGCTCTTTTTATGCATCACTTTCCCTCCCAAGATTAACACTAAAGGCACAGGAAACCAATTCTGAGAAATGTTAACAATGCAAGGCTTACTGCATGCTCTGAATTATCAGGGCAGCATAGTTTTTCCAAGAACTAGAGAAAAATCAGAGAGATAGTGGTTGTCAAAGGAGAGCTGGGAGTAAAACTGCAAAGTCTTCACTCTGTCCCTGGGTCTCTTTTTCTATAAAGTGGGGGGGGGGGAATTCCCACTTCTTTGGTATGCTGAGGTCTCATGTACTCTTTGAATCCTTCAGACAGAAGTCCCAATGCTTAATTATCCATTAAAATTGTTATGGCTTAATACTAATTGATTAAATTGTTATGGCTAATATCTTGATGTTTAGAATTATGTTACATGCTGAAATTTGTCTGCTTAAAGGTCATTACCTATTGCTTCTCTGGGTGTAAGCTCCATGGGTTTTGAAAAGATGATTGAATGATGAAAGCAAGAATGAAAAGGCCTGTCAGGCAGATTTCTATGTTTAGTACTTGTAGAAGCTATGAAGGCTCATGTCCTACCCTATAAAATAGGGAGGGAGGCAGGAGGTGGGTGTTCAGGGCCAAACTGGAGGCAATGGCAGAGTCACTTAAATCCAAAAGTAATACGATATTGGGAATGGTTGCTGCAATCCCAACCCAGGACATCTTCTAGGGGACCCAGAGTCTTATGGTTGCTCTGTTACTCTGGGCCATTCATAATAATAGATGAAATGTGCTCTGTAAACTTACAAAAATGTTACTCCTTTTCCCCCCAAGATTGGATAAGTTTGTGAGGGATCAGTCTGGCAGGGAAACGGGCAGAAGCTAAGCTCAATGTCTTTCCAAAGTGGCATATTACCAAGGTAGGCCTTAAAGAGGGTAATTAGTGGCTCAAATCTGGAATCTTGTAGATGAAGCTAATAATGTAACTGGAAAGGTGACCCAGAAAGTTTAGGGCAGTAAATTAGTCAGGATTCTTTGTGACCAAGTAACAGAAAACAACTCTGGAAAGTTTAATTTAAAAACTGGAGAATATATGAAGATACAGGAGAGTCTCACCCTACATCTGAAAATCAGCTGGTCCCCAGTTCTAGTAATGGAGGACTTTGGAGAGCCTATAGTATTCTTTCTTTTTTCCTTTTCTTTTTCTTTTAATTTTTTTTAAATGTTTATCTTTCCTTTTGAGATAGAGAGAGACAGAGCATGAGCACGGGAGGGGCAGAGAGAGAGGGAGACACAGAATCAGAAGCAGGTTCCAGGCTCTGAGCTGTCAGCACAGAGCCTGACTTGGGGCTTGAACTCGCCAGCTGTGAGATTATGACCTAAACTGAAGTCAGACGCTCAACCGACTGAGCCACCCAGGCACCCCACCTATAGTATTCTTTCTTACCTTGGATATCTTCTAGACATTTGTTGTCTCCTTCTTCCTACAGATATTCTTTTTATGCTATTCAGTCTATGTCATAAAAGTGTGTTGTCATACTGTCCTCACCTCCTAAGCTTACATGTCATAAGTCCAAAAAAGCAAACCATTATTAGTTCTGATAGAAGTTTTCCAGGAAAGAATATGATTGGCCTGGTTTTAATCACATGTCCACTTCTGTTCGGCTCAAACATGACTGCCGAAGATTAATTTCCTGACCCTGTGAAGGGGTAGGAAGTTCCTGGAGAAGGGGAAATCATGATGAGCTGAGAGCATGCTGTAAATATGTTTACCATAGGGAGAGCTGTAAGTAAAAGATGACACCAACAGTGAGAAGTGGGAAACTAGAAGCAAATAGGAACAAGTGGAGAGCAAATTTGGAGTGTGCAGGATTGCCTTGAATGGATTGTTGTGATCATGCTCCTCCTGATCAGTTGTTGGTCATCAGACAATGAGCGGGTTTGGTGCTCCCACAGTCATAAAGCTGGCAGGACAGGAGGCATGGATAGGAGATAGGAGGAAATGGATTCATAGAAAGAATGAAAATATTTGGTAGGTGTATGAGCTGACACAAAAGCCCAATTGCTGAGAGAAGAGTTCAAATTACATGGTAAATGGCCAACAATCAAGGAAATTCTTGCAAATGGGGATGTAGAGTAAGTAATACAAGAGAACAGGTAGGTGACACATTCAGCAAGGGGGACCCATGAATGAAGGTAGTATTGTTACCCCTCCCTGTCTGTTTCCACCTTAGTTTATTCCCTCTTTCTTGAAAAGTTCCAGTGTGCCACAGGACATGGGGAAAAGCAACAGGAGACTAGGACCACAAGCACAGAGGCCACAACTGGGCTATTTATCCTTTAGAGGTTGAGTCTTGGCCTATGCCTGCAGTTAGAGAAATCGAGCCTAGACAGAATCTCTAGACCCCAGCCAGGAGGCCCAGGTCTTAGCTGAGGCATGTGCACATTGGTCTAAGGCTAGAAAACATTCTCTAGTCCTTACTGGCAGGCTGGCTGACCTTGTTGATATAGTCAGTGTTGGCTAAGGAACCAGTGGAAGCAGGAGTGATTCTGGCAAGAGATATCGGTGAGCAATGGATGAACTTTTGGCAGTAATGACATTATGGTGATTTCAGTGAACTGTTGCTGGTATTTATTATCCCCAACCCAAAATTCTTTGTTTTATCTTTCATGTGTTTTTCAGTTTTCCTCCCCTTGATTCTTTTCTTCTCTTCCATTGTTATAAATCAATAACATTTGAACTGCACTATCAAAATAGAGTATTTTTAAAAAATGCATGAAGCCTTTTGTAACACAATAGTTCCTTTTCTAAAGGAAATAATTACTTCCTAATTGTTCTGTAAGATTGGAGATTATTGCATATATTTTTAAAGCAGGCAGCACCTGCAAAGTGATTATCTTATTATCATTTTTTTAATCAGGCAGCACGCCTATAGGACAATTCCAATTAAATTTTTAAAAGATTCAATAATGGAAACAGAGGGAGGAAAATGGGGAAAATATATTACCCAAAGCAAAATTGTTTTGAAACAATTTATGTGGCCTCCCTCAGGTTTCGGTGGCTTTTAAAGAGATGGCTCCACCCCTTGATTTACTATCCATCCAAAAGTTTAAGTCCAAGGTTGTTTTTACAGTGATGCCTCCATTTCAAAGTGTTCTTATTATGAGACGAGAGCACCCAAATAGAGAGGTGAACATTTAAAGTGTAGAGCATATAATGAAGCTGCGCTAATATGAAGCAATTGCTCTGCATTAGACTCCAGAGAGTTGAATTATACAATTCATATCTAAGAGTAAGGTGAGCTCCATATTAAGCATGTTCCCCTGTCTCTGAAACTAGGCAGGAAAACTTATGAATGCATCTCAACTATCTTCCTGAAAGAGCATTATTACTGGTCTGCAGCTATGGAGCACTCTGTTCTCTCTTGAATGTCCCTGATTATTAATTCTCAAGCAGTTGAAAGGAGGCTTTGAATTGGAACCTATCCCCCAATGCCCTTTATGTGGCGCGACTCTCAGAGGCCTCTGCCTCCCACACTTCCTCAAAGACTCACTTATACTTGATACACGTGTGTTACACTTTGTTTCTTTTTAACAGCAGAGGCTGGAGCTGGGTAGAGGTGGGAAAAGATTTTGGGTAACAGCCCGAGTACAAAGGCTTTTGGAAGAGTGTTGACGGGAGGGTAGATCTGGTGGAAGGAAAAACCTTTCCCGATGTGATATGGCCCAATGGTTGTTCTAGAGATAATCATATCCACAAGAGGTACTTCTACTTCATGCACAATTCAAAGGGATTGAATCTTCATACAAAACTTTAAATTGAAAATCTGAGCACAGCCTGGGGTTGGCAGAACTAAAGCCATCATAGTCTCTTTTGTCTACCATTACTGCTTTCTCATAATTTAGCCGCCCGTGGAAAATGTGTAATCCCTTTGCGAAAATAGAAGACACTAAAATGGCAATTACTGGCACATCCTAGGTACATATTTAATGGCCAGAGCTTCTTTGCTTTTAACTTCTAGCCAATTTCATGTGAGGCCCCAGAGTAAACTCCTAGCTCACTTGGTGATATGTGGGTACTCTCTTGGATGTGTGTATTAACTATAGAAGGGGGTCAGAAGTTTAAGCCCTGGGACAGCAAGCAGGGCTAAGCAAAGGTGATGGAATTCTTGAGTGACTTTGGTAAGTGCCAAGAATTGTCAGGCAAATGGAAAGAAAATTTGTGGAGACTATCATAGAAAGGAAGAAAGGACAGAGGAGCAGAGATAGGAGAAAGGAATAAGTGGTAGGAGGGGTGGATGCCCCTAATTGTGGTGCTATGCTTGGGCCTCTTCCAACAGGCTTATCAAAGCTGTTAATAAGGTTGTGTTTTTGTTTTTGTTTTTAACTGTGTGTTCAGTGATTTCCTGTTGGTTACTTGTAATTAGCACAGCGAGAGTATTTATACCACAGAAATTGGCAAACTATAAATTATCGCTCCTTTTTTCTCCCCTCTGACAGAGCCTGTTGTTAAATATCTACTAGCACAGTACTGGCCTTCTATGTTTCTTTGTGACACAAGAGACCTAAATTGCCACATGTGTCACAGGCAGGAGAGAGTTTGGGAGAGGCTGAATTAGTTCAGGCAGGGCCCAGTTCCAGGACCAGAAATCAACCAGAGTTCATGTTTTCACAGTTGCCTGAAATCGGAAACAGGTTAAGATCATGGAGAGAAGAGGTCCAGTCCAACAGGTGATAAAAGTATTTATTTCCAGACATTTTGCAGGTTGAGGAGGATCTTATTTAACCCTCTTAGTAGGTCAGTAAGCTATGGTTGAGAGAGGTTAAATCTACATAGTACACAGGTAAGAATCCCTTAGAATTTGTGTTATCCCAAGGTCTTAATTCCTAATGCCCACCCTGTAGAGTTCCTCTGTAGCCCAGACCCAGCTCTCAGCATCTTTTATTTCCTCTCTTTGCTGCTCCACAGAACCTCTGCATCCCATTAGGCAGGTGATGCTCCCCACAGTGTTTGAGGTCACCATCCACATTGCAACCTATGTGAAGGGTGCCTCATGTACCCTACATGAATAGTGCACACGTTGTACAGTTATACACAGCAGATCTGCCTGTAGGCACCTCCTAACTCTACAAAGGTGAAGACTGGCCTTAGCCAATACATCACCTGCTCCACTTTAAACCCTCCTCTTCTAGGTTTATAACCTTTCTTTATTTCTACAATATATTCATTCATTTGTTCATTCAATAGAAAATTGCTAAAGACCTGTGTGTACTGTGAGAGAAAGCGGAAATACAACAAAGTAGCCTGGAGAACGTGGGGGTTAAGGGGCACCATGTAAGTATCTAATTTGGAAGCTTCAGAGGAGCAGAGGTGGAGATGTAGGTCTGAGGACTGTGCGTGGGGGTCCACACTTTCTGTACCACCATGGACACTCCATCCTTTTGAATATTTCTCTTTCCTATGAGCAAAAGCCTTAATCTGGCAACTTTTTCTTTTTTTTCCTGTTTTTTTTTTTTCACATTATGTCCCTAGCCCTTACTTAGAAAATTTCTGAAGACCTTCTTGTGGACATTAGTGGCCTAGATATACTCCCTTCAGAGATCTTGACACTTTCTCTGTTCCTATCCTTGAGGTGAAACTATCTTAGATACAGTAACTTTTTGTGGTATTGGATTAGCTCAAACAGCATAATTTAATTCTATTTATTGAAGTGCCAACCAGATATTCTAAGGAGAGGCTGGAGTGAGGAGTGTGTGGATAGGGAAGCAATAAATGCATAAAGACAGTTCAAGTCCAAGGATCTCAAAGTGTGGTCCATGGACCAATATCAATATCACCTGGGAATTTATTAAAAATTTACATTTTTGAGCCCCAGCCCAGACTGAATCAGAAACTCTTGGAGTTGGCCCAGCTGTCTGTATGATTCTGATATCACACAGATTCTGATATCAGTTTGAGATTCACTGGGTTAAGTAATATCAACAACAAGTGAAACTAATAACAATTGAACAACAAACTTTGAGTGGAGCACTACAGAATTATGTAATTAACTCACTTTGGTCAGAGCAACACTAGTTTAGATCCTTGGGTATATTTTTCTCTTCGTGCTCAGTTCTTAAAAAACCAGAAGTATTTCAGTATCCTCAACACTTTTGCAAATAACCATTAGACAGATCTGTAAAAAGATTGATTGTAAACTTTCATTTCCTCAAGCGGCCATTTACTCATTAAGATAATGCTCATTCTCCGGTCAGCAGACAAAAGGCTTGAAGATGTATATAGTTGAAGGAAATGAAAAGGCGACAAGGCTAAGAGAACAAAGGTGAGGATTGCCACGGTCCAGAGGTCCAAAGGGTGGCTGTGGAGGAAGCATTTTATGTGCTCCTGCTTCTATTAGATCCTTCAGGAAATGAAAGTGTTTTGTGTCTTTTCCTTTACACCTCAAGAAACATGGAATAATGATTTTCTTTTGTGGAGGATCTTAAATTTAGGCAGATGAAAAATTAGCCTTTGAGTACAACATCAAAGTCCACAAATTTAATTATTACTTTCCCTGATTAGTTGATCTTCTGTCATGATATTACCTCTCTGGTATAGGGGGTTAAGGTTTACACCTACTTTTAAATTCCTTTGGTGTATCAGGAATAGTAATACACAGAGAAAGTTTTCATTTATTCATCAGTGGGTATTTACTAGGCTCACCGTGTTGTCAAACTAAGATGCTGTAAAAAATACAAGGTAGAAGGCAACATGAACCCTACCTTTATGGCATTCAAAGTCTACCAGGAGACAACTGCTATTGTACAAGCAAGCATAACAAAAATTACAAGTGAATTTTCCATAAGATGTTCAAAATAAAGGGCTATGAAAAGTCAGAAGAAGAAAAGTGTTCCTTACAGCTTTGGTCAGATTTGGTCTACAATCACATCAAATCCTTATTAATTAGGTTCTTGGTCTCTTTTTTACTGTCACTGGCGAACTAAATTGCTGCAGAAATAATCCTCTCCCATAGGAAATCTTACAGACAGACCCTCATCACCCCTGCCAAGCTGCCCAGAATTTAGGTCTGAAAAGAATGGCCAAAGAGGTCAAAGAGTTGAGCAAGAGATTTAAAAGCATTTGGTCTTTAAGGGCATGAGTGTGTTTGATGCCAAAGCCTGGGGGTACACAGCTGAGGTCAATCAGTATTAATTGCTAACACCTAGAGGTAATTAGCAGTAATTACCCAAAGAAGTGAAGGGAGAAGCCCCACAGATTTAAAGGCAGTGTTTCCAGAAAGAAGCTCCCACCACACAGAAAACCTCATAGTTCCTAGGTAAGAGATAATAAATGGGTTTTCTGTAGCAATTTACATAGTGTTTGAATTGCACTACTAAAGACCCCTGAGGGCAACTTATGTATATTTTATTAAAACTTGCAGCCCCCCTCCCTCTCCAGGTGGAGTTTATTTGCCAATCTCTTGAGTCTGAGCTGGTCTTATGACTTGCTTTAACCAATAGAATGCAGGAAAAGTGAAATTAGGCTACTTATGCTTCTAGGGCCTAAGAGACCTTGCAGCTTCCACCTTCTCGTTCCAGGAGTACTGCCCTGACATCATCTTGGGAGGAAGCTGGTTTAGCTACTGGGTGATGAGCAGCATTGTGGAAAAGATCCAGGTATCCCAGTGAATAGCTCCAACTCCAGACTTAGGAGAGAATGTGTCTTGGGTTTTTCAGCTAATGATGTATCTGTATATTAGACACTCATAATATATTTTTTAATACCTTCCTCCCCTCGATGGCAAAATTATTTCAATAACAAATATAATTTTATTGATCTATGTTTTAGTTTAAAAAATAATGAATACATATAAATTTCAAAGGTATTTTTCAAGTAGAGTGAAATATTTTTTGTATGAATTAAAAACTGTATTTATGAAACAAAAATATTACACCTGACAATTCTTACTTTGCCTCCTCTTTAACAAACTTTTGTATCAATAAAATCTCTAAGAGGTCATTGGACAATGATTGTAAAGACAAACAGAACTTGAGTTCCTTCTAGTCTGTTATTCTACCATTGTTAATTTCAAATCTTAAATAAGAGAATATGTAGTACCACAAGATTGGAGATACAAAGAGCACACAAAGAAAGCTTGAATAATTCCAAATCATTATGAAATTCTTCTTAAATGTGTGTAGGTGACACTGTATGGGTTGGGGCACCAACTGTAGTGAGTTTTTCAAATTAACTTCCCAGTTGAATGCAATGTTTATTAAAGGATAAGTAATAAGATGTACTAATTTGAAGCTTACATATATATTATTAAAACTCAAGCACTCTAGCATTGTTGAGAACTTAGAACGAGGCTATAGATTGTCTTTCCAAAATGTATATGTTAAAATTTAATCTCCAAGGTGATGTGAAAAATCAACTTCTGTTGTTTACAAGTTAGTCTATGGTAGTTTGTTATAGTAGCTAGAAAAGACTAAGACCATCAACAATTATTTTTCTCATGGAGAGGAGTAGTTTATCACAGACATTATTTAGAAATATTGGCACATGGTGGTAATCAAAAGTAGACTGACTTTAGTAATTTTTATTGTTTTGAAATTCCACAGTGAACTCTATTGCCTATTCCATGGGTGGACTGCTTGTAGACATTTCCGTTCCCATCTGACTACAACACCATGAATGATCCAGGTAAAAGTGGCAGAATTGCCCAATCAATCCAAAGAACTGTCTGAAATAATAGATGGTTATTCTATGCTACCAAGTTTTGAGGTAATTACATAGCCACAGATAACTGGTATAGGGAATAATCAGTTAAAGCAGTTGTTCTGGATTTTTCTTCTTGAAGCCAGAAACAAATATAGGAGCTCTAAATGTATACTGGTCTCCATCTTTTACGTTGAAGGGAAGGATTTAGAGAATATATGTGTATGTTATGGCTTATTTAAAAAGGTGATGTTCTCTTAAACAAGATAGGAGGGGTGGTTTAAAAAGAAAATGAGAGAAAAATGATTCTGTGGTAATTGGAGATGTAAAATTATCATGAGGATGCTGGTAAGTGGGAGAGTGTTTCAAAACAAAACAAAAATATGAAAAAAACAAAACAGTGTATAACCCATTGAGGATGAATCCTTTGTAATATCCTGAGCATTAAACCAGACTTTCTGGACTGGGATCAGAATATCCCTGAAACAATGAGCAATAGTTCTAAGTACTAGAAAGACATAAAATTCTGTCCTCTCCACCAGGAGGAATAGCACATTGTGGGGATTGATATTTTTCTGGTATAAAGTTTTAACATCACTTTTACATATTTGGTAAGTAATTTTATGGAGAAATTTCTAAGATAAGGCAAATTTTGGCATAAATATATAAAGCAAACTAATAATTTTTGTGTGGGGCTCAATTATATAATTAAAGATAGATGCTGGTTCCATATACTATACTGAAAAGTCTACAAATATAGGAAACTGAAGTCAGAAAACTGGAGTTACTTTAAACATTTCTTTCCATTAATTTTATGATTTTTATAGCTTTGATTGTTTTTCATTATGTACCAAAAATTTCTTTCTCAAAGAATAATTTTTTTTTGGCCCTAATTTGGCAAAGAAGTGCATATTGTGAAAATTGGAATGAGTGTGGAAACTGGATGGTCTGTTCAGGTGAAAATAAGCTGTAAGTGTAGAGGTGAAAAATTCTGGAAAAAAATGAAGAGCTGTATGTTCTGGCTATTATAAAATACAGAGATCTCTGTAAGTAGAAGAACAGTAGTGGAAGATGTACTTGTGATAAGGGATGATCGGGGCTGACAGTTATGATCTCAGGTGGCCAATGGCAAACAAAATAAACTTAATTCAATTTTGAGTGGTGATTATAAACTCTAATGTATCCTTGAGACTTAATGGATAGAAATTTAGGAATATAATGTTGGCAATGGGAAGTATATGTCTTAGTCAAACAACATGGAATATAGGGGCATAGTAGGATGTGATAATGTGATTTATAATAATATATATTTGGTCTTTGTCCACATTTCTGGCAGAGCTCCTAACTCCTTTGGAATTTGCTAAATGGAGGGAGAATAAAGGTGTCTTTTGTTAGATCAGTGAGGTGACTTTTGGACTGCACCTGGATGGGGATGGGAGGGACTGGTTGCCAGTGAAGCCTACCATGTGATTAGAGAATTGAAAATTAAGAACTCCTTACTTCACCACCTGCAGGGAAGGAAGAGGGGTGTGAGATTGAGTTCAATCCCCATGGCCAATGACTTAACCAAACATGCTTATGTAATTAAGCATCCATTAAAGGGTTCAGAGAACTTCCCACTTTGTAAATGCATGGAGATTTGGAGAAACTGGTGTGCTCAGAGAGAGCATGGAAGCTCTGTGCCCTTTCTTCATATCTTGCCCTATGTACCTTTTCCATCTCACTGTTCCTGAGTTATGTGCTTGTATAATAAGCTTGTACATAGTAAGTAAATTGTGTTTCTGAGTTCTATAAGCCACTCTAGCATATCAAACAAACTCAAAGAAGGGGTCATGGGTACCTCTAATTTATCCATTCTATCAGAAAAACCTGGACTTAGTATTGGTGTCTGAAGTGTGTGTATACATGTTCGTAGGGGGTCTTAAAGGACTAAGCCCTTAAACTGTAATATAAGGAGAGAATTGTTGGAAACTACAATCTACAGCCAATTGGTCAGAAGCACATGTGAAATCAGAGATGGAGGTTGGCATCTGAAGTGGAGTGCAGTCTTGTGGGACTGAGCATTTAATCTATGGAATCTGATGCTGTCTCTGGGTAGACAGTGTCAGAGTTGAGTTGTGGGATACACAACTTGTGCTGGAAAATTGCTTGGATGGGGTGGGAAACACTCCATACCCCACCCCTGCACACACATACACACACACTGGAATTGTTGGATGGTCAGAATCTTTTTGTACAAGAATCCATTTTTAATACCCCACCCCTGCACACACATACACACACACTGGAATTGTTGGATGGTCAGAATCTTTTTGTACAAGAATCCATTTTTAATATAGCAGAGGTATGATGAATGGTGGAGAGATTTAGCAAAGGATATAAACAGAGAAAAATAGACCTGGTATTTCTGTTTAAATGGTTTAAAGCATGCCTGCTCAGATAGAGAATGAAAACGAGGTTTTCATGATAAAGATCACAAAACTGGTAAAGAGGTAATATACAAAGGTGTGTAGATTTTTCTCTATTGTTCAGACATTACTAGGAGTCTGTTGAAACAGAGGAGTTGGTACATGATTAATTTTCCTGGTGACAATAAATTTCATAATTATGAAAACATGAAGGGAAACTCTAGCATGGGCCTATCAAAAAGGGGAAAAAAAACATAGCTTGATCTAATAGTGTCAGGAAATTTGGGGTGAAAGTGACTAGGACATGAGAGAAGTTCTTCATAGGTCAAGGAGGAAAAGGTGGCCTTGGTGAGACCTCATCCTGGCCTTCTTAAGGGTATACTTTAAAGAGTTTATAGAAAATCAAGTTGTAATTGCATAGACAAGGATTCAAAGTAAGCCAAAGCTAAAGCAAGGTAGAAATCCATAACAACAGCAGTGATAATGGAGTTTCTACTATAAGCTAATTACTATTCAAGGCACTTTGAATATGCTATTTCTAGAAAAACATTTGGTTTCACATTTACCACAGCCCCATGGAGGAGAAAAGGCATTGGAGGTGTGTGTGTGTGTGTGTGTGTGTGTGTGTGTGTGTGTGTGTGTGTAGATGGGGACCAGTGTGACTGCTCATAAATAAGTTCAGATATTTTTAAAGGCCACGTGTGAAAAGTAAAGGAAGGCATCCCAAATAAAGGGTAAATGTAAAATTGTGGCTGAAAGCTGTAGGAAAATGTTATGAATATATTGAGCTCAAAATATGCTAGGCTTGAGAAACATGCCAACCTAGAATAATTCTCAAAAGAAGAATTAGGGGCCGCTTGTGGTGCATCCAGGATGGCAGTGACAGACGTGCTGTTCAATACTCTTGTTTGCTTCCTTCTCTGTCAGGAAGAAGCTTCAAACTGGAAAGAGAGCAAATATAGCTAAGCAGTATTGAAGTGTATGATGGGGGGGATAAATGGCAGAGAACCTGGCTGTTTTAAATGTTTGTCTCTTGATCTTGGCCCTGAAGGGACTTGCAAGAGCTATCCTGGGAACACTGTTGGTGATATTTGTGTTCTCACGTTGCTGAGAGAATGAACCAACTGAAGCCAGATACTCTAATTTTGAAAAGAAAAAAAAGTGAGCTCTAGAAGCTAATAGAATTTTCTTGGTTTCATCAGGTTTAGTTGTTTCCTTCTCTATGATTCTATTGAAATTACCTCATCCTGACATCACAACAGTTGATATACTTTTTCGTAACTATTTGTTTTTATCATATCATATCTAGACTATAATGCCCTTGAAGCTAAGGACTGTCTTGTATTTGTTGTGACTTCCCTAGGGTCTGTGGCAATGCACTGAATCACAGTGAGGACTTCTGTTTATTAATCTCTTGCTCTCACACTCCCTCTCTTCATTGTCCTCTCTTATATTCTTTCCATTCAACATGTTATGGTTAGCCTTAATGCAATTAAAAGTAAATTTCTTGCTTAGTTCATGGAACTTTGGTTTTCTTTCTTTTCTTTGTTTCTTTCTCTTCAAAAAAGAAACTGTGATCGTTTAGCTATTGTTTCCATGTAGGAATTCCTTCCAGGAATTTGTTGGAAAAATATTTATATATGTTTATAAATCTTGAATTCTAGGAAAAATTAGCTAAGAAAAAAATGGGAAAACGATTATAATTCTTCTGCAAGAATCAAAGCCTACAGTCAACATAAGGAATCCACTGGTGTCAAGCTGAAACGAAGAGCAGGAAATGCTGATGTGTAAAGTTGAAGACCCTAGGTTAAGGCCTCTATGTCCTAGAACTGGGACAGGTATTGTAGTGGCGTGCAGAAAAGTTTAAAAGCTCCAAAAAAATCCCCTGAAAATATACCAATTCACCCCTTCTTCCATGCTTCTGGGAATCACTGGCCTTTTACCATCTCCATCGATTTGCCCTTTCCAAGAATGTCCTATAGTTGGAATCATACATTGTGTAGCCTTTGCAAATTAGCTTCTTTCACTTAGTAATAAGCATTTAAATTTGATCTATCACATGGTTTTCTAATTCTGTTTAGACTATTTATATGATATGCTAGGGTCTCAACAAATGAGAGGGCCTACATATCATGACCCTTGAAATGGTCTACTTTTGGGAGAGTTAATTTGCTTCTCTAAATTTTTACTTTTTCATTAGTAAAATGGGGGATAATAGCACTTACCTTGGAATGCTATTTTGAGGATTAGAGGGATTGTAAAACAAATAACACTGTAATAGTGGATTTGCTATTGTGAGATTACTGTGGAGGAATCAATGAGATGGTAAGTAATTGATAATGAGGAAAAACTTAAGAGAGTCAAGCAAAGAAATAAAATATTACTGTCAGTACAAGACTTATGTTAAGTTCTTCTTTCCCTTGAGAGACCAGAATGAGTTCCTATGGCACTTTCCTGTTTGGGAATGATTTAGGAGAAGAGACTCCATTTACTACTCCTATGACCTATCCATGGGAAACAAGATGCTGAGAGATAATAGACCAATATGTTCTTCAGTATAGTCAGTAATGAGAAGCTGGATTTGGAGGGAATTTTGGCTCAAGATGCACTGTGTACTGAAGCATTAGGAGGGGCTGGGTGGCAGAATATAAAACTGTGTGTCGAAGACTTCATGCATTCATACATGGTGTTTGGCCTGCTCGTGTATCCCAAGGATTCTAAGTGCCTGTTGAAATCTTCACACCTGATACTTGGCATACATAGTATACAACATGGTTTTTGTTGTTGTTGGGGTTTGTTTTTTGATTTTTGTTTATTCACAACAGGTTTTGCTACATGAATAATGTGCCAGGTATTTTCTATTTGACTTCCAGACCCACTTTCTATCTTTCTCCTCTCTCTCTCCTTGGAAAGCTGATCTACGTAGACTACATCAGTAGGTCTCACTCAGGTGCAGAGGTTATTTCATGACTCTTTCAAGTTGTAAGATGCTTCCTGAAGTTTGGAGAGAGGGAGATCATGAATTATGTCACATGGCAACTATCTATAAAGTGAATGAATTATAAGAAATTATGAAAGATTGTGTGGGTTGTGTTCCTACATGTTTAGTTCTTCTATCTATCATTTATAAATGATAGGTAAAATTATTATCACATGTTCCATTCTGAAAATAGGGCTAAGAGCCTTTTGGTTTTTTCAAAGATTACATGTGGCAAAACTGTACAAATTTGTTGCAGTTTTAGAAAGGGACAGCTGGGCCACAACATTCATAATATTTACCCCTTTATTCCTTTTTTCCTCCCTCCTTTCCTGCCTCCTTTCCTGCCTCCTTTCCTCCCTCCTTTCCTCCCTCCTTTCCTCCCTCCTTTCCTCCCTTCCTCCCTTCCTTCCTTAGTATTGCTTGAATAATGTAAGACGAGCACTGGTATAAAACCGTGGGTATCTGGAAAGAACAAATTTATCAGAAGGGACTGCCACCTAAGCAGAATTTGACACTAGCACTTGGACTCTTCCTTCCATTTTAATGATCTTCAGGATATAGTCTTTAGATAACAACAGATAAACAGAAACCTTTAGCTAGCTAATAATGAAAACTCTGCCTATGTGGTTTACATTTTATTGTTAAGCTGAAGTTTACAACATAATGATGTGCTTATGGTATTTTGCCAAGTTGGAGGTTTATTTTTTTTTCTAATTTATTCTCCATTCATGTTACTAATTTGTTGTTGTATTTAAGACCTAACAGGTTATTTTCGCCCTTGGGGGAAAAGTCCCCAATAAAATTTCATGTCTGTATTGTTTGGGATCTAGAGAACAAGCTGATTCACTCCCAGATATCATTTAAATGATTTAAAATATTTAACTAAATTTCAATTGTTGTTAATAGGAATTTTTAAGAAAATGTTTTACAAAATGTAGGCTAAGTCATAATATACTCTAGTGAAATCCCTTATTTCAATTACTGTAATTCATATTTCTCTATGATTTTTACCTAATCTCTTATATGCCACTAGCATAACATGTTTGCATTATACTTTCTGTTCATTTCTCAAATTTTTGATGAATAATTACATTAATGACTGCAAAGATTACCATATAAATGGCTAAGTGTCCATCCATCCATCCATCCATCCTTTATCATCCATTCATTTATGTACCAGGAAATGTGCTAACATATGGAAAAGGAAAAAAAGAAACAGAATTATTATTCTCAGTGAACTCACAGAACTGAAAAGACAGGCAAAAAATGGACAATGTGATGTGATTAGGCTGCTAATTTAGATAAGGGTGGTCAGTGAAGGCTTTTTGAAGGAGAAGTGGTGAGAAGTAGGAAGCAGGGGTCTAGGGGGTGGTGAGTTGTAACTGAGCTAAAGTGTAACTGGGAATTACCTGAATGATAGAGGTGGGGGGCTAGTGAGGAGGCTGGAGACTGAAGTTTATGCACAGGCATGAAAGTCTGAGAGATGTCATATGTGGGGAGGTATGATGTATACCATTTAATACATTAGGAACATCGGGGATAGATGAGAGCCATGAAAGATGTCCCCAGAGTTATAAGCAGGCACTAGATCATAAAAGCTCTCTTATCAGCTGAGAGAGTTGGCATTCTTTAAAGGACACCTGGCAAGCTACTGATCAGTGTTGAGCACAGTACAGTGATCAAACATGTAGTTCAGAAGGGTTATTCTCAGGCTGTAGAGGCCTGAGAATGGCAGTGGGGGCTAAGAGTGGCAGTGCAAGCATTAGAGTATGACTGAATGGGAACAAAGACCAGGCCTGTTTATTCACCACTGTATCTTCAGGACCTTGATCAGTGTCTGGCACATAATAATTCCTCCATGAATATTCGTTGAGAAAAGGAATAAACACAGAGACCATGTGGGAAACTTTTGAGGTAATCCCAGCAAGAAATAATGAAGGCCTAAATTGTTAATTGAGAGAGAGAAAAACTGGGTAATGTGGATCAGTATTTTCCAAACTTTCCTGGTTAAGACCTGTATTAGGAAATGCACCTACATGACTCAATGCACACACACCCATACCTAAAACTAACGTTTTACTGAACAGTATTTACTCCCACCTGTAAATGCACTCTGTTTTCTATTGTATGCCATGCTACATGATGTTAGGGCTACTCTAACAAATACAGTAGACTCAGTAGCTTAAACCAAAGACATCTGCGTTCTTACAGTTCTGGAGACTAAAAATCTGAGACTGAGGTGTCAGCAGATTTGGTTTCTGAGGACAACAAGAGAAGCATCTGTTCCCCACCTCTCTCCTTGGTTAGTAGAGTGGTCTTCTCCCAGTGTCTTCCCACGTTCTTTCCTTCTTGAATGTCAGTGTCCCAATCTTTTCTTATAAAGACAGTTATATTGAATTAGGGCCTACCCATGTGACTTCATTTTACCCTAATTATCTCTTTATAGGCCTAATCTCCAGATATAGTCACACTATGCAGTACTGGAGGTTAGGACTTCAACACAGGAATTTGAGGGGGACACTAACATTATTTTTTTAAAAAATAGACCAAAGTCCGTAGGCTACATTGAGGTGCACTCTGTGTTGCACATTCTATCAGTTTTAAAAGATCTATCATTACATGTATCACCTCTATGTATATATTATGCAAAAAGGTCCTAAAAATTCTATGTACTCTGCCTATTTGTCTCTGGCCCTTCCCAATCCCTGGCAGCTATTGATCTTTTCACTTTATCCAAAGTTTTCCCTTTTCATAGTGCCATATAGTTGGGATCATACAGTATAGAGCCTTTCAATTTGACTTCTTTCATTTAGTAATATTTTCTTTTAAAAATGTTGTTCCTAACCTGTTGATCTTCTATTTGGAGAACATTGATTTTTTTTCCAAAGTGATAGTAATGAGGTAGAACTGCCAGGACTTGAGGACAGTTAAGATATGGGGAGCAGAGGGTACGAGTCTGGAAGTTAGGAGACCATCTGTGATGAACATTTGACTGGCACACAGGTGTTAATTGAAGTCCCGGATGTGATTGGGCCAATCCAGAAAGTGAAGAGAGGGTGAAAAATGGAGAGTTGAGGAATAAATCCTAGAGCATGTCAATCCCATAGGTATGAAACTTTGTCTTCAGTTTGAGTTGAACATCTTTAGCTACATTAGTTTATCTTTTTTTTTTCTGTGAACTGTTTGCTCAGGTCTCGTGTAAACATTTCTATTGGTTCGTTGATTTTTTTCAACAGTTTGAGTGAGATAATTCACATATCTCATGTGTGTGTGTATTTCACATATTACAGGAACTAGTCTGTTACTATCTCTTCAAATATTTTTCCCAGTTATTTGTCTTTCAACTTTATAATATTAGTGGCTATGCAGAAATTGTGGATTAGGTATGTAGTCAATTTTACCAATGGGCAACTTTATATCTTGTGAATTTTATGGCATTCTTAGCAAAGTTTTCTCCACCCTAATATAAAGAACAGTCTTCCATGTTTTCTTACAGTAGTTTTATTTATTTGTTTAAACTTTACATTTGGAAATATGATAATCTTAAAATAATGTTCCTATATGGGGCAATATGGGGACCTAGTTTCGTTTTTGCCTACATGACTTGGCAAATATCCTAGCACAATTTTTTAAATGAATTCTCTTTTCCTTTATGATTCTAATTGATATATTTTCACATTTCAATATACAATATGTATTTGAGTTATCTCAGGAGTTTCCATTAGATTTCATTGCTCTGCCTATCTGCTCCTGACCAGTACCACATTGATTTAATTCATTTTTTGATATATATTTGGGATACTAAAGAGGGCTAATCTTTTGTTACTGTTTTTAACCCACTCACATACACTTCCATGCACAGCTTCACTCATTTTTTTTTTACAAGTGGTCTTTAAAATATTTAGAATATCCTCTTATCCCTCTCTTAAAAACCTACACCACAAAACAAATCTCCCAATACAATACTTTTATAATTTCATTGTGGACTCAATTAAATTTCCAATTAACTTAGAAAGATTGCCTTCATTACAAAGTTTTCACTGTCCAAAGTCTTGAATCATTATATTCAAGAAAATTTTATTGGATATCCATGTAGTCGAAGACAACAGTGGCAGCTATAGCTAACATCTGCAAAACTTTCCTCCCCAAACCATAAGAAAATCCAAGTGAATTCTATCCAGTACCAAGCCCTTATCTTAATTTGCAGACAGACCTTGTCAAAACTACAAAATAATTGTCCCCAAATAGTGAAAAAATGAACTAATTCCACTGGGCAATTTTTCACACTGCCACCTTATTCCAGGAGCCACAGGCTTTGTGGTGGGTGAAGGTAGATGGAGAAAAATTGTGAGGAAAACAAACCAAAAAAGGGATACAAGCAATGAGCTGTAATGATAATTTGGAAGGCCTACCAAAAATATTTTATCTATCCTAAATCTGGGAGAAAAACAAACAAAAACCTGGAAAGGTGTTTGCCAATATCAGACCAAGAGTTACAGGAAGAGACTCAGAGTTCCTGTGATTTAAAGTGGCACACTCGGGGCGCCTGGGTGGCGCAGTCGGTTAAGCGTCCGACTTCAGCCAGGTCACGATCTCGCGGTTCGTGAGTTCGAGCCCCGCGTCAGGCTCTGGGCTGATGGCTCAGAGCCTGGAGCCTGTTTCCGATTCTGTGTCTCCCTCTCTCTCTGCCCCTCCCCTGTTCATGCTCTGTCTCTCTCTGTCCCAAAAATAAACGTTGAAAAAAAAAATAATAAAGTGGCACACTCAATTTAAAAAGATAGATGCAGTTAAATAGACACATTTCCTTTCCTGTCCCTGTCCCTTTCCCTTCTTTTCAGTATGTTAACATACAGTGTTATATTAGTTTCAGGTGCAAAGTGTAATAATTTGACATTACTCAGTGCACATCATGATAAGTATACTCTTAATCTCCTTCACCTATTTGGCCCATTACCTCACCCACCTCCCCACTGGTAAACATCTGTTCTCTATAGTTAAGAGTCTGTGTTTTGGTTTGTCTTATCTCTTCTTTGTTCACTTGTTTTCTTAAATTCCATATATGAGTGAAATCATATGGCATTCTTATTTCTATGACTGACTTGCTTCATTTAGCATTATAATCTAAAGTTATCCATGTTGTTGCAGATGGCAAGATCTCAATTCTTTTTTATGGCTGAGTAATCTTCCATATATACATACAATTTCTCCCTTATCCATTCCTCAAAAGATAGACACTTGGCCTGCTTCCATAATGTGGCTATTGTAAATAATGCTACAATGAACATAGGGGTGCATACATCCTTTTGAATTAGTGTTTTTTGTGTTCTTTGGGTAAATACCTGGTAGTGAAATTGCTGGGTCCTATGGTAATTCTTTTTTTAACTTTGTGAGGAACCTCCATACTGTTTTCCATAGTGGCTGTACCAGTTTGTGTTCCCACCAACCATGTGCAAGGATTCCTTTCTCTCTACATCCTTACCAACCCTTGTTGTTTCTTGTGTTGTTAATTTTAGCCATTCTTACCCATGTGAGGTGATATCTCATTATGGTTTTGATTTGCATTTCCCTAATGTTGGGTGATATTGAACATCTTTTCATGTGTCTTGGCCATCTGTATGTCACCTTTGGATAAATGTCTGCTCATGTCTTCTGCCTAGTTTTAAATTATTTTTTCAGGTGTTGAGATGTATAAGTTCTTTGTTTATTTTGAATACTAACCCTTTATCAGAAATATTATTTGCAAACATCTTCTCTCATTCAGTAGACTGTCCTTTAATTTTGTTGAATGTTTAGTTTACTGTACAGATACTTTTTATTTTGATGTAATTCCAACAGTTTATGTTTGCTTCTGTTTTTCTTGCCTCAGGAGACCTATCTAGAAAAATGTTGCTATGGCTGATGTCAGAGAAATTACTGCCTGTTTTCTCTTCTAAGAATCTTATGGTTTCAGGTATCACATTCAGATCTTTAATCCATTTTGAGCTTATTTTTGGGTATAGTGTGAGGAAGTAATCCAGTTTCATTCTTTTGCACATAGCTGTCCCCTTTTCCTAGCACCATTGGTTGAAGAGACTGTCTTTTTCTCATTGCATATTGTTGCCCCCTTTGTTGAGAGCTAGTTGACCACATAATCATGGGTTTATTTCTGGGCTCTCTATTCTGTTCTATTGATCTATGTGTCTGTTTTTGTGCCAGAACCATACTGTTCTGATTACTACAGCTTTGTAGGATGTCTTGATATCTGGTATCATGATACCTCCTGCTTTATTTATTTATTTATTTATTTATTTCCCAAGATTGCTTTGGCTCTTCAGGGTCTTTTGTAGTTCCATACAAATTTTATTTGTTCTAGTTCTGTGAAAAATTATGTTGGTATTTTGATAGGGATTGCATTAAGTCTTAGACAGACTTGATTTAAATGGGCACTCTTCAAATTGCCTAACTTCTTTTTTTTCTTTTGTTTTGAAAGCTAGAGAGCATGAGCTGGGGAGGGGAAGAAAGAGGAGACAGAGGATCCCAAGCAAGCTCTGCACTGTCAGACCAGAGCCCATCTTAGGGCTCAATCTCACAAACTATGAGATCATGACCTGAGCCCCAATCAGACACTTAACTGACTAAGCCACCCAGATGCTCCAAAATGCATAACTTCTGTGGGGAGAAAAAGTGCAAAAGAGTGAGAAGTGCTCCTTTGCAGTCAGGTGGTTAAGAAGAAATAGAAAAAGGAAGTGGGGGAGAATTTAGGGCCTTGCAAGAAATGAACTGTAAAATGAGAGGACTCACAACCACCCCAAGATCAAAAACAAATAGGAACACCTTGCTAAAAGTATCTTGATGGTGCTAAATAATGGAAATACTGGAAACACCCTAATATCATAAAAATGAATGAAAGAAAGGTGAAGCCCACACAGAGATATTGCTGAAAATCAGGAAATAAAATTTCATACATAAAAACCAAGGAAATTAACAATCCTCATCTTGAGAAATGAACACTAAGCAGATGAAAACTGTAAGCCAATTTTCTAAACAAAATTAAATCTGCCTGAACAAGCATTTCAGGATTTGAGAAACCACCTTTAAAAGGAAATTTGAAAATTAAAATGGAAATGGACAAAAACAGAGAATTAAAGAGATTAAATCACAAAAGAAATAGGAAAAAAACCCTCAATATCTCATAAATGAAGAATAAATTACAATAATAAACTCAATCAATAATTGCAGGAATGAACTTAAAGGAAAATTAAGACACATTAAAAAATTAGGCAAATAACTAAAGAAAATGATATAAGCAAAGAAGGAAAAATAGAAAGTAGTGACACTGAAAACAAGAATAAAGTAGTAATAAACATATTTGCAGAGTCCATGAAGAAGAAAAAATTTGAAATAGGAGCAAAGAGCTAATATTTAAAACCACAATCCAAGAAAACCTTTCAGAAATAGACTCACCTACATTGAATAGGTCCATAATATACCTTACAAAGTTAACTAAGAATAATAAATACTGAGACCTAGCCTAGTAAAACAATTATATTTCAAGTGTAAAGATGAAATCCTCCAAGCTGGAGGGGAAAAAAAATTTCATAAAGGCAAAGAATTAGACTGGAATCAAACTTTTCAAAACCAAGATATAAAGGAAGGCAAAAATGGAGCAGCAGTTAAAAAAAAAAAGTAAAAAATAAAAATAAAGCATATGCAAACTAAATGTATGTATATCCGGCCATTGTTCTTCAGATAGCAAAGCTATTGAAAAATCAGTTTAGGGGCGCCTGGGTGGCTCAGTCGGTTGAGCGACCGACTTCGGCTCAGGTCATGATCTCACAGTCCATGAGTTCTAGCCCCACATCAGGCTCTGTGCTGACAGCTCAGAGCCTGGGGTCTGCTTCAGATTCTGTCTCCCTCTCTCTCTCTGCCCCTCCCACTCTCTCTCTCTGTCTCTCAAAAATAAATAAACATTAAAAAATGGTTTAAAAAAATAAAAATCAGTTTCAACACATAAGAACATTGAGACTTCTGTGTTCATCAGCATTTTTTGAGGAACTTACTAGATAAAAGATGAGTGGCTTTCAACTTAAGTAATAACTGGGGAACACTTCAGCAAAAGTACCATCTTGTGTATTTTAAAATGTATAAATTTTCATCTTCAGTTAGAACTAAGTTAAAGATGAGGATTCAAGATTAATGTACAAATAGTGTAATTGCAACAACATAGAATGCCAATGATGAAACTAAATAACAAAAATGAAAATAGCTGGAGAAGTAAATGGGAAAGAGGAACCTAGAGGAAGCTTACTGCTGTGTAGGCAACCAGTACATACTAAAGGATACTGAACAGAAACTGCTACATCAGAGTAAAAGGTTAAATGGGAAAAAATGAACTAAGGTCATTAAATAATGTGTATATACAAAAGTAACCAATGGATTAAAAATAAACTTTTCTGAATACTCACCTTGAAGAGTAAAGAAAAACAGCAAATATAAATACATATAACTGTAAAAGAATAAGACTACATTCAGACGTAGTGTAGCAATCATATCAATAAATGTGAATGGGCCTAACTTACCTATTAAAAGGAAAAGGTGTTCTTTTTGGCCTTCCAAACCAGAACCAAATCCATGCTGTGTAGAATAAATCTAAAATGAAATGATTAAAACAGGCTACCAAAAGTGGGGGGAGGTGATAAACTAGGATTTTGTGGGAATTCTAGAAGGGAATGCTGCTTTGATAAATGATCTAATCACATTACAAATGCATGATATGACTGCACTGAAGGGTGGTGGTTGGAGGGGTGGATAAGAGCTGACCTAAGGAACTTTGGAAAATGGCGTTTGAATGAGAAACTACAAGGTTAAAACTAAAACAGTATGTAGACACTGTACTCTAGTTGGTAAATTTGTTTCTCATGAGACTATGGGTTAACAATTCTGAACCTGCTTTACCTGTATACTGGAGATGAACAAACAGCTTAATGGATGGTGGATGGTGAAAGGTTTTTTTTTCATATGTTTTGTAATTTTTATTTATAAACTAATCTTGAGTAGATAATTTTCTCTTCCACTTAGTGTTTCCTGTTTTGGGGTTTTTATTTCAACTTTTTGTTCTGACACAGTCTATAGCAAGTCTTAGATTGTTGGATCAAGCTTCCAACTTATGATGATAGAAGGGGACATTCCAGATACAGTCACCAAGGTTAAAGACCATTTGGTAGGATGATGGCTACAAATATGATCTGTTTCTTTCAACTCTGGTTGGTGGTCAGCTTCTTAGAAGACCTGGACCAATATAAAAGCATTAGCTTCTTTTAATGTCCATTCATATGTGGGTGAATCTTGTTTTAGCTCCTCTTTTCACAAAGTGAACCTGGGTCTAATCCTCTGCCTGATAAGGAATATCTTTAGTCCTTAGTATGCTGGAAGAGAAAGAGATGAGTTCCTAGTTGTCTCTGCTTGCTTCTGGAATCAGAGCTTGACAGACCAGGGCCTTCATCCTAGCATTGCATTGGTTTTCTGTTTTAGTTCTGCTCCACTGAGATGGTTACCTTTGTGTGTGTATATGTTGCTGTGTATGTGTATATGTGGCTATTTCTTTTGAAAATTTTCGGGTTTATATGTTACATACTACGTTTTTTGTATTTGGAGTGGTGAGGAAGTCTCAAAATATGAACTGCCACTTGACTAGAAATTCATCATTCCCTCTGGAGAATTTTAAACTTTTATTTTATATATCCTGTTTATTTTTGAACATATTCCTAAATTTTTAATTGTTTAAAAATATTAGTGTGATCTCTCATCCATTATAATTTCAAACTGACCATTTTCTTGTGCAAAGAAAAACTATTATTTTATATATATATTTACACAAATATATGTATGTATATGTATTTGCAATCAGATACCCTTAAGAAATTCTATTTTTCTAATAGTATTCTTAGTATATTTGCTGGTGTTTCTATAAATGTAATTTTAACATTTAGAAATGACAGTTTTGCCTATTTTCTAATATCTATATTTTTTGTGTAAATGTATTAACTATAACTTCAAAGATATTGTTGTCTTATTACTAACTTTAATGGAAATAATTCAGTTAATGTTTTATCATACTGTATGATTTATTATCTTTTTATTTTTAGATCCATCAGATTGTAGATTAATGTAAAAAGTAGCTTAAAGTTTGTAATCATTAAAAAATGATTTATACCTTAATGTTTGTATTATTAACTTAAATGTAAGCACTCATTTATCTCGCTTTTATTATACAATCAAGAGCTTTTATTTAAAAAATATGTTAATGTTTATTTATTTTTGAGAAGGGCACACACACACACACACACACACACACACACACACACACAGAATGAGCAGGGGACAGGTCAGAGAGAGAGGGAGACAGAATCTGAAGCAGGCTCCAGGCTCCGAGCTGTCAGCACAGAGCCCAACATGGGACTCAAACCCACAAACCTCAAGATCATGACCTGAGCCAAAATCGGATGCTTAACCCACTGAGCCACCCAGGTGCCCCAAAGAGATTTTATTTAAATATGGATTGCTAATTGGAGATTAGTATTTATGAAACAATGATTACATTATACTAATAAACTGTATAACCTTATCTCAAGTCATTATAGTTCATCTGAAGTACTTTTTAATAGTTCATACTTATTGAGTCATTCCAAAGAATTTATCTTAATTTTCTTAGAAACAAGAAGTCTTTTTTAGTACTTATATTTTATTGATTTTTGTAGCATCTAATTTACTTATAGCACACTATGACTGGTATAAACAGGTTTTGGAACATAGAACTTTGTAAGCATATATTTAACAAGTTGGAATGAAAGTGGTTGAATGCATTGAATAGTATTCTATCTACCAGAATCATAAATCCATGATCAATAACTTCTTTTTATTTTTATTTTTTTAAGTTTTTTTCTTTATTTATCTTGAGAAAAGAGAGAGAAAAAGGATGTGAATGGGGAAGAGGCAGAGAGAGAGAGAGAGAGAGAGAGAGAGAGAGAATCCTAAGCAGGCTCCATGCTGTCAGTGCAGTCTGATGTCAGGCTCGATCCCATGAACTGTGAGATCATGACTTGAGCCAAAATCAAGAGTCAGATGCATAACTGACTGAGCCACGAAGGCACTCCAATAATTTCTCTTTTAAGTGAGAAGGCTGAGGTTATTTTTCCTGAAAGTTGATCAAGTAGATGTCAATTAAATATGCTGTGAAAAATATGTTATTTTTCATGTCAAAGAAGGTCCTAGCATTGAGTTTTCTTGATTAGAAAGGTTTATTTAATTTTAAGCTTCATTACTTTAATTTTTACAATGACAATATTTTTCTTCTAATGTGATTTATTAGGTTTCTAATATTAAGCCATCCTTGCATTCTGGGGATATTACTAGTTAAATTTTATTATTATAATACCTTTATTAACAGTTTAATAATTTGATTTTTTATTACCATTTAATATATCCCCAAATTACTGGCTATCAATTTATCTAGGATTGTCACATAGAAATTCATATGTGAAATTAGTCAACCTCTGTTGCAAACTGCCATCATCAGATTTTGGCAATTTTTATAATCTTTTGAGATTATAAAATTTTGAATTTTGTCCTGGATGGAGGTTTTAAATACTGGCATACCTTGTTTTATTGTGCTTGGCTTTATTGTCCTTTGCAGATAATGTTTTTGAAGGTTTGTGGCAACCCTGGAACAGGCAAGTCTATCAGTGCCATTTTCCCAACAGCATTTGGTCACTTCATGTCTATGTCATATTTTGGTAATTCTTAAAATATTCACTTTTTCATTATTTGTTGTGGTGATCTGTGATTAGTGATTTTGACTCACTGAAAGCTCAGATGATGGTTAGCATTCCTTAGCAAGGAAATACTTTAAAATTAAGATACATACAATAGAAACGATGCCAGCACACATTTATTAGGCTGTAACACAGTGTACACACAACTTTTATATGCATTGGGAAACCAAAAAATTTGCTTAAGTTGCTTTATTGCTGTGGTCTGGAACTGAACCTGAAATCTCTCCCAGGCATGCCTGTAGATGTTTCCTATATTGAGAAGTTTCTTATTAATAACAACAATAGCATTGGTATCAATCATTGCCATCACCTATTTCCACTTAGCCTTCCTGACACTCCTCTAGCTCTAGTGGGGATCTTCTGTCACTTTTTTTTCTTGAGTAAACAAATGATGAATAAAGTGAAATCGTATATTGTGTATCATCGACTGAGCAAATGGTAGGGCTGGGAATATTTTTTTCTTAGTCAGCACACATTTTCTTTTATACCACGGCAGAAGGCTAATACAAATTGAAATGATTACTGATGACTTGTATCAGATACAAGGTTTCTTTGGATACTAATGGAACTTCACTGGGTTTATCTTGGAAAATGGATCCCAAGGGTGGCAAACTTGAGGTTTTTCAAAATTTATTTTACTTGAGATTTTCTTCACATGGGGGGTGGATTTAAACAAATACGAAAAAAGCAAATGATCAAGTTTGTGAACACTTCGCAATATGCGTCTTGATAACTTTCTTTCTCTGAAATGAATATTCTATTAAATTTATTTTCCACTCATTAAAACTATACTTTCTTTGTGGTGGTAATCAATCCTTAGGTAATGATTAAGAATTTACAATCTTTTTTTAATTGACTCATCCCATTTGGGAGGGATAGAGGGAGCCTCCATAGAGGGAGGCTGGGGCAGAAGAAGGTACATAGGTATATTGAAGTTACTAGCAATATTTTAGAGGTGAGAAATGCTTCTGAAAAAGACAAGTGGGTATACATCTAATTATTGTACTTCTGTTTTTCAAATCAAATATTCTCTACTGGCAGATAATTTTCTGGCTGGTATAGGTGTGTAATTTCCCGTTGTGGAGGTTGGTAAACAAGCTGTGAAGTGATATCTTTATCTAACCAATGCCCATATTAATACCTGTACTTATTTTAGAATCAAGCATGGGACATTACCATGCAGAGTTCATTTTGCATTTTTGTTAGGAGACATTATTAAACATTTCATGTGTTGTAAATTATTTAAAATGCGACACTCAGCAGCATCTTATACTACTTGCTGATGTATCTAGAAATTCCATCTCTGATCATAGTCTGCATATTCAAGAAGGGGAAATAAACCCTACTGTGGTCTTGAAAAAATGTATAAAGAACTGAATTTACAAAATAGAAAAGAATCCAATCAAAATACATGAGATGTGATGATAATGGAATGTAGATAGGTACTGTAACTTAAAGTGATAACAGAACCAAATATAGAAGACACACAAAACTACCTTGTTGTGAAACCAATAGAAACACATCTTGCCGGAGATTAGCCTTTAGTTGTTAACAAAGCTGTGAAAAGAAAACATTTGGCACCTAGTGGTTTTAACAGAAAAAAAAACAGTTGAACCAACAGTAGAAATATTAAACATATTTTATTAATCATTTAAACATTAGAAAGGACATTGAATAATAAAATTATCTTTCATTATTTAGTTTCTTTCTCTTTGGGTTTATTGACCTTTTCATATTTGCACAATTTTCCTAAGGAAATTGCCAAGCACTCTCTTTAGCTGGGCTAACTTGACTTTAATTGATCTGCTTTCTGGTTTCCCCAATTTATAATTAATAGCATGAAAAGAAAAACCCATTTGTACTGCCCATCCCTGAGTAGCCATGACTATATAATGCAGAATAGTGGATAAATATATCTTTACATTTCCATCCAGCAGTCCAACAATAATGACTTAAGTCTGTTGCCTGGCAGAACTCCCAAGTGCTTCTAAAGAGACTAAGATCTCTGAAAATGATAGGTCCATTCCAACACACTGTGCTGAAAATCTTGTCAATTGTAAAATAATTGTTAGCCATTGTGGGGTTTGAGGCAATAGGGATTTACATGACTATAGAGATCTTTTTTTTTTTTTTTTTTTTTTTTTTTTTTTTTAAGAACTGTGTAGAGTCTAGCCAACAGTTCTTGGCAGCATTTTAAACAGCATTAAGTTTCCTGGCAATGCCAAGGATCAGGTCCAGGGGAAACTGACTTCGTCACTGTAATTATTTCCAAGCTTACTCTGTTCCAAAACAAAGCAACTTGAGGACAGGTCTGTTGTAAATTTTCTAAGAGTGCTTCACATGCAAGGTCTTGAGTTTTTCTTCCAGACACATGTGTTTGGACCAATTCAGATATGGTTTCTTTAATTTTTGCCAATTGGCACTATTGTCACACTCTTGGTCAAAGTCTGGAATTTTAAGATTTAATAGTCATAAGGGAACCATGGCCTCAAATTCACTGTTCCATTGTATGAGAGATGTCAATACATGAGCTTGCCCAAAGAATGTGTAGCAACATCAAGGAAAAGAATTGCTCCATATCAGTCCCAAACAGTCATAAATGGTTTAATTTTTATGTTTGTACATGGGTGGAGAGGAGGAAGTTCAGTCTCCACCGATCTTAACATGTATGGGAAGAGTGACTATTCAAGAACTTTTACAATATGCTTAACAACTTAATGAGTTTTAGAATGAAAGGGAGTGTATAAATCATTGCAAGCTCACTGTTTTAAGCTTGGTGTTCTTATCAAATATAGCTGCTGTGACCCTGAAACCAGTGAGTACAGAGACCACATACCTCATCTCACTTTTTATAGGATGAACTGTAAACTGATCACATCTGTGTAGTATGCTGCCCCTCCAGCATCCCATCCTGGGAAGGGGTTTGAAAAAGAACCCAGACATTTAACAATGCTTATTAGGTGAAGACCTGTCCTCAAAACATGTTTTAAGAGATTTTCAAGTTTCACACGAGTAGATGTGATACCAGGTCAGGCAAACTTTGTGCTTACATATATAATACAGCAGTTTGGTTTGTAGAAGCTGGGTTAGGCATAAGTCTTTAAAGAACAAGGGAAGCATTTATTGGAGACCTAGAGTATTAGAGCCAGAAGCAACTTTAGACATCATTTGACCGGTCTTTTTTCATAGGCAAATGACTTGTGACAAAAATTGTGACTTGGTTGGATCATGGAGTTAGTCAGAGCTGAATCTGGAATAAAATCTCCTAACTCTTGATGTTTCTTTAGATTGGGGGGAAAAAAACCCAACAGAGTTAGAAACAACATGAAAATAAAGACCCATGCTTAAGGCATCTCTGTAGAAAGCTTTCTTCATCTGAAGGTCCCAGCAGAGGTCCTCTCTCTATAGGTATTCAGGATTAGTTTCCTGTTCAGTCTTTGTCTCAGTAATTTGGGAAATATGCAGTATTTTCAGGGAATATTTTTCTTCATATCAGTGGTTTCACTTTGTTTCTTTTTAGTACTTTATTACCTAAGGTTATATTTCAAAATTTCTATTTTTTAATACTGGTAGAAATAACTCTATTATTTAATATATATTATATAGAACTTTATATTTATTATTCATTATATTTTATATAATTATTAAATTATAGTAATATTTATTACATATGTTTTAATAACTTTATACTATTTATCTCTATATTAAATTATATAGTGGATTCAAACTCTAAGACATTTAATTCAAAGGGGTTGATTTAGAATAGAGTTTACACTGTCCTTTGTATAGAATGTGTCTGATCTCTTTTTTCAAAAGTTCAAGCTCTTTTTGTATATTTCTGTTAAAATTAGTTACACACATGGCCTTGGTAATTGCTTCTGAGGATATATATATTTTGAAGCATACAATCCAGTCCACATACATCTGATAAGCCACCAAATGTTGAACTTTTTAATAATATTGTCATAATTTTCTTAATGATACCCAAATGCTTTAGGAAAGCACTAATACAGCAGCCATTAGCTATATGTGGCTATTTAAATTAAACAGTTAATCAAATTTGAATAAAACTTAAAAATAGGTTCCACAGTCACACTTGCCACTTTTCAAGTGCTTAATAGCTACCTGTGACTATCACTACTGCATTGGGCTGCATGGGTATGGGAAAT
Organism: Prionailurus bengalensis; assembly: GCF_016509475.1. Lineage (NCBI taxonomy): Eukaryota > Metazoa > Chordata > Mammalia > Carnivora > Felidae > Prionailurus > Prionailurus bengalensis. Next base: position 139,057,451 of record NC_057345.1, on the reverse strand, counting down.
TTTCATCTTTACAGAAAGATGTATTGGACTACTCTGCTCTAGAAGACTTAAAGCTGTGTCCCAAGATCCTTGTATTCAAAATGCCTACTATACCTGACGATTCCTGTCAATTAGTAAATATATCAAGCATGTGATTTCTTAAATATTTCTGAGAGCCACAAATAATTTTAACATTTTTGTGCTGTTTTTTTTTGACCTTGTCACTTTCTAGCTGTGCACTCTTGAAAAAGTTATTCCTCTTACTTTAATTTCTATCTTTTAAAATAGAGATCATAATATTTGATAGAATTGTTTTGAGAATTAAATGTTCACATTTGTGGAATACACTGGTAAACTGGGATTTGTTTGGGACTAATACATTCAGGTAAAGTGTTCAGCACACTATCTGGAGGACTTGAATCAGCAGGTCCTTAATTACTGCCCTTCCTCAATACACATAAACACTTAGTAGTTGTTAATCAAAATATTTATAATACAACAGCTTTTCTTAGCCTCCAGAATCATAGATAAATATTTGCAGTTTGAACCACCCAGTCTATGGTGTTTTGTTATAGCAGCCCAAATGAACTAAAACTGCATAATTATCTATCTATCTATCTACCTACCTACCTACCTACCTACCTACCTGAGAGGGGAGAGGGAGGAGGGGAGAGATTCCCAAGCAGGCTCCATGCTGTCAGCATAGAGTCCACAACCCTGGGATCATGGCTTGACTAAAATCAAGAGTACAAGGCTCAACAGTCACCCAGGTGCCCCAATAGTGTAGGATTTTTGGTAACTCATTCACATATTCTTTCTCAAATAGTTCCTTTTATTTGTTAAGATACCTCTTTGTGGGAAAACCAGTTCGCAGCAAGGTTCTAATTTGCAGTTACCTAAGAGAACAAGTTATCCAGTCAGCCCAGAAGATATTGAACTTAGAACTGTCAACTGCAATCATATTTTCTTCTAAATGAAGACTTTAAAAGTCATCATCCAGTTGCTTTCCTCTCCTTCTCTTTTTCTACAGTGCTTTGGCGTTCATTAAATACTTTTATATTCTTCATTTTATTTACTTTCAATTTTGACATAGCTTTCTAGGTTGTCTGGTTCTCTGTCTACCTTCCCTCCCTAGCTTTTTAAATTTGCCTTAATGTTTTTGTGTTCTAGTTGTTGTTATTGAGAAGTTATCTGTCAGTAGTAGTTCTTCCTTTGAAGATGATGTATATTTTCCCCCTTTTGGCTGCTTTAAGGACTTGTTCTTTGTCTTTAATTTATAGTGATTTGACTGTGGTGTGCTAAGGTGTGGTTTCATGTGTGTTGATGCTTCTTGGAGATTCTTGAATCCGTGGCTTGTTGATGTTGGTCAGTTTTGGAAATTTTTGGCTATTCAATATTGCTTTTGTTCCAATAGATATGTTCCAATAACTTACTTTTTTAAGACTTTATTTTTTGAGAACCGTTTTAGGTTTACATTAAAACTGAGAGGAGGGGCGCCTAGGTGTCTCAGTCGGTTGGGCATCCAACTTCAGCTCAGGTCATGATCTCATGGTCCATGGGTTCGAGCCCCACATTGGGCTCTGTGCTGACAGCTCAGAGCCTGGAGCCTGCTTCAGATTCTGTGTCTCCCTCTCTCTCTGTCCCTCCCCTGCTCAAGCTCTGTCTCTGTCTCTCTCAAAAATAAACATTAAAAAGAATTTTTTTAAAAACAATAAGTATAGAAATTTCCCATACCATTTGTGCCCCCCCCGACAACATGTGTAGCCTCTACCATTATCAGTATCACTCACCTGCCTATTTGTCTTTCTCCCCTGTACCCCAACCCTAGCAACCACTGATCATTTTACAGTCTCCATAGTTTTGCCTTTTCAGAATGTCATGTATTTGGAATCATACTATACATAACTTTCTCAGATTGGCTTCTTTCACTTCGTATTATGCATTTAAGTTTCCCCTATATCTTTTGATGGCTTAATAGCACATTTTTTTCAGCATTGAATAATATTCCATTGTTTGGATGTACCACAATTTATCCATTTACTTACTGAAGGACATTTTGGTTGCTTCCAAGTTTTAGCAATTATGAATAAAGCTGCTATAAATATCCATGTGCAGGGTTTTGTGTGGACATAACTTTTCAACTCCTTTGGGTAAATACCGAGGAGCACAAATGCTGAATTGTGTGGTATGAATATGTTTACTTTTGTAGAAACTGCTAAGATGGCTGTACCATTCTGCATTTCCACCAGCAATGAATGTGAGTTCCTGTTCTTCGTGTCCTCACCAGCATTTGGTATTGTCTTGTCTGGATTTTGGCCATTCTAATAGGTGCATGATAATATTCATCGTTTTAATTTGCAGTTCCCTGGTAATGTACAAGGTGGAGCATTTTTTGGTATGCATATTTTCCATCTGTAAATTTTCCATCTCATATTTCCATCCATATTTCCATCTCATCCTTTGATGAGGTGCCTGTTAAGGTCATTGGCCCATTTTAAAATCAGGTTATTTGTTAACTTCTGGTTGAGTTTTAAGAGTTCTTTGTATACTTTGGGTTATAGTCTATTATCAGATGTCTTTTGCAAATCTTTCCTCCCAGTCAGTGGCCTGTCTTCTCATCTTCTTGATAATGTTTTCTGCATAGCAGAAATTTTTCATTTTAACCAAGTCCAGCTTGTCAATAACCTCTTTCATGGATTATGTATTGGGTGTTTTATCTAAAGTCATCGCCAGACCCACATTCACCTAGGTTGTCTCCTATGTTATCTTCGAGGAGTTGTATAGTTCCATGTTTTATATTTCATTTTGAGTTAATATTTATAAAGGGTGTAAATAAGGTCTGTGTCTGGGTTGTTTGTTTTGTTTTGTTTTGTTTGCATATGCATGTCCAGTTGTTGAAAAGACCGTCTTTACTCCATTGTTCTGAACTCCAACCTCTGTGTTCCCAACTCATTGAAATTGTTGCAAGCTCCAGGCCACTGCATTTCACTCAGCCTCCACTCCTGGTATACAGAAAATTGACAAATTTCTGATTAGACTGCAGACAAATGTACAACTCACCTCCACGTATTTCTTCACTCTCTGGGAAGATGGTCCCTCAAGTCCTGGCTGCCTTGTTTGCTTACCATTGCTTCAGACAGTTGCATTTTTCATCTTATTTGGATTGTGTAATTGCTCCTCTCAGTCAGTCTGGTAGAAGTCATTGCCTCATGGCAGGAAGCAAAAGTCCAAGGTCTTGAATTTCATTTGATCTTCAACAAACTTGTGAAATGATCTTGACATGAAATTGAGTCTTAGGAAGTTTAGGTAGCTTGCCATGGCACAAGCCAAATAAGATAAATAGGTCCTAGAGTTCAGATCAGGTATTTTGACTCTTCTCTTACCATTAGCTGAAGCCTGAAATATATTTCATACTCAATTTTGGATTCTGAGAGCCATTAAACTATTCCTTTTTAATTCTTTTGGCTGAAACATACATTTTATATCCTTATTAATATGTTCCGCAGCGAAAAGAAAATTCTGAGCACTTTCAATGATGTAAGAGCAATACTTATGTTCCTAAGTTGACACAAATTTGCATATAGCTTGTACCTTTTTCCATTTTACTTTGGTTGAATAACATAAAAACCTGCTGGCTCGTTTTCTATAGGAATGTTGAGCATGGGCTTCCTTCATAAATAGATGCTAAATAATCATTTATCTAGGAGTCTGGGACTCTGCTATGGATCTGTATTGTCACACCCTTTCTATCTTCTGGAATTTTATAGTCACAGTGTTGTAGATATGTAAGAAGATTTTCAACCTAGACATTTCCAAAGTTTTGTGTTTCTAAAATCTTAATCTCCCAGGAAGCCATTTTTGAGGATGCATGGAAGGAGGATAGATAGAAGGCATCTTATACTCAGGCAAATCCTATACTCTCTTTAGGAATATATTATGTTTGAATGTAAAGACAGAAGGCAACAGAAGAGTTCAACTTTGTGAATTCCGCAACCTTCCACTACATGGGTTAGCATAATGGTATAAACCCATGACCTCTATGGGGTCAGGCAATGATAATTCTATGTTGTCAAACTTTAAAGGATTATTTCCACTGATGGATTTTATTAGCCTACTTCTCCTTAGATAATACTTGTTAATCCCTTAATGTTTTCTAAACACTTGTACACTCATTATCCCACTGAATTCCCATAAGTACCCTGACATGTGAGCAGAACAAACCTTATTCTCTATTTTACAGATGAGGCCAGAGACAGTATTCCTTTCCAATGTAATGCTGCTAAGGAACCAAGTAGAACAGGGACTTGAACACGGGTCTTCTGACTTTTTTTTCCAGACTTTTCTATTAGACACAGTCTGTGATACATATGGAAACTGAGCAAGGGGCTCTCTAGTAGCTGTACTTTGGTCTAAGTACTAAAGGATCAACAGGAGAGATGATTCTGGCCATGGAAATTTTTCCATATTCTGCACACCTGATGTTTTTCATCTCCCCCTAGTTCCATTCCCTATTTTATTAATGGGAACTCCTGGAAAAATGCCTGCATGCCCAATATCCTAGTAAGTCTCTCTCAAACTTTTTATTTCAACAAGTCTTTCCCTGAGGGAAATTCACAACAATCATCTGCCCTTTTGGAGCAAGTAGCAATAAGATTCTTAAAAATTCTTGTTTTTCTCTGAGACAAAACCCTTCAACTACCTTAAAGAAACCCGGTGTTCTGTGGGAGAATAATATTGAACAGGGCGAGGGAAGTACAGCTTGTGAGTCATAAATATTTACATTTCGTGGAGGCTTTGGGTAAGATTAAGAGGGCTGAACAGCACGACTTTCTGTGAGGAGGTGGCAGCACATTCTCTGAAATAGCCGAGGTGATACTGCTCAGGCCTCCAGCAATAATATAAATAAAGTTTTTGAAAGGTATTTTTTCAGTTCAAGGCTCTGTGAATTCTTTTAAATCTCTACTTTTTCAATTTTGATTGATTCTGCTTTTGTCACGTAAGGGCCATGGCTTGACCCACTCTCATCATTTGGGGAACTTTTAACAGAGAATGCATACACTAAATATATGAAAATCAGCAATATCAAGCAGAACACCAATTCATCTAAGTCCCTTCGGCTGAATTGCGTAAAAACTGATAGCAAACACAAAATAGGTATGCATTGCAACATAGTATCATTTAAGAATGCTTTTTGGGGGGCTACTTTGTTTTGTTAGGGTTCAACCAGAATTTTAATTTCTTTGTTTTATTTGCATAACAAGGTTATGAATGATGAGGCAGTTAGAGCCAGACGTGTTGGCTCCAAGGTTTGCAATTTAAGTAGGGAGTATTTTGCAAGAGAGGAAGGGAGGGAGGGGGAATTCACTCTTATAATATGCATAGCTTGCTGAAACCTGAGTTTCCCAGATTGTCTTCCTTGAGCTCCCATATCTGTAAGAATAAAGGAAAAGCAGGAGGTGGCACGGCAGACTTGGAGAGCGGATTAGCTTTCTTAAGTGGGGTGAATACATCCCAAAGCAGGAACATTCCCATGATGCCCAGCTGCTAGCTGGTATTTCCCAGTGCTGCATGCTCTCTGCAAGAAAAATACAATACTGATGCCGAATAACGCCATAGGCAAATATTTTCTAGCATCCTCTTTATTCAAAAATGGATAATAGTTAGAAATTGCTCTCTGTTACTATGACTATTGCCTCAAAGATAAAGACAAGTTTGTAAAGTAGGAGCAATTTCTCCTTAGAAATCTTTTATTCCCATTTAAGTCTCCCATCCACATTTTAATAAAAGGTCTCTGACCCAATTGTGGCATCCTCTTGGCTGTCTTCCCAGATCTATGGAGTCAGAATATCTGGGCTTGGATGTTGGGCACGTATATTTCAAAAGACTTGTAAGTGATTTTGATATGGTCCTCATCTCTTTACTTTTGTCCAAATTTACCTGTCCAAATCCCCTGGCTCTAAGTAACAAAATGTCTAATCCCAACATTTAACTTGCAGTTCCTGCTGTACATTCACCCTGGCTTAATGGGCTGCCCTCTTGGATCAGCATTTGCTCTTTATCAGTGACCTTCATAACTTTGTTTCCAGAAAAGTGGCCAGAAGTTTCAAGAACATGGGGGGGCCATAAGGGGAGGTAAATTTGGGATGAGGGATTGCTTGGGGAGTATCAAAAACCACATAAGGTGCCCACCTGTTCTAACTATGCATGAGATGGTCTTTGTACATAAACTTCGTGAGGCCTACTGTATTGATAAAATTATTGAAAGAGCAGACTGAAATGTGATTGCCTTGTTTTAGTCCAGCCTAAGGCAAGGGACCTAGCTGGAAATTGCCATTTGGCTTTCCAATCCATTAAAGACATCCAGATTTGTCCTTTGCTGCCAGTTTCACTTTCAATTTCACCTTGACACTTGGGTTAAATTTGTTTAGGAAACCCAGTTACCAAGCTGCAGATGAGATGGAGTTAGAAGTGGATGTGCTCAAGCCATAAAGAACCTTAGGAAAGGAAAAGCTGGTCCTCATCAGGGACTCTCTGGGGAGTGACTGGCCTGACTTTTTCTGCTCTTTCCCAATCAACAGCCACAGTGAAGGGTCAGGGTGGGTCTGACTTCTGCTCTCACACCGCCCCTTTCCCCTGTGGCTGAGAGAGGTCTCTTACAAAGCATCTCAGATACCATCCTGATAGCTCAGGTATCAGCAGGAAAGGAAAAGGGGAACAATTCCTCTGGGCTATCAGAGTACTGTTTTCTTTTTCACCTTGGTGAGCATCTGAAAGACATGCCTATGCTTTCACTCTTGGGAAAAGTGATCCTTTATGCAGATCTCACTTGAGAGGAGGGAAGACACTCTCCCTTGTCCATCTGTGTCCTCCTGTTTCCTGGGGACAGTTCTCAGGGAACAAGGAGAGGCACAGTTGAAGATCCAGTTTAGTGAAGAATGATACACAAGCAACTGGTGGCATGCAAACTGACCTTAGATATTACAAAAACAATCTTTTACGTATTATTTTTAAAACAGGCATTTATTTTTACAGCAACCTCCAATTTCTGGCAAATTAAATGAATTTGTCACTATAATTACAACAGAAAATTCTTTTTAAAAACAAATTTATTTAGTTTAAAAAAGGAATCACTTTAAAGAAAAGGATTAAAGGAATAACAGTGTAGTTGGTATGCGGATAGTACAACATTCATGGTTTGGTATGAGAATGACAAGTTTAGAAAATGTTGGCTCACACAAGCTGCAGTAGAGTGGACCCAGAGAAAAAAAGAGTTTGGAACTTCTTAATTAAAACTTTTTAAAAATCTGCAGGCCATAAATATTATGTGGAGGTTAGCAGTTTGAACCTTCACAATCTCTCGAAATTTTAGCTCTTAAAAGATGCCATTATTAGAAATAGTGTTATGAACTTAAAACCCACAATGTGGATTTTAAAAAGAATAAGAGGTCATGCCTGACTCTGAGCTTTTAATGTTGGTTCTTGATTTGTTTGTTGGGTACTTAAAGCTAATTCTATAAACACTGAGCTGTGAGAGCCCATTTGGTTTCCTCATTTAGTGCCTCTAAATCCATTTATCTCCATGCCTAGAGCTAATATTGCTTTCCTACCCTCAATTCAACTAATTCCTTGGGAGTCTTTCTGAAATCACAAATAATAAAATACAAGGGCTATTATTAATTGATTAGAAAAGAAGATTTATAGAGAAGAAAATAGAAATTCAGGCTCTGTATTTATTCAACAATAGTTGTAAAAAATTTTTACTTTTTTTTTTTTTTTTGGAGATACTCAGATTGAGGAAACCATTAAAGATGGTGCTGTACAGACATCATTTCCACTGTGGCGTGTATATTCCTAACAGGATGCAAAGTACAATATGGTTTGGTGGGAAGAGCTTTAGAGTTAGATGTAGGTATTATCCCTGGTTTTTCCTGCTTCTAGTTATAATCTTGTATATATCGCCTCTAAACCACAATTTCCTAAACTATGAAATGGGGAAAAACAGTATTTGTTGCATGATGATGTTGTAGAATTAATTTAGAAAAGTAGGAAAAGGGTCTGGCATGTATACAGTGTGCTTTTATCTTTATCTTTCCCTATAAATGAAATTCACTCCATTTGGCACTTTATTTTGTACTGATCTAGCTTTTATTTAATTGCTTCTTAGTTCTGCCTCCATAAATCGATTACCATAGGGACAATGTCTTCCCATTTGTAGTATCTGCAGTGTTGAGGTCTGAGTCCCATGCTTAGTCTCAGATTAAAGGAGGATAAGATGACCAGGTTAGGAGCAGCATACTCATAGTTTTGTGGGGCTGGAAGAGATCTCTTAGAGCGGTGGTCTGTCTCTGACATACATCAAGGTGGCAGCAGTGAAACTTTCTCAGGGAGATGACCTTGCAAGGCCAAGAGATTCACCAACATTTCTTATGGTGCTCAATGGTTTAGTGCCCCAGGCTACTGGCAATTTCTTTTAGGTATCTAACTTCAATCACATTGGTTGCAATTTGAAGCCTTCTCTCATTCCTCCACGGAGATAGGGAGCATTTCATCACTGTCCTTTGCAAAGTGTTTCATCTTCTTGAAACCTGTTATTGTCACCTCACCCTCTCCTGTTTATTATCTGTGTACTGAAATTCTTGAGAAACAGTATAGTTTTCCAGAAACTTGGTATTTGATTCAGGATTTGGTTCTTATTGGAGAAGGCTGCAATAAAATCAGCAGTTCCAATACAAGGAAATCATCAAAACTGTGCATCTTTTGAGCATTACTTGAGTAGGGGAGGTAATGTCACTAGGCAGTTGGAATAGTTCATGTTTGTTGTGAACCTGAAGTTCTAAAGTCATCTTCTAATTAAACCTCAATTCACTGAGATTTTAAAAAGATGAAACATTTGGGGTTCCTGGGTGGCTGAGTCGGTTAAGCAGCTAATTCTTGATTTGGGCTCAGGTTATGATCATGATTTGTGAGTTCAAGCCCTGCATTGGGCTCACTGCTGTCAGTGCAGAGCTGCTTTGGATCCTCTGTCCCCCTCTCTGCTTGCCTGTCTCCCACTCATGCTTTCTGTCTCGAAAATAAACATTAAAAAAAATATGAAACAGTTACTGAAATGGATTTCCTAGATTTGCTAATTTCATATGAACTTAAAGTCATATAACTGATTCTAATCTAGTAGTTCCGAGTAGTCACATAACTTGTTCTAAAATTACCATAGTCTCTTCTTTTAGAAGCGTTTAGATGCATTTAGACAAATCATTTTATCTTCTCTAGAGTGGATATGTATCTGGAACAGGAATAGCTATCATAATTTCACAAATAAGTTTTCTTAGAATTTCCCTTGCATCCTGCAAGCTGATGTAAATAACTTAAATTACAAAAATTGCAAAATAAAGTTCCATATCCACAGAAATGCCCATCACTCCTAGTAGACCACATTCTCCACAAGGATAAGAACTGTGGCAAATGTTTTAATTCAGTGTCTTATACAATAGTTGGCTCTAGTAGGCATTTAATATTATCAAATAAATAAATAAATAAATAAATAAATAAATAAATAAATAAAGGAATGAAGTGAGAGATGCTGAAGCATCTGAAGTGAGTGGCTTTTGGTAGATAAATTCTGCTGAGTATTGGCTGGTTATGTATGTGTCCAGAGTTTGGAGCTGCTTGTAACTTAAGGATATGAGTTGATTCTGAGTCAAGTTGGATATTTAGGGGAAGTACAAAAAGTTGAAGATCAATCCATTGTCTTCCATCCAAGATTTTATGAATGGTTAGAACTTGGGGAGGAATTATGAAATTGTTGGGACTTCTCAAATCACCAGATCCAGTAATGCATATAGTGTATCTAAGAGTGGGCCAGATATTAACACAATGGACTGGCTGTGAGCATTCAAGTCCTAGGTAACTTGACGGTCATACGTGAGGTGTATTTCTTGGGGTCCAGCTATCCTGACATAGGTTTCTAGGCAAGATCTGATTCAAATGGATCATGACTACAATAGCATGAATTCTAGATGGAAGAATCTCCAACTGCCTGAGTTCAAATTTTGGCTTTACCACTCTTCAGATAAGCAATCTTGGTCAATTTATTATATTTTTGGTGTTTTCATGTACTCTATATTGAAAAATTGTGACAAATTTCTTTTTTTTTTTTTTACCTCCCTCAGAAGTTTTTAAAGATAAAATTAGGGACACCTGGGTGGCTCAGTTTGTTGAGCATCCGACGTTGGCTAGATCACACTCTCACAGTTTGTGAGTTTGATCCCTGCTGACAGCACAGAGCCTGCTTTGGATCCTCTGTTCCCCTCTCTCTCTGCCCCTGCCCTGATCGTGCATTCTCTCTCTCTCAAAAATAAACATTAAAAAAAGGAAAAGTTGGGGCTCCTGGGTGGCTCAGTCGGTTAAGCGGCTGACTTCGGCTCAGGTCATGATCTCACGGTCAGTGAGTTCAAGCCCCGCATCGGGCTCTGTGTTGACAGCTCAGAGCCTGGAGCCTGTTTCAGATTCTGTGTCTCCCTCTCACTGACCCTCCCCTGTTCATGCTCTGTCTCTCTCTGTCTCAAAAATAAATAAAATGTTAAAAAAAATTTTAAAAAAAGGAAAAGATAAAATTAAGTAATCCATAGAAAACATTTATTATATATGGCACTTCAGTAAATGTTAGAAACTATGATGACTATTTTTTTGTTAAAATTTTTTTAATGTTTATTTACTTTTGAGAGAAAGAGAAACAGAGATGTGAGCGGGGGAGGGGAAGAGGAGGGAGACACAGAATCCAAAGCAGGCTCCAGGCTCTGAGCTGTCAGCACAGAGCCGAACATGGGGATCAAACTCACAGACAGCAAGATCATGACCTGAGCTCAAGTTGGACACTTAACTGACTGAGCCACCCAGGTGCCCCAACGACTATTGTTACTGCATCATTGAGGTATGAAAATAACCAAATTGTTATTAGTTGAGTAGAAAGTGAAGTTTCAACTCCCTTGAAGACCAGCATATCTCACACTATTCCATAATCAATGGGCTAGTGGTCAATCTCTTTCATTATAATATATGTTTCTGAATGACCTGCCAGATTTCAATTTCCTTTGACGTCCCCTCACCTGATACAGTGATGGTCATGTGATAGATTTTCAATAAATACTTGGTTAATAGAGATTAATTAAAACCTACAGAGCTGTAGGTTGTTAATGCAGCATCAAAAATATCTATGGTCCTATTTAATGTTGGGTTTTGTTCCATAGGATGTCAGAACTTTTTTTAAAAAAAAAACATTTTAAAATTTTTGTTTAAAAGTAAGACAAAGGAAAATAAATCTTCCCTAAATATAATTGACCATGTTTATTTTTGGATAAGAGACTACTACTGTCTTTAGATAGGGACAATCTGTACTTTTCCTTAAGTATGTCGCATTTTTAAACTATAAGGAAAAAATAAGAGAATGAAAAGTTAAATCTCCTATTATATCAAGCTTCATGAAATCTAAAGTTTTTTATTGTTTATTTGCTAGTTGTTTTTTTATTTTGTTTTGTTTTACTACCCCTGACAAGTGTCATTTGGGACTGTGGTGCTTGGTGTGGTGGTAGCTGAAGGATGGGATTAGATTCAGGCATTCATCTGTAGTTTCCAATACCCAGCAAGTGCTTAGTGCACTTTGCTCTCCACCCTTCCCAATTCCACTTGTGACTGGTGGGTTAAATGTGAGAAACTCTGGAACCAAACATCCTAATTCCCTTGGGCTATCTACTCTTAATAGCGAGTTCACATATAGCTACACATTGTTTCTCTAAATCCTCAGAGGTAATCACTTCAGACACTCCTTCAGCATATCTTTCTTAAGTTTCCCTCACACTCTGTCACAAGTAGAACCACCTGATTCCAAACCTCTTTCAAGGTTTGGATAGATTTTATCTGTTTTGTCCCATCCAATTGCTCTCCCTGCTGCTCAGATGTCTCCTTCTCTTTTCTGCGTTCCTACAGCTGCCATTTTTGGGGTCACTTTCTCTACTTCTGCTCTTGTCAGAACTTAACTTCAGAGTTGGGGAAGTTGTCACAGTGAAATCCCCAGACACTTCTGACTGGCATTTCAGATTATTTTCCAACCCTGTAATATAATAGAAAAATCACAAAATTCTCCTAAGCTGACAGAAGTTAAAATGAGTATAGGAGAAATAGTACATTACATGCAAATAAACAGATAAAAGAGAAAAGAGAAAAAAAGAACAGCTTCATGGTTTCTGCTTCTTCTGAGTATGCAGGTTGTCCAGACATCACCACCGATGGATATAAACACATTTGAACAATAGCTTTCATTCATTGGTAGAGTATCAGTTAGGAATTGTATGACTATACACAGTTAGGGTAATGCTAGCTCACATGTTGTTAGTTAGCATTCAGGAAACACCAGTCTCAGGATAAACCCCAAGATTTCAGTGGCTAAACCAATAGAAATTTATTTATCATTTATTATCAGTCCAGGGTAGGTGTTACTGGTCCATAGAGTGTGAAGGTTAAGGTTTTACTGAAAGATGTCAAGCATGAAACCCTGACATAGGCACTGCCATCTTCTGTGTGTTTTCTGGTAATTAACCAAGAGCATGGAGGAAAATGCATGTGGGATTTTTCTTATCAAGTGTCAAAGTAGTGAACATCAATCATCTCTATGTACATTCTATTGGATGAAATTCACTAAAACAGAAACATGGATATATGGGAAAAACAATAAACAAATAGCTGATTGCTTTCAAGTTAGTTCCATGTACCAATAACTACCCTCAAATTTCCTTTAAAAATTTTTTAATGTTTGTTTATTATTTTTGAGAGAGACAGACAGAGCACAAGCAGGGGCGGGGCAGAGAGAGAGGAGACACAGAATCTGAAGCAGTCTCCAGGTTCTGCACTGTCAGTGCAGAGCCTGACAAGGGGCTCGGACTCAGAAACCATGAGATCATGACCTGAGCTGAAGCCTGATGCCTAACCAACTGAGCTACTGATGTGCAACCCCTCCGCCCCCCCCACCACAAAGTTCCTTTTTAAACATAAATCTCAAATACGATTTATTTCTTTATCATCTTAATGGCAAGCTAAGAAATGTAGGGAGAAGAGGAAACATTTGATAAACAGTATTTTGATTCTGTTTTCTACGCAAAGATCACATTCAGCACCTTTCCAAAGGAGAAAATTAATAGTACTATTTAGTTAGTGTCTCTAGATTGAAGTCCATAATTCTGAATGCCAAGAAATTCCTTTATTCAGGTACAGACAAAACTCTATGAGTTACAGCCACTGCTAACTAAAATAAGAAGAAAAACAATCTTTTCCCACCACCAGCAAATATACAATACTAAATCAAGAAGCTCTACTTTGTTCTAACAATATCCTGGCTCAAATAGGATGTTAGTATTTAGGATAATGCTAGCTGCTGTAACAAATTAGTTAGAAGTTTCACTGACCTAATGACCTAAGTTTATTTTATTCTTCCATGAAATCCAAAGTGGTTGTTCCTGCTGGTGTGGGTGGGTTCTGACCCCCACAATCATTCAGGGACCCAAGCTGTTGGAGACTTTGCTGTCACTTAACTTCAGGAGATGCCTTTCAAGTTTGCTTTGGATATTGACTTTGAGCTAGCAGAAGTAGGAAGAGCATGTAGGCATACACAAAGCAAATTTATGTGGATCAGGTCTGTAGTAGTGCTTGTCCCTGTCACATTTAACTGTAAGGGAGGCTGAGCAAAGTAATCTATCTGGTGCTCAAGAAGAAGAGAAAATGATTTTGAAGAACAGCACTAGCAATCTTTGCTATACTGGTTTGAACAAATAGGAATTGGTTTTTCTTATGAATGAGAAGTCTCAAAGTTGGTTGTCCAAAACTGGTGCACGGACCTGAGAGAGGTAATCAAGACTGTTTTTCTCTCCTACTCCCCTAGATGCAAGAAAAATGTGCCTTCACTTGAGATTTCTGGCAATAATTTATTGGCCAGATTTAAGTGACCATTGTTAGTAGCAAGGGAGGCTGGGAAATAGGGTATTTTAGCTAGGTACTACTACTGTTTTACATCAGCTTAATTAGTAAGGAAGGAGAGAATGAACACCAGGTAGGTAATGAGCAATGTCTACCTCAAAGGACAATATGATTTCCATATTCTATGGGAAAATCCTTCCTTGATACATACCTGTTTTTCTCTTAGGAAGTAGCATATACAACACTCCTATATTTTAGAAACATTCAGAAATAGCTACGTGAAATGAGTCCTTCAATACCTTGACCTTGCCTGCAACATAGTGAGTAATTTTTTATTGAAATAATTAAATGAATGAGCAAATGCATCAGTACACCTGTATGACTTATGGGAGTCAAACGAGGTATCCTGTGACCACTGTGATTAACAAATATGTAAGTTTAGTTATATAATGAATAGAGGAGATAGTTACTGTCAATGTACAAATCATTTTCCCTAGATACTTCTTCTTTATGAGGTAGTTTATAGCTTCGAAGTCCTTAACAATTCAAGTTTCGTCTCTTTTACACTCCTAGAGAAAACATAAGAAAAAATTCAAACCCAGAAGAAGCCCATAAAAAAGTCACCCCAAAGAGTGAAAAATATATCCAGTAAAGGATTCTATACTTGAACGTAGGAACTACCTCATTTGTAGGGAGAGAGGGATGTTACTGTTTAGAAACCGGTAGAATGAAAAGCTGACTTATTTTTTTGGCTTAAATAGATTGATTGTGCAAATGTTGATTATTACTATGTCGGGAAAAATTAGTCTAGTCAAAAATAGCAGATGCCATGATTACATACCCATGAGTCCCTCTCTTTCTAACTCGCTTTGTCTGATGGTTAAAACAGGGAAGCCTAGACACGTGAGAGGTACACGCTATGTGCCACTGCTGAGGCTGCCACCGTTGAAATAATGGGGCCATTGCTATTTCACAGTTTTGCTTTAGAAGCCACAAAACCCTTCCTGTGATGTCAGTGCAGCCTGCAATAACCCAAATGGTGGCCCAGAAATGCACATCTGACGTAAGCTGCCTTTATCGAGCAATAATTATTTCTTCTTTTGAAGAGTCAGCTTGCCAATCACTCTGACATGCTTTCAGTTTGTTTCAATAGTACAGGTTTTTCTTCTGCTTTTCCACGAAGAGTCTTTGACAGACTTAGTTACTTTCAGTGCCAGTCACTGCCTTGCTGGAAGTCTGTCTGGATGTCCCTTACTGCAAAGCAACTAAGTCCCTGCAGCATCAAAGTGAAAATAAAAATATCTTGACAAGCTCATCTCTCTTTTTGAATCCCTTGGACGCTTGGGCACTGGTGTGCTCTGAATCCAGGATCGTGCTGGGAAAGCAATAAACTAATGTCTGTGGAATGTGCCCTTGGAAATGGGATGGCCTGGAGGTGGGGAATTTCAGCCAGGTGCAGGCATCAAAGCAGATTTAAGCAAATTGTGCTCGGATATGTGCACAGAGATACGTCTCTCCAAAAAGTACAAACTTGCATTGTGAAAATTCTTGTAAGAAAACAGGAAAACATTTTGACTTGCTTGTCAGGAAACATAGAACTTATTTCAGGTTTTTTCGTTTTAAAGACGCATATTTAAAAAATACAACAATCAAGACTAATCTTACCACTTGCTGAATAGGGGAATGAGAATGTCGTTTTGAGAATGGACTTAGCTGGGGGCTCTTAGGTGTCTGTTGGTTTCACAGCCCTGGCTCCACAGTCTAATCCAGAGCAACACATACATTGTTCTGCTTGATAGAAACTGGCCATTCTTTGTTACATTTTGTGGTTTTGAGGTGCCCTATGTATCCTCCATGGACATAAATTCCGATTCTCTGGTTCCTTTTGAAGATCACTCTTATCACTGACATGGCCTACCTTTGTTCTCCAGGGGAGTCTGTAGATCTTCTCTTACCTTTTCTTTTGACCCAGGCTGCCGAGATTTTGAAGAAAAATTTTAAAAGTTGGTGATGTATATTTCAATATATTCCATATCGTCCAGGACTTTGTTCAAAATGTCTACATTTGCCTGCTTTGTGCTATCTCGTATTAACAAGGCAACATGATGCCATGGATCTGCTATTTTGACTCTTTTCTGCAGTTTACTGAGAAAATTACCCATATGAATAAACTGTACTCCATTCATACCACTGACAACAGCACCCGACAACTGGGAGGGACACCTCCTTCTCTCTCATTCTCCATATTCACTCAGTCATCAAGACCTGTGGACTTTTATTGCCCGAAGTCTTTTGCACTGTTCCTTTTCTTTCATTCATGCTACCATATTCTTGGTCCAATCTAACATCTCTCAGCTAGACCACAGCAATAACCTTATTACCGACTCACATTCACGCTTGCCACCCTCAATGCATTCTTTGCATTCCAGCCGGAGCAGTCTTCTCCAAATGTAAATTGAGAATGTAATTCCCATGCATGAAATCTCTCGATGGTTTTGTCTGCAGACATAGATCAAAATCCTTAACATGGTATAACAGTCCTGCATGACCTGACCTTCTTCTCCTTCTGAACTTCTGTGTCTTTTTTAAAGTCACCCTGCTCCATTACCCCTGACTTCTTCAAGAACTTCAAGTTCTTCTTCTTTTTTTTTTTTTTTTGAGGGGGAAGGAGTGTCTTTATTGTCACTTTGCTTCACTGAGCTGATGCAAGCCTGAGCCATTGTAATATGGACCTTAAAAAATTAATGCGACTCGTCCAATAGTCATAGAATCATAGGACTCTGAGTCTTTGGGATACCGATATCTCTGGACTTGTTTTGCCTTTTGTCGGTTGGGTTTCCTGCAACAAACTGACACTTCAGTCCTTTGGATGAGTCAACGCAAGTTATTTTGATGCCTTTCTTGAAATGTTGCATGTTGCACAAGCCTATCTGCCCTGGCCTGAGAAACCAGAGCACTTCACTCCAGCTGATGATTCCTAATTGGAACACTCCAGCAAATGAGTCTCTGGAAGTGTCATTTTGGGGACTGTGTAACGTGTCTGCTGGAGCTGAGTTTGTTTACACGTTGCCAGTGTCATCATTTACAAACTTCAAAAAACACATTGACAAATTCCCTAGCTGTTTTGGCAGTGCTTCCATCAATCACCCAACTAATAGTACCAACATTTCTCCTGGGCTATTATAGTCACTTCAATCGCTGCTGCTGCAGCTTTGGGAGACAATAAATCAGAAGGGGTTCTTTTAGATGGTCTCAAGTACAACACCATTTTTTATTAAGCAGGCTTCCCTCCTCGCTCTTCCCTTACTGCCCTTCCTCCCTCCAACCTCCCATAAACAATTCTTTCTGCTTTGTATCACCTTAGACAAAGTAATTTGGATCTATGGCTTTCCTTCAGAGGCCCCTTTGCAACGTCACTGGGTAATGGGTCCATTTATTATTTTGGATTTTTGTGTGTCCTCTTTAGTTACTCCGTGCAGCCCTCTCCAATCAATAAGTGTATTGTGTTTCGGCCGGCAACAGGTGCCTAGCTTCCCAGGCCCAACACACCCTCAGAGCGGCTCACATGTCTCATGACCACAGCATGAAAACCTGAAACCATTTTGCCTTTCAAGCAGGTTCTTTGTGAGGCAGTGTCGGCAGCAGCTGTATCTCTAAGACCGAGTAACTAGAGTATCCCTGCTCTTGCACTTTTGTGGTTCCCCTCTATTGCTGAAGCCTCACACGCCTTCTGACAAGGAGGAAGGAATTGCAAATGCTCAGTTGCTACATCACCTGTGCAGATTTGTTTTTCTTGGGGCTGCAGCCTCTCCCAGTTTTCTGTATTCAGAGCCTGACTTTTTTCCTCACAAACTGACCCATCTTAAACAAGAGTGTATTAAAAAAACAACCACCAACCTCTTCCAACTTCCTCACCATTAAGAAGCACGACCACATCTTCTCCCTTCACTGCACACACATTCAGAATCTGGACAGTGAAAGGGGAATGCCTGCCAAACTTGGCAGATCAGGTGAGAAGGGCTGGCCGGGGTTCTGCTGCCCAGCTGGAGTGTTTGCTGGCTGCGGTACCAACTGCAGGGCCAAACAAACCCTAAGACTGCATTTCAAGTTGCTGCCTAAGAGATGCTGTTAACTCCGCTACTGAGGGCTCTATTCATCCTAAATGATCCATGGTCCTGGACAAAGCACCAACTGCAGCCCGTTGCAAATCTTGGCTCTACCTGACCAACCTATTAATCAGAATTTTAACTGGGCCTTGGAAGCGTTTTTCTTTCATGTGTAAGTCAGAGAGCTGCTCACGGTGGAGACTTCATGTAAATGATGCCATCAACTTGATGCATGGGGCCTTCGATGTCTGAATCTGTGGTCACAGGAAGTATTATTTACCCTAAAAAAGTAATCCTTCTCCTGGATGCCTTAACTGCTGGAGGCTGTCTTCACCATTAGCAGTATCTTTGATTGCCAGCTCTATCTTGGTGCTGAAATGACCAAATGGCAGTAATCATTTTTATGTTTGAGAGGACTTTTCTCTTCAGTTGAAAGAGAAACACCACTGGTGTTCACATTTTTTGAAAAGCAATTTTTTTCAAGGTGGATTTTTGTTTAAATGGTAGTCTCGAGGCACTTTTATTTGACAAACAATAATTAACCTCTTATATAAGTGGAAGTATTCATAAAGACAACTGGCTGATTAGAATTCGCTGACCTCATAAGATAGGAATATTTTTAAATTCCCTTTTAGCCTCAGTAACATGAGAAATCCTTAGTACAGAGAAAGAATCAGCATTTGTTCGTTGTGTATATTGATGATTTTATTTATATCAGATCTAAAACTAGGATAATAAATGTAAATATTCTAACACTTTTACAGTAAGCTCTTATGAGCCAATATTTTAAATAGTACAGTGTTTGTCAAATGAGTATTGTTCAGTTTCGATTTTTTATTGAAGTATAGTTTACCTACAATGTTGTATTAGTTTCAGGTGTTCAGCATAGTGATTTGACAATTCTATGCATTATATTGTGCTCACCATATGTGTAATGACCTTCTGTCAGTATAATGTTAAAATCTTATTGATTATATTCCTATATTTTTTATTCCTATGATTATTTATCACTGGAAGTTTGTAACTCAATCTCTACCTATTTTGCCCAAATCCCCCAAACCACCTCCTCTCTGGCAACCACCAGTTTGCTCTCTGTATTTATAATTTTATTTGGTTTTATTTGCTTATTTTGCTTTTTAGATTTCATATATAAGTGAAACCATACACTATTTGTCTTTTTCTGACTCACTTCACTTAGTATAATGATCTCTAGATCCATTCATGTTGTCACAAATGGCAAGATCTCCTTTTTTATGGCTGGATAATATTCGTGTGTGTGTGTGTGTGTGTGTGTGTGTGTGTGTGTGTGTGTGTATGTGTGTATAATCACATCTTCTTTATCCATTCATCCAGCAATGAACACTAAAATGGCTCCCATAACTTGACTATTGTAAACAAAATTGTAATGAACATAAAGGTCAATATCGCTTTTGGAATGAATGTTTTTGTTATCTTCAGGTACATAGTAGTAGAATTATTTGTTCATATGGTATTTTTATTTTTAATTTTTTTAAGATACCTCCACAAAATTTTCTACTGTGGTCATACCAGTTTACATTCCAACAGCAGTGCACAAAAGTTCCCTTTTCTCCACATCCTTACCACCACTTGTTATTTTTTATCTGTTGATAGCAGCCATTCTAACTTGTGTGAGGTAAGAACTTACTATGTTTCTGATTTGCATTTCTCTGATGATTAGTGATGTTGAACATGTTTTCATGTGTCTGGCCATGTGTATATCCTGTGGGGGAAAATGCCTTTTTATGTCCTCTGTTCATTTTTAAATCAGATTTTTTTTTTGGTGTTGAGTTGTAAAAATTCCTTATATTCTTTATATATCTTATCAGATATATCATTGGCAAATATATTTTCCCCATTCAGTAGGTGGCCTTTTCGTTTTGCTCATGGTTTCCTTTGTTGTGCAAAAACTTTTTATTTTCCTTGACTCTCAATGGTTTCTTTTTGCTTTTGTTTTGTTTGCCTCAGGAGACATGTCCATAAATATGTCGCTAAGGCCAATGTCCAAGAGATTACTGGCTACATTTTCTTTTAGAAATTTTATAGTTTCAGATCTCACCTTTAGGTTTTTAATCCATTTTGAGTTTATTTTTGGGTATGGGATAAGAAAGTGGTCCAGGTTCATTCTTTTGCATGTAGCTTCCCAGTTTTCCCAGCACCCTTTGCTGAAAAACTGCCTTCCTCATTGTATATTCTTGCCTCCTTCATTGTAGATTAATGGCCATATTAAGTGTGGGTATATTTCTGGGGTCTCTATCGTGTTCCATTGAACTATGTGTCTATTTTTGCTCAAATACCATGCTGTTTTGATTACTATAACTTTGTAGTATATCATGAAATGTGAGATTGTGATGTCTCCAGATTTGTTCTTGCTCAAGATAGTATTGGCTGCACCAAGTCCATTTAAAAGACACAATTTGTGTAAGCCTCCAGTGTTGACTTAATCTATTAGACTAGTAATAGCCTTTTTATGCATGTATTTTTTCTATCTATAAAACCTATACAAATTAACAAAAACAATCATAAAATTGATAAAATGTAAACTAACATTAGTCAAATTAACATAAAAGAAAATTTTGATTGCTAAAAATAAATAGGTCACTCATAGTAAAACCATGGTACTAAACCATGAGCTACTTTAGTAGAGTGTGGCATGCCAGTGCTAATGTGTTTTTTGATTACTAGTGTATTGTGATGCCGTTGGGTCTTCCTGGTATGAATACAACATTTATGCCATTTGGTTTTACTTGTCCCATTGGCTCATGACAATTAATGAGGGACTGGTTGGCCTCACTTTGATCATGAGATATGTGCAAAAGCTGATTCTCAAATAATGGGCAAATATCAGTGTCAGTCTACCAGAAAATTCAGAATATGGTCACATAACTTTTAAAATCATCGTGAAAATGGAGACACAGAATTTTAAAGTTCTTATAAATAACTTGTTGAATTCTGAAAATATATCCTATAACTATAATTTTAGAAATACTGGTTTAAAAGAGAGAATGTTTGAGAGTGTTCCAGTCTTCATTATGATCCACTAGTCAAAATCCACTAAAATGTTCACTTAACCTCCTCAGACTTCAGTTGCTATTTTTCATAGGATAAGACCAACCAAAAATGACACAAATTTAGCTCCATGGTATATATTAGGTGTCTATTGTATGCCATTCATGGGGTAAAAGGTACAACAGATCAGAGAAGGAAGAATGAAAATCTATTAGAGAAGAAAATGGTGATTCCACTAGTCATCCTAGTCAGATCTCCTTAAAAATTTTAATAATTAATGTTAAACATAATTAAGATTTAACTTGGTGCTATATGAACTGACTTTTTTAATAGAAAATTTATTGTCAAACTGGTTTCCATACAACACCCAATGCTCATCCCAACAGGTGCCCTCCTCAATGCCCATCACCCACTTTCCCCTCCCTCCCACCTACCATCAACCCTCAGTTTATTCTCAGTTTTTAAGACTGATTTTTAGAACTTTAGATTTTTTATTTACAAGGATAAGACACTAATGATTTCAGCAAGTAACTTCCTAGAAACTGCCTTTAAAATAATTTGAAAAAAGTGTACTTAAAAGTAATAAGCATCTTTTTCTAAAAATAGACAATAATTTCAAATTTTTATCAAGTTATAAACCATTTACCCCACTAGTCCTAATGATGGAAGACTGATTCAGCATTTCTTTCGGATGTACCATGCTCTGTTCTTTGTTCAAGGTCATTGGCAAGAGTTGACTGCATATAATGTGTATATATTGTGCCTATTTTTTAAAGTATTTAAAATTGTAAATATCATAACCAATAGTTTAATTGCTAGCTTCCACCAACATGGTCAAATTAGCTAACATTGTAAGACTTTGCTCCCACAATATAAAGCATTAGAATGCTAATCACCAGGACAATTTGAATACATAAATCAATTTAAAATAAATACTGATCAGGATTTTTTTATAATCTGGGAAAGAAAGGAATCCCATAGAGGGGTGAACCATAATGAAAATAACACAATACAGTCATGTAAACCAGCTCAATCTGGCCCATATTGCATGTCCAGCTGGGGTTGGCAGAGAACTTTATCGTCATAGTCCTCTAGCACTCAAAGGGACCCAGGATGACTAAAGATCCAACTTGACATACACATGATGAATGAAGTTCTACTTTAAAAATTCTATGAGGGGGGCGCCTGGGTGGCACAGTCGGCTAAGCGTCCGACTTCAGCCAGGTCACGATCTCGCGGTCCGTGAGTTCGAGCCCCGCGTCGGGCTCTGGGCTGATGGCTCAGGGCCTGGAGCCTGTTTCCGATTCTGTGTCTCCCTCTCTCTCTGCCCCTCCCCTGTTCATGCTCTGTCTCTCTCTGTCCCAAAAATAAATAAATAAACGTTGAAAAAAAAAATTTAAAAATTCTATGAGGAAATAAAGGGAGTTAATTCTATTTACATTTTACTGTGTAAAGAAAGTCCATTGAACACAACTTAGTTCAATGCATGCAAGGAAATACAATCCATGTATCCAGGAAAAGAGCAGAACTGTGTATTTATGGATGTCCCTCATACATGGAGGATTGAAAAAAATTACAAGCCCCACAAAGGAGTTGAACTATGGCAAAGAAAGGTTTATCAAGTATGAAAGAAACCACAGGAAAGTTAGTATTTTCATTATATAAATATGTAAGGAGAAAATTAAAATGTTCTTACTATCATGAAAGAGAGAAAGAAGAAACTGAAACCCTGAGAGAATAAGAAAAGATAAAGTAAAAAGACAGACTTGAGCAAAGAACCACATCAAACTGGAAGATAGATCTGAGGAAATCAACTAGAATGTACCATAGAATGATAGAAGATACGAGATAAACAGAGGGGAGATATCAAGGGAGGTAATAAAAAAAAAAAAAAGAAACATGGAGGCTTTAATGAAATGGTCCAACAGAAGTTTAACAGGAATTACAGAAAGAAGAGAGAGAATCAGGGACAGACGATATTGGAAGAGACAATGATTGAACATTTTCAGTGGTTAGAAGACCTGGGCCCTTTCGTTTAAAAATGTATACATATCAAGAATCTCTCAGCAGGAAAAATAAAACAAATCGTCATCCAATTCTGTCACAGAAAAAACTGTAGAATATGAAATATAAAGAGAAAATAATAAAAAACAACAACTGGAGGACAGTACAATGACAGCAGAGATTTTATCAGCTCTTCTCTATGCCCCAAATGAAATCTCAGGTTTCAAAAACCACTCTGGGCCAGCAATGAAAATACTGTGACAAGTTCATGCACTGGAACTGTGGGCTCCAGGAAATTGTGGTAACAGAAGAGTGAAAATATATTTATGGGTCATGGCCTGTCTTTAAGAAATGTTATGTTACAGAAATGCTGTCTTAAATATCTTACATATTTTGAGATATTTATAACTTTTAAAATTACTTCTGTATAAATCTTTTGGTGCCATATTCACCATAATTGCTTCCAATAGACAAGGTAATAATAATAAGTTTAATTTTAAAGATGACAACACTGAGGATCTTGCAGGTTAAGCAATATTTACCAGTCATAAAGCTGGTAGGTATAAGAGGGGGGTTGAGAAAAATCAGGTGTCCTGGTCCTTGATTTATTTTTTAAGTCCGGGTTTACAGAAGGCAAATATTTGGTTATTGTATTTGCAAACTATGCCATATTGAAATGGGGCATTATTAAAACAGAGATTCTGTCAGTTCCAAACACAGTTGCCTCAGAGAGTAACACGAGAATTGCTACTTAGTCTTTTTACAGGAATCATATTTGAGTACAGATACTCTTTTAAGAATGCAATATGTTTCTCTAAATATTGTGCAGATACTTTTTTTAAAAATGTTTTTTGCTAAGAATATGTTTGGCCCAGACTTGCTCACATTAGTAGGGACTTAAATGTAAGTTCTAGAGTTAACTTAGGATAGAAACACATCCTAATCCTAGTTTGGATTGTTTTGTGAATAATAAAATCCAAGCCAAGACAGTAATTAGGGTGTATTGGAGGTCCTTGCCACAGATGATATAACTGTCTACACAGGAAACTGAAAAGAATTGATAGATTATTAGAAATAAAAAGAATTTATGAAGGTAAACCAAGAAACAGACTCTCAACTGTGGAGAACAAACTATTGGTTGCCTGAGAGGGGGGGTTGGGCGTGTGTGTGAAATAGATGATGGGGATTAAGGAGTGCTCTTGTCATGATAAGCACTGGGTATTATAAGAAATTGTTGAATCACTATAGTATACACAAACAAATATAACACTATGTTAACTGTATTGGAATTAAAATTAAAAAAAATATGAAGGTAGATCATTGACATGGGAAATCAAAAGGAATTGATAGACAGCCTTCAGAAATTCTTATTTCCAATATTTTTTTCATATAAGGTATCAGTAAAAGCTATTTTATTTCCATATACCAACTTTAAAGAATTAGAAAATTCCAATAGTGTTAGTTTCCAAATGTGGTTACTATCAATATGCATGTTCCTTCTAATAGTAAGAGGTAGAATCTATTTCTTTCTTCTTTCAATCTGGATTCAAAGATTCCTTTGAATCTTGTCTTAGAATGTGGTAGGAAGTGACGCTATGCCAATTCTAGGCTTAGCATTTAAAAAGGCTGGCAGCTTGTTCTCTTTCTCTTAGAAGCCAGTCACCCATGTAAGAAGTCAAACTACTCAAGAAAGCATAATATAGCCACATGGAGATAGAAAGAGATGTCTGGCCAAACCCCAGCTATTCCATGCATCCCATCTGAGGAACAAACATGAGAGGAAGAGTTGTCTTGGATGTTCTATATCTGGAGGACATCACATAAGGCAGAGAAACTGCCCAGCTGGGCCCAATCCAGATGAGAGAATCATAAAAAATAATATATTTGTTAAAAAAAAGGCGGGAGGGGGGAGGAGGGAAATGCAAAAATACATTTGTGTTTTTAGCTACTAAGTTTTGGTGTAGTTTGTTATGCAGCAGTAGATAACTGTAACATAATGTGGTATCTAGATGTGGGGTACTTCCAAAACAAAAACCTAAAATGTGAAATTGGTGTTATGACTAAGCTCTAAATGGAAGGGTGACTAAAAGGCGTGAGGAAGCTGTTGTTGGAGGATGACAAAAAAGGCAAACTGTTCTGTAGTGGTGGGATGTTTGGCAGCACCATTGTATGCTAGTACATAAAAGAAAGAAAATGTACCTAATAAACTTGTGGATTTGGCTGCGGAGATTTCTAGGCAGAATTTTGTAAGCTATCTATGAAAAAGTACATAAAATGAGAGATAAAATAGGAAAGGGACTGCTCAGTTTACACCAGAATTGAAGGGGAAAAAATCCAATCCAAAGCATGCTGAAATTATGCTTTTTATTACCAGTTTCTCCAGCTGGTGAATGTCCTCAGAATAATAAAAAAAAATGGTCTCAAGGAAAAGATCAAACATAGGGCAATGTCAGTAAAATCTGTACCTTAGGGTTCAAATCAAATCAAATGTATGCCTGTGAGATGTTTCTGGAAACATCCAAAAGATTGGGAATCAGTGTCTTAAAGACTTCCTAAGTCAGACAAGAAGGTTTCCAAGAACTTTAAGTGTGTTGTCCCCTCTGCCATGCAGAGAACATTCTGTCTATACAATATCTGTGGGTGCAACTCTTGTTTGACGGAGTCAACTGAAATAAAATTCCTAGAAAATTCACTAAGCTTTTAAGAAAACTGATGGGAGAGAGCACTGCCAGTTTGAACAAAAAAGAGTAAGACAGTACAAAAATAAAAAGAGGTCTTAGAATCCCCATCCTTACATAGGCAATGGCATGGTGAGAAAGATCTGTAGCACACAAACATGGAATGTTTCTTATGGAAAAGGAAGGGTGACACAGGACTGAGCCGTGAACCACAGAGAAATATTCCAAGAGAGCAGAATTGGGGCCATAACCAGACATATTCTTTTCTCTTTGAGCAGAGGGAACTGGAAATAAACAACTGACAGTATTTCAGAATTGCTATGGGACAGATAAATTTCTATATGCATTTCTTTTTCTACTTTCTTTGAATAATCGTGTCTAATGATGTTATTCTGTTCCTGCCCCATTATTTGTTAGGCATTTATGAGGCTGATAATGTAATTTTTAAGTCACCTCTTCACCTGAAAGACTCCATCTGAGGAGCTTCATCTGCTCCTGGGTAAAGACCATATTTAGATGAAAATACCCTATATTAAAACCCTGAGTCAGAAGCCAGAGTGGGATGAAATGTTGGGGTCCTGGGTGAGGGTGGGAATACTTAACATGTGGAACTGATAGG
The DNA here is from genome assembly GCF_016509475.1 of Prionailurus bengalensis. Lineage (NCBI taxonomy): Eukaryota > Metazoa > Chordata > Mammalia > Carnivora > Felidae > Prionailurus > Prionailurus bengalensis. Next base: position 139,031,079 of record NC_057345.1, on the reverse strand, counting down.
AATTGTGATCCCAAACCCACATTAATTCTCTTCTCCTTATATGTACATAGCATTCTTCATATCAAGAAGAGGAGTCTGTTTTTTGTTTTCTTTTTTCCCCCCTTGGAATTGGGCTAAATTTGTGATGGGGTTTCTGTAGTAGAGTGGGACAGTATTCATGCTGTGCTAATTTCAGTTTCTTTTAAGACGTCTGGGGACTTCTGCTTCCTTTTCTTTGGGAGCCAGCCATCATGTGAGAAGTCCAACCACACTGAAGCCATCTTGCCAAGCAAAACTAAAGCATCCACATAGCAGGAGACATGCTTATCCACGGAACCCAGTAGTTCCATACATCCCAGAGACCATAGTCATATGGGTGAAGAGCCATCTGGATTTTTTAGTTCTAGTAGACACCATGTAGAGCAAAGAAATTACCCAGCCAGGTTCAGCCCAGACAGTAGAACCATGAGAAATAATATATTGTTTCTAAACAATGTATTGTTTTGAGGTGGTTGGTTTCATACTAACAACTAAAATGTTAAAAATGCATTACTTATATTAGTGATAAAATAAGGTTTAAAATGACTTATTTATATGGAAAGTAATAAGAGTAATCAAATGTTACTGAAAGCCATTAAAGAAGACCTGATTACATGGAGAAATGTAACATGTTCATAAGTAGAAAGACAATATATTTATAATGTTAACTCTTCACAAATTAACATAAATTCAATGTTAATAAAAATCACAATGTTAATAAAAATAAAAATTCAATGTCAATAAAAATCACAACAGGGGGCACCTAGATGGCTCAGTCAGTTGAATGTCTGACTCTTGACTTTAGCTTGGATCATGATCGCAGGGTCGTTGGATTCAGCAAGGCATAAAGAAGATCTCTAAATGCATTTAGCTAACATGGAATCTTAAATACACACAAATTTTCATCATTTAGAAAAATTGGTTGAGCAAAGGAATCTGAAGAGCTATTTCACAAAAAGAAAAGATGGCCAATAGACATGTGAAAATACCCTTAAACTTATACATTATTAAGGAAATATGAATTAAAATAAAAAGATACCATTTCATACTCTCTGGAATGGTAGCAGTGTCTGACAATATCAAGTATTGATGAGAGTGTGGAACAATTTCTGGGTTTAAAGATGACAATGACTGTACAGTAACTAGCCAAGTCACTTGTAACTAAATATATACACTATATACTGCAGAGAAACTCCTACTTTGCACCAGGAGATTCCTATATTTCACAAATCCTGCAGCCAGCCCCAATTAAATGGATACATGATTTGTGCTATCTTTCCACAGTGGAATTGTCTAAATGGAAATTAATAAACTATAGATACACACATTGTGAATTAATCTCAATATAGAATGATTACATTATGAATCCAAACCAGCCAAAATGAAATAATGTATTAAGAAAGCACATATATATGTCTGTGTGTACATATGTGTCCATACATATATGTATATATGTGGCAAAACTGTAGAGAAAGGCAAAGAATAAAATCAGGTTTGGGCATGAACTTGGTAATATGTGGATTTTTTTCATCATTATTAAAATGTGTCTTAAAATCATTTGTTTTTTATATAGGATACATTACATATCTTAGAAAATGGGGAAAAAGCCTCACTGAGAAAATCAAGGTATGAGAGAAAACGTGCTATATATCAAATACCTTTAAAAGTCTTACAGTGATGTCCAGTTAAATTTGGCAATTATTACCATGATTAAGGTAATTGTTATATTCTAAAAGTAAAAGCTATAGTATAAAACAACATTTTGATAATCATTTTCTGGCGTGAAAATTCTAGAAGGAGCTAACTAACGCTAGTGGGCAGAGAAGGTAGAAAGGCAATTAATATTGGTTTCAAATTACAAAGTGTCAAAGAAAATGTTTTTTAAGGACTAAAATAATAAACCAAAAGAAAAAACAATAACCATATAACAGCTCATATTAAAACAAAAACAAATGAGTTACATGTAAATCCAAAATTAGCTGTTAAAATTACAATGACAATTTGACAATAAATAAATTTCCCCAGTTCAAAGAAAAACCAAAAGGGAGAGTAGACTACCAGATCTGTTTAAAAACGAAACTAAACTGGGGTGCCTGGGTGGCTCAGTCAGTTGAGCATTCAACTCTTGGTCTCAGTTCAATTCTTGATCTTAGGGTCATGAGTTCAAGCATTGGGCATGGAGCCTATTTAGACTCTGTAAAGGTATTTATTCATTCATTCATTCATTATTTCTTTCTAAGCAGTCTACTTTAAAATGTAACTATAAAAGGGGCTCCTGGGTGGCTCAGTCAGGTAATGAGCTCACGGCTCCTGAATGGAGCCCCATGTCAGGCTCTAGGCTGACAGCTTCAGAGCCTGGAGCCTGCTTGGAATTCTGTGTCTCCTCTCTCTCTGCCCCTTCCCCACTCACACTTTGTTTCTTTCTCTCTCTCTCTCTCAAAAATAAATAAACATTAAAAAAATTTAAAAAGTGACTATAAAAGGTAAAAAGTTGATAGAAAACCTGAGAAAGTATACTCAAATCAAAGGAAACAAAAATTGAAAGGTTAGTAAAATTCATACCCTACAAAATTCAGTGCAAGGGAAACATTATATGAAAAAGATTTTTTTTTAACATAATGATTTGACAATTCTGTATATTACACTATGCTCGCCACGATATGTGTAGTTACCATCTGTCACCATACAATGTTACTACAATATTATTGACTGTATTCTCTGTGCTGTACTTTTTATCTCCATGACTTACATATTTTACAACTGGAAGTTCGTACCTCTTAATCTTCTTCATCTATTTCAGCCATTTTCTCAACCATTTCCCCTCTTAAACCTACCTGTTTGTTCTCTATATTTATGATTATTTGTCCTTTTGTAGATTCCACATATAAGTGAAATCATATAATAATTGTTTTTGTCTGCTTTATTTAGCATAATGCCCTCTAGGTTCATCCATGTTGTTGCAAATGGCAGCATTGTATTTATTTATGTATTTTATAGTTGAATAGCATTCCATTGTATTTATATACTACATTTTTATCTATTCATCTTTTGGTGGACATTTAGGTTGCTTCCATAATTTGACTATTATAAATACTGCAGTAAACAGAGGGGTGCATATATCTACTTGAACTAGTGTTTTTATTTTCTTTGGATAAACACCCAGTAGTGGAATTCTGGATCATATGGTATTTCTATTTTTAAATTTTGGAGAAAGCTCCATAATGATTCTTTAGTGGTTGCACCGGTTTACCTTCCCACAAATAGCACATGAGGGTTCCATTCTTCCCACATCCTCACCAACACTTGTTGTTTCTTGTCCTTTTGATACTAGCCATTCTGACCCCTGTGAGGTAATACCTCACTGTGATTTTGATTTGCATATCCTTGATGATTAGAGATTTTGAGCATCTTTTCATGTGTCTGTTGGCCCTCTGTGTATCTTCTTTGGAAAAAATGTCTAGGTCCTCTGTTATTTTTAAATCTTTTTTTTTTTTGGTGTTCAGTTGTATAAGTTCTTTACATTTTTTGGAAGTTAACCCCTTATCAGATATATCATTTGCAAATCTCTTCTCTCATTTAGTAGGCTACCTTGAAGGAAGAATCTTTAAGGGGAATGACCACAATGAAGATATAACTGTAATGAGCTTTTATTTATCTATTTCAAAATGTTTTTAATGTTTATTTTTGAAAGTGTGTGAGCATGAGTTGGGGGAGGGACAGAGAGAGAAGGGAGACAGAGAATCCAAAGAAGGCTCCGTGTTGTCAGCCAAAGTCCAATATGAGACTCAAATCCACCAACTGTGAGATCATGACTTAAGATCATGACTTAAGTTGGATGCTCAACCGACTGAGTCACCCAAGTGCTTTTGTCATGACCTTTTAGTATAAGCAGTAGCATAATGTAATTTCTTGTGTATGGGTATGGGAAAATCAACATACTAATGAATTGTCTCACACATAGAATCTTAAAAAAATAATGGTTTGATTTGTAAAATTGTCTCATTTGGAGGCCTTGTGTGAAGGTGGCTTTTCCTATCTCAGTTCTTAGTTTAAAGATTTACAATCTAGAGACAATGAAAGTGTTTCACTTCATGACCTGGAAATTAAGGGAGTATCTTTCAAGTTATGTGCAGTCATGACTGCTGCCGTTTTGATCTTTTTCCTTTCCTTACCAAGCATATACTACATTGTAAATTATTGTGTGTGTGTGTGTGTGTGTGTCAGAAAAATTTTCATGGCTTCTATCACTTGGAATAAAAGGAGTCCTAATTAACACAGGGCATCTGGATATCATTAATCAACTGGACATGAAATTGCTGGGGAAAATACCCCAGGACATTGCAGTATGTACAACAGTTATTATCAAATACTAAAAATGTGAAATACAACTAATAAGTAAATTCAAGTAATAGTGTATCTATAAGGGCATAGTTGCAGTATAGTATTTTGGCTCAAGGATTTTTGCCAGATTGTTGAAGCCACTCACAATGATTACCCAGCTAATGCTTCAGGAACTGAATTGTGAATAATTTTGTCACCAAATGAGTCCTTTTGAAAAAAAGTCAAGCAAATAATTCATGGAAGACAGTTGCTTAACAAAAAGAACTTGAAACATATCTTGGGATTTATGCTGTTAGAATAGCCAGTTTTCAAAAACTTACCCAAGATTCATCAAAATATTCACCAAGGAAGCAGGAATTAATGAAGGAGATAACATGATTGCCTTTGGACTTGGTAATTTCAATATTAACTTGACAATAAAAATTGTATGTGGAAAAAGTGATGATCTTCTTGGACATTTAATCAACTGAGCTGTTTTTCATATAGTCACTTAACAGCTGGATATACCAGCTATAAAATATACATAGGTGTATATCTTAACATATACTAATTGTGCAGAGACTCATCTTTAGTAGTAGAATAAGGAATGGAATGTTTATGAAACACTTCTGCTGAGTCGATGATAGAAATCTAAAGTCAGTTCTTACCTTACAGCTTATAAGACTTGACTGTGTTTATTGTAATAATCGTATATTACCTACAAATCCTGAGGATGCTCAAGCTATAATTTACTGAAGAAAATTCTTCATTAACTGCTTTTATTCAGAATGGCAGTTCCTATCTATTCCATAACAGCAGGTAACATTTATGAAGTTATGCTCCCTGCATTGTCTCAGAAAACCTTAACCAAGTGTTGCAAACTATTTGGTGCCAAAGGGCGGGATGCACATTTAGTTTTGCTATGCTAAAGCTATTATCATTTCATTCCTGATCTGATATCATTGTGCTTAGTAATCTAAGTGCTTTGTCCTCTAGTCCTGTAATTTACCTATTTCCAATAGTTGTTTCTTCAGGAATGCTGCAGAGCCACTTGGCTTGGAGCCCTTTCTATCTGCCTAGTCCTTTTTTTTTCCTTTGAGAATGGTGACCAGGTCCTCCAAGCTCCTGCTAATTTTGCATTCCTATATCAACAGGAATGAGCTGACTGCTTTCCTCTGGCAACAAGATTATCCTTCCCACCTGAACATGAGTTACCTTTTTCAGAGCTTGCTGCCATGTGTTAGCCTATCATTTTGGACTCTAGATATTCATGCCAGTCAAGTTCATACTTAAGCAGGTTAGGTTGTTTGGTATTTGTGATTTGGGTGGCTGGGTACTTAAATACAGTCATTAATCAATTTGAACTGCCTTTTCTTCCTACTGTTCTCTCTTGTTGACCTGTTATTTAAATACAGACATGTTTTGAGGCCAATGGGTTATGACATTTGATTTCTGCTGCTCCTGATTTCAAGTCTACACCATGTATCCATGATATCCTAACTATGAAATTAACAGAAAAATAAGCTTGGGAGAACATTTAAGATATTTCATAGTCTTTTGAAATATTAATAATTTATTTATAAAAAACTTAGAATTTGTAGTATTAGCTTTTAAGAAAATTGAGAGATTTAGAAAAAAAAAATTTGTAGTATTACCTTTTAAGAAAATTGAGAGCAGCTGACTCTAAGCTTCCCCAAGATATAATTTATGCAATCTGTAATACATTTAGTAAGAAATAAGAGATTATGTCTATTGAAACTATATGATTTCTATCCTTTTTTCCTTCTAAAAATGAAAAGTAAATGTTGATTGATTCCATCACCTTTTGACGAAAAATCTTCCTCTGGATTTGGAGGTGAAATACTGCTTGCCTTTGAACTTAGGAATGTTTTCAGGACTCTCAAAGTCTATGTTCATGTTGTAGTGAAGATAGATCACTGTATCTTGTTCCTGGCTTTGACACAGCCAAAAATGCATGAAGACTCTGATTTTGTGTGACTTACAAATAATTGATTATAAGAACGCAATCAAGCACAAGCAGATTAAGGGGATTGTGGTGCTATCAGGGGACTCAAGAATTCTATGGCTTAGCTGTTAAAATTGGTACCAATTACAAACTTCTTTTGACATTTAAAAAATAAATCTCTACTTTTAATTATGATTCTACATACTAGATCCATAGAATTCCTTGCTCAATTGCTATTAAATACTTATGTACAAGCTTAGAGGAGTTATTGAAAGCTCTGAGTTTCCTTATTTATATTTAGTATCATTTCCCTGTAAAATTTTTGACATGGAAAGACTTTCCTGATTTACTGCTTAATAATGAAAAAATTATACAGTTGAAACTATGAGATCTGTATTAACTAAGGTCTTGTGTGTTGTACTAATGAGAAATTTATTCAGCTGTAAGTAACAACCACCAAGTTTACAGTGCCTTAAAAGAATTAGGGCTCCTGGGTGGATCAGTCACTTAAGCACTGACTTTGGCTCAGGTCACGATCTTGCAGTTCATGAGTTTGAGCCCTGTGTCAAGCTCTGTGCTGACAGCTCAGAGCCTGGAACCTGTTTCAGATTATCTCTCTCTGCTCCTCCCCCTGCTTGTGTGCTGTCTGTCTGTCTCTCTCAAAAATATAATAAAAATTTAAAAATTAAAAAACAAGTAATTGGAGCTTATACTTATTATGTAACAAAAGGCCTGGAGGTAGATGACTGCTGGTTTTGATTTAATGATTTGATGGTGAAAGGACCAGAATCTCTTGGCTTTTCCCTTATACTTGTCACTTCTCAGTCACAAGAAAGATACTAGTGATTCCAAACACCACATATGTGTTCAGGGTAGAAAGAACGTAGAAGGGTAGGTGTTATCTCTTTCTGACCCCTTTAATCAGGAAAGGAAGAGTTTCCCAGGAACATCTCCATACATCTCATTTGGTGGTAATTGGTCCTATGTCCAACACTGACTGCAAAGGAAGGTGGGAAATTGTCAACAGATGGTCATGATTTGCTTAGTCCAATCATGATCTATCACCTTGGTTGAGTAAGGCAAAAGAGGAGGACATTATATAGGATGGGCTAATGACTAACACCATAAAGAAACTGTCTGAAGAGTTTCATCTGCTGACGACTGAAACAAAAATTATACCCTTTATAAAATAATCACCATTATTAGTATAGGGGTCATCATTATAGGGGTGACCATCATGATCTAATCTTAGCTTCACTATGACATATATTTGGAATGTCATATATTTCATGTCATATATTTGAAAAATTCTTAAATGAAAGCATGTGTATCAGCTTGAAACAAGGTCTGACAGAAAAATAAATGGTAAAGATAAAAAATCATAATCTCTCAAAAGAATCCATTTTCCTGTGAGAAGAGACCAAAACCATCTTGGTTGATAATGCATATGTGCTTTGCAAGATAATTTCAGGGACTACATCTCAGAATGATTCAAATACTTTTAGTTGAGATATTGTTTAAACCACTGGTACATTTACAATTCTGTTACACATGTAACACAGACTTCTCATTTCACTATTAATTTTAATGAGTGTGCTTTTATTTTAGTTTAATGAATTGTGAAAAGAAACTATCTTTGCCTCCACAGATAGACAGTCTTTCCTTCCTAAACTTTCATACGCTATATAATAGCTATTATTTATTAAATACCCTGTGCTAGGCATGGTATTAACTCATTTTTTAACCATAATACTCACATATGGTCTACCCTTTTGATGCTCATTTTGTTAGGTAACTAAGTAACTAAGGTGCCAGTTAGGTAACTGAATCACAGAGAGATTGAGTAACTTTTCTTTTTTATATAGATATTGAAAGGTGAAGATGGAATTCAAATCCCTGTCTATAGACCCCAAGTTCTTAACCACCACCTAAAAAAGATTGCTTCTCCTGCTTCCTTGAAATCAGTATACATTGTTTGTTTATGTTAGGGTCATCATTTTTATTTTTATTAAAAAATTTTTTTTAATGTTTATTTTTGAGAGATACAGACAGTGCAAGTTGGGGAGGGACAGAGAGAGAAGGAAACACAGAATCTGAAACAGGCTCCAGGCTCTGAGCTGTGGGACAGAGCCCCACACGGAGCTCGAACTCATGGACCACAAAATCATGACCTGAGCTGAAGTCGGATGCCCAACAGACTGAGCCACCTAGGTGCCCCCTTTATTTATTTATTTTTTAAGTTGAAGTATAATTAACATACAGTGCTATATTAGTTTCCAGTGTACAAAATAATGAGTTAACAATTCTGTACATTTTTCAGTGCTCATTAAGATAAGTGTATTCTTAATCTCCTTTATTTCACTCAACTCCCCTATCCTTCTCCTCTGGTAATCAATAGTTTGTTCTCCATGCTTAAGAGTAAATTTTTCTCTTCTTTTCTTTGTTCATTTGTTTCTTAAATTCCACATATTTGTCTTTCTCTGACAGACTTATTTCTCTTAGCATTATATCTACTAGGTCAACCTGTGTTGTTGCAAATGGCAAAATTTCATTCTTTTTTATGTCTAAGTAAGATTCTGTTGTATATGTATACTATATCATTTTTATCATTCATCTATTGGTAGATTCTGGGTTGTTTCTATGTCTTGGCTATTGTAAATAATGCTGCAATAAACATACAGATGCATGTATCACTTTGAATAAACATTTTCACTTTCTTTGTGTACATACCCAGTAGTAGAATTACTAGATCATATGTAATTCTATCCAAGAGTCAATACATAGATAAATGAATAAAATATAGTGTTTGTGTATGTATGTATGTATATCCTATATATATATATATATATATATATATATAGGAATATTAGTCATAAACAGGAATGAAATCTTGCCATTTGCAACAATATGGATAACCCAGAGGGTATAATTGTAAGAGAAATGTCAGTCAGAAAATTAATCCATTTTGAGTTTACTTTTATGATGGAAGAGGATGGTCCAGTTTCTTTTGCATATAGCTGTCCAGTTTTCCCAGCACCATTGAAGACCCCTTTTTATACTCTTGCCTCCTTTTTTGGAGATTACTTTATTTCTGGGCTTGCTTTCCTGTTTCATTGGTTTATGTGTCTAGTTTTGTGCCAGTACCATACTGTTTTGATTATTATAACTTTGTACCATAGCTTAAAATCTGGGATTGTGATACCTCCAATTTCATTCTTTTTCAAGGCTGGTTTAGCTATTTAGGGTCTTTTGTAGTTCCAACAATTTTAGAATTGTTTGTTACAATTCTGTGAAAAATGCTATTGGTATTTTGATAGAGATTGCATTAAATCTGTAGATTGCTTGGGTAGTATCAACATTTTAACAATATTGGTTCATCCAATCGATGAGCATGCCTCAAGCGTCTTCCCATTTATGTTATCTTCAATGTCTTCCCTCAATGTTTTATGGTTTTCAGAGTACAGGTCTTTCACCTCCATGGATAAGTTTATACCTGGATATTTTATTTTTTTTGATGAAATTGTAAATGGGATTGTTTCCTTAATTTCTCTTTCTGTTATTTCATTATTAGTATAAAAAATGGAACAGATTTATGTATATTAATTTTTTATCCTGTGACTTTACTGAATTCAGTTATCAGTCCTAGTTTTTTTGATGGAGTCTTTAAGGTTTTTGGTAAATAGTATGTTATCTGCAAATAGTGAAAAATTTACCTGTTTCTTTACAATGTGGATATATCTTCTTGTCTGATTATTGTGGCTAGACCTTTTAGTACTATGTTGAATAAAGTAGTGAGAGTGGACATCCTTGTGTTGTGCCTGAATTTAGAGGAAAAGCTCCCAGTTTTTCACTATTCAGTATGATGCTAGCTGTGGGTTTTTCTTAGGTGGTCTTCATCATATTGAGGTACATTCCCTCTAAACCTACTTTGTTGAGAATTTTTGTCATGAATGGATTTTTTTTTAATATATGAAATTTATTGTCAAATTGGTTTCCATACAACACCCAGTGCTCATTCCAAAAGGTGCCCTCCTCAATACCCATCACCCACCCTCCCCTCCCTCCCACCCCTCATCAACCCTCAGTTTGTTCTCAGTTTTTAACAGTCTCTTATGCTTTGGCTCTCTCCCACTCTAACCTCTTTTTTTTTTTTCCTTCCCCTCCCCCATGGGTTTCTGTTAAGTTTCTCAGGATCCACATAAGAGTGAAACCATATGGTATCTGTCTTTCTCTGTATGGCTTATTTCACTTAGCATCACAATCTCCAGTTCCATCCACATTGCTACAAAGGGCCATATTTCATTCTTTCTCATTGCCACGTAGTACTCCATTGTGTATATAAACCACAATTTCTTTATCCATTCATCAGTTGATGGACATTTAGGCTCTTTCCATAATTTGGCTATTTTTGAGAGTGCTGCTATAAACATTGGGGTACAAGTTCCCCTATGCATCAGTACTCCTGTATCTCTTGGGTAAATTCCTAGCAGTGCTACTGCTGGGTCATAGGGTAGGTCTATTTTTAATTTTTTGAGGAACTTCCACACTGTTTTCCAGAGTGGCTGCACCACTTTGCATTCCCACCAACAGTGCAAGAGGGTTCCCATTTCTCCACATCCTCTCCAGCATCTATAGTCTCCTGATTTGTTCATTTTGGCCACTCTGACTGGCTTGAGGTGATATGAGTGTGGTTTTGATTTGTATTTCCCTGATGAGGAGCGACGTTGAGCATCTTTTCATGTGCCTGTTGGCCATCCGGATGTCTTCTTTAGAGAAGTGTCTATTCATGTTTTCTGCCCATTTCTTCACTGGATTTTTTGTTTTTCAGGTGTAGAGTTTGGTGAGCTCTTTATAGATTTTGGATACTAGCCCTTTGTCTGATATGTCATTTGCGAATATCTTTTCCCATCCCGTTGGTTGCCTTTTAGTTTTGTTGATTGTTTCCTTTGCTGTGCAGAAGCTTTTTATCTTCATAAGGTCCCAGTAGTTCATTTTTGCTTTTAAATCCCTTGCCTTTGGGGATGTGTCATGTAAGAAATTGCTACAACTGAGGTCAGAGAGGTCTTTTCCTGCTTTCTCCTCTAGGGTTTTGATGGTTTCCTGTCTCACATTTAGGTCCTTTATCCATTTTGAGTTTATTTTTGTGAATGGTGTGAGAAAGTGGTCTAGTTTCAGTCTTCTGCATGTTGCTGTCCAGTTCTCCCAGCACCATTTGTAAAAGAGACTGCCTTTTTTCCATTGGATATTCTTTCCTGCTTTGTAAAAGATTAGTTGGTCATACGTTTGTGGGTCTAGTTCTGGGGTTTCTATTCTATTCCATTGGTCTATGTGTCTGTTTTTTTGCCATGCTGTCTTGATGATTACAGCTTTGTAGTAGAGGCTAAAGTCTGGGATTGTGATGCCTCCTGCTTTGGTCTTCTTCAAAATAACTTTGGCTATTTGGGGCCTTTTGTGGTTTCATATGAATTTTAGGATTGCTTGTTCTAGTTTCGAGAAGAATGCTGGTGCAATTTTGATTGGGATTGCATTGAATGTGTAGATAGCTTTGGGTAGTATTGACATTTTGACAGTATTTATTCTTCCAATCCATGAGCACAGAATGTTTTTCCATTTCTTTATATCTTCTTCAATTTCCTTCATAAGCTTTCCATAGTTTTCAGCATACAAATCTTTTACATCTTTGGTTAGATTTATCCCTAGGTATTTTATGCTTCTTGGTGCAATTGTGAATGGGATCAGTTTCTTTATTTGTCTTTCTGTTGCTTCATTATTAGTGTGTAAGAATGCAACTGATTTCTGTACATTGATTTTGTATCCTGCAACTTTGCTAAATTCATGTATCAGTTCTAGCAGACTTTTGGTGGAGTCTATTGGATTTCCATGTATAATATCATGTCATCTGCAAAAAGCGAAAGCTTGACTTCATCTTTGCCAATTTGGATGCCTTTGATTTCCTTTTGTTGTCTGATTGCTGATGCTAGCACTTCCAACACTATGTTAAACAACAGCGGTGAGAGTGGACATCCATGTCGTGTTCCTGATCTCAGGGAAAAAGCTCTGTTTTTCCCCATTGAGGATGATGTTAGCTGTGGGTTTTTCATAAATGGCTTTTATGATCTTTAAGTATGTTCCTTCTATCCTGACTTTCTCGAGGGTTTTTATTAAGAAACGTTGCTGAATTTTGTCAAAGGCCTTTTCTGCATCGATTGACAGGATCATATGGTTCTTATCTTTTCTTGTATTAATGTGATGTATCACGTTGATCGATTTGTGAATGTTGAACCAGCCCTGCCTCCCAGGAATGAATCCCACTTGATCATGGTGAATAATTCTTTTTATATGCTGTTGAATTCGATTTGCTAGTATCTTATTGAGAATTTTTGCATCCATATTCATCAGGGATACTGGCCTGTAGTTCTCTTTTTTTACTGGGCCTCTGTCTGGTTTAGGAATCAAAGTAATACTGGCTTCATAGAATGAGTCTGGAAGTTTTCCTTCCCTTTCTATTTTTTGGAATAGTTTGAGAAGGGTAGGTATTATCTCTGCTTTAAACGTCTGGTAGAACTCCCCTGGGAAGCCATCTGGTCCTGGACTCTTATTTGTTGGGAGATTTTTCATGACTGATTCAATTTCTTCGCTGGTTATGGGTCTGTTCAAGCTTTCTATTTCCTCCTGATTGAGTTTTGGAAGAGTGTGGGTGTTTAGGAGTTTGTCCATTTCTTCCAGGTTGTCCAATTTGTTGGCATATAATTTTTCATAGTATTCCCTGATAATTGTTTGTATCTCTGAGGGATTGGTTGTGATAATCCCATTTTCATTCATGATTTTATCTATTTGGGTCATCTCCCTTTTCTTTTTGAGAAGCCTGGCTAGAGGTTTGTCAATTTTGTTTATTTTTTCAAAAAACCAACTCTTGGTTTCGTTGATCTGCTCTACAGTTTTTTTAGATTCTATATTGTTTATTTCTGCTCTGATCTTTATTATTTCTCTTCTTCTGCTGGGTTTAGGCTGCCTTTGCTGTTTTGTTTCTAGTTCCTTTAGGTGTGCTGTTAGATTTTGTATTTGCGATTTTTCTTGTTTCTTGAGATAGGCCTGGATTGCAATGTATTTTCCTCTCAGGACTGCCTTTGCTGCATCCCAAAGCGTTTGGATTGTTGTATTTTCATTTTCGTTTGTTTCCATATATTTTTTAATTTCTTCTCTAATTGCCTGGTTGACCCACTCATTCGTTAGTAGGGTGTTCTTTAACCTCCATGCTTTTGGAGGTTTTCCAGACTTTTTCCTGTGGTTGATTTCAAGCTTCATAGCATTGTGGTCTGAAAGTATGCATGGTATGATCTCAATTCTTGTATACTTATGAAGGGCTGTTTTGTGACCCAGTATGTGATCTATCTTGGAGAATGTTCCATGTGCACTCGAGAAGAAAGTATATTCTGTTGCTTTGGGATGCAGAGTTCTAAATATATCCGTCAAGTCCATCTGATCCAATGTCTCATTCAAGGCCCTTGTTTCTTTATTGATCCTGTGTCTAGATGATCTATCCATTGTTGTAAGTGGAGTATTAAAGTCCCCTGAAATTACCACATTCTTATCAATAAGGTTGCTTATGTTTGTGAGTAATTGTTTTATATATTTGGGGGCTCCGGTATTCAGCACATAGACATTTATAATTGTTAGCTCTTTCTGATGGATAGACCGTGTGATTATTATATAATGCCCTTCTTCATCTCTTGTTACAGCCTTTAATAATTTTTTTTTTCAACGTTTATTTATTTTTGGGACAGAGAGAGACAGAGCATGAACGGGGGAGGGGCAGAGAGAGAGGGAGACACAGAATCGGAAACAGGCTCCAGGCTCTGAGCCATCAGCCCAGAGCCCGACGCGGGGCTCGAACTCACGGACCGCGAGATCGTGACCTGGCTGAAGTCGGACGCTTAACCGACTGCGCCACCCAGGCGCCCCTACAGCATTTAATTTAAAGTCCAGTTTTTCTGATATAAGTATGACTACTCCAGCTTTCTTTTGACTTTCAGTGGCATGATAAATAGTTCTCCATCCCCTCACTCTCAATCTGAAGGTGTCCTCAGGTCTAAAATGAGTCTCTTGCAGACAGCAAATAGATGGGTCTTGTTTTTTTATCCATTCTGATACTCTATGTCTTTTGGTTGATGCATTTAGTCCATTTACATTCAGTGTTATTATAGAAAGATAAGGGTTTAGAGTTATTGTGATGTCAGTAGGTTTCATGCTTGTAGCGATGTCTCTGGTACTTTGTCTCACAGGATCCCCCTTAGGATCTCTTGTAGGGCTGGTTTAGTGGTGACGAATTCCTTCAGTTTTTGTTTGTTTGGGAAGACCTTTATCTCTCCATCTATTCTAAATGACAGATTTGCTGGATAAAGGATTCTCAGCTGCATATTTTTTCTGTTCATCACATTGAAGATCTCCTGCCATTCCTTTCTGGCCTGCCAAGTGAGTAGAGAGATCGGTCACGAGTCTTATAGGTCTCCCTTTATATGATAGAGCACGTTTATCTCTAGCTGCTTTCAGAATTTTCTCTTTATCCTTGTATTTTGCCAGTTTCACTATGATATGTCGTGCAGAAGATCAATTCAAGTTACGTCTGAAGTGCCTCTTGGATTTCAGTGCCTTTTTCCTTCCCCAGATCTGGGAAGTTCTCAGCTATTATTTCTTCAAGTACACCTTCAGCACCTTTCCCTCTCTCTTCCTCCTCTGGAATACCAATTATGCATATATTATTTCTCTTTAGTGCATCACTTAGTTCTCTAATTTTCCCCTCATACTCCTGGATTTTTTTTATCTCTCTTTTTCTCAGCTTCTTCTTTTCCATAATTTTATCTTCTAGTTCACCTATTCTCTCCTCTTCCTCTTCAATCCGAGCCATGGTTGTCTCCATCTTATTTTGCAGCTCATTAATGCATTTTTTAGCTCCTCCTGGCTGTTCCTTAGTCCCTTGATCTCTGTAGC
Source organism: Prionailurus bengalensis (assembly GCF_016509475.1). Taxonomy (NCBI): domain Eukaryota; kingdom Metazoa; phylum Chordata; class Mammalia; order Carnivora; family Felidae; genus Prionailurus; species Prionailurus bengalensis. The sequence continues at coordinate 139,015,787 of NC_057345.1, read as the reverse complement.
AAGAGATTCTCTGCTGTCCTCTATACTGTTTTCAAGCCCAGCAATTAATTTTATCACTATTATTCTAAATTCGCTTTCTGTTATATTGTTTAAATCGTTTTTGATCAGTTCGTAGCTGTTGTTATTTCCTGGATGTTTTTATGAGGGGAATCTTCCGTTTCGTCATTTTGGATAATCCCTGGAGTGGTGCAGGACTGCGGGGCACTTCCCCTGTGCTGTCTTGAATAACCTGCATTGGTGGGCGGGGCCGCAGTCAGACCTGATGTCTGCCCCCAGCCCACCGCTGGGGCCACAGTCAGAGTGGTGTGTGCCTTCTCTTCCCCTCTCCTAGGGGCGGGATCCACTGTGGGGTGGCATGGCCCGTCTGGGCTACTTGCACACTGCCAGGCTTGTGGTGTTGGGGATCTGGCGTATTAGCTGGGGTGGATCGGCAAGGTGCACAGGGGTGGGAGGGGTAGGCTCAGCTCGCTTTTCCTTCAGAGATCCATTTCGGGAGGGGCCCTGCGCCACCGGGAGGGAGTCAGATCCGCCGGAGGGATGGATCCGCAGAAGCACAGCGTTGGGTGTTTTCTCGGTGCAAGCAAGTTCCCTGGCAGGAACTGGTTCACTTTGGGATTTTGGCTGGGGGATGGGCGAGGGAGATGGCGCTGGCGAGTGTCTTTGTTCCCCACCAAGCTTCACTCTGTTGTCCAGGGCTCAACAACTCTCCCTCCCGTTGTCCTCCAGCCCTCCCGTTCTCCGAGCAGAGCTGTTAATTTATAACCTTCCAGATGTTAAGTCCCGCTTGCTGTCTGAACACACTCCATCCAGCCCCTCCTGTTTTGCCAGCCAGACTCGGGGGCTCTGCTTGGCCAGCGGGCCGCCCCTGTGGCCCGGCTCTCTCCCGCCAGTCGGCCAGTCCGTATAGCGTGCACCGCCTCTCTGCCCTTCCTACCCTCTTCCATGGACCCCTCGTCTATGCTTGGCTCCAGAGAATCTGTTCTGCTAGTCTTCTGGCGATTTTCTGGGTCATTTAGGCAGGTGTGGGTGGAATCTAATTAGTCTGCAGGATGCGATAAGCTCAGCGTCCTCCTATGCTGCCATCTTCCCAGAAGCCCTCCTTGACTGAGTTTTATAGATAGAATTGATTTTACTACTTTTGTGCTTTAGCCACCATACTGGTTTTATAAGTACTTAGTACTTAATCTACCATTATGTATGTTTGCATTACCTGTGAAATTTTTTCCTTTCATAATTTTCTTACTACTTATTATGACCTTTTCTTTCCCCTTAGAGAATTCCTTTTTAGTCTTGTAAGTATAGTTTAGTGTTGATAAACTCCTTTAACTTTTGTTTGTCTGGGAAACTCTATCTCTCCTTCTGTTTTGGATGATAACCTTGTTGGGTAGAGTATTTTTGGTTGCACATTTTTTCTTTTCAGTGCTTTGCAGACCAGAAGAGACTGGCAAAATACATTCAAAGTTTCTTCTGAAATATCAGCTGATATCCTTCTGCTGTTTCCTTTGTATTAACCATTTGCTTTTCTCCTCTGTTTTTAAAATTTTATCTTTATCACTAGGTTTTTTTGTTGTTGTTGTTGTTTTGTTGTTGTTTTTGTTTTTTGCCATGTTGACTATTATGTATCTTAATACGGACCTTCTGGCATTAATTTTGTTGAGAGTTTTCTGTGCTTTGTGAATCTACATGTCTGTTACCTTCCCCAGATCAGGGAATTTTTCAGCTATTATTTCTTCAAATAAATTTTCTGCACCCTTTCTCTCTTCTTCTACTGGGATTTCTATAATGCAAATGTAATTGCACTTGAAGATGTCGCTGAGTTTCCTTAACTTATTCTCATTTTTCATTCTTATTTCTTTTTGCTTTTCAGCTTGGTTGCTTTCTATTATCCTGTGTTTCAGGTTGTTAATTCATTCTTCTGCTTCCTCTAGTGTATATTTTCTTTCAGTTGTTGACTTATCTCTGATAGGTTCTTTTTCCTTTTTTTTAAAGTTTATTTATTTTGAAATAGAGAAAATGAGCAGGGAAAGGTCAGAGAGAGAATACAGAGCAGGCTCTATGCTGTCATTGCAGAGACCAATGCGGGGCTCAGTCTCACGAACCATGAGCTCATGACCTGAGCCAAAATCAAGAGTCCAATGGTTAAGTGACTGAGCCACCCATGCACCCTGGTTTTTTTTTTTTTAATATTTTCTATCTCTGGCTCACTGGGATCCTCCACTCTTAAGTCCATTGAATATCTTTATGATCACTACTTAAAATTCTTTATCAGGCATATTGCTTATTTCTGGTTCATTTAGCTCTTTTGCTGTGGTTTTTGTCCTCCTCTTTAATTTGGGACATACTCTTCTGTCTCTTCATTTTATCTAATTCTCAGTGTTTGTTTCTATGTATTAGGAAAATCAGTTAAATCTCGATTTTTAAAGTAGTGGCCTTATGAAGAAGTCCTATGGTGTAGGATTATCATTCCCAACAATGTTAGCTTGTACCTAACTTTTAGAAGCGATTGACTTATAATTGGAATTTTTATTTTTTTACTTGCTTGAAAAACATTTTCTTTTTAAAAAATTTTTTTTAACTTTTATTTATTTTTGAGACAGAGAGAGACAGAGCATGAATGGGGGAGAGTCAGAGAGAGAGGGAGACACAGAATCCAAAACAGGCTCCAGGCTCTGAGCAGTCAGCACAGAGCCCGATGCGGGCTTGAACTCACGGACCGCGAGATCGTGACCTGAGCTGAAGTCGGACGCTCAACCAAACATTTTCTTATAAAACTTTAGACTTTGAAAATTATAAAAGAATAGCACAAAGAATTCTCATATACTCATCACCCAGATTCCTAAAACAGTACCAATTTGTTACAGTTCTTTCTTTGTCCCTTCCTTCCTTCCTTCCTTCCTTCCTTCCTTTTCTTCCTTCCTTTTTCCTCCTTCCTTCTTTCCATCTATCTATCCATCCAACCATCATTTCGGTATCTATTTCCCTACATGCCCATTCATGTATCCCATTGGCTTGGATGTTGTCTCATGACCAAGCTAATAAGACTGAGAAATCTAGTCTCATTTCCAGGGTACTATGTGCTCTGCTAAATTTTGGATGTTCTATTATTGACAGGAAATATGTTCCAGGCACTGTGGTAATAATACATGCACAGATATATTTCCAGTACATATTACTTATTATTAACTTCATCTTAATAAAGCACTGGTTTATTGTATGCTCTCTTGTTCTTTTTTATTTTATTACTGATCTCCAGCTATCATTTTGGGGCATGGCATGGATATTTAAGGGCCACAGCAATGTACTTTGTATGTTCTACACCATACCAGTCACCACCAACCTTAACATGACCCATAGTTAAAAACACTGAAGATTTTGGATGTCACTGAGCTTCATAAAGAGGTAGCTTTTTTTTTAATTTTTTTTTTTATTTAAAAAAAAAATTTTTTTTTCAACGTTTATTTATTTTTGGGACAGAGAGAGACAGAGCATGAATGGGGGAGGGGCAGAGAGAGAGAGAGGGAGACACAGAATCGGAAACAGGCTCCAGGCTCTGAGCCATCAGCCCAGAGCCCGACGCGGGGCTCGAACTCACGGACCGCGAGATCGTGACCTGGCTGAAGTCTGGCGCTTAGCCGACTGTGCCACCCAGGCGCCCCGAGGTAGCTTTTTTTTTAATGTTTATTTATTTTTGAGAGAGAGACAGTGAGAGCCAGAGAGGGGCAGAAAGAGACAGGGAAGACACAGAATCCGAAACAGGCTCCAGGCTCTGAGCTGTCAGCACACAGCTCAATGCGGGACTCGAACCCACGAACTGTGAGATCATGACCTGAGCTGAAGTTGGACACCCAACTGACTGAGCCACCCAGGTGCCATATAAAGAGGTAGTTTTTAAAGTTTATTGGAACAATCAGTTGGTAAGTAAATGTTACAAATTCCCTGTCCATTTTATTCATATATGAGATTCTACTTTGCAGAGGAAGAGAACTTTATTTAACCTGTCCATTTCATTTATAATACAAATTGGCCTGAGGTAGACTTTTCCTTCTAAAAGTAGGACTTATGGGTTGTGCATTGCATTTGGAGTGTTGACCTCAAAATACAAGAGTGACATGAGAATTTCTTTAAATAAGAAAAATTGATAGATGGCACAATTTCAACCTTATGAGGTTTATCTTTCTGGTAGTCAGCTTAAGAGATGAGAATCAAGATGTTTGACTACTTGAAAGAAAGAGCTTATGGTTCAAAAATGTGAATAATTCGTCAATCTTCTGGGACACCTGTTGACAGTCAGTCTCTAAACTTCAACTAAGTTTTCTAATAAAATATTTCCAATTGCCATGCATCAACTAGTGTTATAGCATATAAAGGAGACTGTAGAATAAGATTTGTATTTTTATGTGTGTATATAACATATACTTTCTAGCTTTAAACATTATCAAGAATGCCTGAAACATGAATGTGTTTTATTTAATTAAGGGCTTAAATTCCTAGGGAATGCGGTGTACTTTTGGGGGGTTTTGATGCGTTGAGAATCTTGTATTGATAATTGCCTAAGGGAAAAGCTGTTTGTGAACATAGAAGAGATGAGTCCTTTTTTTTTTTTTAAAGAAAACTGTGACTTGTATCATTGAATGCATATTTTCATGAAATAGTTGGGTTTCCCTTTTATGGAAATTTTAAATATACAAAGCTTATGAGAAGGCGTTTTGTTTAGTCTTCCATTTTTCCCCCTAAAGAACCAGGGAAAAAGTAGTGATAGAGAAAAAATGTAACTTTGCCATTAAATTGATAAGGACTTATATTTTAACTTAGTAATTTATGAAGTAGAAGGTCTTTAGCACTTTTTTATTAGTCTAACTGAATCTTGGTTTCCCTCCTCTATAAAAGGCGCACGCGCGCGCGCACACACACACACACACACACACACACACACCTATTTTTGTTACCTACTGTTGTGTAAGAAAACATTCCAAAACTTAGTAGCCTAAAGGAACAGTAACATTCATATTGCTTGTGAATTTAAATTTGAGAAAGACTCAGGGGAGTCTTTACTCCACTAGGCATCAGAGGCATGGAATAGAATTATCTGAATACTCACTTGACTCATTCATCTATCTGAAAGTGGATATTGGCTGTGAGTTGGGACTTGATCTGTGGTTGTGGTTGGAACACCTATATGTGGCCTTTCCACGTGGACTGAGCTTTTTTGCAAATAGTGGCTTTGTTTCAATGTGAGAATTGCCAGAGTAAGGCAGAAATTGAGTTTCTTTGAAAGCCACACATTATCACTTTTGCCTCATTTCATTTGTTAGAATGATAGTCACTAAGACCAACCCATTTTCAAGAGGAGAAAATAGATTCTACTTTTTGATAGGATTCTCAAAAACTTTTAGATATGTTTTAAAACCACCACACTGGCACATTGCAAATGCTTAAGTAAAAATATTCACGGCTTTTTCTTTCCCCTCAAATATCGTCACCTATCTGTTTTAGCTTAAGATAAGTCATTCAAACTATTATGTATCTTGAAATGTAAGATTTGGGTATTTACTGATAAAAATATAGACAGCTCTATTCTCTCATGAAGTTTATAGTCAAGTGCACATCTGAATAAACTACATACATTTGTTCAGGTACTTCTAAACATTTATTAAGCACCTACTGTGGGAAAGACTCTATGGTATGTGCTTTGAAAGATGCAGTTGTGGGGTCCAGTCCTGATTTCTTTCAGTCTAACAGAGAGAATAGAACATGTAGAGTAACAGCTGTAGCAATGTAGACTGTGATAGGTATTGTAAATTAAGATTAGATAAGGAGAAATCAGAGTTAAAAAAATTTATTAGTGACTGGATGGTTTAGGGAAGGCTTCATAGAATAGATAGCATTAGAGCTGTTATTAGAAGCATTTGAATGTGCAGTTTTGTGTGAAAACCTCTTCTAAATCTAGTTCACAGAATTCTTTATATTTGGAAATTGCTCTATAGCTTATAAAAAGATAATTTATCACAACTAATATTACCAGTAACCATATAATTTTGCATATTGCTATTTTATTATCAGCAGAATTTTATGTATTATATTTTCAACATAAAACTACATATACATACACATATACATATATATGTGTATATATGTGTGTATATATATATGTATGTGTGTATATATATATATGTATGTGTGTATATATATATATATATATATATATAAGATCAGCTGATGAAATTGGGACTGAAATAACATTGTACAGATAGTAAAGGACACACAAAGGGGAATAGTTAATAATTTACTTGATGATTTGAGTGGTGCTATATCATAAAAAGTCTTAAATGCCCAGCCAGAGGAGTGGAGACATCATTTGGTAACTAAATCAGGCTTATTGGCAGCAGTAAGGTATAAACCGGATATGTATTGGGAAAATTTTTTGGCAATCAGTGTCAAATATGGGTTAGAATCAGATTTCTTAAAAGCATGGAGTCTTGTTATAATAGCAGTTCGTGTCAGAGGAAATGAGCCACTGATGTTGTGGTTTTCATGGGGATGGAAAAGAAAGGTGCATTTACAAACAGGGTGGAGGTAGAATTGGCCACATTTAGGCAAACAAGGAGAAATATCAAACCCGAACACAAGATTTTAAGCCTAAATAATTATGACATTGACACTAATATTTACTATCATAGCACCATAGCCAAAAACGGGAGGAGTTTTTTTGTTTGTTTTTTGTTTCTGTGTGTTTTTTTTTCTTTTGTCTGTTTCGGTTTTAAGGAATCAGGGTGATGTGGCTGGTACATTTTTATTTATTTATTTTGTATTGTCAGGTTTGTTAAATTTTTCCTCTATGATTATCATAAAAGAACATCTTCTTTTGATTTTAACATGCATTTTTCTAAGCATAAGTGCAGTTAAGATGCTTTTCAAAGCCTATTAAAGGATCTTGCTTTCCTCTTTTGGATTTTCCCACACATCTACATTCCTCATGTGTCAGTTTTTTTTGTCTTTTATTTATTTATTTTTTTAAATCCAAGTTAGTAAACATATTTTGTAATAATGATTTTAGGAGTACAAATTAATGACTCATTACTTACATATAACACCCATTGCTTATCCCAGCAAGTGCTCTCCAAAATTCCCATCACCCATTTAGCCCATCCCTCCCACCCAACATCCCTCCATCAACCCTCAGTTTATTTTATGTACTTAAGAGTCTCATATGGTTTGCCTCCCTGTTTTTATCTTATTTTTTGCTGATATATACATATACATATATATATATGGCTTGAGGTAACAGTGAGCAATTCAGATAAGTAGACAAAGTGACAGATGAAAATGTGGGACAGTATAGCTCATGGGATGATGTCAGAGCTCATGGGCAGGGGATTTGCAAATTAAAATTAGAGTAAAATATGATTTTGATATTGCCAAAGAAGAGAGCTTTGACAAGAAAGAAAAGGAAAATGAAGAACAGAATATTGAAAAATAAATTATTCTCAGTAATTAAACCCTGGGCCTGTTGCCCTCATTCTAATCTGCCTGTCTTAGTCTGCTCAGGCTGCTGTAACAAAATATCATGCACTGGGTAGCTTGTGAAAAACAGAAATTTGTTTCTTATAGTTTGGAGGCTGGAAGTCTGAGATCAGAGTGATATATAATTGAGTTGAGGGCTCTTTTCAAGGTCACAGACTTCTTGCTGTGTCTTATCATAAGGAAGGAGTGAACTAACTGTCTGGGGTCTTTTTTTTATAAGAGCACCAATCCTTGTCGTGAGCGTTCTGCCCTCATGTCCTTATCAATCCAATGACCTCACTTCCAAATACCATCACCTGAGGCATCAGGTTTTCAACATGAAGTTTGGAGGCACACAAATATTAGCCTATAGCACTGCCTAAAGATGAAATAAAAATAAAAACCTTATTTATTTCTTTGTATACGTGTACCCTCCCCTCCTTTTTCTACTAACACTTGTGAAAGATGAACAAATAAATGAAGATGTTGCAGTATTTTGGGGGAGGAGGGTATAGGAGGATGAGATCATGAAAAAGAAAGTCATATCTGTATAAGGACAGAAGGAAAAATATTTCTCACTGTACAATCTTAAGAGGTATAAGATACTATCTGTGATGTTTGGAAGAACAGCCTTAGACCATATGTTTGGGGCAGTAGGAAAATTTGAGAGCGTGTAAATTAAGTCCTTTAAGTTCACTGTTTTGTCTCTCGGTTTGAAGGCACTATTGCATTGTGAGGAAAGCATGACTTTGAAGTCAAGATTGGAATTTAAATCCCAGCTCTGTCCTATTTGAGCTCAATTAATTTGGACAAGTTACCTTAATGCTGAGCTTTGGGTTCCTCATCTACAAAATGAGGTTGGATAATGCTTCCTGTGACAAAGTGAGAAAAGATAATGTATGCAGAGTACAATGTAGAGTGCCAGCACACAGAATACAGCAGTAAATTGTAATTCTAATGATTACATTGATAATGTCAGTATAGGTTGAAAATCTTCACTGTAATCTTGTCTCAAAGGTTAAGAATTAGAAGATCCAAGCTATGTAGAGAATTATGAAATTGGATTCACTCCTTAAAGGAGCCTGGCATCTGGAAACCCAAAACCCCCAGAAGCTATGACTATTTGATTACTGGGTACCAGCAATGATACCAAGAAACTCAGCAGAAATAAAAATTGTTACCAAATTTTATCATCACTGTTACTTTAGTAGCATTGCATAATAATTGTTGTTTTAATTTTTTCCTATTTTATATGCATATATGTATGTATAGGTGTATGGGTGTCTAGATGTGATTATAGTAAAAATCACAAAACATCAGATTTATAAACAGAGTTTCAAGTTCATGTCTTGGCTCTTTAACTTACAAGCTGCATGACTTTATCTCTGAATGTCTTCATTTGTTAAAGCTAAAACCCATTTCTAACATTATTATGAATTATGACATAAAGTATATGAAAGCCCTTTGTACACTCTAAACTACATTATATGTATGGGTGTGACTGTTTAATCATAAAAGAAATTTGCATGCATGTCATGATGTCAAATAGGATTTTACCTAGATTGCCCATGACATATAGCCCAGAATTCTGCTTACAGAAGAAATCGGAGGCTGTCTTTACTTAGTGGAAAAAGTTATCATAATTGTTTACTAATGTTTGAAGTGGTGTGGGAGGAAGCAATACCACATATTTTCTACTCTTAATTTATAAGTTAGCATGTTCATATATGTGTGTGTGTGTATATATATATATATATATATATATATATATATATATATATGTTTATATATATATTTGTTCCTTTTGATTCACACCAAGTAAAACATAAGGGCCCAGAATGTTTTATATACTCCTCTTAACTGGGTATGTAGGTATATGACTCACATATTGAAGTTTCATTCTGTCAGCAGGTACTGTTTAAATTTGGTAAAGTAATGACAATATGAGCTCTTTGCGGCAAAAGTCTACGAAATTGTATAAGACTGAGATAATGAAAAGTTTGGTCATAAACTGCTCTTTACCTGTGCCTTATGTATACAAGATATTGCAGAAGTTGGTAAAAATGAAGCCTAGGTTTCCTTTTATCTATGAACTTGTTTGCAGTAATTAACTTTGGTCTGGAAAACATTCTTGAAAAAAATCAAATTGACTATTTTGACCAGAATTTAATTTCAGTTTGATTGCTAAGATCATTAAAACTATCATTGCAAATCCAATCACACCTAACATCAACTCTCCCCCCACCCTTCTTCTTGATGTCTCTTTCTTTATCTTCATATCTGGAGCACTGGTGAGCTCTGTATATGCCTTGTGCTAAATTCTTCACTGGGTGGCATCTGATCAGCTTCCTTATATTATGTGTCACTTGGTATTCCTCTTATATCCATGAGGCTCCTGCAGATTGTTTTCAGGTTATGACTCTTTTATGTATTTTAGAAACCATTATATACACCTGGATCTGTATCAGGATCAGAGTCTGTACTATTTTATTTCTGGACATCATTCCAATGATTACCCTGCCTATCTAAGCAGGTGATAATAAATGTGCAGGGTTTTTTTTTTTTTTGATAGAATTTCCTCACCTCTTTCTGTCTAGTCCAATTCCAATCCAGATCCCTCCTCCTACCTTCTTAAATTTTCAGACCCCTTTAATGTCAATATAAGCCATGACATGAGAATCATGGGATGCCAATATAAGTAATTTGAGTAGTTTTTTAAAAATGTAAATCCCACCCAAAATTTATAACCTTGAGGCACGGCTGCTAATTCAAAGATTAATAGGTGGTCAAATAGGTTTTGATTGTTTATAGGAACTTTTTATATTACCCAATATTTTGCCATGAGTCAAAATTTTAAAGATGTTTAACAAAATTTAAGCAATCATCATTGTTTAAGACTGGTTTATTATTTAAATTATTGCAAGGGGAGGTAGAACAACTGCTTTTTAAAATTTGTCTTAACTTGAGCCTCAACTCAATTAATTGAAGCATATTGAAAATATGGCCTCTCAGACATGGAATGGAAGTAAACTTTTCTCAGATAAATTCATAATCAGTAGTTCACTTTTTTTAAAAAGTATAATCAGGTCAATAAACTAAATGCATGTGTCTTCCTTTCCATTCCAATTTGATTAAAATGACTGGAAAAGATATATAAGGGTCTATAAAATAATTTATATATCTATGTATCTGCCTATGTATTTTAAAATTAATGAAAAATAAGAAAAGATATAATAGTTTTGTCAAAGACTTTCAGGAATTACTTAGAGGATAGAAAACAGATAGGATCAGATTGATAGAAGAGTTGTGAAAACCCACCTCAAAACAGTCACCAGAGAAGACTGTGGAAGTAAGTGTTTCCAGTGATGCTGAAAGGTCAGATAATAAACCAAAGAGTGGACTGGGTTCTTAGCAGGGTTGGTATTTAGACCTATACAGGTAAAGTTATACCAGTTTTTAAATATTGAAAATGCATTCTATAAACTGATAAACAGCTCCTGCCATGAGCCTGGATCACCTGGGGCCCTTGCTCAGAATCTCCCTTAATCTCCCATTGACTCAGCATCCAAGGGATTAATACTTAGCACACACGTGAACTTCAGACCCCTGCCCCTGTTCTGATTGTTAGGTGCCCAGCTGCCTGTGCTAAACATTTTATCTTCTTATTTTATTTTTCTTAAGTGACGTATACTTGACATACAATGTTATATTAGTTGTGCTTGCACAACATAGTGATTGGACAAGTCTATACTCAGTGCTTGTCATGGTAAGTGTAGTCACCATGTGTCATAAGAAAAGTTATTACAATATTATTGACTACATTCGCTATGCTGTACTTCTTATCTCTGAGACTTATTTGATAACTGTAAGTTTAGATGTCTTAATCCTTTTCACCTATTTCACCCATCTGCTCCCACACCTATTCCCTCTGGCAACCATCAGTTTGTTCTTTGTACTTATTAGTTTCTGGTTTTTATGTGTTCATTTGTTTGATTTTTTTTTTTTAGAGTCTACATATAAGTGAATCATGATATTGTCTTTGACTTATTTCACCTAGCATAGTACCCTCTATATCCATCCATGTTGCTACAAATGGCTGGATCTAATTCTTTTTTATAGCTGAGTAATATCCCAATAAATATAGATATATATGCCACTTCTTCCTTAACCATTTGTTGATGGACAGTTTGCTTCCATAACTTTGCTATCATAAAAAATGATGTGAGAAACATAGGGGTGCATATATTTTTTTTCAAATTAGAGTTCTTTTTTTCTTTGGGTAAATACCGCATGGTGGAATTACTGGATCATACGGTGTTTCTATTTTAATTTTGAGGAATCTCTATACTATTTTCCACAATGGTTACACCAGTTTACATTCCCACAAATAGTTACAACGGTTCCATTTTCTCCATATTTTCACCAATACTTCTTACTTCTTGTGTTTTTGGTACTAGCCATTCTGACTGGTGTAAGGTGATAGTTCATTATGGTATTGATTTGCATTTCCTTGAGGAATAATTATGTTGAGCATGTTCTCAAGTGTCTGTTGGCCATTTGGATGTCTTCTTTGATACCTTTACATGTCTATTCAGGTCCTCTGCCCATTTTTAAGCAGATTATTTGTTTTTCTGTTTGTTTGTTTGTTTTGTTTTTTTCTTTTGGTGTTGAGTTGTGGAGGTTTTTATATATTTTAGATGGTAACCCCTTATTAGATACATAGTTTTTGAGTGTCTTCTCCCATTCAGTACATTGCCTTTTTGTTTTGATGATAGTTTCCTTCACTGTGCAAAAAATTTTTATTTTGGTGTAGTCTTAAGAGTTTATTTTTGCTTTTGTTTCCCTTTGCAGTGGATACATGTTCAGAAATAAGTTATTAAGACAGATGTCCAAGAGATTACTGTTTGTGTTCTTCTAAGAGTGTATGGTTTCAGGTCTCACATTTAGATCTTTATTTTGTGTTTAATTTTGTATATGGCATAAGAAAGTGGTCTCATTTAATTATTTTGCATATAGTTGTCCAGTTTTCCCAATACCATTGAAGAAACAGTCTTCCCCTTTGTATATTCCTGCCTTCTTTGTTGAAGATTAGTTGACAAAAAGCATTGTTTATTTCTGGGCTTTCTTTTCTATTGGTCTATGTGTCTATTTTTGTGCCAGTACCATACTGTTTTGATTACTACAGTGTTGTAGCATAGCTTGAAATCTGGGATTGTACTACCTCTTGCTTTCTTGTTCTTTGTCAAGATTGCTTTGGCTATTTGAGGTCTTCTGTGGTTCCCTACCAATTTGGATTTGGAAAATCCAATTTTTGGATTTTCTTTAAGTTTTGTGAAAAATACTGTTGTTGTTTTGTAGGAATTGTATCAAATATGTTGGTTGCTTAAGGTATTACAAATAATTGAATGATATTAATACTTCAATACCTTTCCATTTGTATCTCCTTCAGTTTCTTTCATCAATACATTATAGTTTTCAGAGTAAAGGTCTTTCACCTCTTTGGTTAAATTTAGTTAAAGATATTTTACTCTTTTCAGTCCAATTATAAGTGAGATTGTGTTCTTAATTTCTCTTTCTAGTCCTTTGTTATTAGTGTATAGAAATGAAACTGGTTTCTATGTATAAATTTTGCATCTTGCAACTTTACAGAATTAATGTATTAGACCCAATAGTTTTTTAGTGGAGTCCTTAGAATTTTCTATGTATAGGATTATGTCATCTGCTAATAGAGACAGTTTAACTTCTTGCTTACCAATTTGAATATCATTTATTTCTTTTTCTTATCTGATCGCTATGGCTAGGATTTGTAATTCTATGTTGAATAAGATGAGAATGGATATCCTTGTCTTGTTCCTGATCTTAGAGGAAAAGCTTTTAGTTTTTCACTATTGAGTATAATAGTTGTGGGATTTTCATATATGATTTCCATTATGTTGAAGTATATTGCCTCTAAACTCACTTCATTGAGAGGTTTTGTCATGAATCTATGTTGTGTTTTAGGAAATACTTTTTTCTTCATCTATTGAGATGATATGGTTTTTATTCTTCCTTTTCTTAATGGATGTATCACTTCATTTGATTTGCAAATTTTGAAATATACTTCATCCATGGAATAAACCCACTTGATCATGGTGAATGATCCTTTTAATGTATTACTGAATTTGAATCAGTAATATTTTGTTGGTGATTTTTGCATTTATGTTCATTATAGACATTGACCTGTAATTCATTTTCTTTCTTTTCTTCTCTCTCCTTCCTTCCTCTTTCTTTCTTTTTTTCTTTCTCTTTCTTTCTTTCTTTCTTTCTTTCTTTCTTTCTTTCTTTCTTTCTTTCTTTCTTTCTGTCTTTTTCTTTTTTCTTTTCTTTTCTTTTCTTTTCTTTTCTTTTCTTTTCTTTTCTTTTCTTTCTTTTCATTGATTTCCCTTCCTTCCTTCCTTCCTTCCTTCCTTCCTTCTTTTAGTGCCTTAGTGTGTTTTTGGTATCAAGATACAACTGCCCTTGTAGAATTAAATGGAAGTTTTCATTCCTTTTCTTTTGGGGGGAATAGTTTTAAAATAAGTGTTAACTCTTATTAAATGCTTGTTAGATTTCATCTGTGAGGAAAACTGATCCTGAGTTTTTGTTTGGAGTTTTTTTGATTACTAATTCAATTTTTTTTTACTAGTAATCAGTCTGTTCAAAGTTTCAAAGTTTTCCTGAATCTGTTTTTGAAGGTTTAATGTTTTTGTCCATTTCTTCTATGTTGTCCAATATATTGGCATATAATTTTTCATAGTATGCTTTTATAATCCATTGAATTCTATGGTATTGATTTCACTTCTCCTCTTTCCTTTCTGCTTTTCTTTTTTCGAGTTCTCTCTTTCTTGAGTCTGGCTAAACATTTATTAATTGTCTTTACCTTTTCAAAGAAACATCTCTTCATTTTATTGAACTTTTTTTTTACACTTGATTTTATTTGTGCTCTAATCTTTATTATTTTCTTCCTTGTATTAATACTGGGTTTGCTTTGTTCTTCCTTTTCTATTTCCTTTAGGTGTGAGGTTAGATTGTTTCATATTTTTGTTGTTTGAGGTAGGCCTGTATCACTATAAACTTCTTGCTTAGAACTGCTTTTGCTGTGTCCCAAGTATTTTTGTACTGTTAGGTCTCCATTTTCATTTGTCTCCATATATATATATATTTTTTATTTCCTCTTTGTTTTCTTCATCAGTGAATTGGTTGTTTAGTGGCATGTTGTTGAGCCTCCACAGGCTTTTTTTTCCAAGTTTTTTTTTTTCTTGAATTTGACTTTAGTTTCAGATCATTGTGGTTGGGAAAAGATGCTTGATATGATTTCAGTCTTTTCAAGTTTTTGAGACTTGTTTTGTGACCTAACATGTAATTTATCCTGGAGAATGTTCCTTGAACACTTGAAAAGAATGTATATTCTGTTGTGGGATGGAATGCTGTGTGTGTACACACACACACACACACACACACACACACACACAACCTATTTATGTGTGTGTATTATATGTATTAATATGCTTAATACAGCATATTAAGTCTATTTGCTGTAATGTGTCATTCAAATCCACTGCTTCCTTATGATTTTCTGTGGATGAACTATTGATGTAAGTGGGATGTTAATGTCCCCTACTATTATTATATTATAAGTTTCTCTCTTTGTTAACTTTTGCTTTATGTACTTAGGTGGTCCTATGTGAGGCACATAGATATTTAAAATTGTTATGCCCTCTTGTTGAATTGATCCCTTTATCATTATGTAATGACTTTCTATGTCTCTTGCTATAGAGTCTTTATTTTAAAGTGTACTTTGATATGAATATTGCTATCTCAGCTTTCTTCTCACTTCTGTGGCATGGAGGTTTTTTTTTTTTCAACACTTCACTTTCTGTCTGTGTCTTTAGGTCTCTCTGTAGTGAGTTTGTTATATAAGCAATACTCTGGTCTTGTTTTTTAAAGTAATTATTGATAGGTATGGACTTATTGCCATTTTTAAACTGTTTTATGGATGGTTTTCTGTTCCTTTCCTCTTCTCTTGCTTTCTTCTTTGTGGTTTGATTACTTTCTTTAGTGTTATGCTGAGATTCCTTCCACTTTTGTGTGTGTGTATCTAGTTTAGGTTTTTGATTTGTGGTTACCATGGGGTTCATATACAATACCCTGTGTGTATAGGAGTCTATATTATGTTGACTTAAGACTCTAAAACACTCTAAAAGCACTAGATTTTTACTCCCCTTTTCTTGTTCTGTGTTTATGATGTCATATTTTACATCTTTATATCTGTGTATCTCTTGACTAATTTTTGTAGATGCAATTGATTTTACTATACTGTGTTTTTACCTCCATACTGGCTTTATAAGTGATTAGTCTACTTCCATTACTATATGTTTGCTTTCACTATTAAAATTATTTCCTTTCATAATATCTTACTTCTAGTTACTACCTTTTCTTTCCAATTAAAGAATTCCCTTTAGCCAATCTTGTAAGGCTGTTTAACTCGTGATAAACTCATTTAAATTTTGTTTTTCTGGGAAACTTTTTCTCTCTCCTTCAATCTTAAATGCTAACTCTGCCAGGTACAGTATTCTTAGCTGTAGTTTGTTTTTTTTTTTCTTCAGCACCTTGGCTATATCATGGGACTTTTTTCTGTCCTGCAAAGTTTCTGCTGAAAAATTAGCTTATATCCTTAAGAAAATTCTCTTGTATAGGACTGATTGCTTTTCTCCTGCTGCTTTTAAGTCTCTCCTTATATTTAACTTATTTCTTTTTAATTCAAGTATATTTAACTACAGTGTTATATTTGTTTGAGATATACAATATAGTGTTTAAACAATTCTATATCAGTGCTCATCAAGATAAATGTACTCTCAATCCCCATCACCTGTTTTACCCATCTTCCCTCTGGTAACCATCTGTTTTTTTCTATAGTTAAGAACCTGTTTTTGGTTTGCCTCCCCCACACCCCCGCCCCCAGCTCATTTTATTTCTTAAATTCCAAATATGAGTGAAATCATATGGTATTTTTCTTTCTCTGACTGGTTTATTTCACTTAGCATTATACTCTGGAGTCCCACCCATGTTGGTGCAAATGGCAAGATTCTTTTCTTTATGGCTGAATAATACTCTTGTGTGTGTGTGTATGTTTGTAATTTCTTATATATAATTATATAATTTATTCTCTATCCATTCATCTATTGATGGACATGTGGGCTGCAACCATAATGTAGCTATTGTAAATAATGCTGCAATAAATATAGGGGTGCATATATCCTTTTGAATTAGTGTTTTTATGTTTTAGGTAAATACCTAGCAGTGAGATTACTGGATCATAGGGTAATTCCATTTTTATTTTTTTGAGGAATTTTCACACTGTTTTCCACAATGGCTGCACCAGTTTGCATTCCAACCTACGGTGCACAAGGGTTCCCTTTATTCCATATTATCACCAACACTTGTTTTGTGTACTTTTGATTTTATCCATTCTGACAGAGGTGAAGTGATACTGCCTTGTAGTTTGGATTTGTATTTCCCTGATGATGAGTTATGTCAAGTATGTTTTCATTTGTCTGTTGGCCATCTGTATGTCTTCTTGGGAGAAATGTCTGTTCATGTCTTCTGCCCATTTTTTAATTGGGCTATTTGGGGGAGGTTGGCATTGAGTTGTAAAAGTTCTTTATATATTTTGGATACCAACACTATATAAGATATGTT
Source organism: Prionailurus bengalensis (assembly GCF_016509475.1). Lineage (NCBI taxonomy): Eukaryota > Metazoa > Chordata > Mammalia > Carnivora > Felidae > Prionailurus > Prionailurus bengalensis. Next base: position 138,998,570 of record NC_057345.1, on the reverse strand, counting down.
ATTTGCAAATATCTTCTCCTGTTCAGTAGGTTGTCATTTAGTTTTGTTCATAGTTTCCTTTACTACAAACTTTTCATTTGATGTAGTCCCAATAGATTATTTTTGCTTTTGTTTCCCTTGAATTAGGAGGCCTATCTAAAAAAATGTTGCTACAGCCTAAGTCAGAGAAATTACTGCCTGTGCTCTCTTCTAGGATTTTATGGTTTCAGATCTCACATTTAGGTCCTTAATCCATTTTTTTATGTTTATTATTTTGAGAGAGAGAGAGCACAAGCAGGGGAGGTGCAGAGAGAAAAGGAGACATAGAATCTGAAGCAGACTCCAGGCTCCTAGCTGTCAGCACAAAGCCCTACATGGGGCTCAAATTCACAGACTGTGAGATCATGACCTGAGCCTAAGTCAGATGCTTAACTGACTGAGCCACCCAGACACCCTGGTCCTTAATCCATTTCCGGTTTATTTTTGCATATGGTGTGAGAAAGTGGTCCAGTTTCTTTTTTTTTTTTTTTTTTTTTTTTTTTTTTTTGCGTGTAGCTGCCAGTTTTCTCAGAAACATTTGTTGAAGAGGTTGTCTTTTCCCTACTGTATATTCTTACATCCTTTGTTGAGGGTTAGTAGCTCATATAATCATGGGATATTTCTAGTCTCTCTATTTTCTTACTTTGATCTATGTGTTTGTTTTTGTCCCACTACCATACTGTTTTGATGACTACAGCTTCATAGTATAACTTGAAATCTGAAATTGTGATACCTCCACTTTTGTTCTTTTTCAAGATTGCTTTTTCAAGGTCTTTTGTGGTTCCATACAAATTTTAGGATTGCTTGTTCCATTTATGTGGAAAATGTTGGTATTTTAATAGGGTTTGCATTAAATGTGCAGATTGCTTTGCACAGTATGGACATTGTAACAGCATTTGTTCTTCCATTCCATAAGCATGGAATATCTTTCTATTTATGTCGTCTTCAATTTTTTTTTTTTAACGTTTATTTATTTTTGGGACAGAGAGAGACAGAGCATGAATGGGGGAGAGTCAGAGAGAGGGAGACACAGAATCCGAAACAGGCTCCAGGCTCTGAGCTGTCAGCCCAGAGCCCGACGCGGGGCTCGAACTCACGGACCGCGAGATCGTGACCTGAGCCGAAGTCGGTCGCCCAACCGACTGAGCCACCCAGGCGCCCCCGTCTTCAATTTCTTTTATCAGTGCTTTCAGAGTATGGGATTTTAACCTGCTTGGTTAGGTTTATTCGTACATATATTATTATTTTTGGCGCAATTATAGATTGTTTTCTTAATTTCTCTGTCTGCTTCTTTATTATTAGTTTATAGGAATGCAATGATTTTCTGTATACCAATGTTGTATAGTATCATGTCCTCTGCAGATAGTGAAAGTTTTAATTCTTCCTTACCAATGTGGATGCCTTTTACTCCTTTCTCTTGCCCAATTGCTGTGGCTAGGAATTCCCATACTAATTTCAGTAAAAGTGGTAAGTGAACATCTTTGTCTTGTTCTTGACCTTAGGGTAAAGGCTCTCAGTTATTCATCATTGAGTGTGATGTTAGCTGTCAGTTTGTCATATATGCCCTTTATTATGTTGACTTATTTCCCTCTAGACCTACTTTGTTGAGATCTTTTATCATGAATGGATGTAGTTTGTCAAATGCTTTTTCTGTATCTATTGAAATGATCAATGTTTTTTATCCTTTCTCTTATTGGTGGGATATAGGACATTGATTTGCAGATATTGAGCCATGCTTGCATCCTGGGAGTAAAACACAGTTATTCTTGGTGAATAATTTTTTTAATGTGTTGTTGGATTCAGTTTGATAATATTTAGTTGAGAATTTTTGCATCTATATGCATCAGAGACATTGGCCTTTAGGTTTCTTTTTTGTAGTGTCTTTATCTGGTCTTGGTATCAGGGTAATACTGTCTTGGTGGAAAGAATTTGGAAGCTTTCCATTCTCTATTTTTGAGGGATAGTTTGAGAAGAATAAATATTAACTCTTCTTGAAATTTAGGTAGAATTCATCTGTGAAGTCATCTGGTTCTGGATTTTTCCTTGTTGGGAAATAAAAAAACCTTTTTTAACATTTATTTTTGAGAGAGTGAAACAGAGCACAAGCGGGGGAGGGGCAGAGTGGGAGACACAGAATTGGAAGTAAGCTCCAGGCTCTGAGCTGTCAGCACAGAGCCCAGTGCAGGGCTTGAACTGTGAGATCATGAACCTGAGCTGAAGTCCAACTCTTAACTCACTGAGCCACCCAGGTGCCCCGGGAATCTTTTGATTACTGATTCAGTTTTATTGCTGGTAATTGGTCCGTTCAAATTTTGTTTTTGCTTCCTGCTTTGGTTTTAGTAGGTTATATGTGTCTAGGAATTTGTTATTGCTTCTAGGTTGTCAATTTGTTGGCATGTAATTTTTCATAATATTCTCCTAAAATCCATTGTATTTCTGTAGTGTCATTTGTTATTTTTCCTGTTTCATTTCTGATTTTGAGTCCACTCTTTTTTTTTAAACTTCTTTAAGGTTAACGATTTTGTTAACCTTTTCATAGGACTGGATCAAGACTTCATTGATGTGTTCTATTGTTTTTTTGTTTGTTTCTATTTCATTTATTTCTGCTTCTATCTTTATTTCCTTCCTTTTACTGGACTTGAGTTTTGTTCTTTTTCTAGCTCCTTGAGGTGCAAGGTTAGGTTTTTTATTTGAGATTTTTCTTGTTGAGATAGGCCTGTATTGCTATAAACTTTCCTCTTAGAACAGCTTTTCCTGCATCCCCAAACATTTTCAACAATGGTGTTTTCAATTTCATTTGTCTCCAGGTATTTTTTAATTTCCTCCTTGATTTCTTGTTTGACCTATTCATTGTTTAGTAGCATGTTATTTAATCTCCGTGTATTTATATTTGTTCAGCATTTTTTTCTTGTGGTTGATTTCTACGCTTCCAACATTGTCATCAGAAAAGATGTATAGTAGGACTTCAATATTTTGAATTTATTTGGACTTGTTTTGTGGCCTAATCTTTGATGTATTCTAGAGAATATTCCATGTGCACCTGCAAAGAATGTGTTTTCTGCTGTTTTAGGGTGGAGTGTTCTGAATATATCTGTTAAATCTATCTTGTCCAATATGTCTTTCAAAGACACTGTTTCTTTATGGATTTTCTGTTGGGATGATCTGTCTATTTATGTAAGTGGGATGTTAAAGTCCCCTGCTATTATTGTATTACTCTTGATTACTTCCTTTATGTTTGTCATTACTTCCTTTATGTATTTGGGTGCTAACACATTGGACACAATATATTTACAATTGTTGAACTGTTCCCTTTATGATTACATAGTGTTGTCCTTTGTCTTTTGTTACAGTTTTTGTTTTAAAGTCTATTTTTTCTGATTTATGTATTGCCACTGCAGATTTCTTTTCCCATCCATTGCATAATAAGTGCTTCTCCATTTCTTCACTTCCAACTTGCATGAGATGTAGCTCTCAGGTGAGTCTCTCATAGGCAGCATATGGGTCTTATTTATTTATCCATTCCATCGCCTTATATCTTTTGGTTCATTTACATTCAAAGTAATTATAAGTATGTACTTATTGCCATTTTGTTACTTGTTTTATGGTTGCTTTCTCTGTTCTTCTCTGTAGTTCTTCTCTGTTCCTTTCTTGCTCTCTTCTCTCGTGGTTTGTTGGCTTTCTTTAGTGATATACTTGGGTTCTTTTCTCTTTATTCTTTGCATATCTTTTAATGGGTTTTTATTTTTCATTACAATTCTGTTTGTATATAATGTCTTCTGCATATAGCAGTCTATATGAACTTTGTGGTTGCCTAAGTTTTACACATTCTTTACTCCTCCTCCCCACCCCACCATGTTTTATGTATATGGTGTCATACTTTACATCCTTTTATTTTATAAATCCCTTGATTGATTTATACAGATATACTTATTATTACTAGTTTTGGGCTTCCTACTTTTCTGACCCTTACTTACGGTCTTTCCTTTCCACTCAAAAAGTCCCCTTAACCTTTCTTGTAGGGCTAATTTGGTAGTCATGAACTCCTTAGTTTTTGTTTGTATGAGAAATTCTTTCTCTCTATTCTGAATGATAGCCTTGCTGGATCGAATATTCATGGATGCAGATTTTTTCCTTTCAGAACTTTGAATATATAAAGCCACTCCCTTCTGGCCTGAAAAGTTTCTGCTGAAAAATCAGCTGATAGCTTTCTGGGGTTTTCCATTGTATCTAATTGCTTTCTTTTCTCCTGCTACTTTTAACATTCTCTATTACTACTTTTGCCATTTTAATTACTATGTGTATTGGTGTGGACCTACTTGAGTTGATTTTATTAGGGGCTTTCTGAGCCTCCTGGATCTGGATTTCTGGTTCCTTTCCCAGATTTGGGAAGTTTTTAGCTGTTGTTTCTGTAAGTAAATTTTCTGCCCTCTTCACTTTCTTCTCCTTCTGGGATTTCTATAATGTGAAAGGTATTACATTTGTTGGTGTTGTTGAGTTCTGTAAATCTATTTTCATTTGGTGTTACTTTTTTTCTCTCACCTGCTCAGCTTGATTGCTCTCCATTACTCTCTCCTCCAGGTCATTAATAGATTCTGCTACTTCATCTAGCCTACTCTATTCCATCTAGTATATTTTTAATTTCATTTATTGAATTCTTCATCTCTGATTGATTTTTTTCTTATATTTTTGATCTGTTTGTTAAGGGTCTCACTGATGTCCTCTACTTTTTTCTCACATCCAGTAAGTACCTTTATGACTATTACTTTAAATTCTGTGTTAGGCATATTACTTTTGTCCATTTCATTTAGGTCTCTTGCTATAGTTTTGCCCTATTCTTTCATCTGGGATCTTTTTCTCTGTTTCCTCATTTTATCTAACTCTTTCTTTTTTTATGTGTTAGGAAAGTCAGCTATGTCTATTGCTTTTTAAAGTAGTGCCCTTACAAAGAAGAGGTCCTGCAGTGCAGTGTCTCCTGTTCACCAAAACCTGGAGCTTCAGGGGTATCCTTTGTGTGTGTTGCATGTGCCCTGCTCTTGTGGTTGAATCACTTTTTCCTTCAGTCCAATCATCTGCAGAAGCTTTTTCTGCCTATTGTGGGAAGGGTGTGGTTCCTGTGTTGTTAGTGAGATAGTCTGGGCCCACATGGGGCTTGAGTTTAGTCAAAGAGGCATTTGCCAGAGATGCAGCAGCACCAATCTGCAAGACTCTTTCCCCATGGTGCCCTGAGAAGCTTTCATTGGTAGGTGGGGCCTGCAGTTGGACCAGTTGTCTGCCCCCAGCCCACTGCTGGGGTGCAGTATGAGTGCTGTGTGTGGTTATCTTTCCCTATCTCCAGGGCAAGAATCACTTTGGAGTGGTGCTATCCCCTATTACAGCTGTCTACACATTGCCAGGCTGTGGCCTTATTTTGGCTTGGCTCCAGTCAAGAGTGTATTGGAAAGGCATATTCACATGGTGCGGGGGTGGGAGGCATGATGTTAGCAAGTTTTGCACACTCCTACTATGGGAGATGATCTATAGCAGTAGGTATTGAGGCAGGCCTGGATGGAGGGAGCCAATATGCCAAAGTACTGAGTGGCAGGAGGTGAGGTGTTACCAAGTTAGGTAGCAGTATTGGAGCTACCCTAGTTCCTGCAGGTGGCTATGTGTTTTTACTGGAGTGGTGGGGGAGAGCATTGGTACCTTCCAGCTCCTTTGTCTCCCCAGAATCTCCCAAGAATCTCTGTCCCTCCAGCAGGCACTCTGAGATTAGTAAACAAATTTCCCACCTATATACCTCCAGGAGTTTTCAGACTGCTGCATCTATGCTGTATCTCGTTGGGGCTGCTTATTGTGCTGTCTCTTTAAAGGCAGAGACTCAGTTTCCTCTTACCCTCTTGGCTCTCCCATGAGCCCACTGGTTTGTTTATTTTTAATTATTTTTAATATTTATTTTTGAGAGAGAGACAGAGTACAAGCCGGGGAGGGGCAGAGAGAGAGGGAGACACAGAATCTGAAGCAGGCTCCAGGCTCTGAACTGTTGGCACAGAGCCTGATGCAGGGCTCAAACTCATGAATGATGAGATCATGACCTGAGCCAAAGTTGGATGCTTAGCCGACTGAGCCACCCAGGCACCCCAAGCCCACTGGTTTTTAAAGTTCCAAGTTTTAAGTCCCACTGGTTATAAGAACTCACAAAATTCACCCCTCTGGTTTTAAAGCCAAATATTATGGACTTAGGTCTTCTCTTTGTAGGCTTCCTGATGTGATAGTCTGTTTCTCTCCCCTTCTCCACCCCTAAGATCCCTCTATCCCACAGACAGTCCCACATGTCCATTTAGTGTATCTGCCCTTCCTACCTTCTTTGACGTAGTCTCTTCTCTCCATTTAGTTGTGAAGATTTTTCTGCCTTCAGGTCATTTTCTTGGTTGTTTACACTGATGGGAGTGTTATGTAGTTGAATTGATGGGATGAGGTGAGCTTATGGTTCTTACTCTGCTATCTTCCTTGGAAGTCCATTTATTTATTTATTTATTTATTTATTTATTTATTTATTTATTTCATTTTAGTCACTATATGTCTTAATGTGGACCTTTGTGGGCTTCTCTAATCTGCTGCATTCTGTACTTCCTGGGAAGTCTATTTCCTTCTCCAGATAAGGGAGGCTTTCAGCTATCATCTCTGTAAATAAATTGTCTGCCCTGTTCTCTCTTTCTTCTTCTGGCAAATGCAAATGTTATTATGCTTGATTATGTTGCAGAAATTCCTTAACCATTTGTCATGTTTTGCTATTTCTTCTTTTTTGCTGTTCAGTGTGGGTTTCTTTCCATTACCCTGTTTCCCGATCTCTGATCTGTTATTTTGCATCCTCTAATCTGTTGTTGGTTCCTTCTAATGTATTGCTCATTTCGGTTATAGTATTCTTCAATTCTGACTGGTAACTTTACATATTTTCTATCACTTTTTTGAAATTCTCACTGAGTTCATCCACTCTTATCTTAATTTTGATATCTTTTTTTTAAAGTTCACTTATTTTTGAGAGAAAGTGTGCAAGCAGGGGGAGGGGCAGAGAGAGAGAGCATCAGTATGTCACTCTGTCAGCATGGAGCCTGACATGGGCTCAAACTCACAAAGTATGAGATCATGACCTGAGCCAAAATGAAGATTCAGATGCTTAACTGACTGAGCCACCCAGGCACCCCATAGTGAGTATCTTTATGACCATTCCTTTCAACTCTTTATCAGGCATATTACTTATCTCTGTTTCATCTAGCTCTTTTTAAAATTATATCTTGTTCTTTCATTTGGAGATTTCCTCCATCTTCTTATTTTGTCTAACTCTATGTGCTTGTTCTTTGTATTAGGTAATTCAGCTACATTTCCCGGTCTTGAAAGTAGTCTCTTCTGTAGATGGGGTCCTGTAGCATAATCCCCATGGTCATCAAAACCAGGCACTTCAAGGGTATCCCTTGTGTGGGCTGCATATACCCTTCTGTTGTGTTTGAACCTTGATTGCTGTGTGCAGACTGGTAGGTGGCTGAAGTGACCTAATTAACCTTCTGAGCCTGCTGGGAAGTGCTTGTTCCCCCACTCTGTTGAGAAGCTTGATTTTAGCTCCCTTGGGTTGGCTTTCCGGTGGGACAACTCTCATCCTAGCTATCTACAATTAGCTGCTAAGACAGCTGCAGGTGCACTAAAGGGCAAGAATTTGTTCCCTGCACAGCGTAGCTGCTAGAACTGTGATGTGTAGGGTTATCTTCCCCCCACTCCAGGACAGGAGTCACTTTTTAGAGATGCCTGCCAAGGTGGGCAAATTGGGTGGGACAGGACCACAGGGGAATGCTGGAGCATGGCATGCTGTCTTAACATGGTAGATGGAGACTTTTAGAATTGCCCTCCCCAAGCATCATGCTTTCTAAGCTAGGGAAGGACACACACACACACACACACACACACACACACACAAATAACACTCACCAGCACTTTTTTTTCCCCCTGGACAAATCTACAGATCTCTACCTCTCTGACACCGGTTCTAAAATTAGTCAACAAATTTCCTTCCCATATAGTCCAGGTACTTTTTAAAATACTGCTCCCATGCTGTGTTTTCAATTGAGCTAGTGTGCTGACTCTTCAAGGGCAGAGAATGGGTTTCCTATAACCCTCCCAATTCACTCACACTTAGGCTCCACTGATTTTCAAAGCCAGATATTATGGCGACCTGTCTTCTCACTGTGAGCTCCCATTGCTGGGAGTTCCTGTCTAAGGGTTCTGATGCTTTCACTCCTCAATGCTTGTGATGTCTCTCTTATTTGTGGTGAAGTTGTGTTGGGGATTTCATTCCCAACCAGGCCTCTGTTCTTCCTACCCTTTCCATGTATCCTTCTTATGACTGGCTATGGAGATCCATTCAGCCAGTCTTCAGGTTGTTTTCAGAGTGAGTTGCAATGCATCTAGTTTTTGTCCCAGTTTGTCTGTTGGAGAGACAAGCTCAGGATCTTCCTACTCAGCCATCTTACATGTACTTCTTGTGTTAAATATTTTCAGTATCAATGTGGTACTACATCCAGGGACATTAAAGATGACATTTGGAATAGCTGGTCTACATTTCTGACCTCATCTCTTCTCTGGCCCATGTTTTCAGACTAGATCCTGGAAACTTCTCTTTTCAGAGGGTAAAAAAAGCCCATGGTGGGCTACCAGCTTGGCTATTGAGCCTGAGAAAGAAGCAGTGAAGAGCTTGATTCAGCTCTGGAGGCTCCTCAGAAAATATGGAGGAAAATAAAAAAAAGAATGAAAATTTTCAGGAGGATAAAACAATACTTATAAGACTTAAAGGCATATTCTTATCTATTTATTCCAAAAACTTTATGAGGAAAATTATGATTATTATCCCCTTTTATGAATGAGGAAACTAAGACTCAGAGAGGTACAGTGACTCACCTAGGATCACAGAGATAGACAGTGTTAAAGCTAGGGTTTGCACTTTGGCTCTCTAGCCTCGCTTTTATCTGCCATATAATCTTACTTCTCTAGTATATTGAATTGCTCCACTCCAAGATGAAAGACATCCACATTTCAGCAATTAGCACTCCTTGCTCACTTGCTTCCTAAAATCCAGTGATATATTTTCAATAAATTCCCTGTTGATTAACTTTTCTGTTAACTTTTATCTTTAACTGCATCTACTATATAATAAGAGAAATTGAAATAAATGAACTAAGGTTTCAAAGCAATGATCTAGAGTAAGAAATGAAACTGAATAAAATGATCAAGCAGAAGAAATCATTAGGCAGGAAGTAATTAAATAAAAATTAATAAATTGACAACTAACATGCAGGTATTAATGAAACAAAATCATATCATAATAGACATAATAAAAGCAGAAGGTGGTTCTCTGAATACACCATATAAAACAAACAAAAGGTCCAACTAAAAATGAGCAACTATCCATATACTGGGTACAAGTGAAAAAACATTGTTATGGAGGTGATTTTGAAAATGTAAAAAAAATAAAAAAGTGCATTGCCTGGCTATATGGAATGTATTTTACAACCTATGTATATTATTTATTTTATGGAATATATAAATGGCTAAGACTGACTTACGATGTAGACAAATGAACATATGAACATAGAAAAAATGGAAAAGATAGTCAGTGATCTATATTCAAAACAGTATTAGGCACACATAGTTGTAAAAGTGATTTTGACAAAACCACCAGAGAAAAAGAATCCTTAAGTAATATTGTTTCAGAGTATTGACAAAACAGCATCTCAAAGCATTCTTTAATTCTAATGTATTTCTGTTAAAGAATAATAAACATAAAAATCATAGGTTTACTTTACATATGAATAAATTCAAAAAACTGAATAAAATATAACCCAAATTCAATACCATCTTAAAGAAATAATAGATCATGCTACAGTACGCTTTATCCCAGGAATACAAGAATGGTTTAACATTAGAAAATCACATAATGTAATTTATTGAATTAAATAATCAAATGCCATTCTCACAGCAGCCAAATTACATGGTAAAGTTTAATACTCTTTTCTAACCAAAACTCTGAACAAAATAGAAATTTAATAATAGGTGCTCTATCTAGGAGAAAAAAGCTACTCTAAGTATTTAAATAAGAACTTAATATATATTTTGTATAATAAATGAAATTGCTTATTTTAAAGACTTATTTTAGGAACTCATTAGTTTTTAGGGCAAGAGAAACATAGGCTATGGAAAGTTCACCATCAGATCTCAGGTTTGTCAGTACTTTTCAGGAGATTAGGAAGTTGCTGCTAACATCCTGGTTGGGAACTTCAGGAAATCACTGCTGCTGGTAACAACTGGCTGTTGCATTGAGTTGGTTTGACTCCAGAGAGAATTTTAGGGGTTGCTGTAAGATCTCATGTCTGCCAAAGCTCAATAATCTGTCCACTATTGTTGAAGGAGAAATCACTGCTTTGGCTTTTCTCTGACCTTCCAAAGAATTTCTCAGTGGTTGAATCTAAACTAGAAACTTGTAAGCAAAGAATTTTAGAAAGTGCTGTTCTCATGCTTCTAGCCATATTATATGGGGAGAGCATCAAAGGGAGCTGGAGTTCTATTGGTAGAAGTAGAAAATCTGTCACAATGAGGATCTGCAAACTCTAGAGCAATATTGATAACTAATGAAATATTAAAAATTTACCCAGTGAAGTTAGTAACAAAAGAAAGATGCCCATTAATACTGCTACTGTTAAAATTAAATTCCTAACAAATGAAATGAGGCAAGATTAAAAGTAGTAGAGATTTTAATACTAGAAAGGGAGAGATAAACAGTCACACTGTGCACAGTGGAAGAGTCCATCTGGAAAATCCAGTAATTTGTGGTCAACTTATTTCAAGGGTTTCTACTAATCAATAAAAATATCAGAACCCAAAGAAGAAAATGAACATAATATATAAATTAATAACATAAAGAACAAATAAAAAGAATAAATAAACATCATTAGTTATTAGGGAGTTAAAAATTGAAACAGAAATATGATACCAGTCTCTGCTTTTAAGATTCACAACTATTAAATATATTGATGATATCCAGGATTTATTATGTGTGAGGAACCACACATTCTTATACATTGTGATGGCATTATAAGTAGCATGGTCTTTTTTTTTTTTTTTTGAGATAGAAATTTGACTGTCTATGAAAACCTATGTATGTAGTCAGCAGTTTTGGTCCATATCTAACTTGTAGGACGTTCATACTCATACAAAAATAAACATGTAAAAGGATGGTAATTAAAGCCAAGTTTTAAAACCCACTAAATGGAAATTCCACAAGTTTCTATCAATCAGGTGGTACTTAAATGAATAGTGATTTATGTATATTGTAAAATATTATTCAATCATTAGAAAGAATGAGCTATGACTTCATAAACTAACTTGGAAAGATACCAATATATAATTGCTAAATGAAAGTGTTAAGATGCAGAGCAGACCATATAATATGGTTTCCTTTATATTAAAAAGTATGCATTTGCGTATTTGTCCATACATTAGGGGAATGGCTTGAAAATATGTGTTGAATGAAGCATTTAAACTATTAAAATTGATTGCCTTTGGGAAACAGATGAGAAGGAGGGTGAATATGGGGGGAGGAGAGAGAAATAAAATGAGATTCACTCTTTATGTTTTTATTTGTTTGAAATTTTTATAAATGAGAATGTATTACTCAGGTAATTGTTAAATATAGGAAAAATTAGTCAAATTCTCCAGTTCTTGCCATTCTATTCCATCCTGCTTGTGACTTGTTAAATGACATGACCTACCCCACACCACCAAAACCTGGAGCATAAAAGCCTGGGGCAGATTACTTTTTCTCTGCCTGTTACAAACTACTCTTGCCTAGGGGCACCAGGTGGCTCAGTTAGGTAAGTGTCCAGCTTTGGCTCAGGTCATGATCTCATGGTTCGTGGGTTTGAACCCTGCATTGGGCTCTGTGCTGACAGCTCAGAGCCTGGAGCCTGCTTCAGATTCTGTGTCTCTCTCTGTCTCTGCTCTTTCCCTGCTCATGCTGTCTCTCTCTGTCTTTCAAAAATAAAGGTTAAAAAAATTAAAAACTAAACTATTTTTGCCTACCTGGATCCAACTTGGGTTTTATTGTCAGTTCCAGAAGTTTTGGTTCTCGCTCTTTATGAAGACTTTTTGTACTGGAATTTGGGACTCAGTTTCCTGCTCACTTCTAGGATTGAGATTGAGAGGGAGCAGTTCTTTCACTGTAGTATCTATGGTTATATTTTTTTATATAATGTAATGGAATAACAAACTGACTTGTCACTTTCTTGGAATCTTCTTACAAAGAGAGAAGCAGAGTCTCAGAGATCTTTACTGGCAAGTTCATATAGCCTTGTATGGTTTCTGTATTCTTGGAGACTGTTTTCTCATCTGTGAAATGAATTATTTATAATTAATGATGCACATTCTCTTTCTCATTTTATCACTTCATGGTATGTCATTGAAGAAAAAAATCTGCTTTAAATGGTAGACATACTCAGGGTGCCTGGGTGGCTCAGTCTATTGGGCGGCTGACTTTGGCTCAGGTCATGATCTCACAGCTCATGAGCTTGAGCCCTGCGTTGGGCTCTGTGCTGACAGCTTGGAGCCTGGAGCCTGCTTCAGATTCTGTGTCTCCCTCTCTCTCTCTGCCCCTCCCCTGCTCATGCTCTGTCTCTCAAAAATAAATAAACATTAAAAAATGTTTTAAATGGTAGACATACTCTAGATATAGGTAGGTATGCTTTGGTTAATTTTTGCTATGTGTTATTAATCACATACCAGTCATAGTCACAGTTTGTGCTGGATTACAGCAACACAAGGCCCCAACAAAGTCAGCCTCTGAGGTCTCCAGACAGAACTTAGTATTTTCTCAGTAAAGAATGAAAACACACACACACAAACAACACTGTTTAATAAACCAAACCAAAATGTAAAAGTATTAAAATAAATTTTAGAAATTAGAATACATTTCTTATGGTTTTTAGAGAGCAAATCAGTAATAATATTTTCAAATGATAACCTATGCATTAGTAGAATGAACACTTTAAGTATTAAGGGTTGTATTTATGTTTATGACGAACTGAATGTATGAGAAAGAAGAAAGGGATATACCAAAAAAAGAAAAGATACAAGCTAGTTAGTGAATACCATAGCCTACAGGCCTCTAAAGATGTGTTTTTTCCCCCACTAACATTATTGGTATCTCCCTTGAAGTACAGGAATTATACTAGATCACAAGATTTTCCAGGGCAGAGACCTAAATTTACCTAAATTTCACGTTCCATCTCCTATCACTGCACTTGACAACGACAAACCAACTTTGGTTAAATTGGAAATCATTTAGCAGGTCAGGTCAACATAAGTATGCTTTGATTTCATCAATTAGGGGAAGAAGCCATAGAGACAGTATATTTTTTTTCTGTCAGGCTGATAAGCGTTTATATTATCTAGGCTTCTAATTTATTCATAACTTTAATCAAATTCCAGGTGTGTGTGTGTGGGACGGGGGGGGGGCACGTGTGTGCCAATTATGGAGGACTTAATACTTTTAAATTTATTTAGAAAAATAGGAAGAAAAAATACCTAGAGATTTTTAAAAATAAGGAGGAAGTACTTACACTGCCAGATTCTGAAGCCAATTATAAAGCTAAAATAATTGTAGTGCATTTGCACTAGCACCAAAATAGATGGAAAAATTTTAAAGAACATAATTGAAAGCCAAGAAAGAGACCTAATGCATAATAAGCATGTTCCATCAAATCAATGGCAAAAGATGAAATAGTTAGTTGATGGGTGCTGAAATATTTAGTGAGATATTTTAAAAGTTACCCAAAATAAGCTTCCAGAGAATTATGTTGTTAAGTATAAAACATTAATTTAAAGCAACTAGGTAAAACCTATATGATGCTGGGCTATCAAAGAGTTTTTTAAAATATGACATCAAAAAGAGAAACCATAACTGGAAGAGAAAAATTTGACTCCTAAAAGACTTAAAAGACTTCTCTAGAGCAAAAATCAATATAAACATTGAAAAGGCAGGTAGCAAACAGAAAAATGTATTTTTATCACAAGATAAATTATTATTCTTAATAAAAATAAGTGTTATTTCTCATCAGTTATAAAAAACAGATATACAACTACTCAGTAGGTATTGGGCAAAAGACATGAGCAGTAAAATCATAAATGAAATAAAAGTGGCACAGAAACATTAAAGATTTTTTTTTACTATTGATAAAGATGAAAAAACTTACATGGAAAATGCTTTAATTTTCACATCATTTAAGAAGTATCAACATATTTATAGAAATGCTTTAATATAAAAGATTAAAAGCTGAAAAATTGTGGCAGTTTGCCAAAGTAAGTAACAACAACAAAACAAATAGGAATATGAGACAAAATAAGAGATATGATTACTATGCACTTGTGTAATTTCCTAGGTATGTCACCAATATGACTATGGAATTCCCATTGTTCGGAGAAACAATTAAACATAACATGTTTAAAAGTCATATTATCCATAATATAAGGACAAAGCCATGGACAGCTATCCTATTACTGGAATTATGTATTATATGTATTGGTCCTTAAAAGTAAATTCCCTAAGTGAAACAAGTAAATCCTAGAAGCTTTCTGAGTGCATCTATTACATTTTCTAGTAAGATATTCATAAACTAAGGTATTGATTTCTTGTTTTTTTATGATGAGGTATATCTCCAACTTATATTTGCCTGCATTTCTGAAAACAATACTATGTATATGCTTCATGCTCAAATTATTTTTGATGGTGATTAGCTTAATGCTCAAAACTTGTTACTGTCCTTCTATTTGCAAAATTAGTTTCTATATGTTGATTGCACTAGCTGTGACATCATTAACACTGTACTAATGAATCTTTTAATTGATGTTTTAATGTTTATGATACTTCTACATTTGGACAAAGATCACAAATTGCTTTCTGAAAAAAGTGCAAGAAAGGTAAATGTGTAGTTCTCACAACTGTGAAATGATGGTTAACCTTAGCAATTTGATATAGACTTCCACCATTCTAATCACAGGTGATGCTAGTCTTCCCATCCGTCTCCTCATGAGGATCTGTAGAAGTGTAGCACCTTTAGTTGTGTTCAAATCTTTCCAGCAGCCTCCTCGTTTTAGAGAGTGGATCATTTTTGACGTTTAGCTCATAGAATAGAGAATAGGGCTGTCAGGGACTCTGGTGAATCTTTAACTTAGGATATCTCTTCCACGTCCATGTGTTAGGAGCACTGGCAATTATTTGATTCATGAAATCACTGTTAGAAAGCATTTAGGGCCTTGAATGACCAGGCTGGTTGCCTACATTTGTTTAGCTTATGAGATTTAGTCACTTTTATATCATTTTTGTACCTTTATTACTTTACTTTATAGTTCAAAGCAGCCATGGTGTTCATAAGAACCCTCAGTTTGATCCAAAACTTGAGTGGGTTTCTAGAGCATAAATAGAAGAGTAACCAGCATCAGCAACATTCAAAATTATACTAAAATATAAGCAAGACAGAGTCTAGTTTCTCTAAACTTCAACCTTTAAAGTGCTTACTTTTTTGATATCTAGCCATTCTCTCAAGTACCCAAACCCTCTTTTGGAAATGAATTACTCCATTGCTTTCCTACAGATGACTCCAAGAAGAGTTCTGAATATTTCCTGTTAATTCCATAAAGAACAGGACATCTGTGGCTATATGCTGGTAAACTGATTACCTGAATGAAAGAAAAAAAATCCTGATTTGTAGTGTGTACTGATTTCTGTCATGTAAATATTTCCCCCATGGCCAACTTCAGTTACCAAGTTTATCAACCAGTTCACAAATTCCTGGGTATTTAACATTTGACTGTGAATAAGAACTCATTGGCTTGCACACACCACTGTGTGTGTGCACATGCATGTAAATGACAGTCCCTTTGGAGGTAGTATTGAATATGTTTAGGATTCTGAGAGCTAAAAAGAAAAGATAAAGGCAGACTTAGAATCATCTAGGGATTTGTTGCAAATTTACTTGCAGATTGTTAAAATTCATCCCTACTAATCACCTATGTCTTTTAAGAAATATTTGAAAGCTTTCCCATGAGGCCTTAGCTTTTAAAATTTCATTTGCATTCTTTTGGCCTCTGTAAAACCTATCCATTTAAATATATCACTGGCTGCTGCTCCTCCTTGTATTGGCAGGCAGTTTCTTTTAGTCTAAGAGCATCTGTAGATAGCATTGTCTTGTGCAGGATCAGGTTGAATGGTGGGTGACTTGAGGTGAGTATTTTTCACAGCTCCAGCTATAAAAAGAGCTGGGAGAAGAGAGTATAGAACTATTATTTTCCTTGCTTCTTGAGGGTTGTTCTGTACTTGGGTAACAGAGGGTAGTGTAATGGATGGGAAGTTAAGTCATCAACTATTACTAAATACCCATGAACTTAGGGATGCTGCTGAGGTGCAGGGGTTATAAAGATAGGTACAAAGATGTTGCTTTTGCACATTAAAAAAATGATAATATTAGTATTTCTTCAAGACAGAAGCATGTGTCTTTGGGTGTTAACTGGTGGTTGAGGTTTACACCATTAGGACTTAATGTTGGGATTTGGTAGAAATAAGATTAGAGCAAATGTTGACTGGTGTTCATTCTTCACCTCCATGGGCCAAATAGAGGAATTTTAAAATTATATATCAGAATGGTGTGAGGGGCTAGAAACAGAATAGACATTTGTCAACACTTATTTATTGGAACCTGCCACTTTTCAGTAATAGCCAATAATAATGGCTAACCATGGGTAGTTATTATGTTAGGCTTTTTTCTATACACTCTGTTACTTCATGTAACTCCCATAACAATTCCATGAAAGATGTATATTAGTACTGATTTATAATTAGGAAAATTAGGGCTTACACAAGTTGAGGATTGGATTCACTTTAAAATTATTTTCATGTTTTCAAACATATCTGTTAATTTATAAATTTTTGTGTGATTAATTTGCATCTCATGGGAATAAAGTGATAAATTAACAGTATGTAACAGATACGTGTATTAAGTTTGGAATGACATAGTTTAAACTGCTTGCCAAATTTGGGATGTGAAGGGTTCTCTCAGTGGCAGTTTAGTTAGGGCATTGCTTAATCACCAAGCCAATAGCATGTGACATTATTCTCATCATAATACAGTGATTTCTTGGCCAGCAGCCATATCCTTTCCGGTTACTATGTGTGCCCTCAAGTATTCTGGGATTATGTCTTATGGACTCTTATGTCCCTAGTTCAAGTGAAATCATGACTGAAAAATGCAATGTGAACTAGGAGTTCTATAGATAAAGAAATTACAAAGTCTGACATCAATGGAGTAAGAGTCCAGCCTTTCTTAGGTGCATTTAAAACATGAATTGATAAACATTATTGGCTTCGTGCTTCACCTTGGTACGCAGCACTTTGTGTGCAAGAATTCCTAACAATTTCATGCCTTATGTCTATTACAGATCTATTAGACATTTTCAGGAACTGTGTTTTTGTTCATGAATAACATTTTTAATGTTAATATACTTATATATGCTATTTACAGTTCATTTTGATGTGATATGGAAAAATATGGGGCACAACTGGCCTTTCTTTTTTAACCTACTGGAGTATATTTCCTTTTTTTTCTTATGCAAAATTTCAGTTTGATTTAAGTGTTTTTGAATCACTTGCCACTTTCCAGGAACTTACCCAACATGTAAATTGAAAGATGTTAATATATATGTCATTGAGTTGTTTTTTAAAACCCACACGCCCGAAAAAGAAAAATCAAACATAATAAATAGGAGAGATTACTACTGAGATTCTGGAGAATCCAGTAAAAATATAATTAGTTAATATTTTCTTTTAGAAAGAGGTATTCCAGGTTTGTTTGTTTTAAAGAAAAGTGACCTTTTCTCAGATTATTCATTCTCATAAGAATTTATCACAGTTTTGACCCTATCGAAAGAACATTAAACAACATAATATTTTCATCTTCAGCTTTATAACAAGGTGGCCAACAAACTTTATATACAGGTGTTCTCCATATGACTTTTGTTGTTGTTGTTTGTATTTTATCTGAATAGAACATACCATTTGTAGTAAAAAAAAAATACTGGAATACATAGTTTCTAGATTATAAGGCCCAGGAAGGCACAGCTTGTGTCTGGCTTGTTTCCTCAGTACCTAGGATAGTGCTTGTACTTGACACATGGTAGGAATTTTATACATAATTTCTGTCTGGAGTTAAGAATCCATATGTAAAGTGGGTCCACATAAGTAATTTTAGCTCCAGTATAGTAGAAATATCATTACGAAAAGAATCAAATTTCCTGAGCTCAAATTCTGACTCTTTGTATACTTTTTAGTTGTACAACTTTGACCAATTTTTATTAACTTTCTCAACTTTAGTTTCATCATTTGAAAAATGGGGATAAAAATGCAAACATCAGATTCATTGGGAAGATGAGAAAAGGTAGTGTTTGAAGAACATTTTAAGCTGTTTTGTATTGTCTCATTTAAGATGCTAGTAATAAAAAGAAGAGTACATGTCCAGTTGCTCTCCTTATGCTTCATCTGGGTAACAAAAATTGTTAGGTGTTCATCCTTACCCTGTCTCACTTTTCTAGGAGCACAACTAGACTACATTTCCCACTTTCCTTCCTTTGCAGTGAGGTGGAGCCGTATTACTGAGTTTCAGCCAATGGGATGTGGGTGAAGTTAATGTATGCCAATTCCAAGCATGTCCCATAAAAACATCTGACACAATTTTCCACATTTTCTTTTATTTGAATACGGAAGAAGACTCTGAAGGTCTAGAAGGTGAAGGCAAAAACAGAAAGAGCTTGGGTCCCTAAGTCATCACTTGATGGAAAGCCATCTAGAGGAGGATACTTGAAAAGGAATAGTCACATTGGATAGTTGCATGAACTAGACTTCTATCGTGTTGGGCAAGATAGAATTTAAGGATTACTTTTACATAGGTGATCCTATCTAACTTAAAAAATATAGCAGAAGGTCACTGTAGGTCTTGATCAGATAGTATCATGTAGTAAGTCATATCTGGACGAACAGTTATTCAGTAGTACACAGCAGGCATTGGAAGGGTGTCAGAGCAGATACTATTAAAGGAGAATCTCATGAGGATTAAATGTCAAATGCCTCAATATGTACAGGTAGAAAGGTACAGAAAGAGGTATACTCTGTAGATGGTATGAGATAAGAGTTGAACTGTATACTAGCCTGACTAGGCGGGTGCCTGGGAGAATTAACAACAGAAACTACAATTCAAAAAAACAGACAAGCAACCAACAACCAACAACAACTTGGTTTTATAGGGTGGTTGCTTTTGCCCAGCTAGCGGAGCTGGCTTGGGCTACGAGCTGAGAAACAGTGCCCCCAGGAGAGACCAATAGCCCTTCCTCACATTTTAATATTTTATCTGGTTTTTATCTATAACCATAAGGAATCAATGGACAAGATAAGGAATCAATAGACCTACCCTCATCCTGGGCTTCCCAACATGTGAGGTGGGCACCAGCATGCTTTCACATGCTGTGGCTATTTTTCTATATGGACATATTTTTCTTCTTATTTTCTTGACATTGTAATTTATTTCATTGGTTTTGATAGAAATTTAAGCAAACTCCTACTTACACAAACTGAAGCTTTAGTTGATAATAGAAGAGAGTTCTGGGCAAAATATTTATACATCAGCATAAGAAGATGCAATAAATCAATGTTTGTCTTTTTTATTGATGCTACTGTGCACTATGTCTGAAGATAAAAGTCTAAGGTAATTTTCTTGATCATTAGAAAATCATTCAATTCATATTGGGAGATGCAGGCATGCAAACATATAATTTAAATGCAGCATAAAAATGATAAAGAATTTGAAAGTTCCAAAAGTTCTGTGAGATGGTGACCATTGAATTCTGGTTGGGAAGTTGAGGAAAACTTCATAGAGGAAAATACATGAAAATAACACAATGATGGTGATGACAATGGTTATGCAGGTTTCTAAATGTGAGCTGATAACACACCTATGAAATAGATGCTGCTATTATCTGAAACCGATTCAGAGATGAGGAAGAGTTGGGTAACAACCACAAAACTAATAGAAAGTGAAATTGCGGTTTAGGCTCACATGTGTCCCATTCCATGTATTAGTCTAATTCCAAAAGTAAGCCACATATTTGAAAAATGGGTAACAATATCAGTACATAGGAGCGAATGAATATTCTGAATTGTGAACCCAGAGATTTAAAGGAGACAGAGCTCGTACTGTGAAGGTTAGGCAAAGCTGGGGGGACAGCGAAACACTGTGACGCTCTTCTTTTATTCAGTCAGAACCCTATGTAATGTGAGCTTTTCACAATTCATATGGCCAACATAAAGTTCTTACTGAATGTTCTCACCTGGCTTACAAGGGAAAATGAGGCTTTTATATAAATATATATTGTCTGCCATGTTTGGCCAAATATTTCCACTAGCTTGTGTGAAAACAAAACCCATCTCTATTAAGAACAAGTTATAGTCTCTGTGCCATGATTTCTGTAACCTTATTTCCTATTCACTAATGCAAGGCTTTTTCTCATGAAAGATCAGCTCATTACTGAGTCATCTCCAGTCTAAGGTGCTATATGTGCACACTCAGTGGAACGGATCAATTTATTTCAGGAGCAAGGATGTGGAAACCAAAGGTCACAGGCAGTTGGCTTCATTTATTTTCTGGACTTAAAATCTATTAATTACATATCCTATATTCAAGCAACTGCAGGGAAAAATGCTTTATACCTTTAAGATTTTTAAAATGTGTTTTAGTAGATTACCTCAATGTCTGTTGAGGGAACAACATGTGTTTTAGAGTTGTAATTATGTATAATTGTGTCAATTTCCATGTTTTATGCAGTATTGAGCCCTAAATATCTAATACAAGTGTAATATGAAAATTTAATTAATCATTTTATACTGCCACAAGACAGCACTTAGCCTGCTTTTTGCAATGACAATATAGACCTTTATTAGGGACTTTAACAGGGGTCTCAAGCTACAGCCTGCAGGCCTAATCGGGTCCACTGTCTGATTT
Source organism: Prionailurus bengalensis (assembly GCF_016509475.1). Taxonomy (NCBI): domain Eukaryota; kingdom Metazoa; phylum Chordata; class Mammalia; order Carnivora; family Felidae; genus Prionailurus; species Prionailurus bengalensis. Next base: position 138,977,439 of record NC_057345.1, on the reverse strand, counting down.
TTATAAAGTTTCCAAAGTGTCATTGGAACTCAGCCATGCACATTCCATCACGTGTTTTCTATGGCCACTTTCACTCTATAATGGCAGATTTGAGTAGACCATATGGTCCACAAAGCCTAAAATATTTACTATCTGGTCCTTTACAGCAAGTTTGCCAAGCTCTGGCGTGGTTCAGGAAATGTTATATTTTAATCTTCTTTGCCTATTCCCAAACCCAGGAAGAACTTGAAGTTTTTATAAGTAGAATTGATAAAACTCTAACAGTTGGTGCAAAATAGTGAGAAGAGCCTGGTGTCTGAAGACAAAAAGTCTTGGCTTAAGTCTTGATTTAACTGTTTATTACCTGCACTACCCTAGGCAAGTTACTCATCTTTTTTAAACCTCAGCTCTCTTATTGCTGATACATATATAATCTCTGTCTCATATGTATGTATTGAAAATAACATATTTAAAGGCAATACTGCTGCAACTGTGAAAATAGCTTATTTTAGAGTAACCTTGGTTCACATTAGTAGTTTTCTTTTTCTTTTTCTTTTTTTTTGATGTTTTTGTTTTATTTAAATTCAACTTAGTTAGCATAGATTGTAGTATTGGTTTCAGGATAGAATTTAGTGATTCATCACTTACATATAACACCCAGTGCTCATCTCAGCAAGTGCCCTCCTTAATGCACATCACCCATTTAGCCCATCCCCCCACCTGCTCCCTCCAGCCACTTTCAGTTTGTTCTCTTATGGTTTGCTTCCCTCTCTGTTTTAATCTTATTTTTCCTTCCCTTCCCCTATGTTCATCTGTTTTGCACATTAGTAGTTTTCAGTCATGGTTTAGTGACATCCTAAGAACTCTCCAGTCATCTCAAGACTAGATGTGTAGTTTTCTCTATGGAGTAATTGCAATTAAATTTGATAGCATTCTGTGTTACCATGGAAGGGGTATAAGGAAGTATTTCCAAGTCAAATTAAGAACTCATGGAAAACACTTAAAATATTTGGAAGTCATTAGGTTAAATCCTGGTCATGTAAATGTAAGTTGGACCTTGATCTTAAGAAGTTAAAAATCGGCAGGCAGAACATAAATTTTATATTTGGACATAGATAAATGAGTAACACGTGAGGAATTGAACCACTGTTACAAGGAAGTTACTAACAATTCTCAGAGTGGGATGAACTCAGAATATAACACAAATCAGATATACTTTGGAGAATCAAAGATTTTATAGATAGGGAGAAATTTGGGATGGACTAAGAAGAGAAGGGAAAGTAGAACATTCCATGGAAGTGGGCTATTAGGAACAAATGCAGAGAAGTAGAAAAGCATGGCAGTATTCTGAAAACAGTGTGTTGTGACTGGAACAGATGTATACAAATAATATAGTGAAAGATAATACTGGAATAGAACATTGGACCAATGTACTCGGGAACCACAAAGCTAAAAAAGACTGTAATAGCCCAGGTGAGTAATAAGGGCTTAAAGTTTGTGAAGATGTTAGAAATGAAAAAAGAAGGGACAAATTTAATAATTAGTGTAACATTTTTGGATGTTTACAGACACTCATGTATATCTTGTCTTCACAACCTATCTTTGGTAGGTATTATCTCCAAGGAACAGATGAGGAGAGGGAAGCTTAGAGAGGTTGAAGACAAGTAGTGAGGGGGAAGTACTGAGATTCAAATGCATACATGTGAGTTCTGAGTCCGTAATTCCCACATTACATCACATTGCTGCTTGGATGAAGAAATCGGGGGAGAGGGGTGGGATTTAGAGGTAATTCTGTGGTTTCTGACCTGAGTGGGAACTTAGACTTATAAAGAAGAACTGTCTTAGGAGGGGAAGAGGATAACTTTGATATAGATCCTGGGACACATGAAAGGGTGATGAGTGAACCAACAGGTGTATTTAGAAGAGAGATGGAGATATAGTTCAGGGGCTCAGATGACCTAAGGTGAAGCCTTTCTACTGATTTGCAAGTCTAGTAACCTTGTCTTTGTGCTTCTCCCATGGCCTTCTGGACTGTTTTAACTAACTTGATCCTCCTATTACTTATTGGAAAGTCACAGAATTTTAAGTAGAAGGAAGAGAAATAGGAAGACAGAGTGTCAATATGCACGTTCTAGATGCATGTGCTTCTCTCTTCATCTACCCTTTGGAATTGGGAGTACATGTCCTGGAGTTTATGTCAACCTGTCTTTACTTTTCTTGGGCAGCTTTGGATATGGGATTGATGGGCAAGAAATAAGTACAGAGTTCTCTTTTCTTGATTCTGTCAGAGATGTGTTTTCTTTCTGGTTTTTAGACATGCTAGAAGGACCTAGAGATACCTGTGGAAATACTTGGGAGGAGAATTTAAATTGTGAAAATATATGGCAAATACAGAAAAACTTCCTTTAAAAATAAAAATGCCCATAAAGTGGAAAGTTTCCTGACTTACTATACAGCTTAAGTGTGGACAACTAATAGCCTGGGAGTCTCAATATTTCACTAAGCAAATCTTATTGGACAAAGTGCTTATTCTATGGAATGGAACATGATCAGACTAAGAACTGATAAATCTGGGTGTCAGACTTGGCTGTGAAGTAAACTAGATGAATGATTATTCTTAAGTTCATTATCTGTAAAATAAGGATGATGTGGCCAAATTCCCTGAGTTGCTAAAAAAGGAAATGTTACAATAAAAATTGAAGTACACTGTGAAGAAGGTCTACAAAGAGAGAGCTCTTCTTTCCTTTGTTTCTGCATTCCTTTACTATACTACTCCCTTTGGTTTCTTTCTCCCTTCTTTTGTCTCTCATACCTATGCCATCTCTTCCAATCCTGAGCCAAGGGTGAACTTAGCAAAACGTATCTTTTCATGATCACTGCATCTCAACTGCCTGAAAGGGTCAAAAATGATATAACAACAACTTACTTTTGAACCTGTGTATTTCTTTAAATAAAAGGCAAAACCCTAATATAATCCTACAGCATTGACATAGGAGAAAATTACTGTAATTATGCAAATTAAAATAAGTCAACAAGTTTCAGAACACAATGCACGATAAGTAATGTTTTTAAAAATAACAGTCACTGAGCCTGGTCATTTGCACTTAATAATAGGCTCAGGAGGGAGCCTAGTGTCTGAGGAGAAACAGCTGTGGTAATAGATGTATTATGGCTTTGATAGGTTCTCTCTAGTAGTTTTATTTCTGTATTTGCTTTATATTATAGAATGCTCCTAGAGTGCCCTGCTATTGAAATTCCCATCATACCCAGGGCTTTAATTATGTGATTGGATTTGACAGAACTTGAATTGAGGAGGCCCACCACTATGTCAGTTTATGCCAGGATGATATTATCAGGGCACTGGCAAGTACATGCTTAGACCTTAATTTATGTCTTCAGCGATTTCACTGTGAAACATAAGGAACACATGCCTCATGCGACTTTAAAAGACACTGAATTTGGCTTATCATGGTTATATGGTCTTCATACAGTCCAAAAGACAGGATGGTACAAAGTGGGTGTTTCAGCATCATGAGTAATGGAAAGCATATGAGTTTTGAAACTGTAATTCCCAGGTTTAAATCTCAGATCTGCCACTCACTACTGGATCATCTTGGGTAAATGACTTAATTTTTCAGAGCCTCACATATCTCTTTTTAAAAATGTCACTACAGTTACCCTAGGACTAATTTAAAAGTTTAATGTTATAATGTAAATAAACTCTGAGCCTAGCAGGTATGTGGTAGGCCATGAATAAATATTATTTCCTTTCCCCACCCCTCATTTGAAATTAGTTACTGCTTGTAGAAACATTTTTCCATTTCTTTCCATCTGCGTATCTTTGAGATATAGGTGCTATCTCTTGGTTTTAGGACAGATTTGGCCATGAGGGCCAAAGGTTGGCAGGGGTTGTGACCACTTTAGCTCACTTTGGGAAAAAATAAAACAATACCAATTGCAGCAGTTTGGCCTTGTGGCTTTCCTCTCACAGCTCAGTCCATCTCACATGGACCTTATCAAATAACGTGTCAACGCTTTATCCCAGCGGAGCTGGAAGCAGCTGCACCATGCTCGTAGAATGTCAAATACTGATCACATACACTGATTTGTGGTTTTCCTCTCTGTATGAAGCATCTGGATGCAGACCAGCTCCTGCTTCCTGGGTAACAGGAAACACACCCATTTCATAATGAATAACAGAAACTTCTTTAGTCCAAACCAAACCCAAGTCCAGAGTTTGGACACACAGAATTGTTTGATTTAGCATATGCTGCTCATAGCACCAGCATATAAGGATCAAAAGTTTAATTTCTATATATTTATTACTTTTTTTTGCTGTGCACCAAGACTTTGTCATGGGTTTCATAATCGATAAAGCAACAAATATATAACAAATGTTAACATAGTGGATCAATTAAAATGTTCCTCTAGTAAAGAGAGAAATAAGAAGGTAGAGACTAGTTCAGGCCTAGTGGGGCTACACACCCTTTACAAAGCAGGCAGACAAATGCTGTTCCATATCAGCCCCTGGGAAGAGTGGCCAGCTTTGGTAGACATGATACTTCTAATATTTGCTCATCTGGATAGAGGTGCAATAATCCTACAGATTAGAGTCAGTCTTGAGAAAGACAGGTAGTAAGAAAGCTTAATCCTGTCACCATATTATCCTTACATTGTGCTTTCTTTCCCTTTTCTTGGGTACTTGTAGCTTGAATCTAGTCTTGGGATTCTCTCTTTATCAAAACTCAAGACTCCTATTCCTTTTCTCTCTCCCCTTGCAAAAGTCTGATATTCATCATCATCAATGTTAATGACTGCTAATCTTCTAGAGGCAACTGAATGTTAACGGAGGCAATGCCCTGAATATCTTTCTTATGGTGGGATCTTAAGACACAGGTATGTGTGACTAAAACACTTTGTGGCAGGCATCTCTTTTCTACACTATTCAAATCACATCAGCTGAGATAATAAGATGCTGCAATAACATGGGAGTAGGAGTTACAAACCTCCTTTACAAACTTGCATTTAAGTTGCATTCTTTTAAACTATGATGAATGTTCAGATTAAAAGCTCATCAAAAAAGATCCCCAAATGCATGATGCATTAGTTTATAGCAGAACAATACTCCTACTGGAAATGACAGAAAAGTTGGACAAAATATAAAATGATTTGTTTGAAGAATTTGGAGAGCTGCTGAGACAACGGAGGAGCCAGGGTACTAGAATAGAAGGTAATTACTGAGAGATGAGCTGATATTTTGTGAGCTGCCCTCCTCCTAGGAACATTTACCAATTCTTGGCCTATGGAGGCAGGTTAAGAATCCTGCAGAGGGCTGCAGCAATGAGTCAGAGAACCCAGCAGAACTTCTGATAATGTAACAGTGTGGAAGTGATAAAAATTGAAGTACAGGGTAATGAGGTGGCCAGGACTTGAGGGACTGGGATGGTTGAGAGAGGGGAGGTACAGATAAATAAAGCCAATCTTTTCAGATTATCCTTTGAATTTTTTTGTGAAATTCTTGAGCTGGGAGAGCCAAGTATTTAAAAGACAAACTAGAAAGTCTCTGGAAAGCAGTGTGGGGTTTTGGCAACCTCTTGGCTCTAAAGAGGCCAAAAACTGGAGTCATGACCTGTCAAGCAAGAAGAGTTCACCAGTCTCTCAGTAGGGACCTCTGGAAGGTATACAGTGGGAATGGTGAACCAGAGTTACATAAATCAAGCTACAGAATCTGTAATCCAGCATTAACTTAGCTCCCTGCTTAGATTCTAGTCATCTACACCCAATTCCTAATTGGCATCACCAAATGCATACAATTTTTCTGTGTGAAGAAGTGTCACCAGTTGCTTTTTATTTTATTTATTTTTTTTACATTTATTCATTTTTGAAAGGCAGAGAGAGAGACAGAGTGTGAATGGGGGAGGGGAAGAGAGAGAGGGAGACACAGAAACAGAAGCAGGCTCCAGGCTCTGAGCTATCAGCACAGAGCCCAACACGGGGCTTGAACTCACGGACTGTGAGATCATGACCTGAACTGGAGTCTGCCACTTCGACTGAGCCACCCACGTGCCCCTTAAATTTTTTTTAGTTGCTTTTTATTTTTAATAAAACAAGAGTTTGAGTTAAATGGTAAGAGAGATTATTTTAGGCATACAGATGAACCTCTAGATTTACATCATATTAAAGCTTAACCTATATCCTTCATAAGCTTTTTTTTTTTCCTCCCAATTCAGCCAATCATTCAGAAAGTAGTGACTGTCACCACTCTGTTCCAGGTATTATTCATGTACAGGGGGTGGTATAGCAGACCTCTGAGAAGACAAACCAATTCCCTGTCCTTGAAGAGTTCACAGTCTGTTGGGGAAGTAGAGTATACATTACACATCGAGTATAACCAAGAATACTATGCACATTTCTAACACTTTCCTAACATCCTAGAGAGTACAGCATTAATACAAGTTCCGAAGATAGGGAGTTGTAGGGGACATAGCTTCATGGGCTTATTAATGTTGGATGATGATGATGTACTAGTTTGAAGGCAATAGGATAAACCTGTTCATCTTTGAGTCTCCCTACTGGAGTTTTAGATTTGAATGTAAATTATTTCTTGGTCTACACCTAAGTTAAAATGTTCTCTCTTCCTCAACCCCATTTTCAGTGCAATGTGAAACATTGTATTAAATATGGAGTCTAGAGACCACAAAGAATAACACCATCCTGTTTGTGGTGTTTCTCCTTCCATGCTATGGGTTCTAACAATACATCCTTTTTCACCATGTGTAGGGATAACTGAATAAATTGGTGAGGTCTCACAAGGAGAGGGCTTTATAATGTTTTGAAAATGACAGGAAGTTAGTAAAGAGTAGGAGCTTCTGTCTTTTATAGCTGATTTGTTTAAGGACTGTAGCACACTCTGGCCTGTTCTGCATACAGTTTATGGCATCAGAATGAACAGACAATTGTCAAGTATGGGTTTTATTTTTTTTTTTTTTAATTTTTTTTTTTCAACGTTTATTTATTTTTGGGACAGAGAGAGACAGAGCATGAACGGGGGAGGGGCAGAGAGAGAGGGAGACACAGAATCGGAATCAGGCTCCAGGCTCTGAGCCATCAGCCCAGAGCCTGACGCGGGGCTCGAACTCACGGACCGCGAGATTGTGACCTGGCTGAAGTCGGACGCTTAACCGACTGCGCCACCCAGGTGCCCCCAAGTATGGGTTTTAAAGTAGATTAGGTTAAAAGGAGCCAGGGATTTGCAACAAAGGAAAAGTGTTGTAAAAGGTGTCTGTTTGATTACGTCAAACTGAAAACCTACTACTTGAAAGATATGGTTTAAATAGAGTAGTGGTACCTATGGGCATCAGATAGGCATGAGATCTGGGTGGAATTGTGTAGCTTATGTAGACAGGAAGACTGCCAAGATCTTGAATTTTTAACACCTATGTGATTATAATTTTTTAAATAAAATTAAAACTTAAATTTAATTCAAGTATTTAATGTACAATGTGTAAACAGCTTTAGGCAAGACCCTAACTGTGAAATTTTCTTGGGAAGTTTGGAACCTAATGCATTAACCTGCACTAAAATAATCTGATTCCCATGTTTCTTGGGAAGCAGTTCAGTTTGTGGCAGAATGTTTATATCTGTAAGTCATTTAAAAGTATAGTTATGTTGCTTATAAATGACAACATTTAAGGATCAGACAAGTGTTTTTACATTAGCATGGGTGTCAGGATGTTGTAATAAGAGCTAGGAATTGTGTGGCATATAATAACACTAAATCCAGGCCTTGAGGTAGACTGTTTGTTCTCAACTCTTTTAATTTAGTCCCTTCACATTATGTAAATGATATAAGCAAGTGTTAATGATATTTTTAATAGAATTCATTCAGAAGCATTATAAGCCAAATGGGATACTTTAGGAATGAGTCACAGCAATTTAATAGGCTCAGGTACTGGTCATTTATTTTCCAGGACTGTGCTGTCCATTCCAATAGCAATGGCATCAGAATCACAATCTAAAAGCCCTTTTTAAAAATTATCTTCTCCCTTCTAGTGTGTGTGTGTGTGTGTGTGTGTGTGTGTGTGTGTGTGTGTGAAGAGTAATACCTGTGACCTTTTTCCTGAAGATTATCAGTCCTGTCAGTTTCAATCCCAGAGGTTTGTAAGAAGAGCTTTGGCTACATCTTTATCCTGTGTTTAGGATGGTGTCTGGCATGTGGCTGGTATTCAGGTATTTTTCTCTTTTGTTGACTGAAAGAAAAAAAATGAAAGACTAACTGAATGCCAAGGATTTAGTCAAAGTAGCTAGAGCAAAACAGGCCTAAAAACCGTCTTCTGATAGCAGGTCAGAAGGACAAAGATGAAAACTCCCAACACCTGTAAAATGGATTAGAGAACTTTTAAGTTGGAAAGTAGATTTTTTTTTACATTCTCCCTGCCAAGGGACAATAAATGGTTTATATAAAGGATGGGACTGAACCTAGAATTTGGGAGAATTTAGACACCTCACTCAGGTTTAGTACAAGAAGAGTAAGAGAGAAAGAACTACCATCACACAAGATTGTGATTTGGTTTACAAGGACTTCCTAAATGAAAAGTCAACACTATACAGTGTTTTTCTGTTATTTTTTAAAGTTTTGAATCACTAGCAATATAGAAAAGTTTTAAGTACAGTATAAAGAGCTGTAATTTTCCTGTACCATTCAGGAGAGTTGCTGATCTCATGTCCCATCAGCTCTGAATCCTTATGTGTATATTTCCCACCGTGAGGACATTTTTCTACAATAACCCCAATAAAATGATCAAAATCAGAAAATTAACATTGATATATGACTACCATATAATCTTTAGAACCCATTCAAGTTTTAGGGGTGCCTGGGTGTGTAGCTCAGTGGGTTAAGCCTCTAACACTTGATTTCAGCTCAGGTTATGATCTTGAGGTCTTGAGGTTTGTAGGATCGAGCCAGATTTCAGTCTCCAAGCTGAAGGCACAGAGCCTGCTTGGTGTTCTTTCTCTCTGCCCCAGTTCCAATTACACATGCTCACTCTCTCTCTATCTCAAAATAAATGAACTTAAAATTTAAAAAAAATTTCCCAGTAATATATTTTCTTTAGCAAAAAGATCTAATCCAGAATCACATCTTGCATTTAGGTGTCATGAATGTTTGGTCCCCTTTAACCTGAAGCAGTTACTTTGTCCTTCCTTGACTTTTATGACCTTGATAATTTTGAGGATTACAGGGTACTTATTTTGTGGAATGTGCCTCAGTTTGAGTTTGTCTGATTTTTCCTCATAAATGGATTCAAGTTATATATGTTGTATTATATCAGCCTTTCTTCAAACGATGTATTTTAACAAAGTTGAAATCCTATTTGTTGCTTTGATATTCTATGCTTTGGGTCTTGCTTGGTTTGCATTCTTCCAGAAATAGACCTTAAGGCAAATATATAATTACTAATACTTTGAGAGGTCATCTCAAGAAATACTGGCAGTGAAGTACATAGTAAAGGGAAGGAAGTTAATGAAAGGTGTGTTTCAAGAAAGTTACCACTGTAGGTACCAAGCACTTAATCCTGGTTGGGAATGTCTGGGAAATAGTATATAACATATCTCAGCATCACCCTAACCTAGCGGTGAAGAAGCTGGCCTATTTATCTACCTCACCCATCAATGGTTGAAAACTGCTTGGGGTACATTACCTCTCTGGTATTTTCAGTTTGCCCACCATGTAGACCAACCTCATTTCTGTGTCCAGAAAAATAGTCCTTAGGCAGAGTTGAGAGTATTACCCAGTAATCAGCTCTTAGCACGTGCAGGTGAGTGAAGAGGATGCGGACAGAACACTAACAGCATCTTTATCCCACTTCTCAGCCCTACTAACTTCAGATTTTGATCATTAATTTCCTTTTTTTTCAGTACTTTATGTGTCTTGCTCTTTTTCAATAACCACCACTTCTTCTCTACTGATTGATTCCTATCAGCACAAAAACTTCTGAATATTTCCCACCTAAAAAAGAAAAAGTTCCTACATTTCCTTCCAGTTCTGCCTTATTTCCTTCCACTGTTTCACACAGAAACTTTTTGGAAGAGTTATATGTAGTTGCATATGATTTCACTCTCCATTTTTTCCTAACAAAATCCAATAGGGTTTCTGTTGTCCTCACCACCCTGAAACTGCTCTTAAGAAACTCATCAATCATCTCTATGATGCCAACACCAAATGATCACTTCTCGACCCTCATCTCAATCAATTTGCAGCATAATTCAACAAATACGTGCCTCTTTCTTAAAGAATGTTTCCTTCTCTTGATTTCAGTAATACCATATTTTCCTACCTCATTGGCTACTCCTTCTCAGTCTCTAATAGGTCATTTTCTGGTGCCACCTTTGATTGTGTCAGAGTTTGATTCATCTGTATACTCTTTAACTTAAGTCATTCAATTCCCTTTACTACTTCACTGATCTCCAGACCAATATAGACATTGCCTACTTGGTATTTCTATTTGCATATTTAGTAGGCATCTCAATATGTATAAAACAAAACTCTTGTTTATTCACCAAAACCTCTTTATTCAGTAGTGCTTTCCATCTCAAAAACTTTCCACCATTTCCCTAGTTGCCAAAAAATCTCTGAAGCATTCTTGATTTCTTTCGCTAGGCTCTCACATCAATTTATCAGTTAAGTTCCCTTGTCTTCATCTCAAAAATAAATCATGAATACACAGGTTTCCCCGTATCCATCTCTGCCACCTTAGTATAATACAAGGTATTATCATATTTCCCAGTCTATTTCATTGACTTCCTAATTGACCTATAAATTCCTCCACTCCTGTACCTTTATAATCCATTCTATACACAGTAAAATGAATGATCTTTTAAAATAACATATTAAATCATGTCGCTTCCTTCTCAAAATCTTCTATTGGTTTCCCACACTTAAAAACAACAACAACAGCAATGTAATTTTGCCCCTTCCTACCACTCTGACTCATTTCCTACTACTTTCCTCTGCTTTCTGTGCACTAACCATACTTGCCTTCCTTTCTTAGTATTTCTTTAACAGGGAAATACCACACACTGGTTTTTTTTTTAAATCTGTGGGTGCGTCTTAGTTTGTTGTGATGTTTGGTGGCATTACTAACAGTGTGTGTGAGTCAGAGATTTAAGATGTCCTGCAATGTGCAGGACAGTCCTTGAAATGAAGCACAGTTCTGAATCCTACATGATTTTCAAATATTTTTTCCAGGCATTCATGTAGGTGAAAAAGATCAACTTAAAATTATTCTAGACCTAAAACCTAATTCCATTTTATGTATAAACACAGAGTTTTGTGTGTGTGTGCATGTGTGTGTGTGTGTGTGTGACTTTAATATATGCTGAATTTTCTAGGAATGCAGCTACATTGTAAATTGAAAAAAATTGTAAAATTTGTTTTGTTAGAGCTCTATCAGGAGTTGCTCACCATTTCAGAAAATCACATCACCAATGGCAACGCCATTTGTGGTATTTGAGTTGCCAATGCAACACACCTGTACCTGACTCCATTTGTAGTTGTCACATTCATACAGATTCTAAGTATAGACACAAACATCTGACTACTTCATATGGCTTCTTTTTATTATACCTGAGCATTTTCATTTATAAATACAAATCATTTTATTACAAATTACCTTTCTATTCTTTTTACTTCATAGTACAGTTAAGGCAGGTTACTAATACTTTTGAGGAGTATTTGTGTGAATAGTTTATATCATATATGAATTTAATTTCAGGGAAGTAATGGGGATTCTACAAACTTGGCAGAAAAAGGTAGCTCTGGACTTCAGAGGATTTGAAACACTGTTTTAATACTTTAAGTTGATACTATGCCAGGTGGCCAAAGTGCTAGTCCTATTTGCCACAGTCTTGAACATTAGAGAAATTCCTTTCATAGGGCTATAACAGGAGGGTAGGGCAATATGCCAGCTCCTGAGAAAATTCTAATATCGGTCTAAAATTAATCTGGTAGAGCTGTATATAAGGAAAAGACTATTAGCTGTTTACCAAACCCCTTTACTTTTCTTCATTAGATATATCACATTCCCAAACATTCTTTGTGACGAGGTGTGGAGGTAATTGAAAATTTTTATTTTAAGCATGTACTTTGTTCAGAGTTCTTTTTGTCTGTGTATAACCCTTACTTCTGGGCATCAGACCTTCTAAGGTATGATGTGCATTAACATTTTCTTCCTTCCTTCCCAATTATTTCCTGTGAAATGCTCTCATGGAAGAGATTTAGAAAGGTTGTAGGGTATAAGGGTGTTGTATCGAAGCAGTATTCTCATCACCCAAGAAAGTGCTATAAAGAGAGGTAGTAGCTCCATTTGTTTTATTGTTTTGTTTTTAACATTTATACTCTAAGTTAAAATAATGGTATGAAATTGAGGTATGATGTACGTTTCCCCTTTTACAGGTAGTCTTTTTAATAAGATAAACTTTGAATAGAGTTATTCAAATTCAGATTTATTTCCTTATAGTTGATTTGTATTTGTCTAAGATGTCAGCATTGAGTTGCTAGTTGATACTATCTTGAGACTTGAAGATTTTAGCCCTTTGGGAGGGAGTCTCTTCATACATATATTAGAGATTTTGAGAGTGGCTGCATTAGAAGCTAAAGGTTTAGAACACTTTAAATCAAGATCAACGATATTTATTTAACACACCAGATAATAGCCTATGTAGCTGCCATGGGCTGATGGTGATCCATGGAGAAATGCTAATGGACAGAAGATATAAGTCCTTTGTTGTAGCTAAAGAATATAATTTATGATACATAGACAAAAAAAGATGAAGAAGCATATTGCCCTTTGATCAGACAAGCTTCTGTGGACTTCAGGTTCCATAATCATGACCCAATGCCAGTGACACCACCTGAGTAGGGTAAGGAGACTATCAGGTATGGAGGGGAAGCTCACTTCACCATTCTCGTTAGGATTTTTCTTTCCTCCTTGTCCATTCCCCAGTGCTGAGGACACTTGGGGTACCTGCCTACTGACCAGATGCAAGTAACTTTTCAGCCTATTTGAAAAATCATATTGTAAGAGTAAAAAAAGCCAATTTCCAGGGTTAATTTGCCTAGAAAAACTATACCTCTAATAGCCCTACGGGTATAATTGCCCAGTTTATTCTTCCAAAGTTAAATACTACATTGTTTTTCAATGTTAGTTCTCAATTTTGAAGCTAAATTGCCATGATCATGTGTTGAGTCTTGGAGTTAAGACTAAATTTTCTGTTCTAAACACTAATGTACACTATAACTGTTTCCTTAGAAGAAGAGTTAGGACAATTCTCTGCCAGCTTTATTAATGGAGGGACTGTTGTTTAGACCTTCATGTCCCTTACTTTCAGAGAAGTATTACCTATCAGAAAATATCATTGACACTCTAGGTACCACAACATACTATGTTGTAAGATCTGATTTAATTTTATGCAGAACCTACTTACAGCAAAACATTCATTAGAAACAGCTCAGTCAACCAATGACACCTGTGGGTTGCTTATTATGAAGGAAAAATTGGGATGTTTAAAAACATGCTTCAGAGTAGGCTAGTCAGATTAGGAACATATTACTCATGGGTTGCTTAGGTCAAAGAAAATGTAGAACTAGATTACTAACAAACAATGCCTCAGAATAACGGGAGCTACACACTACATAAGATCCTGTTTTGAAAGCAGATTATATGTTAGGGCAAAATTCTATGCGTTTATTGAGGAGTAGATCAAATATCTTCTGTGAAATCTTGATCAGTATACTTTCGCAGAACTGGTCAATCCTTCCTCCAAAAGTAATTTGTTTATATTTTATATCACTGATAATGAATTATTATTATCATTGTTTATAGTAGTAGTAGTAGTCTAATAGTTATTTATCAGAGACTATGCCTTATTACCTTATGTATCTTCATGTCTTAGTTCAATGGCAGGCACATAGTAATTGTTCATCAAATATTTGATGAAATGAATTTCTGCATGTAGGCATACACTAATGAGTTCATGAATAAGACAGTTCCAGTAAAGACTGAAATATGGTTTCAAGGGAACCTGGGTGGCTCAGTTGGTTAAGCTTCTGACTCTTCACTTTGGCTCAGGTTCATGAGTTTGAGCCCCACTTTGGACTCTGCTCTGACAGCATTGAATGTGGTTTCTTCCACATCATATGTAGATCAATGAATCCTATTGAAATGGTAGGATTGTGACCTTTTTACAGCAATGCATTTTGATTTTATTGGTGGAAAGAATGTAGTCTAATGATATTTCACTAGTATCAAACTTTGTGGAAAAAAAGGACATGTACTAAAGATTGGATTCTAAAATACAAAAAAGTGCTAAAGGAAAAATTATGGAATAACTTATAAAATGTTAAATGATCATGAGAACAAACATTTGGATCTTATTTTAGACTTGGTTTTGAAAGCATAGTAAACTGAAGAAAGATAGTTGTTTTAGTGTGTGTTTGTTTGTTTTTTTCCCTTTCCTTGGGGGACTGCTGCTTTTTCTTGGCAGAGGTCAGTCACTGTGTGGGGAAACTAGACTCCAAGAATCAAGAGTGCAGGGCCAGAGTGTGTATTTGCTTGTCTTTGTATTCCCAATGCCTAACACAGATGTAAGAACATATTAGGTTCTTAATAATATTTGTTGAATAAGTGAATCAATAAATGAAATCTGACTGTGGTTTTCTTATTAGTGGATTTATAGGCAAAGACCCAGTTTCTACTGAAAGTTAGCTATAATAATTTTCATAGTTTCACTCACAACCTTGGCTGTCCGATCTTATTTTTTCCTCAAAGACTTATTATTTGGAAATGTGAATTCTCCTGGCACAGGTTTCTACTACAGATTTCTCTTGCCTTCAGCTGCCTGGTGTTGAAGTTTCAAAGTCATTTCAAGTGCTTCTCAAGCAGTTTGTCCACAGAACTACTGTAGCATTTTCACACACAATTTCATTTACGAAAAGTTCTTATCAAAAGCAATTTCCATTTCATGAAATTGTACATATGTGGTTTGCTTTTGCACACTTTCCCCCAATCAGGAGAATCTTACTTTGATTAGATGCACACCTGTTGGGGATAGTTTGAAAAAGAAGGAGTAAGGAGTTGGGAATTTAAAAAAGAGACAAAAGAGGTAGAGCAGGTGGCAGAGCAGGAGAGAGATTTTTAAAATGCAGCCTTGGTAGAAATTAAGGTGGCTGAGGTAAAGTTAGAACCACATCCCATTGGCTGGAAAGTGGAGAGGCGCATGTGTTCTAGCAGACCCAAAGTTCTGTTAGTGGGTAGGACGTGAAGACCTGAGAGGTGCCTATTCGGTATGCCTAGTTTCTTGAATAAAAGTTGTCTAGGGCTCCTTCAGTTAAGTTACATATTTGAGGTGGCCATGTGACCTAGGAGGCAAGGATCAACAAATTGTTCATCCACCCAGAAAAGCATGTAACATTACATAGAATATATATACAGGTATGTTGTTGAAAATGCTGGAAAGAGATTTTAGTATGTTGTCTTCATTGTTTGGCTTTCAAGAAGGAAAAAATCTGTTTAAAACAACTTCCATAGAGCTTCGTTCAACCTTGGTGGCCCAAACTTATTTTCCTTTAAAGGCTTATTTTTTTTGGAAATGTGGATTCTGCTGGCACAGGGAGTTTTGGAGCCTAGTCCTTTTATTGGAAAGGAAAAATATATGTTTGTATAGCAATGTAAAAATTGCATGAGCCACAGAGATGCAAAAATATTACTTTATCTTTCCATTACTAAACTTAATTTTAATCTTGAGCCCCCTTTTCAGTCTGAAGCAAAAAACTTCATTTAGTTCTTATAGTTTTAGTGGTTTCTCAGTGATTTCAAGTTTTTTTTTAATTTTTTATGCTTTATTAATTTTTTAGAGAGAGAGAGAGAGAGAGCATGCATGAGTGGGGGAGGAGCAGAGAGAGGGAGACACAGAATCCGAAGCAGACTCCAAGCTCTGAGCTGTTAGCACACAGCCTGACGTGGAGCTCCAACTCACGAACTGTGAGATCATGACCTGAGCCGAAGTTGGATGCTCAACCAACTCAGCCACCCAGGTGCCCCTCAGTGATTTCAAGTTTAAATCCAGTCAAATTTAAGATTTGCCCCCTCTGTTTCTCCCTGGGGTTGATGTTAATCATAAATATGTGCCAGGACACAGCATTTTTAGACAGAGGCCATTAATCTCTTCATACTGATTTGCCCTGAGCTGACTCCAATTCAGATGAACAATAATCCTGTCACAGGCATTGGTTGTCTACACATCTGGAATTTGGGGACCCTCCAAACTGTTGTTTTTGGAGGGAGTACCAGCCCTTTTCAGACTGACATTGTAGGATCCACATTGTAGCAACTCACTCTCCTAATGACCACCAGAATCTTCCCTGTTGGTTTTATATTACATTTAGGAAACTCTTTGCACATGAGAAAATATTTCATAGCCCCTGAGTCCTACAGTACCCTTGAGGACTTCTATGGGATTGCAGAAAATCCATTGTGAATTCCTCCTCGCCCCCTTCTTTCCTTCCAACATTTAATTCAGTGCCAGGTATTTGCTAGGCACTGGTAGTAAAAGGTTCCTTCTCTGAAGAAGAAACTTGCTTCTAATAGTATGTGAGAATTTCCCTTTCTTGTAGGATGGGAGAATCAAAATAATTTACCTCTCCCCAACACACACACACACACACACACACACACACACACACACACAACGCTTGGACACTGAAAATTAAAACTACTTTGCCCCACAGCATACCATCTATAGTAACATAACTTCACTGTTGTATAAAACTCTTGCCAAGCTAATGGCTTTAACTCCTCAATGGAAAGCTTCATCAGTTTGCACCCTCAAATTCTTTGAATTCCTTGCCTCAGAAATTCTTGCCTTGCTGTTTCATAATCCTTAACCAATCCTAACCAATCCCTCCACCTCCAACCCCACCTCCTAAATTAAAAAAACTACCTTAAACCAAACTTTTAATTCTCGATAAATTCTGATCTTGCCTTTCTCAGACACTGCCAAAGCACTGTCAGGGTGGTATCTTACATGGTAAGCAACAAACTTAGCTTTGCCTCAACAAATCAACAGGCTATGTTGGTGGTATTCAGGGAGCCAGCACTTGACAATGGTATCATCATAACTCAGTAGCAAGCCCTGCTTCTAAAAGAAGGTATATTTAGTATATATAATTAGCTCTAATTGCTGTGAAAGATTATTTTAAATGTATGTTTATGCATGATCAGAAGTCAGGCCTTTCATTGCTGCTTCATGATATGGTTTGAATACCCAAACAAAATACCATTGACTGTTTCTCGATGGATATTAAAAATGTAATCTTCATTTTTTTAAATGTGATCTTTGTTAATCACTATATTAAGATTTAATGCAAGTTCTACTCATGCCTCAGGTATTGAGTTTAGGCCCTCCTAATAATGCCAGATACTGAGTGTTTTTCACCTGTCCTGAACCCATGCTACATTCAATTTCTTGCTTCTGTGATTAGGTTCCTAGAACATCTGACACGGGAGACATTTTTTTTTATGCATCTTTAATTTTTGATTAAGTTTTATCCCTTTTATCTGCTGACCTGCTGAGGTCTTATGGTATGAATGTATCCTCCCAAAATGTATATGTTTAAACCCCAGCTTCTGAGGTGATGGTATTGGGAGGTTGGACCTTTGGAAGGTGATTAGTGCCTTTATTAAAGAAGCTTGGATTGCTTGTTTGCCCCTTCTGTCATGAGAAGATAATGAGAAGTCTGACCTGGAAGAGGGCCCTCACCTGATTATCCTAGCAGTCTGATTTCACACTTCTAACCTCCAGACCTGTGAGAAATATATTCTGTGGTTTATAGGTCACCTAGTCTTGGTATTTTTTATTGCAGCCTGAATGGACCAAGAGGTGAACTGGGCTAAACAATAAATGCAGTCCCTAAAATCCCTTTGTTAAGTGTATGTAAGATCTCCTTTGGCTGGGGTCTTTAGTTGTAGGCAACAGAATCTGACCTAGCAAGTTTATTTGGAAAGGGACTTATGACAGTTCACAGAATTATTGGGAGAGCTGAAAGTACAGACTCTAGGCTGAGCTTCTGGGAACAGTGCCCAGAACCACACTGAAAACTGGCTCACTAAAGAAGCTGCTGTTGCCATTGGCCTTGGAACCCAATGCCTCTGCCATGATAAGGAAGATGTTGCATTGAGCAAGTGCTCCCACTGCTGCTAGTCTCAGAAGAATCAAACACCCCTGCCACTATACTGTTTGAGATTAGTTTTCAAAGTGTGGTTCCTGGCAGCAGCATGGGCATCACCTGGTAAACTGTTAGAAATGCAGATTCTCAAATTCTACCCCAGACCAATTGACTCAAATACTGTGGGTGTAAGACCTGACAATTTATGTTTCTGATGCAAGCTAAAGTTTGAAATATGCTGTATAATATTGTTTACTTCATTACTCTAAATCTTATGCACACACAGGTATATCTGCTTGGCAGAACATAGGTCATATGAAGAACTCTAGCTACTGAGGAGAGTAAAGGAGTCTACAGTATTTCTCAGAACTCGTATATATGAAATCACCTGTAGATCTTGTTAAAAATGCAGATTTGGACTTAGTAAGTCTGATGGTCATTGTCAACAAGATCACAGGTTATGCCATTACTGCTCCACGGACCACAATTTGAGGAGAAAAAGTTTGTAATACAGAAACACATGCTGGAAAGGAGGTCAAGGGAATTGTGAGTAATTCAATATGCAGTGTCTTTTACTCAACTCACCCTCTCTTTTAATAAAAAATCATAACCTCCAAAATTTGCAAGAGAAAAAATCCTCCTCATGAGGAGGAGTCTGCAGAATCTTCATACATTTTCGTTTACTGCCTTTACTTGAATGAGGGGTCCACCATCTCCTTTCTTAGAAAACTTTGGAGTGTCTGGGTATTATAGTTTAGGCATGAAGTTGGTTTTTTAAAATTTTTATTAAAATTTTTTTTTACCTTTATTTATTTTTGAGAGACAGAGAATGAGCAGGGGAGGAACAGAGAGAGAGAGAGGGAGACACAGAATCCGAAGCAGGCTCCAGGCTCTGAGCTGTCAGCACAGAGCCGATGCTGGGCTCAAACTCACAAACCATGAGATCATGACCTGAGCCGAAGTCAGTTGCTTAACTTGACTGAGCCCCCCAGGCGCCCTTTGAATTTGGAATTTTCTTAAAGCCTAAGTTAAGCCAGATTCAGCAAGCAGCTCCTTAACTTTTTCTCTGAATCTCTTTTGTCTTATAAGACTACCTCTCAATCAGAAAATAAACTCTATAAACTCAACTGCGTGCCCTCACCAAGACTCTTGCTATTCTCACTGTTGTGTGCCCCCTACCAACAGACGCTACAGTTGAGCCCTGATATGATGACAATTTCTGGAGGATTCATCTGGCTGTCTCGTAGCCACTTGAATACATACGATCCTTTCCTTCATTGCTAAAACAGTGCTTTGTTTTCATAGGAATATTATCAAATTTCAGGAACAGTTTTGCCTTTCCTGTCTGGAGAGCTTTGACTAGTAGTATTACCATTTGTTGATTTACATTTATGCCTTACCATGATATCCTACCCAACATACCTCCAACCAGAGAACATATTTTACAGCAAAGAAAGGATGACTGGTCTTATGATGTGCCCATCATCCAAAATGATGGTATTCTCTGGTGGAACCTATGTCTGCTGCCTGGCTCTTCGTGTTTCTGAATTGGAACACAGAGAAAAAGGAGTCCTTATTCTGGCCTGGTTGAGGTAGATATACCAGCTATTAGGGATATATGGAGTTACTGCGACACAATTAAGGTAAAGAAAACTATATTTGGAATCCAGATGACTTATTAGGGTATCTCTTACTATCTTTTCTTGCTCAGTAGTCCTAGTCAATGGAAAGCCATGAAAACCCAATAAAGAGATCACTAAGGATTCATATTCTGCCAGTAATAATGATTTGAGTCATCTCACTACCTAAAGAACCCCATCTAACCGAGGTTTTGACATGGATGAATGCACAGTGGTAGCTATGGTTACTAACATAGGTCTTGTGACCAGCTTTAGAAGCAGAGACTGTAGCGACTCATTTTATGTTAATTAATTTGCTCCCCCCCCCCCACCTCCGGCTTCTTTTCTCCTTCCTTCCTACCTTTTATGGAGAAAAGAACTGGCTATGGCTTATGATTTAGGTTTCAGGTAAGAACATGGCCATGATAAGTAGCTAATGGGACTTTGTTGAGGAGAAAAACCTCTTCTTTGAACAAAGGATAAAAGTAATATTTGGCTTATGTTACTGAATAGGTTTATGATATCAGTTAAGTGATTGGTGTTTAGACTACCTATCCTATTTTTCACCACAAATATAATGTTTCTAATAACATAGTATATGTTTTATCTTGGGTGCCACAATTAAAATTATGAGAATTTTTTAATTGAGGATAAAATTATTTCTACATAAGTTCACACATTTACATGTACCTTCTTTAAACTGAATAAATAATGAGTAAATGAAAATGGATAAACAGATATTGGCACTTTGATGAAAACATATAGGAAAAATAAGTTGCAGTATTGTGGCCTGGGCAATGTGGAGGAAGGAAAACATCACACTTGTCAGTGACAGTCTTTTAAGGTGAACTCCACAGAGGACATTTCATTTCACTCACTTATCCACTCACCTTTATTTATTGTTATATTTAGCAAATGTTGTTTATGAGCCCCTGTGTTCCAGGCATTGTTTCTGGTACTGGGCATACATCAGTCAACAGAACAGATAGAGTTCTCCTTTCACTTAGTGTCCAGTCAGGAGAGACTCTTTTAGTCTTAAAACAATACTTCCTATGCTACCCCTATTTTGTCTGAACTTCAGGTTGATTGATCATGGCTTATGCTGAGACTTACAGAAGCAGAGGATAACAATTCTTTTGTTGTCACAAGAAAGAAAAGGGAAATAGGAGTTTTAGTTAAAGGGAAAAGCTTGATTCTAAGAAGAAACTGTGTACACTCAATTTGCAAAGCATTGGTGAGCAAATGGAAAAACTGGGATGATAGGATGTTTTGGTTTATTAGTAAATGGAAGAACTAATATTATTTTGTTCTAGTTGATATGGGCTAACTGAAGAGGAATTATATCAGACATAAAGAAATCATAAAAGAAAGATGTATTCAAAAATGAATGAGATTTTTATCCTGGAGTTACATATTAACTGAATGAATTTTGAACAGGAGATTTAAAGAAAAGATTTGACATTGATATAAATTTAGAATGCAATGATATGGAGGAGTCAAGTACACTGAAATGTCATTTATTCTTTACTATTATTGATATTCCTCCCTTTGGGTAAAAAAGCCTAATTTCCCTCCCTTTGAGTGTATATTGGATTTAATGAGTCACATCCAATAAATAAAGTGGAAGCGATGGTGTACAACTTCTGAAACTTGGTCATAAAAGGTATTGAGGCTTTCTCCTTGCCTTTTTCTTGATCTTCTGCTCTGCAGTGGTGGGGGCTGGGGGGGTGCTAGCTGCTGTGTGGTGAGAATACTTAAGCAGCTCTATAAGAGGTTCATGTATCAAGTTATAGAGGCCCCCTATTAACAATCTACATTAAACTGAGGCCTCCAGCCAATAATCATGCAATTAAGCCATTTTGGAAATGGATTCTTTAGCCCCAGTCAAACCTTCAGATGATTGCAGCCCCAGCTGATACCCTGATGCAATCTTATGATTGAGATTGAGCCTGAACCAATTAGCTAAGATGTTCCTGGATTTCTGGCTCACAGAAACTGTGATGATGCATATGTGTTTCTTAAGCTACTAAATTTGGGGACAATTTGTAACACAGCAGCAGGTAATCAAACAGAGAAATACAAATATGTGGGCTTATAGTTGAACTGTATGAGTGTCTACATATATGTCAGATATATGTACAAGTTTCAAAATATAATCTGCAACACTTGGGGTGTCAATCTTGGGATAAAAGCAAAGCACTGGGGCTGACCATTGCAGTGTATATGTCAAGGTAGAAGGACAAAGATGTGAGGTAGTTCAGTTACCATGAGAGAGGAGTTAGTGTAAAAAAATCAAAAGGGGAAGGAAAATGAATGAAAGAAGTATAGGAAGAGAGAAAGAGGAAGAGAAGAAAGGAGAAGTGGGAAGGAGAGGAGGAGAAGAAAAAGAACAAATAAAGAAGGGAGGGAGGGAGGGAAGAAGAAGAAGAAGGGAAGGAAGGAAGGAAGGAAGGAAGGAAGGAAGGAAGTAGTTAGCTGTGCCACTGTATCTAAAGCATGAGTGTGGGGGAACAGGCAGAGAGTTTGTGTTCACAGGTCCCAGAGTGCCTGTGAGATGCAACTCAATGAGAAGTAACATCAGACTCCCACTTTATTACCCTCATGGCAGCATAATCCCCTCACCTCATTGTTGGGACTTTATTTTTCTTTTTTTTACAGAGTGTTTGATGCTTTCTATGATGTGATTTAGAATTTTGAGACTTTTTTTTTATGATTCTAACAAAGAAGTCACGAGAAAGACAGCACTGTGGCTTCTTTTGAAGTGTTTCCAAAGCTCTACAGTTCTACAAGTCACCCAAAAGGTTTAAAAAAAATACAGATTTCTCATCCCAAGACTCACCAAATCTGAATCATTTCTTCATAAGATTTCCAAAATATATCTGTCTTGTTCTCTGCTGTCCATTTGAATTTCCCTGAAAAATATCTTGTTCCAAAATCTCAACCAGTTATCTCAGTCAAAACCAAGTGCCCCAATCACAATTACTAACCAAAAGATGCACTCTGAGGTCAATATTTCTCAAGCTATCTGTGGGGAAGGACCAATGTTTTTTTTAACTTCCAAACTGTCATAATTTTTTTTAAATATAAAATGCTATACTTGAATTAATAGAAAAATAAAATGAAAAGACACACAAAATAAACCTTTTAAATTTTGGTGGTGCCTAGGGGCTTAGTCAGTTGAGTGGCCAACTGTTGATTTCAGATCAGGTCATGATCCCAGGGTTGTGGGATCGAGCCCCATGACAGGCTATGCACTGAGTGGGGAACCTGCTTAAGATTCTCTTTCTTTCTCTCTCTCTCCCTCTGCCCCTCTCCCCCACTCACACGTGCTCTCTCTAAACAAAATAAATGCAATTTAAAAGCCTCTAAATTTTTAATTACTAAGCTCAACAGGCACAAGATATTCTTTCAAATTGCTACACATTCATTCATTTAGAGTACACACGGAATATTCTCCAAAATAGATCACATATTGGGTCACAAATCAGGCCTGAACAAGTACAAAAAGATTGAGATCATACCATACATATTTTCAGACCACAACACAATGAAACTTGAAGTCAACCACAAGAAAAATTTTGGAAAAACCACAAATACATGGAGGTTTTTATTGGATTTACTTTATTGTATTTTTAATGTTTTTAATCTTTATTTTTGAGAGATAAAGTATGAGCAGGGAGGAGCAAAGAGAGAGGGAAACACAGAATATAAAGCAGGCTTCATGCTCTGAGCTGTCAGCACAGAGTCTGATGCAGGGCTTGAACCCATAAACCATGAGATCATGACCTGAGCCAAGAACATCCTACTAAATAATGAATAGGTTAACCAGGAAATTAAAGAATAAATAAAAAAGTACATGAAATCAAATGAAAATGAAAACACAACCGTTCAAAACCTCTGGGATGCAGCAAAGGTGGTCATATGAGGGTAGTATATAGCAATACAGGCCTACCTCAAGAAGCAAGAAAAATCTTAAATACATGGCCTAACATTACACCTAGAGGCGCAGCAAATAAAGCCTAAATACAGCAGAAGGGAAATAATAAAGATTAGAGCAGAAATAAATGATGTAGAAGGAAAAACAATGCAGAACAGATCAGTGAAGCTAAGAGCTGGTTCGTTGAAGGAAATAATAAAATTGATAACCCCCTAGCTAGACTTATCAAAAATAAAAGAGAAAGGACACAGATACATAAAATCACCAATGAAAGAGGAGCAGTCACAACCAATACCACAGAAATACAAATAATTGTGAGAGAATATTATGAAAAATTACACACCAACAAACTGGGCAATCTGGAAGCAATGGGCAAATTCTTAGAAACATACAAACTACCAAAACTGAAACAGGAAGAAATAGAAAATTTGAACATACCCATAACCAACAAAGATATTGAATCAGTAATCAAAAATTTCCCAACAAACAATAGTCCAGGACCAGATGGCTTCCCAGAGGAATTCTATCAGACATTTAAAGAAGTTTTAATACCTATTCCTCTCAAACTGTTCCTAAAAATAGAAATTAAAGTTGAAAAACTTCCAAATTCATTCTATGAGGCCAGCATTACCTTGATTCCAAAATCAGACAAAGACACCTGTAAAAAGAACTACAGGCCAATAACCCTGATGAACATGGATGAAAAAATTCTCAACAAGATACTAGCAAATCGAATCCGACAGTACATTAAAAGAATTATTCACCACAATCAAGTGGGACTTATTCCTGGGCTTCAGTGTGGTTCAGTATTCACAAATCAATCAACATGATACAACACAATGAGAGAAAGGATAAGAACCATATGATCCTCTCAATAGATGCAGAAAAAGCATTTGGCAAAATACAGCGTCCATTCTTGATAAAAACCCTCAACAAAGTAGGCATAGAGGGAACATACCTCAGCATCATAAAAGCCATGTATGAAAGACCCACAGCTAATATCATCCTCAATGGGGAAAAACTGAGAGCCTTTCCCCTAAGATCAGGAAGAAAACAGGGATGTCCACTCTCACCACTGTTGTTCAACATAGTACTGGAAGTCCTAGCCTCAGCAATCAGATAACAAAAAGAAAGGGCATTCAAATCTGCAAGGAAGAAGTCAAACTTTGATTATTCGCAAATTACATGATACTCTATATAGAAAACTCAAAAGACTCCACCAAAAATTACTAGAACTGATGTACGAATTCAGCAAAGTTGCAAGATATAAAACCAACATACAGAAATCTATTGCATTTCTATACACCAATAATGAAGCAGTAGAAAAAAATCAAAGTTTTGATTCCATTTACAATGGCACCAAAAACTATTAGCCACCTAGGAGTAAACCTGACTAAAAAGGTAAAGGATCTGTTCTCTGAAAACTATAAAACACTTATTAAAGAAATTGAAGAGGACACAAAGAAATGGAAAAACATTCTATGCTCATGGATTAGAAGAACAAATATTGTTAAAATGTTTATACCACCCAAAGCAATCTACACATTTAATGCAGTCCCTATCAAAATACTACCAGTATTTTTTGCAGAACTAGGATAAACAATCCAAAAATTTGCATGGAACCACAAAAGGCCCTGAATAGTTAAAGAAATCCTGGGGGTGGGGGTGGCGTGGGAAGCAAAGCTGGAGGCATCACAATCCAGACTTCAAGCTCTATTACAAAGCTGTAGTGATCAAGAAAGAATGACACTGGCACAAAACAGACACATAGATCAATGGAATGGAATTGAAAACCCAGAAATGAACCCACAACTAAATGGTCACCTAATCTTCAACAAAGCAGAAAGAATATCCAATGGAAAAAAAGACTGTTCAATAAATGATGTTGAGAAAACTGGACCACTGTCTTATGTCATACACAAAAATAAATTCAAAATGAGTGGAAGACCTAAATAAAGACCTTTAAAAGAAACCATTAAAATCCTAGAAGGAGAACACAGCCAACAACCTCTTTGACCTCTAATGGAACACCTTCTTACTAGACATGTCACCAGGGGCAAAGGAATCAAAAGCAAAAATGAACTATTGGGGTTTCATCACATAAAAAAAAAAGCTTCTGCATGGTAAAGGAAACAATCAACAAAACTAAAAGGCATCCTACAGAATGGGAGTAGATATTTGCAAATGAAGTATCTGATAAAGGGTTAGTATCCCAAATCTATAAAGAACTTAAACTCAACACCCAAAAAGTAAATAATGAGGTTAAGAAATGGGCAGAAGACATGAACAGACATTTTTCCAAAGAAGACATCCAGATGTCCAACAGACACATGAAAAGATGCTCACCATCACTCATCATCAGGGAAATACAAATCAAAACCACAATGGAATACCACCTCACATCTATCAGAATGGCTAAAATTAACACAGGAAAAAGCAGATTTTTGGCAAGGATGTGGAGAAAAGGGAACCCTCTTGCACTGTTGGTGGGAATGCAAACTGGTGCAGCCACTCTGGAAAGGAGTATGGAGGTTCCTTAAAAAGTTAAAAATAGAACTACCCTACAACCCAGCAATTACGCTACTACGTATTTACCCAAGGGATACAAAAATACAGATTTGAATGTTTGTAGCCGCATTATCATGTTTATAGCAACATTATCAATAATAGCCAAACTATGGAAAAAGCCCAAATGACCCTTGACTGATGAATGGATAAAGATATGTGTGTGTGTATAAAGAAGATATGGTGTGTGTATATATATGTGTGTGTATGTATATGTACACATACATACATGTATACAGACATATATGTACATATACATATGTATGTCACACTTACATACATATGTATATATACACATACACACAATGGTATATTACTCATTCATCAAAAAGAGTGAAATCTTGCCCTTTGCAACAACATGGATGGAGCTACAGTGTATTATACTAAGTGAAAAAAAGTCAGAGAAAGACAAATTCCATATGATTTTACCCATGTGGAATTTAAGAAACAAAACATGAACATATGGGAAGGAAAAAAAAAGAGAGGGAAGCAAACCATAAGAGACTCTTAACTATAGAGAACAAACAGTGTTGATGAATGGGGGGTGGGTAAGGGACGAGCTAAATGGGTGATGAGTATCATGGAGGGCATTTGTCGTGAGGAGCACTGGTTGTTGTATGTAAGTGATGAATCACTAAATTTTATACCTGAAACCAATTTTACCATATGTTAAAAACTGGAATTTAAATAAAAACTTGAAAAAATATTCTTTCAAATTGCTATAAAGGTTTCTAACTGCCTTACTCTGAATTTCTGTGTTAATCCCTTTGGGGATTGGGACAAACAGCACATTGGGGTTGTAGTGGAGGGCCTTGTTCGGGATTCCTATTTCTAGCCGAACAATTTTATTTCTCTTCCATCTAGCAATAGTTACTATCTTAGTTCAAATTTTACAGCAAAGTTTAAATGATCCAAATATCCTGCATACAGTTCTCAGGGACATGCATGGGAGGACCAAATGACTGTCCCATGCTTGTTAGCTGTCTGCCACCAAGTCCCCTCCCTCTGGCTGACACTGGTTTCCTGTCTCCAAGCCAATCTGTAATCCATTCCAAGAGTTCTTCCCCTAAGCTATGTTTTTGATCTTGTAAATCAATCCATGTGTCATGCAGTTGCATCACATGCTTCTCTGATATCCAGCTGTCCACTGTTTCACCCTGATCTATTCATTAGACAGTATGCTCAAAGGATTGAAGTCAATTAATATGGAAGGGCACATTGTTTCTGTAGTGTTCCTCACTTGTGGGTTGGTGCTGGGAGTTCTGCAAATTATCAATTAACACGCTTTCTCTTATTGCCTCGAGACATGATTTTCAATATGTTTTCATAAACTTTGAAGTTCACAGGACTAGGTCCAAATTGTTTTCTTTTCTAAATATTGGGACTGTAGGGTGGGTTTGTGTTTTATTATCATGAACTGTTTTATAAACATGGACTATGTATTTCCTTCTTTTTTGTATTAGAATTAGTGAAGGCTTATTAAAAAAACCCTCAGTTTTTGGAACACACTCAATGCACAATCATTTAGAAATAAGATGAAGAAAGGAAAGGCATGCTGGTATAAGTCACCATTTAATGCATTCCCTGGGTTTCAGTGATTATCTCCCCCTGATCACTTTCACATTCCTTTTTCTCAAATCACCTGACCACTTACTAATGATTCAATCCCAATGACTGGCCAGATAGTCCTGAACATCTGGTTGGCATCTTAAATTCAACACATACCAAATAAATTTATTATTTTCTTCTCAAACTAGATATTTTATTTGCCAGTTTTTGAGGGTAAAATCTTGCTATTATCGTTGAATTACTCTCTCCCTATGTAGCTAGCTGTATAGAATTTATTTCTGCAAGGTGTCAGCCTTCCTTTAATTCCTCTGCTGCAAACCAGACTCTCATTATTTTTATTTAGAGAGTTGGATTAAATGATTTTTCTCTCCTTCAGCCACTCCTAGCATGTAACTTAACACAACTACCAGATCACTTGTTTTATTTTAAATCACATTAATTTATTTTAAAGCACAGTTTGACCTTACTTAGTCTACATTACCAGTGGAATACAATTCACATTCCTGAGCATGTGTTTAAGACTTCTCTATCCCTATAAGTACCTTAAACTCCTGCAAACAGAACCAGGGGCTCTCAAAATACATATTTCACAGTGTTCCATCTGTGTATATTCATGTTCATTTTTCTAGAATGCCCCAATTCCCAAGTGTCATGGTTTTACCTATTGCTAACCCTTAAATTTTCCACCCCTCTCAAGAAATCTTCCCTGATTCATCCATTCAAAAATAATCCCTCTGCCTCCCACAGTACTTTTTATTTTTTTTAGATAAATATGCATTCCTTATATATTATAAGGTATATTGTAAACAGTTAAGTTAAATATTTAAATTGTACTTTATTATGAAAGTATAGTTTTAGAAACCATCATAATACTGTGTTGTTGTTGTTGTTGTTGTTGTTGTTGTTGTTGTTATTTTGATGTATAGGATTTTGGAGTTGACAGACCTGGAATCTAATCTTGCCTCCAACAATTTTGCTTTACAGGTTTTTATCCTCAGTTTCCTCACCTGTAAAAGGGCACAATAATAGCCATTCCAAAGGGCTTTCTTTTCTTGTGTGAGACTCAAATGAGAATCTTTATCAAGCGCTTAGAGTTTTTCATATGTAGTAAGTGCTCAATGCTACTATACTACAAATGAGATCAAAGGAGGTTAATAATTAAATAATTTGTACCCCAAACACATTTATCTTGTTTTCTACAGATTTAATTACCTGGGATTCCTAAAAAATAAAGCAGTATAAGAAACTACAGGGAGTGCCTGGGTGGCTCACTGGTTAAGCATCTGACTGAATTTTACCTCAGGTCATGATTTTGTGGTAGTGAGTTCTGAGGTGTCAAGCCTTGCATCGGACTTGTGCCAGGCGTGGACCCTGCTTGGGATTCTCTCTCTCCTTCTCCTCTGCCCCTCCTGTACTTGCACTCTCTGTCTCCCTGTCTGTCTGTCTCTCTCTCTCTCTCTCTCTCAAAAAGAAGAAACGAGGAGAAAAACACTACAGAATAGCAGAAAGTATCTCATTGGGATTATGATTTAAGAAAGGTCAAGCAAACACAAATATGACTCTTCCTTGAGCACAAACTGCTTGTTCTCTTCTGTGCCTTCTATGGGTTCCCTCACAAAATTCGTTCAACTCCCAAAGATGACTAAGATATGTTCTCTGTGCTGTAAAGATTTATAATCTAGTTGGAAGAGATAGTTTTATACACACATAACTATAATACAAAATAGATTGCAATTTCAAAGAGGAATGGCCTTGAAGGATATAAGTGATTTCAATGAGTTAAAAAAAAACTGGAAAAGGTCATTCCTAATGAAAACAATTAAGAACATGGCAAGACAGAGTGATGGGAAATCCCCCTATGTTTGGGGACTATTGCTTGAATATTTTAACCTTTTTCTACTTGTCAGAAGAATGTAAAACTTCTAAGGTGAAGAAAGTGAGGGAATGATCTACCTAAGAAGAGTGCCACTCTTTGGAATTGTCTACGTAGTCAGAGTATAATTTCCACAATTATAGAACCAAGGGAAGATGTATTTTCCAATCGTTTGTTCTGTAAGTTTTGCTGTGTGGAGTAGTTACGGTGATGCTAAACATGGATAGTACAAATAGAGAAAATGCAATAATATATGGTCATCATCAATAATATATGATCATTACCATTCATAAAAAGAAAATGAATCAGTCATAGCAAAGTATCAATATCTTTTCCAATAATTATCAAAACACATTATGAACACATCTATAATAAAATTTTAGGTAAGGTAAGATTAGGTGTCTTTCTTTCAGATATATTTATTACAAGGTTTGTGCATTTACTGTAACCAATAATAGATATAATAAAATGATCATGACATTAATTTATATAGCTATGCTCCCTTTCCTCTTAAAGTGCTTTTAATATTTCATTCTCCTTCATTGACCCAATTTCTTAGAGAAAAATGTCTAAGGAGGCCCTTTTTATAAAGCTTATAGAGAAAGTAGGCACTTTTCTCTTTAAAATCATAAAAAAAAATAGGACAAAGTACTTTGCCAGCATGGGATATTAACATAAAACACGTGGAAAGTGCTGCTGTCGCAAAATAGCTTAGACTTTTTTCCTTAGATCCAATTTATCACGGCGTTCTGAATTTGAGTATAACTTTTTTGGTAAAAATGACTCTTCACTCATGTATGTGAACAAATGGGACTTTAGGCACAGCATCATAAGAGGATTTCCTATGCTATGTTAAGACCCCGATATAGGGACATTCCATTGTGAATATAAATAACTCCAGTCCCTCTAAACTTGCCTCTCCATATGGTTTTGCTTAACAATGCAGCAGATGCCCTGGATAGAAACCACCTATTTAGCTATAGGCAGGCCGGCAAGCTTCTGTCACTGTGTTCTCACTGGTAGGTCACTGGACGTGAATGCCAACCAGGGCAATTCCCTTGGCAGTCAAATTAGCAGGTGACTTGAAGGCATAGGGATATTTTAAGGCTGCTCTACCTTAGAAGCCTGCCTGGTTTGTTGTTTAGTGCATGAGGCCATGTCAATTTTTTTCCAAGGTCTGATGCTTCAGAGAAATCTATTGGGATTAAAGCCAAAGAAGAAAGGCTAGAAGAAGATACATAGTCAACACTGACATTGATAATTTTTCCCACTAAAATTTTTAAGAATCAAATCAGCATTAAGAATCTCTGAACCTATGTTTTCAAAGAAAGTCTCCCCAATTAATTCCACTCATCATGTGTTCACAGAGGCTATGGAAATTGTTTCCTAAATATAAGAAATTTATTAGAAAAATTCTTAGGAGACTGAGAGATTTCTATATTTAAAAAAATCAAAACTGAGGCATCTTGGTGGCTCAGTCGGTCAAGTGTTTGACTCTTGATTTCAGCTCAGGTCACGATCTTGCGGTTTGTAAGTTTGAGCCCCATAGCAGTCTCTGCACTATCAGCACGGAACCTGCTTGGGATTCTCTCTCTGCCTTTCTCTGCTCCTCCCCTGCCCATTCTCTCTCTCTCTCTCCTCTCTCTCTCTCAAAATAAATAAATAAAACTTAAAAAAAATTAAACTAAAATTTTGGGGAGATCCTTGATGCCAGAAGCTGTTACTGAGGTGTAAGTGACATTCACTTACTATAACTTGGGCTATGAAAAAAGGATGTTGCCTAAGCCCATTTCTTTTACTCAAGGTTCTTATGTAGCCATGTAGTACCATTCATTATTTTTGATGGTTGATTCCTGCTTAACACACTGCAAAACCCTCTCTCCTTGCATTCTAGTAAAGACTTGAGAGGATGGTTTTCAGTAACTGTATTTCTTTATTTTACTAAAAATAGAATCTGCTAGTGTTCCAAAACCTGTTGGATTATTTTTGTAACTATGTCTTCAAGTTATTTGCCAACTTAAAAAAATTGTTTTTGATGTTTACTTATTTTTGAGAGAATGAGTGGAAATGGGGGAAGGACAGAGAGAAGAGACAGAGGATCTGAAGCAAGCTCTGTGCTGAGAGCCTGATGTGGGGCTCAAATGCACAAATTGTGAGATCATGACCTGAGCTGAAGTCAGATGCTTAACCAACTGAGCCACCCAGGCACTCCTATTGACCAACTCTTGACAAGAATTTTCAGATTCTTTATCTATAGCATATTGGATGTTGCCCATGTGTTCAGGACTGCACTAGGTGCTTTGTGTATATCATCTTTAACTTCTGCAATAAACTATAGGGTACAGAAAAAGAAACTAAAGTCCAGAGATATGACCTAATTTGGGTCAAGTCCTAGAAAACAGCTAAATTGGGTTAAGAATAGAGTTTTAGGGGCGCCTGGGTGGCTCAGTCGGTTGAGCGTCCGCTTTGGCTCAGGTCATGATCTCGTGGTCCATGAGTTCGAGCCCCGCGTCGGGCTCTGTGCTGACAGCTCAGAGCCTGGAGCCTGTTTCGGATTCTGTGTCTCCCTCTCTCTGACCCTCCCCTGTTCATGCTCTGTCTCTCTCTGTCTCAAAAATAATAAATAAATGTTAAAAAATTTTTTTTAAAAAAAGAATAGAGTTTTATTTTTCTCTACATTTTACATTCTTTTCACGATACCTTGCTTCTATCTGTAGATTACACGTGAGACTATTTTACTGTCCAGTTTTCTCTATTGGATTTTATATATATTTTTTGAAACTGTAGAGCACTTTCTTTTTACTCTGACCTTAATAAGACATAGCGTCTCATCCTTGTATCAATGTTTACTTGTCAAGTCATCCATACCAACCTTCCTCTTTCCATAGCCTGTGTTCATAGAATTGAGCTTTCTGCCTGGTTTCCCTCCATTCCCAGAAATTGGGATAATGGTAAGAATATTCAAAGTTGACTTTGATCACTTGGATGAGGCCTCCTGCCCTTCTGTGAGGGCTCACCAAAGCAGGCCATACAAAGAAGGGATCAAAGAATTATTAAGTACATCTATGACATAATTAGAGATAACTGAGCTGTATTTTCAAGAGAATGATTTTTGCAGGTTAAAGGCCTAATGTTTGTTGTCCCTGCACTCAAACCAGAATCTCAGGACTTGTGTATTTATTAGGTGAACAAGGTTCAAATCTTTTGCCTTCAATTAGCTAAACAGAATATTGATGATCTAGGAATTTTCCAGAGTTTACCTTGAACTGACATTTTTATAGCTTTTTACAGAAAGAAATATTGGAAAGAAGTCAAAATGACCTTCTATTCATCTATCTCAATATATTCTAGTTTATCCTTCATTGAGCTTCTACTAGAAAGTTTTTAGAAAGTTTTTAGTTTTTACCAGGCAAAGGACTAGATGTTTTATGACTTATTTATTCAGAAATCAAGCATTGTATTCACATTGTAGATATCGTTGTCACATTTTACAAATGGTGAACAGGCTCTGCAAAGTTAGAGATATTTTTACCATGTCATTCAGCTAGCAATTAATGGACCCAGACTTTGAACATGTATATTCTTAATCCCCAAGTCTTTGTTTGGACTACTATGTTAGGTTGATATGAAACAATGAATTAGGATTGTTATGTTCTTTGTTTTGAGGCTCAGTATAGGATGTGGTAACAGAATATTTATTTCTCAATTCATTGTAAAATCATCATTGAAAGTTTTTCTATTTGCTGATTGTATCTTATATGGAAACTAATAAATTACTTCCAAATTTGGTTTGAGGAAAAAGCTTTATTTCTTAAAGAACTAGTGCTTTATTATAATAAATAGAAGCATGTAGGTTTTTTGCTTTTGTTTTTGTTTTTGTTTTCTTGTTTGCTTGCTTTCTTGCTTTGCTTTCTTCCAGGAAACTCTAGAGTAAATTTTAAAGCTCAATCATGGAAATTACTATAGTAGGTTAGGAGGTTGATGTATTTTCTTCTTCACTTAAAAAAATTTCAGATTGACAGCCTCCTTTTATTCTAAGTCTGAAATTCAGTTTTGAAGAAGAGATTTAAATTATAAATAACTGATATAGTTTGAGAAGCCAAACACTTATTTTCAAAATGAGAGTTCACAAATCTCTCTCATCTACCTATGTTATTCTTACCCCATATTGTTTTTCTTTTCAAATTTTGAAAGCTTAACTTCTTGTCATAGCAAGTCTTTAGCATTACTCTTTCAAAGCTCAAATTGAATATTTATTTAAGAAAAAAAGCTTGCAACATTCTTTTAAAGGACAGAACTTACAAATTAGATTTTGGTTTAAAAATGATGAAATGCCAAGTCTTAGTTCACAGTTTATTTTAAATTTTATGAGAGTTTGCACTTGTCTTCTTCTCTCCTCCTGTCCTTCCTGAAACATTCCAGTCATTATCACATCATATTTATAGCAGTCTTTCCTCTGAAAATGTGTTCATGGAACACTGACCATGTTTCATATATAAAAATGAATCCAAAGTAAATTGATTGAAAATATACATATTGTGTTTGAGTTAAGATGATGTCAAAGCAACTGGGCAACTGCTTACCTTGGGCACCTCAGGTGTTCAGTGCACATCATTTGGATAAGGCTGTGCTAAACTGAGTCTAGGTAGTTACTTGGCATTGTGGCAAACAAGTTGACTAAATTTTGCATTTTCTAAGTAGTTCTATTGGTGTCTCCTAGGGTAATTAGTTTCAGGTGTTTTCAACAGCACTCTGTTGTTGGTCTGGCTTGACACAATTTGCTTTTCTGACTACACAGGGTAGAGGGCATCCCATGCCCCGAATCCCAAATATGTGAACTAAACATTGGTAACTTCTACAGCTCTTCTCTTTTAATTAACCTGCATGCACTTAAAAAATTTTTTTTTAATGTTTATTCATTTTTGAGGGAAAGAGACAGAGAGTGAGCAGGGGAGGGGCAGAGAGGGATGGAGACACAGGATCTGAAGCAGGATCCAGGCTCCGAGCTGTCAGCACAGAGCCCAACGTGGGGCTCGAACTCGCAAGCTGTGACATCATGACCTGAGTCGAAGTCAGATGTTCAACCGAGTGAGCCACCCAGGCACCCCAACCTGCATGCATTTTAAAATATGCATATCTATCCTCTAATATTTACAAATACTCTATTTGTGTATTTAATTTGCAATACATATGTGAAATACCATTTATTCATGTTGACTTCCTTGTTGAATTTCAGAAAACTTTTTCTGCATTAGCAGAGGTCTTAGAATACATGCAGGAGAAAACGTTATTAGGCCTGTAACAAGATAACCTAATTTGTCAAATCTGAAATTATTGGAGCTGACAGATCGAATGTTACCTTTCAGGGAAAGTGTTGAAAATAGCCCTGGAACAAAACCTTTGGAGAGAAGTTGTTAGTAATTTGCCAAATTACTTGAATTGTGATGAAACAGAAAGAAATGATATCAGTTTTCCATGTTTATGATTGAATAGCTGATCCATTTTATAAAGAAGGGAAAAGAATAACTTGTACATTCTAATCATAGCTAAGTTCCAGTTTGGTGGT
This sequence comes from Prionailurus bengalensis, assembly GCF_016509475.1. Classification (NCBI taxonomy): domain Eukaryota; kingdom Metazoa; phylum Chordata; class Mammalia; order Carnivora; family Felidae; genus Prionailurus; species Prionailurus bengalensis. The sequence continues at coordinate 138,942,111 of NC_057345.1, read as the reverse complement.
GCTCGTTCTGGATTTCACTTTTCCACAATATATCACTAGTAGCTGAATTGAGATGATTTCCTAACATAATGCCTATGGCTAAGCATATGTATCTTTAGTATTTTGATGCTGGAAGTGGCCATATAAAATAATTACACTCAGAACTGTGAAGTTTACTGGCTATGCTGCCACTGTTATATTTATTAGCAGGTTATATTTATTAGCATAGATTATAAAGTGAAGTGGGAATTTGGCAATTTTATGGTCTATTGATCAAGGTAGACAGCATAGAAAGATAATTTAGGCCTTAAAGTTAACGAATTAGTTGGACTGTAACAACTGATCAATTATTCAGATAATCATGAGTCCACACTTCACTTCCTGCCATCTACATAATCCCTGCACGTATATGATGGAGACACATAAAAGAGTGGTCAATCACCAGGGTGTTATTTTTATATGGCACGAATTAATTTGATCCAACTTTTTCCCCTTCTTTTTTAATATCTGAATTACAGGACATGATGAAACATTTTCCACTGTGCTGCCATGTTGCCTGTAAAAGCATCTTTAATTATGACCCCGTGGACTATAAGAATAAGGATGACCCTTTGACCAGATGCAGGGTGGCCAACTCAGTCAAGTTCTCCATTGAGGGGAAGGACTGAACTCTCTTTTGTTTCACGTTCTTGAAGGCTTTTCCTGGCCAGTGTTGATTTGGCAGGAGTGTGCACTTGGGCTGCTGGGTTGCTGCCAGTCACTTGGTCCTGAAACTGGAGTGAGTAGGATCCTGCCAAAGATTAGACTGAGAAATCTGGATGCAGGCTGGCAATCCAAGCACTGGCTCCAGCCAAATTGGCACAGTTGGGAAAACCTTGGAGAATCACAATTATTTTAAACAAAATACAAAGTTTGTGAGCTTTCTAAACATTATGTAAATCAGCCTTGATTTCTGATTCACAGAAGCACAGAGGTCCATCACTTGTGGTACATCTGTAAATGTATTAGTGCCCTAATTCATGTCAAATTGGACCTTGGTTTGCAAAGACTACATTAAATGGTGCTGCTCTGGCCATGCTTCAGTCCCTACAACAGCAGGTAGAAACCCCAGGTATCTTAACACACCTTTCTCAGAATTCTGGTTCTCATCCCTACCGTGGCTCTGGAGCTGCCAGTCTGTGAGTGTGTTTGTGCATTGAGGAGGCTGATGTAGAATATTAATGGTACTGTTTATGGAGAACCTACTCTTCATGCCTCACAGATGTTATCTCATTTAAGTTAATCCTCATAATAGTTCTGTGAAGCAGGTGTTATTTTTATTCCCATTTTTATCTCAGAGAGCTGAGGTTTTAACCAGGTTTCCCAAGTATGAAGCTTACAGCTAAAAAAAAAAAATCAGCTTGATTGTTGAAGCAGAATTCACATATAAACCTGTAAGAATTTAAAATGTATAATGCGGTAATTTGACACACATATACATTATGAAAGGATTCCCCAATCTAGTTAATTAACACACCCATTACCTCCATTTTTTAAAAAAATTTTTTTCAGTATGTGTGAGAACATTTGAGTTCCACTCTCCCAGGAAATTTCAATTATACAATATAGGGCTATTAACTATAGTCGCCATGTTTTCATTAGATCCTCAGATATTATTTATCTTACAGCTGAAATTTTGTACCCTTTTACAACCTCTTCCCACAATCCTTAGCCACTACTTTTCTACTCTCTGTTTCTCAGAGTTTGCATTTATTTTTTGGATTCTACAAATAAGTGATACCATGCAGTATTCTCTCTCTGTCTGGATGTTTCACTTAGTATAATGCTCTCAAGGCCCAATCATGTTGTGGCAAATGGCAGGAATTCTTTTTTTCTCATAGCTAAATAATATTCCATTTTATATATGCCACATTTTCCTTATTTATTCATTCATTGATGGACACTTAGGTTGTTTCTACACCTTACCTATTGCCAATAAAGCTGCAAAAAAAAGATCTATCTTTGATATCCTGTTTTTATTTCCTTTGGATACATACCAAGAAGTGGGATCATATGGTACTCATATTTTTAATTTTTTGAGGGGCCTCTATGGTTTCTTCCATAGTGGTTGCACCAAATTGTATTCTCATCAATAGTGCACAAGTGTTCCTTTTTCCCGACATCCTCACCAACACTTACCTCTTGTCTTTTTGTTGATACACATTCTAACAGGTGTGAAGTGATATTATAGTTTTGATTTACATCCCCTTGGTGTTGAGTGTTGTGCATTATAGTGCTTTTCCAAGTTTGATTTACTTAGAAATCCCCAAGGGAGCTTTTGAAAATGCTGATTCCTGGATTCTGTGCAAAGAAATCCTGGTTTCAGAGGTCTGGGGCAAGTGGTATGGATGATCTAATTCAGATGGTTGGAGAGCCAGGCTTAGAAATACTGCTCTACATTGTCTGTTGATTGCATTCAACTGTGTAAACACATGTGTTGGAGGAGGGCATCTTTTTTCCCTCCCAAACTGCTTATAATGAGATCCAGAAGCATCAGCTGCAGTCTATTCTGTGGTGTTTTACTGACTTTCCTTAACACACCCCCAAGCCTCCCCCACCCCCGCCACCACCCTTTTTTGTTTTTCTGCAGGCTTAATGCTTACCCTGGAGTCCTTAGCTTGCCATATTTTGAGTATCACTGAGACATGTTCATGATCTTGAAAATCCCCAGTGATCTGAAACATACTTGAAGTACTTAGGTAAAAACTTTATACCCTAGATTGCTTAGAAGTTTTGTGGCAAACAGATAAAATCTATTCTAAAGATTATTTCAATATTCTGGGTTAATCATGCTTTTTCCTGCCTATAAAGAAAAGACATCTTACTACATCATAGAAAGTCTACAAAAGTAACTTGAAATCTTTTAAAAAAAAGTTAAATAATTCATTGCATAGTTTAATCTACTGGTCTGAAAAATAGAGGTGAAATATTTTGACAAATAATATGAGGAGCCTTAATATATTGTTAAACTCATTTGTGTCTTTTAAAAATAATATTATTTTACTGAATATTTATTATTTCTTAGAAGAGAAAAACCTAAGAAGAGTCCAGTGCTCTGGTTCCAAAGCCTGGGCAGAATTTGACCTAAAAATTAGAGAGATTTAAAAATACCTATAGAAAATAAGCAAATAAAAAAATTATGAGTTTCAACAATAGTGTTCTTAAGACAAGAAAATTTCCATGTTTATTTTGTGTTTTACTTGATCTAAATACACATTTATGTAACGCTATACTTTAAAAACAGAATCCAGTTTTTACAACTCTGTTATTAAGAAAACCCTGAATGCCCTGTATATGAATTCATGACTTTAATATAGTTGTCTCTTATAAGTAAAACTTCTTATAAAAGTTGGATATGCTCAAATTAATCAATGTAACTTATGTTTTTTCCATTTATATTTACTCTGAAGTTATGGTGATTTCAAAAAATATTAAATTGTATTTGATTTAGCATCTAGACTGAGAGGCCATATTTCTTTGGCAAGTAGCAAGGCAAACTAAAGCAATTTTAATGATGACTTACAATTTGAAGATAACCATCCAAATGTCATCGCTTACTTTTAATTTTGCCTAGGTAATGTTTAGAAATGTTTTTCTCTTAAGGTCTTTTCACCATCTTGCTAAGGGAAGATAATCTCAGAGATGCAAGGTGCAAGAAGCACTAAAACAATGTTTTGATACCTCTGTCATACTTTTGACTGTGGCTTTAAAAAAATGTCTGTGAGCTGTATGTTAAAGCAGAGAGACAGTCAGCTTTTGCTGGGTCACTGTTGTTTGGGATGACAGTATAAATGCATTATGAATGACCTTCACATCACAAAAAATGTGATATATATCACAGATATATGAAGGATGTGGCTAAGTTTGTGGCATTATTGAATAAACAGCAGATTGTAATAGAGCTTTACTGTACTTATTCCAGTAAATTTTCTTTGTATAACAACAAAGAAATAATGTTAATAATGTTGATAATGTTCCACACCAAGTCAGAGGGTGGAGGTGGCCTTTTGGTAGTTTTAGGTAGTAGCTTTTCAAGGGAATGCAACTTTAGATTTGAGCAAAAAGAACAGAACTTTTGGAAGGTCTTGGGGGAAAGTGACAAAAGAATGGGTAGTGGGAGGAATAGCAGCACAGGAGGAAAGTAGGGAAGAAGTGAAGACCTGGATGAGTGGATTAGAAGGAAACAGAGAGCTCATTTCAGCTGGAGAGACTGACACAAGTGAAGTGATGAGATGGGAATCAAGTCGCGCACACAATCAGAAAGAAGGTGTATTTGAAAAAAGTCAGAAATCCAAATTAGAGAGTAAAAATAAGTGAGGTTAGAGATTATGTGAGAGTCACTTGATGGGGGGGCTTTTAAATCTGGATTTTAAAAATTCAGATCTTTGAATAGGTGACGTGGTCATCAGAAATTGCTGTTGGAAGAATCTGTGTATAGAACTACACAAAAAATAGTAATATGGGCAACATTAAACCCATATTCCTGCAACATAACAGCTAATGGGAGCTGAGTGTTACTAGCCCACATGGTAGACCATGAGCTCTCTAGGTAGCCAGGGTCATTTACATTTAGCCCCTTAATCATTTACATTAACTGCTTAACTCCTCTCAGTATTTGAGTTTGCAACTCATGTCCTGAAGAGTTATAGGGGAAAAGAGTAGGATTTGGTACTTACAAAACTTAGTTCTGCAGATGACAGGTGATTGATCCTCAAAAGCTGATTATCCTCCTGATAGGAGGACTAACCAAGTGGGCAAATCAATATGCATCTCTATCAATGGACCACCAGTCACCCAGTGACAGGAAAATGCCAGTCTTTCACCTTGACTTTTTGTTTTGAGTGATACACAATAACTGCCACAAAGTTTTCATGTTATTGACTGAACTTGACGTGCATTGTGTTGGCATGCCAGAGAAATAGCCTGAGACAAAACACAATTCAGATGAGAACATGGGCTCACCCAATGGGAGAATTTTCTCTAGGACACCAGCCTCAATGAGCTTTTCAAGAGAGTCATCATAATATAATCATTGCTCTAGAGATGAAAGATCTAACTGTATTTCTGCCTGAACATCATCTTTGGAGATTGCAGTTGAATTGATTTGGGGCAGGTCCCAGGTATCAGTATTTTCTTAAGCTCCCCACAAGATTATGTAGCCAAGTTTGAGAACTATTGATCTAAGTTATTAACACTTACATGTTTCTTGTTCAGGTGTCTTCTGTGAACAAAGTTGGACAGTTGCCTGAACAGGTGCCTCGGAGTTAGAAGATTCTTGCACCTGAGGTAGGGGAGTGGGGGAGGTATCTTGAAGTAGCATAACTAGGTTTACAAAATAAGAAGCTTTAAGTACTATCAAGAGAAACCAAGCTTACAGTTAGGGAAGCATGAAAATATGTAAAAATTACCTTGGGGCAAAAATGAAAGAAAGAAGAGAAAGCTGAGTAGCCAAGAGTGAGGCCAATGAATAGTCAGGTGTGAAGAATGTGTGGGAGAGATTCTCAGGACTGAGTTAAGCACTAGACTCTGAGTTTAGTTTCTCTTACCCAGTATTTTCCCTGCATGTTGTGCAGGCAACAAAGTTATAGGAAGGCGGGATGCCATTGGCAATGACTTGAGCTTCAGAAAACTAAAGGATCGTGTTATTGCAGAGCGCATAGAGCAAGGAATGCATTTAAATATGCTTCACTTGGGAAAACATTTTTAAAGCACATTTATCCCCTTTCCCTTCCCAAAGTTCGTATAGAATGTTAAAAAGCAGTATATGAATTTCAAGTGGACTCAAGAATAATCACGGCCACCCCCAGTTCTCATTCTTTTCCTTACATTTCTTATCCTGAAACAATATTTAAACAACTGTTTTCTCTTAGTCCACCTTATGTTTTACTTTTAATTCAATGTTTTAAAAATCTCTAGTACTGCTAAGCCATCCCTTCTCCTTCTGGAGGAGCAGCTGTAGCTTTGGAATCAAACAGACTGGGTTTGAATCCCAGTTCCATCACTCACTGAATCCACAAACTTGATCAGATTACTTTGCTTCTCCCAGTTTCAGTGTTCTTGTCTTTAAAATGGGACTGGATAGGGCATCTGGGTGGCTCAGTCGGTTAAGTGTCTGACTCTTGATTTTGATTCAGGTCATGATCTCACATTCATTCATTCATTCTCTCTCTCTCTCTCTATCTCTGTCTCTGTCTCTCTCAAAATAAGTAAACTAAAAAAATTAATTAATTAAAAAAATGGACTGAATCTTCTGTCTCTTATGAGTCTTATGATGTTTGGAGGAAGTATATCATTCCATATCTATGTACAGCAGCTACTCAAAGATACTAACCTTTGCTTTGGCCTGATGGAGAAGATGAATTCAAATGCCTTAATGCTACAAGGGGACTTAAATCACAGGAAAGAGCTAACTCTCCTGGAAGATATGCATCTGTAGGAGTCAGTTTTGATTTAAACCTTTTCCCATAAATTTTACCTAGTTCCTGTATCCCTGAGAGTAAGTAGTTAAAGTTGGCATGGGTTGTGAGTTTGATGGATTATGCCCAACTTTGTTTCACAATCTTTACACCCACCAGTTGTGAGATGTAGGTAGCATTTACTCAGAGGAATGCAAAACTATTGGAAAATCAGTCTTGATACCGCACGAACATATGCATTATTTCTTACATTAGTTTAAAATGCCAATGCATGATTTTTGTTTTTACCTGAGACTTTAAGATAGCTTTAAAAATTTCAAAAGGCATTAAATCAGTTCTGTTTCTCAGGCAGCAAATGTAAAATCTTTTTTGTTTGTTTTCCTTTTGATTAATGAAATTGGCTCTAGTTGGCAATGAGTGTCAGAGTTGCTATGTTTTAAACAGCACGCCTATGGTTACTTTAATACATTTCTTTATGTTTAGGATGTCCTTTTTACATTTCAAGGTGTCAGTGATGGTATCATATTGTTTATGCAACCTAGAGTTCAGAATAGAGTAAAAGCAGTTTATTGTTTGTTCATTTGTTCATAAAGCCAACAGATATGTATTAATTTGGGGGGGGGCAGGCCTTATGCTTCTAAGTGCTGTAGGTACTGATAGTGCTTTCAAAAGCTCGAGATACCATAACCCAGATACTGCTTTATAGAGATCTCAGTCCCAGCAGACAAATATCAATAACAAGCAAAACATATTTATATAGAAGAAGCAACATATAGTAAAAAGAGGATGGCTCTAATGTCAGGCAAATCTGACTTAAATACTTACATTCTCTGCTTTGTGCTGGCTGTATGTTCCTGGACAAAGAATAAACCTCAACATTTAATAATACCTTCCTTGAAGGATACAAATAAGGACGATCAGTAACAGATGCCCAGGGTCTAGAACAGTGGCACACAAAGTAAAAGGGAATCCCTATCCTTGTATCTTTCCTACTAGGTTCTTGGTTTGTCTGTATACTGGGAGGACTAATATCATATGATGTAACACAGTAATGCTGTTGGTTAGGCAAAATATACAATATTATGATTATTCACATTTTATGATGTAGATGCCAGATTTAGTGTAGTTAAAAAATTTGTCCAAACCTACATAGTTTTTAAATTGTGGTGCCTAGATTCAAGCAAAGACATATCTTTAGACTTAAAACCTGAATTCCATCCATTTTAACTCTTCCCACACACTATCCTGTTGATCAGATCTTTAAGATATTTTATATTAGTGATTCAGACATGTATGTGCGACTTGGGGGCATGTGATAGAAACTATTTCAGGAATAGGGAATACCTGTTATCCCAAACACTTTCACAAAGAAAATAATACAATATTAAGTAGGGGGTATGGGCCCCATACTTGAGAATTAAATATTTTTGGCCAAGTATGATGAGTAACTGCCTGATACGTATTTGACAATTGATATGTATTTACTGAGCAAAATGGCAAGAATGACCATCAGATGTTCATTTGAATGAGCTCTGAGGAGTTTCTTCAGAGAACTCATTCTGAAGGTAAAAAGATCCCTGAATTGGATATGACATGCCAAGAAAGACGTAGTTATCTGTGATGGGATTTAAGAATTGATGGATATGCAGAAGCATCTATTAGTTGCATCTGCCTCACTTGAACTAATGCCCCAAGCAGGAGTATAAAACCAAAAACTGGAAGAATAGCTTCAGCAAGAATCTTTCAAACCCTGACAGGTGTTGGACAGAGGTGGAGGATGAGAAATAAGTAGCAGTGCTTGGGACCCTTCTAACACTGCATATCTTAAAAGCAAGAGGGAATTTCCACCCTTTGATCTCAGATGGGTTCCACCAAATTAGTGACACTACCTAGTGAGTATTAGAGGAAGCTTTGGTCCCTGGGAGGGACCAAGCCAGAAACTCTCAGACCAGACAGAGCAAAAGCAATGCTCAGCATAAACATTATTGCTGTGAGCATATGTTGAACAACTCTTCTGTATTCCCAGGAATATTTGAAGGGAAGACTTGGAAGTAGGGAGCTGAACTTGTGGAGAGAAGAATCAGCAAAATTTGGGTGTTACAGAAAATACAACTCCATCTGAATTTCAAAGTTATGTTTTCTGGGAATATTTGAGTTACATATATGATAGATATTGTTGCAAAGAAAACATTCCATATATTGCAACTACTTCAATATACAGACATAGTGCACATGCTGTCATGTTTTTTGAGTTGGCTGTAATGTATTCTATGCTGCAAATCATTGTGGACTATAACTAAGCTACCTTGTTCTTGATGCTAGCTCATTTTTTCTTCCATATGTATATGTTCTACCTGTAGCACCTCCTTGCACCCAGTGGTCACCTATCAAAATCTTACCGTTCTTCAATGCTTAATATCAAATACGTCTTTTGTCATGAAATTTTTATAATTCCCTAATCTGATGAAGATAGCATGGGAGAGTGGGAAAGAAAAGCCATCTTGAAATATTCAGGTCAGGGTTGGTTTTGAATCTTAATGCCAGAGGTCGATTGACCTCTCAGCCTTTGCTTTTCTTGATGTAAAGTGAAATGGGAAGATCATCCTTCTTCACGGTGTTGTTGAGAAAGTTAAATGAGATATTTTTACAGAAAATGTTTTTAGTTTGGAAATTATAGCATTATGGAAGCTTGACAGCTAATGGAAAGAATATATGACTTTTATGTCATAGAAAGGATAGTTGTAGATCTTTATATACTTATGACCTTCAATTACTTAACAGTTTTGAATCTAAGTTTTTTTCATATGTAAAATAAAGAATAAATAATAGTTCCCTTACAGGGTGGTGGAAGAGAATAAATGAGACAATATATTGAAAACATATGATTGATCTATAGAGATACTCAAGAAATGTTAGTCTTATCCTTTTTTTTTAAAGAATCTGTCCTCTTATTGAAAAAATTCTGTCTTTTGATATTAATCGCTTCATGCCTTTTATTTGAGCTACTCATGCACTTTTCTCACCACCTCTGCAAAACCAAGACATTTCAGAAAAAAAGTGTATGCTTTATTCATGTTTGCTGCTTTAACATTGTAGAGCTTCATAAAACTCGATAAATATTTGATTAAGTGACTACATGAAAGAATGAATAAGAAAACTAGATTCCTTGCCTGAAAGACTTTAAAAGACTAGAGGGCCATCAGAGCAGTTTGTTGAGAATTGGAAGAAGAGGTGGCCTAGTAATTCAAGGTAAAGTGTAGAAGCACTGAAGTGGAAGCCACATGATGATTGGGGACTTCATTTTCCTGCTGGGAGGAGTACATGCCAAGCACAGAAAGACCAAGGGCAAGGGCCTCGTGTGCTTTCTGATCCAAAGATTTGTTGCATTGAGTGTATTCACATCAAAGTCTTTGGTTTCCTAGGGATTCAAGTGTCTGCATAACAACAAAGCAAACTCTTCAGCAATCTAAATGTCTGTTTCCCTTTCCCTATGGGCTACTTCTCTTCAATATATTTGAAAACAAACTGCATTTGCACAGTTAATTTATCCCAAAGGGAGCTCTTCTTCAGCATCATGTGCGTCTACACACTGAGCCAGCCCTAGGATAGACCAGCAGGCTGGTGGTCATCTGGGCATAGTGCTGAAGACTGGGTCCTAGGAATTAGCCTCAGCTGAAGAACAAATGTAGGGCTGACACTTCTTCTCTCTATTGACCCTGTCCTTTTATCTTTCACACTACTTCAAACCAGGTAGCTTGTGTGTAGTTTATACACCATTACTAAAAGTTGGGATCACCAAAAGAATTCCCATTTAGAAGAAAAAATTGATATGCATATGTTAAATATTCCCCACCCCCCATAATTCATAGGAAAGGGAACCAAGAAATTAAATTCTCAAAGGGTGTACCCAGTTTCTAACCTTGTTCGTTGTTCACATTCATACCTCTTTGAAATTCCCTCTTCACATCTTTACTACCTATAGATAGTAATAGGCTATCCATTACTGCATTACAACTGTAAAACAGGATGGCTTAAAATAACTGTTTTGCTCACAATTTTGTGGGTGAGGAATTTAGAAAGGACTCAACTGGTAGGTTCATTACTTATCCTCTTAGGATTCATTTAGAAGATGGCTTCTTCATTCACATGCCTGGTGCCTTTCTACTCATTCTCTCTCTCCACATGTATTTCATTTTCCAGGACCTGCCATGTGTCTTCCTTGGGCTTTTCAACAGCATAGTCAGCTGCTTTCCCAGGGCTAGTGTTCCCAGGGACAGGAAGTAGAAAGTCCTATCTCTTAAGACTTGGACTCAGACACTGATATGACTTTTGCCATATTCTATTAGTCTTATAAGACCCAGAGCCTTCCAAGAGAAGGAAACATAGACCTCATTTCTGGTTTTAAGGAAGCTCAAAGAGATGGGGTCTTTTAAATTCACACATTTACCATTTTGTCTTCTGGACATTTAAAATACAGACTACCTAGGAGGTTGTGTACCCCACCCCACCCCTGGCTTTCTGAAAGTATATTTAGCAAAATTGGAGTGATTCATTCAAGTCAGATCATGAGTTATAAACTTACCTTTTTATTCTTCTGATTGCCCAGCAGGTAAATACTGATAGAAACACATAGGCATACTTCTCCAAGGCATATATTAATTCCCTCAGACAGTATGATTTAAATCTGTAAGGAGGACAAAATATTTTCCTGACACTTTTTATAACTTACAAGGCTCTCCTTTCACAACAGAATTATTGTTTTATATTTTCATGTGAAACAATCTTTGTTACTTTTATTAATCTTATCTTCATTTCACCTGTCTTTATATATTATGTAATTTCAGTTTGAGAATAAGAAATTAGACCTTTGTTAATCTCAATGTATGTTAATATCCAAGCCCATAGAAAAAAAGACAAGAATAAAGAAAAAAAATAGACCAAATAACAATTTGGGGGTTTCTAGAAGAGATTTAACTAGATGAGTAGCTAAAGGCTCTTCTATGTCTGTTTTGGGAAGAGAAGGCATAATTTTGTCCTTTTGGTCATAAAAAGCTAATTTTTATATTAACACCTTATATCTGGTACAAGTGAGTTAATGCACAAATTGAAAAATCAAATAACTCCACTGAAACCAATACTGCATTGTATGTTAACTAACTAGAATTTAAATTAAAAATTTTGAAAAAAGGAAAAAGCAAATGACTCCAGAGCTCTGAAAGAGTTTGGGAATGTCTGGTCCATTGTTTTTCAAACTAAAAACAAACAAACAAACAAACAAATCAACCTAGGGGCACCTGGGTGGCTCAGTTGATTGAGTGTCCAATTTGACTTGTGATTTCAGCTCAGGTCATGATCCCAGGGTCATGGGATTGAGTCTTGCATCAGGCTCTGTGCTGAGTGTGGAGTCTGCTTAAGATTCACTCTCTCCCTCTGTTCCTCCCTAGCTGGCTTGTGCCCTTTCTTTCTCTCTCTCTAAAATACAAAATGTTTATCTCTTTAAAAAAATTCATCCTAATTATTCCCTCTCAAATTTATATATTTATATTAAATAAAATTGACTTCAAATACATAAAATATACAAAAGCAGATCTATGGTTCACTGTCTCTTTTTCCATCTCTAACGGGGTCTCTGAGAAACTTTCGAGAAAACCTAAAATTCAGAAAAACACATCCCACTCCTCCTCCATGGAAGAATCTAAGGTCCAATTTGATTAAATAACCTGCCGATAACTAGCTAATAATAAGTACTCATAGCTGACACATATTGAGTAATTAGCTTGAACCAGGATGTCTTCTAAGTACTTGACATGGCTTAAAGCATTCAACCTCCATATCAATTCCATGATGTAGACAGTCATTATCCTCACTGTGTAGATGAGGTCAGAAAGCTTATGTGATTAGAAGCAAATATAAGACTGAAACTCAGGTCTCTGTAACTCTCAGGGCAATGCTCTTGATGCTCTAAAATTCTGCCTCTTACAGAAGCACCTCAAAACACCTTCAATCTATGGTTAGAACTGACTTTGGCATCAACAAAATTATGCAATGAATCTTTACTACTCTGTTTACTTCGGTGATTTCCATGGACCTAAAAGGTCAAAACTGTGACATTCTCACATACCTGCAATATTTAACTGAAGCTCCAGGTATAGGCTTCATGTACCATAAAAGTTGCCTTGGGGTGCCTGAAGCTAAGTATGTTCAGCTTCCAACTCTTGATTTCGGCTCAGGTGATGATCTCATGGTTTGTGGGTGTCAGTCCCACATTGGGCTCTGTGCTGACAGCACAGATTCTTGGGATTCTCTCTTTCCTTCTCTCTCTGCTGTCTCTCACTCGCTTGCTCACTCTCTCAAAATAAGTAAAAAAAACACTTTTTTTAAAAAGGGGATCTCAAACTGGGTCATCACAGGTAACTTGGGGGGTGGGGGTGTGAAAATCTCTGAGACCTGGAGGGAACAACAGTGGAGAGAAGAATTGGAAAGGCCTATCCAGTGTCTATGTGCAGAATTAGGCCTATGATAAGTTGGAAAAAATCTTATTTTTGTTCTATCTTTCTATTTCTCTAGGGCAGAGATTCTGCCTACAACCTTATCTTGATATTCCCCTTGTGTATTACAGGCCTTGAATACATATTTGTTGAATTAGTGGACAAATTGGCAGCATTATCTCTTGCTCTAATTAACCAAGTGACCTAATGCCAAACAGCTTTCTCCCTTCCTCCCTCCTCAGCCTGTCTTGCTATTAATGGCACAGGGGCCAGCTGCGGAGTGATGGAGACAGCTGTCTGCAAATTACTGGTAAGGGGTAGAAAAGAGGCCCAGGATGTCTGAATGACCTATCAATTGGATAATCCACTTGTGCTTAACTGAGAACAAGATTCAATTAACACATTTGTACACTGTTCATCTGAAAAATTCCAAAAAATTTAAAATCATGAAGACATTATGCAGCTCTGATCCATGGTGCATGAATATGTTCCTAGATGAGTGAAGTTACTTAATGTGGGTTAATGGGAGTGATTGACTTTCTTATCTGAAGTCAGTTGGGTAGCAGGGAGAAGATGGTATTTGAAAGGCTAAGCTGAGTGAAGCCATGAAGTTTATCCAAACTTAATTTAAAACAGAAGGTTCAGATCTTGTGAATTTTGACACATACATATATGGAAAGAAGGAAACACACTTTTTAAATACCACTATTTTAGGTAGCATAAAGTCTTTAGCTCAAACTTTTAAAACCCAATATAGTCAGATGTACAAATGATGGTTCTATCTCCTGGGATGGCCTATAAAAGTGCATATTTGTTCAACATTTTAAGATCCTCAAATTGAAAGTGCTGTGTAAATACTGGGCCAGATTCGCTCACCATGTGTCTCCCTGTGTGCACAGAGCTTTCACTGACTTCAGCGGGTGGAATGTGGTGGGAGAATTTGGCTCATTATTAGTTTTCCTATTTTGATTTGATCAACTGTTGTCAATTACAGACATTGGTAATTACCCACAGAAAAGGAGAGGAGGGAGAAAAAAACTTGCTATCATAATATTTATCTTATCAGTTATGGTATTTTCCTATATTGAAAAAAAATATTGTGGTGAATTGTGTAACACAGCAAGTACTGATTTTACAGTGCCCTTGACTTGAGTGTATTTTTATATAGATGTTTTAATTTGTCACAGAAAATCCACATTTATACAGTAGTGCTGCTTCACTTATCGCTGGGCTCTATTAACCCTCCTTCTCACCCCACTCTCTGCACAGATTTGTCCCTTAGATTCTGTGCCCACTCCCAATATCTTAATCCAGGCCACCACTGTCCAAAACACTTTCTGTGATGATGATGGAAATATTTTATATCAACACTGTCCAATGCAATAGACAATAGCCACATGTGGCTATTAAGTACTTGAAATGTGGCTAGTGTAATTGGGAACCTGAATCTTTAATTTAATTTAAAATTAAATACACACATAAGTAGTGGTTACCATATTTCAGTACAGTCCAAATGCTTATGACTTAATTACTGTGATAGCCTGTTGACTGCTTTTCTATTGGGAGGATGTTTTCAAGTATTTTTTATACAACACTAGATTAATTATCTTTAAATTCTGCTCTCATTAGGACATTCCCTACTTAAAAACTTAGGTTGGTTTCATGCAGGCTATGTACTATAGTAATCTGTATAATAAAGTATACCCTAAATTTGCCTGCTCCTCAGAATCACTTGAGGACAGAGCTTAGAGTAAATGATCCCTTAGATCCAAGATGGACCTGACTCTATATAGCCAATTTTAAGAATTAGTAGTCTAGTATCTCTACTTTTCTGCATATCTACTGTTTGTATATAAAGATAAAGATATAAGAGATATAGATAAAACATGTGTTACCTGGAATCCTGCAGTATCCTTATAACATTTATTCCTATCTCTTTTCTTGCCATTTTTCTCCTATCCCACTCACAGTCTATTCTCCAAATAACAGCTGAAGTGGTCTTCCTAAAAATCACAACAGGTTATTCTGACAGTTCAGACGTTCCAAAGACTCTGTATTGTCTATAGAATAAAATTAATTTTTTTCCATTCTCACTGTCTACAAAGCTTACATGGTATGCTTCCTACTTACCACTTAAACCTCATTACTATTATTTAAAAAACATTTTCTTCTACAAACAACAACACTTTCCTTGTTTATTACTTGCATGTTCCTTCTTTGATACATCAAATTTCTTCTCATCTCAAAGCCTTTGACTTGTACCCCTCTTCTTGGGATTTTCAAAGGGGAAACCCCTTCTCATCCTTCAACTCCCAGATCACATATCATCCCAGAAAGAGATGCCTTGTCTGCATTATCTACTGTTTCTGTCCCATCTTAGTCATTCTCTATACACATATTTTTATGTCCACAGGCACTTATTAACAGATATGTTTGATTACATTACATGTCTATTACTCATCTACCACTAGGAAATAGGTTCCCTAAGAGCAGGGATTTTTGTCTTTCTTATTGCTCAATTTTTTAAAAATCATGATTAGCTTTTTAGGTCACATTGCCCTTAACCTCCTCAGATACAGTAGCTTATAAAAGGGTGATTTTTGTTTGTTTGTTTTTGAGAGAGAATGCATAGACACACATGGGGGAGGGGCAGAGGGCGAAGGGGAGAGAATCTGAAGCAGGCCAGTGTAGAGCCACATGCGGGGGACCTCAATCTCATGATCTCACAATCATGAGATTATGATGTGAACCAAAATCAAGAGTCGAAATTTAACCCAAGCACCTCTAAAATGGTGTTTTGAAACCAGGAACGTCAGCATTATCTGGAAACATGTTTGAAATGCAGTTCTGGGTCCCCACCCCAGACCTGCTGAATCAGAAACTCTAGGGGTGGAACCCTGTAATCTGTACTTTGGCAAGCCCTCCTGGTGATTTTGATGCAGTTAAAGTTTGTGAGTGACCACTTTAACATATACGATCAGTGTCCTAAGATTCAGCAATTAATTTTTATATCAATATGTAATTATTTCTTAAGGAACAAGTTAATTTTCCTTTTTAGAGTAAAATTATTTGAAGGTACACTCTGAAATATTTCCTTTATTTCTTTGAGACTAGGGCATGTCAGAACCTATTGTATGCATCTAAAGCATCGTCAGAAGCATATTTCTTTTGTTAAACTCATCTTGGTTTCTTCCGCCCCCCCCCACACACATAGTTACAATTCTTTTCTGCTCCACTTTTTACATGTGCTTATTACAGTATGTTAGAAGAGTCCAAAAATATTTTCTAACTTACATTTTTTAATTATTTGTTTCTATAGACATTACACTGTGGTTTAAAAATGTGAAATGTGGGGCACCTAGGTGGCTCAGTTGGTTAAGCGCCCGACTTCAGCTCAGGTCATGATCTCACAGTCTGTAAGTTCGAGCCCTGCGTGGGGCTCTGTGCTGAGAGCTCAGAGCCTGGATCCTGCTTCAGATTCTGTGTCTTCCTCACTCTCTGCCCCTCCCCTTCTCTGGCTCTGTCTCTGTCTCTCAAAAATAAATAAAAGTTGAAAAAATGTTTTAAAAATGTGGAATGTGTAACTTCTGCTTTATATTGGTTGAGTGTCAGAAAGAGCTCAATAAATAATTGGAATGATGGGGCGCCTGGGTGGCGTAGTCGGTTAATTGTCCGACTTCAGCCAGGTCACGATCTCGCGGTCCGTGAGTTCGAGCCCCGCGTCGGGCTCTGGGCTGATGGCTCAGAGCCTGGAGCCTGTTTCCGATTCTGTGTCTCCCTCTCTCTCTGCCCCTCCCCCGTTCATGCTCTGTCTCTCTCTGTCCCAAAAATAAATAAAAAAAAACGTTGAAAAAAAAAAAATTAAAAAAAAAAAAATAAATAATTGGAATGATTACATGTGATTTTAGTGACCTTTGGGGCCTCTTGATGAGTTAGCTAATGTGTGGGAAAAGAAAAAGTGTAATTATTCTATTTTCTCTATTTTGCTTCTAGCTGGCCACACATAGTGAGGAGAAATTGGAGAAATTATGTAGGTAAGTAGCAGAAGGAAAAAATGAAGAGAGACAATACAAAGTACAATATATTTTTATACGTCTTTATACATACTGATCTTCCTCTTTTAATACTTATTTGGTTTTGGATCAGTTAGGATCTTGCAGTGGCATATAACAGAATATCTAATTCAAACCAGCTTAAACCAAGGGGAGAATTTATTGGCTCATTTGTATGAAAAGCCCAGGGATATCCAACCTTAGGCACTACTTAATGCAATGATTCTACTGGGGTTATCTATCAGCCTTTCTCCATCTCCTGGTTCTGCTTTCCTCCATGTTCATTTGATTTCTAGGCGTTACAGAGTGGCAAGAGGACTGCCTTAGCTCTTAGTCTAATTTCTCCTTCATTCAAGATTAGCAGAGAAAAGATGTTTACTCTTTCCAAAGTTAAAACAAAAATCCTTGTCCTTACTATAACTGGTTTGAGTTCTGCCATGAGTCTACTTCTGAAGTACTCACTGCAAGTAGGGTATACCATGTATTTAACTGCAAAAGGATAAATAATGTGCCCATATCCGGTCTAGAGATTAGAATCGGTTTCACCAAGCCAAGTTGTTTAATTATGGGGAAAGAATGATATTCAAGAAAAATTTTGGGAGAATTAGTATCAAAAAATAGGTGAAAGATTTTGGTAAACCAAAATAAATATGTAAACAATAAATAAGCAAACAAATATATATCCTTCAAAGTTTGGGCATAAAATTCCAAATACAAAATTGTTCTCTCACAGGACTGGCAATGAGAAGTCTCATGTTACCTTGATTTTATTATTTCAGTTTTAAGAGTTAATTTAGTATCATATCTAGAGCATTTTAGCATGCTTTCCTTTTTTAAAAAAAATGTTTATTTATTTTTGAGGGGCAGGAGGGGCAGAGACAGGGACAGAGGATCTAAAGCGGGCTCTGTGCTGACAGCAGAGAGACAGATGCGAGACTCATGAACCATGAGCTCATGACCCGAGCTGAAGTTGGATGTTTAACCAACTGAGCCACCCAGGTGCCCAAACATGTTTTTATTTATCCAAGGTCCTCTTCTGCATGTAATAGATCCTTTCAGATTGATTGAAGATGTATGTCTTTTGTCAGCTCAGGGAATTTTCCTGTATCATTTAATTACTATTTCTTTTCTTCTATTTCTTCCTGCCATCTTTTTCTATAATTCAACTTAATATGATTACTTTCAGTAATTCAATATAACAAACTTCTGAATTTATGCTTCATTTCTCTGAACTTTTCTGCCATAATTCCTATGTTGTTCTATATTTGTGTGATATTATGGAAGTATAGCACAATGAAATCTTCCCACTTATATATTTATTCTTCAGTTGTGCATTTTCTGTCATTCTACAGATGTCATCTATGGAGGGGTTTATTTTATTTTTATTTTGGCAATCACATTTTTCATTTCCAGAGGATAAAATTAGTTACTTTTTAAAAGTAGCATTAGTATTCCATAATTAGCTTTCTTTGAGTTTACAATCAAGAAGAGATAATTGCTCCCACCCTCACAACTAAAGCAAGCCAGATAATCTACAGAATCATAGTTTGTTTGGTTTTGTTTTAACCATAACAGAGTGAGAATGCAAAGAAAAATAAATAAATGAAATTGAACAAAGCAATGAATATTCCTTGGCAGAGTAGAGAAGCATGGCTTCTTTCATCCCTAGTGAAGCTGGGGGAGAGATTACTATGACAGATGGGTGTAAGGAGAAACTGGCTAAACTGTTAATCAACTATTATTTGTCACATGTGGGCTTGAATAATGGACAGTAACCATCCACTGCCATAGAGGAGTCTGTGTCAATCTACCCACTCTTTTTCTCTATAAGCCTTCAATTACGTGCATAGGTCATATGCTGAAGGTTGAGGGCAGGGCACATTAGAAGCATATGGAAACTTTATCAAGTGCAAGGCAGTAGCCCCTTGAAGGATGGGTATAAAACAACAGAGCTGAGAGAGATTTCTCCAAGGTAATACACATCTTCACCAAATTCTGAAAACTGGAAGGAGGGCGGTAGAACAAAAAAAGATGTTTCAAAGCATAGTAAGAGACCTATCTCTCCTGGTTTGGAAAGTTTACACTAAGCGTTAAAGCACAAACAGAACACCAATCAAGTTAACAATAATGACAGAAGTAGGGGCATGGTTTATACTGGAAGTAAATCTTATTTCTTTAATTTCTACTGTGCTTTATTTTTGTCATAAAATGTCTTGTATCTGATCAAAAGTTGAAAGATGCACAAAAATGCACAATGAAAGAGAGGAAGCAGTCAATGGCGGTATGCCCAGAGATAGACCTTCTATTGTAATGACCAGACAGAAATGTTAAACTATAAGTAATTAGGGCCTAGTGAAAAATTTAGACATCATGTGAGAAGAGGCAATTTCACTAGGGAATAAAAGTATAAAAATGAAATACAAATACACACTTATCAGAAATGAAGCATATATTGATGGGATTAACAGTAGATGGAACACAAAAGAGAGAAGATTCAGTGAATTTAAAGATAGGTCACTTGAAATTTCCAAATAAACATTGAAAGTTAAAAAAAAAAAAAAAACAGGGGCGCCTGGGTGGCTCCGTCAGTTAAGCGGCCGACTTCGGCTCAGGTCATGATCTCTCAGTCCGTGAGTTCGAGCCCCGTGTCGGGCTCTGTGCTGACAGCTCAGAGCCTGGAGCCCGTTTCAGATTCTGTGTCTCCCTCTCTCTGACCCTCCCCTGTTCATGCTCTGTCTCTCCCTGTCTCAAAAATAAATAAAATGTTAAAAAAAATTAAAAATAAAAAACAAGAAAAAAAAAAACAGGAACAAAACATCTGGTACCTGTATTTGGAATCCCAGAAATACGTATTTAGAGTCCCTGAAGGGGAAGTGAATAATGAGGCAGAAGAAATATTTTAAGATATAATGGGTAAAATTTTCCATAATTAATAAAAGATCAACTTGCAAATCCGAGAAGTTTAACAAATCCCAAACATAATAAATACAGAGAAAACCATATGTAGCCTCACTATGGTCAAACTGCTGAAAACCAAACATAAAAGGGAAATTTAAAGAGCATTTAGAGAAGAAAAAGCAAAATATATATGGTGGAGAAATGATACCAATGACAGCTGGTTTCTAATCACAAACAAAGGAGACCAAAATAAAATGTAACATCTTTAAAGTGTTTTTAAAAAAATAACTGTCAGCACAAAGTTCTGTGTTCAGCAAAAATATCCTTTAAAAATGAAGATGGGATAAGTAGATTTTTCAGACAAAAGTTGAAGAAATCTTTCTGTAGATATTGTCTATAACAAGTAGTGAAGAAATTTATTCTAGCTATAAGGAAATGAGGTGAGAATGGAAGTCCATATTTGTGGGAAGGAATGAAAAGCATAGAAGTGGTAAATATGTAGCTAAATAAAAAAATATATTTTTGCTATTTTTTATTTCTGCATGTTTTAATTTACCTTATTATTTATTGATTAAGGCAAATAACATATTTTAGAATTTACAGCACATGTAAAATATATGACAAAAAGAACTCAAAGTTAGAAGAAGAAATAAATCTTATAATACTGTAATGTTTTTACATTTCTTTAGGTATATTATTTGAAGGTAAATGTGAAAAGGTAAACTATATATTATAATAATTCAAATAACATTTAAAAAGTAACACGAAGAAGTACAGCTTAAAAGTCAATAAAGGAGATAAAATGCTTTAAAAAATGCTGATTCACCAAAAAAGGGTGAAGAAAAGAAACACAATGGAATAAATAACAGATGTCAGAAGTATAAAATAAATATGATAAAAGGTACAAAACTATCAATAATTATGTTAAATATATAAATTTATAACACTATGAAAATAAGACAAATGCTTTCAGACTTTCTAAGGCAAGATCAACTCTATGTTGTGTACAAGAAATACACTTTACATGTAAAGATAGCTTCACAATGAAAGCAAAAGTATTTGAAAAGTAAGTATACCAAAAATAAGAAAGTTCAGACAAAGCAAATTACAAGATAAAGTGTCTTAACAGAAATAAAGATAAAATTTTTATAATAGGGTCAATTTATCGAGAAGACATAATAATCCTAAATGGACATACACCTAATAACAGGACTTTAACATTGTGATATTGTTACTTATAATAAATATGTGGTCTTTGCCATTTCTGTCACAGAGCTCCTAAAACACATGTAATTTCCTAAGTGATAAAAGGAATGAGAGTGTTTTGTGTTAAAATATTTGACCTTTTGTCCTGAAACAGCTCCAAAGCCATAAAGGTAAAAGTAGTGTCTTGTTATTCATAATAAGCTGCTTTTAATCACACTTGAGTTTATGTTAATGGGTAGACTTTTGAAAAGTCTTTACAGATGGGGGCTCATTGCCACAGGAACCAACCATGATTAGACGGTTGGAACTTTCAGTGCCACTCTTCAATCTCTGGGCAAGGGACAGGGGTTGGAGGTTAAATCAATCACCAATAGTTAATCACTGAATCATGCCTATTTATTAAGGACTTTGTTAAAAAACAAACAAACAAACAAACAAACAAACAAACAAAGGAATGGGGTTTGGAGAGTTTCTAGGTGAACACATGGAGGTCCCGAGAGAGAGGTACATCTGGAGACGGCATGGAATCCCTGTGCCACTTCTCATATACCTTGTCCTATACATGTCTTCCGTCTGGCTGTCCCTGAGTTATACTCTTTCATAATAAACCGGTAACCTATTAAGTAAAGTGTTTTCCTGACTTCTCTGAACCACTCTAGCAAATTAATAAAGTAAGGGCTACAGGAGCATCTGATTTATAGCCTGTCAGTCAGAAGCACAGGTAAAAAGCTGAATTTGTGATTGGCAGTTGGAGTCAAAAAGGAACAGTCTTGTGGGACTGACCCTTAACCTATGAGATCTGACACTATCTCCAAGTAAATAGTGTCAGCACTGGGTTAAATTATGGAACACCTAGCCATTGTATGAGAATTGCTTGGAGTGAGAAACATCCACATACACATTTGGGGACCAGAGATATCAGAATTAAAGTGTTTTATGAATTGTGAGTAGAGTGTTCACGTAAAGGAGAAACAGGAGCAGTGTTTCCCCCTCTACATTCAGGTCACAAAACTTAATACAACTAAAAGGACAAATAGAACAAATCCACAAATATTTAACACCTCTTTATCAGTAATTGCTAGAATGCAATTACGATGTTTATACATTGTTAGACCAAATTACGATGTTTATACATTGTAGACCATTTCAAACCATTTCAACCAATTTGATTAATATATAGAGGACATCATAATCGACAATTGCAGATTATGCATTCTTAGCCATTGCAAATGCAACATTCACTAAAAGTATATGCTGAGTAACAAACCAAGTTTTAATACATATCAAAGGATTGAAATCATATGTAGTTATTCTTTGACCAGTATGAATTTAAGTTAGACATCAGTAGTGGTGAATTATCTGCAAAGGCCAAATGTTTTCAATTTAGAAAATGTACATCCAAATAATCCAGAGGCCCCTGGGTAGCTCAGTCGGTTAAGTGTCAGACTTTGGCTCAGGTCATGATCTCACGGTTCATGAGCTCGAGCCCTGCATAAAGGATCTGTGCTGACAGTTCAGGCCTGGAGCCAACTTCAGATTCTGTTTCCCTCTCTCTCTGCCCTCTCCCAACTTGCACTCTGTCTCTGTCTCTCTCAAAATATAAATAAGTATAAAAAAAATTTTTTTAAATAATCCATGAGTTAAAGAAGAAATTAGAAATGGAAATAGAAAATATTTCAGACTGAATTATAATGAAAACATAAAAGTTTATGGGATGCTGCTACTGTTAAACCATTACTTAAAGAAATATTTATAAATTTAAATAAATATATTCTAAAAGAAAAAAGGTAGAAAGTTAACTCTAAAATTCAACCTTGCAACACTAGGAAAAAAGAAATTAAGCCCAAAGTAAGTGGAAAGAAGGAAATATCAAAAATAAGAGCAGAAATTAATTAAATAGAAATGGACAAATCTGGTTCTTTGTAGTCATTAATAGAATTGATAAAGCTGTGTGGCAAGATCGATCAAGAAGAAAGGAGAAAAAACACAACATACCTATTTGAGAAAAAAGGAGACATCACTACACTTGTAATAATGTATTACAACTGAATCAAGAAGAAATAGAAACTATGAATAGTTGAAAATCTATCAAAGAACTTAGTATTTCAAAAACTTCCCACAAAGAAAATCTTAGGACCAATAGCTTCATTGGTTAATTTTATCAAATATTTAATGAATATATAACCCCTAACTTAAATTCTCAGAGAATAGAGTAGATGGGAGCACTTTCTTCCTTTTTTCATGAGGCCAACATTACCCTGATACCAGAACCTGATAAAACTATGGCCAAGAAAATTAAATCCAATATCCCTTATGATTATAGATGAAAATGCTTAGCAAAATATTAGCATATTGAATCCAACAGTACATGGATGCTGAAGTATTACCTCAGAAATGCAAGTTTGATTTAACATTTTTTAAATGTTCATTTTAATTATATTTTAATTTTCAGTAAATGTAATTCACAACACTTCAGAATAAATCAGAAGAATGATGTCATCATCTCAATAGATGCAAAAAATTTTTGACCAAGTTCATTCCTTCATAATACAAAGTGTCAGCAAATGAGAATTATAGACAAATATCCTCAATCTGATAAAGAACACCTATTAAAAAAATCTTTCAGATAATTTCATTCTTAATAATGGAATAGCTAAGTTTTCCCCCTAAGATTGGGATCAAAGTAAAAATACATGCTTTCACTACTTCCAATTGATATTGAGTTATAAGTCCTAGCCACTGTAATAAAGTGAGAAAAAAAAAGACACAAGAGTCAGAAGAGAAGTAAAAGTGTTTTTATTTGCAGACAGTATGATTGTGTACATAGAAAATCCAAAGGAACCAGCCAAAAGCTGTTACTAATAACTAAATTTAGCATGGTCATAATATTGAAGTTCATAATCAAACTTATTTTATGTATACTAGCGATGAACAAATAGAAAATTAAAATAATTAACATTTATAATAGCCTTGGAAAACATTGTATAATAGCAGTAAGTTTAGTGAAAGGTTCAAGCAAGACCTCTACACTGTAAATTACAAAACAATGGGAGAAAGTGAAGAAAACCTAAGTAAATGCAGACATAGAGCATTTTTATGGGTTCAAAGACTTAATATTGTTATAATACCAATTTTCTTCAAATTCATCTTTAGATTAAAAGCTAATTCAAAACCCCAATAGATATTTTACCCTTGGAAACTAACAATCTGTTTCTAAATTTATAAGAACATAAAGAATCTAGACTACCCCAACCAATCTTGTAAAAGAAAAATGAAATGGCAAACTTTACAGTATCTGTTTTTAAAGCTTACTATATTTAGTATAAAGCCATATTCATAAATACAGGGTGATTTGGGATACTTGTATATAAATAGAGTCAAAAAATATCTACATATACACAATTGATTATTGAACAACGTACCAGGTGAAATACATACACATACCCACTAGAACTGTTAAAATAAAAATGATTGACAATACCAAATGTTGGTTAGGATGTGAGGCGAACAGACATCTAATACATTGAGCGTTGGAGTGTAAAATGGTACAGACATTTTTGGGAACTGTTTATCATTTTTTAAAATAGGGTTAAACTTCTATCTACCCTATGACCTTAAAATTCCATTCTTAACCAAAAATACTTCCACAAGAATGTTCATAGCAGCTCTAGTCACAATAGCCTCAAATGGAAACAAATCAAGTGTCCTTCAGCAGGAGACTAGATCAGTAATATATGTTGTAATTATATAACAGAATACTATTTTTGACTAAAAAGGTACACAATATAGATGAATGTCAAAAGCATTTGGCTGAGAAATTATATCCTTTATGATTTCATTTATATGACATCAAGAGCAGGTGAAATTATTCTATGGTGATTTAAATCAGAAAGTTGTAGCCTGCAGTGGGGAAATTGAAATGAGCAAGAGAACTTTCTGAAATGATGTAAATGTTTCAAATCTTGTTTTGGTGATAGTTATACAGTATATATAATTATCAAAATTCATCACTGAATTCTTAAGATCTAGGTATTTATTTAAATAAATTATACCTCAATTTTCAAAAACTTGTAGGAGGGTCTCCTGTTTGCTCTATTAAGTTTGTTTCTTCAGGTGTTAATTCTTGTAATTATTAATTTGGTGCTTTTATTTCATGGAGTTGGTTTTCTTGAAATCTTTCATGATTTGTGGTTTGATATCATCTTTGTATCACAGTCTTTATTTACCTGTATGTACTCTGATTCTGTTTACTATCACCTGATTAATTGTAGGGCAATGATAAGACATGCTGTTGGTGGTATATACTAGCTGCTCATTTCTTAAGAATCTCATTTGAGATTCTCATCTCCCCATGACAGTAGTGATTCAGCACTGCCTCTTTGGCCGTCCACACAGTCAATGTTGCAGTCTTCCAAAGATAGCTGTTATTGCTGTGTGTGTCTGTGTTTCTGTGTGTGTTTATTTGTTGGGGGCAAAGAGCAATTGGTTAATCTTCTAAACTTCTTCAAATGTGTTTACACAACAATTCACCCTGATGGTTGCCTCAGCTCTCTGGGTGTGAAACAACCTTGAAGCTCCTTCTACCTTCTGTAGCAGTTTTCTTCATGCATATTTATTTCAACTGCTTTCCATGTGGTGCAGATTTCCTAAAATTTCTGGCTCAAATTAACTCCCTTATGCTTTTCCAGTGCTGTAATGAACTTAAAATTAAGGAAAATGGGTGTGTTTTCTGTCATTTGTGGAGATTTGGATTAGGACGTACAGACAAACACCTTTGCTCTATTTGCCATCTTGATCCAATTCCCCAAGTCACTTTTAATTAGCAGCTTTGTTGTTATTTTACATACTGATGTACCTTAATGACTCTCATCATTACATTTATGTGGCCCTGTATAATGGTCTATTGATCTGGCAGTGACCTGAACTCTTGCTATTTGTAAGGTAGATGTTTGACAAGTTCACAAAGGTAGACGATAAATTGATCTATACGGTACAGTTTGAAAAGGAGAAAATTACTTCAGCATGCTTGTGTTTGCAAGAAATGGGATTGATATTTCAGAATCTCTACCTGGAGATTCAACTCTACAGACAAACAACCCCAAAATGAGAATATAGAAGAGCCCTACTCAAAATCACCTAAAATCTTCCTAAGCAACCTGGCCCCTGACTATTTATCATTCTAATGTTGACTTAACACTTTAGGAGGCTGTGTCTATAAATGAAGGATGTGTTTGTGTACTAAAGTCAAGTGCTATTTGCTGAGTGTACTATGACTTTGGTTTGACTTTTTGGCTGATAAAAGCAGATGGGCAAAGTTTTCTTTTATTGTTTGCTTTCACGTTGAAAACAAATACTGCCAAAAACAAGGATTGAAGTACCACAGTTCCCTCTCTGAGCTGTTATTTCAAGGTGGTCCAAAACTCTTATCCGAACATTGGATACTACAAATTCATAGAAGCCAATAGTGAAAAGAGTATTTGGTAGTTCTTTATCTTCCCACTGTACACAGATTGTAATATCAAGAGCTGATAGGATACTGAATTCATGAAGGATACTATTCTATTGACAGCTTTCCATATTGCAGATCATGAAACTGAATGAAGCACAATTAGCAACTTAGATTTATTTTTAAAAGAACATAGAAAACATTTAATGAAAATGTAAAGCCTTTACAATATAAAGTAAGTCTATACTTTGGTTATTATGATAAGTTGGACTTAAAATCATTTTATCTAATAAAATTTTGGTACTATATTTATAGTTTCTACAAAGTAGTATAACAGACTTCTCTGACCTGATTAAACATGATTCATTGTAAAAAAAAGGTTAGAAATCCTATATTTCTACAATTCAGTGGTCAATACCTGATGCACTGTAGTATTCCTGCCTAGATATATTATGTTGTAAGATCATATACTCTTAATAATAGATTTTATTTTTATTTAATTTTTTTAAACATTTATTTATTTTTGAGAGACACAGAGCATGAGCAGGGGAGGGGCAGAGAGAGAGGGAGACACAGAATCTGAAGCTTTCTCCAGGCTCCAAGCTGTCAGCACAGAGCCTGATGTGGGGTTTGAACTCACAAACCGCAAGATCATGACCTGAGCCGAAGTCTGATGCTTAACTGATTGAGCCACCCAGGCGCCCCAGATTTTATTTTTATTTAATATTATATATTTTAAAATATACTTAATAGCCCTTTAATGTGTATTAATATGAATAGACACTTGTCCCTTCTACTGGACAATTTTTTCCTTTTCTCTTAAAAAATCACAGTGCAGCTAACATCTTTGCAAATGAATACATGGGGTATAGTCTGATTATCTCCTAAGGAGTTATTCGGAGAAGTAGAACGAACAGTTTAAAGGGGTTGTATAAATGATCTAGTTGTAGTTTCCATCTCTTAAATTATATCCAGGATTCTGCTGGCTATTTCTTTATTCCCTCATCAATCCTTAATGGCACTTCCCTAAAAGTTGAAGATGATCATTTTTCCTTCAGGGTTATATGAGTAGTTGTGCTCCCTTACTGGAACCTATCAACAAGTTCCAAGATCCATTTGTATGATTTGAACATTATTTTCAGGCTCCTGAAAACTGTAATCAAGTTATTTCTAGAATTGTTGCTCGAATTTATACTCCCACCCGTGTTACTGTAACCATTATCAGATATGATTATTTCTTTAGAAGTTTTGATTATTGACATTTTAAATGGCATCTGTGTAGTCTCATTTTAGTTCACATTTATTTGTTTATTAAAATTCACCAGCCATTTGTATTTCCACTTTTATGAAATATATATTTATGCCATTCATCCATTTATAATTTCAGTGGTTTATCTTTTATCTATATATAATTTAGATTAATTAAAAACATGTATAAATCGACATAGATCATTGCCCATTTGTTAAAAATGTTCTGTTTTGATATATTTTAAAAATTGGTTTTATATTGTTTTGTGAAATATATATATATATTTGTAGTCAAATGCATAGATTTTCTTTCCAGTTGCTTTTAATCATAAGGAGCATTTAAAATTATTTAAAATTTTTAAGTTATTATTAAGGGATACCTGGGTGGCTCAGTTGGTTAAGTATCTGATTCTCGGTTTCAGCTCATATCCTGATCTCACAGTTAGTGGGTTCAAGCCCTGCATCAGGTTCTGTGCTAGTAGCACAGAGACTGCTTGGGATTCTCTTTCCCTCTCTCTCTGCCCCATCCCTGATCACTCTCTGTCTCTCAAAATAAATAAATAAGCCCTTAAAAATATTATTAAAATATTTATTGTTGAAGTATATTTGGCATACAATGTTATATTAATTTTGGTGTATACATTATGCAAGGCTCACCAGAAGTATTACAATATTATTGACTGTATTTCTTATGCTTTACTTTCCATCCCCATGACTTACTTATTTTATAACTGGAGGGGCGCCTGGGTGGCGCAGTCGGTTAAGCGTCCGACTTCAGCCAGGTCACGATCTCGCGGTTCGTGAGTTCGAGCCCCGCGTCAGGCTCTGGGCTGATGGCTCAGAGCCTGGAGCCTGTTTCCGATTCTGTGTCTCCCTCTCTCTCTGCCCCTGCCCCGTTCATGCTCTGTCTCTCTCTGTCCCAGAAATAAATAAACGTTGAAAAAAAAAAAATTAAAAAAAAAAAATATATAACTGGAAATTTGTACCTTTTAAAGCCCTTTACCACTTTAAACCACCCCCCCCCCACACACACACACACAACTCTGGCAACCACCAATTCTCTATATTTTTTAGTCTGTTTCTGGTTTTGTTTGTTTTCTATTTTAGATTTCTCATATAAGTGAAAGCTTATGGTATTGGTCTTTCTCTGACTTATTTTACTTAGAATAATACCTTCTAGGTCTATCTATGTTGTCACAAATGGCAAGAGTTCATTCTTACTTATGGCTGGGTAATATTCCTTTATATGTTATATATCACGTCAGCTTTACCTATCTATCTTTTAATGAACACTTAGGTTGCTTCCATATGTTGGCTATTGTAAATAATGCTATAGGGGGACCTGGGTGGCTCAATCAGTTAAGACTCTTGATTTTGGCTCAGGTTATGATCTCACAGTTTGTGGAATTGAGCCCCACATTGGGCTCTGTGCTGACAGCATGGAGCCTGCTTGGAACCCTCTCTCTCCCTCTCTCTCTCTGCCCCTCCCCTGCTCATGCTTTCTCTCTTTCTCAAAATAAATAAATAAACTTAAAAAAGTAATAATACTGCAATAAACATAGGGGTGAACATATCTTTTTTAATTAATATTTTCATTGTTTTTGAATAAATACTAAGTAGTAGAATTAATGGACCATATGGTATTTCTATTTTAATTTTTTTGAGAAATCTCCTTAGTGTTTTCTAGTGTTTAACTAATTTGTATTTCCACCAACAGTTCATGAGGGTTCCTTTTATTCATATCCTCACCACCACATGTTATTTATTGTCTCTTTGATATCAACCATTCTGACTAGTGTGAGGTGATATGTCATTGGGTTTTGATTTTCATTTCCCTGATGATTAGTGATGTGTTGAACATCTTTTCTTGTGTCTTCTGGCCATCTGTATGTCTTTGAAAAAATGTCTCTTCAGGTCTCTTCCCATTTTTAATAGGAATATTTGAGGGTTTAAGGTGTTGAGATGCATAAGTTCTTTATGTAGTTTGATATTAACCCCTTGCCATGTATATCATTTGGCAATATCTTCTCCCATTCAGTAGACTGTCTCATTCTTTTGTTGACGTTTCCTTTGCTGTGCAAAAGCTGTTTCTTTTGGTGTACCACCGACAGTTTATATTCTCTTTTGTTTCTCTTGCCTGAGGAGAAATACTTAGAAAAATATTTATATAGTCTATGTCAAAGAAATTACTACATGTGTTTTCTCCTGGGAGTTTTGTGGTTTCGGATCTCACATTTAGGGCTTGAGTTTGTTTTTTGTATGGTGTAAGCAAGTGGTACAGTTTCATTCTTTTGCATGTAGCTGTCCTTTTTCCCAGCACTGTTTGTTGAAAAGACTGTTTTTATCCCATTGCATATTCTTGCCTCCTTTGTCATAGATTGACTATATAAGTGTGGGTTTATTTCCAGACTCCATTCTGTTCTATTGATCTAGGCATCTATTTTTGTGCCAATACTATACTGTTTTGATTACTATAGTTTTATAGTATATCTCGAAATCTGGGGTTGTGATACCTCCAGTTTTGTTGTTCTCAAGATGGCTTTAGCTATTTGGGGTCTTTTGTTTATTTTAGGATTATTTGTTATAGTTCTGAAAAATATTGTTGGTATTTTGATAGGGATTGCATTAAATCTGTAGATTTCTTTAGGTAGTACACACATTTTAACCATATTGGTTCTTCCAATAGATGAGCGTGGAATATCTTTCCATTTGTGTCACTTTCAATTTATTTCATCAATGCTTTATATAGTTTTCAGAGTACAGATCTTTCTCTCTTGGTAAAGTTATTTTCTAGGTATTTTATAGTTCTTGGTGAAATTGCAAATGGAATTATTTTTTTTAATTTCTCTTTCTGCTACTTCATTATTAGTATATAGAAATGCAATGAATTTCTGTATATTGATTTTGTATTTTGTGACTCCCTAAATTCATTTATCAGTTATCATAGGTGTTTTGTTTTGTTTTGTTTTGGTGGAGGTTTTAAGATGTTCTGTATGTAGTATTATGCCATGTGCAAATAGTGAACGTTTTACATCTTTGTTACCAATTTGGGTGCATTTTATTTCTTTTCCTTGTCTGATTTCTGGGACTGGGACTTCCAATAATGTACGGAATAAAAATGGTGAGAATGGACGTTCTTTTTTTTTGTTCCTGATCTTAGAGGAAACGCTCTCAGTTTTCCAGCATTGAGTATGATGTTAGCTGTGGGTTTTTCACATATGGCCTTTATTATGTTGTGGTATGTTCCATCTAAAACTAGTTTGTTGAGAATTTTTATCATGACTGGACATTGTGCTTTGTCAAATGGTTTTTCTATATCTATTGAAATGATCATATAGTTTTTAGCCTTTCTCTTATTTGTAAGGCAACATGATTGATTTGTGAATATTGAACTAATATTCGTATCCCTGGAATAAATGCTCGTATCCCTGGAGTAAATCTATTTAATCATGATGAATTATTTCTTGTTAGTGTATTGTTGGATTTGTTTGCTCATATTTTGTTGAGGATTTTTTCATTTATGTTCATCAGAGACATTGTCTTGTAGTTTTGTTTGTAGTGTCTGGTCTGGGATTCAGGGTAATGCTGGCCTCATAGAATGAATTTGGAAGCTTCTTTTCCTCTATTTTTTTGGAATAGTTTGAGAAGAATAGATGTTAACTCTTCTTTAAATGTTTGGTAGAATTTACTGTAAAGCCATCATCCTTACTTTTGTTTCTTAGGAGGGTTTTGATTATTGATTCAGTTTTGTTACTAATAATGGGTCTGTTCAAATTTTCTATTTCTTCCTAATTCACGTTTGGAAAATTGTATGTTATAGGAATTTATTTACTTCTTCTAGGTTGTACAACTTGTTGGCATATAATCTTTCGTAGTATTCTTTTTTAGTCCTTTGTATTTCTGTGGTGTCAGTTATTTCTCCTCTTTTATTTCTGATTTTCCTTGAGTTCTCTCCTTTTTTTCTTGATGAATCTGGCCAAAGGTGTCAGTTTTGTTTCTCTTTTCAAACAGCTAGCTCTTGGTTTCATTGATCTTTTCTGTTGTTTTTTAAGTCACTATTTCGTTTATTTTCCATTTGAATCTTTTTTTTTTTTTTAAATGTTTTTTGTTTTTTTTTTTTAATTTTTTTTTTCAACGTTTATTTATTTTTGGGACAGAGAGAGACAGAGCATGAACGGGGGAGGGGCAGAGAGAGAGGGAGACACAGAATCGGAAACAGGCTCCAGGCTCTGAGCCATCATCAGCCCAGAGCCCGACGCGGGGCTCGAACTCACGGACCGCGAGATCGTGACCTGGCTGAAGTCGGACGCTTAACCGACTGCGCCACCCAGGCGCCCCTCCATTTGAATCTTTAATATTATTTTTTCTTGTGCTGTCTTTGGCCTTTGTTCTTTTTATAGATCCTTCAGGTATAGGGTAGCTTGTTTAAGATTTTTCTTCTTTCCTGAGGTAGGTTGTATCACTTTAAACTTCCTTCTTAGAGTTGTTTTTGATGTGTCCCAAAGTTTTTTTGGCCATTGTTCTTTCATTTTTATCTGTCTTCATGTAGTTTGTAACTTATTCTTTTATTTCTTCATTGGGACTCATTTGTTTTTTAGCAGCATGTTGTTTGCAACATGTTTTTTTTTTCTAGTTATTTTTCTGTAATTGATTTGTAGTCTTACACCATTGTGTAGGAAAAGATGCTTGATATTATTTCAGTCCTTTTAAATTTATTGAGACTTGTTTGTGGCCTAACATGTGATCTATCCTGGAAAATATTCCCTGTACACTTGAAAAAAATATGTATTCTGCTATTTTGGAATGGCACGTTCTGTATGTATCTGTTAAGTTTATCTGGTCTAATCTGCCATTCGAAGTCACTATTTCCTTACTCATTTTTTTCTCAGCATGATCTATTGATAAGTGGGGCATTAGTGTCCCCAATTATTATTGTCTTGCTATCAATTTCTCCCTTTATGTCTGTTAATATTTTCCCTATGTATTTAGGTGCTACTATATTGGGTGCACAGATATTTACAATTATTATATCCTCTTATGGAATTGATCCTTTTATAATTATGTAATGCTTTTCTTTGTCTCTTGGTACAGTTATGGCTTTTAATCTATTTTTGGCTGATGTAAGTATTGCTATTGTAGCTTTTTCCCCCCACTTCTAATTGAATGGAATATCTTTATCCATCCCTTCACTTTCAGTCATCTGTATGTGTTTTTAGGTCTGTAGTGAGTACCTTGTAGGCAGTATATAGATGAGTCTTGTTCTTTAGTCCAATCAACTTATGTCTTTTGATTGGAGCATTTAGTCCATTTACATTTAAAATAATTATTGACAGATATGGGCATATTGCCATTTGTGTTGTTATTATTATCATTTTGGTTGTTTTTGTGGTTCTCTGTTCCTTTGTTCTTTTCTTCTTCTCTTGCTCTCTTCCCTGTGATTGATAACTTCCATTAGTGTAATTATGGGATTCCTTTCTCTTTATTTTTTGTGTATCTATTTAGGTTTTTATCTGTGGTTATCATGAGTTTCATACATAATATCCTAAATATGTAATAGTCCATATTAACTTGATGGTCACCTAAGTTTGAACAAATCCTAACAGTATTACATTTTTACTCCCCCTTCCACATTTTATGTATATGGTTCATGTTTTAAATCTTTTTATTTTTTGTGTCTAGATTAATTTTTGTAAATATAATTGATTTTGTTACTTTTGTGTTTTAACTTCCATACTGGCTTTATAAATGATTAATTTACCGCTTACTCTATGTTTGCTTTTACCATTGAAATTTTTCCTTTCAGATTTTCTTCTAGTTATGACATTTGTTTTTTGCTTAAAGAATTTCCTTCTACTTTTTTTTTAAATGCTGGTTTAGTGGCGATAAACTCCTTTAACTTTTGTCTGAAAAACTCTCTCCTTCAATTCTGAATGATAACTTTGTTGAGTAGAACATTCTTGGTTGTAGGTTTTTTCTTTTCAGCACTTTGAATGTTCCATGCCATTCCCTTTTGGCCTGCAAAATTTCTTCTGAAAAGAAAGATCAGCTGATCTCCATATGTTGTTTTCTTTGCATGTAACTCTTTGCTCTCTCTTGCTTTTCAGATTCTTTCTTTTGATTTAATCTTTGACATTTGAATAATTATGTGTCTTTGTGTGGATGTCATTAGGTTCATCTTGTTTGGTATCTTCTGTTCTTCCTAGACCTAGCCTGGATGTCTGTTTCCTTCTCCAACTTGGGGAGATTTTTAGCCGTTGTTTCTCTAAATATGTTTTCTGCCTCTTTCTCTCTCTCTTCTCCTTCCAGAACCTCTATAATGCAATTAGTAGTACACCTGATGTTGTTCTAGAGATCCTTTAACCTATCCTCATTTGTATTTTCTTAATATTTACTTGTTTATCTTGAGAGAGACAGACAGACAGACAGACACCAGGGGAAGGGCAGAGAGAGAAGGGGAGTGAGAATCCCAAACCCCAATGTGGAGCTTGATCTCAAGAACTGTGAGATCATGACTGGAGCTAAAATCAAGAATTGGATACTTAACCGACTAAGCCACCCAGGTACCCCATAACCTATCCTCATTTTTAAAATCCCTTTTTTTTTGTTCTTCACCTTAGGTGCTTTCTTATATGCTCTCTTTGAGGTCACTGATCCATTCTTCTGCATCCTCTAATCTGCTCTTGATTCCCTCTAATGTATTTTCATTTCAGTTTTGTATCCTTCAATTTCAATTCGATTTTTAAAAAATATTTTCTTTCTTTCTGTTGAAATTCTCACTGAATCTATCAACTTTCTCCAGTCCAGTGAACATCTTTATGATCATTACTTGGAATTCTTTATCAGGTAGATTGCTTATCTCCACTTTGTTTAGTTCTTTTTTCTGAAGTTATGTCTTATTGTTTCATTTGGAGTGTATTCCTCTCTTCATTTTGACTGACTTCCTATGTTTCTATGAATTAGAACAACTACTTCTCCTAGTCTTAAAGGAATGGCCTTATATACAATAATTTCTGTGTAGACTGCTTGTGCCTGGTGGTTTGTCTGGCTGACTGGAGCTATAGCAGGCATTGGCAGGGTATTCTGGGGTGCTCTGCACCAGGGCTACGCTGGTGGGATGGCTGCAGATTATTCAGGCATAGGCCTGATATGCCTTGGGGTACTTTGTTCCTGTGTTACCTTGGCAAGATGGCTGGAGCTATAGTGGGCATTGTCCTGGGAGTCCTGGTATGCATGCCATGCTGGAGTGTCTCGGTGGGACAGCTGGAGCTTGGGTAGGTGGAGGTGGTTACCTTGGGAGGATGGTTGCATCTGGTGTGCATTAGGCACTTGGGGCTTCCTGAGGTGGCCACCTCGACAGGGTACCCATACCCTGATTCCATCTTGGTTGGTGGAAGAGCATATACAATGGCCTCCACCCACCCCTCCAAACCTGGAGAACATTATCGCAGTTCCACTAGGGTTCTTTATTTTCTAGTTTGTTCTTATAAACCACAGCTTTTTTTGTTTTCTGTGTCTCTGGGTAGCTGGGACTGGTGTGATCAGGCTAGGTAGGGTGCCTAGACCTTGCTTAGACCCTGCCTGGTTTATGCTATCAAGATTGAGTGGGAGCATAAATACTGGTGCTTGCCAGCCCCTCCAACTCCAAAGAGTTTTATATATCAGCTGCTGTTTGGCAGACATTCAAATGCTGGTTCCTTTAAAATCTCATTGCCCTTTTAAACCACAGATCTTTTTTTCTGCACCCCAGAGTGGAGGAATCTGCTCCCAGCTCCTCAGTACTGTCTACTCCCACTGCAGTTGCAGCTTGGGAAAGGGTTCCAGGAGTTTCTGGGTCTCTGTCTCCCTCACAGTTCTCTGTGTGGTCCCCCTATCTTTCGTTGGGCCAAAGCTGTTCAGTCAACCCTCAGTTCTTCTCCTGGAGGAATGTTCTATATTTGGTGTAGGTTCAGTGTATCCATTGAGAAACTGAGATCAGGGTCTTCCTTCATTGCCATCTTGGACCCTGCCACTTTCTCCATTTAATTTTTAACCTAGTCTTTTGCATGGTGTAGATATTACTAATGTCAGTTAAGTGTTGTATGTTTTAGTAGAGTAAGTATGTTCAGTTGTGCAAATTTAATTTTATTTCTAGGTTCTTCTTTCAAAGAGTATCCTATTATACATTCTCTGTTATTTATAATTAACATTCTTCAAATACAATTTCAAAATATTTTACATGCAGTTATCATTAAGTAGTGATTAATGATCCACATGAAATTTTTAAAGACTTGGTAAGACTCTTTTCTTCTCCTTTAGCTTCTACCCTTAGAATTGTTTAATGTCAAAAGATAGGCTATCCCAGATCGGTTTTGTCTTAGGATTCCTGAATCTAAGCTGTGTGATGTGAAGTTACCAGAGTAGGTTCATCAAAAAGTTTGATGACTTGGAATTCTAGGTGCTGAGTTGTTTTTTTGCCCAAAGTGGATAGGAGGCTATCTGTTTTCCATTTCAAGCAAAGTGCAGCACAGTTGTGCCCCTGGATCCATCATCAAACACAGCTCAAATTTCAGCTTTAACTTATCTAAATATAGGCTTACTGTGAGTGACAAGATCCTGGTAAATGGCATTCTCTGCCATCCTCTTTGATATTGTTTCTAGTAGGCTGACTCATGGCTCTGCTTTGCCCTAGAAAAAGTTTCATTACACTAGAGAGTTTTCATTGAGTAAAAGCATCATTGACAGTTCAGCTGCCACCCTGACAACCTGGACTGCTACTCTGCTGTCTGGAGATCAAACAGTATTTACTTTTTTAACACTGACCATCTATCTGAAGGGAATTTCAACTGCATTTCTGTACAGTCTAATGCTGTCAGGTGAAAAGACAATTGAAAGTTCACGAATATAGATACAGATACCTTGGTTTCTTGGTGGGACCCCATAAAACTCTCAATGTTAAAACGCTTGGATATTTTGTTGTGCCATGAATTTTTTGAAGAATACAAAAAACTTTACTTCTTTTGATTAGATATTTTATTCAGTTAACAAAAGCATATAAAAACATAGATTTAATAGGAAACCTTTTTGTATACTTGGAAATGTAATTACAACACCTTGAGGCATGGGTTTCATTAAGGAAACAATGTTCTTTGGTTCCATTGATGGCTACTCTTTTGAATGAATGGCCTATACCATCAAGCCACTAAATTTGAGTACTTCGTTTCTCATTCAAAAAATTACCCAGTGGCTAGAAATGGACATGATATATCAGTTTAGCCTTTGGTGAAGGTGTCTGTTGTAATGTGATCTTTCTTTGTCTTGAGGGACTTTGACATCCTCATTTCCCATTTGGAGCATCATGCAATTTGAATGTACACTAAGCTGAAAAGTGATTCCAGTGAGGAAGATTATATTTCTCCTTAGCATGTTTACAGAGCAGTCAGAATGCTTTTCTCCCAACAGATGTGGAACACAGGAGGCTTCTTGTTGATTCGTTTTATGATTGTGAGGCTAATACTACCTCACTGACTCCCTTTTGTATGTTCATGGATGGGAAGACGTTCAGGAAGGAAGTTAAAAAACCACGTAAATCTTTCAGTAAGAAAACTGTCCTCTCCTATAATCTGTCTTGATTGTTACTCCCTCATCAGTGCCTCACTTTATGTCCCAGAGTTCTTGGAGGATTAGTTGCTCTCACTTTTGAAAACCAGAGATATGGGAGAAATCATGTTTGAAATTTTATTATTACCTTTACCTTTTGCAAATTGGGTCAAATGGGCAGGGAGAACTGTGAAGATCAGCATTTGTTTTATAAGGGCACACAGTGGTTCATGATTATTTAGACCTGTGCTGTGAAGTCAGTCTTCTCCGTGTGTTTAAAGTGTTGCCCTTAGATACTCATTCAGTCCATTAGAAATCTGGACCAACAGCCCTAGCCCTCTTCCTGAATGGGTGAAGGAGCCAATTCAGAGGTTGAAAAGTTGGTCGGTTGAGAGTTTAACCCTGCCCAAAGCTGGAATCCAGTTGCCCTAGGTTTCCCTAGGAACCCACAAGGCTACTGACTTTTTAGTCTCTTTCTACTGTCAAGCCCAGACCCTGCTCAAACCCTGCAAAGTATTTTGTGTGGGCTTCTACTAAGACTATCAGCTGCCAAGTGGTGATGTATTTTACTGAGAAAGATGACCCACAATCATGGCTCTGCTATCTAATTCCAAGCACTGTAACTTGCTAAGAACCTCCAATGCCTCAGTCAGTCCTTGAATCTGACCCACTTGGATACTGACACAGGCCTGGAGTATACTTGTGTTATATCAGCTCTGTTATTTGTGCCATCAGATTATTTTCCAATAAGGCCAACCCATAGACAGTCTCTTTTGAGTCTGATTTTCTTCCTTCCCTCTGTCTTTCAGTGGCATTGCAAAATGCCTTAGTCCACTAGTTACTCTCTGACTGCTGGCAAGATGATGCAGGCAAAAAAAAGAAATAAATAAAATAAAATAAATAAAGGTAGGCTATTATGAGCAAATTCTGTATTATAGAAAACAATTTTATATTTCTTTGTGGCAATGCAAACCTGAGAGCTCTGGGTTTCACTATACTATTCCTCCTACTTTCCTTTCTATTTAGCTTCCTGAAGAGTTGTTTATTTCACCTATGTCCTCTTTTGTTCATGTGATGAATTTAGTAAACACTTGTTCAAGGCCGCCTTTGTGCCAGGAGCTTTGTCATGGACTTCCTTATTGCCTATGGATTTCAAGAGCAGGTACTCTGGAATTTTGGTTTTAAAATTAGAGTTCGATTATTTGTTTCTGTTGTGTTGTTGGGTCTTTTAATTTTGAAAATAATACATGCTTTTGGGGAAAAAAACACTCAAATAATAGCTAAGTATAAGAATGCAGAGAGACAGTTTTGGATGTCTAATTCCCCTAGTTATATTTCTCAAAGGCAATGGCCTTCATCTTCTTTCTTGTCCTTTTCTCTGGCTTTCAAAACTTTGGATTTCTCCTTCACTCTGAAGCATTTTTATCCTTCAGCTATTATTAAACTACTTTTAACATTTTCTTAATTTTTTACTTCCCTTTCAAAGGGTTTTTCCTATCACTTCTTCTGACCCTCAAATTTTGTTCTTGAGATTTTTTCTAGTTCATACTTCTAATTTACTTGTTTGTTTCTAATTCGGTTCTTTTCATGTGTCTTCAAGCTTAAGGACATGAGCAGTTATGCTTATAAATATGCTGTCTCTACTGTCTTGGAAAGAGCCTTTTTAAATTCATCTGTGTATATCTCCATTTTACAAATCTAAGATCTCTAGGACCCTAATGGTGTGTCTCTGCATTTCAAAATATGTGTTTATCAACCTTTATCCAAAGATCTCAAATATATGACATCTTTTTGCCATGTAATTTGCAGGCAGATGTCCATTTGGCAGCTGGGGGTTCATTCATTCATTCATTCATTCAGTGATTCATTTTGTAATTTCACGTTTTTATTTAAATTCCAGTTAGTTAACCTATAGTACAATATTAGCTTCAGGTATAGAATTTAGTGATTCACCACTTACATAGAGCACCCAGTGCTCATCACAACAAGTGCCCTCCTTAATACCCATCACCCATTTAACTGATCCCCCACCTACCACTCCTCCAGCAGCCCTCAGTTTGTTTCTATAGTTAAGAGTCTGTTTTACGGTTTGCTGCTCTCTTTTCCCCACTATGTTCATCTGCTGTGTTTCTTAAGTTCCACATATGAATGAAATCATATTGTATGTGTCTCTCTCTGACTTATTTCATTTAGCATAATACTCTCTAGCTCCATCCACATCGTTGCAAATGGCCAGATTTCATTGTTTCTATTTTATGGCTGAGTAATACTCCATATAAATATAAATATACACATATATACATATATTTATATATGCACACACATATTTGTATATACACACACACGTACACACACACATACACATACACATACACATACACATACACACCACATCTTCTTTATCTGTTCATCAGTTGATGGATTTTTGGTCCCTTTCCATAGTTTGGCTATTGTTGATAATACTGCTATAAACATCAGGGTACATGTGCCCCTTCACATCTTTATTTTTGTATCCTTTGGGTAAATATCTAGTAGTGCAATTGCAGGATGGTAGGATAGTTCTATTTTTAACTTTTTGAGGCACCTCCATACTGTTTTCCAGAATGGCTGCAGCAGTATGCATTCCATTTTATATGTTGTAGGTGCTGATGTCTTCCATTTGCCCTTGCAGACATACTCTCTCTTCATCTTTTTTCACACTGCCCTTGCCCCAGGAGGCAAGGACTATAGCAAAAAGCTTTCTTCCCTGTTAGCTTACAATTGGGTTTAGCCAATGGGGAGCCCCAGGAAGTTGGAGGGAAGGGGAAATGTGAGGTTGGTATATTTATTCTCCAGCATCTTCTCTGCCATGTTGCTATGGGCTGACCATGTTCCTTTGTTGAAGTATACAGCTCCTGCCATGAAGGTTCCCTTGAAGGTTCTAGTAACTGATTCTTTCCTTTTTCCTTCTGGTCTGAGATTTGTAAGCATGGGTGTAAACCTTGAGATATTTCATCTCCCTTGTTGCTTTTCCTAAGCTCTTCCCACACTATAATAAATAACCACTTTCTTAATTTCTCCTTAATTATGCAGTTTGAGTGTGTCATTTTTGTTTCTGCCAGGGCCTTAATTTATGTTTTTAAAATCTATTGGAGGTATTCAGAGGATATTCTTTAGGTTTTCCTTTCTTTTACAACATAGATTTTGTTTGCTGTTTGTTTTAAATTCTCTAACTATAATTGTTATCATGGTCTGCCTGCTGAATTCTCTGCCATGAACAGCATTCCGGGGATGATGGTGATGTTGGCGGTGAAAGGAAGATTTTTAATTCTCTGTTTACTTCAGAACATCTTTTCCTTGCTGGGATCTGAGATGAAAACAGCTCTCCCATTGCAAACTTCCATAACATTTCCCATGTAACATCACTAAATATCCTTCTGCAAGACGATCTCAGGATAAAACTATTTCACCACCTCACACCCAGTACAGAAACAGCTAAAATAGCATCTTGACTTAGGTAAGCCTAGTATGACATGGATGCTGACCATCTGCTCCCCATTCACCAACTGTAATAAAGCAATTATCTCCCTCTTTCCATATAATTTAGGGGTGAGAGGAGACACTAGCATCTCCTCCCATTTACATGGAGAAATATGTCCCATTTTGGATTTGTTAGTTAACAGCAGGGACAATTTTGCACATTAAAGTTTTCTAGCAAAAACTCTCTAATTTGTACAATATTTAAATGCTTCTTCTGACATATCTCATGATTTTTTAAGTCACTGTTTGTCTTTTGCATTTTAAATCAGATTCAATTATGAAAATACCTTTTCTTTTCCATGAATATCAGAAGCCGCTACTAACTACTTGTTTGGAGAGAAATTTGAAACAGATTCTACTTATATATTTATTTATATTATACATTATATTTATATATTTTATATGCATTCTATTTATATTATATTTATGTACTTACATAGAATATGGTCTATTTTTTTATTTTAATTTTTTGTTAAGGTATAATTGATGTATAACATACTAGTTCCAGGTATACAGCATAGTGATTTGATATTTGTATACATTGAGAAATGATCACCACAATAAGTGTAGTTACCATCTGTAACCATAGAAAGTTATAAAAAAATTTTTTTTCTTGCAATGAGAACTTTTAAGATTTATTCTTTATAGCAATTTTTGAATATGCAATAGAATATGATTGACTGAAGTCACCATGCTGTACATTATATCCCTATGTCGTCTTTATTTTATAACTGGAAATTTGTACCTCTTGATGCCCTTTACCTATTTTTCCCACATTCCCAACCTCTGTCTCCTTTTGGCAACCACCAATCTATTCTCTGAACATATCAGTTTCATTTTGTTTGTTCATTTGTATTTTATATTCCAGATAAAAGTGAAATTATATACTATTTATCTTTCTCTGTCTGACTTATTTCATTTAACACAATACCCTCAAGGTCCATCCATGTTGTCACAAAGGGCAAGATTTCATTCTTTTTTATGGCTAGGTAGTATTCCATTATATATATGATAATATATATATATATATATATATATATATATATATATATGTAAAATATATCTCACATCTTCTTTATCCATTCATCAATCAGTGAACATTTAGGTCATTAGGTTGTTTCTGTATCTTGGCTATTGTAAATAATGCTACAGTGAAGATATAGGGTCATAGATCTTCTCAAATTTATTTTTTATTTTCTTTGGATAAATTCCCAGAAGTGGAATTGCTGGATCATATGATAGTTTTAGTTTTAATTTTTTGAGGAACCTCGATACTGTTTTCCACAGTGGCTGTACCAATTTACATTCCCACCAAGAATGCACTAGCATTCCTTAACATACAATATAGTTTATGTATTCTCTTCAGGTTTAGCTTAGTTATTAATTTGAGCCTTCTCATAAAATGTATTAGCAAAATCATTGATCAGCCATCAGGTTTCTCGATGGAGGGTTTATGGCTGGTGAAAAATTTGTTTTCACGTTCAAGAGACCTCCACACGTCCCTGCAGCCCTTACAGTGATTTTATACATAAATGGGATAACCTTTACTTGATGAGAATATTTCATTAGTCTGAACATATCTCACCTTGATCTTGTCAAATAATTGAAGTATTAATTCCTTTCCTTAGATCCTTCAATCATGGACAAAGGAATAGTCAATAAATTCTGTGATTTGGAGGAATGCAAGGAAAGGAATTTTTAATGCTTTGTGGCATGCAAAGCAGTGTTGTGTTTCTGACTGCCATGGCCTTTTAGTCCTATGACATTTGGAAGTGAGCTTTAGGCGCTATAGGGCATTGATATTTAGTGAGATAATTTCCAAATCAGTGTTATTTCTTTAGATCAGTGGATCATAAACTATGGCCCATGGGCCAAATCCTGCCTGTTTTGTATGACCTGTGGGCTAAGAATGGTTTTATATGTTTGTTAAATCAAATGAAAAATTGATTTTCTAACATGTGAAACTGATAGGAAATTCAAATTTCAGTGTCCATAAATAAATTTTTTTTAGAACACAAACTACATTCATCCATTACATGTCCATAACTGCTTTCACAACGTAATGGCAGGATTGAGTAGTTGAAGCAGAGACTGCAAAGTGTAAAAATCTCTAGCCCTTTACAGAAAAGTTTGCCGACCTTGATTATGTAGTTTTTCTTTTCCTAAAATAAAAATCTAACTGAAAATCTCTTGGTAGCTATTGAATCAATGATTTTCAAATCATCATACCTTGTGTAAAGTTTTTACCATTAGTTTTATAAAGGATAAGAGGCATGCCAGCATTACTCCCACAGCAAGAGCCATACTTGGGAAGATGATAGAATCACATGAAATTATTTAGAAATCATTCTGTTGTTCGATTATCAAGTATGGCATATGGCACGGGACCTTATATTTGACAGTGCTTCTGATTATCTTCAAAACTTTTATTCACCTCAATGTGGAACAAGAGCAAGATAGGGTGCTAAGCCACTTTGTCTCATATTTAATCTCACCACATGTCTTATGAAGTAATCACAACTGTGAAATAAACACCACTACCCCACATGCCCACTTTGTGTATAAAAGACACATCTGTGAATATAGTATCAATACATTTTCCTCATCTTTGTACTCAAAATGGGCCCCAGCAAGTATGAGAACAGGTGTTTCAATTATGGTCTTATCCAGGACTCTTGATTCTTGATGGACAATTGCACATAATATCTTTATTTGTTTTTTTTTTCCCCCTTGCAATCTAGTTCCCAGCAGGAAATTTACTGAGCTGCCAACTTAAGATCATCTAATTGACTCAGAAAGAATCTGAATGAGTTTCTAAATATCCAACTGAAATCAATTGTGACTCTCTTTATTTTAGGCCCCAGGCAGATTGAAATTGAGACAATAAATGGAAGCACCTCATTTTGAAAGAATGAAAGTTGGCAGCTTCACAGCAAGCACCACATACATACACTCACGTACACCCATGCATATACACACACAGGGACACACTTATACACACATTTGCAAGTTTTATATTCAGAAAGAATGCATGACTGGATACATGTTTGGCATTTTAAAATCTCCGGCTTTCTAAGATACATGATTTCAAAAATCTAGAAAGCATTTCATTCAGTAGAAGGAAATATTGAGGAATGTTGGCCGTAGTGGCAGGCTATGACTAAGTATTTATGTAAAGACTAAATAATTATGTAAAGACTTTTGTGCTCTCTGGTTATATCAAAAGTCTTAAGACTCTAATTTTTTTTGTACTCTATTTTCCATTTTACTCAGGGAAAATGTTTTCCCAAGTTCATCTATTCGTATACATTGTATGTTTAAATGTTTTCATTAAATTCCAATTTGTGTGAAATAGAAACAACAAGACTTTCAAACAGCATTGTTATGGGTTTAGTAGCCCATCTGCCATTCTCTCCTC
Organism: Prionailurus bengalensis; assembly: GCF_016509475.1. Classification (NCBI taxonomy): domain Eukaryota; kingdom Metazoa; phylum Chordata; class Mammalia; order Carnivora; family Felidae; genus Prionailurus; species Prionailurus bengalensis. The sequence continues at coordinate 138,897,826 of NC_057345.1, read as the reverse complement.
TTTTCCTAACAGAGAAGGAATGACTGTGAGAATAAACAGAGTATTTAACATCATCCCTCAATGCTAGAATTTTAAGTCTCTGAACTTTCAGGGAGGAGACCCGAGTATTCAGTTTTTACTGTGGTTTGTAATGATGATCACTATTAGAAACTGTGATGAGAGGTGAAGCATTACAGCACAAATTCTAGTGAACTTTCAGTAATTACACAAACATACAACATAAGCTATTGTTTTCACAAGAAGGTTTAGTGGTGGGACGCAAAAGTCTGGTGCTGGGCAGAGAGAGATGTTTCATTTCAGATTCTTAAAAGGAAGCTCTTTTTTCCAGCGATGAAGCTCAACAAGCCTCTCCCTATCCCTCCAAGAGGAAGAGAGGAGTGCTGAAGAATTCCAAGCATACAAACACAACAGTCTGATTATACAGAGAAAAGCCATTTCTGACTCAGCTAGGAAGGCAGAAGCTAGCATTTTGCAAATCACATTGGAGGGAGGAACATCATTAGGGAAAATTTCAAGACAAAGCTTGGACAGAGGTTTTTTTTTTTTTTTCCCAAGCCCAGTTTATGCCCTTAGACCAATAAAAACCAAATAGAATGTAGAACTGTGGAGACCACACTAGACAAGAGCACACTGGTTAAGGATTATTTTTAGTTGCTTCTCACTGGAAGTTGATACTATACAATTGCATAATTTTCATAGTTGTGTGTGATTATACTAAGCTAAATGCATTCAAGACAATTTTTTAGAAGATGAAGATACTTAAATACTAAAAATTATTCATTAATAATTGATAATAACTATTAAGATGATATTTAATCTTGATATTCAGTCTCATATGAAGAATATGAGAATATATGTAACATTCTTTCCCATTGTCTTCAAATTACTGCACAGATATTGATATTGTAGGTGGTAAAAAAAAAATCAAACAAAACACACATGTATTTAAAAGAGGATACTGGTAACCTGAATATCTTTTTTCATATAAGCAGGACCTCAGGAGAAGGCAGCATAGTAGGGCAGGGGACACTTAGGCCCTATAGTCAGGCAGGGTTCCAAACCTGGTTCTTCATTATCCATCACCCTAAGCAAGATATTTGGCACTCCCAGATATTATTTCCTTGTCTGTTGCAATGGATGTATTGATTTGCCAGGACTGCCATAATTAACATGCCATAACTACCATGATCTGGGTGGTTTAAAACAACGGAAATTTATTGTCTCTGTTCTGGCGGCTAGAAGTCCAAAATCAAGGTGTCAACAGGTGGGTTCTTCCTAAGGGCTCTGGGGGATAATCTGTCCCATGCATCTTTCTGAGCTTCTGGTGAGGACGGGTAATTGTTGGCATTCTTGGCCTGCAGATGCATCACTCCAATCTATGCCTCTGTCTTACCATGGCATTTGCCTTGTGTATATGTTTAAATCTCCCTCTTTTTATAAGGACACTAGCTTTGTTGGACTAAGGTCCACCCTAATGACCTAACTTTAATCTCATTACATTTGCTATGTCTCTATTTCCAAATAAGTTCACAATCACAAGTATGGAGGTTAGGACTTCAGTGTATATTTTGATGGGCACAATTCAAACATAATAGTGGATAATAATCAATACTTCCTCACAGCAGTAAGGGAAGGATTAAATAAATTAATGATGCAAAGACCACTGAGCACAGGTTTGTGTCCATGGAAAAAACAGTTTATGAGCTCCCCAAATCCATAATCTATGGCTTTATATATTAGGCTCTGGGGTTTGTCCACACCACAGCTCTGCTACCAAAGCTCAACTCCACTTGTTATCTTGGCAAATTATTATTATCATTATCACAAACGTGACTTATAACATCACTTCTTCTGCTTGAGTGTGCTCAACTTTTTGCAAAGCTTGATGCTCTTTGTGAACTTTCTCTCTGTTCTAACTATTCAAAGTTCTGCTTGGAAGTGACATCGAGTTGGTATGAACTGGAAATCTGAGTGGCTGTGTGAACACAAAGACAGATGGCAGGATCCCCACTGGAATGTGTGGCCAGCACATGACTGCTATTTGTTTTCACTCTCTAGTAGTCAGCAGACATACTGCAACTGATTTACTTTAACTTTTCAGGATTATGGGGCAGTGAATAGCAGGGGTTACGGGGACAGGCTAATTTTTAAAAAGGAAGCAAAGAATCTTATCATTTCTTGGGAACAGGATATATGAGGCAATCTCCCTAGTGAATAAGTAGACATATATTTTAAATGTTTGTTTATTTTTGAGAGAAAGAGAGAGAGAGAGGGAGAGGGAGAGGCAGAGAGAGAGGGAGACTCAGAATCCGATGCACCTCCAGGCTCTGAACTATCAGCACAGAGCCTGACGCGGGGCTCGAACTCACAAACCATGAGATCATGACCTGAGCCGAAGTTGGTCGCTTAACTGACTGAGTCACCCATGTGCCCCAAAGTAGACATATTTTAATTTTCAAGATAGACTTGGAGCCAAACTTCTGTTCCCATATAATTCTGACTTACTTAACTTTTTCAATGCTTTCCTCTCATCTTCAGGCTAATTTCTAAGTTTCTTAGCATCCTTTGCAATCTAGTTCACAATCTGGCTCCTGAAACTTTTTCGGAATCATCCTGCAATTTCTTGACTCTCATGTTACCAACTTTCTTGTATTCCTGAAACATGTACAATTTTCCTGTAACAAAATTTCTACAAGCAAAATTTCAGTTTGCAAGTTCGAGCCCCGTATCAGGCTCTGTGCTGACAGCTCAGAGCCTGGAGCCTGCAGTGGATTCTGTGTCTCCCTCTCTCTCTGCCTCTCCCCCACTCATATTCTCTCTCTCTCTCCCTCTCTCAAAAAATAAACATTAAAAAATAGAATAAAAATAAAAAATAGGAGAAATGAGCATTTAACAGTAGATCAGGCAATTAAAACTTGTAAATATGATACAATTTTATCAGATTTTGTGATGTTGGTGGTATTTATCCTCCTTTTTACATCTGTAGTTATAATTACTCATTCTATATCTAATTTTTATTAATAAATTTTTATTATTAGTTTTGAAGAGGGCCTCCTAAATTATATAAGCCCAATAAAACCTAAGTTCACTCCTGAGTTGCCTATCCTGCCATCTTTGCCTACACATTCTTACATCATTTGCTAGGTAATATTGTCCATTCCCATAATTTTAAAAACTATTTATATACACACTTGCTCATTGATTTGGTTGATTTTGATCATGAAAGAGCTGGGAACCTGGAATATTTTTAAATTACCTTTTTAATTGTTATTAATTTTTTAAATGTTTATTTTTGAGAGAGACAGAATGAGATTGAGTAGGGGAGGGGCAGAGAGAGGAGGACAGAAGGATGTGAAGCGAGCTCTACGCTGACAGCAGTGACTCCAATATGGGGCTTGCACTCATGAACCATGAGATCATGACCTGAGCTGAAGCTGGATGCTCAACTGACTGAGCCACGCAGGTGCCCTAATTTTTATTAGATTTTTAAATAATAAAAATAATTCCATTATTTTTTTGAAGGGAAGAATTATTTTTAGTTGGCTTGAATGTTTACTTATTCGTATATAAATGTCTGGATATATATACATCTGTATCTCTGTGTCTATATCTATATCCACACTCACACATGTATACACACATATATTATCTATACATCCACGTGTGTGAGTGTGTGTGTGTGTGTGTGTATGTATATGTGTGTATATATATATATACACATTAGATACACATAAATATTTGGGTATAAATAAACACACATACACAAACATATAAAATATAAAAATAGAAGTTTAAATATAAAAATGGGATCATATATAGGATTCTAATTGTTTTAGAAATATATATAACATATTATCGACGTTTTTCCATTTCAGGCAATACAGACCTGATTCATTCTTGTTGATGGCACCCATTTTTAACAGGTAGAACCATTTTATATTATTGGAATGGGAAATGGATATCTCTCCCTCAGAGCCCTATCAAGACAGATAATTACCAGTGACCTCATCCATATGCCACTGCAAGCATATACTTTAATGTGGGATTTAATATGTGGCAAGGGAGGAAAAACAGGAAACTGAGGGTTGATTTGTTAACTAAAGAATCTTAAAAACAAACAGTGGAGTGAACAAGTTTTTCTGTATGATTTGTGGTTAATTTGGCACTTGACTTTTATTGAAGGATAACATGGATGTAGCCTTGAGGACAATATTTGTCTTGTTTCTAAGGCTAGCAGAATAGCCTATGAATTCCCGTTCCAATTTGAAGTATAACCCTTAGAAAATGATCCAACCTCTTTACTCCCCCTCCTGTCTTTTTCTCCACATTTTTAAATTACACAGTAGTAGGATCCTAAAGAATACAATTAAATACGTTATTTCAGGGCTTATGATGATTTGAGAAATAAACAGTTCTTTTGTTTTTATATGTTTAACTAAATTAGATGAGTGCAACCTGCCAACCCCTTTAGCATGTGAATTTTAAGATGAGGCAGCAATTCTGGGGGAAAGGAAGTTTCAGAGGCAGGTGTAGAGACATGGAAGTGGGCTGGAACTGACTGAAAGAAGACAGATTTATTGGCAGGTTGGGAAGAGTCTGGAACACTTGGAAGAGGTTACCGATATTCTTGAGAGAGAAGAGGGACTCCAATTAGTAGCATAGATACACTTTGAATACATTCCAAAGGTTTGCTGTACTGATTCAGAGTTATCAACGGCTTTAATTTGTATGCATACATGTATGCATTATTTATTTCAGTTAATTATGGTATCAGTTCCTTTAAGACTTTGGTTCTTATATATACCCTACCATTGTAGCATTTTTTTCTCTTATAGCCCAGAGAAAAGCAATTATTTTAGGTCAGTACATATCCTCCATAAGTAGTAGGCTTACCATCAACTTGGCCTTTGATGCACATTTGTAGATGAATGGGAGGGATGCATGTATGGGAGGTTTAGAAGAGGCTATTAACTATGAATGGGAGATGGTTGGATTTGCCACAGAATAAAACACCCCTCATAGATAGGAAGCAAATGTGAGAAGGAATTAAAGTGTATAAGCAGATAATAATTGATACTTTGCAGAGTGTAAAAATGTGTGCATCACTATATATCTGAATATCTTTTACTTCTTGTACATGCTTGTGTATCTGTCTGCACATGATTATATGTCTATGGTGTTTTTACATATTTATGTGAAGAACAAGTGTGTTCATCCAAGTGAATTCTGAGGCTTCCTCTAGGTCTGGAATTCTATAACTGTGATTCTACATTTTTATTAGTGTTCATATATATGTCAGTGTATATCTGGTATAAACGTATTCTGTGTCTTTATTTGTTGTACTGTATATGCATGGTTGCACTGCAAGTTAGGGGAAAGAAGTCTCTCCCTCACTCTATGACTTAGTTGGAGTCAGGAAAATGAATGTCTGACTTGCTTTCTTGCTTCTGGCCATGCTTGGAACTGTCAAAACTTGGGAATTGCCGTGCAGTGAATCAAAGTTGATAGCAACTGTGATGGGTTTTTCTATGTGTCAATTTGTGTGGGCCACAAGGTGCCCAGATATTGGGTAAAAGATTATTCTGGATATGTCTGAGGGTGTTTGGGAATTATATTAACATTTCAGTCGGTAGACTAGTAAAGCAGATTGTCCTCCCCATTGTGGTAAACCTTCATTTAATCACTTGAAAGCCTGAATAGGACAAAAAGCTGACCATCCCATGACCCAGAGCCAACTCTGCCTGCCTGATTGTTTAAGCTGGGGCATCCACATTGTTCTTGCCCTGCTTTCAGACTCAAACTGAAACATCAGCTCTTCTTGGATCTCTGAGACTGCCAGCTTTAGAACTGGAGCTACCTCACGGGCTCTCTTGGGTCTCCAACTTGCTGACTGCAGATCTTGGTACTTTTCAGCCTCCTTAATCACGTGAACCAGTTCCTTATTTTATCTATCTATCTATATACACACACATATGTATATATATAATATATTAATATATATAATAATTATAATTACTGTATATATTAGTATATAATATATATTATATTATACTTATAATTATATTATATATAAATATATTATTATAATCATATATTATATATTACATTATTATAATTATAATATATAATATAATATATATACATTATTAACACATATTAATAATAAAATATATAACAATATAGTAATATGTAATATATAACATAATATAATATATAATATATATTTGTATTTAATATTTATGTAAGATATAATTTATATTTTTATGCTATATATAAAATATATGCAAATATAAAACATGTATTATATATTAATATAATAAATAATAAATACAATATATAATACAATGTAATAATTTATATATATATATATATACATATATATATATATATATATCCTATTGGTTCTGTTGGAAAACTGAGTAATAAAGCACCCAAAAACCCTGTCAGGATGTGGTATGCTTCTGGAAACCTGCTTAGTGATGGGGCTTTGGGAGTGACATTGGGGAAGCCTCAACAGAGGAAGGGAGGAGATCTGAGTGATTCACAACTCCCTCCCACTTCTCTCAGCTGGCATTAGTTAAAGAAAAGAGACAATTCAAATCAGGATTATAGTAGTGTGGACTTGCCTAAAATATGTGTAATGACTTTTCAAACATATGTGAAGAATAGCCCCTAAAATTCTTACACCTAAACATGGCCCATTCAGGAATGAATTATTATGTACCTTGGATAGTCCCTTCTCTTTCTATTTACCCCTCAACTTCACCCTGAAATACAGCTAATTTATTTAAGCCTCTTGTGGTTTTGACATTTCTAAATAATTCAAGTGTAAAATGGCTAGAAATGGGAATAAATTGAGATATTTCTCAGGTCTTATAGAAAGTATTTCTTGGTCAATTTCTAATTTGTTTTGACTTACATAACATGTTCCAAGGCAGATTTTTCAATCTCATGAAATAATATGGGACAAAATGAGATGAGATGTGTCAGTCCTTCTACCTCCTCTCCTATCATGTTTTCCTGTATTTTAACTGCATAAAAGAATGTCAAACTGAAAGCTACAACCCATTCTTGAAGAAACATTGATCCTTTACCAGGACTCCATGACCTGTTTCTGGACTCTTCTAGCCAGGGATTCTTTGGGATTGTGATAAACCACATAGCACTTGCAGAAAAGAAGCTGTAATCTGATTATTAAAAGGTGGTTAAATTTAATTCAACACTCAATACCTCTGAGCTTGAAACAGAATTCCTTGGAGGTTCCTTCTGTGGCTACATGGCCCAGATCTAGACTAGCACCATTTGTTTCAATGATTTCTTTCTCACTTAAGAATGATCTCTCATGAGGCCTCTGGCTGGCTCATGGGGCAACTGGCTGGCTCAGTCCATAGAGCACATGACTCTTGATCTCGGGGTCATGACTTTGAGCCCCATGTTGGGCATAGAGATTGCTTAAAAATAAAATATTTAAAAAAATGATCTCTTGCTCTGGATACAGGAGACAGCATCTTCCAATGCTTGAGTATTTCATTTTTAATTGTTGGTCTTATTTTTTTATGCCTTATTTAATTTTTTTAGATCTTCCTTATATTTTTATTTTATTATTATTTTTCATTTTAATTACAGTATAGTTAACATCCAGTGTTAGAATAGTTTCAGGTATACAATATAGTGATTTAAAAATTCCATACATTAATTAGTGCTTATCATAATAACTGTAATCTTAATCCCCTTTCATATCTCACCCATCTACCCATCCATTTCCTCTCTGATAACCATCAATTTGTTCTCTACCGTTAAGAGTCTGTTTTTTGATTTGTCTCTTTTTCCCCCTTTATTAATTTTGTTTTGTTTCTTAAATTCCACATATGAGTAAAATTAGATGGTATTTGTCTTTCTCTGGTTTATTTTTCTTAGCATTATATTCTCTAGCTCCATCCATGTTGTTGCAAATGGAGAGATTTTATTCTATTTTATGTCTGAATAATATTCCATTGTATGTGTGTGTGTGTGTGTGTGTGTGTGTGTGTATATACATATATGGTATACATATACCACCTCTTCTTTATTCATTCATCCATCCATGGACACTTGAGCTGCTTCCATAATTCGGCTCTTGTAAATAATGCTGCAATAAACATAGGAGTGTATATACCATTTCAAATCAGTGTTTTTATATTCTTTAGGTAAATACCCAGTAGTGGAATTACTGGATCATATGGTAATTCTATTTTTAATTTTTTTTTTTTTTTTTGAGAAAGGGGAAGGAGGGTCAGAGGGAGAGGGAGAAGAATCTTAAGCAGGCTCCATGACGAGTGCAGAGCCTGACACAGGACTCCATCTCTCAACTGCGAGACCATGACTTGAGCCAAAATTAAGAGTCAGATCTTTAACCAACTAAGCCACCCAGATACCCCTATTTTTAATTTTTTGAGGAACTTCCCTACTGTTTTCCACAGTGGCTGCACCAATTTGCTTTCTGACCAACAGTGTAGAAACATTCCTTTTCTCCACATCCTAGCCAAAACTTGTTTCTTGTGTTTTTTTGTTTTAGCCATTCTGACGGGTGTGAGGAGACACCTCATTGGGGCTTTGATTTGCATTTCACTAATGATGAGTGATGTTGAGCATCTTTTCATGTGTGTGCTTGCCATTTGTATGTTTTCTTTGGATAAATGTCTGTTCATTCTTCTGCACATTTTATAATTGGATCATTTGTTTTTTTGGTGTTAGCATTGTATAAGTTCTTTACATATTTTGGATACTAACCCTTTATCAAATATATCATTTACTAATATCTTCTCACATTCAGTGTTGTCTTTTCGGTTTGCTGACTGTTCCCATTGCTGTTTGGAACCTTTTTATTTTGATGTAGTCCTGGTAGTTTATATTTGCTTTTGTTTACCTTGCCTCAGGAGACAGCTAGAAAAATGTTGCTATGGCCAATGTCAGAGAAATTACTGCTCTCTTGTAGGATTTTTATGGTTTCCTGTCTCATGTTTAGGTCTTTAATCCGTATTGAATTTATTTTTGTTTATGGTGTAAAGAAAGTGGTCCAGTTTCATTTTTTACATGTAGCTGTCCAGTTTTCGCAATACCATTTGTTGAAGAGACTGTCTTTTCCCCATTGCATATTTTTGCCTCCTTTGTCAAAGATTAATTGGCCATATAATTGTGGTTTTATTTCTGGGCTTTTTATTCTGTTGCATTGATCTATGTGTCTGATTTTGTGCCAGTGCCATACTGTTTTACTTAATATAGCTTTGTAGTATATCTGGAAATCTGGGATTGTGATACCTCCAGTTTTGTTGTTCTTTTTCTTTTTTCTTTTTTTTTTTTAAATTTTTTTTCAACGTTTATTTATTTTTGGGACAGAGAGAGACAGAGCATGAATTTGGGAGGGGCAGAGAGAGAGGGAGACACAGAATCGGAAACAGGCTCCAGGCTCTGAGCCATCAGCCCAGAGCCTGACACGGGGCTCGAACCCACAGACCGCGAGATCGTGACCTGGCTGAAGTCGGACGCTTAACCGACTGCACCACCCAGGCGCCCCTGTTGTTCTTTTTCAAAATTGCTTTGGGTATTCAGGGTCTTTTGTGGTTCCATACAAATTTTAGGATTGTTGTTAAAGTTCTGTGAAAAATTCTGTTGGTATTTTGAGAGATTGCATTAAATCCATAGATTGCTTTGGGTAGTATAGACATTTTAACAATATTCTTCCAATCCATCAGCATGTATGTTTCTTTTGTATTATTTTCAATTTCTTCTATCAATGTTTTATAGTTTTCAGAGTACAGGTCTTTTCCCTCCTTGGTTTAGTTGATTCCTAAATATTTTATCAGTTTTGGTGTTACTGTAAATGGGATTGTTTTCTTAATTTCTCTTTCTGCTACTTCATTATTAGTATATATAAATGCAATGGATTTCTGTATTTTGGTTTTGTATCCTGCAACCTTACTGAATTCATGTATCCATTTTAGTAGTTTTTTGGTGGAGTCTTTAGGGTATTCTATATATAGTATCATATCATCTGCAAATAGTGAAAGTTTTATTTCTTCCTTACCAGTTTGGATTCTTTTTATTTATGTTTCTTATCTGATTGGTGCAGCTAAGACTTCCACTACTATGTTGAATAAAAGACATGAAAGTGTACATTTTTGTCTTGTTCCTGATCTTAGAGGAAAAGCTCTCAATTTATTAGCATTGAGTATGATGTTAGCGATGGGTTGGTCATATATAGCCTTTATTATGTTGAGGTATGTTCCTTGTAAACCTACCTTTTTGAGGGATTTTATCACAAATGAATGTTGTACTTTGTCACGTGTGTTTTCTGCATCTATTGAATGATCATATGGTTTTTATCTTTTCGCTTGTTGATGTGGATTTATCTTTTCGCTTGTTGATGTGGATTAATTTGTGAATATTGAACCACCCTTACATCCCAGGAATAAATCCACTTGATCATGGTGAATGATTTTTGTAATGTATTATTGGATTCAGTTTTTAATATTTTGTTGAGGATTTTTGCAACTATGTTCATCCGAGACATTGGCCTGTGATTTTCTTTTTTTAAATGTCTTTATCTGGTCATGGTATCAGGGTAATGCAGTCTCAGAGAATGAATTTGGAAGTTTTACTTCCTCTTCTATTTTTGGGGAATAACTTGAGAAGAATAGGTATTAACTCTTCCTTAATTTCTATTTCTGTTTTCTGTTTCTATTTCAGTTCGGGGAGGTTATATATTTCTAGGAATTTATCCATTTCTTCTAGTTTGTCCAGTTTGTTGGCAAATAATTTTTCATAATATTATCTTATAATTTTTTTTTGTATTTTTTTTGGTGGTGTTCGTTATTTTTTTCTCTTTCATTTCTGGTAAGTTCTTTCTCTCTGTCTCTCTCTCTCTGTCTCTCTCAATGACTCTGACTAAAGGTTTATAAATTTTATTCAGCTTTTCAAAGAACCAGCTCCTGGTTTTATTAATCTAGTCTAATGTTTTTTTTTTTAAGTTTCCATTTCACTTATTTCTGCTCTTTTAGTATTTCCTTCCTTCTACTGGTTTTGGGGTTTGTTTGCTCTTCTTTTACTATCTTCTTAAGGTGTAAGGTTAGGGTGTTTGTTCAAAATTTTTCTTACATCTTGAGGTAGGCCTGGATTGTTAAGAACCTCCCTCTAAAATTGATTTTGCTGTATCTCAAAGATTTATATTGTTGTGTTTTCGTTTATATTTGTTCCCATGTATTTTTTCACTTCCTCTTTGATTTCATTTCCTCTTTTTCATTTCAGTTGACCCATTCATTATTTAATAGTATGTTATTTAACCTCCATGGATGCTCTTTTCCAGATCTTTTCTTGTGGTTGATTTCCAACTTCATAGGATTGCACTCAGAAAAGGTACACAGTATAACTTGTATATATGTGTGTGTGTGTGTGTGTGTATGTGTATAAAATTTTTAATGTTTATTTTTGAGAGACAGAAAGACAGAATGTGTGTGGGGGAGGGGAAGAGAGAGAGAGACAGAATCAGAAGCAGGCTCCAGGCTCTGAGCTGTCAGCGCAGAGCCTGATGTGGGGCTCAAACTCAAAAACCTTGAGATCATGACCCGAGCTGAAGTCAGATGTTTAACTGACTGAGCCATCCAGGAGCCCCAACTTTTATATTTTTGAATTTGTTGAGACTTGTTTTGTGGCCTAATATGTGATCTATTCCGGAGAATGCTTGATGTGCATTTGCAAATACATATATTCTGCTGTTGTAGAACTGAATGTTCTGAATATAACAGGTAGGTCCATTTGGTTCAAGGTTTCATTCAAAGCCACTGTTTTTTGTTGTTGATATTCTGTCTGGAAGATATGCCCATTGATGAAAGTGGGGTGTTAAAGTCCCCTACTATTATTGTATTACTTGTACTTATTGTATTATTGTATTACTATCTGTTATTTCCTATATATTTGTTATTAACTGCTTTATGTATTTGGCTCTTCCCATGGCTCTTTCCATGCATAAGTATATACACGAGCATCTGGGTGGCTCAGTTGGTTAAGCGTCTGACTCTTGATTTTAGTTCAGGTCATAGTCTCCCAATTTTTGAGTTCAAGTCCCATGTCAGGCTCAGTGCTGACAGCATAGAGTCTGCTTGGATTGCTCTGTTTTCCTCTCTCCCTGTCCCTCCCTGACTCGTAATCTCTCTCTCTCAAAAAAAAAAAAACTTAACAACTCAAAAATAAATATATACAATTGTATCTTTTTGTTGGATTGTTCCATTTATGATTATATGATGTCCTTGTTTGTCTTTTGCTACACTCTTTGTTTTAAAGTCTATTTAGTCCAAAATAAATATTGCTACCATAGGTTTCTTTTCACTGCCACTTGCATGATAGATGTTGTCCCATCCCTTCACTTTCCATCTGCATGTTTGTTTAGGTCTGAAATAAATGTCTTGTAGGCAGCATATAGATGGGTCTTGCTTTTTTATCCATTCCATCACACTGTCTTTTGATTAGGGTGTTTAGTCCACTTGTATTCAAAGTAATTATTTATAGGTATATACTTATTGCCATTTTGTTACTTGTTTTATGATTCTTTTGTAGTTCTTCTGTGTTCCTTTCTTTTGTTCTCTTCTCTCATGGTTTGTTAGCTTTCTTTTGTGATATTTTTGGATTAATTTTTCTTTTTCTTCATATCTATTACTGGTTTTTGATTTGTCGTAACCATTAAGTTTGTGCATAACATCTAATGCATATAGCAGTCCAGATTAAGTTTATGGTTGCTTAGATTTGAACCCATTTGTTATTCCTCTACTCTCCCCCACACATTTTAAGTATATGGTATCATACTTTACATTCTTTTATTTTGTAAATCCCTTGACTTATTTTTATAAATACATTTACTTTTACCACTTTTGTGCTTCCTACCTTTCTCATTCCTCCTTAGGGTCTTTCATTTCCATTCAGAGTCCCCTTTAATATTTCTTCTAGGGCTGGCTTAGCGGTCATGAATTCCTTTAACTTTTATTTGTCTGGGAAACTCTGTCTCTCTCCTATTCTCAATGATGGCCTTACTGGATAGAGTATTCTTGGCTGCAGTTTTTCTTTTTTTTTTTTCTTTCAGCAGTTTGAATTTATCGTGTTACTTCCTTTTGGCCTGCAAAGTCTCTGCTGAAAACTGAGCTTATAGCCTTATGAGCTTTCTCTTGTATGTAAATGTCATCTTTTGTCTTGCTGCTGTTAAAATTCTCTCTTTATTCCTACTTTTTGCCATTTTAAATGCTATGTGTCTTGGTATGGATCTTCTTATGTTGATTTTGGGGGGCCTCTTTGTGCCTCCTAGATCTAGATATCTATTTGCTTCCCCAGGTTTTGGAAGTTTTCATTTATTATATCTTTTATTAAGTTTTTTTGCCCCATTTCTCTCTCTTCTCCTTCTGGAATCCCTATAATGCAAATGCTTTCACTGAGTTCCTGAAATCTATTTTCATTAATTTATTTATTTTTTTCTCTTTCCCATTCAGCTTGTTTTCTATTACTCTGTCTTCCAGGTCACTGGTCCATTCTTCTACTTTCTCCAGTCTACTGTTTATTCATGCCAGTGTGTTTTTTTTTTAATTTTTTAATGTTTATTTATTTTTGAGAGAGAGAGAGAGAGAGAGAGAGAGAGAGAGAGGGAGAGGGGCAGAGAGATTTGGAGACACAGAATCTGAAGCGGGCTCCAAGCTCTGAGTTGTCAGCACAGAGGGCAACACAAGGCTCAAACTCACTAACCAGGAGATCATGACCTAGCCGAAGTCGGACACTCAAGCAACTGAGCCACCCAGGCACCCCAGGCTCCAGTGTATTTTCAATTTCAGTGATTGCGTTCTTCAACTCTTACTTGTTCTTTTTCATTTTCTGTACATTTGTTGAGGGTCTCCTGAGGTCCTCCAGTCGTTTCTCAAGTCCAGTGAGTATCTTTACGACCATTCCTTTAAATTCTCTACCAGGCATGTTACTTATCTGTGTTGCCCTTAGCTATCTTGCTATGATTTTGTTCTGTTCTTTCATTTGTGACATATTTCTCTGTCTCCTCACTTTGTCTAACATTATCCATCTGTTTCTATGTGTTAGGAAAGTCAGATACATCTCCTGCTCTTGAAAGTAGTGGCCTTATGAAGAAGAGGTCCTCTAGTGCCTTAAAGTACAATATACCGTGTTCACCAGGATCTGGCACTTCAGGGGTGTCCTATGTGTGTTGCATGAGCCCTTTTGTTGTTGCTGAGTCATGTTTGCCTTCAGTCTAGTCATCTTCCCTAACTTCTTTGCCTGTTGTGGGCAGGGTTTTGTCCCTGTGTTTTTAGAGTGCAAGTATGGGCCACCTTGGGCTTGTGTTGGGTCAGACCAGGCATTTGCTAGAGGTGTGGTTGCACTGAACTGCAGGAAGCTCTCCTTATGGTATCCCTTGGGAGCATTTCATTAATGGGTGGGGTCTGCAGTCAGACCAGATGTCTGCCCCCAATGCATTGCTGAGGCACAGGCAAACTGGTGTATGTGGTTATATTCCCCTCCCCCCAAGGCAGGAATTTCTTTGAGGTGGTGTTGGCCCCTGTCAAACTACTTTCACACTGCCAGGCTTATGGTACCACTTTGGATGTTCTCTGGCCAAGGGTGTATCAGAGGGGACAGGTGCACCAGACAATGTAGGTGCAGAATGCATGGTGCCAGCAAGGTCCATGCTGGTCTGTTGTGGGAGAGGAGCTGCAGCCACCTAGGGAAAAATGCTGATGTTGGCCAGGTTGGATAGGGTGGATCCACTGAAGCGTGAGGAGGCAGGACATGCTATCAATGAGCGAGGTGGAGAGTGGTGGTGCTGCACTGGTTCCCACAGGGGTCCGTGTAGTGAGGCAGGAGGCAGGAGAGTGAAAGGGCAACTGCCAGCTCTTTCGTTCTTGGAGAAGTCTCCCAAATTTACCTGCCCCTTCCAGCACATGCTCTGAAATTATTACATATGTTTCCTTCCTATATAACCCAGGTGATTTTCAAACTGCTGCTTCCATGCTGTATCTCAATGGCACTCTTTGTTGTGCTGTCTCTTTAAGGGCAAAGACTCAGTTTCCTATTGCTCTCTCAGCTTTTCCAGAGCTGAGCCCACTGATTCTTAAAGTCTCATATATTAAGCCCCACTGATTGTGAAACCTCATGAAACCAGATCCCTCTGGTCTTCAAATCCAAACGTTACAGGTTTATTTTCTCCCAGTGTGTGCATCCCATGGCTGGGATGCCCAGTGTGTGATCCCCTCCTTTTCCCTCTCTGATCCCACAGCATCCCTACTTCCCACAAACAGTCGCACAGGTCCCTTTGGCTCCTGACCACATCTGTTCCCTTTCCTATCCTCTTCAATACGAACTCTTTTCTACATTTAGCTGTGGAGAGTATGTTCTGCGAGTCTTTAGATCATTTTCTGGGTTGTTTATGCTGATGTGGGTGTTGTCTTGTTGAATCTGTAGGATGAGGTGAACTTAGTATCCTCCCATTCTGCCATCTTTCCCAGAAGTCCATGTCTTGCTTTAAAAGGGAAATGACAATACCTAACTGGTCCCTTAGGTCTTTGGAGACATAGCTCTAAGCTTCTAGGCTTCTCTACCCCTGTACCACTCTCTGGACTTCATCCACCAGATGTGTGTGTTTGAAACTTCATGGGCCCCTGCATATGACATTGGATGTAGTCTGTAAACTCAGATGTCTAAGAGGGTCACTTAAGTGACATAAATGGGTGTGTATATCCTTGTAGCGATGAGGTTGATGAGCTGTAGAACACATGTTCTGTCAGCAGAAAGCAGGGAAAATATGAGTTTATGTGAAACATTCCAATTTAGAAATAAACTTTTCTATATCAAACATCTTTTAGAAGACATGGGCCAAATTTTAGAAATTGGATTGAGCTCATGATCCTCTACTTTGTGACCTATGTTTAGAAATAATCTTTTCTTTAACATGTTCTATGAAGTGAAATAAAATGTGATGATAACTATGTGAATGTACTAGAAATTTCTATTGAAGAAATGTTCTAATCTTTCTCAAAACAACTTTTCCTTGCTTTCTTTTGCCTTCTATCTTCCTTTTTCTTTATTAAAATAATAACATAAAGATTTCATCTTGCTGGCTAATCATAATGTGGTTATAGATTCTATTATATATATGTATTACATGAATATTAAATGCATACATATGTGTATATAATGTAAAAACATAGTTACATATATTGTATAAGAACTATCATATATAATAGCTAATCATATATATTTTTTAAGTTTTTTGTTTGTTTATTTGTTTGTTTTGAGAAAGAGAAAGAGAAAGCATGCGAGCAGGGGAGGGTCAGACAGAGTGAAAGAATCCCAAGTAGGCCCTGTCTGCATGGAGCCCAATGTGGGGCTCAATCTCACGAATCTGTTAGATCATGACCTGAGCCACTCAGGCACCCCTAGCTAATGATATATTTATGGTGGTTTGAAATATACAATTATTCCTCCCACCATCTCCTTTATTTAGAAATCATGTATTTGGCAATACAAGCATTTAAAATATAATTATGAACTTGGGAATAAGAGTTAAAAAAAAACTGTCATAGAACCTCTGCACTTTCTTTGAAAAGAAAAATAATTTTCGTCTTCTAGACAATCATGTATAAAGTAGGGTAGCCCACCGGAAGTAGCACAGTGGAAAGGTAGGACAGCTAGGATGATTCCTTAGGAGTTTGCACCTCTAACTTTCCAAAAGGAGGTGGGCAGGCATTAAAGCAGGCCCAATTACAATGTTCTTAAGTAATTTGAATTTAATGCCTTTCCAGTTTTATTGCCCTCACTGTTGTAATACTAGGCAGAGTCTTCCTTATTTAAATTACATGCCAGGATTTTGAAGGCATTTGAATTTGCATCCCTTGTGTTAAATAGCATTATAAGATTGGGGGAAAAAAGGAAGACCTCTGCAGAGATAAGTGCAAAAAGTATTTCATAAAAGGAATAAATGCCAACTTATATTTTTCATTTGCAAAGACTCATTAATCACCCACCTTTCTGGGTTGGACAAGATCATGTCTCACCATACCTTATTTTCTTCCCACAGACATCTTTCTTTTTTAAAGCAATGGCCACTAGGCTGCTAACTGTTTCTTGAGGTTACTTTCATTCATTCTAAGTCCAGGTGAGAAGAATGTTCCCAATTGGCCTGGCCTTGCTGTCCTTCAAAGTGCACAACATTCTAAATTTGCGCACATGGTGGGTGTGTGTGTTTGTATTCATTTCCAATGCCTAGTACAGTGAAAATTAGTGAAAATAAAGTCACAATAATTGAAGAAATTAAATTTTTATTGAAATGCTAGCTAGCTTTTTCAGAATCCCCTTCCTAAATAGTACAGGCAATTTATAACGACATAGCTAGGGTTTTATCTTAGATGTTGTTACTTTAAACTATATAGACTTCAGCTCAAAGTAGAATTGGATTAGAGCTGCTGCTGGCTCAGTGAATGACTGTACCTCTGATAAACCCTGTTTACTAATCTTTCCCCTGTGCTAAAACCCCTTTGGTTGCCCCCTCAATGTTCCTGAAGTGAGGAAGTGACTTTTCACTCTGTACTGAGGGCTCTCACCTCAGGGGTCCTCCGTATTCCATAATCACTTTTGCAAACCTCTCCTTCAACTCTTGGAGATCCCTCAGGGTGGGAAGGGCCCTTTCCTATCTGGTCTAAAGATTCCTCCCCTGAGCCTCAGAGTGTCCTATAGTCACCTTTCCGGAAACCCCAGCAGAGATCTCTCCCTTGGCCCAGGCCTTTCTGTCAGATGTAATTTTACTAGTGGGTGGTTGAAGCTTCTTTTGTCTTTCCACATTGCTCAGGTTTTTTTCACGTATTTAAAATCTGTGTCTAATCATAGCCTTCTTAGAAGTCATGGAGTTCTCAGAAGGCTGGCCATGACACATCTCATGATGACTAGAGTGTCTCATCAGATTCATCAATTACTACTTTTACTACAAGTCTCTGATGGGTCATGTCTGTTGCTTCTATTTCTACTTCAGAGGGGTAGGGGCCTACTTTGCCAGACCACACTGGGAAAGGTAGCTGAAAATCAGTGAGTGATTTAACCCAACAATTTTTCGAGTTGTGTTTCCTGAAAGCCTACTAATGTCCCAGAATAAAATAAACTTATGATGCATTGCATACTGTGGCCCTTTGGGGAAAGTCACCATTTATATAGCATATTAAAGGCCCTGTGAAGTCCTTGTCATTTTTTATATCAAGTATACCCCAACTTAACTGCCCATGGAATAATCTTTGTTTTTTCCCTAACAGAAATACCTTTTAACATCTTTTAATACTCTAGACTACTGATGGGGAAACAATTATTTAACGCTTTATGGTGTCATCTTGCACTATTACTACTTTTCCCACTCAGTACCCTCCATCGCCTTCCTAGATGACTGTTTCCCTCCATTGTCTCTCTCCTCAAAACTGCAGTAGCCTTTCCACTCTTATTCTGTACTAATGACTTGATTTTTACTTCACTCACTGAGAAACTAGAAGCAATCAGAAGAAAACTTCTCCATCCTCCATCACCCAGTTTAGCACATGACTTGCACCTATGCCGTATATGCTCTTCTCTCTTCTTATTGTATTACCCACATGCTGATGTCAGGCGATGCTACAACTGACATGGTGAAGTCCATCCTTTTTAGCTACCTGAGACCTTTGTTTCTGCACTGATGCTAGTTCTCTCTTGTGTCATTACTTTTTCATTGTCTACTAGATAATCCCAGCATACAAACATATTATACTACCTCTTATATTAAAAACAAAAAATCTTTCTTGATTCCCATATTCCCTTTTAGCCAGCACCCTTCTTCACTACTCTGGTTTACAGCAAAACTTCTTGAAGGAATTTTCTATATTTACTATCTCTACTTTATCTCATTCCATTCTCTCTTTAACCTCCAACCAGGATTTTGCCCTCAGAAACTGTTCTTATTTGGCAACATGATCCCCACATTGCCAAATCAAATAGCCCTCACCTCCTCATTTACTCAAACTCAGCTTTTGACCCAGTTGATCTTTTCCTCCTTCTTGAAATACTTTTTTTATTTTCTCTCACAGTGCACACAAAAGGATCTAGACATTTTGTTATTACTGGTACAGCAGGTAGTGTGGCCTTTTTGTTTGCACCAGTTCCCCTTATTCTCCAAGTTCCATGGGGGTGTTGCAACAGCAAGCATGAGTGGGTTGTGTACACGAAATAGTCTGTGTCCCAGCTCTGGAACTTTGAGCTCAAAAGACCCCCATCCTTAAAAGTGGCTACTAGCAAACCTGCCTGACCTTTGCCCTGCAGGTCCTGGTCTGTAAGAAAATCTGCTCCTTGCCCAGAGGGAGACATTATCTCTATCTTCCAAAGCTGTTTGCTATACAAATACCCTTGAAAGTCCTTTCAAACAAAGTTGTCACAAGACTTGTAGAAACATCATGGAGAATTGTTTCTCTATCAATACTCCTGTCTGGAATTCTCCTCTCCCAAATATCTACATGGCTTTCTCCTTTATTTCGATCAGATTATTGTTCAAATGTCACTCAATTAGAGATGCCTTCCCTGACCACCATATCTCTCTCCCATTCTTTTCAATTTTCTTTGTAGACTTTAGCTCTGTTGTATTGCTTATGAATTTAATGCTATATTAGCTATCTCCCTTATTAAAATGAAAGCTTCACGGTATCCAGAACTTTATGTACTTGTTCACTATTGAATCCCCAGATCTTGGAATAGTACCTGACAGAATAAGTGATCACTGAGTAGTTGTTAAATTAATATATGAATAACGTTGCTCAGTAACCCATTCACCTCCTCAGTTTTTTGGAATGAATGGCTCCAGTGCTATCCTCATTCAAGGCAGTGACATGTTTTTAATTATATTCTTTAAAAATGAAAAATAAATAGCTTAACCACAAAATAACATAAATGTATACAATTTGCAACAAAAGGAAGAATAATTAATCATCCCTCTGTGAATGATGAGTGTTCTCTGGATCTTGGGTGACAATAAAGGGAAATGTATAATACATTTTAGAATAATTTCCAACAAAAGTGGCTAAATATTTTTAGAGATCCTTAAATCTTTAAGAAAAGCTTCAATTATCAGTAAAATTTACTAACACAAACTATAACTTTATGTAATTAATTTGGTGAATGAGTTCTCTATTGGATTATCTGGTTCAGACTCTGACAGAACATGCTAAAAATAAACAGAATGCCTTTGCTATAACCTAGCCTGCAACGTGGTTAAAAAAAAAAAAACGTACACGAAATTGATTCACACAATTTCCAGTGAACGCAGTTATGCACAGCAGCTATTTGTCCTAACCACAGAATCCTTAGCAAGTATATTTTTTTTATTTTTAAAAGTCTCTGTCCTCTTATTTATTTAGGACCCAGGTTCTGATTCCATTCAGATACTTGACCAGTTGACCTGTGTTGGTCTGACTTCTCACCTGCCAGGCAGCAATCATTTAGTCCTTTATAGGGATCTAGGCAGTCTTTTTTTTAGCTCTCAAACTTAAGATTTTTTTTTTCTTTTTGCCAGTAGAGTTAGCTAGGTGTGAAGTTGATGAGCTGCTACCCATTATACACTAGTTCTTCAGTGGATTAGAAGCTCAGGAATAGGAAGACCAGATTTCACCAGCAGCAAACTAGGAAGCAAAGCTCCAGGGCCTATGGCTGCATCACTTATTGAATCATCCTTGTGCCTGGACAGCAGGCAGGCTGATTTCAGGCCACCATATGGGTGTGAGGCCTGTGTTCTTCTCCCGGACTTTCCTCTGGGTGCTAATTGCTTTAGTGAGAGAGACTGTGCAAAGCAATTAAACAGCCCCATTCTCCCACAGTCCTACTTCTCAGAAGCTAGGGGCTGGGAGAGGGCTCCTGCTCTCCCAGTGGGTTGCAAATTGCTCAGAGTGAATAAATACATTTGTTCACTTTTCAAACTGTGACCAGCCACCTGGTCTCTTGTGTTGCTCTCAGAGCAGAGAAGGCAGATGACGGGCTCCTAGTCGCTGAACTCCAGCCTATAAAAATGCTTCACCGAGCTCTGAGCTATTTTTGCAAGGACATCTGTTGCCAAAAAAGAATTTTAATTAAGCAAAAACACATCTCTGTTTTGTCCATGGCAAGGAGGCTTGTGAAAGCTTTCTTGTCTCAGATGCATGCTAAATCTGGAGAAATGAAAGCCTTAAGGTATTTTGTGAGGGGTATTTTGCTGCTCAATTTGAGGGACACAACAGATTTTCCATGGGAAGGAAATTATTGGAAGTACATGTTTGTGCTTTTCAAAATAAGGCCCAGCCTGCATTAATAATTAATTATGCGTAATATAATCTGACATGTTACCCCATGGTTTGATAAAGTCGAAAGCTATTTCCACGAGGCAACTTGCCAGTTCTTTTGCTCTTGCCCAATCTTCTTCCCAGGTGATATTCATCATTTTAACATCAAGCTTCCAGAACACCACATTAACACATAAATTAGAGGACCCAATGCTGTGCTGGCTGATATAACTAGTCTAGATAAAATTGTCCAATCAGAAAAGAAAAAAAAAAGTAAAGTTATAAACGCAATCAGAAAGCAGGTTGTAGACATTAATACTGCATATATTGCTCAAGATCGGTTAGAAAGGGGAGGAGGCAGCCTTTCTCTAGTTTTCATAAAAGCAATTATATTGGGTATTTTTTTTCCTTCTTCAAACACCGACATAATGGTAGATAGAAATCCTTCAAATATGAAACTGATTCTGTAACCATATACCCTTCAAGTCCCTTAAGTGCCTTTAGGGGCACCCTCTTTGGCAGCACAAGCATATGAGACAGGCTGATTATAAGGGGGCACTTTCAAGTAGCAAGTACCAAGGGAGATTGCTGGGCGCCATGGGGGAATGATTCCCTGATAACATTAAGACTGTTTCTGGCCACTTCTATTATTGGTTGGGTCACTCTTTGCCCTCTTGAAGGGTGGACAGAGATCATTTAGGTTAAGGCAGCAAGGAGTTTATATTTTTGTATAATAGGATCTTTGTAGACAGGAATTGGGCATTTACATTAAGGATTAGAATAGAGAATCCCATGTTGCACATCAATCTTAGAATATTTCTCTATACTCTGGAAATGCTCTGACAATTCACTACTCACTTTTGGAGAATCGCACATTATAAGGGGAAAAAAAAAGAATCTTATTTCTCTGCTCTCAGCACACACTAATTTTACATAAATCTCCCTACTGGACTGTAATGTTTTTTTTTTTTTAATTTTTGTTAATCTTTATTTTTTGGAGACGGAGAGAGAGAGAGAGGGTGTGGGAGAGGCATGGAGAGACACACATACAGAATCTGAAGCCGGCTCCAGGCTCTGAGCTGTCAGCACAGAGCCTGATATGGGGCTCAAACTCACAAACTGTGAGATCATGACCTGAGCCGAAGTTGGACACTTAACAAACTGAGCCACCCAGGCGCCCCTGGACTGTAGTTTTTATGTGTTCTATTCCAGCATAGTATTCCATATTGATCCACTATGTTTTCTGTTTTTAAAGTTTTCCACTCAGAGAATGTGGTTATTTTGTTTATGATTGCTAAGAACCATCCACCTCCCCAACTCTTCACAAGAGTTAATTTTGTTCTACCTATTCCATAATATAAATAAATAGAACATGGATCTTGCACGTCCCAATCCCTTTGCCTAAAGAAATATTTATGGAATTAAAATATGTATCAAGGATGTGTGTGTATATACATATGTATATGTGTGTGCATATATATATATATATATATATATCACTAATTATTTCCACAATTACCAGTTTTGTGATGATTTTTCTAAAGACATGGATGATAGTTGCTTGTGAAAATTTAATTTAAAATTTGGCTTTCAGGGCACCTGGGTGGCTCAGTCGGTTGAGCTTCTGACTTCGGCTCAGGTCATGATCTCACGGTCTGTGAGTTCAAGCCCCCCGTTGGGCTCTTTGCTGACAGCTCAGAGCCTGGAGCCTGCTTCAGATTCTGTGTCTTGCCCTCTCTGCCCCTCCCCTGCTCGTGCTGTGTCTCTGTCTCAAAAATAAATAAAATACATTAAAAAAATTTAAAATTTGGCTTTCAACCTAGTTTTCTTTAGGCTTTGGGCTTGCCATTTCTTGCTTTTATTAGTAGGACATTTTGGTCATGAGAGGAATCTAGTGGAAATAAACTTAGGAAGAAAAGGGAAATTTATTAACTAACAAAATTGTCAAGTCCGAGGTTAAAGGCTTCAGAGCCAAGACCTCCATCAATCATTGGAACTCGGTCTATTCTTCCATTTGTTTTCCTCTATGATAAGTTTTCTTCAGGTGGGTGTTTCTACATAATGGTGTCAAGCAGCTCCTGCCTCAACTTACCTTTGCAGGACTTTCTTTCCTATGGTTCTACCAAAGGCCTAGACTCTTGGTACCATTGTCAGAGCACAGCCTGTTGTGGACTGCCGAGGTTTATATTTTGATTCTACCACCTAAAAGCTATTTGACATATGGAAGGAAACTCTCTGTGCTTTAGTTTTCTCATCTGCAAATTAAAGATAATAATAATTCCTACATTTTAAGCTTGTTGAGAATATTAAATAAGTTTATGGCATATATGCCAAACAATAAGTTTTAATGATCATTATTGCTAAATGCTATCCATGAACTTTATTATTATGATCAGGAGATAGAATACATTGATTGGACATAACTGGGTCATGTGTCATCTTTAGAGACTTAGATGAAATCTTCTCCCAGTTAAACCACTAGAATCTATGATCAAAAGGGAGTAATTTGGATGTCTCTTATCAGACAAGGTAAAGGATGCCAATAATCTTAGTAATTTATACAACTAGCTAAGGTACTCTCCAATATTGGTATCACTTGGAATCTAATTAAGGAAAATGGTAGAGGTGAAAATATTTTTAAAATGACAAAGCACAGTGAAAATTCCATGTGATTGGGTCAATGGCATGTTCTAGAGACTCGGTAAAAACATGACATTGTCCCGAATCCTTAAAGTGTATACAGAGCAGATCTGGCCCCTTTTGTCATGTACTTCACCATATTATTAAGAATACAGACATTTAGATACAGATCTGACACGGATTCAATAAGAAACAAGGACACAAGAGTCATATAAACTAACAATATTGAGGTTAACAATTATTAAGAAATCAGAGTAATTGGTTGTGATCAGATTTTCTTTTATTCAAGAAAAACATTTTCTAATGGAAATTTAAAACCACCAAATAAGAAATATTGAACAATTAACTCCCTTAATAATTTTTCTACACCTCCATAATATTCAACTCAAAAGATCTATTATTACATTGAATCTAAATTAAAGAAACAATTAATCCACTTAACCAGCCATCAAAACATTTAACCTGGTTTAGGCACTGTGGGCACTTTACTCAGCCAAGGTATGAAACTTAGTCATGCTGCTTTCTTAGGAGTGATCACAGGGCCATACCAATTTCTTGCAGAACATCAGAATCTTTTGGAATGACAGGATAAAATGTGAGGAGAAGCCTTTATGTCCATCTTCAGTATCCCCTCATCTTGCTCAATGTGTTTTCATGTATTACAAGTGATCTGTTTTTTTCATTTTGTGAATATGTGATAATACATGGAAGAAATAGTTAATGTTTTAATGATTGACCATATTTATTCATGCACTTTTGAAGGCAGTCTGTTGAACTATTGATATGGTAATGTCAATCAAGATTATCTTTAGGAAATCTCGTGCTAACAATACCCATGTATTGTAAAGATAAATTAGCACAAAAGTGATGGGTCCTTGGATGGCTGCTCTGTCTCAGAAACAATCTATATAAAGAATACAGCCTAGTCTTCAGTTAGGCCATGCACTTTGCAGCAGCGAATGTTTTAGTATCAGTTATTATATTTATAGGAGTTGCTAAAGCCATTACATAATTAGAGTCTCAGCTACACTATATTTTGTGTAGCTTTATTATTATAAAATAGCCTCTTCTCTCTCTTTCATCATGATAGTAATAATGTGAGGTAAATAGAGGCAGTAGCTATTCCAAGGGGTGGTTCCTGGGAAATCATCAACCATACTCATATAAAGGCCCCCAATAAAAAGGCATGCTCAGTAAAATATATTTTCAATGTAAGTACAGCTTCTAGTCAAACCACTCCCAAGTCACTCCAAATAAATGTTCAATATAAATAAAAACAGTGTCTCAGCTATGTAGACTTGGTTTCAAGACAGATTCCCTGGTCCTCTGGTTCCAACCTGATAGCTGCTTACTGCCGCTCTAAAGAGAAATTGTGGCGCTACTATTGGATAGAAGCAAATAGTGTAATAATCACTTTAATATTGAAGAATATGGAACAGACTGGTCCAAACTCAAATGGGGACTTCTCTGTTCTTTTTGACTCCTAAATGTGATTAGGAAACTATGCTGTAGGTTTTAGTATAAGAAACAGAATATTCAAGGTATTACCTAGCCACAATTGGGATTAAGCATGGGTAGGATTTCCCAAGTTACTGAAGGCTGTGATCTTATCAAAATTCAAGTGAAGGTGATCAGACTTCCAGAACGGTGGAGTAAAGACCTACAACAATTCACTCCTCCAAAAAAGCAACAAGAGCATTGCAAAAATTATCGAAATCAACTTTTTCAGAATTCTAGAAATTAACCAAAGTCTTAAAACTATCTACAGAGAGTTTATCCAAGAAACCCAGTGACCTGTCTGGAATGTTAACATGCCCTGTTCTAATACCTCTCTCCCTAGTTCCACAGTAGTCTTGAAAAGCAGAAGCCTAACAACCACAAGAGAGGGCATAACTAGTTTGGAGCTCCCCAAAATTCAAAGAACTAAAGGAAACCATGTCTATATAACTAAATAAAAACAGAAGAGTATGAGAATGACACCTTGCCAATAGAGAATATCAAAAAGATAGAAATTATTTTTTAAAAAACTCAGCAGTTGAAAGGTGTAAAATACATGAAAGGAAAAAAAAATTCACTGGAGGGGCTCACCAGTGATTTGAACTGAACACTTTCCAAAATTGGATGAAAAACATTAATCTGTACATCCAAGAAGCTCAATGAACTCCAAGTAGGATAAGCTTGATGAGATCCACATGGAGATACATTATAATCAAACTGTCAAAAGCACTATTTAACATAAAAGTAGACAGTAAGAAAGAAATGAAGAGATAAGACATATATAAGACATAGAAAATAGAAAAATGTCATCTGTAAATCCACCTTATCAGTAATTATATGAAATATAAATGGATTAAACATTGCAATCACAAGTCAGAGATCAGAAGAATGAATAAAAACATTATTTAACTACATGCTGTCTACAAGAAACACTTTAGATTCAAAGATACAAATTAGTTTTAAAGGAAAAAAAAGATATACCATGCGAAAAGAGCTGGAGTGGCTATACTAAGATCAGACAAAATAGAATTTAAGACAAAAAATTACTTGAGACAAAAAAAGATATTTTATAATGAAGAAAGTGTCAATCCGTTTGGGAAAAATCACAAATATAAAAATATATGCACCTAACAACAGAGTCTCAAAAGACATGGAGCAAAACTGATAGAACAGAAGGGATAAATATATCATTCAGACATAATTTCTGAAGACTTCAGTATTACATTTTCAGTAGTGAAAAAACAAACTAGATTGAAGATCAAATGTAATGATGCTCAATATCATTAGTTATTAGGCAAATAAAAATAAAAACCACATTGAAGGAGGATTCTGGGAAGATTGCTGAGTAGGAGGCACCAGAAATCAGTCTCCCCACAGAGAATAATTGTACTGGCAGAATCTGACTAATGTTACTAATTTGGAACTCTGTAGTCTATTGAAATCTTCTAATTTCTAGGAGAATGCTTGGACAGTAAATTGTCATTAATTTTGGTCATTTTCAGCTCTTAACATGGTAGTAACCACCTGTCTCCCATTCCCAGCCATATGGTAGGGAACTTATGCATGTGTTTTTGGAGCAGCTTGTCCACAGCGTATGGAAGCCAGAGTGGGCAGTAAGGACTCTGTCTTCCAAATATTGAGGATGTGTACTCTTATCATTAATTGTTGCTTCTGGTTGTGGGGGTGCAGGTAGAAAGTTGGGTAGCCCTTGACAACAAGGGCTTACAAAAGCCACTCACCCTCTAGTTATAGTGAATTCCAGGGGATTTAAAGTGTTGGCATGCTTTTTTTCTTCCTTCATTTTTATCTTTTTCTGATTTTATTTAGTTTTTAATTTTTTAATCTTTATTTTATTTTGAGAGAGAGAGAGAGAAAGAGAGCATGTGAGCAGGGGAGGGACAGAAGGAGAGAGAGGAAGAGGGATGGAGAGAGAGAATCCAAATCAGGCTCCATGCTGTCAGTGCAGAGCCTGATGCAGGGCTTGAACTCACAAACCATGAAATCATGACCTGAGCTGAAATCAAGAGTCGGATGCTTAACTGACTGAGCCACCCAGGTGCCCCTTTTCTCCTTTTATGTCTAGATATTTAAGGACGAAGACTCTGAAAAATAACCACATATATATGGGAACTTAGAAATTCACCATGCTACAGGCACCTGGGTGACTCATTCAGTTAAGCGTTGGACTCTTGATTTTGGCTCAGGTCATGATCTCATGGTTCATGAGTTTGAGCCCCGAATTGGGCTCTGCACTGAAGTGTGGAACCCACTGGGATTCTCTCTCTCCCTCTGTCTCTCTGCCCTGCCCCTCCTAAAATAAATAAATAAATAAGAAAAGGAAAGAGAAAGGGAAAGGAAAGTCAACATGCTTGCCTAAGGAAAGATACAATCTCAAAGAAGACCTGAGAAGACCTTAAGTCTATACATCATACTGGCTGGTCCCCAGAAGACAGCCATTCTATAATAATAAACAGACAAAACAAAATGGTAAACTCTGGGGAATGGTGAAAACTGGATCCCCAGTTACCACATTATGAAATTCAAATGTCCAGTTTCACAACAGCATCAGTAAAATCACAAGACATACAAAGAAATAAGAAAGTATGGCTCATTTGAAGCAAAAAGAAAAAAAGAAAAAAAAATCAACAGAAACTCCCTGAGAAAAACCAGATGGTAGACTTAGGAGGCAAAGAATTTAAAACAACTGCCTTAAACATGCTTGAAGACCTAAAATACATGGAGAAAGTCAAGAAAATTATGTATGCACAAAACAGAAAATCAATAAAAAGAAAACATTAAAAAAATAAATTCTGGAGCTGAGAAGTACAATAACTGAAATGAGAAATCACTAGAGGGATTCAAAAACTTACGTGAATATGCAGAAGAAACAGAGTGAACAGAGTCTGTGGGATCTGTGGAATATCATCAAATAGACCAACATATGTATTTGGAGAATCCCAAAAGCAAGAGAGAAGGGCAAAACAATTATTTGAAGAAATAATGGCTGAAAACTCCCAAATTAGATGAAATACAGCGATTCAGGTATGCAAGAGGTCCAACAAACTCTAAGCATGATAAACTCAAAGAGAACCACACCAAGGCACATTATAATCAAACCGTTGAAAGCCAGAGACAATGAGAAATTTGGAAGCAGCAAGAGAGAAGCTACTTGCCACATACAAGCGATTCTGAATAAGAATATAAGCAGATTTCTCATCAGAAACCTTGGAGGGCAGAAGGAACTGGGTGAATATATTCAAAGTGCTGAAGGGAAAGTATTATCAATCAAGAATTCTATATATAGCAAAAATGCCCTTCAAAAATGAGGAACAAATTAAGACATTCACAGATGAACAAAAGCCGAGGGAGTTTGTTACCACTAGACCTGCCCTACCAGAAATGCTACAGTGAGTCCTTTAGATTAAAATGAAAGAACACTAGATAATAACTTGAAGCGCTAGGAAGAAATAAAGATCTCTGGTAACGACACATACATGGACAACTATGCTATAGTTTGAGTATTTGTGCCCATCTCCCCAATTCATATGTTGAAATTCTAATGCAAAGTGATGGTATTAGGAGATCAGGCCTATGGGAGACAGTAGGTCATCAGGGAAAAGCCCTTATGAATGAGATTATAAAGAGACATTAGAGAGATCTCTTTCCCTTTCCATCATGTGAGGACATAGTAAGAAGACATTAGCTATGACCCAGGAATAGAGCCTTTACCAGAACATGACCATCCTGGCACCTTGATCTTAGATCTCCAGACTCCAGAATGAGGAGAAATAAATTTGTTTTATTCACAAGTTATCCAATATGTGGTATTTTGTTACAGCAACCAGAACTGACTAAGATTATGAAAGCTGGTTTTATTATAACTTTGGTTTGTAAGTCCACTTTTTTGTTTTCTATATGATTTAAGAAACTAATGCATAAAAATAACCATTAGCCATGTGTTAATCATACAATGTATAAAGATATAATTTTGTGACATCAATAACTGAACGGAGTGAGGAGATAGCTGTATAGGAGCAGAGTTTCATACTGATATTAAGATGGTATAAATTCAAATTAAAGTCTCATAACTTTAGGATGATAAATGTAATCCCCATAGTAACCACACACACACACACACACACACACACACACACACACACACACACAAAACACTAGCTATAGAAGTGAAACTTATAAAGACAGAAGGTAGAATGTGGCTGCCATAGGCTGAGGGGAATGGGAGTTATTGTTTAATGTGTACAGCGTTTTAGTTTTGCAAAATGAACAATCATCTGAGAATAGATGGTGGTGATAGTTGTACAACAATAGGAATGTACAATGAACTACACACTTAAAGATGGTTAAAGTGATAAATTTTATGTTATGTATATTTTATCACAATTTACAAAAAGTAATTTTAAAAATGCACTGAGATACTACTTCATACCTGCTATGAGGCTAAAACTTTAAAAAGATGATAACAAGTGTTGATGAAGATGCAGAGAATTGCACCCCTCATGCAGTCTTGATGGGATGATAAAATGGTTTAGCCACTTTGGAAGGATAAACTCCTAGCAATTTCTCAAAATGTTAAACATAGGGGACACCTGGCTGGCTCATCAGAGCATTGACTCTTGACTTCGGCTCACATCATGATCTCAGGGGCATGGGATTGAGCCCTGCATTGGGCTCCATGCTGAGTGTGGAGACTGCTTAATATTCTGTCTCTCCTTCTGCCTCTCTCCCCCACCTATGCTCTCTCAATCTTTCTCTCTCTCTCTCTCTCTCTCTCTCTCTCTCTCAAAATAAAAAAAAAAATGTTAAGTATAGTGTTACCATATGATACAGAAATTCCACAGTTTTTAGTTATATAATCAAGAGAATTGAAAACATGTGTCTGTACAAAAACATGTCATGTACGTGATTGTTCATAGCAGCATTATTCATAATAGTCACATAATTGGTAAAGAACCCAAATATACACCAACTGATGAAATGGACAAGCCACATGTGGTATATTCACAAAATGGAATATTATTCAGCCATAAAAAGAATGAAATACTGATACATACTGCAGTAGTTATGACCCTTGAAGGCATTATGTTATATGAAATAAGCCAGGCACAAAAGACTGACTGCATTATTCTATTTATCTGAAATGTCTAGAACAGTAAAATCTATAAAAATAGAAAGTAGATTCTTGGTTGTGAGGGGCTTGGGGAAGAAGAAATGGTGATGATTCCAATAGGTATGGGGTTTCTTTATTGCAGTGATGAAAATATTCTGAAGTTAGATAGAAGTGCCTGTTGTACTACTCTGTGAATATATTAAAATATGCTTAATTTTACACTCTAACAGTGTGAATTTTATGGTATGTGAATTATATCTCAGTAAAGCTGTTATTAAAAAAAGATTCACATGAGACTGAGAATTTCACTGTTAGCTCTTGTACAGGAAACCTTGGCTGATGAAACAAACAAGTGATGTTAGTAAGTAGTGGTATTTATTTTCCATTAGGAAAATGATTATAATTTCAATAGAGTAATTACATAAGGTATTAAAATAGTTTCTCCTTTTCGCCCCCAGATGTGATGGTTGTTGTTGCATAACTGAATGTAGATTTGCATAAATTATACAATGTAAACCCTTTCAACCATATCTGGAACAGGGCTTGTCAAGGGCAGAAATGAAGGTACAGGCTTATCTTGGTGAATCACAAGACTGAGCCAGATACACCCCTCTCTTTGGTATCTGTTTTCTCACACACCCATTTCTCAATAAGACTTTTCAAAGAGTTTAGAGATAATTCCATGAACCAGGCCCAATAAGGAGAACCAGGCCAAGTTCTTGCTGCCCAGAGAAAGTATCTTAAATTCTCTTTTTTTCCTGGCACCTTAGTATGATTCTTATCTTGGGAGTTAAAACTGCATGTGCCAATTCCTAACAATTTTTATGGTATGGAGGAAAAAAATCTTGGCAAGAAAATCTGCAAGTATGATGATGGACCCTGAAAGAAACTGGGGTGAGGTTCAGTAAAAGGAGGGTAAGTTTAGAGCTGAATGGAGACCTCTTTGCCACTAGCCTAGAAGTGAACCACACACTTCTCTGACTTTTTCCCTTGCTGATATTGTGCTTCCCATGCACAGTCAGCATGAAAGTGCAAGTCTGTTTGAAAGTTGCTTTGGACACTGTTTGGATGTTGTGGTTTTATAAGTACATGTTTGTTTTTTAGCTTTCTAAATTTTTTCTTAAACATTTCTCAATCCACTGTTCAGTTAAAAAGTGAATTTAGGGGCACCTGGGTGGCTCAATTGGTTAAGTGTCCAACTCGTGATTTCGGCTCAGGTCATGATCTTATAGTTCATGCGATTGACCCCCATGTCAGGCTCTGCGCAGACAGCATGGAGTCTGCTTGGTATTCTCTCTCTCCTTCTGTCTCTGCCCCTCTCCTGCTCACACTTGCATATGTGTTCTCTCTCTCTCTCAAGTATAAATAAACCTTAAAAAATACTTTAAAAAAGTGAATTTATATGAAAATTTTTCTAAAAATATTTTTCTAGTTTTTTGTTACTGATTCATTGGTTTGAAAACAATGAAATTAATACATAATATTGATACAACTGTATAGTCAGACTATATATACAGTATCAAATTATCAGATATATATATATCAGATATATATACATGTATATATGCGTGCATATGTATACACACACACACACACTAGGGCTATATGTGTGTGTTTTAAAAAACAGAAGATGGGTATCAATTTGGAAAGTATATTTATGTCCAGTAGAATAATAGGATAATTAGTGTTTTCTGTGTCTCTAAAATATAAAATTTATATTTAAGTTCAGAGGGCTGAGTAGAGCCCAATCACTATGGAGGTTGTATGTGCTGGTTCAGCACTGTGATCAAAATTTTGCCTTTTCTATTGATTTTCCTGTGAGATTGTTAATAATTCCTCTATGTAGCCAATGATGTAAGGTGATAGACCCTAGGGGGATAATTATAGCCAAAATTAAAGAGGTTAAGTCTTAGATTTCCACTTCCAGAGTTACTACTACTGGAAGTCTTGAAGGGGATACTGTATACATATAAGTTCTTGAAGGCTGTTATCACAGGCCAAGACCAGTAGGTAAAGACAGCCAGAACAGAAGCACAGGTGAATGAGTATTGGTTAGGAAAGTGTCCAAGAGGAAGAACTGAAGCTAAATTAAAACTGATCTTGGGGGCACCTGGGAGGCTCAGTCGGTTAAGCATCCCGCTTTGGCTCAGATCATGATCTCACGGTTCTTGAGTTTGAGCCCCGTATCCGGCTCTGTGCTGACAGCTTGGAGCCTGGAGATGGCTTCAGATTCTGGGTCTCCCTCTCTCTCTACTCCTCCCCAGCTTGTGCTCTCTCTCTCTCTCTCTCTCTCTCTCTCTCTCTCTCTCCTCTCTCTCAAAAATAAACAAACATTAGAACAATTTTTTTAAATGATCTTGGAGAAGTCAGAGATCCGTGAAAAGAGAGAGCTCAGGATAGAAGTCTGAATTGACTGACAGAAATCCAGAATGAACCCTACACAATGCTAGCCCTGAGGAAAATAGACTCAGGGCTAAAAAATGGAAGTGAAGACACAGAGTATAATAATCAGAGGTCAACTGCAGGTGAGTTTGGATCAACATCTAGGTGTGGTTGTTAGAGGTCAGCAAAGCATGGAAGCAGGCTGAAAAGCACATAGAGCACATACAGTAGAGGAGCCACTGTCTATACTCACTGAGCTCTATCCCTTCTTTCCTGGGGGTCTTGGAGAGCTATGAGATTGCATGTAAGAACTGGGGCTGTCATCACCATCACCATCATGGTTTTCACCATTTATTAGTAGCTAATTTACATTCCAGAAAGCAAAAACCTAAACACATATTGTTTAAGCCTTGTAAGAGTTCTTTACTTTTAATTTTATCTCATTTTCATATAAACAAACACAAAAACCCCAACAAACTCAGCAGACTTAGATAACTTGCTCAAAGGTATGTAGGTAGTAAATAATGAAGCTGTTACTCAAGGCCTCATCTATAATCTGTGTCCATAATAACCAGACACTGTCTCTTTCACATCTCTCTCCCATTAGTTTGAGAGACAATAAAATGCAGTAGGAGTTGCATAAAACATAAAAGGAGCTTCCCTTACCCTTGTCTTAGGTAGTCATGATTATGGTTTGTAGACAAAGGGGTAGAAGGATGTGGAGAGGGGATTGACATACAGTAGTCCCCCCTTATCTGTGGTTTCAGTTACTTGCAATCAACTATGGTCCAGAAACAAATAATCCTCCTTTGGATATTTCACCAGGTCAATAGTAGCCATACTCTGTGTCACAGTGCCTACATCATTCACCTCACTTTATGTCATCACATAGGTATTTTTTCATTTTACATTCATCACAAGAAGAAGGGTGAGGACAGTCTAAAATGATACCTTGAGAGAAACAGAGAGACCATATTTACATAACTTTGATTATATTGTTATAAATGTTCTATTTTTATTGTTGTTAATCTTCTACTGTGCCTACTTTAAAAGTTCGACTTTGTCATAAGTGTGTATGTATGGTAAACAAACACATGGTATCTATAGGGTTTGGTACTGTCTGTAGTTTCAGGCATTCACTTGAGGCCTTAGAATGTATCCTCCATGGATAAGGAGGGGCTACTATACTATAATTGGTAAGCAGAGGTTGTTCTGCTAATTAGAACTTAGAATGCTCCCCATACACCTGTATTCTGTTTTAGTGTATGTAGAGATGGGGAAGCATATATAACCTACACCACTGTGTGCTGAGCTCAGTCAGAGCTGGAAGGGTTCTTAGGGACTCCCTAGCCCAGCTCTCTTACTGCAGTAAATGGCTTCCAAACTCTATTCCATTCTGGATAGAAACTTCTGCCAGCCTTTTCAAACTTCAGGGCTCCCAGGCAGAGGATGTTTCTCTTTCTTTGGATCTTCAGATTTTTCCCTATGGCTATGAGAGCAATGTTTGTATTTTATCGTGCATTATTGTTCACAAATATGTCACTTTTCCAATAACTATTGGGGTTACAAGCTATCTAAGGGCAGACATTCTCTCTCAAAACTTTTTTTCTCAATACCTATTATCTAACAAAGAGAGAGTCGTAGTTCTCAAAACTTACTGAATTGAACTTCATATACGACTAAGTTCTAAAATATTAAGCAATTTACCTACATCACATGTAGATTCATGAAATATTTCTCCTACTCATAATTTATAATGTAGTCCTATGACCCTCATCTGAGGTGAAGTATTTCTGACTCTTTGAATGAGGTACGTAAAGGGATATGACTTTCTAATCATGCTCCTCTGAGCATGCTGTTATCATTCTCAGCTTATTCTCCAGTGTTGTTTTTCTGCTCTATTGGCATCCACAGGAAAAGGATGGAATTTTTAAAATTTACTTAGCACAGCAACAAACATAGGGCTACTTTATTGCCTTTTGTCTTTCATGAAAAGATCAGAACCCTAATTCAGGAGAAGCTGAATTTATTCCTATACAATCTTTTAAAAAAATTATTATTGAAGCATAGTTGACACACAATGTTATAATAGTTTTGGGTATACAACATAGTAATTCAACAATTCTATACATTGCTCATTCTCATCATGGCAATGTAGTCATCATCTGTCACCCTACAACATTATTGAAGTATTATTGACTATATTCCTTAGTCTGCACTTTGTATCTCTGTGACGTATTTATTTTATAACTGGGAAGTTTGTACCTCTTAATGCCCTCTACCTATTTTCACCCATCCCTCTACCCATCTCCCCTCTGACAACTAACTCTTTGTTCTCTGTATTTAAGATTCTGAGCTTTTTGTTTGTTTGTTATAGAGAAATGGTGACAAAGTTGGAATTAGAATTTAGGGGTGTTTTTAAAGCTCTAACCATGTTAAACCATGTCCTGAATAGTCTCAAAAAGAGTTCAAAACAAGTACATTATGAATATAAATGCTATGAACATAAATGCTTTAGAAAGCAATGTCCACAGCCAAACCAAAAAGACCGTATATGTATGTGTGTGTATATATATATATATATATATATATATATATATATATAGTTTTATATATGTTTTATGAGTATGGAGAAAGTTGTAGATGATCATTCTATATTGTTTGCTTTGGACAGAGAATGATGGGATTAGAATAAATTTAAATTAGAGATTACTGACTTTTTTATTCCAATTTCTGTATTTTCCCACAAAAATTAATTTAAAAATTCTGAATCTTCATGGAATGAATTTTATCTTTGAACACATTGTTTGCATTATGTGGGGCCATATATTCTGTTCCTTTGCTATAAGGAACAGAAATGACTCAGTCTAGCACATATAAAGGAGATTTGCTATATTAATAAGTGAGCCATGACTGCGTGGGACCCAGGGACAGGGGCACAAGTACAGCTTGGCTTCCCAGAAACTTAACCCAGAGGGTGAACTCTGTATTCAAGAAGACTTTCAGAACTTCAGAAGAACTGCATGAGCCTTACTCTTGTGCTCATTTTTAACACTAGAGCTACACTCCCTGAAGTATCTTTGATAACTGCCTCACTATGAAGTGACAAATTCTTTCTAATTTTCTCAGTTAAAATTCCTGAAACAGAGAGAGAATTGGATTCACCGAAATAATCTCTTGGTGTGACACCTTATAAAACATTATTCTTTCTAGTGTATGTGGACTACAAAGATGTCTATCAGATGACCACTCTCCTGATACAACCTGCTGCTTGGGAGGTAGATTTCTGTGTTAGAAAAGTAATGTGGATGTGGGAAGGATAGGGAAGCCGTTGTCTAGCTCTTGCTTTTGGTAAACCCATTCAGTGTTTATTTTACTTGTCTGTTTTAGGCCCTGCAGAAGGAATATTTTTATGCATGTGCCTGACTTGTTATTTCTAGTCCTGTAGTTATTTCTTGGCTCTACTTCTTGCTTAACTATCATTACATTCTACTGAGACTGCTTCTGTAAAGAGTGTAACCATCATCAGACTGCAAGTTCTCTAAGGAATGGGATTATGATTGCTTAATGTGGTATCCCAGGCATCTATCTAGCCAGCTTATAGGAGATAAACAGCAAATATTATTTAAATGAAGAGATGGCCTCCAGGATAACCGGAGAATTCTTTGAATTTGTTAAAATGGTTTCCAGGAGCCTGAGTTTATTCCTCTGTTAATCTGTAACAGATAATTGTATTAGTGGTTCTGCAACACAACCTGGAACCCAGCAGGTCTTCAGGGTGTTGACATGATTCTGAGTACCTTGGAAATGGTTATGAAAAAAAATGGCAGTGACTAGCAAGGTGGGGCTGGGGAAGCATGAATGAGGTGGGATCCTGGGTAACTTGTTGGGATTGGTTGCGTAACATGAAAGGCAACCTACTCATCTGGAAATGTAATGCAAAAAGAAGTCTATGCAGATCATATCTGTTTCTGTCTCTGATCTGGAACGCTCAGAAACAGCTGTCAAACCCTGCTTAGGACTCATTCATATTCTGCTTGTGATATGAATCCTAAGGGGGCGATGCCTACACAATCACGGCATTGTTCCAAGCAACACAATAAGCTTGCCATAGCCTTGGGCTCTCACGCACATACTGATGGCTACATACAGAGACACCGGAGCTGTCTGAAGGGCCATTTTCTTTCTATAATAGTTTTCAGGATACTTTTAAATGTCACCTATCAGAGTTTAGTTTCTTCCCACGGTACCTAGCCTGGGAAAGTATTATTCAGGGTTCATTTGGGTGGGAGGCATGACGTCAGTGTAAAGTCACAGACTGCCTAGGGGTCAAGACTCCCCTTTGTCCCTAAGCCCTGGTTATGCTAGATCAGTCAATCTTCCTGTTTTCTAGCCTATTAGGAAACATGTCAATGGCATGAAAGAACACAGAGCCTACATCTGTTTTAGCTAAAGTCATATAAAGGCAATTCATAGTAGCTTAAGTCAATGACATTTTAGGAAGTATTTCAGTTCTACAAATCCTTTTCAGGATGCATCTAACATACACAGCTTATACTACAGAGAGGAAAGTAAAGGAACTCGGGTAGAGGTAAAAAGATGTGTTTATTTGTAAAGAGTGTACACAATTATTGGTAAGTGGTAGTGAATGGTGACAACGATATGGATTTTTTTAATGTTTATTTTTATAGAGTCTGCACATGCACATGTGCATGCATGTGGGAGAGGGGCAGAGAGAATCCCAAATAGGCTCCACACTGTTAGCACAGAGCCCAGTGCAGGGTTCAGTCTCACAAATGGTAAGATCATAAGACCTGAGCTGAAATCAAGAGTCAGATGCTTAACTAACTGAGCCACCCAGGTGCCACGATATGGATATTTTACAGAGAAATTTTGACTCTTCTGTCTCAGCATTCTGGACAAATAAGGCAAAAGAATTATGCTTAATATCAACTTTTATTTCTCAATAGCTTTATGTTAAAGAGCATAAGTTTTGGTGTTGTAAAAAACTGTGTTTGAATCCAAACTTGCTTATCAGCTGTGAGATCGTGGCTTAAGGGTAAGAGCCTGAGTTTCCTCACATCTAACAGGGATAATCAAATCTCCCTTGGATGTTTCATGTGAGGATTAAGTACATTGAAGTGAAGTATTGAGGATAGCCCATGCTATGGTGATTGCTCAATAAATAGTAGTTGGTAATAAAATTCCATTTGGAGAATATTGTTCTACCTAGGTCCCACCTGCCTGCCTTCTTAGTCTTATCTAGGCTTTTATAGAGATTTTGATTGATGGGAATCTGCAAAGAAACATCAAACCAGGGCTTGCTTCCTAACAAATACTAGACACCAGCACTGACAAATGATCTGGGGAAACAAGGCCTTATTGAAGCATTGACTCTGAACCTCATCATGGCTGGTGCCAGTGCCTCATTGTAAAATGTGGAGTTAGTACCCACTCTCTTTGTCTCAATTTGGTTTGAATGACTTAACAGATACACCCACAGATGTCTGTCAGGCTTGGAAATACGTGTTACCACATGCCCTGTGTACCACTATAAAGAACCTTTTTCCTTGCCATCTGAATTTGTCTTAAGTTGCTTTAAGTGTTTACTGACATTGGTGTTATGACTTTATTCATCAGCTTTGTGAAGTTCTGGCTACTGTTTCTTAGTTTCCCAACTGTGAAACTTAATTGTTAAATTTTAAGCACTAACTTCAGTCATTTCCAACTGTGAATTAATTAATTGGCTCCCATTCTCTAAATTTCTTAATATATAAACCAAGGACTTTAATTGTGAGGTGATGTATTTTATATATCCTCTTATTCTTATGAGGATATATACGGCACAGTATAGTGGTTAAAAGCACAAACACAGGGGCAGATTGTTCAGGTTCTAATCCCAGAACTACCACTTACTATGAATGAAACCTAAGTCAAGTTACTTAACCCCTTTGAACTTCCAGCTCTTCACAGAATGCTTATATGGATCAAATGAGTTTATATGAATACTAAAAACAGTTCCTGAAACATAGTAAGTGCTACAGAAGTGTTACTTGTTATAATTATTGTTGTGCATATAAAATAGGCTTCCTTTTCTAGGAAAGAGCACTAATCAAACTGTACTCACAATTACCATTCAGTTCTAAAACCTCAAAGGTAATTGACTGGATCTCCCTGATCATGAGCAGAACTGGAGGTTAGGCTGTCATCTGTAGAGCTAAGGACGGTGGAATCTTCTTATATTAAGAGCTGTGGGTTTGCTGGATACAAGACAGCATGACATGTTGAAAATAATTGGAATGTTGAAGAATGGGATTCACACAAGTCACAAAAACAAGTTCGGCATGGGAACTGTTGTGAGAAAGGTTTTGGAGGAGAGAAAAGAGTCATATGCATCATAACAGAGAATTATGGAATGTCAGCAGGATCTAGTCCCATGAAATTTTAAATGTGGCATGTGGGTGGGTTAACTACATTAAAGGGAGAAGGGATAGAGCAGCCCTGATGAACCACCAGTTCTTTTCCCTATTTGCTTAATTCGACACTTCCCTTAGTTCACCTACTGGAAAAGTCTTGACACATTCCAATATCTTTCTGAGACAGGAAACACTTCCCCTTGGCTATTCCTATGGCCCACTAAATCAAGTTCTAAGTTGGTCACAGTGTTCATAGGGGTCCAGGACTTCTTCAAACAGTAGCTTAGCAGTTGTAGATGAGGAGAATTTTGAATCATATTCTGCAATATTTGGAAAATAATAAATAATAATTTGTGAAGATAAAAGATTTCAGAAATTACATAAAAATCTCTTCTGCTACTATAATTTGACACATACTATGTGCTGAGTATTATAGTAGTTTGTGCCTATCATCTTGATCCTCAGATCAACCCAATAAAAGGTAGATATTATTAGATTCTTTTTTTCATATGATCAGCGTACTACTCAGAGAGATTATATTATTTACTACAAGACACCACGAACTGACTCAGTTGAAAAGGACCATTCTGAAATAGGTAGGGGACAATAATGAAGTCAGTGGGGCCAGTTAAAAGGCTACAGCAGCTCTACATAAGACATTATTATAACTTAAAGTAAGGTGGGAACAGTGGAGATGGTGAGAAATTGTCAGATCCTGGATACATTTTGAAGGTAGATACATTTTGAAGGAATTCCTGGCAGAATGGATGAGGATAAGGGAGAAGGTAAGGAATCAATAAGGAATCTAAGTATGTTGGCTTGAGTAAGTAGACAGTTGAAATGGCACATCTGAGATGGGAAAGGCTGCAGGGGACACGGGTTTGAGAGAAAGAACAGTTCTGTTTAGGACCTGTTAAGTTTGAGATGTATATTAAAAATCCAAATGGAGATGGCAAGTAAATCATCTGAAACTCAGAAGTGAAGTTTGGTGGAGATAGAAATTTAGGACTCTATCACATAGAAATTTTGAGAGACACAAGCCTTGAAGCAACTACCACAGGTGGCTGAACAGAGAATAGGACCAAAGATGGAGACTTGGGCCACACTTCTTAGAAATTGGGGGGAAGAGGAGGAGTCCACACCGTTGAATGAGAAATAATGGCCAATGGATGGGAGGGAGAAAAAAAGATTGTGGCAGCCTGGAAGCTAAGTGCAAAAAGTATGTTAAAGAGAAGGGAGGTATTTAAGTGTGTCAAAATACTGCTGTAGATCAAGATGAAGGGTGAAAGTTGACCATTTTGACATAATGGCATAGGGTTCATTGGTAATCTTGAAGGAAACTGATACGTGGGACTCTTTGGGAAACAAAGGTCTGATTGGATTAGATTTAAGAGAGAGTGGGTGTGAATATTTGGAAGCCCTGAGTTAAGGATTAAGAGATAAGCTATTGGAATTACAAGGTTGTACATTTCCACAGAGTTGGGGGAGGTGTGTGTGAAAGTGGGACTTTGACCTTGATCAGTTCATTATGACACATCATCCTGACACTTGTACAGATTAGACTTGTATGTTTGTTTTTTCCTCTCTTTTAGCTACCATTGAAGAAGTCACAGTGTAGTTGTAAACTATGTCATTATTTCATCCTAAATCGAGATGTGTTCTGAGTTTATCATATTATGGTAGACTGTAGAAACCCCTCTGACAGAAAGGCAGCAACCACTCCATTGTCAAGGTTCCTCTGGGGAATGAAAATAATTTTTCCAGAAAATGGAGCCTAACTGATCATCTAAATAAGGTTGAGGACTGCCCTATAGC
Organism: Prionailurus bengalensis; assembly: GCF_016509475.1. Taxonomy (NCBI): domain Eukaryota; kingdom Metazoa; phylum Chordata; class Mammalia; order Carnivora; family Felidae; genus Prionailurus; species Prionailurus bengalensis. Next base: position 138,856,622 of record NC_057345.1, on the reverse strand, counting down.
CTGTAGGGCTAATATCAGTATCTGGACTTCGCTATCAGGGCATTAAAGGATCAGGAGAATAGTGTTGAGTCTATTAGTGGAAGAGAAACATGAGGAAAAAATAAAGATCTAAGACTATTGCTTATGACTGTGCTCCCTAAAATAATGAATAAAGATCTAGAAGATTGGGAAACAGCAATACATATAATCTAATAGATGAGTAGATGCTGTTTAGGAAGGCAGTTTTTAGGTGAGGATTTGATTATGTCTTCATCATTGTGGTCAGTGACCTTCATGGGCCAGTGATAGGCTACTTTACTAATGTCAGGATTAAAGCTACTCTTTTTTCTCATTAAGTGGGTTTAAATTTAGATAAGTGTTGCCCTGTATGTTTATAAGATCTCCACTAGATTACAAACTCTTTGGGAGAAAGATCAGTTTTTTTTTTCTTTCTTTCATGAGTTCCCAATTTACCTATTCAGAAGTTCTGAAGTTCCTGTTCTTTCAGTCAGCATTTCTGATCAGTCCTCTCAACATGTGATGAGCAGTTAGAGGTGGCAACTGGGATGGTAATCTGATCACTGGGAATGGTTGGGCAGAAATTATCAGTTGTTGTCTTGTCAGTTATCAGGGAGTGCCAGGGGTGATTTTTAAGATTTTATTTCTCTTGGGGATTTCTTCTTGGAATTAATTTCCTCTTGGGGATTAATCATTGCTTGTCATGTTTTCTACCAGAAGAGATTTATTTCTCACCAAGACTGAAAAAAAAAAAAAAAAAAGAGCTCATACATTATGCCCTTTACTTTGTGGCCAAGATCATGTTTTTGGGTTGCTTGCATATCAAGACAGATTACCATTGATGAGCCTACCAGTTTCATGCTATTTACTTATTCTAATGGCTGTAACTATTATATGAAGTTATAAATTAATAAACTTCTATTTTATTTAGAAGCTACTATTTTCTACCTCCATCTCCAGGATTTCATTGATTCAATCAACAAATATTAAAATATTGAAAGAAAACCCCTAAATCCATAAGGGTTATCTACATTTTTAAAAAAAAAATTTTAACATGTATTTTTGAGACAGGGAGAGACAACATGAACGGGGGGGGGGGGTGTCAGAGAGAGAGGGAGACACAGAATCCAAAACAGGCTCCAGGCTCTGAGCTGTCAGCACAGAGCCTGATGCGGGGCTCAAACTCACGGACCGCGAGATCATGACCTGAGCTGAAGTCGGATGCTTAACCGACTGAGCCACCCAGGTGCCCCTGGGGTTATCTACATTTTACGTAGTATGAATGTGCCATTCTTTGTGTTTCTTAAAACCTATTTTCTATTGATAAATATTTGGATTGTTTCCAGTTTTTACTACGATAAACAATGGTGTAATGAATAACATTGGAAATATATCGATTTGGGCTTTATTTTAGGAATTCTTTGTTTTACTTTTATTGATCCTTTGTTGTGTGCCTTTTAAATAGCTTCTTCCATGAATATTTTCCCTCTTGACTGCTTATCTTTACTAGATCTTATTGGTAGCATAGACTATTCTCTGGTACAAACAATATTAACACTATCAAAGCTGTGATTACCACTAAGACTTCCATAACAGCCAGCTAAATAATACACATTCAGAACAAATGATCTACTAATGCATAGCTCTCTTTGTCTCAATAGCAGTTGCTGTGTCTAACATTCTTCATTGTGTTAGTGGCATAATTTGGGGTTGTCTTTCATTTGTCTAAAAGAACTTTAGGAAAAGCCCAGAGTCTATTAATCTTAGGAGGGCATGTCTATCTCTCAGAGATGGTGTGAAAAATTACTTCTAAAGTTTGAAGCTCTTAGAGAATGATGTGTTTTTAGAAAGAAAAAAAAAATGGTGTTACACATTCAAACATTAATATGGGTATTATTTTAATATGTTAATAATATAATATTTTAAGGTTCAATTTATAATTTCTCATGTTGCTACCCTATTTAGCCTTCTATTTATTTTTTAATATTATACACTCAAATATCTGGACTGAAAACTGGTAAGGGATGGTTATTACTAAGCTGAACCCTCATCTTCCCATCATTGTGCAACTGTTTCATTTCTTAATGAAGTATATGAACTTTAACATGATCAAATATTCATCATATTCTATCAGAAGCCATTATGTGTGTCACTAATTTGTTCTGTGCTTCTCATACAGTGAATCCTAGGATTGGTGGAATGATGGGTTAGTAGTAGAAGCAGAACTCTTATAGGAATTATACCCAATACCCTATCTTCCCATTTTACTTTGTTCAAAGGCCATTAAAGCTAGGAGTAGTGTTTGGATTATTTGTTGTTGGTATGCTTTCTAACATGAAGGGAACTGGAGGCTGAAAAAGCTCAGGGACAATGAGATGATGACTTTTCCTCCCCCTTGCTCTCATAAGGTTGTGATACCTAAGCACTGTAAGTTTGGTTCAACTACCAAAAGAATGGCACACCTATAATCCTTCTTAAATGGAAGTGTCCAGGGCATAGATTATATAAATTCTTTCTAAATAGTAATATAAGCCCCAGGTCTAAAGGGATTGTGGCAAAGCACAAAATTAAGTCTTGTCACACTCTGCACAGTCAGTCACATTGCTTACCATGTTCCTTCTGTTGGGTTAAGTGGGGTCCACCCAAGAATGCAGCACTGATACACTTTATCTCCTATTGGATTTGTGTCCTCCTCACTTGCACTAAATTTCAGAATATTTTCTAAACAAATCAAGAATCTACTATGTAAGCAGTCCTGTTTTTGTTTGTTTGTTTGTTTGTTTGTTTGTTTGTTGTTGTTTTCCAAGCTCAAGTTCACCTGAAATGCTGAATTGATATTTGAGGAAGTTGTATTGTTCCACTCAGGTCAATTTTGAGCCTGGTTTTAAGTTTTTGAATCAGATACTGTAGCAGTGACTTTCATCTCCTTTTCATCTTTAGTAACAAATCTGTGATATAATTTGGAGTGCCATTGAAGCCGTTTAAACTGTGATTTCCAGTCTTACAGGAAATGGTAGCTATATAACAGTCTGACAATTGAAAATAGAAGTAAAATTATTAAGTGAGACTTCCAGGAAGGTTAAGGGAAAAAAATGAGAGGTTTTACACACATAGCCTTTGTAATTCATTCCTATGGTCTGGAATGTAGATGCGATAGATGGAGCTCCAGCAACTATTTTAGAGTGTCAATGAGATGGAAAGTCACATACTGAGGATGGTTTGAATAAAACCCAAACCTGTGTCTTTGAAAACCACAGAGCTGATAATTAACTCTGGACTGAATAGCTGTAGAGTTCTCTTATGTGAGGTAGAAATAAGCCTATACCTTGTGTAAGCTATTTTTAGGGTTTTTTTTATATGTAACTTTCTTGTTTTGTATGTTTTTTGGTTTTTTGTTTTTGGTTTTTGTGTTTTGTTTTGTTTTGTTTTGTTTTGTTTTGTTTTGTTTTGTTTTTGAGAGAGATACAGCATGAGCAGGGGAGAGGGGCAAAGGGAGAGAGAGAGAATCTTAAGCAGGCTCCATGATCAGGATGGAGCCCGACATGGGGCTCAGTGCCTCAACCCTATGATCATGATCTGAGCCAAAATCAAGTCAGACACTCAACCAACCGAGCCCACCAGGTACCTTGTAAGTTTCCTGTTTGGTTTTTTTTTGGTTTTTTTGTGTTTTTTTTGTTTTTTTTTTATGGCAAACCAGAAACACAGTAGCCAAAATACAGAAATTTCTTTAGCTCAGGAGATGCTGGATTTTTACTGTTCATATATGACATAAATACTCCTGAATATATGTTGTATTGCCTAACCAAGAAAATGGATTTGATGTCCTGTCCTAGCATCAAATATGGAAGGAAGGTTGCTTTTGTAATTGAAATTTTAACTTGTGGCCGTACTTTCTGGGTACCTGGGTGTATTCTGATTATCATTGAAATATCTAGCACCATCAACAATAACATCTACTTTTAAAATTAATCTTTTCCCATTTTTCCTAATTTCCATGTGCAGTACTGTCAAAAAATATATCTGTAGCCAATAATTGATTTGTTATTCACATTTGACACTGGCCAAATAACCAGCCATTGATGAACTTAGTAATCCCCTACCTCCTAGAAAGTATAAAAACTGAGCCATACAAAAACACTGGGGTTGTACATGTGTAGTGCTCAGAACAGTGACATATAACGTTTTGAGAACAGTGGAACATAGTTTTGCATAATTTTGTATAATCATTGGGTCTTAACATGTGGAATTTTAAAAATCAGGGTTGGCACTGGGAGAGCCAGGAGAGCAAGAGGAAACTGAGTCCCATGCTTAAAGAGATAGTACAACAAACATCCTTACTGTATAGAAGCAGTGGTTTGGAGGGGCACCTGGGTAGCTCAGTTGGTCAAGCATCCCACTCCTGATTTCAGCTCAGGTCATGATCTCACAGTTTATGGGATCAAGCCCCATGACAGGCTCTGTGCTGACCACAAGGAGCTTGCTTGGGATTCTCTCTCTCCCTTTCTCTCTGCCCCTTCTTCATTTGTGTGCATGCTCCCTCTCTCAAAATAAATAAATAAATAAAAATTTATAAAGAGTAGCAGTTTGGAAAATCACTTGGAGTATACAGGAGGGAGATTTGTTTACTAATCACAGAGCATGTGCTGGAGGGGAAGGGATCATTGGAAGACTTCTTCAGGAACAAAGGAGCTAGAAGGTACTTTTTCCCTCCCTTCCCCCAGCCTAGACACATGGACACCTTTGGGAGCCAATACAGTACCAACACTCTCCACTTAAGTTGCTCCCAGTACACCCTGCCCCTAAGCTCTCTTGTGGATCTGCACCTTCCAACTCACCAACCTTGCAGGAATTTGGGGTGGCTTCAGGTTCCCTATGGAAGCTACCAGTGCAAATCTTACTGCTATTATTATCCTGCAGACCTGCCACCGGTAATACATCCTTGGCCTGGAGCCCATCCAAAGTGATGCCATAAGCCTGCCAGTCTGCAAGCAGCCCTGATGGGTCAGTACCACTCCAAAGTGACACCAGCGCAGCTGTGACCCTGGCAGTGGACTGTGGACCAATAGCTGGACTGAATACATGCCCTACACACAGGCCCTACACACCAATGAAAGCTTCTCATGAAACAATACAAGGAAAGTGCCCTAAAGGTTACTGTTACTGCTTCTTTGGCAAACACCTTGTCTGTTTCAGCTCAAGCCTAAGAAAGTCCTGAGTAGCTCACTAACAAAAAAAGACCAAATCATGTCCATAACTGGCTAAGAGAGCCATTGCAGATTACTGGACCGAAGGCAAATATAGCTCAGCCACAATAGTAGGGTGCATAGAACACACATAGGATATACTGCTGAAGGGCCAGATTCTGGTGAACAGGGGACCCTATAGTGCAGGGCACTAAAGGACCTCTTCTTCATAAGGCAACCAATTTTCATAACAGAAGATAGAACATATAGAAACAGACACAGAGAGTTAGACAAAATGAAGAGACAGAGAAAAATGTCCCAAATAAAAAATAGGACAAAATCACAGAAAGAGACCCTAACAAAACAGAGATAAGTAATATGCCTAATAGAAAATGTAAAGTAATGATCATTTAAAGTACTCTCAGAACTTGGGAAAAGAGTAGAGGACCTCAGTGGGAACCTCAAAAAATAAATAGAAAATATAAAAAAGAACCAATCAGAGATGAACTCAGTAACTTAAATTTAAAATACACTAGAGTGAATAAACAGTAGACTAGAGGAAACAGAAGAATGTACCAGTGACCCTGGAAGACAGGGTAATGGAGAGCAATTAAGCAGAAGAAGAAAGAAAAAAAGAAAAAAAAATGAAAATAGACTTAGAAAACTAGCACCATTAAGTGTAATAATATTCATGTTATAGGGATCCCAGAAAGCAAAGAGAGAGAAAAGGAGACAAAAATTAACTTGAAGAAATAATAGCTGAAAACTTCCATAATTCAGGGAAGGAAAAAGAAGTCCAGATTCAGGAGGTACACATAGACCCCAACATCAACACAACAAGCTCCACACCAAAACACATAGTAATTACAATGGAAAAAAATAGTGATAAAGAAAAAATTTTTATTTAAAATTTTTTTTTTCATTTTTGAGAGACAGAGCATAAGTGGGGGAGGGGAAGAGAGAGAGGGAGACCCAGAATCTGAAGCAGACTCTGGGCTCTGAGCTGTCAGCACAGAGCCTGACATGGGGCTCAAACCCATGAACTGTGAGATCCTGACCTGAGCCAAAGTCTGATGCTTAACTGCCTGAGCCACCCAGGCACCCCAAGAAAAAAAAATTTAATTGTCAAAAGAAAAGACAATTACATACAAGGGAAAGGCCATAATGCTATCAGCTCATTTTTCAGCAGAGACTACAGGCCACTAAGGGCATAGCATGATAAACTCAAAGTGCTGAAAGAAAAAAAAAATTCAGCCAAGAATACTCTTGGTAAGGCTTACTCTTTAGTAAGGCTATCATTCAGAATAGGAGAGAGAGAGTTTCCCAAACAAAAGTTAAAGGAATTCATGACCACTAAACCAGCCCTACAAAAAATATTAAAGGGGACTCTTTGAGTGGAAAGGAAAGACCACAAAGAGGAATAAGAAAAGTAGGAAGTAAAAAAGCAGTAAGAGTAAGATTAAGTATACCTGTAAAATCAGTCAAGGGATTCACAAAATAAAAGGATGTAAAATATGAAACCATATAACTAAAACATGAGGGGAAGAAGAGTAAAGAATGAGTTAAACTTAAGCAACCACAAATTTAATATAAACTTCAATATGTATAAAATGTTATATGTAAATCTTTTGGTAACCACATACCAAAATCTTGTAATAGATAAGCAAAAAACAAAGGAAAAGGAATCCAAGTATATCACTAAAGAAAGCCAACAAATCGCAGGAAGAAAGCAAAAGAAAGGAACAGAGAAGAACCATAATACAAGCAACCATAATACAAGTAAAAAAAAATGATGTAAGTACATACTTATCAATAGTTACTTTGAATGCCAACGGACTAAATGCTCAAAAGACATAGGGTGGCAGAATGGATGAAAAAGCAAGACCCATCTATACTCTGCCTACAAGAAACCCACTTCAGTCCTAAAGACACATACAGATTGAAAGTGAGGGGATGGAAAACCATTTATCATGCAAATGGAAGTGAAAAGAAAGACAGGGTAGCAATACTTATATTGGACAAAATAGACTTTAAAACAAAGACTAGCAAGAGACAAAGAAGGACACTGTATAATAATTAAAGGGGACAACCCAACAAGAAGATATAACAATTGTAAATATCTTTGCATCCAACATGGGAGTACCCAACTATATAAAGCAGCTAATAACAAACATAAAGTCACTGATGATAGGAATACAATAATAGTAGGAGACTTTAACAGCCACTTGGATTGATGGAGAGATCATCCAAACAGAAAATCGACAAAAAAAGGCAGTGGCTTTGAATGACACCTTGGACCAGATAGACCTACCAGATATGTTCAGAACATTCCATCCTACAACAGCAGAACACACATTCTTCACAAGTGTACATGGAGCTTTCTCCAGAATAGATCACATATTAGGCCACAAAACAAGTCTCAAAATGATCAAAGTCATGCTATGTCTCTTTTCTAACCATAATGCTATGTAATTAGAAATCAAACACAAGAAAAAATCTGGAAAGAGCACAAATATATGGAGGTCAAATAACATGCTCTTAAACAATGAATGGGTAAACCAAGGAATGAAAGAAACAATTAAAAAACCCATGTAACCAAATGAAAATGAAAACAGAATGGTCTAAAATCCTTGGAATGAAGAAAAAACTGTTCTAAAAGGGAAGTTTATAGCATTACAGGCCTATCTCAAAAAGCAAGAAAAATCCTCAAACATCTTAACCTTACACCTAAATGATTTAGAAAAAGAAGAATGAACAACACACAAAACCAATAAAGGAAGAGAATAATAATAAAAAAAGATTAGAGCAGAAATAAATGAAATTTAAAAACAAAACAAATAAAAAGACAATAAAACACATCAGTGAAATGAGGAACTGGTTGCTTAAAACATCAAAAAAACTGATAAACCTATAGCCAGATTCTTTAAAAAAAAATCAGGACGGGACTCAAACAAATAAGAAATGAAGCAAGAGAAACAGCAACGAATACCACAGAAATACAAAGGCTCATAGGAGAATATTATGAAAAACTATATGCCAACAAGTTGGTAAACCTAGAAGGAATGGATAAATTCTAAGAAATATATAACCTCTCAAAACTGAGTAAGAAAGAAATAGAAATTTAAACCATGAGATCTCACAGTTTGTAAGTTTAAGTCCTGTGTTGGGCTCTATGCTGAGAGTGCATATCCTGCTTGGGATTCTCTCTCTCCCTCTGTCTCTGCTCCTCCCCCACTCACACATGTGTGTGCACTTTCTCTCTCTCAAAATAAACATTTTTTAAAAATTAAAGATGTCTTTTTTCAATTTTATTCTCTTTGTATGCCTTGCTTTTTTTCTGTTTTTCTCTCTAGCTATCTTTCTCCTTGTGAAGTTCAGATTATATTTATATTTATGAATTATTCACTTAAAGTCCTTTTCTCTAAATTTCTTTTTCTAAATTTCTCTTATTTAACAATAACTCTCTAATTTTGTACTCTCTTTGCCTATCTTCTTCATATCATCTTTTTGTTCTGTCTACTGACCACAAGGTCATAAAACTGAAGTACAATATGACTTTTCTTTTTGCAAAAACAAACAAATGATGGTTTTTCAGTTCAAAATAGTTGTCTTAAAATATTGCACCTTTTGTCCCTCTCCAAGTTTTAATAAAATAACATGCAGCAATATAAAAATAATACGTCATTGGTGTCACAGAAAAGCTAGATGAGCTATTATTCTCAGACCAAAACAATTAAATGATCTCTGTAAGATAATAAGCAGATGTAATCAGTTCCAAAATTTGTTACTACAATTTTAAAATAGATCTCTAAAATTATCCAGGGTCAAGAACTGTAGGCTGGTAAAAGGAGATGGTTCTAAAGAGTGGGCCACTTAATGGCTTTCTCAGTACCTCTTGCTAAGATGAGCTGGTTCCATTATTTGTCAAGTATAAACTGGAGAACACCTCACTTGCCAAGTACATCTGGTAGTCCTAGACCAAGTGATTCCAAGAATGAGTACTTAAGGCTATCAAAACTATCCAGTTCTCTATCCCACCCAGAGCTGCTAAGAGGAAAGAGAAACTGATAACCAGAAGAATAATTGCCAACACTTGTTAAAGAAACACCAGTAAATTTATGTGCTCCCTTTCACCTCCTGTAGAAGCACACCATGGCTCAAGTTCTTGCAGTCAGAATCTTCATTCTCTGCTGATGGAAGAACTATTTTCGCTTGGAGTTAGGACGTATATATGATTTCCTAATATATAAATAAGCCAGGAAAGCTAAGTGCATGAAGGAATGCCACACCACATGCAATAAAAGATATCAGAATAATAAGGGAAACATTTGGTGATGAGAAAAAATGGTTAAATTAATACACATGTAATTATTACCCCCAAATAAATTTTGGAGACCTAAGAAAGTGCATTAAATCTACTGAAAAATGATATCAGATTGCTATACAAAGGAAGTTCTCCAAAATCATGAAACTTCAACACGATCATTGATTTAAGAGAAGATGTAATAAGTAAACTGAATACCAGAATATACACATCCAGTGTATGAATTAGTGAAATAAAAAACACCAAGAAGTTATTTTAGGGAAAAAAAAAGGTACAAGAGAGAAAAGATATGAAAGAAACATAAGGAGACATAGAAAATATAGTAACTTTGGGGTGCCTGGGTGGCTCAGTCCATTAAGCATCTGACTTTGGCTTAGGTCATGATTTCACATCTTGTGAGTTTGAGCCCTGTGTCAGGCTCTGTCAGAGCCTGGAGCCTGCTTTGGATTCTGTGTCTCCCCTTCTCTCTGCTCCTCTTCTGCTTTCAATCTTTCTCTCTCTCTCTCAAAAATAAATAATAAAACATTTTTTAAAATTAAAAAGAAGAAAATACAGTAACTTCATTATAAGTGAAAGAAAGGGTTTAGAAGAGATAGAGGGAAAGCAATAGTTGAAAACATAGTAGGAGAAACCATTCCTGAACTGAAGACAGAATTGCCTTAATATTTAAAGAATTTTCGGGATATCAATAAGAATAAAACAAAGAAGGAATATCCAAATTCTCCCTGGTGAAATTTCAGAATACCAAGATAGAAAATCCTATCCCTCCAAAAAACAAAATTTTATTTTACTATAAAGGATAATCCTCATACTGACATCAGACTTCTCATCTATGGTACAGGTGGTAAAGGACAAGGAAGGAAATTATTCAAAGTATTGAAAGAATGTAATTTAGAACATAGCTTTCTTTTTATATTAAGTTAAACTAACTTTTGAGAGCAGAGGCCAAGGAAAACATGCTCATAATAAAAGGATTAAGAGAATTTATTACCAACAAAACAACTGGAAACAAATAACTGAGGTTATACTCCAGAAAATGTGGAAAATAAAGTTCTAAAATGCTTTCTAAAAAAGTGCATAGAAAAGATTGATGAAAATTAGAAATTAGTTATGTTGAAAATTTTGTTTGGAATGAAGATTAATTATTGAACAATTTTTAACTTTACTGTGAAGTATATTAAAATATTTACCTAAATAATGATGGTACTTGATGAAAAGAATGAGTTCTATAACTCATGGATATCAAAGATAAAAATCATAAAAACCACCCAATTATGGTAAGGCATTCCAAATTCAAGTCAGTAATAAGACAGTAATACCTATCATTATTACTGTTCAAATTAATTGGTAGAACCTAACTAATATAAGTTTATACAACACAAATAGAAAAAGCAAAAACTGTTATATTTGTGAAGTTGACAATTGCCTACTTAGAAAATCCTGAAAAAATAATTGAAACACATTAAGCCTCTAATTAGCACTCACACATTTTATATCCATTTATAAAATCAATAGCTTGAGTAATTACCAATTAGGAACTAATAGGAATATATAATTTATATTGTATTAATAAAATGATAAAATATATAAGAAGGAATTTATGAATTAAAAAGTACAAAGGATAATAATAGATTACTATGAAGAAAATGTAACTTTATTTTTAGTTAACATACAATGTTATATTAGTTTCAAGTTTACTAATTAGTTATATTAGTTTCAAGTTTATTTAGTGATTGAACAATTCCAAGTATTAGTGCTCTTCATGAAAAGTATACTCTTTAATCCCAATCAATTATTTCACACATCCACCCACTCACCTCCCCTCTGGTAGCCATCAGTTTGTTGTCTATATTTTAAAGTCTGTTTTTTGTTTGTCTCCTTTTTTCCTTGATTTTTTTTTTGTTGTTGTTTCTTAAATCCCACATAAGAGTGCAATGCTAAGTGGAATAAATTTCACTATCTGGATCCACCCATGTTATTGAAAATGACGAGATTTCATTCTTTTTTATGACTGAATAATATTCCATCGTGTATATATATACCACCTGTTCATTACCCATTCATCTACCCATGGACACTTGGGCATCTTCCACAGTTTGGCTATTGTAAATAGTGTTGTAATAAACATAAGGTATTTATAAACACTGTCATAGGGTAGTTCTATTTTTAACTCTTAGAGTAACTTCCATAATGTTTTCCATAATGGCTGTACCAGTTTGCATTCCTACCAACAGTGCACAGAGTTCCTTTCACTCCACATTCTCACCAATCCTTGTTCCTTCTTGTGCTATTGATTTTGTCCATTCTGATAGGTGTGAGGTGTTATCTCCTTGTAGTTTTGATTTGCCTTTCTGTGATGAGTGATGTTGAGCATCTTTTAATGTGTTTCTTGGCCATCTGTAGGCCTTCTTTGGAGAAATGTCTATTCATGTCTTCTGCCCATTTTTTTATTGGATTACTTGGTTTTTGGGGGTATTGTTTTCTATATATTTTGGATACTAACCTTTTATTGTATATATTATTTGCAAATACCTTCTCCCATTCAGTAGGTTGCTTTTTAATTTTGTTGGTTGTTTCCTTTGCTGTGCAGAAGCTTTTTATTTTTATGTAGCTACAATAGTTTACTGTTTGCTTTGTTTCCCTTGCCTCAGGAGACATACCTAGAAAAATGTTTCTATAGCCAGTGTCAGAGAAATTACTGCCAGTGTTCTCTTCTATGATTGCTATGCTTTCAGGTCTCACATTTAGGTCTTAAGTCCATTTTGAGTTTATTTTTTTGTATGTTGCCAAAAAGTGGTCCAATTTCGTTCTTTTGTATGTAGCTGTCCAGTGTTTCCAACACCATTTGTTAAGGAGACTCTCTTATTCCAATGCATTTTCTCACCTCCTTGGTGGAATATAATTTACCACATAATCATGGATTTATTTCTGGGCTCTCTATTTTGTTCCATGATTTATATGTCCGTTTTTTGTGAAAGTACTGTATGGTTTTGATTACTACAGCTCTGTAGTATGTTTTAAAATGTGGAATTGTGACACGTTCCATTGAATTTTTCTTTTTCAAGATAGCTTTTGCTATTCAGGTTATTCTGTGGTTCCATACAAATTTTAGGATTTTTTTCTCTTTTTCTGTGAAAATGCTGTGTGTTTTGATAGGGATTGCACTAAATCTGGACTGCTTGGGTAATCTGGACTTTTTAACAATATTGGTTCTTCCAGTCCATAAACATAAAATGTCTTTCCATTTGTTTGGATTGTCTTCAATTTCTTTCATAAATATTTTATAGTTTTCAGTGTATGGGTCTTTCACCTCTTTAGTTTATTCCTACATGTTTTATTATTTTGGGTGCAATTGTAAATAGAATTGTTTTCTTAATTTCTCTTTCTGTTACTTCATTGTTAGTGTATAGGAAATGCTATACATTTCTGTACATTGACTTTGTATCCTGTGGCTTTACTGAATTTTTTTTTTATCAGTTCTAGTAGTTTTTTGGTGGAGTCTTAAGGGTTTTCTATATATAGTATCATGTTATCTGAAAATAGTGAACATTTTATTTCTTCCTTCCTAATTTGGATGCTTTTTATTTCTTTGTTTTTGTTTTTGTTTTTTTTTTTTTCTCATTGCTGTGGCTAGGACTTCCATGTTATGCTGAATAAAAGTAGTAAGATAGGACATCCATATGTTGTTCTTGGGGAAAAGCTGTCAGTTTCTCAGCATTGTGTATGATGTTAACTATGGGTTTGTCATATATGGTCTTTATTATGTTGAGGCATGTTCCCTGTACACTTTCTGTGTGTGTGTGTGTGTGTGTGTGTGTGTGTGTGTGTGTGTGTGTTATACTTAGTCCAATGTACTTTCTGCATCTATTGAAATGATCATATGGTTTTTATCCTTTCTCTTGATGATGTGATGTACCATGGTGATTGATCTGCAAATATTGAACCGCCCTTGCATTTGAGCAATCAATCCTACTTGATTGTGGCAAATGAATTTTTTAAAATATTGTTGGATTTTGTTTGCTCACATTTAGTAGAGGGTTTTTGTATCTATGTTCATCAGAGATATTGGCCTGTAGTTTTTCTTTTTCTCTAGGGTATTTATCCAGTTTTGGCATCAGGATAACACTGGCCTCATAGAAAGCATTTGGAAGCTTTCCTTCTTCTTCTCCTAGTTTTTGGAATAGTTTGAGAAGAATAGATATTAACTCTTCTTTAAATGTTTGGTAGAATTTCGGGTGCCTGGGTGGCTCAGTCAGTTAGGTATCTGGCTTCAGCTCAGGACATGATCTCACAGTCCATGGGTTTGAGCCATGCATTGGGCTCTTGTGCTGACAGCTCAAGCCTGGAGCCTACTTTGGATTCTGTGTCTCCCTCTCACTCTGCCCCTCCCTTGCTCACACTCTGTCTCTCTCTCTCTCTGTCTAAAAAATAAACATTAAAAAGAAAATTTAAATATTTGGTAGAATTCACCTGTGAAGCTCTCTGGTCCTTTGTTTGTTGGAATTTTTTTTTTCCTGATTCAATCTCATTGCTGGTAATCCATCTGTTCAAGTTTTCTCTTTGATCATGATTCAGTTTTGGTAGATTTTATGTTCCTTGAAATTTATCCATTTCTTCTAGGTCTTTGAATTTGTGGGCATATATTTTCTCATAATGCTCCCTTACAATACTTCATATTTCTGTGGTGTTAGTGGCTATTTTTCCTTTTTCACTTGTGATTTTTTAATTTGAATCCTCTTTTTTAAAATAGTCTGGCTAGAGATTTATCCATTTTGTTGATCTTTTCAATGAACCACCTTCTTGTTTCATTGATCTGTTCTATTGTTTTTTTTTTCATTTCTGTATCATTTATTTCTGCTCTAATCCTTATTATTTCCTTTCTTCTACTAATTTTGTGTTTTGTTCTTCATTTTCTAACTCCTTTATGTATAAGGTTTAGTTGTTTGAGATTTGTCTTGCTTCTTAAGATAGGCCTGTATTGGTATAAACTTCCCTATTAGAACAGCTCTTCCTACACCCAAAAGATTTTGGATCAGTCTGTTCTCATTTTTATTTGTTCCCATGTAATTTTAGGCTTCTTCTTTGATTTCCTGATGGGACAATTCGTTGTTTAGTAGCATGTTATTTAACTTCCGTGTTCATGCTCTTTTAGATTATTTTCTTGTGGTTGAGTTCTAGTTGTGTAGTGTTGTGGTCAGAAAAGAACACTATGACTATGATCTTTTAGAATTTATTGAGACTTGTTTTGTGGCCTAATATGTGATCTCTTCTGGAGAATATTTCATGTGCACTTGAAAAGAATGTGTATTCTGGTGTTTTAGGATATAATGTTCTGAACATATCTGTTAAGTCCATCTGGTCCAGTGTGTCATTCCCAGCCACTGTTCTCTTGTTGAGTTTCTGATTGGATGATCTGTCTGTTGATGTAAGTGGGGTGTTAAAGTCCCCTACTATAATTTTATTACTATCAATTAGTTCATATTTGCTATTAACTGTTTTATGTATTTGAGGACTTCATATTGGTTGCATAAGTATTTACAATTGTTATGTCTTCTTGTTGGGTTGTCACATTCATTATCATATAGTGTTCTTGCCTCTTCTTACAGTCATTGTTTTAAAGTCTATTTTGTCCAATATAAGTATTGCTACCTCAGCTATCT
Organism: Prionailurus bengalensis; assembly: GCF_016509475.1. NCBI lineage: Eukaryota > Metazoa > Chordata > Mammalia > Carnivora > Felidae > Prionailurus > Prionailurus bengalensis. The sequence goes on along the minus strand of NC_057345.1, from coordinate 138,841,458 downwards.
TTTGACATCAATCTGCATGATAAATGTTTTTCCATCCCCTCACTTACAGTCTGCAGGTGCCCTTAGGTCTGAAATCAGTCTCTTGTGGGTAGCATATATATGCATCTTGTTTTTATGTACTGTGTCACCCTATGTCTTTTGATGGGAGTATTTAGACCATTTGCATTCAAAGTAATTATTGATTGATATGTAGGTATTACCATTTTATTATTGGTTTTGTGGTTGTTTTGTATATTTTCTCTAATCCTTTTTTCTCTTGTTCTCATTCATGGTTCTTTGGCTTTCCTTAGTGACATACTTAGATTCCTTTCTCTTTACTGTTTGCATATCTATTACTTGGTTTTGATTTACAGTTAACATTCAGTGTATATAAAACATCTTCTGCAAATAGCGATCTATATTTAAAGTTGATGGTCACTTCAGTTTGAAACATTCTTTACTGCTACCCCCCCTCCAACACATTTTAGTAAGTGGTGTCATATTTTACATCCTTTTATTTTGTGAATACCTTGACTTGAGTTTTACAGAGTTTTACTGCTTTTGTGCTTCCCAATTTTCATACTCTCACAAATGTTCTTTTGTTTCCATTCAAAGAGTCCCTTTTAATATTTATTTATGTATTTATTTATGTATGTATGTATTTATTTATTTATTTATTTATTTATTTATTTTAATTTACATCCAAGTTATTTAGCATATAGTGCAACAATAATTTCAGGAGTAGATTCCTTAATGCCCCTACCCATTTAGGCCATCCCCCTCCCATAACCCCTCCAGTAACCCTCTGTTTTTTCTCCATATTTAAGAGTCTCTTATGTTTTGTCCCCACACTGTTTTTTTTATATGAAATTTATTGTCATATTGGTTTCCATACAACACCCAGTGCTCCTCCCAACTCCCCACCCTATTTTTATATTATTTTTGCTTCCCTTCCCTTATGTTCATCTGTTTTGTATCTTAAAGTCTTCATATGAGTGATGTCATATGATATTCATCTTTATCTGAGTGACTAATTTCATCCAGCATAATACCCTGTAGTTCCATTCACGTAGTTGCAAATGGCAAGATTTCATTCATTTTGATTGCAGAGTAATACTTCATTGTATATATATACCACATCTTCTTTAGCCATTTATCCATCAATGGACATTTAGGCTCTTTCCATACTTTGGCTATTGTTGATAGTGCTGCTATAAACATTGGGGTGCATGTGTCCCTTCGAAACAGCGTAACTGTATCCCTTGGATAAATACCTAGTCGTGCAATTGCTGGGTCATACAGTAGTCCTATTTTTAACTTTTTGAGGAATCTCCACACTGTTTTCCAGAGTGGCTGCATCAGTTTGCATTCCCACCAGCAGCGCAAAAGAGATCCTTTTTCTCCACATCTTTGCCAACATCTGTTGTTGCCTGGGTTGTTAATGTTAGCCATTCTGACAGGTATGAGGTAGTATCTCATTGTGGTTTTGATTTATATTTCCCTGATGATGAGTGATGTTGAGCATTTTTTCATGTGTCGGATGGCCATCTGGGTGCCTTCTTTGGAGAAGTGTCTATTCATGTCTTTTGCCCATTTCTTCATGGGATTATTTGTTTTTTGGGTATTGAGTTTGATAAGTTCTTTATAGATTTTGGATACTAACCCTTTATCTGACAAGTCGTTTGCAAATATCTTCTCCCATTCCATCAGTTGCCTTTTTGTTTTACTGATTGTTTCCTTTACTGTGCAGAAGCTTTTTATTTTGATGAGGTCCCAATAGTTCAGTTTTGCTTTTGTTTCCCTTGCCTCCAGAGACGTGTTCAGTAAGAAGCTGCTATGGCCATGGTAAAAGAGATTTTTGCCTGCTTTCTTCTCGAGGATTTTGATGGCTTCCTGTCTTACATGTAAGTCTTCCATCCATTTTGAGTTTATTTTTGTGTATGGTGTAAGAAAGTGGTCCAGGTTCATTTTTCTGCATGTCGCTGTCCAGTTTTCCCAGCACCACTTGCTGAAGAGACTGTCTTTATTCCATTGGATATTCTTTCCTGCTTTGTCAAATATTAGTTGGCCATATGTTTGTGGGTCCATTTTTGGGTTCTCTATTCTGTTCCATTGATCTGAGTGTCTGCTCCCTTTTAATATTTCTTGTAGGGCTCATTTAGTGGCCATGAACTTCTTTAGCTTTTGTTTATCTGTGAAACCTTTTATCTCTCCTTCTATTCTGAATGATAACCTTCCTGGATGGTGTATTCTTTGATGCATTTTTTTTTTCTTTCAGCATGTTGAATATGTCATGCAACTCTTTTCTGAACTGCAAAGTTTCTGCTGAATAATATGCTTATAGCCTTATGAGTTTTCCTTTATATGTGTCTCCTTTTCTCTTGATGCTTTCATTTTTTTTCTTTATCACTACTTTTTACCATTTTAATTAGTGTGTGCCTTGGTGTGGACCTCCGAGGGTTGATTTTTTGGGGGAACTTCTGTGCCTCCTGGATCTGGATAGCTATTTCCTTCCCAGATTAGGGAAATTTTCAGCTGTTATTTCTTCAGATAAATTTTCTGCCCCCGTTTCTCTCTCTTCTCTTTTTGGGTTCCCTATAATGCAAATGTTGTTATTCTTAATTGGGCCACTGATTTCCCTAAGTGTATTCTCATTTTTCATAATTCTTTTTCCTCTCATTTGGTCATCTTGCTTACTTTCCATTACTCCAATTTTCAGGCCATCACTTCATTCCTTTGCTTTCTCTAGCCCACTATTTATTCTATCAAGGGTATATTTAATTTCATTTATTGTGTTTTTCATCTGTTTTTTTTTTTTCTTCTCTGTTTAGGGTCTCACTGAGATCCTCTATTCTTTTCTCAACTTCAGTATCTTTATAATCATTACCTTCTCATGGCATATTACTCATGACAGTTTGCTTATATCATTTTCTGTGGCTTTTTCCAGTCCTTTCATTTTGGATATATTCCTCTGTCTCCTCTTTTTGTCTAACTCCTTGTGGCTGCTTCTGTGTGAGAAAGCTCAGCTACATCTCTTGTTCTTCAAAGTAATGGCTTTATGAACAAGAGTTCCTATAGTGCCCTGCAGTGCAGTGTCTCCTTTTCCTGAAGATCTAGAGCTTCAGAGTGGCCTCTATATGTGTGGTGTATGTCCTGCTGTTGAGTCCCGACCTCTGTTTCCCTCAGTACAGTTGTCTGCAGCTGGTATCTTTGCCTCTTGTGGCCAGCGTTTGGTCCCTGGGCAGGAAGGTCTCATTTTAACAAGGTGTGTACTGATATGCTTGTGAAATGAGACTTCCCACTTCTGCCAGAACTGAGGTCCCGCTAAATACACAGGTTGTGAGATGAGAATGGTGAGTTTTGGGTGAGTCTTCTGGGCAAGGGCACCTCCTGCATGGGAGATAAAGCAAGAGTGACTGGTAAAGGCAGATCCCCTGAAGCATGGGAAGGTGAGATTTGGTATACACAGGTTAGGTAGTGAATGTTGGTGATGCAAAGTTTATGCAGATGGTCATGTGTTTATGCTGAGGGGTGAGTGAGGGAAATGTTCTCTCAGATCCTTTGTTCCTAGAGGGGTCTTTCCAGGACCCCTGCTTTTCTAGACCATGTTCTGAGATAAATAAATAACCCTCCCTCCATTATGGCCTTAGTGTTTTATAAACTGCTGCTTCTATGTTGTATCTCTGCTAGCTGTTTGTCATGCTGTCTCCTTAAGGGTGAAGACTCCATTTCCTAATGCCCTCTGGATTCTCCCAGAGCCAAACCTGCTGATTTTTATAATTCCAGGCTTGAAGTCACAGTAGTTGTAAGAACTCACAAAATTCGGCTTGCTTTCAAAGCCAAATGTTATGGGGATTCCTCTTCCCTGTGTGGGCTCCACAGTGTGACAATCTGTTTCTTGCCCTTCACTGCACCCTGGCCTTCCTTCCAACTATGGACAGCCACAGTCTGTTTCACTCCCAAACCACATCTTCACTCTTCAGAACTTCTTCGATGTGGACTTTTCTCTACCATTAGTTGTGGAGTTTGTTTTGCAAGTCTTTGGGTCATTTCCTGGGTTATTTACACTGATGTGAGTGTTATCTAGTTGTATCTGTGTGACAAAGTGAGCTTAGGGTCCTCCTATTCTACCTTCCTCCTACTATGAAAAATTATGTGGCAAAAAATTGGACATCCTAGAAGAAATCCTTCAGTTCCAAACATACAGTCTTCCAAAACTGAATCAAGAAGAAACAAAAAATCTAAGAAGACTAATTACTAGTAACAAAACTGAGCCAGTTAAAAAAAAAACAAAAACAAAACAGAAAAAACTCCCAACAAACAAAAGTCCAGGACCAAATGGCTTCAGAAGTGAAGTCTACCAAACATTTAAAGAGTTAATACATACTCTTCTAAAATTATTCCAGAAAAATAGAAGAGGAAAGAAAGCTTCCAAACACATTCTCTGAAGCCACCATTACCCTGATACCAAAAGCTGACAGACACTACAAAAAAAGAAAGCTGCAAGCCAGTATCTCTGATCAACACAGATTAGAAATATTCAACAAAATATTAGTAAACTTAAATCAACAATACATTAAAATTCACCACAATAAAGTGGTATTTATTCCAAGCATGCAAGAATGGGTCAATATATGCAATATATCACAATAAATGTGAAATACCACATTAACAAAATGAAATGTGAAAACCATATGATCTTTCCAGCAAGTGCCAAGGAAGCACTTGACAGAATTCAACAACTGTTCATGATGAAAAATCTCAATAAAGTGACTTTAGAGGGAAAGTACAACATAATAAGGACCATATATGAAAAACCCCCAGATCACATCATACTCAATGGTGAAAAACTGAGAGCTTTTCCTCTAAGATTGGGAATAAGACAAAGATGTCCACTCTCATCATTTTTATTCAACATAATACTGTAAATACTAGCCACAGCAATCAGACAAGAAAAAGAAATAAAAGGCTACTGAATTGGTAAGGAAGAAATAAAACTTTCACTATTTGCAGAGGACATGATACTATACATTGAAAATCCTAAAGACTCCACCAAAAAACTACTAGAAGTAAACGTTATATATTAAGTTCATTGATAGTACTTGATAAAAAGACAAAAGAGGAAACACTGAATAAATAGAAAGATATATGATATCTGGAGGTAGGATTTACTATTATAAAAATATCAATTCTCAACTTAATCTCTGATTTCAAGTTATCCTTAATTAACATCCCACTAACAATGCATTTTTTCCTTTATTTAGAATTAATGTTTTTATGTTGATATGATTTTAAACTTGTAGAAGAATTTACAAGTATTCCCATTTACTTTTCAGTCAGCTGCCTCTTAATATTTACATAGTTAGAATATTTATAAGAAATTAACCTTAGTAAATACTATTAAATTAAATATAAAACTTCTTAGATTTCACTGATTTGTTTTTCACAAATATTTTTTTCCCTCTTCCAGTGTTCAATATAGGATACTACACTGAATTTAATTATCATTTCTTTTAATCTCCTCTCGCCTATCAAAGACCTTCAGTCTTTCCTTTTATTTCATGGCCTTGACACTTTGAAGAGTCAGTTATTTTGTAGACTTTCCCCCCAATTTGGGTCTAATTGAAATTTTTTTCTTTAGTAGATTGTGGTTCTGCATTACTGGGAAGGATACCACAGAGGTTATATGCCTTTTTCAGTGCATTATGTCAGGGGTACATGAGATTGATATCTATCACTGGTGACATTGACCTTGATCATTTTATTAATTGGTATCTACCAGGATTCTGCACTCTAATTATTTACCCCTTTGTAATTAAAAATTTATAGAGTGCCGTGTTTGAGTATTGTTTCTTAAGCTTTACAGTATCCACCAAAAACATTGTTTTCCAAAATTAATCATGTCTTTAACGTTACTTTATTATGATCATGTTATTCATTTTTTCTTCCTCAAGACACTTAGTTTGTCTCTACTTAAACTTTCATCTATTAATTTGAAATCCTTTGGTGTATCTTGCCTACAGTAACTATTACCATGGTATTCTCACAGTGATTTTCAGTTGCCTCCTTACATTTGTCAATTGGTATTCTTCCATAAGGAAGAGTTGTCATTTTGTTTATTTATTTATTTATTTATTTAAATTTATATCAGTGTATTATGGGCTAATGAATATTGTATTATTTGAGCTATAATACAATTTTATAATTATTTTTTGATCAAGATGTTCCACCATTGACTACTACTAGAAGCTTTAAGGTTGGCTCTATGGACTTTTGATATGTTACTTTCTTTTTTTTAATGCTTCCTTGCTTCCTGCCACCACAAGATGCTTTGGGTTCATCTTGTCTTTTACCTGCCTTGGCTTTGGACTAAATCAGTTCTCCAAAGAGCTCTCTTACTAGAGAATGGTTTTTAGAAACCAAAATCTGAAATCCAGGTATACTCATTGCTACTGGGGTGTTACTATTTCTAGTCCTGTCAGTAGATAGAGTTAGGACACACACACACTTGTGTATACACACTTGTATCTATATTATGTGTACATTTTAACCATACGTCCATATTGACGCCTTTGCCTCTTACCTAGCACTACAGGGTTCATTATACTTTCCTTCTTTAACTGTAATTACTTACTTTGGCATTTGTTATCTATAATACATTTACTTGTTCAAGTATGAAAATGAAGTAGAATTAGAATTTCTAACCCATATCTGTGAAAAACAATGTACCAACTCCACTACAGTGTTTGAGTAAAAACTTTTCTTAATCTTTAACATTGTAGTATCCAAAGTACTATTTTCTAAAATTTCTTAATCATCTTATTTCTTCCCATTCCTTTTAATATGGTCGTGTGATTTATTTGCAATTCAGTTATATTCATTCGTCAGAGTTTTTATTCCATCTTTCTCTTCACCCTAGCCCCTTAGGTACTATGTAGCTTTTTGGGTTTGACTTCTCTAAGTTAGCAAAATATATTTATGATTCATGCATCTCATGTGAAATAATAGTTTGCTATTTTTATTACTAAGTAATATTCTCTTATATGGATATTCTACACATTATTTATTCACCAGTTGAAAGAGATATGGGTTTTTTCCCTCAGTTTTTGGTGCTTAAAAAGTTCCTGGAAGTATTTGTATACACATTTTTTGTGTGAACATGGTTTTTATTTCTCTGTGGTAGATAACTAGGAGTGGCATAGTTGCATATTAAGTTCACAAGAAATTGATATATTATTACCAAATTGATTCTAGCATTTTGAATTTCCAGTAACAACTTATGTGCATTCCAGTTGCTCCATGTTCTTGTCAGAATGGTATGACAAGTTTTTTTTTTTTGTTTTTTTCTTTTTTTAGACATTGTAATAAGTACGCAGTATTATCACATTGTGGTATTAATTTGAATTACCCTATTTCCTAATGTTGAACGTCTCATGAACTTAATTGTTGCCCACTTATCTTACTGAAAGATGTGTTTAGATCTTTTACCCACTTTTCATTAGATTGTCCATTAAAAAAAATTTTTTTTAATGTTTATTTTTGAGAGAGAGAGAGACAGAATGTTAGCAGGAGAGGGGCAGAGAGCAAGGAAGGCACAGAATCTGAAGCAGGCTCCAGGCTCTGAGCTGTCAGCAGAGACCCTGACATGGGGCTTGAGCAATGAACTGTGAGATCATGACCTGAGTTGAAGGTGGATGCCTACCCGACTGAAACACCCAGGTGCCTGTGATTGTCCATTTTTTTTTAACTATTATTAAGTTTTGAGGGTTTTTATATATTCTGGGGAAAAGTCCTTTTTTCATAATTGTGTAATATGCTCCAAGCCTATGGTTTGTCATTTCATTTTCTTAACAGGATCTTTAATTTTAAAGAAAAAAATAATTTTAAAGAAGTTCAATTTGTTTCTTTTGTCGATAATTTTGATGTTATATACAAAACCTCTTTGCCTAACTTAATGTCATGCAGATTTTCCCTGGTGATAATTGTTGATTATTCTTGTTTCTTAGTGGAGATAGAGAAGAAGGGCAGTTTCTTGCCTTTTCACATAGCTGCTTTTTCCTATAATACACACTTCCTAGGGCTTGGTTCAAACTTTTCTGTGAGTACACCCCATGTGATTTATGAAGAGGCAGCCTGCACAAGGACATAAGTAATTTCTATGGTCTTTATGGGTTTCTCACTGTTCTGCCATCCAACACTCACCTTTACAAATTTTTCAAATGTACTAGTTTAACTTTTTTTTTAACTGTATCTGGTTCCTGTCTATCTAAAGTGAGTGAATGCTTGCTCTCCTGTCTCCCGGTAGGCACCATCTCTCTTTAGATGTTTGGAACTATGCATTGGACCTCAGCTCTATGATGGGCTCAAAAAAGTTATAGTTTTGAAGTTAATCTGTCTCTTTTTTGTTGCAAGTGTAGGTGTGTTCTTTTACTTTTGTGTCTCATGTGGAAGATGTAATTACCCACAACCATTTTTAAGAAACCAGATTCCCTGATGTCCTATAAATGAAAAATACTAGCCAAAAATATGTTTAAAAAGAATAATAAGGTAATAGTTTCCTTCAAACATATCAAAAGTTACCTTATTATGTTTTAAATAATATTTACTATGTTACATAGCTACCTTAAATAAAACAGTGTGATTTTGGTAGAGAAATAAACACAAGATCAATGGAACAGAATTGATTTTTCAGAAACAGATTATAAATATGATAATACATAATGAAGAAGATATTTCAAATCACTGAAGACACACATTGTTTACTAAAAGATTTAGGGACAATTGGATATCCATTAGAATAATAAATTACATTTTCTATATCACAACATTCACAATAGATTCCAAATCTACTAAGGATCTAAATATAAGGCAAACTAACAATAAAGGTATTACATGTATGAAATTATGGGAAAATGTTTTTGTAATCTTGGCATGGAAACACTATAAGGAAGACACTACAAAGAAAATGATTGACAATTCTAACCAACTAATATTTAGAAATGTCTGCATAACATAAAATACCATATATAGAGTTTTACAAACAGGTACAGGACAGGAGGAAATATTTTCTTTTATGAACTTTTTCTAATTAGTAAGAAAATTAGTATGAAAACTGCCAATTAGGCAAATAAAATAATTGGCAAAAGATGTAAAATGACAATTTGCAGCACTGAAATGGCCAATAAACAAAGGATAAGATGTTCAACTTCCTAACAATCAGGGGGAAGGGGGAATTAAAATGATATCAGTTTTCTTTTTTTTATTTAAAAAAAAATTTTTTTTAACGTTTATTTATTTTTGAGACAGAGAGAGACAGAGCATGAACGGGGGAGGGGCAGAGAGAGAGGGAGACACAGAATCCGAAGCAGGCTCCAGGCTCTGAGCTGTCAGCACAGAGCCCGACGCGGGGCTCAAACTCACGGACCATGAGATCATGACCTGAGCCTAAGTCGGCCGCTTAACCGACTGAGCCACCCAGGCTCCCCAGATATCAGTTTTCACTGAAAAGAATGGTGATGAACCATTTTTGTTGATTACCATGAATGGACATGGAACTTTTATGTACCCTCAATGAGAGAGTATGTTTAAAATGCCTTTTAGGAGGTTAACTGAGCAGTATCTTTCAGACTGTAATATATTTTTCTAAAAGTCTGAGTTCTTTTGGTCACAAGAAACCAATCCTATTTAAACTTGCTTGTGCCATTCAAATTATTGACTCTTTCAACTGAAAATTTCAGTTGAAAGGAATTGAGCAAGGGAACATTGACTTTACGTAAGGCTTGACCTGCAAGCACCCATTTCCTTCTGATTCTCAGCTCGCCCTCTGTCCTACGTTTGCCTCCGACTATGATACTAAGATGGTGTTATAAGTTGAATTATGTCCTCAAAATGCATATGTTGAAGTCCTAACCCTAAATATCTCAGAATATAAACGTATTTGGAGATAGGGTTTTTAGAGAAGTAATTAACATGAGGTTTCCAGAGTGGGCCCTGATGCAGTATGATTGGTACCCTTACAAGAAGCGAAAATTTAGACACAACTCACACAGAAGGAAGACAATGTAAAGACCCAGGGAGAGGATAGCTATCTACAAACCACAAAGAAAGGCCCGAGGCAGATTCTTCCTTCATAGTCTTCACAAGGAATCAATTTGCCGACACCTTGCTCTTGGATGCCTAGGCTTTGGACCACTGAGAACATAAATTTCTGTTATTTGTGCCACCCAGTTTGTGGTATTTTGTTATAGCAGCGCTAGCAAACTATTACAGATAGCATGGACATCTTCCAGGTCTATGTAATTTCTGTACATGTACAGTAAGAAAGAATAAGTATCTCAGAATTGGTATCAAAATCCTTGAATTTTATTTTTATTAGAACCATTACAAGACATGTGCCATCCTCTAGGTTAATCATTGTTGTGATCAGAGGTATTAAATGGGTTCATTGCCTTAGCCTGTCCTAAGATCCACTTCTGTAGTCTGATGCCCCAGTAGCAAAGAGCTTGAATGGAATATGAGAACTCCTGCAAATGGAGGAGCAAGGAATGGATGCCAGGTAAATGCCTTCTCTGTTTTCCATCCTTCAACTGCTCGCCTCACTAACAAAAGGAAATAGTGGTATATATGTCCAAAAGGCCTGTATGAGCTTTTTATTAGGCCATTCATTCTTATAATGAAAAAGTCAGATCAACCTCAGTGTCAGCCAGTAGAACGACTGGCTCATCGGTGATGAAACCACAGAATGGATTAGCATACCTTCTATGCAAATGTTAAAAAGAATGGGCTGTATTTACATGGCTTGAAATGGAAAGCTCTGTATGACCAAAATAAAAGATGTGAGTTGTGCATATTTATAGAATGATGATAATTACAGAAACAAATTATATTTCTGAATATACATATAGGTATGTATATAAATTGTTTTAATGTGTAGGATACCTACCTAACTGGCAACAGTGGTTATGTCAGAAGAAGGGTGTAGGGTTAGGAAGAGTAACTATGGGGACTTTGGCTTTGTGGAGGGTTTCTGGCTATTTATGGGAATACGTTCAGGTAATTAGTACTTGTAAGATTAAAAAATAAAGTGCTTAGTATCATAGTGCTTAGTATCATATCTTGAATCTAGAGAGCACTTAGTAAATATTAACAGTTATTATTATTATCAAGGATAGGTGAGAACTTCCCAGTCACATTCCTACTGACAAGTATAAATTAGACCAGGGAAAACAGCTTGGCAAGAGGGCCAGATGACATATATATAATGTGTACATGTGTGTATATAAATGCACAGTATAAGTGTAGAAAGTCCTTCACCAAGCTGGTAACTATAATTACCATTGGGGGGGTAATTAAATAGGGAGGAGATGAAGGCAGATTTCATTTTTATTCTAACTTTTATATTTTTTAGCTGTTCATAAACATGCATCATTTTGGTATTATTTGTAGTAATCAAAATTATTCTTCTGTAATCCCTGGTTTGCTTCTATAATCTATATCTTCATTGATTTAAAAACTAATCCCAGCAAGGGAGAACAATTTGCAAAAGCATTTATTTGAGTCCTGTTTGTGTTCCTATATTCTGGGCAATTGAATGAGAATGAGGATTGTTTGTCAAACCAGGACCAGCTGGGATTCTCTGGCTGACTCCCAGGCGCAACTGTGAAGAAACGGATATTGGGTGCTCTCCCACCTCGTCAGGAGCAGCATTTCTCCTGTCTGCTCTTGGCACCCCCTAGCATCCTGTGCCCTGCTAAGGTGTTAACTGACAACTGACAGATTTTACTAAGAGCCTACTCTTCTCAGTAGTATTTGCATTTTAAAAGTTGACTTAAAAACTTGAAAAAAAAAAGCAAAATTCAACAACAACAAAAAAACACACAAACTTCTGAGATTTGAGGCATGAAGTTCCTTCACAATAGCAAGTTCATACCACAAATCTCTCATCTTTAAAGCAGATAAACAAATGTTCTCCTGACATCTGAGTTCCCATTAGCTACCATCTTGTGGTGATACATTTTTATGCAAAGTTTACTATAGAACAGTTCATTGTGGTCATTCTACAACCACCCAATCAGTACAACTCCAAAATAACGTGGCTTTCACCTTCTTTCCTGAAACTGCTCTCTTTAATGTGCCATCATTAAGATCTAATTGCCAGTTTGAGGGACTTTTTTTCAATTTAATTCAGTACTCTCTAGGAGAGAGGTGTTAGCATTTGTCACAGTTTTTAATTTGTTTATCTGTCCCCCCACCTTAATAGGGAGCTTCTTATGTCTGAATCTCTGATCCATTCATCTTTGTATCATTGTTTTCTTTACAACACTTAGCCCATGATAATGCTAAAAATAGATATACCACCTGATACCTGCTGGAAGATTGGATGATTTGGGAAGCCCAGTGCTGATCACAGAGGAGGCATGAATGAAGAAAGTGCAAAAACACGACAGGTGTGGGAGTTTTAGACTGAGGATATAATTTAAGCAGGTAAATTCTCCTCACAGCTCTTCCAGGATGCTACTGATCCATTCTTCAGGTGGCCTCTGATTATACAAATTAGGAAGCCATGTAGGTTCAGCCAGTGCAGGAAGCAAACCTCATTGAGGTTTGACTGCAAGACAGGAATTTCATTTCCATCATGACACTGGGTAAAATATAGGAATGAGAGAGGAGAAGAGCGTTATTCCAAAACAACAACAAGAAAGTAACTTCAGTGTCCAAGGTGTTATTCATACATTACTTTTATCCTATCCCTAACAAAACAGGCCAGGTCTCTTCAATACTGTAAATATACTTAAATATTAAAGCAATAGAATTGAAGATGGCTTTAAGTCACTTTTAATGACCTTCCAAGCAAATCCCGAGCTCTGTGGAAGAGGTAGGTGCAGGGTTCAGCTTTGAATGTGAGTTTTCAAAATGCTGTAATAAAGACTACCACTTCTGAACATTATTCCACACCACCACCACCCCCCCCCCTCCCCTGCCATCTCCTGTAGGTTCCTATTGTTTTAGTCTCTAAGGTGCAGATCATGTTTGGGTTTGTTCTGGGAAGGGATAATGGGTGGCAGGAGGGAGGACTTCTCTATGTCTGCACACAGGTGATAACTATGCTAAGATACACTGACTCTTTCTCTGAACACTTAGAATAATTGTAACTTTAGCCTGCTTTGTGACAGAAATAAAACCATTGTAATAGAAATGTGTCATAAGATCAATGTCTTCTACTTCTAAAACAAACATCTTTCCTATGCCTCTGTGTTTGTTTTGCCTTTAGAAGTTGAGTCCTTTATCAAACAGTAGGAGACTATTATCTGGTGATAATGTATTTTGATTCTATTGCTGTTCTCTCAAAACTGGTTTTCTCTGGGCCCATCTTTCTGGTATATTTGTTTAATGACATGTTTAAAAATCTTTGTAAGAGATGTATTAAAGTGACAGATATTTTATATTGCCAACATAAACCACAATCTTCAAGGTTGAAGATAAACTCCATCCTGGTCTCAACTACTATATGCTTTAAAGCTCTTAGCTGCTTTTCAAATGCTGGCATAGTTGTCAATCATTCTGTATCATGCTTATAGTTTGTGTGAGGAAGCCATTTGTTAAATTGCAGCCTTCTAAACTCAAAGAACATTCACCAAATGCTTTCAGATAAAATGCCACCTTATTCTGTAAATACTGGGAAACTTGCAAGGAGAAGAAATACCTGAGGGAAACAAAAATTATGGGAGAGAGAAGAATCAATACATTTCTCCATTCTCTGTTAAACTTTTGATAACTAAAAATATCACTTAATTCTGTTTTCTATGCATTTTTGTTATTCTAGATAGAACAGCTGCCACACTGGTGGACTCTGTTAGGATTTTCTTCATATTCTACCGCCCTTTCCCCTCCTTTTGGTAGACCCAACTGTTCTCTCTAGACAGAGGGTTCAGGATGGCAGAGATACTGAATGGTAAGTGAATATTCCTTCCCCCCCACCCACCTTAACAATACTACCAGTCCCCTGCTCTACATTGCTGGTAGCTGGACCCATCAGTCCCATAAATTTTCACAATTCTTCTTTGTACTAACACTTCTCATTCTGTTATTTTAGTCAAATACGCAGAAGACTGAGACTGAGCTTACCTCTGAAGTACCAACTCAAATGTTTATCATTTATTTCCTTTCTTTAACCTACAGGATTGAAGTCCATGGTTGACAACCAAGAGATAGCACATGTGCACTAAGTAGTGTGTGAAAACTTGGTAACTATTACATCTCAGAATGCATAGTATGTTTATTTATATGTCATATGATATAAAACTATTATTTTCAGTGTATATTTACAGTAGGTAAAGCAATATGTGACAAGTTAATAGCTTCTATGTTCAGAGGTGGGAATTGCAAATCATCTCAGAGGAGAGTTCTCATTATGGGAAGATTTACTTCAGTGATTGTTTTTAGTTAAGCAGTTGTAAAGCAAGAAAGTCCTATTGTTCTGGAGGAATCTTGCAATAGAAGCATTTTTTGGCACCTATTTGTTTTCAGAGTTGTCTTTTGAGAGAAAGATGACCAGAAGCCAGGATATAGTCTGGTAAGAATGAATGTAATATCCTGGCTCTTATCCTTGAGATTAGAAATTAAGGAAACCTATGCGGGTGGGCCAAAGTCACCCAGTCTGTCTTAGTCTATGTGGGCTGCTATAACAGCATACTGTAAACTGGGTGGTTTATAAATGATAGAAATTTAGTTCTCACAGTTTCAAAGGTGAGGAAATATGAGATCAAGTCTCTACAGATTAGGTGTCTGGGAACAGGGTGCTTACTGGTTCACAGACTGTCATCTTTTCATTATATCCTCACATGACATAGGGGTTGAAGGAGCTCTCTGGGTCTCTTTTTATGAGGAAAATAATCTCTTTTATTTTACTTTTTTAAGCATAGTTGACAGACAATTTTATATTAGTTTCAGGTATACAAAATATAAAATAGTGATTTGACAACTCTGCAGGTTATGCTATGCTTACCAAATGTGTACCAACCTTCTGTCACCACACAACAGTATTACAGTACCATTGACTATATTACCCATGCTGAACTTTTTACCCCCATGACTTATTCATTCCTTAACTGGAAGCCTCTATCTACTACTCTTTTACTGCTTTTTAACCATCCCTCCCACTACCTTCCTATAGCAACTACCAGTTGTCTGTATTTGAGTTTGTTTCTACTTTTTGTTTATTTTGTTTTTTAGATTCCACATGTAAGTGCAATCATGGTATTTGTTTTTCTCTGACCTATTTATTTTTTTAAGTATAGATATATATGTTACCTTTGTTTCAGAGGTATAATATAGTGATTCCATAACTTTATACATTACACTGTTTTCACCGCAAGTTATTTCACTTACCTTAATGCCTTCCAGGTCCATCCATGTTGTCACAAATGGCAAGATTTCATTCTCTTTTATAGCTAAATAATAATACATTTTATATATAGTCCACATCTTCTTTATCCACTTATATATCAGTAGATACCTAGGTTGCTTCCATATTTGGGTTAATGTAGATAATGCTTCAATAAACATAGTGGTGCATATATCTTTTTTTTTTAATGTTTATTTACTT
The DNA here is from genome assembly GCF_016509475.1 of Prionailurus bengalensis. NCBI lineage: Eukaryota > Metazoa > Chordata > Mammalia > Carnivora > Felidae > Prionailurus > Prionailurus bengalensis. Next base: position 138,825,875 of record NC_057345.1, on the reverse strand, counting down.
TTGAGAGAGACAGAGACAGTGACAGAATCCAAAGCAGGTTCCAGGCTCTGAGCTGTTAGCACAGAGCCCAATATGGGGCTTGAAACCATGAACCACAAGATCATTACCTGAGCTGAAGTCAGAAGCTTAACCAACTGAGCCATCCAGGTGCCCCACATATATCTTTTTGAATTAGTTTTTGTTTTCTTTGAGTAAATACCCAGTACTGAACTTATTGGATCATATGGTATTTCTATTTTTATTTTTTTATGAAATTCTGTTTTCCACAGCAGTTGCACCAATTTACATTCCCATCAACAATGCACAAGCGTTCCTTTATTTTCACATCTTCGCCAGCAGTTATTTCTTCTCTTTTTGATACTAACCATTCTGACATGTGTGAGGTAAATCTCATTGTAGTTCTGACTTGCATTTCCCTGATTATTAGTGATGTTGAACATATTTTTATGTTTGTTGGCCACCTGTAAGTCTTGGGAAAAATGTCTAGTCAGGTCCTCTGCCCATTTTGTAACAGATTGTTTTTTTGGTGTTAAATAAGTTGTATAAGTTCTTTATATATTTTGGATATTTAACCCCTTATCAGATATATCATTTGTAAATATCTTTTTCCTTTCAGTAGGTTGCCTTTTGATTTGTTGATGGTTTCCTTCACTGTGCAAAAGCTTTTTATTTTTGTGTAATCCCTATCATTTAATTTTGCTTCTGTTTCTCTTGCCTTGGGAGACAGGTCTAGAAAAATGTTTCCATAGCCAATACCAAAGAAATTACTACCTATGTTTTCTTCTAGGAGTTTTATGGCTTCAGGTCTCACATTTAGGTCTTCAATCCATTTTGAGTTTATTTTTGTGTGTGGTGTAAGAAAGTAGTCCAGTTATATTCTTTTGCATGTAGCTGTCCAGTTTTCCCAACATCCTTTTTTGAAGAAGTCTGCCTTTTCCCCAATATTTTCTTACCTCCTTCCTCATAGATTAGTTGACCACATAACTGTGGGTTTATTTCTGCATTCTCTATTTTGTTCTATTGATCTATGTGCCTATGTTTTTGCCACTACCATACAGTTTTGATTACTATAGCTTTCTAGTGTATCTTGCAATCTAGAATTGTGGTAACTCAAGTTTTGTTCCTCTTTTTCAAAATAGATTTTGCTATCCGTGGTCTTTTGTAGTGCCAAACAAATTTTAGGATTATTCTAGTTCTGTGAAAAATACTATTGGTATTTTGATAGCGATTGCATTAAATCCCAGATTGCTTTGGGCAAAACAAACATTTAAACAATAGTCATTCTTCCAATTCATGAGCATGATGTATGTTTTTGTGTCATTTTCAATTTTTTTTTTTTTTGTCAGCGTCTTATAGTATTCAGAGTACAGGTCTTTTACCTCCTTGGTTAAATTTATTTCTAGGTGAATGGAATTATTTTCTTAATATCTCTTTCTGATATTTTGTTATTACTATAGAGAAATGCAACAGATTTCTGTATATTAATTTATTACCCTACAACTTTACTGAATTTATTATTTCTAATAGTTTTTTGGTAAAGTCTTTAGGAATTTCTATGTATAGTACCACATCAAGTGCAAATAGCAAAAATTCTACTTTTCCCCTCCCAGTTTGGTTGTCCTTTATTTCTTTTCCTTTTCTGACTGCTGTGACTAGGACTTCCAGTACTGTGTTGAATAAAAGTGGCAAGAGTGGACATCTTTGTCTTCTTTATGATCTTATGAAAAAAGCTTTTGGTTTCTCAACATTGAGTATGATATTAGCTGTGGGTTTGTCATAGCCTTTATTATGTTAAGGTATATGTCCTCTAAACCCACATTATTAAGAGTTTTCCTCACGAATGGATGTTGTATTTCATTAAATGTTTTTTCTGCATCTATTGAAATACAATTTTTATCCTTCTGTTAATGTAATGTGTAATGTTGACTGATTTATGAATATTGAGCCATCCTTGTATACCCAGAATAAATCCCACTTAATCATGTTAAATGATCCTTACAGTGTATTGTTAAATTCAGTTTGCTAATATTTAGTTGAGGATTTTTGCATCCTTGTTGGTCAGGGATATCGGCCTATAGTTTTTTTTGTGGTGTCTATGTCTGGTTTTGTTATCAGGGTAATTCTGGTTTCATAGAAAGTGTTTGGAAGCTTCCCTTCATCATCTTTTTTTTAATATTCTGAAAAGAATAAATGTTACATCTTAAACATTTAGTAAAATTCACTTGTGAATCTATTTGGTTGTGAACTTTTGTTTTTTGGGAGTTTTTTGATTACCAACTTAATTTCATTTCTATTTACTAATCTTTTCAGTTATTTTGGAAAACTGTATGTTTCTAGAAATTTATCCATTTCATCTAAAATTTCCAAATTTGGCACATAATTTTTGATAGTAGTCTCTTAAAATCCTTTGTATTTCAGTGGTGTCGGTTACTTCTATTTCATTTCAGATTTTATTTATTTGGGTCTTTTTTTAAATGTTTATTTATTTTTGAGAGAGAAAGACATAACATAGAGAGAGAGGGAGACAGAATGAATCTGAAGCATGCTCCAGACTCTGAGCTATCAGCACAGAGCTTGATGCAGGGCTCAAACCCATGAGATCATGACCTGAGCCTAAGTTGGGCGCTTAACCCACTGAGCCACCAGATGCCCCTCTCTTTTTTCTTGATGAGTCAGTTAAAGGTTTATCAGTATCATTTACCTTTTAAAAGAACCAGGCTTTTGGTTTTGTTATTGTTTTCTATTTTGTTTGTCAATTTGGTTTTTGTTCTCAATTTCATTTATTTCTGATCTGATCTTTATTATTTTCTTCAATTAACTTTGGGCTTTGTCCTTTTTTTTTTGTTCTTTTAGTTATAAGGTTACATTGTTTGAGTTTTTTGTTTCTTGAAATAGGATTGTATTTCCCTATGCAGTATTTCCCTTTTAGAACTCTTTTAGGTGCATCCCAAAGATTTGGATGGTCATGTTTTAATTTTCATATGATTCTATGCATTTTTTTATTTCTTCATTGACTTTCAGTTGTTTGGCTGCATGTTGTTTAATCCCCATGTTTCTTTTTCCAGTTTTTCCTGTGAACAATTCCTAGTTTCATACCCTTGTGGTTGGAAAAAAAAAAAAAGCTTGATTTGATATCACTTCTCTTAAATTTATTGATTGGTTTTGTGGCTTAACAAGTCATCTATTCTAGAGAATGTTTCATGTGCTCTTAAAGAGAATGTGTTTTCTATAATTTTTAGATGGAATGTTCTACATGTATCTATTAAGACTATCTGGTCTAATGTGTCATTGAAAGCCTCTGTTTCCTTATTGATATTCTGCCTGGATGGTCTATCCATTGATATCAGTAAGGCGTTAAAGTCCCTTATTATTGTATTACTGTCAATATTATTGTATTATATGCTGTTAATAGTTGCTTTACATATTTGGGTGCACTAGTGTTGGCTAGATAGATATTTACACTTGTAAAACCCCTTTTTGATTTCATCCCTTTATCATTGTTGTAAAGTCTTTTGTCTGATAGAAGTATTGCTATCCTGCTTTTTTTGTTTCCATTTGTATGGAATATCTTTTTCCATCCCTTCAGTCTGTATGTATCTTTAGGTCTGTAGTGAGCATATGCCTGGGTCTTGTTCTTTTTTTAAAAAATATCCATTCTGTCACCCTATGTCTTTTGAGTTTGATTATATATATATATATATATATATATATATACACATATATATTTTGATTATATAAATATATACATATATATGTATATGCTATTTTAAAAATTGTTCTTTGGTTGTTTTTTGTATTTCTTCTTCCTTTTTCTCTTGCTCTCTTTCCTTGTGATTGATAACTTTCTTCAGTGTTACACTTGGCTTCCTTTCTATTTTTTGTGTATCTAGTATAGTTTTGGTTTGCATTTACCATGAGATACGTATATAACATTCTAGGAATATAGTATTCTTTATTAGGTTTTTGGTCCTTTAAGTTTGAACACACGCTAAAGGTACTTCATTTTTATTCCCTCGTCCACACTTTATGTATTTTATGTTATATTTTACATATTTTCTTTTATATGTTATCGTAAATAACATTTTAGATACAATTGCTTTTATTATTTTTGTCTTTTAACCTTCTTACTAGTTTTTAAAGTAGTGGTCTACTACCTTTGCGTTGCTGATGAACTCTGTTACTTTTGTTAGTCTGGGACCTCTATTGCTTCTCAGTCTTTTGGTGAAGATCAAGTGTAGTCTGGAGAACTCTATCTCTCCTTCAATTTGAAGTGATAACTTTGCCTGGTAGAGTAATCTTGGTTGTAGGTTCTTTTCCTTTCAGCACTTTTAATATATCATGCCACTCCCTTCTACTCTGCAGAGTTTCTGCTCAAAATCAGCTAACCTTAAGGGGTTTCCCTTGTTCGTAACTAGTTATTTCTCTCCTGTGCTTTTAAGAGTCTCTCTTTATCTTTATCTTTGTTATTTTATTTTTTTTATTAAAAGTTTATTTAGGGACACTTGGGTGGCTTAATCAGTTAAATGACCAACTTTGGCTCAGGCTATGTATGATCTTGCGTTTCCAGAGTTTGAGCTCTGCGTCGGGCTCTGTGCTGACGGCTCAAAGCCTAGAGCCTGCTTCAGATTCTGTCTCCCTCTCTCTCTGCCCCTCCACTGCTCGTGTTGTCTCTCTCAAAAGTAAATATTAAGAAAAAAATTTTTTTTAAAAATTTGGGATGCCTGGGTGACTCAGTCAGTCAAGCATCCAACTTTGGCTCAGGTCATGATCTCACCATTTGTGGGTTTGAGCCCCGCGTCAGACTCTGTGCTGACAACTCAGAGCCTGGAGCCTGCTTCAGATTTTGTGTCTCCCTCTCTCTCTGCCCTCCCCCACTCATGGTCTGGCTCTGTCTCTCAAAAATGAATATTTTTTAATTAAAAAAATTTAATTTAAAAAATTTTTTAAAAATTTTTTTTGAGAGAGAGACAGAGAATACCAAGCAGGCTCTGCACTATCAGGTTAGAGCCTGACATGGGAGGCTCTCACAAACTGTGAGATCATGACCTGAGCTGAAATACAGTCAGATGGTTCACTGACTGAGCCACCCAGAGGCCCCAAGCTTTGTTATTTAATTATTAAGTATCTTGGTATGGTGCTCCTTGGGTTCCTCTTGTTTGGGATTCCTTGTGCTTCCTGAACCTGGATGTCCATTTCCTTCACCAGGTTAGGAAAGTTTTAAAAATTATTTCTTCAAGTTTTCTGCCTCTTTACTTGAGGTAGTACAAAAGATCCCCTAATATATCCTCATTTTTAAAATCCTTTTTTTTTTCCTTTTTGTTGTTCAGCTTGGGTGTTTCCCATTACTTTCTTCCAGATCACTTATCCATTCTTCTGCATACTCAAATTCACTATTTATTCCTTCTGGTATATATACATTTTTTATTTCAGTGTCTGCAATTTTCAACTCTGGTTCTTTTTATATTTTCTGTCTTATTATTGAAGTTCCGAGTTCATCTACTCTACTCTACATTCTGGGGAATATCTTTATTACCATTAATTTTAACATGTTGTGTAGATTATATCCATTTCATTTTCTTCTTTTTCTGAGGTTTGTCTTGTTCATTCTTTTGGAGTGTGTTCCTCTCATTTTCTTTAACTTTCTTATTTTATTTCTATGAATTAAGTGCAACAGCTACTTCTCTTAAATGCTCAATACTGTGAAGTAATGATCTTGTTCATGGTCTTCCCTTGTGTAGACTGTGTGTGCCTCGTGACTTTGGCTGACTGGAGCTCTGCCTGTCATGGGCTTGATGTCCAAGGGAATTACAACTGGGGCCACCACTGTTAGATGGACAGAGATGAAGTGAGCATGGCCCAAGGAAGTCCCAGGGCTCTTGGCACAGAAGGCTTCTTGACATGACAACTGAAACTTTAGTGGACAGGGGCTGGGGTAGTCCTGCTACTCTCTGTATAAAGGGAGCCCTGGGAGGACAGCTGAAACTAAACTAGGTACAAGGGGGGATCCAGGGACTCTCCACCCAGAGGGTGCCCTAACAGAACTGCTGATGCTTGTGTAGGTATAAGTTGGATGGTTCTGGAACACTCTTTGCAGGGGGTGCTCCTGTGGGACAGTTGGAGCCAAGACAGGCATGGGTTGGAGGTTTTTGAGGGCACTTTGCTCAGGGGATGCCCTATGGAGTAGCTGGAGCCATGCTGGGTGCAGGCCAGGATTTCCTGGGATGTTCTGCACAGGGCTACCCTGGTACATAATCTGGAGCTGAAATTTTCCTGGGGTGCTGTATACTGAGGGTTCCCTGGAAAGTTGTCTGGAACCAAAGGGTATGGGCCTGGAGCATTCTGGAGTACTTTAGATTTGTATTACCTTAGTAAGATATCTGGAGCCGCAGTGAGGACTGCCCAAAGGTGTCCAGGTGTGTGCCACCCTGTGGCAGCCTTGGAGGGATGGCTGGGGCTATTGTAGGCTAGTAATTTTCTGGTAGGCCAGCTCTAGGGTAAGCCAGATACTGCTCTTGACCCTGGTATCAAAGTGGAAGGGAGCTATAAACTGTAGTCACTCCAACCCAGTGAAAGTTTCAGCAGTCTCCAAGCCATTTGAAAGAATTAAGGTTGGGGTTTTTATGTTCTAGTTGCTGTTTTAAACCTTGTTTGTTTGTTTGATGTTCCAGGACATCCAAGATTGGTGTGGCCTAGAAGCTTGGGCTCGCTGAGGCAGCAGACCAGCTATGGTATGAGGACCCTACTTCTATCTGTACTATCAAGATGGAGGGGGAACATAAACAGTGGGGCTCACCAGGCCCTCTGACCCAGAGAGAGTTCCAACATCTCCTTAGCCATTTGGGAGGACTTAGGGCTAGTTCTTTTATATTCTAGTTGCCCTTTAATACCATGGCTTTTGTCTGTCCTGGGACACTGGAAAAATCTGCTCATAGTCCCTTGTACTATCCCCACCAACTACAGTTACCAGTGCTAGGTGTAGGGATCCCTTTGTTATCTTATCTGTATCTCTCTTGCTCTTCTCTAGGTGGTCTTTTGATTTGAAGAATCTCTTCAGCCCTTAATTTTAATTCCAGAATAATTTTCGTATAAATAGGTAGATTTGGTGTGTCCATGGAGGTGGTAAGTTCAGGGTCTTCCTATGTCACTATCTTGGGCCCCTCTCTCAGCATTGATCTTTTTTAATGATAGCCCTCATGAACTAATGACCTCCCAAATCCCAAAGGCTTCACCTTCAAATACTGTCGCTTTGGGGATTAGCCTTTAACATAGGAATTTTGGAGGACATTAACATTCAGCTGATAGCAGAATCCAAGGCTAGTTTATGATAAAGGATACCAAAAGCCCTAGAAGGGTTCTCACTATGAGATAAATGGCTGGTAACCTGATCATAATATGGATCCAGGTGTTTTTTTTTTTTTTTAGATTAGAGCTAGCAAAACATGTTTCTGAGCCAGGATGTACCTGCAGGTATTGGACCCTTTGAGACAAGAAACAGGCCAGCAAGGCCATCACTACATAATGTATTAGTGTTCCTTGTATCAGGGTATCATTTATAGTAACAACCATTTGATACCAATATGGCAGTAGCCCTGAACTGATAGGATTTTACAGTTCTCTACCTTGTGTTTAGAATATAGAAAGTGAGCCCCAACATTATTTTATAGGGTTCAGAAGAATTTTCCAAATGGAAGCCTACAGTAATCTGAAGATTAATTGGAAAAATAAGAATTGACTGTACTTGTATACCTAACTTATAAAGTGGGTAATACTACTTATATGTGGATATTACCATGATACCCAATATTCAGATGCATTAGCATTAGTGAATATATAGTCTTTCGACATTTTGTATCTTATTAATTAGCAGATGCCATGTGGGAGTTTGGAAAATTACCGAATTATCTTGGAAATTATATAAGCTTTTCCCATTACTCCTCAAAACTCTTAGATATTAAACAAAATAGCTTTGCTTCATCTGGGTACAGTGATAAGGAAAAGGTCTAGAAGCATTCATTCCCAGGGAATGGAGAAATCATACATGAAACAATCAGTGGCAATTTGCTAGTCTTTAAAACCCTTAGAGGAATAGAGGTGACAGGTAACCAGGTATATTTGCTAGAGCTGCCTTAGCAAAATATCCCAGACTGGGTTGCTTGAACAACAAATGTATTTTCTTCCAGTTCTGGAGGTGACATCTTTCCTTGGCATTCAGATGGCTATCTTCTCACTGTATCCTCATATGGTCATTCCTTGGTCTGTGTATATGTCTTAATATTTTTTTCTATGGATAGCAGTCATATTGGAATGGGACCTACCCCACATGACCTTGGTGGCAGGCCACAATTCTGCACACAGCACAATAGCTTCAGGAAGATCCAGAGGTTCCTAGCTTTTTCTCCTCTGGACTTGGTGCTCTGTTCTTAGCCCTCAAATCTCTGAAATTTGATCCTGCAGTGTTGGGGCAGGGGTAGTTCAGCTCCTGTTGAATGGTGGAGGAAGACAGGATGGGAGATGAGAGAGAGTCATTAATACATAGAGCTGGTTCAGCCATCCTCAGATCAAAATGGAAATGACTTTCAACATAGCAACATTTTGCTAGGTCATTATTAGTTTCTCTTAGATGATCTATTTTCTATTTCAGATATGAAATTGGTTAAAATGGTTTTTGTGGGGAGGCTGAGTGTTTTCCACAATAACACAGCATATTCGCTAACAACCAAAAGAGACAAATATTAATTATAAACTAGTCACACAGGGAGTCTGCTTGTACACACTTTTTGTTTTCCCTCGGGGCCTATCATAGTGCTTCTTAAATATGTTTTGATGAATTACATTTTGGTTCACCTAGTTTTACAAAATACCTTCAGGCTTCCTCAGGCTGTGCCCAAATGTCTCTTGTAGATGGTCAAGTTTTACAAACCACGGGAGTGATTCATCTTGTTTTGTTTTTTAATTCTGATGGCCATGATTGATCAACTAGATTGAACAGATTTTTTTTCATGAATTCATGAAAAAAATTATACTCTTTTTCTTAATAGAAACAGCTGGTGTCAATGATGCGGATGGCTGAAGTTTTATTTGGAGAACAGCAGTTGGTATAAAAACTCTTCTGCTGCTTGCATTTAAAATACCCCATACAGACACATACCATGGAGAGGATGGCAAAGCTGAAATTTTCCAACATGGTACTTAAACCTAAGTTTAAGGACCAGATGAGCTTGGATTGCACCTGACCATTTTTTTTTCAATTAAATTTTTTCTCTGTTACATGTACCCAAGATTGATCCATTTGTATGTGGACCTTCTGACTTTTAAATGAATAAAATCATTGTATTTCATTTTTAATGAAGGAAGAAGAGAAGAAAATAGGCACAAAAGTCTGAAATAAAAGTTGGGTTAGGCTTCTTCCTAAATTTCATGGGAAATTTTAATCTTATAAGAGATTGAGAAATTCCCAGGGTGGAATAAGATATTAAAAAATAAGGCATATTGTGGGCCTCTTTAAGGAGGAGAATTAATAGTGGTAATAAAATAGCTACAATTGTATACTTGCAATCTGCTAGGTATTTTACAAACTTTATTTAGAAAAATCAAGATCAGAGAGGTTAAGTAACTTCCCCATGTTCACAGAGGTAATGTGTTAAATCAAGAATTTGAACGCAGTCTCTGGCTCCAAAGCTCCTGCCTTTAAGCATCCCCTTAACTATTGCACTATGACATAGGTTGCCTCCAAAATGTCCCTTCTCTAAATTAAGATACCCTTAACCTCCTTTGCCTACTTTTTCCCATACTGTTTGGCTCTATAGTCTATATAACTAACCAGTTCTTGCTTTGAACCTTAGTAAGTTTGAAGAAGAAACTAAGCAAAATATAAGGCTCAGAACCATGGGTTAGAAGCCTGATATGGGAGAGGGAAGATGATGCTGAGTTCTGCTCATCCCATAGACACAGTGAAGGAATGTGTGCTCCAACTAAAAGACTGGTACCACAGGTATTCCACAGCTAGTGACAGGCCACATTGATAAGGGAAGATGGAAGAAAATGCACTTGGGAAACAAATCCTCAGCATGAATAACCACAAACAGGAGACACATCACAAGCACACAGATGAAAGGGGATCAGACCTCACCCTCGGCAACCCCCCAAGCCCTGGGAATGCCCACAGGAAATAGGAGCCCCCATAATATCTGGCTTTAAAAATCAATGCAGCTTAACTTTGGGAGAGCCAGAAACTACAGGAAACCAATACTGCACCCTTAAAGAGCCACATCACTAAATAATTCAGCCTGAGACAGCACAGAAGCAGCTCTTTGAAATGTGCCTGGGTTATACATGAGGGAGATGATTAATTACTAACTTTATCATGTGTGCTAGAGGGGCAGGGACCTTCAGGAAATTTCTTCAGAAGTAAAGCCTATATAGTTAGGTGCTTGCAGAGCTATCACTAACTGTGATATCACTAACTGTGAGCTATCTCCATCTGTCTTGCTAGCACCAAGTGCCCCACCTCAACGTCTTCCTGAAGATATCCTCCACAAACCTACCCACTCCCATAGGTGCCCCTCCAAAGGGACTCTCATCATGGAAATCAAGAAAGCTAACCCCATACATCACACCTGCAGTTCCTATGCAAGGACTCTGAGCTGGCTGCACAAATTCTGCATCTTGTTACACCCACAGCTATCACACTGGCTCATTGTAGCCAGCAAGGCTAAAGGCCAGCCTTAACTACCTGCATTCCCCAGCAATAGTGGCTTAACCACAGAAGGCAATTATGGATAGCCCCTACTGGGAATACACTTGGTTCTGGTGACCAAAGGGGATTATACCAGAGGACAATTTCTACAAGACCACTACCTTCTAGATCAAGAGATGTAAATGACCTACCTGATACATAGAATACATGCAAAGAGTGAGACAAACAAGATATAGGAATATCACCTAAATAAAACAAAATCATACAAAAAAGAGATTAAAGGAGATAAGCAATACATCTGATAGAGTTAAAACTAATGGTCATAAAGATTCTCATCAGACCTGAGAGAAAAGTGGGTGAACTCAGAAGGAACTTCAAAAAAGAGATCTAAAATGTGTAAAAAAAAGAACCAAAGAATTGAAGAATAAATAAAATGAAAAATACACTAGAGGGAATCAACAGCCAATTAGAAGATGCAGAAGGATGGATCAGTAATCTGGGCAATGGAAAGTAACCAAGATGAACAGCAAAAAGAGAAAAAAATAACAAATGAGAATAAGTTCAGGGACCACTACAATATCATCAGGCATAATAACATTCACATTATAGAGATCCCAAAAGGAGAAGAGACAGGAGGAGGCAGAAAATTTAGTTGAAGGTGTAACAGCTGGAAACTTCCCTAATGTGGGGAAGGATATAGACATCCATGTCCAGTATTCACAGAGAGTCCCAAACAAGATGAACCCAAGGAGATCCACACCAATACACATAAAAATTAAAATTGCACAAAGTACCAATAAAGAGAATTTTTAAAGCACCAAGAGAAAAACTAGTTACATACAAGGGAAACTCCATAGTATATCACCTGATATTCCAGCAGAAATATAACAGGCTAAAAGGACGTAGCATGATGTAAAGTGCTGAAAGAAAAAACCTACAACCAAAATTAGCTACAACCAAGTAAAACTAATAAAATTATTATGAGAGAAAACATTACTACTTTTACTATGTTTTTATGTGTAAATAAAATATAAAGCTAGTATGGAGGTTAAAACACAAAAGTAGTAAATTTAACTACATCTACAATAATTAAGGAATATGTAAAATATAAAGATATAAAATAGGACATATACATAAAATATTGCCCAGTAAAAATTCAGTGCTTTTACAATATGTTCAAACTTAAGTGACTATCAGCTAAATGTAGGCTGCTATACACAAGAGGATGTTATACGTGAACCTAATGGTAACCACAGATCAAAAAACTTTGATACACAAAAAATAAATAGAAAGGAATCAAAGAATACTAAAAGCCACCAAACTGCAAAGGGAAAAAGTGAAGAAGAGAAGAAAAGAACTACAAAAACAACTGTAAAACAAATAACAAAATGGCAATAAGTACATACATTTCAATAATTACTTTAAATGTAAATGGACTAAATGTTCCAATCAAAAGACATAGGCTAGCTAAATGGATTTTTAAAAGACCCATCTATATGCTACTATAAGAGACTCACTTCAGAGCTAAAGACACATACAGACTGCATGGTATGTTTTTTCCTCCTTTACTCTCAAACATAAAAACCAACCAGGGTAGCCATATTTATATCAGACAAAATAGACCAAAACAAAAATGGTAGCAAAAGACAAAGAAGGAAACAACAATGCCCTTCAAGGATCAGTCCAACTAGAGGTTATACTAGTTGTAAATATCTATGTACCCAACATCAGAGGACCTAAATGTATAAAGCAAGTATGAACAGAAAAACTGACAAACTGATAGTAATAGTAGGGGGTTGTAACACCCTACTTACTTCCATGGATAGATAATCCAGGCATCAAATCAACAAGAAAACTGGATTTGAATGACACATTGGACCAGGTGGGGCTAATAGATTCATATAGAACATACTATCAGATATAGAATATACATTCTTTTCAAGTGCACATGGATATTATCCAGGATACATCATATGTTAAGACACAATTCTAGCTATAAGAAGATTAAAAGCCTATCATCCTACTTTTCTGAGAACAGTATGAAACTAGAAATCACAGGAAGAAATATGGAATCAACAACATTATATTGAGACTAAATAACTTACTATTAAGCAGTAAATGGGTCTACCATGATAAAAGGAAATTTAAAAAAAAAACATGGAGACAAACTAAAATGAAATCACAATAGTCCAAAATGTCTGTTAGACAGCAAAAGCAGTTCTAAGAGGGAAGTTTATAGCATTATAGGCCTACCTCAAAAATAAGAAAAAAAAATCTCAAATATTCGAACACCCCCCCAATTTTTTTTGTTTAAGAACATTAACATGAGCAAAACCCAAAACTAGTAGAAGGAAATAATAAAGATCAGAGCAAAAATAAATATGAGACTACAAAGACACATACCTAAAAGATCAATTCAACCATGAGCTGGTTCTTTGAAAAGATAAAAAATTTAAAAGAAATTTAGACTCATCATGAAAGAAGACTAAAATGAATAAAATCAGAAGTGAAGGAAGAGAAACAACCAGCACCACAGAAGTTACTATGAAAATTGGGGCGCCTGGGTGGCGCAGTCGGTAAGCGTCCGACTTCAGCCAGGTCACGATCTCGCGGTCCGTGAGTTCGAGCCCCGCGTCGGGCTCTGGGCTGATGGCTCAGAGCCTGGAGCCTGTTTCTGATACTGTGTCTCCCTCTCTCTCTGCCCCTCCCCCGTTCATGCTCTGTCTCTCTCTGTCCCAAAAATAAATAAACGTTGAAAAAAAAATTTAATAAAAAAAAAAAGTTACTATGAAAATTTATATGCCAATAAATTGAATAACCTAGAATAAGTGGATAAGTTCCTAGAAACATACAATCTTCCTAAATTGAATTAGGAATAGAAAATTTGAATAGACTGACTACTAATAGTGAAATTAAATCAGTAATCAAAAACACCCAACAAACAAAAGTCCAGGCCAGATGGGTTCACAGGTGAATTTTATCAAACATTTAGAGTTATCATCTATTGTTCTCAAACTATTCCAAAACGTAGAAGAGGAAGGAAAACTTCCAAATTCATTCTGTGAGGCCAGCAGTACCCGGATACCCAAACCAGACAAAGACACTACAGAGAAAACAGAAGACCCATATCTCTGATTAACACAGATGCAAAATCCTAAACAAAGTACAAGAAAACTGGTTTTAACAGTACATTAAAAGCAATTTTTCACCACTATCAAGTGGAATTTATTCCAGGATGCAAGGGTGATTCAATATTCACAAATCAATCAATGTACTATATCACATTAATAAGAGAAAGGATAAACCCCATATGATCATCTCAATAGATCCAGAAAAAGCATTTGACAAACTAAAACCTCTATTCATGATAAAAACTCCACAAAGAAAGTTTAGAAGGAACAATTTATTCTCTCCAAACCTCCATTTCTCATATATCAAATGGTGATAATGATGGCTATCACAGAAGTGCAACTCAGAACAATGCATGCTTGCATCTAAGTACTCTTATCTTAAGACATCGGGTTATGCTTTCACTCAGGAACAAGCCAGTCAATACGCAACAGTGCAGAGTTTTGTGTATGAGGTTTGGAAGCCAGATTGTTTTTGACATAGGGTGAGTGAATCTCTCTTTCTGAGCCATAGTTTGATTAACTAAAACCCATGTGTTTTGTAAATAAGCAATGTTGATGTATTGATTCATAGAGAAAAACTGTCACTAAAGCCGGAGGAATCCCTGTAGTCCATTCCTTCCCGTGAAGTTCAAGACCTATAAAGGGAACTAAGTCTATATGAAAATTGATTAAAGAGCTTAAGATTGAGATAAGAATAATTGGAAGATGTGAAAATTTAATAGCATAACTATAAGATGACCTGATATATCCACCTCAAAATAGTGACTGTTTTGTCACTGACACAGGAATGTTGCAGATACACTGGCCACAATCCATTGCTGGTTATTTCTATATTAAGGATGGCTTCATAAGTAGGACAGGGCTAGGGCTAGGGCTAAAGTTTTTGGTTATCCTCTCTCAGAAATAAATAAGTCTGATATGCCCTGTGAATCTTCAGTTTCCAAATTCAATGGCTTCCCATCCTCTCTACACTTGTTTTTTTTTTAGCTATGATAAAGGAAGAATATCGTTAAAATGTCCACTACTACCCAAAGCAATCTACATTGATAGATTAAGATATCTCAGTAGATAGAGATTCAATGCCATCTCTATCAAATTACCTATAGTATTTCTCATAGAACTGGAACAAATAATCCTAAAATGTGTATGGAATCAGAAAGGACTCTCAATAAACAAAGGAATCTTGAGGAAGAACAAAGCTTAAAGTATTACAATCCATGATATCAAGATACACTACAAAGCTATAGTATTCAAAATAGTGTGGTGCTGGTATAAAAATAGACACATAGATCAATGGAAAGGATAGAGAGACCAGAATGAGGCCCTACTTATATGGTCAATTAAACTACAAAAAGGAAGCAAGGATATGCACTAGGGAAAAACAGTCTCTTCAACAAATGGCGCTGGGAAAACTGGACAGCTACATGCAAAATAATGAAACTGGACCACTTTCTTACACCATACACAAAAGTAAACTCAAATGGATTAAAGACTTAAGTGTGAGATTTGAAACCATACAACTCCTAAAAGAAAACATAGGCCGTAATCACTTGAACACTGGCCTTAGCAACATATTTATTATACATATGCCTCTTCAGCCAAGGGAAACTAAAGCAAAAATAAACTATTGGGGCTACACCAAAACAAAAAGCTTTTGCACAGCAAATGAAACAATCAACAAAATGAAAATGCAACCTACTGAATGAGAGAAGATATTTGCAAATGATATTCAATAAATGGTTAATATCTAAAATATGTTTAAAAAAAACTTCTATAACTGAACACAAAAAAAAACTCCCAAGTAATCCAATTTAACATGGAGAACATGAATAGACATTATTCCAAAGAGTTTATAAAGATAGCCAACAGACACATGAAAAGATGCTCAACATCACTAATCAAGGAAATGCAAATAAAAACTGCAATGAGTTATCACCTTGCAGTGGTCAGAATGACTAGTATTCAAAAGACAAGAAATAACAAGTGTTAGTGTGGATGTGGAGAAAAGGGAACAATTTTGTACTGTCAGTGGAAATATAAATTATTGCAACCACTGTGGAAAACAGTTTGGAGTTTCCTTAAATAAGTAAAAATAGAAATAGCATATGATCCAATTATTCCACCCCTGATATTTACCCAAAGAAAATAAAAACACTAATTTGAAAAGATATATGCACCCCTATATTTATTGAAGGGTTATTTACAATAGCCAAATTATGGAAGTAACCCAAGTGTCCATGGATAGATGAACGGATAAAGAAGATACGGTACATACATACAATGGAATCTAACACAGTCATAAATAAAGATGAGATCCTACCTTTTGTGACAACATGGATGGACCTAGAGGGGATTATGTTAAATGAAAGAACTTGAGATGGAGAATGGCAAATACCATGTGATTTCCCTCATGTGTGCAATCTTAAAACAAATGAATAAACAAACAAAAAGAATCAGAATTATAAATACAGAGAACAAACTGATGATTGCCAGAGAAAAAGGGAATGCGGGATAGGCAAAATGCAAAATGCGGGAAGGGTGGTGGGAGATCCAGGCTTCTAACTATAGAATGAATAAGTCACAGGAATAAAAGGTACAGCAAAGGGAACATAGTCAATTGTATTGTAGTAGTGTTTTACAGTGACAGCTACCCTTGTGGTGAGTCTCACATAATATATGGAGATATTGAATCACTGTGCTGTACACTTAAAAATAATGTAACATTGTGTGTCAAAAAATTGTATACTCAAAAAAATTTTTAAAAAAGATGTGGTCCACACACACATAATGCAGTATTACTCAGCTATAAAGAAGAATATCTTGCCATTTTCAATAACATGGATGGACATAGAGGGTATTACACTAAGCGAAAGAAATCAGAGAAAGACAAATACCATATGATTTCATTTATATCTGAAATCTAAAAAACAAATGAGCAAATTTTTTAAAAAAACAACAAAACAGAAACAATATCATTAATACAGAGAATGCGTGGTTTCTAGAGAGGAGGGAGTTGGGGAGATGGGCCAAGTAAGCAAAGACGATGAAGAGGTGCAAACTTCCTGTTATAAAATAAGTCACCAGGGATGAAAAGTACAGCATAGGGAATATAGTCAATATTACTGTAATAACTTTGTATGGTGACAGAGAGTAACTACATTTATCACGGTAAGCATAGAATAATGTATAAAATTGTTGAATCACTATGTTGTAAACCTGAAACTAATCAAACATTGTATATCAATATACCTCAATAAAAATAAATGATAAAAATGCTAATTCATTTTTTCCCTTTTTCCTTATATAACCTTATTATGGAAGCTCACAATTACAAATAAAGTTTCCCTAATGAATGAACCTCTCCTGATAGCTTTCTCTAAATTTGGAACACTTTAAATGATGTAAAAGTTATTTTAACATAAATCAGCTTTTTGGAGCCCAAATTGGTCTATTATCCCCATACCTTGGTTTCCTCTCTCAAGTCATGCAAACATAGCATACATTTTATTTCTTCTAAACATTTCTTAAGAATAATACATAACTTGCTACAGTAAGCATGGCAGAGAGACAGGAGACAACCCTCTTCCTGGTCTCTGAAATTTAATAAAATATCCTCACCCTGTTTGGATCTTTTTCATATACAATGATATAAAATGACATTTTCTTGTGTTTTCACATTTTTAGGTCAGTGACATCCTATCTCCTAATTAGTGCTCTGTTGCAGTTGTGTAAATGTAGACACATTCCCTTGGTATTTTACTGATACTTTACTGAAAAGCTTATTCTAAGATATTTAAAAGAAAATGTTCTTTATCCTCTTTTTCAATTTTATTAATTTAAAAAATTAAATGTCACATTAAGAATATGATACAACTACATATCCATTAAAGAGGACTGTGGAGGTTTTTTTTCAATTTTTTTTAATGTTTATTTATTTTTGACAGAGAGAGAGGCATACACACAGAGCATGAGCCGGGGGCAGGGGAGGGGTGCATAGAGAGACACACACACACATACACAGAATCCAAAGCAGGCTCCAGGCTCCCAGCACAGAGCTTGACGCAGGACTCAAGCTCACAGACCGCAGGATCATGACTTGAGCTGAAGTCGGACGCTCAACCGACTGAGCCACCCAGGCACCCTGAGGACTGTGGAGGTTTTAAAGCATTTCTGCAAAGTCTTTAATACCATTCCCATTAAGATATAGTGTCTAATTTCCTTTTCTTTGAATTGAAGTGGAATGCAGTGGAAGTGATGCTCCACAAATTCTGAGACCAGGTCCTAAAAGGCAACGCTACTTTAACCTGGCTCTGTCTCGGGACATTAGCTCTTGCACCCCTGACAGCATACACTGAGGTGTCATGTAGGTGTTCTGAGATATAACTGCAAGTTGAGGTCCTAGGCCAGAACCGCCTAGGACCTCAATCCTCAGAACTCAGAGATAGCATCATAGAAAAGCAATCATTTACTAGTATTAAGTCTAAGATGGTTTGTTTTGATACATGGGTAACCAGAAAATATTTTAATGCCACACAGAGAACTAGAGAATATTAGATGCCATAGCTAAACATAAAATGTAGGGTCTTCGCTTTGGAACTAAGACATGAGAAGTGGCTGGAGGAGGCTCAATCTGTTAGCAAAAATGTTTGTTGCCTGTTATAATGTCTTGATGAGTTTGTCAGTGAGAACTTAAATAAAAGTGAGTAAACACTTATCAGAAGTTGGAGGAGGGCACCTGGGTGGCTCAGTTGGTTAAGCATCTGACTTTGGCTCAGGCCATGATCTCATGGTCCATGGGTTCAAGCCTCCCGTGGGGCTCTGTGCTGACAGTTCAGGGCCTGGAGCCTGCTTCGGATTCTGGGTCTTCCTCTCTCTCTAATCATGCTCGTGCTTGCTCTCTCTCTCAAAAGTAAATAAATATTTTAAAAAATGGGGGAAAAGAAACCCTGGTTATGTAGTTGTGTGAAATTTACCAACAGCCTTTTGAAATTTGGAAAATAAATATACCTAATGAACTGGATAATCTGCCTAAGGAAATTTCCAGGCATACTTTTGAATATTCCACCTGATTTCTTCAGCTGGTTATCATAATACGAGAAAAGAGCTAAAGAAATAAGAGCTTTTAAAAAGTAATCAAGTATAAAGAATCCAGGACTTTGGTTTAAAATAAAACAGTTTCTCATTTCCAGTCCCTGTAGATGGTAAACTATTCTCAAGTTAAGAAATAGCTTTCAGGAAAAGATGAGATCCAGGGCACTGCCAGGAAAACATGGTCTAAAAATGACTTTAAAGTAGTTTGTAAGACTTCAGAAGGATTTAAAGTGGTGCCTCATATACCTTTTCAAGCAGACAAGAAAGCCACCTAAGAGCACATAAGAGCATACTTCACATTTTCTCTCAATTAAAAAAAAATAGGGCTTCTAATAATGTTTAGGGCATTATCCCACAGAAACTTTAGTGAGAGTTGGAGGTAGAAAAGACTTTGCCTCAAAACTTTTTATGTGAACAGCTTTTATTTAATAGCATGAACCCTAAATATATTGCTTGAAAAATCCATAAAAATTCTAACTGAGAACAAACTGAGGGTTGATGGGGGGTGGGAGGGAGGAGAGGGTGGGTGATGGGTATTGAGGAGGGCACCTTTTGGGATGAGCACTGGGTGTTGTATGGAAACCAATTTGCCAGTAAATTTCAGAAAAAAAATTTTTTAAGAAAATCATACTGACAGAAACACTGCCAGCTTGGACTAAAAGGGAAAGAAATGGTGTGAAATGAAAAATACTCTTGGTGTACCCAAACTTCTATGGGAAGGAAGCAAGCAGAGAAGAGCATTCACTTATAGCCACAGGTTACATTTTAGGCAAAAGGAAATACAATTCAAAGGGAAAAAGCAAGAGCCATGGAGAATTGTCAGACAGCAGAACTATTCCCTAATCAAAGAAATGGTAACATATACTTTTAAGGATTTCAGAATTATAACAGACTAGTTACTGTTGTATATCTCCGTTTTTCTTTTCCCTTCTTTCCCCTCCTATATGAGAATATCTAACTTATGTTTCTCACATCACTGTATTTTGGGTGAGAGGTAGATCATTCGTTTCTTTAAATCACATGTATTCAGATCTACAGTATACTCAAGATGCTATTCCTGAAAAACATACCCAAGGTCAACTGGATCTCATTTAGACGATAGCATCATAGAAATTCAGCCTGAGACTGAAGGTATAATAAATGAGATTTTAGGAGGTACTGCAGAAGTGAGCATGTATATTTCTCATGTGAAAAGAGAGGAAATAATTTGGGCTCAAAGAATGGACTGACAATTCTTCTATCAAAAGGTGTCATCTAATTCCCCTGTCTTTAAGTATGTATAGCTTTGATGACTCACCTTTAGCAAAGAGAATCTGACAGAAGAAAGCTGCATGATTTCCAAGCATAAGTCATTCCTTTGTACCACGTCTCTCTTAAGATACTCGCTTTTGTAATCCAGTTGCCATACTGTGAGATGATCCAAGGCCTGTAGAAGAAGTCAGTTGTAGGTGTTTAAGCTGACCACCACAGCTGAGATCTCAGCTAACAGCTGAGATCTAGTGATCAGTATCAATCACTAGACATGTGAGGAGGAAGCATTCAAGGTAACTATGGTACCTTGAACTATGGCTCATGGTTACTATCTGACAGCAACGTAAGAATACCCAAGAACTAATCTCTGTCAACTTCCAGAACTGAAAGAGATTAAAGTAATAAAATTATTGCTGTTTTATGCCATTAAGTTTGGTGTAACTGTTTTATACCTTTAAGTAACTGAACAGGGATACACACACACACACACACACACACGCGCGCGCGCGCGCGCAGAGGGAAGCGGGCCTGGAATAGTCTCCAATGCATGTTAAAAATAAAAAGGAGCGGGGTGCATAGTATGCAATTATTGTTTTATTTTTCAAGTGTGTTGGTTGCGACTTTTTTCTCAGAATTGGTAACTAGGATGTAAAGCTAAGGAAAAAGGGGGGATTTAATTATTTCATATGAAGAATAGAGCTGAAAAACAACTTGGGTCATACCCTTCTCAGGACTTATCTAGCAACAGCTGAATGGCTCTGCTATGCTAGTCACCTCTTCCTTATATGTCAATAATTGGGAGTGTTTGGGCAGGTATCCAAAAAAGTTATCTGAGTCCTGGATCATTAAGTTAGAAATGGAATATCAGACTTTTTTCCTCCCTGCTCAGAGTGGAAATGAAAGGGTATCTTCTCAAATCCTTTTCCCAATCCAAGTGAGAAGGGCTCAAAAAGATTTACTTGTAAATGTTGAGTGGTCACAAGAAGGGATGATTGGCATGTTTTCTTAAACTGGGCAACCTGCTTTTGCAAGGGAATTTCTGATCTTCCTTCTATATCTATTTTTGCAAGACTGTAAGAGTTTTGGAGAGGAGCAGAAGGCAGGGGAAAAGGAATGACAGTGTGTTAGTCTTTATACTGGCAAGGATTGTAAATAACCCATGGGCTATGTGGACATGTGGAGGGTTTAACCACCTTGATGGTGCCTGATCACTGAAAGCAGGAACTCCAGTAGCAAACAAAGGAGATATAACGAGATATATTGTGAAATGGGAAGTAAAAGGAGATCTGGAAAAATTCATATCTACAGTGTGAAAGCAGAGGTGAAATATTGCCACTCCTATTTGTAGAACATGCAACCTGTGCCCGTCAACAAATGCATTTCCCATACAGAGGACTTAGCCAATGAAACCAAAGCATCAGTAATAGCTCCAAATATTTATTATTGATCCTCAACAGAAAAAGGTTATTGAGCCTTAGTCTAAAAAAATTGATATACCCCTGCTAACAGCAGCAAAGAGAAAATTGCAGTAGCTATATTAATATCAAAATATGCTTCAGAGCAAAGAATACTGCCAGGGCTAAGAGGGATCATTTAATAATGATAAGTGGGTCAATTTATCAAGAGTACATAAAAATCCTCATAGGTTATGTATATAACAGTTTCAAAATACATGAAGAAAATCTGGTAGAACTACAAAGTAGAATAGGCAAATCTGCAATTACAGTTGGAGATTTCAAATCTTTCTCTCAATATCTGACAGAATATATAGACAGAAAATTAGTAAAGATATTGAAAACATGAACAACACTATCAATCAACCTGATATAATTGACACTTATGGAACACTTCACCCAGCAGCAGAATACACATTTTTTTTTTCAAATGCAGACAAAATTGTTTTAAAGATGTCATGTTAGGCCATAAAACAATTCTTAGTAAAGGTTAAAAAAACTCTTTAAAATAGTATATGGTGTGCTCTCTGATCACAATAGAATTATAAATCTGTAAGAGAAGGACATCTAAAAACTTCCTAAGTGGGAACTAAACAACACACTTTTTAAAAAATGTTTATTTACTTTTGAGACAGAGAGAGAGGGAGACAGCACGAGTAGGGGAGGGGCAGAGAGAGAGGGAGACAAAGAATCTGAAGCATGCTCCAGGCTTTGAGCTGTCAGCACAGAGTCTGACACAGGGTTCAAACTCATGAACTACGAGATCATGACCTGAGCCAAAGTCAGACGTTTAACTGACTGAGCTACCCAGGTGCCCCAAAACAACACACTCCTAAATAACCCACCAGAATAGAGAAAAACATAAAAGGAAAATTAGAAATGATTTAAAACAGATTAAAAATGAAAAATCAAAATATGTAGGTTATATATAAAACAGTCCCTAGAGGAAATTTTTATGGCATTATATGTCTATATTAGAAAAGAAGAAAGGTGTTAACTCAAAAACCTAAGCTTGTACTGAAAGAAACCAGAAAAAAAATTTAGACCCAAAGTAAACATAATAAAGGGAATTTTTATGAGAAGAAATAAAATTGAAAACAAAAAATAAATAATTAAAAATAATATCACAAGCTAATTTTTTTAATGTTTATTTATTTTTGAGACAGAGAGAGACAGATCATGAGTAGGGGAGGGGCCGAGACAGAGGGAGACACAGAATCTGAGCCAGGCTCCAGGCTCTGAGCTGTCAGCACAGGGCTCAAACCCACGAACAGTGAGATCATGACCTGAGCCAAAGTCAGACACCCAACCGACTGAGCCACCCAGGCGCCCCACAAGCTAATTTTTTGAAAGAATCTAAAAATTAATAAACTCCCCCTAGCCAGACTGACAGGAAAAAAAAAGAATTGTGAAGATCATAAATCAGACAGTGACAGTCTTTATATATCTTACAGAAATTTAAAAAATAAAAAAATTATCATAAACAACTCTATGCTTATAAGTTCAGTAACTTAGATAAATAGCATGTATCTTAACATACACATATTACCAAAGCTCACTCAAAATGAAATAGGAAATCTGAATAGTCCTATACCTGTTAAAATAATTAAATCTTTAGGTAAAATTATTTCCATTTAGCTAGTGAATAACACTGAACAAATAAAGACATAATACCAATTCTATACAAACACTTTCAGAAAATTGAAGAGAAAGAAATTCTTCCTAGCTATGAGTCTAGGAACAAAACACAAAAAGACATAACAAGAAAACTACAGAACAATATCCTTTAGACACGAATAAATTTTTTAAAAATTATTTAATGATCATTTATTTTTTGAGAGAGAGAGAGACAGAGTCGAGCAAGGGAGGGGCATAGAGAGGATGACACAGAATCTGAAGCAGCTCCAGCTCCGAGCTGTCAGCACAGATCCCTATGCAGGGCTCAAACCCATGAACCATGAGATCATGACCTGAGCCTAAGTGGGACACTCAACAGACTGAATCACCCAGGCACCTGACATGAATAAATTCTTTTTTTTTTTTAATTTTTTTTTCAACGTTTATTTATTTTTGGGACAGAGAGAGACAGAGCATGAACGGGGGAGGGGCAGAGAGAGAGGGAGACACAGAATCGGAAACAGGTTCCAGGCTCTGAGCCATCAGCCCAGAGCCCGACGTGGGGCTCGAACTCACAGACCGCGAGATCGTGACCTGGCTGAAGCCGGACGCTTAACCGACTGCGCCACCCAGGCGCCCCGACATGAATAAATTCTTAACAAAGTTTTAGCAAAGAAACCCAACACTATATAAAAATGATAATATACCATGACCAAATGAGATTTATTCCATGAATGCAAGTTTGGTTTGATGTTTGAAGAATCTGTGAAATGCATATTAACAGGCCACATAATCATCTAATTTTGCAGAAAAGCATTTCAGAAAATGCAGCATACACTCATAAAAAAAATCCTAAAACTAGAAATAGTAAGGAACTCCCTTAATCTGACAAAGATTTATGAAAATGCCACAGCTAACATCATTTTGTTGAAACATAAATGTTTTTCACCTAAGACCAGGAACAAAGCAAGGATGCCCACCCTCAACACTTCTATTCAGTACTGTGATGGAGGGCTTATTCAGTGTAATAAGAGGCAAGAAAAATCCATATTGAAAAAGAAGT
The DNA here is from genome assembly GCF_016509475.1 of Prionailurus bengalensis. Taxonomy (NCBI): domain Eukaryota; kingdom Metazoa; phylum Chordata; class Mammalia; order Carnivora; family Felidae; genus Prionailurus; species Prionailurus bengalensis. The sequence goes on along the minus strand of NC_057345.1, from coordinate 138,801,572 downwards.
AAAGGGGCGCCTGGGTGGCGCAGTCGGGTAAGCGTCCGACTTCAGCCAGGTCACGATCTCGCGGTCTGTGAGTTCGAGCCCCGCGTCAGGCTCCGGGCTGATGGCTCGGAGCCTGGAGCCTGTTTCCGATTCTGTGTCTCCCTCTCTCTCTGACCCTCCCCCGTTCATGCTCTGTCTCTCTCTGTCCCAAAAATAAATAAACGTTGAAAAAAAAAAGAAAAAAAAAAAAGAAAAAGAAGTAAAGCCATCTTTATTCTCAGATTATGTAATAGTCTATAAAGAAAATCTGAAGTAATATACCAAAATACTAATAGAATAAAGTTAGAATTACAGAATATTAGGCCATTATAGAAAAATCAATTGTTTTTCTATATACTAGTGACAAGCAATCATAACATTAAAAATACCACTGATAGTAACGTTAAGAATAGGAAATACTTAGGTATAAATTTGGCAAAAAGGTGTGAACAATTTCTACCCTAAGAATTATTCAATATTTCTGAGAGATTAAAGATGACCTAAATTAGTTAAGGCGATATACCTTGTTCATTGATCAGAAGACTCAATATTATTAACATGACAATTTTACCCAAATTCTTCTGCAGATTGAATACAAAACCCAATAAAAATAAAATCAGGCTCTTTTTTGTAGAAATCAGAAAACTGATTATCAAATATTTACAGAAATACAAAAGACTTAGAATATTCAAGAAAAACCCTTTTAAGATAATTTATCTAATTTAAAGACTTGTAAAGCTATAGTAACTAAATATGGATTATTAGAACTGTATAGGATGCCCAAAATAGACACACATATACAGGCATTTCTTTTTTTACAAAGATGCCAAAACAATTTAATTGGGGAAATTATCATTTTCAACAAACTGGAACAATTTGGCAACAATAACATAGGTACGTAAATAAAACTTTGACCTTTACTTACATCAGAGGACATACCATAATTATTGGATCTAAGAGCTAAGTTTATAAAATTTCTAGTAGAAAATGTTGGATAATATCTTAGAAACTTTGGATTTGGCAAAGGTTTCTTAAATAAGACATAAAAAGCAAGAACTATTAAATAATAAAATCAAGAAATTGCTCTTCAGCAGGAGAAAACATGCTCTTCTAATGCTATGATTGTGGAGAACTAAGAGGCTGGGAAGATGGCAGAGTTGGAGGACTCTAAGCCCATACTGTCCCCCTGATACAACTAGTATCAGCATAAATAATGTAGAAAGTGACCCAAAGACTGGCAGAACAAACTCCACAACTAAAAGGTAGAGAAGAGGTAACATTGAAGAAGGCAAAAGGGCAAAGATGCTGTTTGGGAGCAAAACAGACCTTAGCCATCTGCATTAAGGCAGGAACTGGTGGTGCTGTGGAAAAGGGCAAAAAACAGGCTACCACACCAGGGAACCTGCACAGCAGAAATAAAACCCCATAACATTTGACATTGAAAGTAAAAGGGGCCAAATCTCATGATTTCTGACAACCAGTGGAACTGAAAGCTTAGAGTTTTAAAAACTGGTGGACTCAGCTCTGGGAGAGGCCAGAGGGAATTAGGAAATAGAATCCTTACCCTTAAAGAGATAGCATGACAAACACCAGCAGAGATACAACATGGAAGAGTCAGTTTGAAAAACTCTCGAAGTACATAGTAGGGAGAGTGATTTACTCATCTCAGAGAGTGGTCAAAAGAGGTAGGGATCACAGGGGACTGCTCCAGGAACAAAGGAGCTGGCAGGCACCTGTCTAACTTGCTTACACCAAGCCCTGAACCCCTGTGCTTTAGTAGATCCACCCTTCCAAATCATGCTTTCCTCAGTTCTACTAATGTGGCTTCTTCCCCCAGAAGACCAGCACAAACCTCACCAACACGGCATCTACACCCACAACTTTTGCGGCGGGGGGGGGGGGGGGGGGGGGGGAGGGGGGGGGGCCTCAGGTCTGATGGCAGTGGTGGCAGGGCACATTATGAAGCAGACCAGCACATACTTTGTTACAACATGCTCCACATGGTAGGGAGCTGCCCACCATAGGTAAAGAGAACCTCTGCAGACAACTGGACTGAAGGAAAAAGCAGCCAGGACTAAACAGTAGGGCACATGCAGCACACATAGGAAATACTCCCTGAAGTGCCAGCTCCTAGAAATCAGGGGACACTGGACTGCAGGGCACTAATGAACCTCTTCTTCATAAAGCTATTATCTTCAAGGGCAAGAGACATGGCTGACTTTCCTATCACAGAGAATCAAAGCATTAGACAAAATGAGAAGACAGAGGAATATGTCCCCAATGAAAGAACAGAACAAAACCACAGCAAGAGACCCAAGTGAAGTGATATATGCAATATGCCAGATAGAGAATTTAAAGTAATGATCATAAAGTTACTCGCTGGACTTGAGAAAATCATAGAAGACATCAATGAGGTTTTTTTTTAAATATTTTTTTAAAAAGCCAATCAGATGAAGAGCATAATAAATGAAATTAAAAATACATGTAATAGAATAAATAGCAGGCTAGATGAAGCAAAGGAATGAATTAATGGCCTGAAAGATTGAGTAATGAAAGTAATCAAGTTGACCAAATGAGAGAATAAAGAATTATACAAAATAAGAAAAGACTTAGGGAAATCAGTAACTCCAACAAGTATAATATGTGCATTATATGGATCACAGAAGAAGAGAGAAAGGAGGAAGAGAATTTATTTGAAGAAAAATAATAGCTTAAAACTTCCCTAATCTGGGGAGGGAAACAGATATCTAGATACAAGAGGCACAGAGATGCCCCAACAAAATCAACCCGAGGAGGTCCACACCAAGACACATAGTAATTAAAATGGCAAACAGTGATAAAGAAAAAAATTGAAAGCAGCAACAAGAAAGATGACACTTACATACAAGGGAAAGTCCACAAGTTTATTCAGCAGAAACTTTGCAGGCCAGAAGGGAGTGGCATGACATATTCAAAATGCTGAAATGGAAAAATCTGCAGCCAAGAATATACAGTAGGGTTCTCAGTCAGAAAAGGAGAGAAAGACAAACAAAAACTAAAGGAGTTTATGACCACTAAACCAGCCTACCCTACAAGAAATATCAAAGGACACCCTGAGTATAAAGGAAAAACCATGAGAGCATAAAAATTTAGAAGCATAAACACAGTAAAAATAAGTATATCTATAAAAATCAGTCAAGAGATTCACAAAATAAAATGATGTAAAATAGGACACCATATACCTAAAACAGAGGGGGAAGGGAGTAAAGAACTGGAGCAGGGCACCTGGGTGGCTCGGTCAGTTGAGCATCTGCCTCTTGATTTCAGCTTAGGTCATGGTCCCAGGGTCATAGGATAGAGCCCCATGTCGGGCTCTGCCCTTAGCGTGGAGCCTGCTTAAGAGTCTCTTCTCTTTCTTTTCTCTTCTCTCCCACCCACTCCACTTCTCTCCGTCACTCACGCATTCTCTCCTCAAAAAACACACACACACAAAAAAAACACAAAACAAACAAAAAAACCCCAAAAAACAAAAAGGAACAAAAAAAAGAAAGAAAATCAAAACCAAAAAAATCTTAAGTGACCATCAACTTAACATACATGTTAAATACAAATTGAATAGTCACTGCAAATCAAAACCCAGTAATTGATATGCAAAGAATAAAGAAAATGAAATCCTAGTATGTTACTAAAAAAAAGCCAATAAATCATGAAAGAGAGCAAGAGAATGGTCAGAGAAAGTTACAAAAACACCACAAAAAAGTAACAAAATGGCAATGAACACATGTATCATACATATCAATAATTACTTTTAATATAAATAGACTAAACACTATAATCAAAAGACATAATGAGACAGAGTAGAAAAAAACCCAGGAGTCATCTATATGCTGCTTAAGAGACTCATTTCAGACCTAAAGACAACCTGCAGATTGAGAGTGAGGAGATGGATGAATATTTGTCATGCAAATGAAGGTCAAAACAAAGCTGAGGTAGCAGTACTTATATCAGACAAAATAAATTTTAAAACTAAGAATGTAACAAGAGACAAAGGAGGCCACTATATAATAATAAAGGATAAATCTAAGAAGAGGATACAGTTGTGAATATTTATGCACCCAACCTGAAAGCACCCAAATACGTAAAACAGCTAATAACAAACATAAAGGAACTAATAGATAATAATACAATAATAGGAGATCTTAACACCCTACTTACATCAATGAACATATCACCAAAACAGAAAATCAACAAGGCATCAGTGGCTTTGAATGACACACTGGACCACATGGTCTTAAATATATTCAGAACATTCCATCCTAAAACAGCAGAAGACACATTCTTTTCAAGTGCATATGGAACATTTTCCAGAATAGACCACATATTAGGCTGCAAGTCTCAACAAATTCAAAAAGATTGAAGTCATCCCATGCATCTTTTCTGACCACAATGCTATGAAACTAGAAATCAACCACAAGTAAATATCTGGGAAGAGCACAAATACATGGAGGTTAAGTAACATGCTACTAAACAATGAATGTATCAACCAAGGAATCAAAGAAGAAATAAAAAATTACATAGAGACAATGAAAACACAACATAAAATCTTTAGGATGCAGCAATAGGTGTTCAAAGAAGCAGGTTTATAGCAGTAGAAGCTGCCTTCAAATGCAAGAAAAATTTCAAATGAACAACCTAACCTCACACCTAAAAGACCTAAAAAAAAAAAAAGAACAAATGAAACCCAAAACCAGCAGAACGAAGGAAACAAAGATTGAGTAGAAATAAATGACATAGAAACTAAAAAAGAACAGATCAATGAAACCAGGAGTTGCTTTTATGAAAAGATAACAAAATTGATAAATCTCTAGCCAGATTCACAAAAAAAAAGAAAAAGAAAAGAAAAAAAGGAGAACTCAAAATCACAAATGAAATACAAACAACTATAAGATAGTATTATGAAAAATTATATGCCAACAAATTAGACAATGTAGAACAATTGGGTGAATTCCTAGAAACATATAACTTACCATAACTGAACCAGGAAGAAAAAGAAAATTTGAACAGACTGATTACCAGACATGAAATTGAATCAGTAATCAAACAACTCCTAACAGGACCAGATGGCTTCGCAGGCAAATTCTACCAAACTTTTAAAGAAGACTTAACACCTATTATTTGCAAACTATTCCTAAAATTAGAAGAGGAAAGAAAACTTCCAAATTCATTATATGAGGCCAGTATCACCCTGATACCAAAGACAGATAAAGACACCACAAAAAAAGAGAACTACAGGCCAGTATCTCTGACGAACACAGATATACAAATCCTCAACAAAATAATAGCAAACCAAATCCAATAATACACTAAGAAAATCAGTTACCATGATCAAGTGGGATTTTTTCCTGGGATGTAAGTGTGGTTCAATCAATAAATCAACGTCATACATCACATCAAGAAGAGAAAGGATAAAAACCATATGATCACTTCAATACTTGGAGAAAAAAAATATTTGACAAAATACAAAATCCATTCATGATAAACAACTTCGACAATGTCAGTCTAGAGGTAACATGCCTCAACATAATAAAGGCCTTATATGAAAAACCCACATAAAACATCATACTCAATGGGGGAAAACTCAGAGCTTTTCCCCTAAGATCAGGATCAAGACACGGATGTCTACTCTTAACCACTTTTATCCAACACAGTACTGGAAGTTCCAGCCAGAATAATCAGACACAGAAAGAAAAAAAAATCCAGATTGTTAAGGAAGAAATTAAAACTTTCACTATTTGCAGATGACAGATTATACATAGAAAACCCTAAAGACTCCACCAAAAAAATACTAAAACTGATAAATGAATTCAGTAGTCACAGGATATAAAATCAATATACAGAAATATGTTGCATTTCTATGCACTAATAATGAAGCAAAAAAAAAAGAAAAAAGAAATTAAGACAACACTCCCATTTACAATTGCATGAAAAATAATAAAATATCTACGAAAAAACTTAACCAAAGAGATGGAAGACCTGTACTCTGAAAACTATAAAACTCTGATGAAATAAAGTGAAAGCAACAACAACAACAACAAAAAAATGAAAAGACATTCTATACAATGGGTTGGAAGAAAAAAAATATTGTTAAAATGTTTATATTACCTTTTTTTTTTAATTTTTTTTTCTGAAATTTATTGACAAATTGGTTTCCATACAACACCCAGTGCTCATCCCAAAAGGTGCCCTCCTCAATACCCATCACCCACCCTCTCCTCCCTCCCACCCCCCATCAACCCTCAGTTTGTTCTCAGTTTTTAACAGTCTCTTATGCTTTGGCTCTCTCCCATTCTAACCTCTTTTTTTTTTTTTTCCTTCCCCTCCACCATGGGTTCCTGTTAAGCCTCTCAGGATCCACATAAGAGTGAAACCATATGGTATCTGTCTTTCTCTCTATGGCTTATTTCACTTAGCATCACACTCTCCAGTTCCATCCACGTTGCTACAAAAGGCCATATTTCATTTTTTCTCATTGCCACGTAATATTCCATTGTGTATATAAACCACAATTTCTTTATCCATTCATCCGTTGATGGACATTGAGGCTCTTTCCATAATTTGGCTATTGTTGAGAGTGCTGCTATGAACATTGGGGTACAAGTGGCCCTATGGATCAGTGCTCCTGTATCCCTTGGATAAATTCCTTGCAGTGCTATTGCTGGGTCATAGGGTAGGTCTATTTTTAATTTTCTGAGGAACCTCCACACTGCTTTCCAGAGCGGCTGCACCAATTTGCATTCCCACCAACAGTGCAAGAGGGTTCCCGTTTCTCCACATCCTCTCCAGCATCTATAGTCTCCTGATTTGTTCATTTTGGCCACTCTGACTGGCGTGAGGTGATACCTGAGTGTGGTTTTGATTTGTATTTCCCTGATAAGGAGCGACGCTGAACATCTTTTCATGTGCCTGTTGGCCATCCGGATGTCTTCTTTAGAGAAGTGTCTATTCATGTTTTCTGCCCATTTCTTCACTGGGTTATTTGTTTTTTGGGTGTGGAGTTTGGTGAGCTCTTTATAGATTTTGGATACTAGCCCTTTGTCCGATATGTCATTTGCGAATATCTTTTCCCATTCCGTTGGTTGCCTTTTAGTTTTGTTGGTTGTTTCCTTTGCTGTGCAGAAGCTTTTGATCTTCATAAGGTCCCAGTAATTCACTTTTGCTTTTAATTCCCTTGCCTTTGGGGATGTGTCGAGTAAGAGATTGCTACGGCTGAGGTCAGAGAGGTCTTTTCCTGCTTTCTCCTCTAAGGTTTTGATGGTTTCCTGTCTCACATTCAGGTCCTTTATCCATTTTGAGTTTATTTTTGTGAATGGTGTGAGAAAGTGGTCTAGTTTCAACCTTCTGCATGCTGCTGTCCAGTTCTCCCAGCACCATTTGTTAAAGAGGCTGTCTTTTTTCCATTGGATGTTCTTTCCTGCTTTGTCAAAGATGAGTTGGCCATACGTTTGTGGGTCTAGTTCTGGGGTTTCTATTCTATTCCATTGGTCTATGTGTCTGTTTTGGTGCCAATACCATGCTGTCTTGATGATGACAGCTTTGTAGTAGAGGCTAAAGTCTGGGATTGTGATGCCTCCTGCTTTGGTCTTCTTCTTCAAAATTCCTTTGGCTATTCGGGGCCTTTTGTGGTTCCATATGAATTTTAGGATTGCTTGTTCTAGTTTCGAGAAGAATGCTGGTGCAATTTTGATTGGGATTGCATTGAATGTGTAGATAGCTTTGGGTAGTATTGACATTTTACCAAAGGCAATCTACACATTTAATGCAATTCCTATTAAAATACCAACAGCATTTTTCAAAGAACTATAACAAATAATCCTATAATTTGTACGGAACCACAAAAGACCCTGAATGCCCAAAGCAATCTTGAAAAAGAAGAAAAATGGAGGTATCACAATTCCAGGCATCAAGTTATATTACAAAGCTGTGGTAATCAAAACAGTATGGGACTGGCATAAATGCAGACATGTGGACCAATTAAACACAATAGAAAACTTACAGATAAACTCACAATAATATGGTCAGTTAATCTTTGACAAAAGAGTAAAGAAGATCCTATGGGGAAAAGATGGATTCTCTTCAACAAATAGTGTTGGGAAAACTGGTTGACCACATGCAAAAGAATGAAATTGAACCACTTTCTTACACCATACACAAAAACGAGCTCAAAATGGATTAAAGACCTATATGTGAGGCATGAAACCATAAAAATCTTAGAAGAGAGCACAGGCAGTGATGTCTCTGACAACAGCCATAGCAACATTTTTGTAGAAACATCACATGAGACAAGGGAAATAAAAGCAAAAATAAACTATTGGGACTACACTAAAATAAAAAAAAAAAACTTTTGCACAGTGAAGGATATAATAAAAAAAACTGAAAGGCAACCTACTGAATGGGAGAGGATATTTGCAAATGATATATCCAGTAAAAGGTTAGTCCCAAAATATAGAAAAAACTAATGCAACTCAACACTCCAAAACCAAATAATCCAATTTAAAAATGGGCAGAAGACATGAAGAGATATTTCTCCAAGAAGACTCAAAGATATTTGTCCAAGAAGACATACAGATGGCTAACAGACACATGAAAAGATGCTCAACATCAGTCATGATTAGAGAAATGTAAATCAAAACTACAATGAGATATCACCTCAAAGCTGTCAGAATGACTAGAATCAAAACACAGGAAAAAAGTCTTAGTGAGGATGTGGAGAAAAAAGAACCCTCGTGCACTGTTGGTGGGAATGCAAACTGGTGTAGCCACTGTGGAAAACAGTATGGAGGTTTCTCAAAGTTAAAAATAGAACTACCCTATGATCCAGTAATTGTATTACAGGGTATTTACCTTAAAAGTACAAAAACACTAATTCAAAGGGATAAATGCACCCCTATGTTAATTGCAGCATCATTTACAATAGTCACATTTTGGAAGCAGCCCAAGTGTCCATTGATAGATTAATGGATAAAGAAGTATTACATATACACAATGGAATATTATTCAGCCCTAAAAACAAATGAAATCTTGCCATTTGCAATGACAGAGATGGAACTAGAAAGTATAATGTTAAGTGAAATAAATCAGAGAAAGATAAATACCATATGATTTCACCCATATGTAGAATTTAAGAAATCAAACAAATGAGCCAAGGCAAAAAGAAAGAGAAGGAGAGGGAACCAAGAAAAAGACTCCTAACTATAGAGAACAAACAGACGGTTAACAGAGAGGAGGAGGGTTAAATAAGTGATGGGGATTAAGGAGTACACCTATTACAATGAGCACTTCTCATTGTACACCTGAAACAAAAGTGACACTATGTTAGTTATACTGAAATTAAAATATAATTAATAAAAAATAATTTAAAAATAAAAATAAAAAGCAAAGCTACTGTTGTGAAAATGAAACAGCAGGCAACCAACTAGGATAAAATACTTGCAAATCACATCTCTGACAAAGGACTTATATGTGGAATTTGCAAACAATTAAGACAAGACTACCCACAAGCCAATTCAAAATGGACAGAAGATTTGAAGACATTTCATTAAAAGAAAATAAATAGGGGCAACTGGGTGGCTCAGTTGGTTAAGCGTCCAACTTTGACTCAGGCCATGATCTCGCAGTTTGTGAGTTCCAGCCCCTCATCAGGCTCTGTGCTGACAGCTCAGAGCCTGGAACTTGCTTCAGATTCTTGGGTCTTCTTCTCTCTCTGCCCTTCCCTGCTCATGCTCTCTCTGTCTCTCAAAAATAAATAAACGTTAAAATTGTTTAAAAAGTAAAAGAAAATAAATATATGGCAAAAAAGCACATGAAAATACATTTAACCAGGGTGCCTGGGCAGCTCAGTCAGTTAAGCATCCAACTCTTAATTTTGGTTCTGGTCATGATCTCACAGTTCGTGGGATTGAGCCCCACATCAGGCTCCATGCTGACAACACAGAGCCTGCTTGGGATTCTCTCTCTCTCTCTCTCTCTCTCTCTCTCTCTCTCTCTCCCTCCCTCCCTCTCTCTGCCCCTCCCCCATTTGCACAGTCTCTGTTTCTCTCAAAATAAATTAAATTAAATAAGAAAATACACTTAACACCAACTGAGTTTAGGGAATGCAAATTAAGTCCTGCTGATGTATCCCTTGATCCTTATTAGAATGGCTACAATTTTAAAAGGACTGATCATATTAGGTGCTGGCACCAATGTTGAGCAGCTAGAACTGTTATATACTACATATGGGAGTATAAAATGGCACAACTATTTTGGAAAATAGATTGGCAGTTAAAAAAATTTAAACATATACCATATAACCCAGCCATTTTTTATCCTAGGTATTTACCTGTAATAAACATGAGCTTATATCCACTCAAACACTTGTTTATAATTATTCATAGAACCTTTATAGTAGTTATCACTGGAAACAAAATGTCTACCAGACGGTTAAACAAATTGTGGAATACTACTCAGAAATAAAAAGTAAAAAACTAGTGTTACATGTAATAACATGGTTGAATCTTAAAGCAACTGTGTTAGGTGCAAGAAACCAAAAATAGAAGAGTACATATTTCACAATTCCTTTTATATAAAATTCTAGAAGATACAAATTAATACATAGTGAGAGAAGGCACATTGGTGGTAGTCTGTAGATATGAGTAAAGGGAGGGAAGAATGCATTTTGATGAGTAGGAAGGAAATTTTGGAGGTGATGAATGTGTGTATTATATACCTTGCAGTGATGGCTTCATTATTATTAACATATGTTAAGTGGTATCAATTGTACATTTTCAATATACAGATGATTATACTTCAATAAGTATTTAAAAAGAAATTACCAAGAATTATATATCAAAATACAACAATATCAAGAGTTAATGGGTGGATGTATTTGCTACCTATACACTTTACCATGGACTTGTAAGTAGACAATATAATGTGTTCATAAAACTAAAGAAAAAAATACAGACAATGCATTTTTTTAATGAGCAAATATTTAAATAGGCACTCCACAAAAGAAGATACTCAAATTTTCAATAAACATGTAAAAAGTTGCTTAGCATTGGAAATTATTAGGGAATTGCAAATTAAAGCTATTATAAGACCCATCAAGACATAAAATTAAAGGAACTGACACCACCGAGTCTTCACAAGAATGTAGGGTAATTGGAACCCTTAAACAGTGCTGGTTTGATGTGTAGTGTTACAATCACTTTGGTAAACTACCAGTATATACTAAAGGTAAACAAATTTACCCTATGACCCAGTAATTTTAATTGTCTAACAAGAGACATGTAAAATAATATTCATAATTTCATTCATCATAGCCCTTGTTTAGAAACAGCCAAATGCCAATTTTAGGATAAGGATAGAATATTAGATAAGAAAAATAAATGAGGGGTACCTGTGTGGCTCAGTCAGTTGTCTGACTTCAGCTCAGGTCATGATTTCATGGTTTGTGAGTTCAAGCCCTACATTGGGCTCTCTGCTGTTAGCACAGAGCCTGCTTCAGATCCTCTGTCTCCCCTCTCTCTACCCCTCCCCTGTTCTCTTGCTCTCTCAAAAATAAACATTAAAAATTTTTTTAAATGAATTAACTCCCTAACATAAGATATGAACTTGGGGTCGTTATGATTGATATGTCACTGTAGATTCGTCAATTGTAACAACTCTGTCGATGTGGCAGAGCATGTTGATAATGGGGGAGGCTACACATAAGTGGGGGCAGGAGGTATATGGGAAATCTCTACCTTCCCTTCAATTTTTCCATGAACCGAAAACTGCTCTTAAAAACACTCTTTAAAAGAAATGAACTACTGCTTACACAACAGCATGGATAAATTCACGAGCATAATGTTGAATGAAGGAATATAGACACAAAAAACATATACTATATTATACCATTCATATGAATTTTTTGATAACTACTGATTAGGAGGCTACAAAATGAAACTTCTGAAGTTCTGGAAATAATCTAGTTACTTGCCTGTATATTATGTAAAAACTTATGAAATTGTACAAGTTTTTTGCCCTTAAGTCATATTTTGTTAAAAAAAAAACTGATTAAGTATAAATCCCTATAATGTAAAATCAAAAAACTGAGTTTATGTATATACTTACTTAAAAGCACATACAATTAGACTCCTAGATACTAAATACAAAGATGGACACGTGCAGGTATACAAATGGAATATTTCTGAAAAAATACACAAACTAATTATAGTAAAAATGGGACATATACTTGCTTTTCCTATTATATTTTTTTGCATCTTTTGCAAAAAGATGGAATTTACATCCTCTGTGTATTTTCTATTGTAAACAATAAATAAAAGGAGTACAAGAAGAAAACATTAACAAAATATTACACTTTTCTGGAATCTTTTTAACTTGTATTAATCTTTTGCTTCTATAACCTAGGGTTTGAAAAAGTATTAAAAAAATTTTGTAAGTGACCTAAATTAACATGTAGAAAATTGTACAGAATTTGGTTTAGAAATAAAATCCTAAATTCTGTTTTTTTTTTATTCTTATTATTCATGAATTTAAGAACATAATCAAGATTTTCTAATAGAACTGTTTCTCAGTGAATTAATTACACCATTGAGAGTCCCTTCGTTCTCATCCTAATACATCAAGAACACTTTAGGGAATAAGGAGAATTTAGAGTGTAGGTTCTACTGTTCTATTGTTATGAGGCTGAGCTTTTGCAGTACAAATGGAAATAATGTTTGCTATTCTATCAATTCTTTGAGCTTTTTTCACCTTTTGCAGAGATATAGTTTGGGGCATCATTTGGCCAAAACCTTAATTAGCAGTTAGAATCCAAAGGCTTAAGAGGACCTAAACATCTCTGTAAAAGTCAAGTTTGGAGAAATATTCAAACATGATTGATGGATGTTAAGAAATTACAGTACATTGACCTTAGATTTATTCTCCAGGGAAGTTTTGATCAAACAGAAGAAAAGCATGTGAGTTTCCTTGCATTGGCTCCAATTTAGAGACTCATGTCGATATGGCCTTTCCAGGGATGTTAGGCGCCAATGTTGAAACTGTAATTTAAAGAGCACCAAAGTTAAAATTCACAAGCTAAGGAACAACTTGTTTTCACAGCAATGAGAGCTGGCATGGCAAACACTTCTCAGTGGTGACTTACATACTTATTCAGTGATTTAGACTGCTTCTCTGGCACGGGTCAAATGGCATATTAACATGGGATATAATCCTTTCTCACTCTGTAGGCAATGGCTCAGTGTGATATTGGCACCATATTAAGCTTCATTAACCCTACAACACGTTGCCTTCTTACTCTTGGCACTCTCCTGCAGGCTGCAGGCAGTAACCCATGAGTAATCTGATTACCTACAACCGACTGTAGCCGCATGGAATGGAGGCTGACTACAGAGTGGAACACAATTACAGTCTTTTGAGATTCAATTAGAAAGCTGTTGGTAGAGCTCCGTTTCTGTAACTGGCTCCAATAACCCCTCTTGAACTGCACATTTCTTTAAGAGCTCATAGTAAATAACGAACTTAAAAAGCTTCACCTGTTCTTCATATGCCTTTTAGAATTTGTCCTCAAGTGCATAGCAAACTAGGTTTTCAGTTAGAAACAATAACTATTTCCATAGACTCTACATGGGATTTTTTTCCTCTCTAAAGGGGAAACATTATTCATCTCTTTCACATAATTATTCTGATTTTAGTTTTGTTAATGGACATTAAAAATAAATGCTACTTAGCACAGAGGTGAACATTGTCAAAGGCTAATTGTCCTTTAAAACCTGAAGTTAAGAAAAATTTTGCATTTGAAAAAGCAAAATTAAGACAAAGACGTTCTAGACTGGATTATGTCATTCTGTGCTATCTCAAACATCAATTACACTAGATATACAAATCCATAAGATTTCATTCTTTGCTCGCTAGTGGTCTGAATTCCTAATTGCACATTTAAAATGAAGTGGTTTTAAAATGCATACTTGGAAGAAACACATTAGTTAGAAGATGCTTTGTATAAATTAGAACATATTTGGTAATAGAGTGTTTGTCTATTGAATTATTTTTGCCCCCAAACTTGTCTCATCTTGCTTATTTATTGTGGGATTTGCTTTTTCTATTCTGAGAATTCTAGAATGAATATGAATTTCAGAGACAGACTTGAGCTTCAATCCTGGCTTTGCTACAATCTACAAGATCTTTAGAAGTTATTTAATTTTGAACCTCAGTTTTCTCTATTTTGAAACAGGGAATAAAAATACCTTATGACAGTGTTGTTGCAATGATTAACAGCACATGATGAGGGAATGGCACAGGGCATGGCATATAGTAAACACTCAACGCACGTGCTTTTCTTACTAAATTTCTAGATCTCACTGGAAACAGCACTGGCTTATTGTAAATTCATATCTTTGTTTTTATCACTATGTATAAGTTATCTGGTTTGATGACATAAGCATCTATTTTTATGTTATGAAACTAGAGAATCATCACTAATTACTGAAATACATTACTTATAGGCATTTATTTCAATCCCTGAGTTTCAGTAAGAGGTATCGGGAGTTTGAGTGCCAATGATATTTTCCTTTTATTCCCACTGTCCTTTTTTCAAAGAAAATGTGAATACACAATCAGCTTATTAAATTCAACCAAGTTCCAAAAACCTCAAGCCAACACTCCAGACTAATGCCAGTTCCTTGACCTCTGTGAGGTAAATGCGTGGAGTCTGAAAATACAAGCATTTTAAAATCTAAAAAGGTAGGCAGTTATAAATGCTCAGAGTATATGAAAATCTTTCTACTTGACTCTGCAGGTAAAAAGCTAGTAAACTACTGAATGCTAAACACTTTCTTCACAACAGGGAAAAGGTATCACTGAGGAAATCCTTTTCCTCCCTTGACTCTGTAGATTACCATGTGTCTGGTGAATGCACACTGCAAGTGCAGAACCAGTGTGTATTTGATAACCACTGGTGTGTGAGGCCATGTCACCCATTAGCATCCATGAGTCAGATGGCTTAGTTAAGTCTACTCATCACTTACAATAATTGAATCAGACTAGCACTGATCCATTTTGTGATCCAACATGACATACCTCACTTTATCATTGTCCATAATGAGTCACTCTGTGTCACGGGAACTGGTCAAGTTTAGCATTTGTTATTAATCACCAGGATTTTAGGGACAATTTTTCAGTTTTGCCAACACATGTTGCTAGATTTCTATTATTGTAATTAACTATAGCTGGCTCATTAACATAGGAAAGCCAAATGGAGCCCTGAGATTCCAAAGTGTCTTGTTTCAAAGTGAACTACTTTTCAAAGAATAATCCTGAAGGCAGCACTGGCTATATCACCAGGCATGGATATGTCTGGAAGAATAGAAAACTGGTGTACGTTAGTCTATTTATTTTTTATTCTTGTTTTTCATTTGGCCCTTAGGCATGTCCATATCACCAGTGGGAAATCTGGATCAATAATAGTTCAGATGAAAGACATGGAAGGTCTTCTGGGGTTGGTTTTAACTTTTTAAGCATCAGATAAAATAAGCCCTTTTTAAAAAGTACAGAAACTCAATTTGTAGATTGTTTGGTCAATATTGTTCATAACTTTCATGAAAGTATTGCAAGTTTTTTTTTCTTTTTTGGATCTAGGCCTAGAGTAAAATAATCAACAAAACAAAGCTTGGCAACAAACTGTTATTTTCATTTGTTCCCACATGTTTTCCCTCTTTAAAAAATCTATTCCTTCATCCATAGCTAAGATTCTATTACCCCTGCTTTGACTAACAGATTTCATACTTTTCTGCCTCCAGAACTTATACTCCTACCCATCCTGATTTCTCCTGTCCACATAATTTTCTCTTTTCATATTGATCTTCTTCAAAAATGCCACCAGCAGCCTCCACTTGTCTGTTCTTGTTCTTAGGCCAGTCTCAGCTGATTCTTATGTTTCCTTGACCTCATATCCTGATTCAAGATTTTACTGAAGCTTTTCATGAAGAGCATGTAAAGTTACAAGGTATACACACAAATGGCCTCCAGATGCCCTCTAAACATGTGCGTTCTTCCAAAGTTCCTCTTTTCCCCAGGTACTACATCATCCTTTCATTATTTAGAAAACTCTCTCTTCCTCCACTGCATCTTCACTTCTAATCTGGCTCAGCAAAACAAAGCATCTGCCTCAGCATCTGTGCTGGGTGGGGATGGGGTTAAGAGTGGTGGTATAAACAATGTATCTCATGAGTCACAAATGCATTATTTCGTCTAATATCCACAACACTCCAAAGGAGGAAATGGAGCATCAGAAATTTTCAGTACCCAGCATCAAAATTAAGGGGTACAGCTCGGAGACAGACCAGGTCAAGCTAGCTCTGAAGCCCTGGTCATTGCACCATACTAGTATGAGGTAGTTTTAAGGGATATTTAAATATTTTGGTAATTATGTATTTACTGTAATATGCATTTAAAATATAATACAAAAAAACATGATTTTACATATACTATTACTAAATTTAACAGAAAACAAGTGAGTTGATTCAAACTTGTTTTCATATAAATTATTAAATGATAGTGCAGCTGCCCCACAGATGTGGGAAAGAACGAAATACAGTTGTGGAAATACTATATGACCTTATACTTTTTTAGTTCTCCCAACTGCTCTCTCTGGATATCCCCATATAGTATTTAACTTGAAAGGTCTCTGTGCTTCAGTGCTATCCTATCTAAAATGTCTACTGGCCCCATGTCTTCTTGCTGAAATCCAGCTTAAATGCACTCCCTTAACACAACCTTTCCCAAATGTCCCTCTTCTGAAGATCTGCATCCATATACTGACATGGCACTGAGTGGACTATATGATTTTTTGACTAGATTTATTCATATGTTTGTTCTGTCCTTTTTACCTTGTGGTCTGGAGCTTCCTTATTTATATCCCTATAGCTCCCTTTCCCACAGCACTTGACTTAAACACAGGCACTCAGTAGAAGTTGCTAAAGAAAAGTCAAAAAGACTGGGTTCAAATCCCACCACCTGCAATTTATTAGCTCTGGGACCCAGGACAAACAAAATTTGAGTCTCTGTGAGGATTACATAACTTGTCAACATGAATGTCTTAGCAGAGAATCAATATACATTAGTGTTTCTTGTTTCTACTTCCAATATTTTCTGAAAAAAATGTACACAAAAGATTGACATAAAAATTATATTCATTTATTTAAGCTTCACCTCTAATTGTTACATGCTCTTGCAAATAACTTAGGTATTATTTAGATAAATATTCAACAAAGTATCCATTTGCTGAAATGCTCATAAAATTTATATTAGTCGGTATTTATTTGAATGCATGTGACTGAATATCAACCCAAACTTATAGAAGAAAAAGAAATCTTAAAATAGAGAATATGAATGTATGAATATTCATTGTCTTAAGAAACTACAGCCCCAGGCTTAGGATTTACTTTAGATATAGCTTGATCTAGGGTGCACAGGTAATGTCACCAGAGCTCTGTTTCTCTCCACCTCTTCTTTCCCTGTGTTAGTTTTATTCTTAGATACTTTGTTTTCTTAAGCAGCACCTGGCCTACATAGCCCTTTTAACTAGTATCCTTAAGGCAGGAGCTTCTCTATCAACATGTGTCTCATTTCCTTAGTCCTGAAGGATTTTTACTGGGCTTTATTGAGTTACATGCCCACCCTAGAAGCAATCACTGTGACCCAGTATGTTGGGTCAATTCTAATTGCATCACTGGCCCAGGGGTTGGTGGACTGACAATCCCATCAGCTCCAGAAAAGAATGGATTCAGGATAGACATGAAATAAAAGATACTCTGTCCAAAGAAAAGTGAGGTAGAATGAACACAAACATTCTAGGACTGGTGTAACATATGTTCTTGGCGCTTCACTCATATTCCTCAGTACTCACTGTTCCACTAACATGCTCACAGCATCCTATAGCCCTTAAATTTACCTCCACCGAAGAGCTTTCTTTTGGCCAGGCCAACCTACAGGGCAAGAAGTCAGTGAGGGGGAATGCCAATGAAGGCATACCTCAACCAATGATTCAGGAAGAACAGGTAGATAAAAACCTCAGCTCCCTCTGTCCTTTATCAAGGTATCTTGGAGGCATGGTAACACTATTTATTGGCTTCTTTCCCTTCCTTGGCTTCTTCTCCATTTTTCTTCTTCCTAAGATGAGCTTTCACATTAATTGCTTATGCACACCTCCTGATCTTGGGGTCTGAGGGCAATCCAATCCTTCTCATCTCCCCTCAGAAAACTAGTAAGAAATCTCTAATCATTTCCAAACTTTTCTAGGTAGAATTTTCTCATTGCAATTAACTTCATGAAAATGGAATAGTT
Organism: Prionailurus bengalensis; assembly: GCF_016509475.1. Classification (NCBI taxonomy): domain Eukaryota; kingdom Metazoa; phylum Chordata; class Mammalia; order Carnivora; family Felidae; genus Prionailurus; species Prionailurus bengalensis. The sequence goes on along the minus strand of NC_057345.1, from coordinate 138,783,191 downwards.
ATACTGGGATTGTTATTATTTTCTCTGTGATCTGTGAAAATAGGAAAAAATCCTCTAGATGAGTGAACATAATGGCTGATAACACATTAGATGGGATGTAGGTGAGAAGCAGTCCTGCTTTTTTCCCCTGCACCTTTTCTTCCAATTGAAAATTTCTTCTTTTACTGTCATGTTAAAGGTATCTAAGACCCATTAAAGAATTTTAAACCAGGTTTAACACCAGAAAAAGAAGAACAAAGCTGGAGGTATAAAAATCTCAGATTTCAGGATATACCACAAAGCTGTAGTAATCTAAACAATATGGTACTAGCACAAAAATATACATAGATCAATGGAACAGAATAGAGAGCCCAGAAATAAACCCACACTTATATGGTCAATTAATCTATGACTAAGGAGGAAAGAATATTCAAAGGGAACAAGTCTCTTCAACAAATGATGCTGGGAAAACTGGACAGCTACATGCAAAAGAATAAAACTGGACCACTATCTTATACCATCCACAAAAATAAATTCAAAATGGATCAAAGACCTAAGTGTGAGACCTGAGGTTGTGAAGTCCCTAGAAGAAAACATAGGAATTAATTTCTTTGATATTAGCTGTAGAAATATTTTTCCAGATAGGTCTCTGAGGCCAGGGAAACAAAAGCAAAAATAAAACTACTGGGATGACACCAGCATAAAAAGCTTTTGCACAGTGAAGGAGACCATCAACAAAGTGAAATGGCACTATTGTATGGGACAAGATATTTGCAAATAATATATCCAATGAGGGATGAATATCAAAATATATAAAGAACTTATACAACTTAAAAAAATACACAAATAATCCAATTTTTTTAAATAGGTAGAGGACATGGGTCCTCTTTTCCAAAAAAGACAGCCAACAGACACATGAAAAGATGTTCAACATCACTAATAATCAAGACAATGCAAATTAAAACCACAATGAGGTATCACCTTATACCTGTCGGAATGGCTAAAATTAAAAAAAAAAAAAACCACAAATAACAAATGCTGGCAAGGATCTTGAGAAAAGGGAACTCTGATGCACTGTTGGTAAGAATGCAAATTGTTTCATCCACTCTAAAAAACAGTATGGAATTTCCTTTAAAAAGTTAAAAATAGAATTAACATATGATTATTAATTCCACTATCTGGTATTTACCCAAAGATTATGCAAATACTAATTTGAAAAGATATATGCTCCCTGTTTATTGCAGCATTATTGACAATAGTCAAGATATGGAAGAAACCCAAATGTCCATCAGTGAATGGATAAAGAAGAAATGGTACATACACACACACACACACACACACACACACACACACACGAAAGAATGAAATCTTGCCATCACAACAGCACAGATGAACCACAACACTAAGTGAAATGTCAGTCTGAAAAAGACAAATAACCATATAATTTCACTCCTATTAGGAAGAAACAAAACAAATGAACAAAGAAACAAAAAGACAAACCATCAAAAGACTCTTAAACACTGAGAACAAACTCATGCTTGCCAGAGGGAGGTGAGCAGTGGGGCCCAGGCGGGGAGAATAGATAAAAGCAATTAAGAGTACACTTACCTTGATAAGCACTGGGAAATGTATAGAATTGTTGAATTATGTTGTGCACCTGAAACTAGCATGACCCTGTGTGTTAATTATGCTTGAAAAAAGAAAAAAAAAGAAAACACTTGACTCAAACATAAGCTCAGTTTTCAAATCTAATGCAAAAGAAACACAATCACTTTTGTCATTCTAACCTGTCACTTGGCAGCACAGTTTATGCTTTGATCCAATTAATTTCTACAAATCAGATGTGTGGAAAAACAAAGATACAATTCATAAATCCAGTGAAATTGTTATCAACTATAAAAAGTAGAGAATATTGTCTCAATTCTCAAGGAAAGTTTAATCTAGTAGCAAGGGAAGACTCAACGAATAAAGAATGCAAGGAATCTGAAAATGTCTGTGAAGGTTGCATAAGCAAACACTTTTGGAGTTTGGGAAATGGAAAATAAAGATAGTCAAGAAGGCACAACCGATGTGAACACGGACAAAATTAGGTCAAAAACATATGTTCTGGCAGGCATGAAATTGATTGGTTTAGCCCATAGGACTTGATTAAGAATGACCTTTTCCAGATGTCCCTTACTCATGCAATTTGCAGATTGGGGATTTTGAAATGTTGCTTTTCGATCACTTGCATTTGGGTGCTGGGAAGGGATGAAGGGGGAGTGAAACTGAAAGGAAGAATTCATGTCAAGGGTTTGGGGAAAATATATGAAGCTGGTGACCTCACTTGTAGCTCTTTCTAGGTCCCATTTGTAAGTTTTTCTTCTCACAGGTCTCTTAATGTTGGCATATTTCCTACTTTCATTCTAGCTTCTTTTATTGCATTACAGCCTTGATAATCATGTTTGTCCCAGTATCTTTAATAATCATCTATATGTTGGTGACTCCCCAGTTAGCTCTTCAGTCCAGAGCTCTCTCATGAGCTACAGACTGAGTTTACACAATTGCTTAATCAAAATCCCTACTTATAGGTCTAATATACACCTCAAACTTAACATGCTTAAGACTGCAATTCTCTTTCCCATAAAATTTGCTCTACCTATATATAGACTTTCTCAACTCAGTTGATATCAACTCAGACTTTCAGTTGCTCAGTCCAAAAACCTTGAAGTCATTCTAAAAATCTTTTCTTTCATAACCACACATCCAATCCAATGTGAAATCTTGTTGGCTCTACCTTCAAGATATATACAGACCACTTCTCACCACTTTCATTGCTACAATCCAGGTCCAAGCTGTCATTTTTCACCTGGACATTACATTTGCCTTCTACTGGTTTTCAGTCTTTTATCCTTCTTTTACCTTGAGACTATTAGAAATCCTCATGTCATTCCTCTGCTCTCCCATTTTTCTTACTAAAAACCAAGGCTCAGAGCAACCTGGAAGGCCTTATGTTATTTGGCCTCCTGTCTCCTCTATGACTGCCCTTCTACTGATCTTCCCTTGACCAGTCTGCTCCATAGCATGTCCTCCTAGGCATTCCTGGACCCTGACCAGCCCGCCCTGTCCTGCTTTAGGACCTTACTTGTGCTGTTTGTTCTGCCTTTCATGTTCTTGCTTCAAGTATTTGTTTGGCTCATGTCTCACCTCCTCCAGCTCTTTGCTCAAATACTACTTTCTCAGTGAGGCCCTGACCACCTATTAAATGCACTCCAATCTATAGGCACAATTCTCTCCCCATCTTATTCCCTGACACTTCTATAGCAGTTCTCTATTGCTGAGTAACAAATGGTCAACAAATATAGTGGCTTTAAATAGTGTGATTTTATTAGCTCACAGTTCTCTATAGTCAGAAGTCTGGCATAGTTCAGCTGAGTTCTCTGCCTAGGGTCTCACAAGGCTGACATCAAGGTGTTAGCCAGGCTAGGCTCTTATCTGGAGGCCCTAGGGAAGAATCCACTTCCAAGCTCATTCAACTCTGGCAGAATTCACTTCTTTGCAGTTGTGCAGATGAGGTCTCCCTTCTTCACTGGATGCCAGCCAGAATTCTTATTTTCAGTTCCTAAACACCCCAAAGACCTCCCTAACAATCCTTTCACACATGGCCCTCCATCCTCTAACTTGCAATGGCACATTGCATACTTTCCGTGCTTCAAGTCCCTCTGACTTCCCCTCTGCCCTCACTTCAGTTTTTAAGAGCTCATGTGATTACATTAAGCCCTCTGGAAGAATTTAAATAATCTCCCTGTTTTAAGGTCAATTGGCTAGTGATCTAAAAATGCATCTGTAAAGACCCTTTTGCCATGTAATGTAACATATTCCCAAGAGTAATAACAGGGAGTAAAGGTGATGAGGGACAAAATTCTGCTTACTACCCTTCCCAAGCACCAAGAGCTATGCCTTCCTGGCATATGATACATATGAATGATTACATGGCAGCAGACACCTGAGCTAGAGATCTTATTTGCAGAAAGTTGGTTTTTGCCTATTGCATTTGGAAGAAAAACTTCTGAATCCTTCCAATTTGGATGTATTGGAATGTGAAAAATCACTTATGTTTGTTTTGATCTTTGAAGAAGGAAGAATCAGAGAATGAGAGAGGGAGAAGAAAGATGGTAAATGGAAGGATCAAGATTGGGACAGAGTAGGAGAATGCCCAAGACCATGTGCATGGAGCCTCTGACTTTGTTTCACAAGAACAGAAAGTAGAGATTTTTCACATTTGTTAATATTGTCAGTCCCAAGACTCTCACTCTTGTGAGCCAGATGTGTTTTTCCAGGCTCTTAGAACTATAATTGTTTAACAAACCAGACACCCTTAGAGGTTTCCTTGTATCTACAGACACATATTCTGCCTGTAATAGGAATTCTGGTAGGTGCGGCAAGTTCGCAAGGGCAGTCAGGGACTGGGAAGCTTGGGATGAAATTCATGGCCTTTTCTCCTTGGCAAGAAGATATTAGCATTTTATCTTTCTTATATTAAAACATAAGATATTTGAATTTAAATATGAGAAATTACTTCATTTCCTACATGAATGCTTAAACTCATAGGGAAATTGATTTGGCAATTATGATAACATTTGAATATCAGAAAACTTTAGATTAATTAAAAATGATAAATTTGTCCTTTTTCAGCCTTGTATCTGGCTTCACTCAACCATAAATATGCTGCCAATTTACGATTTTTCTCCTTCAGGCTGAACTCTCAGTGTTCACATTCAAAGTATGGGGCCACCAGGGGCGCCTGGTGGCTCATTTAGTTAAGTGTCCGACTTCGGCTCAGCTCATGATCTCACAGCTCATGAGTTTGAGCCGTGTTGGGCTCTGTGCTGACAGCTCAGTGCCTGGAGCCTGCTTCAGATCCTGTGTCTCCCTCTCTCTTTGCCCCCTCCCCTGCTCACACACACGGTCTCTGTCTCTCAAAACTGAATAAACATTAATTTTTTTTATAAAGTTCTAGGGGTCCAGTTGCCAATCTTTTCCTTTACTATCCACACTTAGTCCCTTCAATTGGCTGACTAGTCAGCCTGATACCTGATAGAGAGGACAGCTTTGGGTACCTTTCAAGAGTACCATTCTGCATGGCTCTCTTACTTTCCAAGGAAATTATGCTAGGAAAAAGAAATTATGCTAGAAGACTTGCTTGAAGAAGAATCAGATGTTTTCCTTCTAATTTTTTTTCTTCTAGTTCTTCATTCAGTCATTCAACAAACCTGTGTTGAATATTATCTTACATGGCAAACATGGACCATGTATCAGAAAGACAGGATTTGGGAATAGGTCCAAATAGTTTGAATTAATTGACTGGATTCTGGTGGAGAGTTAGTGGTGTATGGGAGGGGGGAAATGGGTTTGGGTGAATGTGGGGGAAACTCTGACTTACAGCAGGAGTGGGCAAACTGTAGTCTCCACACAGACTGCAAGTTAGAAAAGGTTTTGCACTGAGAGTCCGGGAAGATGGTAAAGTAGGAGGATCCTGAGCCCACCTTGTCCCTTGGACACACTGAGGTGACAACTACATGTATTGTAATTCACTCTGAAAATGACCTGAACACTGACACAAGAGATCTTCCATAGCTGGTCAGAGAGAGAAGGCCATATCAAAAAGGATAGGATGGGTGGAGACATGGTTGGGAACAAAACCCTCAGCATGACTAACCACAAGTGAAAAAGACATCACATTCAGGGAAGAAAAAGGGAATCAGACTTCTCACTGGGCACTCATAGTACCCACACTGGGAAGACAAAGCCCTGTAATATCTGGCTTTGAAAATCAGCAAGGCTTAATGCCAGAAAGGCCAGACAGTTAGAGGAAACCAAGTTTCTGTTACTCTGTCCAGAGACAGCAGAAAAGCAGAAGCAGCAGTTTGAAGGTGCCTGGAGACTACATGAAGATTTACCTATTTTAGAACATGTGCCAGAGGAGCAGGAATCTGCAGGAGATTTTTCCAAGAATAAGAGTGCCAGTAGGTACCCTTTTTCTTGCCCTTCCTCAGTCAAAATAGCCGATGCTCATGGAAGCCAACATTTTCCATCTACCTTACTAGAATTCTCCTGTGTACCTGCCCTACCAAACACACCTGCCTGCAAAGTGACTACTGCCCTGAAGTGAAGGCAAGGGGGAAGATAACCATACACACTGAAGCACCCACGGTTTCTACAGCTGGGCTTCTTAGCGGAGTGTGCAGAAAGCAAGTCCTACTCTTTGCTCTTTGGTGTGCCCAAAGCTATCCCAAGCATCAAACATAAATAGCCAGCCCGAAGGCTGGCCCCAACAAGCCCCGACCCCCAGTGTGTCCACAGCAATTGTGTCTCAGCCACAACAGAAGAATGCCTACAGCTCACATAGGGAGCACCAGATTCTGGTGAACAGGGTGGATTGTGCTACAGGACACCACAGGACTCTGCTGCACAAAGCCACTGTTTTTAAGACCAGGAGACATAGCTGACCTACCTAACACATGGAAAGAGAAGTTAGACAAATGAGGAGATAAAGGAATATGTCCCAAATGAAAGAAAAAGACTAAAATCATACAAGAAGAGCTATGAAACAAAGATAAGCAATATACCTGATAAAGATTTCAAAGTAATGGTCATAAAAATACTAATATTGATAGCAGAGTGGATTAACTCAGTGAGAATTTCAATAAAGAGAAAAAACAAAAATAACCAGGCAGAGCTGAAGAATACAGTAACTTAGGGGATGCAAAGAACAGATCAGTGATTGCTAATACAAGGTAATGGAAAGCAACCAAGCTAAACAGCTAAAAGAAAAAAAAAATAATAAAAAATGAGAATATATTAAGACACCACTCTGACATTGTCAAGCATAATAACATTCACATTATAGGGATCCTAGAAGAAGAGGGAGGCAGAAAAATTATTTGAAAAAATACTGGCTGAAAATTTCCCTAATTTGGGGAAGGAAACAGATATCTATGTCCAGGAATCAAAGAGAGTCCCAAACAAGATGAACCCAAGGAAGTCCACACTATATCAATTACATTTATAGAAACTAGTCAAGAGATACACAAAATAAAAAGATGTAAAATATGATATATACGCAAAACATGGGAGGGGTAAAATTTTAGTGCTTTTAGAACGTCTTCAAACTTTGGTAACTATCAACTTAATTTAGATAGCTAAACACCTAGGATGTTATATATGAACTCCATGATAAACACAAATTAAAAATCTGTAATACATAGGACACAAAAAAGACAAAGGAATCCAAGCTTAATAGTAAAGAAAGCCATCAAACCACAAGGGAAGAGAGCAGAGGAAGAAGAAAGGAACAGAGAAGAACTACAAAAACAACCAGAAAACAACTAAAAAAATAGCACTAAGTCCACACCTATCAATAATTACTTAAGAGTAAATGGCTAAATGCTCCAACCAAAATGCATAGGGTGGCATAATGGATTTTATATATATATATATAAAGATAGATATATATATACACACACACACACAGTCTTAAAATGTCATGGAAAAATTCAAGGAAATGGAAGGAAAAAAAAACCTAGGGTAGCCATACTTAGATCATAAAAAAAATAGACTTTAAAGCAAAGACTGTAGCAAGATAGAAGGAAGGGCATTATGTAGTGATAAAGTAATCACTCCAACAAGAGGATATAGCTATTGTAAATATCCATGCACCCAACATAGGAACAACTAAACACATGAAGAAAACATTAATAGACATAAAGGGAGACATTGACCATAATACACTATTAGTAAGGGATGTTAACACCCTACTTATAGCAATGGATAGATCACCCAGACAAAAATTAAAACAAAAATAATAAAACATTGACCTTGAACAACACATTAGCCCAGAAGGACTTAACAGATATATATAGAACATTCCTTCCAAAAACAGTACACATTCTTTTCAACTGCACATGAAACATTCTCTATAATAAATCACATGTTAAACCACAAAACAAGTCTCAAAATTTAAGAAAATTGAAATCATATCAAGCATATTTTCCAACCACAATGGTATGAAACTAGAAATCAATTATAGGAAAAAATATGGAAAAAAATACAAACACAGGGATGCTAAACATCATGTTATTAAACAACCAAGGGTTCAATGAAGAAATCAAAGACAAAGTTAATAATACATAAAGACCAATGAAAATGAAAACAGTCCAAAATATCTGAGATACATCAAAAGCAGTTCTAGGAGAGTATTTATGAATACCTCAAGAAACTAGAAAAATCTCAAACAACCTAACCTTACACCTAAGGAAACAGAAAAAGGACAAAGTCTAAAGTTAGTAGAAGGAAGGAAACAATAGATTAAAGTGGAAATAAAGTTGAGACTAAAAAAAAAAAAATAGATTGATGAAATCAGGAGCTAGTTCTTTGAAAAGATAAAACTGATACACCTATAGTCAGACTCATCAAGAGAACAGAGGATCAAATAAAATCAGAAATAGAGAAGTAACAATTGACATCACAGAAATACAAAGGATTAGAAGAGAATACGATAAAAAATTATATGTTAACAATTGAACAATCTAGAAGAAATGAATAAATTCCTAGAAATATACAATTTTCCAAAACTGAATCAAGAGGAACAAAAAATATGAACAAACAACACTTTACTATAATAAAATGGAGTCAGTAATCAAAAAACTCTCAACTAACAAGAGTTCAGGACAACATGGCTTCACAGCTGAATTCTGTCAAACATTTAGAGAAAAAAATAATACCTATTATTCTCAAACTATTCCAAAAAACAGAAGAGGAGGGGAAAATTCAACATTTATTCTGAGACCAGACCCTGATGCCAAAATTAGACAGACACTGAAAAATAAAAAAGAAGAAGAAAACTGTAGGCTGATGTCCCTAATTTAGATATAAAAATCCTCAACAAAATGTTAGCAAACTGAATTCAACAATACATTAAAAGTTCATTCACCAGATCAACTGTGACTTATTCATTCCAGTGATGCAAGGATGGTTCAATATTTGCAAACCAATCAACATGATAGATCACATTAACAGGAGGAAAAAAACCATATGATCATCTCAATAGATGCAGAAAAAGTATTTGACAGAAAGTCAACATCCATTCATGATAAAAACTCTCAACCAAGTGTGTTTAGAGGGAATTTACCTCAACATAATAAAGGCCATAAATGATAAACCCACAAAACATACTAAATGGTATAAAACAGAGATTTCCTAAAAATCAAGAACAAGAGAAGGATGTATACTCTCACCACTTTTACTCAATATTGTACTGGAAAGTCTAGCCACAGCAATCAGACAAGAAAAGAAAATACATCCAAATTGGTAAGGAAAAAGTAAAATTGTTGCTATCTGCAGGTGACATGATATACTATATGTAGGAAGCCTTAAAGACTCCAAAAAAAAACCTATTAAAATAAACTAACAGTAAGTTCCAGGATACTATATTAATTTATCAGCCTTCTACTTTAGAAGCCAGTGCTCTGATTTGTTTGGAATGCTTCACTTACTCATTCTTGAAGCACTTCCTGAGTATGATAGGAGATTAGAGAATTTTGATTAGCAAATCTTGGTCACCACAGGAATGAGTTTTCAGCCAGCAAAAGGGTTTCTGTTACCAGAATAGTAGACAAGGTTCTGAACAAAGACAACAGATGTCTGCTTTGGTGAAACAGTAATGGAGAAGAATTATCGACATAGGATAGCCAACCAACAAATACAGCATCTTTGGGCAGCATCAGAAGCACTGAAAATGCAACATAATTGGAATGGTTGGATAGTACTTCAGTAACTAGGTGGGCCAAGGAGCTGAATAGAAATAGACATTGTCTACCTGGTGTGAGGTGCTTCTGATATCATGCACCACACTAAAATTAGACATGGGCCTAAGACAAGGCTTGAAGTCCCAGGGAAGTCCAGTTACAAAGTTAGATTTGTGATTATTGGACCCTTGCACATAGCCTCAGTTTAAAGTGGCTCAGAGAAGTACCTGGTACAGAGAGATGAATGTCACTTAGGACCTTGCAGTATACAGTCTGTTTTTTTGTTTTTTTGGTCCAAAGGGTAAATAGCATCTATAATTTAATATAGTTTCAGTGCTACAATAGAATTATACTGTGAGGCTTTGAATGCATAACAGAGAAACAGTGTTTGTGTTGGGTCTCCTGGAAAAGTTAGTTAAAAGGCAATCAGGTGGGGCGCCTGGGTGGCGCAGTCGGTTAAGCGTCCGACTTCAGCCAGGTCACGATCTCGCGGTCCGGGAGTTCGAGCCCCGTGTCGGGCTCTGGGCTGATGGCTCAGAGTCTGGAGCCTGTTTCCGATTCTGTGTCTCCCTCTCTCTCTGCCCCTCCCCCGTTCATGCTCTGTCTCTCTCTGTCCCAAAAATAAATAAAAGTTGAAAAAAAAAATTAAAAAAAAAAAAGGCAATCAGGAAAAAATCCTTGGGCAGATAGAACCATATACACCTGAGAGAACAAGTACTTCATTATGACTAGGGTAGAGAAGGCAGAACCAACATTTATTAGAACACAACTCTGTCCAGGTGTTAAGCTAAGTGCTTTCAATTCTCTATTTGATGCACAGCACAATCCATATTACACTAGTTATGGTGAAGGCAGAAGATGAGGCTGCATAATCAAAGAAGTGTAGGATTAAGGCTTATTGTTGGGGCAAATGGATTGGAGACTGTTTTTTTTTTAATTTTTTAATGTTTTATTTTATTTTGGAGACAGAGAGAGACAGAGCATGAACGGGGAAGGGTCAGAGAGAGAGGGAGACACAGAATCTGAAGCAGGCTCCAGGCTCTGAGCTGTCAGCACAGAGCCCGACACAGGGCTCTAACTCAGACCATGAGATCATGACCTGAGCTGAAGTCAGAAGCTCAACCGACTGAGCCACCCAGGTGCCCCTGAAGACTGATATTTTTAAAGGAGGCAGAGATTAAAAGATAGGTATCTTTTTTCAGATTTGGAAAATTTGAATTCACCATGTCTATATGATAATCAGGTGGTAGTGTTTAATTGGTAGATGGAAATAGGGATCTAGAACTCAGAGAAATAGTTTAAGAATTTTCCATTTACTTTTCTTCTGGCATTTATGGGAGTTTAATAAAACCACTGTAATTGCTCATTATGAAGTTTGAGAATTTCACTAGATCAACTCCCTATGACTACTGACATCCTTCATTTTTTATTCATTAGTTGTCTTGGCTACTCATGCACCTCTAATTTTGAATGGAAAATATCTGGATGATAATCTTACATCCTGAATCTGCACAGCAGTTTTTGTATTAGCTACTTGGTGTACTAACTGCAATCCTTTGCTTCACTCTTGAACCAAAGAACCTAGTCTTTTGATTGTCCCCCTCCCTACAACTGGACCTTGTTTAGTCATCTTAAATTTCTGTTCTTAGAATCTGCTCAGTGGCTCCAATTACCACAAAGAGGAGAGCTATTCCGCTTATTCCCACCCCACATTTTCACTAGACTTTAACCTGTAAGGAAACAAAAGCTTATATTGTATATTGAGAGGAATAATTAAAATCTCATGATGTTTCTAGTTTGACACATGGGTCCTGTCCTGCATCACAACCAACAGGACCGTTTGTTAAAAAAATGCAGACTTCTGGGCTAGAAGATCCAAAAAAATCAGAATCTCTAGGGGGTGAAGTCCAGAATCAGTTTTTTTTATAAGCACCTTGATGATTCTTATGCATATTTTAAAATTTGTGAACCACAGATTTAAAACAAGAAGAAATGAAACATACAAAAGAACCTTAAGAATTTACATGGTAGGCTGAAAACTTTAAGAATTGTATTTCCTTTATAAAATGATTTCTGCAAACAAATTTAATTTAAATCATTGGAAAATACTTGAAAAGTAATAAAAAAACTATAAATATAAACCTTGAAAACAAGATTACCTACAGTTTCACATTCAAAAGGACAGTTAACATTTTAGTGAATGATCTTTCAATCTTTCATTTTCTAGAGGTGTATTTTTTTTTCTTTTATATATGTATATAGGCTCAAACTTCATATATAGTGTATAATACATTTTTCTCACTGAATGTGTCACATGCATTTTTGAATTTAACTTCTTCAAAAATATTTGAATATATGTACTATTTCCCACCTGAAAGATATGTTACATTTTATATATCTATCTGTATTCTTCTGGTATTAACAAGTGTTTATGTTTGTGTCTGGGTTACTTTGCTAATCTTACTATTGCAACCTCAGAAGTATGCTCCCTGTCTTCTCTGGCTTGGTGTTTCTGAGAACCAAGGTGGCCTGAGATCCTACCTGAGTTTAAAGTATTGACATTATTAAGAGAAGCTTTAATAGCCCAAAGTGGGAATAGAAACCTAGCTGAGGAATAAATGGAGACAAACTAAGTCCTGTCCTTTCTTGTGTGCAGTTCTCTTAGTCAGTTTTGTTAGTTATCCTCCCACCCACTCACAGATGGCAGGGCACTGATTCTCAACACTGTTGTCAAACATGTGCACTTTGTTTACTCTACCTTTCCATGTCCTTACCTACACTCCTACCCCAACCTCCACATTGCACACATATTCACAACGGAGGATGCATATGTGGCCTATAATCTTGGCATTCTCCATGCTGTAGGCATTTCTCACTACCTTCTCCTATCTTCTGCACTGCTACTGAAACCAACCTACTTATTTTTTTTAATTTCTAATTTTTTTATTTATTGTTTAATTTACATTCAAGTTAGTTAGCACATGGTGCAACAATGATTTCAGCAGTAGATTCCTTAATGCCTCTTACCCATTTAGACCATCGCCCTTCCCATAATCCCTCCAGCAACCCTCTGTTCATTCCCTATATTTAAGAGTCTCTTATGCTTTGTCCCCCTCCCTGTTTTTATATTATTTTTGCTTCCCTTCCCTTATGTTCATCTGTTTTGTATCTCGAATTTCTCATATGAATGAAGTCAATATTTGTTTTTGTCTGACTAATTTTGCTAAGCACAATACCCTCCAGTTCCATCCACATAGTTGCAAATGGCAAGATTTCACATTGGGTTGAAAGGCCAACTACTCTGAAAAAGGAGACAGCATGCTAAAGAATTTAGAGAGTAAGGTTGCCTAAGAAACATGAGACTAGAAATGATGGGAGGACAAGATCAGGAAGAAATTCTTCATGGATAATAGGAATAGTGATATCTTACATTGAGCTATTTTTCTGCACTATAGCAATGATTCATATAGCAATCAGTAAAAGTTATTAGACACACAAAACAAAGAGTGAAGGAAGTGGAGATGGATTAAGGCTTTTTCATTTACTAACTGATTGCTTTACTTGGGTAAATTAGATTGTCTCAGTTTCCAACTTTGTGAAATAGAATATTTACCTTGCAGGATTGTTGGAGACCCCTCAATAGATATTATTCTGTGTTTCTGGCCCTGAAGGGCTTGGTGTGTGATAGATTAACTGTAACTGAAAAACTGAAGTGGTATGTATGTATTCATGGCAGATGTACTCATGGTAATAATTATTCCAATTTTCCTTCTGGGAAATATTTTCAGTTTTATTAGGGGTCTTGAGTGCCTGAATTTGGAAGACTGCTCATTCATTTTGATAGACTTTTGTTTAGATTTGTCTTGGAGTGTGTGTTATATCTTGTGCTCTGGCAGGGCATGACTAGCTAGAAAGGAGGAAGGTAGCACTAGAGAGTCAAAGACCTGGAACCAGACCTAGCTGATGGAGTGAAGTGAATACCCTGAAGTATTGGAATGAACTCTAGTCTAGAAGGTAGAACAGTATTTGAGAATCTCAGCAAAAGACTTAGTAAACATCACAGAAGTCCAACAGGAAGTACAAGGTTGCTTTGACAAGTGGGTGGAACATAGTAATGATCAGTATCAGTAGCAGAAATCTTAGGTCAATATTTGGCATTGAATCAAATGATTCAGTGGCTAATTTCAAGGATATTCACCAGGAGAAAACAAGTTTTGGGACAAGAATGGCTAATAAGTAATAAGACTCCAAAATTCCTAGAGGCTGTAAACTACAAACTACAGGCTATCAGGTTAAGAATCAAAGAAGAAATCAGATTAAAGGAGTCAGGGCAGAGGGGATAGGGTTTTTATCACAGGCATAACTAGAACTGAGGGTAGAGTTGACTCAGTAACATGAACCACAAGATGCCAAATATTGAGCTGGAACTCTTGAGAGCCCATCTTCCCCTTTACCTCCCCCAACTTCCACATATACATACACACTGAAGGTCATTACTGGTCTCAGAACACTTGCTATTGGCACATGGAAACCCTGCAGAGGGCAGGTAATCGATTGGAGAGAAGGCTCCATTACTTGAAAGCCAGGCTGGCCCTAAAAGGCTGCCTATACACTTCAAATGTGTTGATGGAAAGGCAGACTTGGGAATGATCCATTAACAATATCAAATCCGTAGCTGGCTGCTCCACGCAATCAACAGACATTTGTGCCATCACCTATCCCTTTGTGTCCAAACTCCTTAGCATGACACAAAATGTACTTCATGGCTCAACCTTCCCAGCCCCATCTCCTTTCTCTTCCCTCCTTACTCTCTGGGAAACACCTACACATCCTTCAAGACCCAGCTAAAATGTCACCTTCTCTGTGGAATGCATCTAACTCCCTTAGGCAACATGAATCACTCCTCCTCCATGTTCTCCAAGCAGAGTGCCTAGTATCCTTTACCATCCATCACATTACATCATCTTCATCTCTTTACACCTCCATCTCTCCCACTGGAGGTGAACTCCTCCAGGACAAAGATTGCCTTATTCACTCTTGTTTCCCTAGCACCTCATTCTGTTCTTGCCACGATCTCACACAGTTGCCAAGTAAGGGCACAATGGCCCAGAATGTTAAAATAACTTACCCAAAGATATCCAGCTAGTTAAGGGCAGAGCTAGTTGCAGCAGAACCAGGTCACCTGACTTCTAATCCAATGTTTTGCTCTTCCTATCATATTGTTCTGTCTCCCATCCAATGATAGCAGTGCTCTTTTAATTTCTACAGCACCTTTAGTAACATTCAAACATGTATTCACTTATTTCATGCTTCTATCATTCATCTGAAGTAGGTCAAGATGGCCTCATTGCCTCCTTTTAGAGATGCCTGAATTGAGGCAGTTAGTGCATTGTTCAAAGTTTCAAGGTCAGTCATTGAAAGATCCTCTAACTTGTGCTTATGTTTTGCCACCAGACCACCTGGTCATACAGTACAAGTTGTTAGCTATTTGACATGGTTATCAAAACAACAGGAAGAAACCAGTTTAGACTATGCTGGTCACTGCTTGAGCTATTATTTATTCTTCCTGCACTTTTAGAAAAAATAAGTTAGAACTCTCCCTAGAGGAATTCTACTAATGTGGGTGATTTATCACTGTCCTTTTTCCACATATATGTTTTAGGAGTTAAAAGTAGGGAAGTTGGAAACAGGAGACCACCTGGGGCATTGTGAATTCTCTCTCTCAATCAGAGTCTTTGTCTAACTGGCATAGCTATTTGCTTGCTGTGCATAAAAAAAGCTTTTTACTACAGTATATCTTAAAGAAAGGTACTTTATGTTAACACTCATTTCCCTAAAGGAACATTTTATTGGAAATCTGGGATAAAACACTATTCTTAAGGAACACACCCAATGTGGATAGATCACATTTCATTTTTGTTTACAAGAAAAGGGATCTGTGTAAGACCATATGGCACCATGTGGACATTTTAAAGGCAACACTTGTTTCACAGGTTACTCTGTAGTTTTCTAAATAGGAGCTCCAATGATTTGAAAGATTATGTCTTTCTCAATTACAATGTAAGTGGGATACTCTTAGTCCCCAGTGAAAGGTTTTCTTGTCAGGGAGCATGCTTGTTAACAACAAATGATACTTTCTCAATAGTATCCTGCTTCCAAATATGGATATATCTTATAAAATGTCATGGATAAAACATTTCTAGTCTTTTGTCCTGATATATATACATATATACTTTTTTAAAGCCAAAAAGCCAAATCTAATTAGTCACATATGTAGAACTCAGTAATTTTAAGATTTTTATGCTCTTTTCATAATGAGAATAGGGAATAGAATTTCTCAGTAGGGTACAAGAAGGAGTAGGGGTCTTTGAGCCAGCAATTACAGAGAGCAGCCCTGGAGTTTGTGAGCACACAGGACTATGTGGTTAATTCCAGGACTCACTGGAAGCCGAGATGGGCTTAGGTATTTATTGCTAGGTATTAATTAGGTGTTATTAAGTTAGAGAGAAAATAACTACCTTCTAAGGAAGAACATTTTTCTTATCCTTAAGTGACAATATTGCTACATTAGCTTTAAAAACAAATAATCAAGGCACAAACAGATGCAGTTTTCTCTTATGCAAAAATCTTACTTTGTTGAACATGAGATTTTGAAAGTTATTTATATTTTAAGAAGAGAGAAAATTGGGCTAGCATTGTCCACAAGACATATTCATTGTACTTTTTCTTTATTTTCCACAAATTGGTTAAATTAAATTTTATTTGATGTGATAAAGAAAAGAACATTTGAATTGCTTCAAGAATGTTCAACTATCAGTCACAAGATTGGTATGCAAAAATGGACTCAGTTGTTCCCCTCACTCCCATATCTTCACTCCTTTCAATGTGACTTTATAGTTCCTCCCATCAGAAGATAGAATCTCTTCCTTTACAGTCTTAACCTGGGATGGCCTTGTAGTTTTCTTTGGCTAATAGGATATGGCACAGGTCATGATGTGCCAGTTCTATTTTTAGGCCTCAAAAAGCCTTGATCGCCTCTGTTCTTTCTCCTGGACATCTGCATCCACCATTAGAACCAGCCCAGGCCTGCTTGTTTTAGGACACAAGACCAAGTGGAACAAAGTTAAATCAACCCAGCCAAGGCCTTCCTAAACTGGCCAGCTCCTAGCCAAATTGTAACTGATTACAGACACATGAAAAGCCCAGCTCAGATAAGCCAATTTAGAAGCACCCAGGTAACTCACACACCTGAGCAAACTGAATACTGTTGGATGCCTCCGAATTTTGTATTTGCTTATTACACAACTTTGTTATGGCAAAGAAGTTAGTAAATATTTACTTATGTAGACACTTTCAATCATAATTCCAAAGCCCCTATAGAAATGAAACTTTCACTAAAAAGGTACATGATAAACAAAATTATATATATATATATACATATATATATATATATGTATATATATATATATCTCAACCCTGCATTCCACCAGCAGATGGTACACTATGCCCAGTGGGACCTACCAACACACGAATTTACAGATAGCCTTTCACAACCTAATCTGTTTGTCAGTGGAGAACCTTCTGCAGAGGGGATGGTCTTTCTTAACAAAGATTTTTTCATCATTGAAGTGTAACCCACATTAATTTATAATTTGTTAGTATGTTTTTCCTGCTAAGATGTTTACCTCCGTCCAATGTTTGTTACAGTCATTTTCTTTGCTTAAGGCATATTTTATCTGCCTATGTCTGGAATATAATTCTGCTTTAAGGAGCGATCCTTTGCAAAGAGGTATCTTATACATCTGATAAGCCGTAAAGTTCTATTTCAAAAGGAGACAAACAAGTAAGCGATTTTCACATAAGAGTTTAGTTTCTAGAGAGTCAAGGCTTACTGAACAGTCTGGAAAGGAAGTGATGAAACTAGCCAAACAGGGTTGGACCATGGCTTAGCAAGACAAAGTAGAAGCCAAGAGAGTGAGGAGGAGTAACTCAAATCCAGTAGACATTCAAAAGATATGAATTCATAGTGAGGAAGTGCTTCTCTTCAGTTCCCTAATTCATTGCAGAGAACATTGGAAATCATAACTTGATGATTTTATCTTATAAATAAAAGATGCAAAATCCCAGGTCCAACCGTATTACAACTAACTTCTGCGACTCAGTCTCCTCACCTGTAAAATGGGGATAATAATAATAATACCTACCTCATACAGTTGGTAGGAGGATTAAGGGACTGAATATTTGTAAAACAGTGCCTGATATATGGCAAATGTTTGTTAAATGAAAAGTTACAAACTGGAAGCTGAAGAGTTCAGTTTTTAACCTGGAAAATTATGAACTAGTAGTCTTACTTGATCCTAACAAATAAAAAGTTGAATTAAAATATCAACAACCCTTGTTAGAGTCACCCGAAATGTGAAATCATAGGGCAAAACACTGTCTGCCCCCCAAGTTATAGAGACAGAGAAGTGAATACAGAAAATCACAGGTTACCAGGACAGAAACCCACCAGCATACCACCTCAACAGAACCAGTGCCAGGGCAGGAAAACCTAAACTGTAATTCATGAACTGCTGGGAGCTCAGCCTAGACAAAGCTGAAAGCTAAAAGCTCCAGAGGGCTCAGTAGGCGGTGGGGTGGGGGGAGCTCTCACACTGTTGTGAAATTTACCTCCAGAAGCTTGTCCAAGTTCTCACAGAATATATCGGAGAAAAATCCTCCCCATGTTTCCTGTAGAGTCGAAGTAAAGAGCCATTTTGAGATACTCCAGAGCATCTGTTCTTGTTAATAAGGTCTGCCCTCCAGAGAAAGTAGTTAACTAGAGCCCAACGTGCAACGTGCTGGAGTTTTATCAGAGCCTAATTGACTGCAGGGAAGGAAAACACCCAACTTCAGCTCATTCTAGCTATCCTGCTCCATCTGGGGGAGCACTGAGAAGCACATGTGAAGTTCACACTCCAGAGGTACAGAGTCACTCAAAGACTTAAGCTACTCATAGCACCAGAGAATACTTCTCCTCCCACCACATCACCACCACATTACTAAAGGCCTATTTATAGCATTTCCTTTTACCCAATGCATCATGTCTGGCTGTCAAGAAAAGATTACAAGACAAATAAAAAGGCAAAAACCACAGTTTGAAGAGACAGAGAAAGCATCACAACCAGACTGAGATATGGCAAAGATGTTGGAATTATCAGACTGTTAATTTTTTAAAAGATGATAGAATCGTGATCAGGCCAACAACATTAATTGGCAATCATTAGTAACATAAACTGTGGTCTCTGTTTCTGTGCAGATGGTGGTTCAGCTGGGAAGATGACATAAGAAACTTTATCAAACAACTCAGCAGCACAGGTATATAATACTGAGAACATGAAGTCCATTGGACTGTAGACTAAAGGAGTTTTCAGTATGGGGTTGTATCAGGAAGCAGGTTTTAGAAAAGCTAAGTTCTGTTATGGGTCCAGGGAAGGCCTAAGAAGATGAAAGTCAAAGATTGAAAAAGGAGTTGTCAATCTTTTTCATTATGAAACTAACTCACATCCCTAGAATTACCCTAGTAATTACCCTAGTAAGCTAAAGATAGTTTACACTCCGTCTCTTAACCGGTAGGAGGAGTTTATGCAGGTGTCAAAGGTAAAAAATTCAGACCCAGAAGAAAGTATACACATTGAGAGGATCTGGTCTGATATTTGAAATGCTTCTGAGAACATCATTTTCTGAAACAGCAGCATACTAAGAAGTCAACTGTGAGAAAGTGAAAATTAACTTATAAGCAACACTGGAATTGTCAACTACTTTGCTTCTTTTAATTTTTTTTTTTTTTGTCTTCTTGAAAAAGATGAATCTGGTACATGGTAATTAGCTGCTGTGCTTTGCTTCCTCTTTGCAACCTGATGGGCCCTACCTTATGAAACAATTGGTGCTCTGCACTGTAGACATTTCTTAACAAATGGTGAAAGCATGTGCTCACCCAGATAGATGAAAACACCACTTGGAACGACAGGAAGCTGTATTAGAGGGCAAGATTGCTGTGCATGTGCAGTCCCCCCATGGAAGGTGTTGGGGAGGTTCATTCTTTTTCAAATCTTTTGGGAAGGTGGATACAGAAGTTCAAGAAAAGAGATGCCACAATTCTGACAAGTTAATTAAGCTTTCACTTCTGAGTATTATATGTATAGCAAAGAAGAAAAACCTTAATTTTCTTTGTACTGTCTGACAAAAAAGAAACACAAGATAAATGCAGGCAGATTCTTTCAAAGTTGTCCTTATTACTGATTCCTAGTCTGCAGAACAGAGGTTTTAAAGCCTAAATCAGAACAAATGAAAAGTCTCAGCATCTTTTATCTTTCTGTAATTTACATATGTATGTACATATATCAATAGATATAAGGATGTTATTCACCAAGATGTGAAAACTGAAGAACTCATACTTGGGTTCTTCCCTGTGTGTGCTTTCTCCACTTTCACTTCTTTTCACCATGTGGAAAATGAAACATCCATTGTGGGAAGCAGAATTTTGTCTCCCCCACCCATTTTTTACTCCATGATGTTCCACCTGGTTATGTTACATGGCAAAAGGAAGTTTTCAGGTGCAATTAGGTTTACTTTAAGGGGGAGTATCCTGAATTATCCAGGTGGACCCAATATAATCACAAGCCCTTAGGAGCAGAAGAGGAAAGCAAAGAGATTCAAAGCATGAGACCAATTCAACATTCCCCTGTTAGCTTCAAGATGAAAGGGCCACATGTCCAGAAAATGGGAAGCTCAGTCCTACAACAGAAAGGAACTGAATTCTATCAATATCAAATGAGCTTGAAAGACTATCCTAAGCAACAAATGGAAACCATTACCTTGACTGCTACCTTGTTTTTATGCTGATGAGATTTTAGATAATCCAGCAAATCTGTGCCAGGATTCTGACCTACAGAGACTATGAGCTAATAAGTGAGTGTTGTTCTAAGTTTCTAAGATTGTGGTGATTTGTTAAGGCAGCTATGAAAAAGTAATACAGTCATATTTTAACAAATGTGTTGTCTTACATTTAAAAAGTGATCATGTTAGGAGCACCTGGGTGGCTCAGTCACTTGAACATCTGACTTCTGATTTCACCTTAGGTCATGATCTTGTATTTTGTGGGATCAAGCCCCTCAATGGTCTTGCACTGACAGTGTGAAGCCTGCTTGGGATTCTCTCTGTGCCTCTTTCTCTGCCCCTCACCCACTCAAGTGTGGGCACACTCTCTTTCTCAAAATAAACAAATAAACTTAAAAAAATAAAAAAGTGATGATGTTATAATTTGTTATCCATTTTTTAGATATTATATACTACATTTTGACAAACACATAAAAATATTGAGTATACACATTGTATATACACATATGTATGTAAATGCAAATAATTTTCTAAAGGAGTTTTTCCCCCTCAAAAGTATTTCTTCAGGTAGGTCTTCAAGTGAGTTCCAACCTATTTCTGCATTAAGCCAATTTACATGAATTAAGGGGCTAACTAAATATAAGACCTTATTAAATAGGGTTCTGGCTGGATATTTGAGGTCAAGAACTAAGGATCTAGGAAGGAAGTGCTATAATGGGCATCTCTTGTTTGCTGCCTGACACTGTCTCTCCTCTTTCCAGGTACAGAGACTATGTTTCTTTGAGCAACACTCACACACATACATGCATACACCTTGTCCTCACTATTAGCCATGTTGTTTGTATAGAACTAAACCCACACCTACTTTGAGAGGTAGAAACTGATTGCATTAGGCTAATCTGAACACGCCATCCTTATGAAATGGTAAATGGTTTAAGAATGGGTTTATTGCTCAGACATAAGTCAATCAGCTCATAGCATTACATTGCCCTGGTCCAAGGATATTGGTTTGTGGTCTAAGTTGGTCCAATCAGAGTGAACCTAGAGGATTTTGCAAAGAATGCCAGGACATAGGCTCTTCCCTTCCTTGACAGACACAAACAAGGAATTATGAAGCCTCAGTTGTTGCTGGAAGCAGTCTTAGATCTACAAAATGGGAACCTAGCTAAGATTAAAACTAACATCAAGGAAGTGGAATGGAGGCAACAGAGATACAGAAACATTCTCATGAACACTGTTAGGCCCAAGTGAATTCTATTTTGCCCCTAGACTCCAGTTAGAAAAGCCAGTAAATATCCTTTTCTATTTTTTTAATTAAAATTTTTTTTAATGTTTATTAATTTTTGAGAGAGAGACAGAGACAGGGCATGGGTGGGGGAGGGGCAGAGAGAGAGGAAGACACAGAATCCGAAGCAGCTCCAGGCTCTGAGCTGTCAACAGAGAGTCCAATGTAGGGCTCAAATTCATGAACTGTGAGATCATGACCTGAGCTGAAGTTGGACACTCCACCAACTGAGCCACCCAGGTGTCCCAGTAAATTTCCTTTTTTAAATAGAGCCCATCTTGGGTTTTCTGTGTCTTTCAACTAAAACATCCCTAAATTGCAGAAGGTGAAGGGATAAACAAGAGTAGAAAAGACACATGTCATACTTCACAGTGTTGCCCCTAGCTGTTAGGCTTGCATTTAGCCTTGACCAACTTGCTTTTCCCAGGTATGAGTCTAGGTTATAATTGCCCCTGAATTCAGATTTCCCAGGTAAACAATGCCATGAGATAGTGAGCATCTCACAGATTTCTTTTGCTCAGCCTTTTCAGTACCTGCCTTCTTCCTTTGATTGTGATTTATGTCTCTAAGAAACATACCTTTTCTTTTTTCTTATATTAGTTTATTTATTCTGAGAGAGAGAGAGAGAGAGAGAGAGAGAGAGAGAGAGAAAGTGAGGAAGGGGCAGAGAGAAAGGGAGAGAGAGAATCCCAAGTAGGTTCCGTGCTGCCAGTGCAGAGCCTGATGTGGGGCTTGATCTTACAAGCCATGAAATCATAACCTGAAGTGAAATCAACAGTTGGATACTTAACCGACTGAGTCACCCTGGCATCCCAACATGTCTTTTTTTTTTTTAATGTGGTGGTTCTCATATGATCATTCAGGAAAAGTCCAGGAGAGGTGAAAGTGAATAATCATTACCAGGAATGAACGGTTGGGGAGACTTCTTATCTGGAGGCTGTACTTTATTTGGGGTCTTCTTGCATTCCAGGCCATTCATTTCATCCTCTGTCTCTATTTGTCTTCCATCCTTCTTTCCATTGGGTATATTTCTTCCTGTCACATTCTGAGCAGATTTTGCAAAAATGGTGAATGAAAAATCTCAAGTCTATTAGTGCTGGCTGAAAATAAAAACAAAAGGTAATCTTGGCCTTCTGTTGCACATCCACCTGACAATTTGCCCTGAAGTAATTCAGTGAGGCAAATTGAGAAATCTGTGTCACTCATACACATTCTTGAACGGAACTGCCAAAGCTTGTCTAGGCAAGTTTTCTCACTAGGCAAAATCTATTTATGACAAAACCTTGTTCATTTATTTTCAATCTTACTTTATGAAAGTATTTATATTTACACATATGAAATACACACACCCAACACTGAAAATCCTTAATCATGGGATAAATCAATTTCTTTGAGATTATAAATTATAAGAAATAAGATGTACCTTAACTCTATATTAAGAGGAAATTGTAAAATAAAAGTAAATAAGGTTAGTAGTAAACCCATCTATGTTTGGCGGGGGGGGGGGGGGTTTCCATGTATTGATTTAATTTTGTCATGATTTGTTTTTTTTTTTAAGTTTTTATTTTAATTCAAGTTACCATCCAGTGTTAGTTTCAGGTGTATAATAATGTAATTTTTTTATTAAAAATTTAAAGTTTTTTAATATTTATTTATTTTTGAGAGAGAGAGAGAGAGAGACAGCATGAGCTGGGAAGGGGCAGAGAGAGAGGGAGACACAGAATCTGAAGCAGGCTCCAGGCTCTGAGCTGTCAGCACGGAGCCTGATGCAGGGCTCGAACCCATGAGCTGTGAGATCATGACCTGAGCTGAAGTCAGACGTTTAACCCACTGAGCCAACCAGGCGCCCCCCATGTTTGCTATTTATAGTTAAGAATCTGTTTCTTGGTTTGCCTCTCCCTTTTTGCTCTTGCTTGTTTGTTTCTTAAATTCCACATATGAGTGAAATCATATGGTATTTGTCTTTCTGTGACTGACTTATTTTGTTTAGCATAATATTTGCTATCTCTATCCACATCATTGCAAATGGTGAGATTTCATTCTTTTGTAAGGCTGCATAATATTCATGTATATATGAATATATATGATATATATATGAATATATATGGTATATATATATACATATACCACATGCATATGGTGTGTGTGTATATATATATACACACACACATATATATATACACACACACACACACATATATATATATATATATATACATATACATATACCACAGCTTCTTTATCCATTCATCAGTAGATTGACACTTGAGTTTTTTCCATTGTTGAGCATCTTTTTCATGTGTCTGTTGGCCATCTGTATGTCTTCTTTGGAAGAATGTCTATTCATATCTTCTGTCCATTTTTAAATTAGATTTTTTTTTGTTTTGGTGTTGAGTTTTGTTGTTGTTTTTCAAAGAGATACAAGTTCATTGAATATACCACAAGGGAGTAGCGGGCAGGATAGCAAAGGAGAGACTCTCTGTGATGAGGCAGTGGTGAGGGGCCACGGTTATAGGGAGGAATGAGGGAGTATAAGGACATATGGAATTTCCCTTTTTTGGTAATCTTAAAAACTGTATCTGGTTGTAATTGGCTGGTTATGGCCTATGGCCATTTCAAAGCTGGTCACTTAGTGAGCCTGTGTGCATCAGCTCAGTGGTCACTCTGGGCCCTTTTGTCTTGGTTGTTGAGTTTTACAAGTTCGTTATACATTTTGGATACTAACTCTTTATCAGATATGTCATTTGCAAATATATCCTCCCATTCCATAGGTATCCTTTTAGTTTTGTTGTTTCCTTCAGTGTGCAGAAACTTTTTATTTTAATGAAGTCCCAATAGTTTATTTTTGCTTTTGTTTCCCTTGCCTCAGGAGACATATCTAGAAAAATGTTGCTATGACTGATGTCAAAGAGGTTATTGCCTGTGTTCTCTGTGATTTTGATTGTTTCAGATCTCACATTTGTCTTTAATCTATTTTGAATTTATTTTTGTTTTAGTGTAGAAAAGTGGTCCAGTTTCATTCTTTTGCATGTTGCTGTCCAGTTTTTCCCACCATATGTTGAAAAAAACTTTTCACACTGGATATTCTTTCCTGCTTTGTCAAAGATTAATTGACCCTATAGTTATGGGTCCATTTCTGGGTTTTTTATTCTGTTCTATTATCTGTGTGTCTATTTTTGTGCCATAGTGTTTTGATCACTACAACTTTGTAACATAACCTGAAGTCCAGAATTGTGATGCCTCCAACTTTGCTTTTCTTTTTCAAGGTTGTTTTGGCTATTCTTTCGTGGTTCTATATAAATTTCAGGATTGTTTGTTCTAGTTCCGTAAAAACTGCTGTTGGTATTTTGATTTGGATTGCATTAAATGTGTATATTGCTTTGGGTAGTACAGACATTTTAACAGTATTTCTTCTTCCGATCCATGAGTGTGGAGTGTCTTTCCATTTCTTTGTGTCATCTTCAATTT
This sequence comes from Prionailurus bengalensis, assembly GCF_016509475.1. Classification (NCBI taxonomy): domain Eukaryota; kingdom Metazoa; phylum Chordata; class Mammalia; order Carnivora; family Felidae; genus Prionailurus; species Prionailurus bengalensis. The sequence continues at coordinate 138,757,796 of NC_057345.1, read as the reverse complement.
CTTTCATCAGTGTTTTAGAGTTTTCAGGTCTTTCACCTCTTTGGATAGGTTTATTCCTAGGTATCTTACTGGTTTTGGTGCAATTGTAAATGGTATCGATTCCTTAATTTCCCTTTATGCTATTTCATTATTGGTGTATATAAATGCAACAGATTTCTGTGAGTTGATTTTGTATCCTGTGACTGTACTGAATTCATTTATCAATTCTAGAAGTTTTTTGGTAGTCTTTTGGGTTTTCCATATAGAGTATCATGTCATCTGCAAATACAAAAGTTTTAGTTTTAATGAAACCCATATATATCTTAACTTTCTACTTCAAGACCCTTCTCTAGGCTTTAATGACTGCCTAAAGTTCCTTTAATATGGATAGAAATTTTTATTTTACAATAATTGGTGAAAAGCTAAATGTACAAGTACAAATTTTTTCACACTAAAATTTAATTTCAGTTAAACCTTTCTTTCTTATGAAGAAGGTTTAATAATGGATATGATAGTGGAGACCCACAGAAAGAAGTATAAAAGTATGGAAAAGGGAGTCTTTAAGAAGTTGGAGACAAATTTCAGTTTCATAATAAAATTACTTTTTATACTTCAGCCTATAACAGCAAATTTACATGTGACTATTTTTTGTCCAACTAAAATCATTTGTCAAGGACCTGAGAAAATAGCCAAATGAGTTTCCCCTATTTTGTTTTAATTGCTATATGCTCTGTTAGGTATTGCCTAATGAGAGATTAGAACTGATGGAAAGAAAATAGACTTTCCTTTAGAACCTGTTTACATTTAGGGGGCTAAATTTCTTTTTCTTTTTCTTTTTTTTTCGATCCACTTATTTCTATTTTTATTTATTTATTTTTAATATAATTTATTGTCAAATTGGCTAACATACAGTGCCATTTTAACATGTTCTACTTCCCCCCACACCAGTTTGCTCAAAAATCATGTTAGATATCGGGGCACCTGGGTGGCTCAGTCAGTTAAGCATCTGACTTCAACTCAGGTCATGATCTCATGGTTTGTGAGTTTGAGCCTCATGTCAGGCTCTGTGCTAACAGCTAGGAGCCTGGACCCTGCTTCAGATTCTGTGTCTCCTTCTCTCTCTGCCTCTCCCCAACTCACACACACACACACACACACACACACTCTCTCTCTCTCTCTCAATAATAAATAAACATTTTTTAAAAATCATGTTAGATATTGATATTGGTCAGCTAAGTTTGAAACATTCTCATAACTGGGATTTTTTGGAGCATCTTTTCTCAGTATCTTTACCATGTTAAAGCCCATTGTAAATCTCGAAGAGGGATAGATTATCCAGAGATTTTCAAACTCAGAATCTTTTTATTTTCTTCCAGAACACCCATTTACGCCTCATATGACCCAGTTGTTTCTCAGAAAACAGATATATACATATATATATATATACACATATGCATATATATATGTTTGTGTGTATATATATATGTATATATGTGTGTATGTATGTGTGTATATATATATACACATGTATATGATAGTTACAGGAAAACTGTGCTGTTGTCATTAGTTCAGGATCAGATTTTCAGCCCTTATTGAACCAGTAAATTTTGCTCTTCCTCAATACTTGAGCTTCTGTCCAGATCCTTTCCACCTTTCTACCAGGCTCAAAAGTGAGATTGAAAGTCATGATGCCATCACCATCAGTCCAAATTTATCCCAGAATTGAAAAAAAAAAAAAAAAGCAGTACCTGCTAAAGAATTTGGAGTAGATGCTATAGAATGATATCTGATTTTGTTTATCTAACCAAATGCCTTCTTTTCAGATTTTAACAATGAATGATAACAAAAAACTAAAAGTGTAATTAGAGTGTTGATTCCAATTACCAAATAATCATTTAATTTCAAACTTCCCATTCTTGTTTTATTGTATTGGTATTCCTGTCTTTTTGCTTGCTCATTTGTTTAAAAGTCAGTATTTTTATTTTTTGAAATATTTTCTCATTGTACTCAGTTGATATTAATACTATTGTCATAGCATCAAGATTACATCTTTTATTATTTATTTTTTTTAATGTTTATTTATTTTGAGAGAGAGAGAGAGACAGCATGTGCTTGCACGTGTGAGCAGGGGAGGCTCAGAGACAGAGGGAGAGAAAGAATCCCAAGCAGGCTCCACAGTGTCAGCAAGCAGCCCAGCCCACTGCAGGGTTCGATCCCATGAACTGTGAAATCATGACCTGAGCTGAAATCCAGAGTTGGACACTTTACTGACTGAGTCACCCACATTCCCCATATCGTTTACTATTTATAAGTGAACATGTGTTATTCAGAATTGAAAAAATGTATGTGGTCAAAACTATACAATTATAATGATCAAGTATTTATAAAATAAAAAATTAAAAAGATCAAACTATTTTAGAAAGAGGAACCCAGAATATCCATGCTCTGCAAGAGAAATGGGTTCTCAGAAACCTTAGGATTTAAAGGTGTGTGTGTGAGTGTGTGTGTGTGTGTGTGTGTGTGTGTGTTATGGATCTGCAGGATTAAATATGACCAAAAAAATGCTGATTGCTTCCTAAAGGGCATAAAGGACACCTTATCATGTGCCTGTTCTTACAGCTATATATGTGACTATAAACAGAACCAATAAAAGGAAGATTTATGAGATAAATTGTAACTTGTGTAAGTAACAGTAAAGACTAGATCCTCCAATGCCCTGTCCAGTGCTCAAAAAGAATGCCATAATGTTCTCCTGATCCTTGTTTTGATATCTTTAATGTTACATTTTTTATTTCTCTCAAAATGGTCAGCTATACTAATTGTGCCATTAACATCATCACAAAAAGTCCTAATATCCACAGGTTTATGCTAAAGACCTGCTGGAATTCATTCACTTTGTTTTTCCAGCTTTAAGGGAGGCACCTCAGCTAAGCTTGCAATCCTCTTATTTCTAATTGTTCTGTATCCAAGACATCCTCTGAAACAATGACTCATTGTTCACTGTACTGTTTTTCTAAGGTGTGCAGATTTTACCTTGAGTCCTTAATTCACCTTAGAACTATTTCATTTCTATTGAAATGGGACTACATATTATATAAATAACAACTTCACAGTCTTCATCACTGACAAGCCAAGTTAATGAGGATGGAAAGAACTCAGAATTAAATGTACACTTTCTGACATTATTTCCTTATGATCTCCTTTTGCTTTCTGTGCTCACTTCTCCACTGAGAGATGGTTGTAGTAGTCCAGTTTTCAGCATTATCACCACGGTTCTATGTGAAGTTTGAGGTATGATTTTCCAAGAGGGCCTGACTTTAAAACATCAATGTTTAGTCTACTAACTAGAAGATAATGGGAATGAGCCACTCAAGGAAAAGATTGAGCTAATTATGGGGCATTAGACAACAAGGGCCATTTACCAATATTGTGTATTTTATTGCCAGCTCAACAGATTTTGGTTCAAGTGTGCTCAGGCTTCTTATATGGTAGAAAATTACTTCCTGTTTATATAAAACACTGAACTTACATTTTGGCCAGTGCATGAAGTCTTGTGGGAATTCTCTACATCTTTCAACAAATGCAAAGTGAAGAATTAAGAATATGCAAGCTAGGTCAACAGATTTTAGTGGTTCAGGTTCAAATTCTTTCTCCACATATGAACCAATATCAAGTGCAAGGATCTGATGATTTTTTTAAATTTTCAATGAAATTAGCATGGGGCCCTTTGCCTTGAATTAAAAGAAATGGCAAAAGTCCTCCAGGACCCCAAGAAATCCTGAAAATCACAAATGAGGATGTGTAACGATTAGAAAGATTGGCGCTTAGAATAATAAGAACGTGGATATGACTGAGTTCAAGTTTATCCAAACTATTGAAAACAATTTCCTATGCTAGATTATCAAAAGGAGAAAAAAAAATAGTGTTAGTGGGAGTGAGAAGACTCAAAGGGCATTTGAACAAAAATGACTGTAAATGGACTGATAGCAAATGCTGGTAATTATACACAGCTGCGAAGGGTTTAGAAATTTTGGTTAGTATCTCATGGGTTTTAGCTTTGACACTTGCTCTATGTTGTGTAAAAGCATGCTTTTTTTTTCCCTCCCCCATATCTTTTGCAATACTTGGTATAACTATTTGTACTTCTCAAATTGGACAAGGAATAGAACTATAAACCAAGGAACAAGAGGGCTCAATTACAAAGGAAATGGTTCATCACTTACAAAATAACTCCTCCCTAGAAATATTTTAAATTCAATTCCTGCTGCATGCTACAAAGCTGTGGTAGAAATGAAAGTGCTGTTGTTTACACATAGCTGATCCTACGTAGAACTCTCCAATGCTCCTGTTTGTTTGGGGCCTCAAAAATCTTCTGCGCCATCTAATGGAAACCATGCAAACTGCAGCTTGCCTTCCTGGTCAATACCCTAAAGTTCTTCAGAGCCGATCAATACAGAGTAGATGAAAGCCATAGAAACTTAATAGATCAAATACCAGCCTCTAAATGTAATAGCTTGGAGGAATTGGCCCTCAGTTTTATAGTGTATACAATTCAAACATGCCCAGGGTAGTATGATTTCAACATGCAAATGAATTAAAATATAATGTATCCATTCATAGCAGCAGACAATGGCATTAACTCACATGATTTGCCAAACCAAATCCAGAATATTCCAGGTTTTATTTTTTTAACTAAAGTATTCATTTGCAAGTTAGTGTTGTATTTCTTTTTCACATTATGCTACAAGCGCAATGTCATTTAATTTTCAAGGTGTTTATCACTTTCAAAAACCGTGAATTTCGTGAATATCATGTCAGAGTCTACACCTAGAATTGTCAACTCAAGCACAAACAGAGATAAGAAGGTATAATTTAAATTAAAAGTGATAAGGGTATGGTGTAGTTAAGTAGGGGTCTTGGCAAAATGAAATCACACTCCATGTCTGAAGAGAATGAATGCTATTCAGCAACAGGTGATTGTCATCCAGTGAGAATGTCCAACAGAGGTCGAAATCTGTACTATTATGTATGTTTCCTTAGTTTTTAGACACTTGTTCACACCAAATGCATCTGTGGTCCAGATATGACCTAGAGCTAAGACCTACCATTTGTGATTGCTGATTTACCATAATCCAAGGCAATATAATAAGAATATAGTCCTAAGTCCCAGTTGCTGGAATCATTTGGGATACAAATCCTTTGAGAAAGAAATGCTCTTATACTTTAATTAATATACATAGATTTGCCTTAACCCTAGATGGTAATGGGGAGTATCAAATCACACATATTGTACCATCTTTCTATTATTCTTGGCCAAGTAGTTTTAAGTCTAAAATGCACTGCACCCATAGCCAGACTGTCGCCTGCACAGCCCTGGGATAAAAGGCAGCTGTCCAATTTTGTCAAATCACAGTTTCTATTACTCTCAACCCTAGAGTTGGAGACAAGAACACACAAATGAATGAAAAGTGGATTTCAGCATTTGAAAGTTGTTTTCATGTAGTTATCAATACAGTTTTATATTTCTTGGACAAATAAAGAAAAGGAAGTGACTAGCAATTAACTAAAATTCAAACATGTAGAAAATATAAAGAATGATTAAAGATATACAAGATGTTGAATATTAATGAACTCAACCAGACAAAGGTGTGTTATCCCCCTAAAAGTGTTTTGGATTTGAGGGAGGTTTTTTCAACCCTTCTCTCTACTTTTCAGATTCTGTTGCTTACTATCTCACTATTTTGAGTTTTTTCTGAAGACATAGTTTCTTTAAACAGAATGTGTATTTCCCTCTCTCATAGACTCATAGGGTCTGGAGGGACTTCTTTTACCAGCCTTGGGACTGGTGAATGCCCGATTCACACACTTTCTAACAGTAGCTTTGAGAACAGATTAGCATCTTATGGATCAAAATGTCCCATCTTACTAGCATGTATTGACCTGCCTCTTCATCTACCAATTGTTCTGTCCCAGGACTGGATCCTGAGTTCAGGAAACAGTCATAGTACAATGCCTGTTAAATACTCAACACAGCAGTGGGCATATCCAAATGTACATAATCATTCTTATTCAAGGATTGCCAGAAGAGCTATTTCTTTTACATTCTAAGAAACAGGTAGGGATCTATGATGACAAAGAAGCTAGCAAGGGTTGAATCTCCTTCCTGTATGCTCCCTTTTGCATGGTGTACCTTGTGTTTTACAGTGTGGAAGTGGAGGGACTATTTCATGAGACAGTGAAGAAGGAATAAATGATGGTGGTGAGATCATTCCAGCTGAAGGGACTAGCCTGGCCATTACTATTATCATCATTACAGTATTTCAAAACATTTTCACATTCATTCTTGTCCATCACATTTCAAGTTTCTTGAAGGCAAGAACTGTGTTTCTTTTCCATTGCAATCTTATCTATTCTACCTTAACATCCAGTTAAACATGTTATGGTTTGAAAACCGTAATAGGTTTTCAAAAAATGATTGACAAATGAGTACATGAGTAAGATACCACTTATTTTGGTTTCATTATAAATCTTGTCATTGGGGCCTCAGATGGTTAACAAGTTAATTGCATACAGTATTTTATTTGTTGTACATCAGTATTAATCTTTGTTTATGGAAGTTAGGATTCATTGATGACAATGCATTACAATCTTAGTAAGGTATAGAAATAGATGAGTTAATATTTACCAAATAAAACAATTTTGATGCTTGTGTTGACCATTCTGTGAGACTTAATATTGCTTAGTTGGTAGCATATTGAATTAATGGTCAAGAAGCCCAGATAAAGTTAAATTATTAACTTACTTCTTTAACACTTAAATGAGAAATTTGGGTAGAATAAAAGGCATCCAAATCAGCAAGGAGTAAGTCAAACTTTCACTCTTCACAGAAAACATGATACTCTATGTGGATAGATTTTAAAGCAAAATTACATTTAGAAATGGGTATCTTCAAGGTACAAGTACTGAAGATTTTCTAAATGGCCCATATATGGCACATTGTACACTCCAGTCCTTTAATCTTACCTGAATTCTCACTTTTGCTATCTCATAAATGAGTTCCAGCACACCAGATGTTCTCTGAAACTATAATCCAGTAAAGCTGATTCACTCTTCCCTCTATGAAATATTTTTACTTTGTTTTTTAATGTTTTATTTATTTTTGAGAGAGAAAGAGAGAGAGAACACAAGTTGGGAAGGGGAAGAGGAAAAGAGGGGAACAGAAGATTCAAAGTGGGCTCTGCACTGACAGCCAGAACCAGATTCTCAAACCGGGCTCAAACTCACCAATACCTGAGCCGAAATCCAACACTTAACCAACTGAGCCACCTAGTTGCCCCAGAAATATTTTTACTTTAATCTCAACTTCACCTTCTTCTGGACTCTTGGATCTACTGACCCTGAATTCAGGTTCTGCTTTTGGCTTTTCCCAGTGTTGATATTAAGTTCCTCAACATTTGAATCTGAAACGTTAGTCTTCTCCACACAAGCCTAAATGTCTCTCTGTCCTAAATGTCCCATTTCTTTTAATGTCCCCAGTATTTTAAGGCACCATCTATTCTCTCTCCCACCACCTTCAGCCCTGTAAGAACCCAGCTACCATTCCTGGTCTAAGAAACAGCCGCACAAAGAGCTTCTCTGTTCCACCCTGTTAATAGAATGGGGGGAAAAATTATGAGGCTTGAAAAACCGTCATCTTGTTTTGTACAAGGGACCCTAGGCAGTTCAGTATTGGGAATTCAGCAAATTTTAGATTTATAAAATCCAATCACTTTAATATATTTTAAATGCCAAAATATTATAAAAAGATTATTCCCAAGACTTAACCATCTGTTTTGAAGGCATAAGTTGCAGAGGTTGCTGGGAAGAGAAGGAAAAGACCATTTCTCTTAGCTGAATCATGGGCACTAGGGATTGTTTGAGAACATTTGAGTGGAGTGAAGCAATTCCTATGGAATGAGCCTTGGCCAAGAAAATACACTGGTGTTGAACAGAGGGAATGCAATATCTATGGCTTCAGCTTTGTTGGAGCAAAATCTTATTTAACCTTATTCTCTCCCTTTGGCTTTTACTGTCTTTCAGATTTGCAAGGAAATTGGTTATAACATATGAGTACCTAAAAACCATTCTTTCCTCTTTGGAGTTTGAACAGCATCTTTTGCATAGAGGATTAAATATTAATTGACATTTATTCTCATATTAACACCATGTATTTTCAGTTTTAAAAATAACATATATGCCCATTATACAGTTTGGGAAATTTCAAAAGTATAAACAAGACAATTATTATTCACAAGCTAGATAACACAATTTGTTGAATTTTTGGTATGTTTCTTTTCAGTACTTTCTCCACATATCTTTTATCTATTTTTGATCATAATATTTTGCCTTTTATTATTTAAAAATTCCTTAATATTTTCTTCTATTCATTTAAAATGCTTTTTGAGCATATTTTGAATATATTTATGTCTTTAGGATTTTTCCTATATAAATAGACTATAATTTGGTTCACTATCCTCCTTTATTACCCACTGTGGTTATGTTTGTAATTATGCTTTATTTCCTCTTCCTTACAGAAGTGAAGTGTAACTTCTAAAGCTAAGGGTAGATTGTCCCATCCTGTGAGGCCACAAACTTGCAATTAAAATGATGGAGGAGTCGGGACAACAAATTTTTGTCTGCCCATGACATAGTTCAAAGTTGGACAATGAACTGCTTAGCTATTAAATCAAATGTCTGTTGTCAAGTCTGATTTCTGGCAAATCACTTAGAAAATTATCTTTTTTTACATATTTTGCCAAGAGGAAGTTTGGGATTTGGAGAGGTTTGTTATCTGAAGCTAACTCAGTTTTTCATTTGCAGAGTCTATGTTAAATGTTGTTTGATGTCTTCTTATGGAGTTTCATTAGACAGGAACATTGGTGCCCTTCATTTATGCATATTTATGTTTTTATTTTAAAACACTCTTAACAAATTACTCTTTTATATATACAATATAAATCCAATCCAATATTTATAGAGAAAAGAAACAATGGGCATTTCTGTATTTTGTTCAATATATTGTTCATATTGAATTCTCCATAGACAGTAATAAGCAAACAATATAAACCCATCAATATTAAATACGAAATCTTAATCACAAATGAGTTGTAATTGGATTCAATTGCAAATGGGTTTTTTCCCTCACAGCACAATTAAAATTTACTCACAGATTTTTTCATTAGAAAATAAAATCAGCTGCTTAGTTCTAAAAATGTACTTTGACAAGAGCAAGGACATTTTCTCTCTGCTGATTTTGCTTCTTGGAGTCTATAACACTCTGGCTTTCAGTACTCAGTGTCAGTGACCTATTCTAAAGAGGCAAGGACTCTTTTAAGATGAAACAGAGTGTAAGACGTTGTGAAGCAACAGCATCATGGACTACTTAGACTTCAGTTGCCCAGAAGCCCATGGTATATTTACTCTGAATACATCCTGGGCTCATATATATTAAGATTAAATAAAAAACCACATTTCTGTGTAAGTTCATGATAGCCTCGATCCACTATTCCCATGTGGATTTTGTCTTTGCCGTGGACAGAAATGTATCAAACTAACAGGTCCCCCTTCATTTCTACTCTCTCAACAAACAAACAAACAAACAATAGCAACAACAACAACAGCAAACCAGACAAACAAGACTTCAGATTCAAACCAGGATCCACTTCTCAAGCATTCTGGTTGAAGCCAGAATGGAAACACACAAGAGAGAGAAAGACTGAAGTTTGATAAAAATGAGACCAAAATTTCTCCACTTCTGATTAAAAAAAAAAAAAAAAAGACTCCTTTCCCTCTCTCTATAGGTTTTGTCAGGACACTGATAAGTGTTGTCCTGGATGATTAACTGATTAAAAATATTTCTGGGAGACACTGTGCCAGATTTGGGATAACCGAGAAATTTGGCTAAGCTGAGCCATTCAAAATGTGGCTGCCATTTTTATTCAAAACACACAGTTGCATGTACATCTTTAAGCTAGAGTTTATTAACTCATCTTTATTGCAGTTACGTCTTACCATTATGTCCTTTAGCTTCTATCATTATGTCCTTCTCAGTAGAATTTGGATACCAAGAAGAGATTAATTCGTGAGCTCTATAAATGTTAAATAAACTTCCATAGATTATGAGTATCACAGACCCAAAAGGAAAAGTTCATATATGTGTACATATGCACACACTCATGTGTAGATTCTCTGATCCCTTTTTAAGCAAGTATGGAAATGACAAAGGAAAAACAATGTAACTGTTTCGATGTACTTTTTTTCTTCCCTTGTAAATGTAAGTCTGCATGCATTCCACCAAAAACTTTTAAGTGAAAAAGGCAAGATTCTAATAATAAATGTGAAATAGAATGAAGATCAACTCTGAAATGTAAGTATTATGAAGGTGAGCCTGTCAGGGCTCTAGGCCAATCTTTTGATCTGCTTTAAAAATATCACCCTCAAATAAAAAATAATTTTATTAGGTTTTAAAATAGTCTTATAATATTCAAGGAGAATATTTGGTTCTTCAATGCTATGTTTGAGGCAAAGTTCTCAAAAGCTTTATAAGAAACTAGTGGATATCTTACCGAACTCTGAAAAGAAGATTCTAAGCTTTAAAAAAAGAAAAAAAAAAGAATAAGTTTTCATCTTTCCCCAAAGATTATGCTCTCTGTTGTAAATGAGCACAGATTTGATTTCTAGGTATAATACTCCTCTCCTTCCAATCCCTTCTCTACCCTTAGTCTTTCTTAGGTCTGCTTTCCAACTGAACCCATTAGTGAAGTAAAGACCAAAGCTTGGGGTAGCCTGGAAAAAAAAAATAGCAGGAATATCCTTTGTTCTCTCAGCTACAAATCTTAAAACCCTTGTCCCTGGTTACCAGCATAATTCCATTCCAGAGAAATCTATCGTGTCACATCAGTGAAAGCTCATAGAAAATCTACTCTTGGGTCCTAATTACATCAACAATTCATTTACACATAGAACTTCCATGAGTTTATAATCTCTAGGGACAGCATTCAGGGATTTTATTTTTTCAAATGTTGAATGAATTTATACTGATTCAGTCCAGTTTTGATTGGTTCCCCTTGGCTGGTGACTATTGGTATGCAGTTTATGATGACTGGTAAGAGATCCAGAAGTAGTTTTTTGCTATGAAACTCAAAGGAATGCTATAACTCATTTATATGATGAATATGCAATGCTCTTAGCAAAGATATAATCTGCCATATTGATATAGGGGATATCTAGTTAGAGCTAACAATGTAGATAGGCAAGAGGAGATTCTGGATGCCTGAATAAACAATAAGTAAGACAAAGGACTCTGACACTGCTTTCGAAGGGATTGCAGAGGCAAACCAGAACACTTGGGGGCTGATATCAATAAGAGTTTATTTAGATCTGTATGGGACTATGGAACAAAGTAATAGGACTCAATTTCAAAAATAGGATGTATCTAATATCTTAACTTTCTTTGTCTCTTGGTCCATCCAAAAGGATGGATGTTATAATAAAATCATTGCTTGGGAGAAAAACAAACCCAAAGGAGAACCAATAAAAATAGTTCAACTTAATCCCAATCTAAATTGTGTTGACCTTCCTTTTTGTCATTGCTTCTTATGATCAGAAGATGCTACCAATTGAAAGGGCATTAGATAATGTACTGGAATAGCTCCTTGGTGAATACATCTATTAAAACTTATCCTCTAAACTCATCTGCCACATGGTATCTGTTGCTGCACTGGCAATAAATCCTCAGGGATAGAGGATGAAAAACTCAGGGGGATCTGGCAAAGTCTGGAAATAGAAATAGACCATCTGCCTCATGGAGAAATTGACAAGAGACTCAGAACAGATGCAGGCACCCCTTCACCATGAGGCAGATGGATAAAGAGAGCAAATAGAACCCAAAGCTGATTCTGGGAGACAAATAAGTAAAAGGCACAGGAGAAGGCTGGTTCTGAAGGGTAAAGTACAAATTTATCATTCCAAGCTTGAAGCCTTTCCTAGTATGGCACCACTCTGGTTTTCCACACCTATTCTTTACTACTCTCCATAAACACATCTTTCCAGCCAGAAATACTAATTTGGCATCATCCAGACATGACTTTTACATTCATGACACTCCTGCCTCCTTTTTGGCAATGCATATTTTACCCACACTTAAAGGCTCTTTTCTCTGCAAATCTTCCCTAACACAACTCATAATGATCTCTTCCCTTCATAAATGTTCAGCATATATTGTTTATGCTTCCCATTTTACAATGACATGGTATTGTGCTTTGGATAAAAATTCAAATTTTTTCATCGCTGAAGTATAAGATTTTCTCTAACTGGACCCTATTTCTCTAATTTATCCTGTGTAAATCTCTGCATTCCCTTGCACCAGCTACATTCAACTTCTTAGAGGTTTTGGATGTGTCATGTTGCTTTCCATCTCATAACTTTGGCAGAAGACACTTACTCACTTGAGTATCAGAAAGAAAAGACCATTGGAATATTAAGGTGAAGGAAGAAGAGAAAAGTTAGGGAGGGATGCATCTTAGGCAAGGCTGATAGCAAATGTGAGTGAGGGATAAAGGAAATGTAGGAGGAACACCTTTGGGAGCAAGTAAGCAAAGGACATGGTAGAGATTGCAGAATTTCCACAGGCTAAAGGGAGGGCATTCATGGAGATTCTGTCACTTGATAATTGAATTCCTTGATCTTGAAGACCAGGCATAATATTTGAAGGGTAACAGCTGGAAACAACAGAGAAGAAGGGAAAGGGAACCATATTGATAGTGATGAACCCGGCATATGTTCTGTTTCCTGTCATTCAGGGTCAGGGTGGGCAGGTTTTCTTCAGCCTTCATTTTTCAGACTTTTTTATTCTATAGCTGAGGAATCTACCAAATACGAATAGGAAAACAATCATATCTAAGAAAAGTTTTTTAAAGCCAGAATTGAAATCAGGAGGTTTTATATGTTTTATTCAGAGACCCAACATCATTCAGTAGATACTCAATCAAAAACAAGATTAACATGCACAGATTTGTGAGACTCTTAACCCCACCCATTTTGAAAAATTCTTTTTCTATCTCTAAACCTTATTATGTAACTATCTTCCACTATATATATATATAGTGTGTGTGTGTGTGTGTGTGTGTGTACACCTTGGGCATATTTGGTTTTCAAATAATATTTGTTGATTTTCTGCATAACCATATATGCCACCAGTTTTCACCAGCCCATGAATTGGAGTAAAATTGTAAATGACATTTTTACCACCTTGCATTGGCATTCCAGTATCTTAACATGCCTCTATTGTTTCTGTGAGACCTTGGCTCCCTACACCTTTCCCCCAGCCCCTTGTATTTTGATGGGCCTGGCAGTGCTTCACATGTTTCCATCTGAAGGCATGCTGCTGGACCTCAGGCATACCTGGGATGGACCTCTCTGGCACCTGCTGCCATGTTCTCTAGAGATCTGTGGCTGTGGTTTGTACAAATACCCTGGAGAAAACATACAAATCACCTGGGGAAAAAGAAGCCTAAGGTGCCATCTACTCAGCTACATAATCTCAATTTAGTCTCAATTCACATTCTTACTATTTATGTGTACCAGTATACTTCAAAGAAATGGGAACATTGAATAGGGGATGACATTTTCAGGGAATATCCAAGATAAAAAGTTGTTTGCCCACTACCTTTGCAGCTCAATTTCAAACATTTCTAAAAGGCCAAAGCCTTATTTCAGACTCCATTAATAGAACATATGTTCCAGGAAATTGTGTGTAGACCCCAAGGCAGCAGAATTATAGATGTATCCCATCGCTTTCTTAGAGACAACTATTACTGTTGCAAAAATTATACCATATGTTAATAACATACTAAATCATGAACAAAATAACTGTGGTAGGAATTTAAGCATAGTCTCTGACTCTATTATTTCTAACCAAGTGATCTAAAAGAGTAAGAACATTGCTATCATCTCTGTCAATGAAAAGAGAAAGAGCTTGATTATGTGCCATACTCTTGTATCATCTTGATTCCCCAGAATGGACTAAATCAATTGAAAGATAAACTCACTGTAGTCAGGCATATGCTGACATGTTGGCCCCTTCACAAAAGCTCATGGACAGATTTCCTCTAGACCCAAACAAACTATGTAAAGAGTCTGTTTTGATTCTTGTTAGCTTTGCACTCTCTCAGCAAGCTGCTAAGAAAATTCAAATATGGCTACTCTTTTGGAAAGAAATGGCATTCCAGAATCTTTCAGGTTTTTTTTTTTTTAATATAAGACAAAGTTATTTTTACAGAACAGTGCTACTCTACAAAGCATTCTTAGGATTGCATACAGTTCTGACAGTTTGGTTAATTCAGAATTTGAGCTTCGTGTGTGGTTTGAAAGGCTTAAACTAATGAACATTATATGTAGAAATTGACCCTCAAAGTCATGATAACACTTGGCTCACTCTCTGTACCTGAGGAGCCACAGCTTGCCACCAATAATGTAGTCTGTGTGGTTCTAATGCCACACTATTCTCAACATGTAAAATTCTCCCTGGTGATTAAGATTTAGGAATACACAGTTAATATTTGTTAAATGAAAGAATAAATCAAGTGTATGTGTGTGTGTGTGTGTGTGTGTGTGTTAGAAAATTAAAGGACTAATTTAATCTAAGCCTCTCGTTGCTCATATGAAAGCATGTTTATATGTTCCATCCTTGGCAAAGGGAAGTATCTGATAAAACTATACATGACTACCTTGTAAATGACTGTTTTATCTTATCTCATTAATTCTTACAACTCTGAGGTAGGTGTTAGCTTCCCCATCAGGAAAAGCAGGATAATAAGATGTATTTTAAAATGAGTTTTTAAGAATACAGAGTTGTTAAGTGACAGAACAAAGGCTCAAACTGAGTTTTCTAAATTTAAGTGTTTTTTCCCCTAAAATTACTTAATGTTTTTTTATATAAGGACACTGAGTATAAGAAAAGTGGAAAATTAGGTACTTCTGGATCCCAGTATAAGGGTTTAGCAGTATATCCAACTCTGATTTAGGCAAAGCATTGACTGTCAATATTCCCCATAATCAGCCCTTAAACCAGAACATTACCTTTGACAGAAGGCTTTGTCCTGGGAACAATGGTATAAGAAGTCAAAGTCTGGATTATGTCTGAACCAACTTCACATTACAAGTTGTGAAATAATTCAAGTATTTTTCTGGAGCGTGTAGAAACATCATTCATTGTAACTGTGGGGGCCTTTTACTTACCAAAGTTGTTTCAGAGCGATTAATTTTCTACTTCAAAAGAGTAGGAAAAAAGAAACTCTGCCATCATAGTGCTTACCTGCTTATAAAGATCCCATCTCTGGAATAAATTAATAAGGCTTACATTATCTTCTTAGTTTTCCCGTAATACTCTCAGCATAAAAAAAGAAGGCAATGGCTGAGAGACTCCAGTTGTGGAAGCTATGTAATTCTGAAGATTATAAATTCTTATAGTATTAAGAACAAGTAAATTGATAGAAAATAGTGGTGTTTTCTCAAAACCATAAGATATAGATAATTTCCTTGAGGCAAAGCAGTAAAACAATTATAGATCACCTGAGTCCTGACTACCGGACATTAGCTTCTCCAGTAGACAATACACCCTTGATGATCATTCTGGAAGATGTTATGGTTTAATATTTTGAGTACTTTTGGAATGAAAGAATATATTTCTCCAAGAGACTTTTTAATCATACAGATGACTCTCATTATCATCTTCTAATTATACTCGTTAATAGAGGTAAGAGATCGAAAAAACAGAATGGATAACCTGAGGCTGTATGTAATTTAGATATAACTTATCCTTGGCATCAGACTCTAATTTAATACTTATAATTTGAATCATGGAATTTATAATTTTTCAAGCAAATAATAATACTTTACAAAGAATACAGTCCATAAGAATTGGCAATTTTTTCATTATGGCACACTACCCAAAACTGTTTAGAAATCAGCTTTTCTCAGCCTTTCTTATATCAGTTCAACAAAGTTGTTCTATTTATCTATGCTGTCATCTGTCCCACATACTGAATCAATTTTATGACTGTAACAAGCTTTAAATTTAAGACACAAAATATTAACCCATAATTAAAGCACCTTGATAGGAACCACCTCTATTCTCTTCTTGGCCATTCTCATAGTCTTGCTTCACAGACTAGATTTGAGGCTAAACATTTTTATCCAATATTCTTCACTTCAAACTCACCTTTCTAGAGAATAAGTCTATCATCCTCACTCTCCTTACCTTCACTCAGCTAATTCCTAATCATCCTATAGATCTCAACATAGATAACTTCTCCCAGGAAACCTTTCCTGATGCTTCAATGCAGGGTTAGGGGCACCCCTTAAGGGTTCACATGATTGCCTCTTTACTGGATATAACTCCTATTATATTATCATGTCGCTTGAGGACAGAGACCAAATCATGTTTATCCTTATGACCCCAACAGTTACCATGGTGCCTAAAGATGATTAGTATTTGTTAAATGAAAGTATAAAAAAATAATAAATGCACACACTATTTCTAAGTCAAATAGTGCAGTAAGCAATCTAAACCTCCAAGGGAAAAATGTTCCTCTGGAATCCGAGTGCAGTCAAATAGTTTCAACCAAAGAGAAGAGAACAAAGAGAAGATGAAAGATATCTGGTTCCATTGTTAGAAGGACACATTGACTTCTTTAATGTTTGCTCTCTGTGTTGTCAATCCAGATGGCCCGGAATGGGGAGCATTTTCTGGTTTTATACTGGCCTTGAGATACAGATTTTTATACTATTGATATTTTTCTTAATATTCATAGGTTGTATCCAGGAGTCTCGAAGGTAATTTTGCAGTGTCTAAAGTTTCAAAGCAAATTGTAGATGTGATTACTTGGGATTTTAGACTATGGACTTTTTTCTAAATAATTTTTTTTTCTTGAATAAGATCAATCTTTTACCTGATAGCCAATCAGAGAAAATTAAAGACTCAGCAAAATCTCAATCCTGACCTGAGGGTTTGTTAATCTAGGTTCCTTGAATTCCACCACCCCCACCACCATACTCTCAGAATGGACATCATCTTCAATTTTTTTTAAAGCTGTATGTGCATGGAAAGAGGACAAGGAAAACTATATTGAACATCTGGGAGTGTCAAGGTGTTTCTACACTCCCAAAAGGGAATTAAGCATTTACCTCGTTGAATTTTTTTCCTCCGCCACTCTTTCAAAAGAAGTCTGTCTTTTTCACCATTATACTTAAACTTAGGATGCAGAATCAGGCAAATGTAATGAGAAAGACAAGGCTGAACAGGTTAAAGGAAAGGAAGAAGGATTTTTGCTAACTAAGTCAGTTGTTGGGCCCTTCATTGCTATGGAGAATCCAGGTGAAGGATCACTTTAAGAGGAGTGTGAAAAAACTACAGAAAGTCTGAGCAGTGGGAGAAGAATGGGGATCTGGTGAAAGGCAAAGAAAGCTGGTGAGGCTGGGTGCCAGGAAGATAATTTGGAGGGTTCAAGTGAGAGACTGTAAATATGAGAAAGTGTTGGAGAGGATTATAAATTGGGATATTCTAGTATCGCATATCCATGTGCCCTTTTTTTTAATTTCATGGAGAATATCCATATCTTTTGTCGCATTTTCAAAAGGGCCTAATGATCCAAAAATGTTAACAAATATTGATATATACTCAGTCACATTAAAGCATTCTGGTCTCAAAGAACTTCTACTAGGAGCTATAGCCTTTCCATAGAAACATTGTAATACAAACGGAGAAATTTTCAGGTACAAAGGACCCATTTGAAGAGAAGAGTTATTGAAAAAGGAAAACTGTCTTGTATAACCTATAATTTGTGTACTGAGTTGTACCATTCGGTCTTTGACCTTCCTTATAGTAGAGCATTAGAGTTACCTTCCAGTAGAAAGTAAGATTATTGAGTAGCTACCATGTTGTATGTCTAAAAGAGTGCAAGTATAATGAGACCACATTTACATTTATGTCCAAATGATGATGGTTCTCAGCCCGCAACTGCATTACTAATATGATTTGCAGTCGTTTTTGGTAGTTTTTCCCTGCAAATTTTTCAAAACCTCTAGGGCTTACAGCCTATGTCTATAAAATGGCTATTTTCTCACTTGTCTTTCTCCACTTGCTGGCTAGTGGAAGTAGAGTTGTAGTCCCGAGGACTGAGCTGTAACACTGCCGATCTTTCTGATAGCCCCATGGAGATACCAGAAACTTGAGTGAATAAAACCTGTTAACCTTGGTTGTATCATCAAAGTCTTCTGTTCTGTTCCTGGTAGGAGCCAAGGCTGCCTCTTCCTGACAGCTCTATGGAGTGATAGTTCACTTAGGGTTATTTCCTGAAATTGTCATACAAATTTTATAAGAGGTATTCCAACAATTTGCTGATTTTGCAATGTTTTCTACAAAGTAAGGGACTATTTTTTATTTCTGCCTTTTTTTTTATTAAGGAGTACCCACAGCAACCCTGCTGAGTACCTGTGCTATATAGCTTTTTAGTGACTCTGCTCTTCAGTTCTCACTCTCTCCTTCTCTCTTTCATTCATTGTGATGGGTTCTTTTTAAGCAACATAGTGGGCTCAAAACCTGTAACCTTCCACCTCCTTCATTCTGGGAGGCTATTTTTAATTCACTGGTTCCTATTCCTTCCCCCTTTAAGGTTTGCTTCTTCTCAGGAGTACGTGACTCTCTCTGCAATCTAACCTCCATCCACAGTCACTCCATCAGACATGTGTCCTTTCTCTGTGGAATCCTTTCTCCTTAGGTGGGCTGAGTCTTGTGTGTAAATCAGTGGTCAAAAATCAATACTCAGCAGGATGAGCTAAGGATCCAGCTACAGTGCAGATAGATGTTAGGGAGGGGGTGGTTTAATTCCACTAGCCAACAGAATTGGGGTCTCAGATTATTTATTAAACAATTTAACAAAAAAATCCACATAAGATATCATTTGTTCATTTACTATAATAAAACTATTAGATGTGTTTTAATTTTTGGCTTCCCAGTCTGTTTGACCAATTTTTTTTTATACTTTTGTTATTTATATGTGGGGAATCTACCTTTCTCATAATTTTTATCTAAATTAATTTAAAATACAATGTTAAATAAAATTTTTATTTTCTAGTGATTTCAGTCAAAGTTCAGATTTATTTTCTCTTTAAATAAATCATTATTTCTGTTTTTAGGTTTATCTAAAAAACCCAAACTGAAAATCTTTATTCCCTTTAATATATGGAGCAAAGGGAAAAAATAGAGGAATTTACAGAACTTACAAAGTTACCTAATATTTGATATTTTAATAAACCAATACCAGAGACCTCGATGTCAGAAAAGCTATCTTAATTACATGCAAGTCTTACCTGTGTCATGCATGTCTGTTGTGGGCTGCCTACAGGGGGATTCATTTGGATACTTAAAATATGCAGAGATGACAGCAGGGACAATCCTGGAAATCCAAGACACTGATGTTCAAAGATCCCATGAAGAGGCTGAAATATTTTTGGGGGCGCCTGGGTGGCTCCGTCAGTTAAGTGTCCAACTTTGGCTCAGGTCATGATCTCACAGTTTGTGATTTCAACACCTGCATCGGGCTCTGTGCTGACAGCTCAGAGCCTGGAGCCTGCTTCAGATTCTGTGTCTCCCTTTCTCTCTGTCCCTCCCCACTTGTACTCTGTCTCTCTGTCTGTCTCTCTCTCTCAAAAATAAACATTAAAAAATTTTTTTAAAAAGAGGCTGAAATCTTTGAAAGCTCTATTGAGAGTGGCTACACCACTAGGTTTCAGTTTTGAAGAAGAGTAAGGACTCCTGTAGGCTCTATGTAGTCACAGTTTTGTAAAACATGGAACTGTGTCTTGGTAGGTTATTCAGCACAAATTTTCTGAGAATAATGCTTATGAATCAGCAGTATCTGGTCTTCTGTGGTAGTTCTATGAGCTTCCACGTGGACCGTTCTAAGATGGATGGAACCACTCCATACCTGTACTCAACCAATTTAAGGAAAACAGTGTGGGGGAAACACTCACAGACTTGGTCATCTGCCTCTATTTTTATCTGCCCCAGAACTTAAAAGATGTGGTTTTATGGGTAAAGATGAGTTCTGGAACATGCAGGGTCCTAGTATCTCCATTGCTATTTCTGGGCATTAGACTAGCCAGTAGGTCAGGAGGTGGAGAGTGGTGAACCCCTCTGGGTCCACAGAGTTGTGAAGAGCAGATGCTTGTCTCCTAATCTTTCTCTTTCACCTTTTAATCATCTTCTTACAACAGTAAGCTTGTTGTTGTTTTTGTTTGCTTGTTTGTTTTGTTTTGCTGTTGTTGACTAACCAGGCATTGGAAGGAGCATTCAGATAAAAAAGCATTGATACAATGTGTTATCCTTCCTTGGCATTTTAAAAGAAGGTAGGCAGGGAGAGAGAGAAAACAAAAAACAAACAACAAACAACAACAACAAAAACAAAGGCTTAACACAAAGGCATGCATTTCTAAGTGTGGTCTTTTAGTCTTCTGTAAGAGAGGGGTTTTTGTTTGTTTGTTTCTTTTTCTTTTTTTTTTTTTTTTGGTTTGGTTTTTCATCAGCATGACTTTCTAATATGATGCCATATCAAAATGATACCCTGTACTTGCCTTAAAAAGACAATAGTCTTGGGGCACCTAGGTGGCTCAGTCGGTTGAGCGTCCGACTTCAGCTCAGGTCATGAGCTTATGGTCGGTGAGTTCGAGCCCCTCATCGGGCTCTGTGCTGACAGCTCTGGGCCTGGAGCTTGCTTCTGATTCTGTGTCTCCCTCTCTCTTGCCCCCCCACCCCGCTCGTGCTCTGTCTCTCTATCAAAAATAAATAAACATTAAAAAAATTTTTTTAAAAGAGAATAATCTTAATAACCAGATCCATAGGAAAGCAAACATCCTAGAACAACATCATTAAGCTCTGTTTAAAAGTTATGTGATATTGAATAAGGCACTTAGTCACTCTGAACCCTAGCTTCCTGATCTTCAGACAAGAATCATTTTAACCCCACAGAGTTATTCTCAGAATCAAATGACATACTAGTTTGCACAGATTTACACTGCTAAACAAGGCTTGGTTGTGAGGAGTATGGACATCTAGCAATGGAAAGGTTGCTATAGGGATTGAGCCGTGAAAATTAACATTCTGAGAACAGCAGGACTACTGTACTCAATATTGAGTTTATAACTTATAATTCACAAACTGCCACAACGTGGATTAATTATAGAATTCAGTTGTGTGTTCTTATTTTGGGGAGCTGAGTTATGGATTTCTACAGAGTCAATATGACTATGGTAATTTCCCAAGACAGTCTTCGCTGGATCGTGTTGTGAATGATGCTTAGAAAGTAGTAGAAGGATCGACTTTAGGTCTGTTTCAGTCTCCATCTCTCTAGATCTGTGTAGATTTGAGTTACATTAGGGAGCTTGAGACTGCCCACATGAAGATAAAGAAGAGTACAGTAAAATACTGGATGAGCCATCAGTGATGGTGGCTTGGATCCACTTGGAGCCACAGAGAAGGGGCTCCTATGATTTCCACATTAATATCATTGGTATAGACCTCTTGTGCATACATGATAATTAGTCCATATTCTTTTAGTTTCAATGGGATATTTGACAGGACTCTGTCCTGCCCATTATTTTCCCCTTTGTAGACCCTGGATAGCCAGGATGTGATTCATTCTTCATCCAAGTTATTCCAAATATTTATCAGTAGAAGCTCTAATTTTATATCTCCTGGACATCTTTTTCACCATGAACATCCATTTCACTGTGTAATAATCAGGGTTCTCTGTTGCAAGCAACGGAACAAAGTCTGGCTAAGGGATTTATTGGAAGGGTATCAGCAAGAAGGTTATAGAACCAGGATTGGCAAGAGCCAAAGGAGGCAGATATAGGCAGATCTCTACCATGAAGCTGGTCTGTTGAAGGAAGCCATTGATGGTTTCATTGCCCTTACAACTCCTGTGAGTAATCTCTAACTGACACCACTCATATTTGGCACTCCCTGAAGGTTCAAAGTTCTGCAAGATCTTCTGACTAGCTATACAGAGGTCATAGGCCATGCTCCAGCAGGCTTAGAGGGGATATCACCCTTAGTTCCCACCTATGATGAGATTTTCCTCAAATAGAAGGATATTCATATGTTCACTAAGCATGATCAACATGACGGGTGGTCTTCTCTTTGGAGGATTGGCTGTCTTTAGAGGGTCTTTGTCCCATCTTCTCAGAGCTTTCTGTTATCTTCAAACCTCACCATCCTTCTCAATACTGACTCCTTTCTCTCTGGGCCTTGACCCTTCTCTAAGAGTCAGGGAATAAGCTTCCTTCCCACAGTCTTGATCACTTAGACTCCTTCCCTCTTGGCACTCAAAGCCTGGGCTCCTTTACTTACTGTTGTAAGGTAGAGAATTCCCTCTCTCCCCTACCCCTCAAAGATCACTCTTCATGAGAGATTCATGATTATTTTCTTTTCCTTAGATGTGTTCATGTCTATCATTCAATTCTTGCCATTACCTCTCACTTCCCTGTTACCACCAAATACCTTGGAAAGAGCCTCACTTTGTATATTTTACTATGTCAAGAAGCAATTTTATGCTACAGATGGAAGGAAAATGTTAGTGCAATGTTACATCTCTTCACATGCTTATAACCCCCTCCTCCTTTTTTCCCTGTAAATGCCCAGATTTATGACAGACATATGGGACAAAATACATATATTATTGTAGTAGTTCTTGGGTTTTCAATAATTAAAAAATTGTCAGTAAACATGATTTAGTTTTAAAGAACAGATGATTTGGAATGAGATAGATCTACCTTTAAAACTTGGCATCACCACTTCCAAGCTTTGTGACCTGTAACAAACCCTTAATCTCTAAAATCTCAGTTTCCAAACACCTTGGATTATTGTGAAGATTTAATGAGAAAATTAATTGAAGTACAAAGCCTAACACATAGTAGGCACTCCATAAGAGTATTGTTGCTATTAGTTCTAAAAGAGAAGTATTTCCAGAGACCTTCATAGATTCCCAAATCCTCATGTGACCTATGTTTCCACAGACACCTGTGTTTCTCTAGAATCTAATTCCCATGAAAATGGATGCGTTTTCTATAGATACATGTTATTAAATTCTATGTCTCATTAGATGGTTGTTTCTCAACATAAAATTAGAGTTATTCTAATTAAAATGGTGGGAAAAAAACCAATAATTCCACTTGGAATTAAGGAGATTTGGCTAGTCATATAGGGGTCACTCACTCAGCCCCATAGACTTTGTGTTTCAAATATAATCCTCAGCCAAACTCCAAAGTATTTTACATTTTTATTACATTATTTATATTTTACAAGGTATTTTGCATTACATTAATTATTTTACATTACCCTCAGTTTATAAAAAAATTGTCAAAATCATTTATTTTACATTTTTGAATTCCATGAGGATAATCTGCACTGAGTATGGAACACACATATGACGACTTCAAACATTCTAACCTGTAACTACACCAATCTGTCATTTTAGTCTTCATTTAAATTCTGGATTCAGAATTTCATTGTTTACACTTGAATACATATGGATAGTTCTAAATCAAGCTGAATATTTCAAAATATCATGGCAAGGAGTAAGCTATTCTGATGAGATTTCTCCTTTACCAGCAAGGTGACTGAATGTTAGGATTTTGGCTTTCTCAGTAATTCTGAGATGAGAAAATTAAAGCCCCATGGAATCAAGGAAAATACATTCTGAGGCCCTTCTTAGATCTTGGTTGAGACTTTTGCCCACCAAACTTGACTTTTTCATTAGTTTTATCTATGTCACTTTATAATCCCATGAGTTGCCAACTTACTGGCACAACTTGCTCTTGTTGGCAAAATTCCTATTTCCTGAACACTTTTAGGAATGAAAAACTGAATTGAGGACAAATGGAGTGATGACAAAGAAAGACCCTAAAAGTGCACCAGAGCACACAACAGTAGTTTCACTTGTGTTTATCCATCAATTAACCAATCACTCCAATATGATTTATTGATTACTTCCTCTGGGTCACCAGGGCTTGTTCCAGTAATGCAGGAGTCTACAAAGGCTTTGGTCATACACCTCTTTCAATAAAAAATATTTTTTGTCTTTGCCTCTAATATATGCTATTTATTTATAAAGTATACAATGATACCACTCTGCTAATATATTATGTACACTGTTCAATGCTTGCAAGAATATAAAATAAAAAGGAAGAGATAAAAATAGATACAAATAGCAGTTTTAGTATTTCCTTCCACATCTGCTCCAATGGACCAGTTGGCACACCTATGGTGGTATTTGAATTTTATTTTGAAGACCATTGGTCTAAAGGTATTGGATGGCTCTCAACAGGTTAAAGTAAACAGTTTTGTACAATGGCCAGCTTTTCCAAGAGAGGCTATGATCTTCATTTCTAAAGAGTGTAGGCCATATCTGGACAAGCTGAAGTTAAGCCAGTTTTCCATTCTCAGGCTCTCACTAGGTGTTAACACACTGGCTCCATAAAATGCTAAGTGTGAAAGATAAGGGAGAGGGAGAAAGTTTGGGGTAAATGTGATGTGCTAATAGCAGTTTTAAAGGGAGTGTAACAACTGGAACTCAATTCCAAACAAATGAATGGCCATTCTGGTTCAACTGCAGGACAAGTAGGAATTAGACAACCGGAGTACATGAAGTCAGAGTCCATCATAAATGTTAAAGTCTCCAGGGTGATATAGAGCAAGGAGGGTAGGAAGTACAAGGAGGACGTTGAGAAAAAGCTATGGTAGAAAACAAATCTCAGATGCACATCTAGAGAGGAAAAGAGGGGGCCCCTTAATTCAAGGGGTAAAGTATCAGGCATCTAGGTGACAACAAGAAGTTCCAGGTTCCCAGTAGTGCTGATCATAAGAAGACACAGACTGCCAGATTCCTCTAAGCTCTACTGCTCCCAACTCACCACCTGAGTGTTTTATTAAGATGCCGTTGCTGCCTTTGCCTCCAGCAAGCTGATCTATGAGGCTCCTGACAGTTCCTTATATCCTTCTTGGAACAATATTTATTGTTTATATATATTGAGAAAAGCTGAACAAAAGGCAAGAACTGACATGGAGCTCTGGGGACTGACCAGCATCTTCCTCACAAGGAGAAAAAAAGGAAAAATGTAGTGCTTTCATTTTGTCTGCCTTATTATTTTTATGCCTTCCTTTCTAGTTTCTGATATACATCTGGACCTCTATTTTCTGATTCATGTGGTCATTCTATTTTAATAAACCCAGTGATTACTGGAGATTCTGCTTTACCCCTTCATCTCCCCCCAAATAATTCCTGTGTCCATTTGGCCAAATCCTGAAGCCTGAAGTAATCCAAAATGATGATAATCCTCTATTGCATTTTGAACTGTCAGATCTTCATACCAACTGGTAGAATCATGTTTAAATTAAATGATTGAAATATATCATACAACCACCCCATTTGTCTTTCTTTCCACTGGGGAAACAGGATAACTATAGCTACATATCAGGCATAGAAAGTTAGTTTTACCTGGAAAAACAGGGCCAAAATTAGACATGACACCTATTTGTGTATCAAATACCATGGTATGAGTGGCAAGATGTCACAATGAAAAGAATAGAGGAAAGTCAGGAGACCTGAGTTCCAGTCTTATTCTTCATTAAGCCATAAAATGTTTAGTCTATTTATAACTCACTTCTGATCTGTAAAATTAGACAAACAGACTAGAGCATCAGAGATTCCTTCAGGAATTAATATTCTATGATTCTGTATCATAATGGTGTGGCTTAAATAATCTTGATATAAAATATTGTCATTCCTAGTTTGGGGGGGGTTGTTAAATGAACTGTGCCGCAGCTACAGATTAGTACAAAACAGAAATATAATAAAAGCCAACTGCAATCATCCCCTACAACCCCACCTCTGGAATAATAGCAACTTTCTTTTCCTTGCATTGAGTCTGCTGAACCACCAATTCTATGGGAAGGCTAATTAGAAGGAGATATGTTTGTAAGAGAGTGCTGGGAACCATCCAGGATATGTTTATTCCAAAGGGAAACAGAAACTCATGCAAATTAACAAGACTGTTGACTTTGAAAATAGCATATTATTAATTCAGAGAATATGTACTTAGCTCATAATAACTTAATAGTTTCAGAAAAGGGAAGGATGGGGCTTGCTAAAATATGTCATTATTTCTGAAGGTATGTTTCCAGAAATGCTCGCAGGAAGAACGAGTTGAAACGAGTCTACCTGTTTGTTTCAGCCCAGAAGGCTATTTGGATAAATTCTGAACTCAACAGGTTCTTACATGTCACCTGAAAAATATTTGTTGTTTGGGTGTATTTGAAATAACTTTCAAAAGACCACAGTGTGAACATTTAAATTTTTTTCTTTCTAGTTGAAGTCAATTGCAGAAACTCTTTTACTCCTTTATCTTGTCCTTTAGTTTTAGACCACACTTCAAATGGTTCTTGGCTCAATTAAAAAAAAACATTAAATTTTTTATTTATTCTCAAACATAAGAGCCCAGGTTGGGGGGAAAAAAAACTCCCTTGTTTAGAAAAGTAGATGCTATTGTTTCTAAATGATCTCTTTTCACTGAGAGAACAGAATGTAAAGAATGACTGTTTCTCTTTCCACTAGTAAATTATATGGAAATAAAACCCTGAATTCAGCATTTTTCAAATATGATTTTCAAAGAATGACATATAACATTTTAAGGGCAGCAAAAAGTTTAACCTTTAGAACAAATAAAACAACATGAGCAATAAGTATGTAATTTCAGAAGGGAACACATTGCTTTCTGGCTTCTCTGCTAACAATTGGCTACTGTACATTGTGCAATTCTTCCAGTAATAAGATTTCTATATATGCTGGGTCTATTATACTTAAAGGCTATAATCTGGGAATGCAAGATATTTTTCTGGTAATTTTTCACTATCATCTACCTTTTTGGGGGGACTAAGTAAAAAAAATATATTAAAAATATGCATGTTGATATTTTACAATAATCAAGTAGCCTATAAAAATTCATTAGCATATTTGGAATGATTCAAGTGAAAATGGGCAACTTCTTAGAAAAGGCAAACAGAGGAGACAATTTCTTAAGTTATTAACCTGAAAGGAGGACTTGGAAAGTGTCAGAGGAAAAAGATTGTGAAATCCATGTGTTTACATAATTTTGGTGATTCTAAGCAGACTCCTTAGAGAATGTAGGTAGAGTCCACATTTGGTGGCTTCCCTTTCACAATTTGAGCACACAGAAGCAAGAATACCATTTGTTGACTCTTTAGATTTATAGTGAAAAAAAAAAACCTGATTTGATCTACAGTGGAAACAAATCCAAGGTGTTACAATGTTCTTTATGGATTACAAATTAACATGTAAAATACTACATCGCAGTTATAAATAGGCTAAAGACTGTTTATGTTCTTAATATACATTAACATATTTAATACATCAGTAAGATAGGTATTATCATACTTTGCAATGTAGAGACTAGACCCACTGGTGGGAAGACCTGCCCAAGTATGCACAGCTTGAGGGGTACCCTGGGATCTGAGCTCAGGCAGTTTGGCTGAGGCAGAGTCTCAGCCCTTAATACAGCCCGCCTTCCCGTCTTCAGTCATAGAACCTAAAAGCATGCTAAAAGTCAAGTAGTTCAGCCCTCTAACTGAAGCTCAGAGAGATGAAAATATGTTTGTATACCACAGTAAGTTGGTCACAAAGCCAGAAACAAAATACTGATTTCATTAGCCCCACTTGAGAACTCTTAACTCCATTTTTTTTTTCCCTTGGAAAAGCAAAGTACTTAATAATGCCTTTAAACATTTATAATTAGATCATTCTGTCTTTTCTTTGGTCTAAACACGGTTAGTCAGTTGAAGAAAAACTAACTAGAATTGTCATTGCCCACTTAGCGGGAGATGAGGTATACACCATTAGCCAAATGACCCAGAAGCAGCTGGAGGCTCAGACAAGGAAAGATCTTGCAATACATTTCAAACAAAGCACTCTTTTCCTCAAAATTCATTTTCCCTCCAGGCCACATTTCCTACAAGAAGTATACCTTCGATTATTTGCTTTGGATTAAAGCACACAACTTTGTTTTCTCCTTTCTCCCTCTGTCTCTGTGTTTCTTTGGGAAAATGGAAAACTAGATTATTGAGCTCCTGGAATGCTTCTTCCTCTTCCCCTTATGGTGATGTCTTAACCTTTTTTCCTTTGTTCATAACATTTCTATCAGGTGGTGGCAAGGAAAAGGAAAGAAAATTTCTGTCATTTCCATGAAGGCCTTGAAACAACAAAACGTTGAAACTATTGGCTGGATTCAAAGTGCTTCTACAGCATTCTTCACATTTCTGGATTCTTCACTGTGGTAGGAGAGAAAGCTGATGTTCACATGCAGAGTTCACTGTCACAATCACAAGAATTTTATGAAAAACTAAAGCTTCATGAATAATTTGCAGTCACAACTATTAGAAGTTGTTCCTTATAGACTGCATAATAGATGGAGTAAGAATTGGAGTAAGATGGAGTAAGAATTGTCATGTGCACCCTATTTCTGTAGATGTAACCTCACCCTTTTTCTCCCACTCAAATGAACATACTATAAGTCATGTTACTTACTATAGGAATCACCTTGATATGTTTTGCCTTGTTTTTTTTAAGTAAATATTAGATATATTTCAGGACTTTTCTTAACATTCCATTTAAATGCATCTCACAACCCACTGGTGCCCCAAAACTACAATATCATTAGATGACCAAAGAATTCATAAAGCAGAGTCAAGCAAACACTCATTCATTTATTCAGCAATATGTATGGAGCCCCTGTTATGTGTTAGGCTCTGTGCTGGGGACTGTGAGATACTAAGATGAGTAAGAAAAGGTCCTGGATCTCAAAGCTCACATTCTAGCGAGAGAGACAGAGAAATCCGCAGAGAAACAGTGGTGGACTTAGGGGGAAGGCTTATAGGGTCGGTCAGGATATTTGCCTTATCTGGAGTCCAGGGAATGCCTACAAAGTCTTCTTGACTTTTTGGAGGAGGAAATGGCTGGGAGCCTTTGGGACAGGTGGTAAGTGGCCAGGTGTAGTTAACCATGTAGATTTGCCTGTAGGACTTACACGTACTCTTTCCCGTAGATGCTCTAAGACTTAAAAGGAATTATCTTCATCAGAAGAAATCTTCCTGGAGTAAGGTCATGCCCCCCTCATGGAGACATTGGTATGCAAAGACTTGTTAATAGGGAAGGGGAGCAATTGAAAGCCCAGCTCTCTTGCCTCTAGGCAGATAAGTATTGAAGGTCCATCCTAGTTGCTGAGTTCCCCTGGGATCATCTGAGCATTTTGTGTACATTTCTTTGTTAATCTTTTGTTTGTTTTTATTATTGAGAGAGAAAGTGAAAGAGAGAGAGCTTGAGCAGGGTGGAGCAGAAAGAGAGTGGGATAGGGGATCTGAAGTGGGTTCTGCACTGACAGCAGCGAGCCCAACGTGGGGCTCAAGTTCATGAACCCTGAGATCATGACCTGAGCTGAAGTCGAAGTTGGAGGTTCAACTGACTGAGCCACCAATACCCTGTTGTGCTTTTTTTATTCCTTTCTGCCCAATCCTACTGTCTCCACCTCCCTACAGGGACACTTCCCAGTAAATGTTTTTTCTCACAACTTTTTATCTCAGAATCTATTTTCAGGCAACATTACTGAAGATAAAGACTGTAGAAGCAAACAGAAGAAAGATCTTTCTGGCAAAAGGAACAGATTAAACAAGAGAAGGGTAATTTTGTTAAATTACCATTTGTTAAGTAGAGACAGGGGTGTCAGATGGTGAGCTACTGTTCAACAAGAGACCACAAAGGAATTGAAATAGAGAAGATTGTTACCCATAGGTGCAACAGGAAGTACAGAGCCACTCAGGGTACTCAAGGCAGGGTGCAGGCAGAGAGAGAAGCAGGCCTTAGAGCACGTGCCTTTATTAGGGTCCATGGATAGAGTGGTTTCAGGCTCCTATGCTAAGGCCAGATTGGTCAATTTAAGCCAAAACAAGTGGGGTTTCAGTCAGTTCTTCTTTTTTTTTTTTTTTTTTTTTTTTTTTTTTTAATTTTTGAGAGAGACAGAATGTGAGTGGGTTAGGGGCAGAGAGAGAGAGAGAGAGAGAGAGATGCAGAATCCGAAACAGGCTCCAGGCTCTGAGCTGTCAGCACAGAGCCCGACACGGGGCTCGAACACACAAACCTCAAGATCATGACTTGAGCCGAAGTCGGTCGCTCAACCGACTGAGCCACCCAGGTGCCCCAGTCAGTTCTTCTTTTTAATGTTTTTAATGTTTATTTGTTTTTGAGAGAGAGAGAGAGAGAGAGAGAGAGAGAGAGACAGCAGGGGAGGGGCAGAGAAAGAGGGAGACACAGAATCCAAAGCAGGCTCCTGGCTCCAAGCTGTCAGCACAGAGTCCCATACGGGGCTCAAACCCACAAACCATGAGATCATGACCTGAGCCAAAGTCAGATGCATAACTTAACTGAGCCACTCAGGCACTCTGACAGGCATCTTATCTAAGAGGCATACAAGGGGAAGATCCTGGGAGGTGGAGGAGGTTTTGTATCACAAAGGAAGTCCTATCAGGAGCATAACATCTACTTGTAATTCTGTAGGCTGATATCTAGGGCACTTGTGTGAGGGGCTGTGAGCTTTAATAACCACTTCCTCACTAGCTACTTGACCAAAAGAATGGATGCCAAAGCAACAATATCAAAGAGTAGATTAGCTAAGCACTTAACACAGAGACAAGAAACAATATGTGCGTTTCATATTGTAAACGCCTCATACCTGTTGTACAACTCCCCTGTTATACAACTTAAACAGAAGATGAAACTGGAAGGTGAGGTGGACATCAGGACTTCAGGAAGCTTATAATCAAATTTTAGGGAATATGGCAGCATCATATAGGAGCTGGTGAGCCACTGAGGGTTTTAAAACAGAGGAGTAAGTCTCTTGCTACAGAGATCAAGGGACTAAGGAACAGTCACGAGGAGCTGAAAAACGCTTTAAACGAAATGCATAACAAAATGGAAACCACCACAGCTCGGCTTGAAGAGGCAGAGGAGAGAATAGGTGAACTAGAAGATAAAGTTATGGAAAAAGAGGAAGCTGAGAAAAAGAGAGATAAAAAAATCCAGGAGTATGAGGGGAAAATTAGAGAATTAAGTGATACACTAAAAAGAAATAATATACGCATAATTGGTATCCCAGAGGAGGAAGAGAGAGGGAAAGGTGCTGAAGGGGTACTTGAAGAAATCATAGCTGAGAACTTCCCTGAACTGGGGAAGGAAAAAGGCATTGAAATCCAAGAGGCACAGAGAACTCCCTTCAGACGTCACTTGAATCGATCTTCTGCACGACATATCATAGTGAAACTGGCAAAATACAAGGATAAAGAGAAAATTCTGAAAGCAGCAAGGGGTAAAGGTGCCCTCACATATAAAGGGAGACCTATAAGACTCGTGACTGATCTCTCTTTTGAAACTTGGCAGGCCAGAAAGAATTGGCAAGAGATTTTCAGGGTGCTAGACAGAAAAAATATGCAGCCAAGAATCCTTTATCCAGCAAGTCTGTCATTTAGAATAGAAGGAGAGATAAAGGTCTTCCCAAACAAACAAAAACTGAAGGAATTTGTCACCACTAAACCAGCCCTACAAGAGATCCTAAGGGGGACCCTGTGAGACAAAGTCCCAGAGACATCACTATAAGCATAAAACATACAGACATCACAATGACTCTAAACCCGTATCTTTCTATAATAACACTGAATGTAAATGGATTAAATGCGCCAACCAAAAGACATAGGGTATCAGAATGGATAAAAAAACAAGACCCATCTATTTGCTGTCTACAAGAGACTCATTTTAGACCTGAGGACACCTTTAGATTGAGAGTGAGGGGATGGAGAACTATTTATCATGCGACTGGAAGCCAAAAGAAAG
The DNA here is from genome assembly GCF_016509475.1 of Prionailurus bengalensis. Classification (NCBI taxonomy): domain Eukaryota; kingdom Metazoa; phylum Chordata; class Mammalia; order Carnivora; family Felidae; genus Prionailurus; species Prionailurus bengalensis. The sequence goes on along the minus strand of NC_057345.1, from coordinate 138,725,772 downwards.
CTGGAGTAGCCATACTTATATCAGACAAACTAGACTTTAAATTAAAGGCTGTAACAAGAGATGAAGAAGGACATTATATAATAGTTACAGGGTCTATCCATCAGGAAGAGCTAACAATTATCAATGTCTATGCACCGAATACCGGAGCCCCCAAATATATAAAACAATTACTCATAAACATAAGCAACCTTATTGATAAGAATGTGGTCATTGCAGGGGACTTTAATACACCACTTACAGAAATGGATAGATCATCTAGACACACGGTCAATAAAGAAACAAGGGCCCTGAATGAGACATTGGATGAGATGGACTTGACAGATCTATTTAGAACTCTGCATCCCAAAGCAACAGAATATACTTTCTTCTCGAGTGCACATGGAACATTCTCCAAGATAGATCATATACTGGGTCACAAAACAGCCCTTCATAAGTTTACAAGAATTGAAATTATACCATGCTTACTTTCAGACCACAATGCCATGAAGCTTGAAATCAACCACAGGAAAAAGTCTGGAAAACCTCCAAAAGCATGGAGGTTAAAGAACACCCTACTAACGAATGAGTGGGTCAACCAGGCAATTAGAGAAGAAATTAAAAAATATATGGAAACAAACGAAAATGAAAATACAACAATCCAAACGCTTTGGGACGCAGCAAAGGCAGTCCTGAGAGGAAAATACATTGCAATCCAGGCCTATCTCAAGAAACAAGAAAAATCCCAAATACAAAATCTAACAGCACACCTAAAGGAACTAGAAGCAGAACAGCAAAGGCAGCCTAAGCCCAGCAGAAGAAGAGAAATAATAAAGATCAGAGCAGAAATAAACAATATAGAAACTAAAAAAACTGTAGAGCAGATCAACGAAACCAAGAGTTGGTTTTTTGAAAAAATAAACAAAATTGACAAACCTCTAGCCAGGCTTCTCAAAAAGAAAAGGGAGATGACCCAAATAGATAAAATCATGAATGAAAATGGAATTATTACAACCAATCCCTCAGAGATACAAACAATTATCAGGGAATACTATGAAAACTTATATGCCAACAAATTGGACAACCTGGAAGAAATGGACGAATTCCTGAACACCCACACGCTTCCAAAACTCAATCAGGAGGAAATAGAAAGCTTGAACAGACCCATAACCAGCGAAGAAATTGAATCGGTTATCAAAAATCTCCCAACAAATAAGAGTCCAGGACCAGATGGCTTCCCAGGGGAGTTCTACCAGACGTTTAAAGCAGAGATAATACCTATCCTTCTCAAGCTATTCCAAGAAATAGAAAGGGAAGGAAAACTTCCAGACTCATTCTATGAAGCCAGTATTACTTTGATTCCTAAACCAGACAGAGACCCAGTAAAAAAAGAGAACTACAGGCCAATATCCCTGATGAATATGGATGCAAAAATTCTCAATAAGATACTAGCAAATCGAATTCAACGGCATATAAAAAGAATTATTCACCATGATCAAGTGGGATTCATTCCTGGGATGCAGGGCTGGTTCAACATTCGCAAATCAATCAACGTGATACATCACATTAACAAAAAAAGAGAGAAGAACCATATGATCCTGTCAATCGATGCAGAAAAGGCCTTCGACAAAATCCAGCACCCTTTCTTAATAAAAACCCTTGAGAAAGTCGGGATAGAAGGAACATACTTAAAGATCATAAAAGCCATTTATGAAAAGCCCACAGCTAACATCATCCTCAACGGGGAAAAACTGAAAGCTTTTTCCCTGAGATCAGGAACACGACAAGGATGCCCACTCTCACCGCTGCTGTTTAACATAGTGCTGGAAGTTCTAGCATCAGCAATCAGACAACAAAAGGAAATCAAAGGCATCAAAATTGGCAAAGATGAAGTCAAGCTTTCGCTTTTTGCAGATGACATGATATTATACATGGAAAATCCGATAGACTCCACCAAAAGTCTGCTAGAACTGATACAGGAATTCAGCAAAGTTGCAGGATACAAAATCAATGTACAGAAATCAGTTGCATTCTTATACACTAACAATGAAGCAACAGAAAGACAAATAAAGAAACTGATCCCATTCACAATTGCACCAAGAAGCATAAAATACCTAGGAATAAATCTAACCAAAGATGTAAAGGATCTGTATGCTGAAAACTATAGAAAGCTTCTGAAGGAAATTGAAGAAGATTTAAAGAAATGGAAAGACATTCCCTGCTCATGGATTGGAAAAATAAATATTGTCAAAATGTCAATACTACCCAAAGCTATCTACACATTCAATGCAATCCCAATCAAAATTGCACCAGCATTCTTCTCGAAACTAGAACAAGCAATCCTAAAATTCATATGGAACCACAAAAGGCCCCGAATAGCCAAAGGAATTTTGAAGAAGAAGACCAAAGCAGGAGGCATCACAATCCCAGACTTTAGCCTCTACTACAAAGCTGTCATCATCAAGACAGCATGGTATTGGCACCAAAACAGACACATAGACCAATGGAATAGAATAGAAACCCCAGAACTAGACCCACAAACGTATGGCCAACTCATCTTTGACAAAGCAGGAAAGAACATCCAATGGAAAAAAGACAGCCTCTTTAACAAATGGTGCTGGGAGAACTGGACAGCAACATGCAGAAGGTTGAAACTAGACCACTTTCTCACACCATTCACAAAAATAAACTCAAAATGGATAAAGGACCTGAATGTGAGACAGGAAACCATCAAAACCTTAGAGGAGAAAGCAGGAAAAGACCTCTCTGACCTCAGCCGTAGCAATCTCTTACTCGACACATCCCCAAAGGCAAGGGAATTAAAAGCAAAAGTGAATTACTGGGACCTTATGAAGATAAAAAGCTTCTGCACAGCAAAGGAAACAACCAACAAAACTAAAAGGCAACCAACGGAATGGGAAAAGATATTCGCAAATGACATATCGGACAAAGGGCTAGTATCCAAAATCTATAAAGAGCTCACCAAACTCCACACCCGAAAAACAAATAACCCAGTGAAGAAATGGGCAGAATACATGAAACGACACTTCTCTCAAGAAGACATCCGGATGGCCAACAGGCACATGAAAAGATGTTCAGCGTCGCTCCTTATCAGGGAAATACAAATCAAAACCACACTCAGGTATCACCTCACGCCAGTCAGAGTGGCCAAAATGAACAAATCAGGAGACTCTAGATGCTGGAGAGGATGTGGAGAAACGGGAACCCTCTTGCACTGTTGGTGGGAATGCAAATTGGTGCAGCCGCTCTGGAAAGCAGTGTGGAGGTTCCTCAGAAAATTAAAAATAGACCTACCCTATGACCCAGCAATAGCACTGCTAGGAATTTATCCAAGGGATACAGGAGCACTGATGCATAGGGCCACTTGTACACCAATGTTCATAGCAGCACTCTCAACAATAGCCAAATTATGGAAAGAGCCTAAATGTCCATCAACTGATGAATGGATAAAGAAATTGTGGTTTATATACACAATGGAATATTACATGGCAATGAGAAAAAATGAAATATGGCCTTTTGTAGCAACGTGGATGGAACTGGAGAGTGTGATGCTAAGTGAAATAAGCCATACAGAGAAAGACAGATACCATATGGTCTCATTCTTATGTGGATCCTGAGAAACTTAACAGGAACCCATGGGGGAGGGGAAGGAAAAAAAAAAAAAAGAGGTTAGAATGGGAGAGAGCCAAAGCATAAGAGACTGTTAAAAACTGAGAACAAACTGAGGGTTGATGGGGGGTGGGAGGGAGGAGAGGGTGGGTGATGGGTATTGAGGAGGGCACCTTTTGGGATGAGCACTGCGTGTTGTATGGAAACCAATTTGTCAATAAATTTCAGAAAAAAAAATAAATAAATAAAACAGAGGAGTAAGTTGGTAGTGCTTTCTGTTTTTAATGGAGCGTGCTGTTGACTGTGTGAAGAAGTCATTTCAGGGGCAAAATGTCAGAGGTAAGGAAATCCATTAGAGACTGTTATAGTAGTCTAGGAAAAAAAGAATAAGAATCTCAACTAGCTAGTGGTAGACTCCAGGCAGACAGAAGGGTCAAGATGACCTTGCGATTTCTAAAATAACTAAATGGATGGTGGTATCATTTACTGAGTTAGAGAATACTAGAAAAGTTGGAGTAGTAAGGTGGAAGTCATGAGTTCACTGTTATGCTGTGGTTTTGAGGTGCTTATGAAGACATCCAGGTTGCCATGTCCTGTGATAGATACTTAGGTGAGGTTTCTGGTGGAGATAAAAATGGGAATATCCCTACCACATGGCTGAGAGCTGAGGTCCATGTGTAGGGGGGTAGGACTGGAGGAGCATACAGAGATGAAGGAATTGGTATCCAAGCACAGTAGCTTGGTATCAATATTTTATGGGTGAGCCAAAGAAGAAGAATCTGCTCCACAGACACCTTACTTCACAGGTGGAAGAAGAGAGCAGAATCTGAAGCCTTCTCTGGCAGGACTTATTATTGTGGAACACAGACTCTAAGCAGAGATACTTTTCTATCAGTGATTTTTCCGACGGCTGTGTTATGCATCACATTGAGAATTCTAAAATGACTTCCTCCCCTTAGTTGTTTACCCCATCATTCATTCATAACAGGATACATCTCATCACCCCTTTGCATTTCCATGCCTGTCGGCGCACTAAATAGAATTATTTCCACACTCGATGTAAGGATACTATGTGTTGTGTACAAAAAAACACCGTTAACAGATTTTCTGAGAGAATATTTTCAAGGTACCACTTCTGAATAAATGCTGAGTGCAGTCTGAATATTTTATGGAATGCTGCCTGTCCTCATTTCCGAGCTTTTTATTTAGATTGATAGATTGTGACGAAAGTGGCCTCCATTGAAGTAGGTTCATAAGCAAACTGTCTCTGTGGCATGTTTTTACCATGTTACTCTACAGAGCCACTTCTTAGTTCTTGCCATCATAATGCTTTTGAGATTACGATATAAGGAGCTAATATCACACAATGTTAATCATGTTAGATATTTGGCTATATAGGAGGGAAATGAATACTCAAAATGTTAATTTTGGCACAACTTTGGTCACTGGCAGATAACGTTCCTGAGTTTTTAGGTGCCTGGAGTTCTCCTGGAATCCCCTAACTAGCTTGTTTTTGCCACCTGTTTTCTGTATCAAATTTGATGTTCTGTGCAAAAGACATGGCCTATTTCTGGTAGGAATGAAGTGACATAAATATTTACAGAAATACCATGTAAAGTCCATTTCTTATTTTCTATGTCATCAATTATGCTGTCATCAAACACGCCCACTCTACTAGAGGAAAAACGCACATGAATAAAAATGGAGATAGCCTTCCTACCACAGAAAATCCAGAAATATAGAAGGCAAGATTTCACAAACACATTGTTGCCTAGTTAACTATCATTCTATCTTTGGCCATGTTCTTAAATATAAAGGTTCCTCTGAAACCCTGTAGGAATGAGAACACTGTCCAGTTTCAATTATTTTCGAGTTTTCTATTTCTAATCTGCAAATAACTTTTGGATGATGTCTGTGGCCATTGAGTGGATGCTTCAATCCATGAGTTTCACATGAATAAATGTGATATCTTAACTTGGAACTAGACATTTAACTTCTGTACACCTCAGTTTCCTTGAATGCAAAAGCAGAAAATAACATTTGATGTGATAACACATATGAAACCACTTTGGAAAGTTTGTAAAGCAGGCTACAAATGTCAGTGGTTCTATTCTGTGTTCATTAAACACTTCCTGGTGTCCCCAAGTTATCTACAGCATGGTGCTCCTTGGGCCTGCCTTAATAAAGCTGAAGAGGAGGAGTGAGGAGGAAAGAGGTTTCCGTTGCTTAGCAAAGCTGTGAATGTATTACTGTGGTGTTTGATGGATCTTGATGTTGAATTTGAGGTTCATTACCCCACTTTTGCTTGTTACCTAGTTGTGGTAATTTACTGAGACCAATGGGTTCTGCTACTTCATGTAGGAAAAACTCCTTGGACATTAGTGCAAAGACAGGAAAAGCTCTTTTATATTTGTAGAAAATAAATGTCATTTGGATTCAAAGTGGTATTGTGGGTATATGAAGAGAAGTCCTTGGATGAAAGCATTCACTCAGAAAGACAGTTTCCAATTTCTGTTCATAGCACTTCAGGTGATCTTACCTGTCAAAATGATAAAGTTATTTATTGCCTTTAAGGACACAAATTTGAGTCAGCCCAAATTGTTCCTTCAAGTACTCATATTAAAGTTGTAGTTTTGTCAGTAATATTAAATTGACCCAGAGGCTTTATTTTCACAAGGGAATACTTACTTGAGCTTGTAAAAGGGGTTTTTTTATTCTTGATTGAACAACATACTGGAAGGTGTTAACACTTTTTATTTCCAAGGCGCTATACACACATTATCCTACACTCATACTATCTATGCAAACTGGTTTGATATTCTTGTCAGCAGCATCAAATTTATAGCCAAAGGACCTCCAGGGCTTCAGTGATTTTTTTTTAAAGGCACGAAAATATAGTTTCAGAGTGCCCTATCAGTCCTCCATTCAGCCCAATCCCCCACGGTGGACTCTGCCTTTTTGCATGCAGAAATCCCTGCCCACTTGCTCAGACACACTTCGGGGGCCTCCCTTCTTTAGGCAGGTTCGTGACCTGATTTTAAATAAACACATTGCTATCACTGGTTGAGGGAAGGCTATTTACTCAATTGTTGGCACTCCATTTATTCTGAAATAATTTGAAATTTAGCCTTTTCATATGTCAGTTGAGAAATTATGCATAATTAATATATTTGAGAACAATTTAGAGAGGACTTCAGACATAGATGTAAGAAAAGCCAATTTGTGAAATGTAAATTGTCACCAATCTCAATAGCAACTATAAATATTTAAAATATACCCTAGGAAAAACAGAGGGGTGAAAAAATGTGTGATGTCCAGTCTTCTAATGAGTCCCACGGAAAGACACTGTGTTTGGGGTTTTATAGGTTTATTAGGGAATGTAGCAAAGGATGAAAAACTGAGCACCTACACTATTCTGGGCATCTTACAAAGTGCTTTGTATAAGTTGATGATGCCATTTGTTCTTCACAATTCTTTGATATTTGGATTATTTTTAAGACAGAGTAACAGACTCTGAGAGGTTAGGCAACAATAAGGTTAGGATTTGCAACTGGACATTCTTCGGTGTTTTTTATACATTTGTTTTGATTTTTTTTTTTAAAGAGAGAGAGAGTGCCAGCTGGAGAAGGGAGGTAGAGAGAGAGACAAAGAGAATCCCAAGCAGGCTCCATTGTCCAACACAGAGTCTGACGTGAGGTTCCATCCCACAATCCTGGGATCATGACCTGAGCCAAAATCAAGAGTGGGACACTCAACTGATTGAGCCACCCAGGCACCCCAGCAAATGGCATACTTTGATTTGAATCTATTAAAAAAGAGACAACAGGACCAAAATAGAGTCACTTGTGCTAAGCCATGTCACTAAACCAAGATTTAATAACTAATTTAAATACAGCTTCAATCTCTCCCAGGAATGGAATCTTAACCCAGTCAATCTGGAATTATCTGCTCAGCACTAGTGAGGTATTCTGTCTGACAGACTCCTGCTGTCCCCCAGAGGAAGGTGACCGTACCTTAAACTATCCACTTTGTGCTAGTAACTCCCTTGTCTTACCCTCGACTGCCTATACAAGTCTTAATTTTCCACAGTTCTTCAGACACCCTTTCTATTTTGCTAGATAGGATGATGTCCAGTTCACAAATTGTTGAAGAAAGCCAGTAAGATCTTTAAAATGTACTCAGTTGAGTTTTGTTTTTTAGAAAGCCTAGCTCTGTGCTCCTAACCTACAGACAACGCCACCCCTAGACTCAGCAGGCAGCAAAGGAAAGGAATAGAAAGGGGCTAATTCCTTTACAGATAGGGGCAGTACAAGATGAATATTCTATGTCTATCTAATCCAAGCCTATTCTATTGCTAGTTACCAAACAAAATTTTGAGTGCCAGAGAAAGGGTTAGAATTAAACCAGATTAAAAATCTGTCCCATGGTTGATAATCGGGAAGGTTTAATTTGTGAACGTGGCTATGTGTGACACTATGGGTGATATCTCTAGATTCGATCACTTGTACATATAGATTACATGTTCTCCTCTTGTAGGGAAATCACATGGTTTCCTGGGTGTGCAGGTCAGAAAGACACCAGGACAGGAGTTTTGTGTCTGACTCTAGAAGGCTTCATTTACAGCTCTGTTGATCAGCAGTTTAGATGGGACACCACAGGCTCCTGACACTTGAAACAACAAAGATTTGGTTTCTCTTTCTAGATTCCACCCCATGGAGCGATATTTTCATCCCTCTCTTTTTTTAGATGTTTGCTTCTTGGTACCTAAACCTGCCACAGAATTCAGCTTTGGCCTATGCTGCTGCCCTTATACTTTCAGTTCTTAGTTGCTGGAGTGATGTTTTTCTTCATCAGTTCTCTTTCCACTGTGTGTAGCCTTGCCTCCATTCATGCACTCCCTGGCTGACCCCTGACCCTCTTCGGTTTGGATCCACTACCTCCCCTTTTTCAGTCTAAAGGTCTCTGGAGTGTTTGTGGTTTTTTGTGTGTTTGTTTGTTTTCATGAACAGCTCCTTGCTGCCCCCATCTGGCTCAAATTGTAATTGACCTATCTGTTGGCAGACCAAGAGTTGAGAGTCCTACCTAAGCATTAGATCACACCGTGTCAATCCCATATTATTCTCTCTTCTTTTTCTCCTATTACTCTTTCCAAACGTTTTTTTTAATTACCTTCTCTAATATTATTTCAATAATAACTATTTTTTTCTTGGATTTGTCAAATCAATAAAACTGGTTATATATGTGTTCATCTTAAATTTATAACAATGAGAACTTTTTATTTTCCTTTGATTTTAAACATAAAGTCTGTTTTCCTTATTAATACAGTGCACCTGCTCAATATTGAAAGTTTTAAAAACACCGAAAGGCATACAGAGAGCAAACATCATTTATAACTCAACTACAACAGATAGTTACCATTAACATTGTGTTGTTATCTGTACGTGTTATTTATAAGATTCTGTATGCGTGGTTCCATAGCCTGCTCTCCCTCTTAGCAATATGTCATTAGCTATTTTGGCCCTTTTAAATAGTGACAACCTCCTTTCAGAGGCGATCGTACTCACAACTTTGTTGGGGTCTCAAATCATTATAAGGTTATAAGCATCTGCAAAGCAGATTTTGGATATATGAACAGAAGCTTCTGCATTCTCTCCACACTGTAAAATGCTAGGCTGTTTATGCTGTGATGCTAAATGAATGAGGTTGACTGTCTGTTTTGAGTTCATGATATGTTTTCCAAAATGGCAATAAAAATGGTAATGAAATGTTAAGTTATTCTCAGCTACTAAATTCCTAGTACCAGGAACATCATAAATTGTCTTTTTGATGATCAAAACTATTTGACCATAAATTTCAATGAAGTCACAATAACCTCTGAATTTCTCTCCAGTCCTTTTTATCCCATATGTTTTCATCATGACTGAATTACTTTACAACTAATTAGAACGTAAGAGAAAATACAATATATATTAAGGTGGTTTTGAGAAGTCACTAAATTTATTTTAAAAATATCTATTATAAAGGGCATTTGGTAGAGCATCTTACCCCAAATACCCTTTTTTGTCAATAATTCATCTGTCCATCTTGCCTCCTTTCTGGCCATAGTGAAGTAATTCCTATGTATACTTCCCTGTGATCCAGAAGGGAATGGATAGGCTCACAATCAAAACTGCATGTCAAAGGAGAGCTCAAAATCACCAGCCCTAGTGCTATACTATTTCTTTCTAATGTTTCTAGCTTACAGAAGCTGGTGAGGTTGAATAATATCCCAAGCCTGAAGGAGAATCTATGGACAGGTCTGTTTTTAGCCAGTGCATGGGGTCAGCCTTGATATGGGAGGGATGGCTCCACTCCTCTTCTCTCTTAATGGTAAGAAACAAAATGTTACAAAATAAAGACTGAATTGAAGAAATGAACTTGTTTTCATCTAAAAAAGATAATAAAAAGAGCAGAGAACAGGAACATGCTTTTTTTTTCCCCCACCAATTAATAATCTTCACATTTTAAAGAAGTTTTAGGTTCACAGCAAAAATGAGAAGAAAGTACAGAGAGTTTCCATATGCTCTTGCCTTCACACACCCACAGCCTCCCCCACTATCAACATCTCACACCAAAGTACATTTGTTGCACTGGATGAGCCTATATTGACACATCATTACTGCTCCAAGTCTATAGTCTACGTTATGGTTCACTCTAGGTTTTTCATATCACATGAGTTTGGGCAAGTGTATATGTACCCACCATCATAGTATTGTGCAGAACAGTTTCACTGTGCTAAAAATCCTCTGTGCTCCGTATATTCATCCCTCCCTTCCAGCCCCCCCTCCCCCGCCCCAGCCCTCGTCAAGCTCTAATCCTCTTACTGTCTCTATAGTTTTTCCTTTTCCAGAATGTTGGAATCATCATACAGTATGTAGCCTTTTCAGGTTGGCTTCTTTCACTTAGTAATATGCATTTGAGTTTCCTTTATGTCTTTTCATGGCTTGATAGCTCATTTCTTTTTAGCATTGAGTAATATCCCATTGTCTGGATGAACCACAGTGTATCCCTGTAACTACTGAAGGACATCTTGGTTGTTTTCAAGTTTGGGCAATTAGGAACAAAGTTGCTATATGTATCTGTGTACAAGTGTATGGTTCATCATTAAGTTTTCAACTCATCTGAGTAAATCAGAGTGTGATTGCTAGATTGTACCACAAGAGTATGCTTAGATTTGTCTTTCAAAGTGGCTATACCATTCCTCATTCCCACCAGTAATGAATGAGAGTTCCTGTTACTCCACATCCTTTTCAGTAGTTGGTGTTGTCAGTGTTTTGGAATTGGCCATTCTAATACGTATGTAGTAATATCTCATCATTAATTTACAATTCCCTAATGACGTATGATGTTGAATATCTTTTCATGTGCTTTGTGATCTGTATATCTTCTTTGGCGAGGTATCTGTTGAGGTCTTTACCCATTTCTTTCACTGGTTTGCTCATTTTCTTATTGTTGATGTCTAAAAGTTTTTTGTCTATATTTTGAAGAACAGTTGTTTATGAGAGGTGTCCTTTGCAAAAATTTTCTCCCTGCCTGTGGCTTGTCTTCTCATTTTCTTGAAGAGCATGCTTTAGAAATATAGCTTTCTTTTTACTTTTGTCTCCATGGATAACTAATGCAGAGAGTTCTTCTTAACATATTTAGAAAATAATTGTTTAACCGGAGAAACTGAATAAATTATATTTGCCTGACTGTTCTTGGTTCTAATTCTGGAAACTCAAAATGCGTGTTCTATGATCTATGGATACTTAGTATCTAGCTCTTTCTACTCTAGATGCTACATGGATGTGACCTGGCAAGAAAGAATAGAGCAAAGAGACTTATTTTTTTAATGTTTATTTATTTTTTGAGAGAGAGACAGAGTGCAAGTGGGGGAGGGGCAGAAAGAGGAGAAACACAGAACCTGAAGCAGGCTCCCAGATCTGAGCTGTCAGCATAGAGCATGATGAGGGGCTTGAATTCATGAATAGCGAGATCATGACCTAAGCCAAATTCAAAAGCTTAACCAACTGAGCCACCCAGGTGCGATGCAAAGAGACTTCTTAACTTTATGTTTAATGTCTCTGAAGGCAATTCTCTTCTGGCATAGTATTTCCTGTTCAGGATTATTTCTGTCCAAGTACAGTCAGGACTTTTTTTTTCTTCTTTTTGCTATCCTAGAGAGGACTACCAGGAGATTAAAGATTAAATAAAAATAATAAAATTATAAAGATTAAAATAATAAATTATAAATTTTATTATAAATTATAATATAAATATAAATTATTAATTAATATATATAATTTATATATAATATAAATATAAATTATTAATATAAATTATAATTATAAAATAATAAAATAATAAAGATTAAAGAAAAATATATGGTATTATATTTCAGCTCTCTACCCAGTATTCTCAAACATCTTACAAACACTGATCAAAAAAAGATATTATGTGATATTTTCCTTAGCGCAAATTAAAAAAGAAATGTTTGCTCTCTGTTTATATTCTGGTACCATACAATGTATTCTCAAAGAAGGAAAAGCTTTACAAATTCCTTTGAAAATGATGTTTTTGCTATCTCCTTTCTTTTTCTCTCTTCCACCCTTTCTTAAACATTTTCTGAATGCAGCTGAAATTATCTTCAGTTTGAATTCCATGTAATTCTTTGTTTATTTTCTGTTTGGTCATGATAGGGAGTGATGAGGATGATAAAGTCAGAACTTTATAAAAGCTATATGTAAAATTTAATTATAGATATTGAGTACATTGGGATGTTGGGTAATCTTCCATTTATGCTTTGATTATATAAGCATACTTATAATTTCAAAAGTGTTCAGACAATAATTTTAGATGAAATCAATCAGGCACTTAAGCAAAGTTAGATTATTATGGTAAATACACATCCCTACACACAAAAAATATTGGTTTTGATTACTCTATATTCTATCATTACGCACATAAGCATAGTTTTTCTTTCTCTCAACCCTTTCCATCTTCTCCTGATGAAATCCCCTATCCTTTGAAATGTTAGTGTGACACTAAGAACTTCATGATAAAAGATGTAAGAGAAACATGACCTTTCTCAGCAAATACAACACTAAGAGTGTTGTCTATATTTCCATTTCATCTTTTATATGAAAAACACAACAGTCTTCACTTTTTCAATAGAAAGAGACATTGTAGCAGTTAACAAGCTAATAATGCAAGTGGACTGTGTTTCTACTAAGGAAAGCATTACATAGGTTCAAAACTCTTCAGAATTACAATAATTTGAGAAGAGCTGCCCTATCAGTTTTATTTAAGGGCATGTTAGAACTAGTACTCCAAGCTCTTCAATCTGTCAATAGACAATTAGATGTGCTACAAAACATCTCTCCTCTACAACTTGTGTCTTCAGTGTGTTTAAATTGGGTGAAATCACAGTTATTAGCCTGATAAGCAATGATGTCATTGACTCTTTGGGCTACATTTCTTCCTATTAAACATGGCTGCATGAGGGAATAATTTTTGGACAGCTGCATCAGATGTTGCTGTGTTTTGCAGATCTAGCTAATGTGGAAGCTTCCTCTCTATTGAACTTGGTATCTGTACTGGAATAAATTCTCAGAAATCATTAATAAAGTAATTTTTTAAAATGCTCCTGCCGTTTCTGTGAGCTCAGATTACAGCAGTTACAGTAATTACTACTAGTGATATGCAATATACCCAGGGCCTATTAAGGAGATTTTTATGGGCCTCTTTTTTTGCAATCTTTGCACCTGAAAGATTGTAAAGGAAAAAGGGTGCTAACGATGGAAGCCTCAGTACTGCTATCACCTTACTGTTTATGATGCTTATATGAATACTTAGAAATTTTGGTCCTTTCTCACACAGACTCCTCTCAGGCCATTGACAGAATTACCACCTTTAGGCAATTTGCATGTTCTAATTAGGGTTCCCTTAAAAATTTACTTGGAGGACAAACTACAGCTCTTACAGAGGGTAAGACAATTATGAAGACTCATCATTTGCCATCTGTGCTGTTTTCCAATAGACCAGTGGAAAATCATTTTCTTGGAGTACTCATAGTCATTTGTGTCTGAGGCCCTTAGGGAATTGACTTTCCCATAGGACCCTTCTAAGGAAACAGCATCTGGCTATGGTCTTTTGCTTCCTACTTGAACACAGCCAAGAAACAGGATTGTCTCTAATTGCGAGTTCCATATATAAGAATCCTATTCAGGCCTGAGGCTGGCTTTAGGAACAGATTGGATTTTTCTTCTCATGGCTACTTAGCCATTGTTTCAGTGTCTGCAGATAGGTGGACAATTTCTCCTTCCTTTCCTCCTTCTTTCTTTCCTTTCTTTTTTCTTTCCTCCCTTCCTCCCTTTCTTCCTTCATCTATAACATTTATTTATATGTAGTTCTTTTCTGGGCATGGAGCCTGGTGTGGCTTGTGGTTTATTTATAACGTACTGTCTCCCCGTCTTCTGTTTGGAGGTGGGCATATCATCCAGAGATGATTAAGCATTCTGTAGGTCCATTAGATATCAATGTAGATTGCTGGACTCTTAATAAAGCAAGCCCAGTGATGACCACTGGAATAACAAGTTTACCATTAAGTATTATTTGCTCAAGAAGAGGTTATGTTGTCTCTTCAGTCTTAGACTTTAGAATCAGTGATGGGTCAGAGTGGGCATGAACATAAGGAGAAGGGATGTGGGAAGAGTGTTCCTTTCAAGTCAGTGAGTACTCTCAGAGAAGCAAGTGGAAGAGTCAACTGAGAGGCATTCTCATTCCATTTTGAAATCTATAAACAAATAAGTTGAGTTATTTTCATCTCATAGTTATCTTTAGTAGTGCCACAATAGTATTATGCATAAGGGGGAAATGTTGCCTTTTTTGAATAGTCAAAGTAACCTACATCCTTTTCAGAATAAAACTTTTTCATATATGAGGAAGAGGATAGTGTAGTGATATACATACACTTGGAAGCCAGGTTACCAAGTACACATTTTGGCTCTGTATTGTGACCTTCTTAACCTACCTATGGCTCAGTTTCCTAATGTATCTAATGGGGTTAAAAACACCATCTACCTCACAAGGTTGTTAAGGGGAATAAAAGAGCATATATTTATAAAGCAGTCAGAATGGTGTCTGCCATGTAGCAAGCAACTTGAAAGTGTTTTCCAAACAAGTAAAAGTTCAACCCACTCCAATAAGATAGAAATTGTACCATTAATAGGGAATGGAGGAGTATCAGTGAAGGTAGCTTATACAGCATTACATCAATGCAAGATGACATTGCTTATGATTCATTTTCCATGGACAGAGTTTAGATATACATTTGGTAGATGGCCTATAAATTTTATTGAGTGATTGAGCACTGTGCTCAGTATTTTGGTCCACATTGCTATTTTTCATATAGATTCTATTTTACAAAGCCTTTTCATTAGATTTGAACAAAATTATGGTCACGGTGGTTCCCAGGATCTTTCACCGTAGAGTATTGCTATAGGAAGCACTTAGATAAAGGCATTAAATTATCCTTTATTGATAAGAAGCTACACTTGGTGAATTAATTTTTTATTTATACATTAACTTTTAATAGTCATTTAACTTCAGAAAGAGTCATAGACATATGGTCTTTCAATATCTTCCAGTTAAGATATTCTAAAATCAATCTTTTCATTTCCAGAAATAAATCCAATTTGATCGCGTCATTTCCCTGATTAGAGGTATTCAGTGTCTCTCCATCATCCACACAAGATACAATACAAGTGCCTTGGTTAGTGCACATGGCCTTTCATGATCTGGCTACAACTTTTTTTTTTTTTTTTTTTTGCCTAATCTCTTATCATTTCTTCCATTTCTCCTCACTTTAGCTCTACAAATATAAAACTTAACGCAGGGTTAATACCTTTTACATTTGCACCTGGAAAAAGCTGTTCTCAGCACCTGTAGCATATCCTTTTTGATTCCTCACTGTCTACTTTCTCCTCTTAGCTCATACCAAACTGTGACTTGGCCTTTACATTTTAGCTCTGTTTAACGAAATTTCTAGGGCTACATAAACTCTTTCCTCCATGTTGTCACTGTAATAAAAATAAGCCTACCGTGTGTGAGGTTCTACTCCTGTTGCTTTACATATTAACTCATTTAATCCTCATAATTAACGTGGAAGGCAAATATTCCCCCATTTTACAGACTGGGAAACTGAGTCACCGAGTAAGTTAAATAAGTTGTCCAAGGTCATACTGTTGATTGATTACAGAGCCATATTTTAAGGGCACTACACTACACTGAAGCTTGTATATTTTTATATTTTTCCATTTATCAGATCTTAATAAGTATTTATACACATGACTCTGTTCCAGTAAACACTTCCATGGCCTACTAAGATCCTTAACTGATAGATGCTCAATAAATGTTTGCAAGATGGTTACTCATTCATTAAAAAATTAGAAAATTAGAAAATGGAATTATTGAATCCAAAGAAATTTATATGATTTCTCAAATCTCCATTGCTTTTTTCCATCTTCTATGTTTTCTGATTAATAAAAACCACAGTAATGATATTGCTACTATTTTATTTTCAATATACATAAACTCTTGCAGTTGAATTAGAGACTGGATCTCATTTTGCCTCTTTTTACTTGACATTACCAATAATTCACTGCTTTAGTCATCTTTTCATTCAGGCTATAGTAGACCTAGATACTGAGTTTATATGTTATTATAATACATTTTCTCAACCTTGAAGACATAACTGCCTCTGTTTTGAAAACTTCTGGGGCACCTGGGTGGCTCGGTTGGTTAAGCACCAGATTTCAACTCAGGTCATGATCTCAAGGTTTGTGGGTTTGAGCCCCATGTCAGGCTCTATGCTGACAGCTCAGAGCCTAGATCCTGTTTCAGATTTTGTGTCTCCCTCTCTCTCTGCCCCTCCACCACTCACACTCTGTCTCTGTCTCTGTCTCTCTCTCTCTTTCTCTCTCTCTCAAAAACAAATAAACATTAAATTTTTTTTTTTAAAAAGCTTCTAGGCAAAGGGGGAGGAATTGAAATAAAAATGAAACATAGAATTTGTCACACTCTAAAGAAATATTTTAATAACACAGCACCAGGATGTTCTGCTTTTGAAATAACAAATTATTCATTTTCGAGTATGTAGGGAAAGTCACGTATAAGATCACAGTAAACATCAGCACATTATAGAAAGATGACTTCATTACTTTGCTCTAGTCTTAATTCCCATATTTCTATATTATGTTATCCTATAGGTTATCCTATACCCTATCCCACATTTCTATATTATGTTATCCTATAGGTTGATTGATTTTTTTTTTCAGGCATTTAATAGTTTACTTCATGGTCCTTTGAAAAAATACCACAGGCCCTTACCTTACTACCCCCTGCCTTTTTTTTAACAATACTTCATAGCACATTAGCCTGATCTGGATCTCGTAGAAAACATGACATGTTTGTCAAAGTAAAAAGTATCGTTAGCCATCTCCATATTGACAACAAACCTAGTCAACTCACTTTAAATGTAGATCAAACTGATTGGCTCTGACAGGAAACCACTTAAATACATTTGTATTTTATGCTTAAATTCATGCTATATTTTTCACCTGTTTTTTTCTTTTTTTTTCTTTTTTTTTTTTTTTTCCAGTTCCAAGAAGACACAACTTTTAGGGAACTTAATAAATTAGGCATGGTCAACTTTCTGTGTGTTTCAGATTTTCCTAGTTTCTTTGTAATGGCCATAGAAAAAAGAACTTGGGAATTTACCACTGGAAGAGTTTTTAACATTAGAATGGTGGAATCTTTCTTTGTTTCTGAATTTAACAGTGCATATGGATGCATGTGCAGGTGCAGAATGCATCGCTAGAATGACCTTGTGTCCTCACCAGTCTAGAGTTTAATTTCCACCCCTTGCCGCTATTTAACTTCTCTAGAAATATTTCCTATGTAATTTCCTGTTGCATCAATATAGTTTTTCCTATTCTAAGTTCTATTGAGTCTCACAGACCTAGGTCTGAAGATTTCAAATTTCATATTCCTTGAAAAAATATTTTCTTTCATAATTATTATTCCCACTCCCCCAGGAATAAAATATGAAAGGAATAATTGAAATGTCTCTAATAGCCAGGTACAAACTCCTAAAACATAACTATGATCTTTAAAAAGCATGCTACTTTTTGCTTATGATTCTGTCAGCTGAATCAACCTATAAATTTTATCTAAATGTTAAACAGTATGAAACAGAATAAGGTAGCCAGTATAGTTCGAATACAAAGAAAGAAAGTAAATCGTATTGTTTATTTTGTGACATTTTCTGCAACGTGTTGCTTACCATGGTAAATTTTTTTTGCAAATTTTTGAGACAGCACATAAGTAGATGATATCGATTTCCAGCACTGTCAAAGTGAATTCCAAGTGAGCTCATTTTTTATCTGTTTGTTGGAAACCAGATTTATGACCACAGGTAATGTCTCTCTGCTCCCTTCCAACAGGACTTCCTACCAAAAATCAAACAATACTATTTTGCTATTTTAGTCTTAAAAACAAAAGTTTCCACCCATATATGTTTTACAACCCTGCTCACCAATTTGGAAGATTTTGTTAATTTGCCTCTGCATACACATGAGTGAATTGCTTATTTCTCCCTTCTCCTCCAATGCCAGGTCTCTCATTCTCTGCCTTTCAGAGCCTGAATGAACTACAAGTCAAAGGAGACACTTAGGAAGATCTTAGATTATCGTCATCCATCCATCCCATTAAAAAAATCTTAAAATACATTTTATGGTGGCTAAAATAACATTCATAAACTTAACAATATCTTAGTTTCATTTGTATGGGTATATTTATGTCCAAATAGTTCCCAATGCTACCTTATATTATTTTTTTCTCTTTGGGTAAGTACAGTATCCTTGTAAATGCTAAAGAATCATGTAGTTCCACAATTCAAACTCAAGTATTGTTGCTGTGCTCTGGCTAGTCACGTGGTCCACAGGCTGTACCTGTGGTAAGAGATAAGTAAGAGAGTGATAAAAATATTTTAAATTCCCTCAGCCTTAATACTTTTATTTTGCTCAGATTATGGTGAAGACAGGCACACAATAAGTCATTTACTTGCTAACAGGAGAGGGTCTGGTGAGAAACACTCTCTCTCATGCCAGGTAACCTTCTCCTTTTGCTCAGTATTTAGGGCCCCCAGGGAGAGGCCCAGGACCATGAACATGTCAAGTTCATTGGATATTTCTTAGCAGCTTTTTCCAGGATGGCTCTTGTCATACACTGTCTATTTCTCTTTCCCTAGGGGCACAATTTGGATCAACATTCCTCTCTTGTTGAAGACTCCAAATCTTTTTACAAATCAAAATGTGTGAAGTTTTAATCTGCATACCTCTAAAGTCTAGAAGACATTTCCTGGTTTGTGGGAATCCTATATCAGATGGGCACCCCTAGCTTGAAATGTTAAATATGTTAAATTGATTTTCTTAAGGACTTCAATGCAAATGAGAAACTTTAGAAGGGAAAAGCTATAAAATTTCATATGGAATCATGAAACCATCATGGTGATTTGGTAACAGAAAATGTGGGCAAATGGTCAGACAGATTATGTTGTAGAAATCTTGATTCCAAGGCTTTGGGTGAGATTCTAAGAAGTATTCATTGATTTCGATGACTGACTTAGAAGTAAGGTTAATGGACTTTGGAAGAAACATTCAGAATGGAAGTGAAGAATGAGGTCTCTTGACTTCTTTAAAACATAAGAGACTCCTAAAAACTGAGAACAAACTGAGGGTTTATGGGGGGTGGGAGGGCGGGGTGGGTTGGTGATGGGTATTGAGGGCACCTCTTGGGATGAGCACTGGGTGTTGTATGGAAACCAATTTGATAATAAATTTCATTAAAAAAAAGATATTATTAATCAGGCCCAGAAGCTGTACTAACAACAACAAAATCATAAACACTCAGGGAAAGAATACAAAGAATTTTAGTGACAAAATAGCATAAAATATGAGGATATACATAGGAAAATCCTCTTAAGATGAAAAGGCAAAAGGGCACCTGTGTGACTCAGTCAGTTAAACGTCCGACTTTGGCTCAGGTCATG
Organism: Prionailurus bengalensis; assembly: GCF_016509475.1. Lineage (NCBI taxonomy): Eukaryota > Metazoa > Chordata > Mammalia > Carnivora > Felidae > Prionailurus > Prionailurus bengalensis. The sequence goes on along the minus strand of NC_057345.1, from coordinate 138,706,037 downwards.
ATCTCCCAGTCCGTGGGTTCTAGCTCCATGTCAGGCTCTTCGCTGACAGCTCAGAGCCTGGAGCTGACTTCATATTCTGTGTCTCCCTCTCCCTCTGCCCCTCCCCTGCTCACACTCTGTCTTTCTCTCTCAAAAATAAATAAATAAATAAATAAATAAATAAACATTTTTTTAAATAAAAAAAGGATGAAAAGGCAATATGATAAAATTAAATAAATAACAAATTAAGGAAGTAATTCTAAAATACCACAAAAATAAGCATTAAGAAAATCCTCCAAGAGAAGATAGGCACTAAAGGAAGGTGTGTTTATAGACAGATGGCAAAGTAGTCAGTCACATGCGGGTCTAGCCCACTACTCCAATTCAACTGGTCCCACCCAAATTGTGTTTATCATAGTTAAGGTCTGAGCAATTGGATTTAATTTGAACTTTACAGAGATTAATATAATTAGATAAAAGATGATATGCTAATGAATATGGATAAGAATATAAAACTATGAACAACATAGTACTATTTCTGTGAGATAAGAAAGAGCTGAGCATTTACATTGAAAAGGTGTGTTGAACTCCAGTCACCATGTGGATAGCAGATAGCATCTCCAGTAATGCTTTACCGGTGAGAAAAATTTTTCCTCTACCTTCTAGGTTCTTTGGCTGGTCTAATAGTCAAATTGATGTAAGACAGGTTAATAGGAGAAAAACAAAATTACATATAAACAGGGGCCCCATAAGAATATGCGATCCCAGGACAAGTAGGGCAATTGAGGTTTATATACTATCCTGAGCTAAGAAATGTGATAAGGGTCTGGGACAGCCAAGCAGGGGAGGATAATTCACAGACTATCAGAAGAGCAGCTGTTTGGTAATTAGGTGCTTACCTTGCCATACAGATAGGTCATTCAAATAAAAGTTATCTCTAATAATATCTCTAGAAATATGTCTCTCTCTCTGAGCCAGGCCCCCTATCTAAATTCTTTTAGGTAGGTAAGGGAGAGGTGAACATTTTTCTTAAATCTGCTGGGTCTTGATTGCATCCAACTCAAAATAATCCCCATGCCAAAGTGGCATATTCTGGGGTCACATATTCTCTTCCCCTTCACTGCTCAATGCAACGTGTTCCCTTAATAATTTAGAGGAATTCAATTCTCCAGTGCCCATGTAAACTATATTTTTACCTTCTTCATCTAGTCTTCATGTTAGAGTCATAGTTTTCTGACACATTACAAAAAGATTTCTTGGACTCAAAAAGTGATCTGAAATAGTGGGGATTCCAAAAGTCTTGCTCAGTAGGCAGCACACATAGATCCAGTAGGGAGAACTGGGCCAAATGAGGGGCAAACATGACTTTTCTACATTCAATTTTAAGTCTCTACGTATAGAGGTAGTCATGAAGGAGTCACAGTTACTTCTTGGAATGGAAACGTGTGCTTTGCAAATGGAATGCACTTTCATAATTTCAGATAGCTTTGTTTACTCGCCCTGTAATAACAAGATATTAAGTCTTAGGTACTTCTTTGCTATCCTTGTTATCTGGATTGCTCATTCAAGCAGTTACTTGTTCCTTGTTTACTCATTCAATAAATATTTTTTTAACTTATGTTGGCCAATGCAGACTAGTCTATTTTAGCAAACAGTTTGCTTAGCATGTGTCTGGTCACTCCAAATATAAACTACTTTAGGGCATAGATGAGCTTATATTTTCTTTATATTACCCCACTCACCCACATCAGTTCTTGGCATGTAGTAAGCAATTAATGCCTACCTAATTAATTTAGTTTAATTGAAATTACATTCATAAGGTGTGGGGATTTTGACTAAATAAATTCAGGTATTAGAATAACTCGTTTCCACAAATACTAGAATTCTGAATAAATGAAGCCAAGAATGTGAATGTTTTAATTCTATTGGCAGTAACAGAGAGACATTAACAATTGCTACATCAGTGTCATGCTTGAAAGAGAATGCTTATTTTGAAAAAAAAAAAGAGTCTTGGACATGAATGGAAGCCTCAGAATCATTCCTGGATTGTTCTTAAAACTATAATCCAGGTAAGAAGTTGAGACTGGTAAATAAAGAACTCAGTCAAGTGTCAGGTTTCAGGAACAAGAGTTCACTCGCAGGACGATTGTTAAAACTTTGATAATCTTCAGTTGGCTCTTTCAGTATATTGCCTATATTTGACTGTCTCTGGCAAATTCTACCCAAATATAGTCATGTGTTTAAGTGAAGAACCTCACATGACCTGAGACATCTAACTGAGCTCTCCATAGTTAGGTTAGAAAAGTAGTTAGTGGCACTGTGTTGGGCTCAAAAAAGATGGGAGACTTTTTTCAGTATAAAGAAGTGTTGAAGAAGCAGAATTTCCTGACTTTGCTGAGGACCAGCCCTGCCTTTTTGTATATGGGCCTGGTACTTAGAAACACAATGAATTCTTGGTTTGAGAGAATTTCTCAAGGGTGTATATTTTCCATGTCAAGACTTGATTTCCTGCCAATAAGATGAGGTCCTTACTATTTTTGCAACATGATTGTAGTAGTAGGATGGGGTTGAAAGTTTTGAAAAAGGGAATTCCCATGTCAACCCTGCCACCTCCTGCAACATTCCTCTATGCTTTTGTCTGTATTTGACTCTAGTCATAGGAAACAACTCTTCCTGATGATTCTGGATGGAAGAGGCCATAGAAAAAGGAGCATTTTCCAATTGCTTTAATGTGCAACCTTCTTACTTCTCAAGAGCCAGTTATCAACATGCCACCTCAGTATGTGAAAATTACTTGACTCCTAGAAACTCCCAAAGAACTTTTACACTATATTCTGCCTTTCTTGGCAGCTTTCCTTAGAGACATTTTGGCATAGTTTTTCCTCTCTTAAAGGATAAGCTTTTTCTCCTCCATCAGATATTTGCTAGGCATCATCAACTGATTTCTTTGCTCACCTACATAACTTTCTGATCTGGCCTAGGACTTTATCTCCATAATGCCTTTTTCTAGAACTTAAATTTTAAAATGCATGCAACTAAATGAAATACAGTTTTAAAAAATATCCTAGGGACAACCTAAAGAAGGGGAAAAAAAACTTTTAAAACAGCATCCAAAAAGATCTTCAGTAAAGACAAAGCATTTGTCTTGGTAGTGGCAAGGAAGTGTATGAATTGATTTCATGCACAAGCAATCTCAAATTTTATGAAAACAGGTTGTATTCCAGAACTGTTTGTTTGGAATTTGGAAAGTATTCTCTCATAAAAACAATATGTTGACTAGGGATTAGAGTGTCAGGCTAACTCACAAAAGCTTACTTAATTCATGGAGTAGAACTGCAGTATGTATTGTCATAATACCTGGTAACAGGAATCAGGCAGCCTTGAGAGTTAAATGGAAGAAGAATGTCTTTTCCCATTTCCTAGGGATGCCTCTAAACAGTAATTTGAAGCCTGTGGGGTTTGCCCTTGACATCCTTCTACAACCCTGTCTGATCTTACTTCCTGCACTCAATGCTACTCTGGCAGTCCTAGCACACACTTAACCTGCCTTAAGGCACTCATACTCAGGCATCTCACCCATGATTTCATTGAGATTTTAAAGGATCTGTCTTCCTTCATCTCTCAATTTCCAATTTTCTCAGCATATTTACATTTAAGTGCTAAAAACAGATCAATCAAAACGAATTAAATCATGCTATGGTGTGGAAAACCAATGACTTCTCTGCAAGTATTCTTTTAAAAGAGACTTGTTGACCCAAATATATAAATTCAGATAAAATTGTGCAATTTAGGGTAACCTGGGTGGCTCAGTCAGTTGAGCATCTGACTCTTGGTTTCAGCTCAGGTCGTGATCTCACAGTTCATGGGTTCAAGCCCTTTGTTGGGCTCTGTGCTGACAGTGCAGAGCCTGTTTAGGATTCTCTCTCTCTTTCTCCCTCTTTCTCTTTCTCTCTGCCCCTCTCACAGTTTCTCTTTCTCCAAATAAACTTTTTTAAAAAAACGGAGTAATTATGGCAATTGGACAGGTGTTTGTAAGGATGTAAGAAGTATCCTAGAAGCAGGTCAAATTGCAATTCCCATCACGTAATTAAGCATATTAAATAAGCATATATATATATATATATAACAATCTGACTTTATATTTGACTTGGCACTACAGTTTCATATGCTTCAGCTCTTGGTTCTGGTTCTGACACCTCAAGACTACTTGCCATTTTTTTAAAAAGTATTTTGTCTCAGGTTAATTAGCATTACCTACTGAAACAAAGAGTTCCCAAATCTCAGTGGATTTACACAATAAAAGTTTATTTCTGTACACACAAAATCCTGTGGAATTTTTCCTCCAATAGGAAAATCAGGTGGTTCTGTCATTTGAGTCTTTCAATCTAACTGCTAAAGAAAGAACATGGGAGATTGGACATATGGCACATAGCTTTTCTGCCTGTTTTTTTTCGTTGGCCACAATCTATCACATGGTTCAATCCAACTGCAAGAAAGCCTTGAAATGTGGAATAGCACAGAGATAGGGTGAATGTTAGCAGTCTCTGACACACTCTTACCAGTGGATATTTGTCCTCAGAGTAAGCTGCTCATCTTTTTCATGGTTTCTTCTCTATCTGAAACCAAAACTTACTTGAATCTCCAAAGTTCCTTCTCTTCACTTCCAGATACAGGGATACCAGTTGTGTGTGAGTGTATGTGTGTGTGTGTGCGTGTTTGCTTGGCTAATGTATGGCATAATTTATGGCAATGAAATGAGCATGAAGGTAGGCAGAGGAGGCTAGAGTAGTGTGGGACATAGAAAGAAATGAGCAACATAGGTAGAAAAGGAAAGACATGGAAAGATTATTTGTATATCATGGTTTATAAATCAAGGACTCTTTTTCTCTAGTCATTTGTTTGCTTGTTGTTTTAATAACAGCTAGTAAGTCAGTCTTTTTTTCTCTGCTAGTAACTTCTTCAAATAATTGTTTAGATACAAACAGTAAGTCTCAAGGTACAGGGTCCAAGATGATTACGTCTAGCACTTAAAATCTTAGAATGACTATACTGACAAACTCCAAATATGTAGGCAACTCTTTATATGATGCAAGTCCGAAGAGGAAGCATACATAATTGAGAATTATGGATAAGTCACCCACTTGACTTCACAATTTTGCTAGTGTGGACCTCTTGGGAATTGCTATGAATTCAGTTATTTGTGAAATGGAAAGTGAATAGTATCTGATACTTCAATGGGTTTACACAATAGGTTCTGAGTTTGGTTTTGTAAGTCAGGAAATATTCAGATTCCTGCTTGAGTGGACATTCTTCTGAAATGTCTGATGTGTTTTCACTGTAGAATTAGCCCCAACGTTCTTAATGTGGAGGCTGCAATTCCTCAAATTGATTCAATCTTCTAACTTCACTTTTAAAACTCAAACATTTTATTTATTTTGTTTATTTTATCTTCCTTTTCATTGTAATTTCCTTTATTTATTTAAAAATTTCCAACCGTAGTTTTCATTTAAGCAAAAATAGTCACATGCTATAAAGAAGATGTGGACAGCAGAGCTGATATTAGAACACAGAGCAATTGACATGGAGTGGAAAGGGAAAGAAAGCAACATACGCATGGAGAAATATGTATGGAGTATGGAAGTTCTGGAGGTTGTTTTTGGTTTTGGTTTTGGTTTCCTGCAGTTGAAAGTGAAGTCTATCAGTATGCACACAAGTCCCAATAACAGGTGTATTAAACTCAGATTATGAAATTTATGTAACAAAAGGTAATTTGACTATTACCAATACACAGATATAGTAAATCTGAGAAGAAAGAATTGTTATGTACTGAAATGTGCCACACTTCAGAATTTTTAGTATACTTTTATCTATTTCATTTAATCTTCAAAACAACCTCATGAGTATGTAGGACATGAATTATTATGCCCATTTCATTGTTAAAGCAAACAAAACCAAAGGGTTTAGGCATCTTGCTGGAGTCACACTCTCCTTAAGTGGTTGAATCAGAAACAGAGCCCACTTTTCTTTACAGTCCAATTTTCCTTATGTTATAACAACCTGGAGTTTTCTTATCACCACATTAAGACCTAATTGGGAAAGCTAGTCATGTGTTGGCTTTTCTAGAAGCAGTGGTTTCCTCATCTCTAGGGAGGGTCTTTCTCTAGATTCTCAATCCTTTTTCTTGAAAGGTGGGAATACTAATATCCACTCTTTGGTGGACACATGGAAGCTATGCACTATGATAGTTAAAAGCCTCATTGTCATCCTTGGTTCACAGTTCCTATGCAATCTTGAAGCAAATCCCATGGCTCTTTATCCAGAGTACATCCTCAATTCAACCACTTGTCACTTCTGCCTCTGCCATATGCCTAGCTTGCACTATTGCAGCAGTCTTCTGACTGATCTCCCTGCTCCTTTTCTCACTGAGCCCCCTTCCAAGTCTAGTTTCCCTACAGCTAGTAAACCATTCCCTCCTCTGCTTGAAACCTTTCAAGTCTCCCTATCAGACTCAGAATAAAATCTTCCACAATGTCCTACAATATATGTCCCTGGGAAATTTTTATTGCATTTTCTACTACTCTCCTCCCTTAGCATACCATCTTTAGTCCCATTGCCTCCTTCTTATCCCTTTAATGTGACAATCAATCACTTTGTAAGCATGTGCCACCCCCTGGAGTTCTTTCCTTGCAAATGTGTGCCTGTGGCTTCCTAACTTTGGCTGGGTCTCATTATAAAGATACCTCTGCAAAGAGCTCTTTAAGCCATCCTGTCTAGCTAAGTTGTACCCAACACATCATCACTTATTTTTTTTTTTTGAGAATTAGGATTTTATTTTATTTTTTATTTTATTTTATTTTAATTCCATTGTTGTTAACATACAGTGTTATGTTAGTTTCAGGACCCCATCATGTTTATCCCTTATCATACTTATTATATCAGAAACATCTTTATTTATTCATTTTCTATCTTCTCCACTGCAATGTGAGTTCCATGAGGATAGGGACTTTGTTTGATTTGTCATTATATTTTCAGTGCCAAGAGTAGTGTCTGCCATGTAATAGATGTTTAATAAATATTTACTCAGTGGGCAAATTTGTTGAAGAAATGAGTGACTGATGAGGTAAGCCACTTGGGTCTTAATATGGCTTGGCTATATCTTAGCTAGATGGCATTCAGTATTATTTAACTTTCTTAGCCTCAGTTTTCACATCTGCAAAATAACAATTACAATAATCTCTGCCTCACAGTTGGTTTGTTATGAACATTAAGTGCGATCATTCACATGCATTGCTTCACAGGTGCCTGACAGATAATGGACAAACTTTTTGACAACTATTGACTTTGCTACCCATGGAAAAAACATAGATAAAATGCAATTTTGTTATTCTCAGTAGAACTGTGCCCATCCATTTAGAACATGCAATCAATGGAACGAGTGACTCAGCTCTTAATTCAAGCTGTGCAGAATCTTGGATCTCAATTTTTTGAGATTGCACAATGCCTTTCAATAGAAAATGTGGCAAAAACATGTTCAGGTTTTGGAGACTGCCTTTGTTTTCACTGTCTCTGCCAATAATGTGGCTTTTTCTTCCCCAGAGATCTGGCTAGAGGCTGTTGAATCCTTCGTTTCACCTGGTTTAACATCTGGTGCCAGGAGGGCCTTGTGTTAGATTTTGGGACGAGGTTTTGTGAAAGCAAGATTACACCCCTTTGCTTGAGTGGAGGGCTGAGCCTGGGCTTGAAGCCAGGCATGCTGGGAACAATGGTCCAATTTGCTTTCCAAAGCTTCTGGCTTTATGGGCTTTGTTAGAAAAGCGCAGAATCACTTCACACTTCTGTGACCTAGGTCTGGCCCTGGACCGTCCTCTGGATGCTTAGCCTGGTGGTCCTGCTGTGTCATTCTGAGGCCAAAGGTGGATGACTCCTGACTCGTCCCCTCTGATGGAAGTTCTTCTGTCATAGGTACTCAGGAATTTAATGGGCTATGGCTGCTTCTAGGGCAGTCCCATAAGGACCACCTTCATGGCAGAAGATGTTACTAGAGGGAAAAGTTCCCCAGAAACCTCATCACAGTAACATTGAGAACTCAAGAAAAGTGTAACAGAGAGGGCCTAAGCTTGAAGATATGCAGGTCAGGCTAAAAAATTATGAGAATCATGAATGATTTGATAGAAAGTGCTTCAGGATTCCAAAAGCCTGATGGATTCCTGAAGAAAAAATCTGAGACACAAAAGGTCCTGTTTAACCAACTCCCACTTGCAAACCAGTGTTTTCTACAGTTGTGGGAACAATGATGCAGACAATACCTGTTAAGACTCTAGAGTTCAGTAGAATCCCTTGATAGGCTTGCAGAATATACAGATTCCTGGATCCTATCCTCAGGACTTTTATTTAATAAATCTGTAATCAGGATCAGACACCTGCTGTTGCCATTGTCTTCCTCCTCCACCTTCTCCTTCTTTATCTCCTCCTCCTTCTTCTTCCCTTTAACATATTTTATTGACATGCAATTAACATAACTGAAATGTATGTATCTTGAAATTCTGTTCAATGAGTTTTAACAATTGCATACATCCATATAACTACTTTCCAAAACAAGATATAAAATATTTCCATCACCACAGGGAGTCCCCTTGTGCCCCTTTCTAGAAAATTCCATTTCCCCTAACCTCCTCTCCCCAATTTTCTGATTCTAGTTACAGATATCCTCAGTATGCTCTTGAATTTAGTGTAACTGGAATCCTAAGATAAGTAGAGTTTTATATCTGGCTTCTTTTGTTCAACATAATTTGCTGCATATAGTATGCAGCAATAGTTCGTTTCTTTTTAAATTGCTGCCTAATATCCCATTGTTTAAAGCACAAATTTTTATTTTGCTTAGATAGGCATTTAGATTGTTTTCAGTTTTGACTATTATGAATAAGTCTGTTATAAACATTCTTATACATTTCTTTTTGTGAACATAAGTTTTTATTTCTCTTTGGCAAGTACCTAGGAATGAAATGTCTGGCTCGTAGGATAGATGTATATTTAAATTTATATAAAAAAATCACTAGATACTTCTCCAAAATGAGTGCATCATTTTACACTCTCAACAGTAATGCAGGAGAGTTCCAGTTGCTCCCTACGCTCACCAACTAACATTTGGTGTTGTTAAACATTTTTAATTAAAAATGTTAAGCTCCTTTTTGTCTATTCATTGGTCATTTGTAATATCTTATTTCTTGAAGTGTCTGTTCAAATCATTTGGATATTTTTCATGGGGTATTTGTCTTTTTTATTGTTCATTTTCATGAGTCCTTCTATGTTCTAAGTAGAAGGGTTTTTGTCAGATACTTGTAGCAAATGTTTTTTTCAGTCTGTAGCTTTTCATTTTTTAAAGATTGCTTTTGATAAGTAGACATTTCTAATCTTTGTTGTTTAATTTGCCAATTTTTCTTTTGTGGTGAGTGATTTTGAGGGACTGTTTCAAGAAATTTTTTTCCATGATATTGCAAAGATATTCGCCTATTTTTTTTTCTCTAGAAGTTTCATAGTTTAGGACTCTGATCAGTTTGAGTGTGTGTGTATATGTGTGTGTATGAAATGAGGTAGGAGATTGAGACTCATTGTTTTTCCATACAGGTATTTTATGGAAAGTAGAAATTGCTAAAAAGACTTGAGTTAATCTGATGTCTTGGTTTTCTGCATTTTTAATAAGCATTTTAAATGGCTGTGGTGCAGAGAATTCAAGGATTATTTAATATATGTTGCTATGGAAGAAAAGTGAATAGATGTTTATTTTGCTTTTTAAGGGAGAAAATTATTAGCCATTTAATAATAATACTATCAATAATCACTAGGAGAGACTAAACTTTTTTAAGTTTATACTGCTTTACCTCAGTTATAATGAACACCTTATATCTTATTTAATCTCTATAACAGTCATATGAAGTAGATATTATTACTTATATATGAAGACATAGAGGCTCAGTGAGCCTAATTCATTTATCCAAAGATGCCTGTTAGTAAACAGTGAAGCCAAAATCCAAACCCTGGTTTTATGACTCTAAAGCCATTGTTCTCTGCCTTCTTCCATTGTGTACCGACATTGTTTCACTGCTTATAGTAAATGTAATGGTTCCTTGATGCAGTGGTCCTCAAATATCTTTCTCTCAGGTCTACTTTATACTCTTAAAATTTATTGAGGACCTCAGAGAGCTCCTATTATATGAATAATGTTCATTGACATTTATTGTATTAAAAACTAAAACTGGGGCGCCTGGGTGGCGCAGTCGGTTAAACGTCCGACTTCAGCCAGGTCACGATCTCGCGGTCCGTGAGTTCGAGCCCCGCGTCAGGCTCTGGGCTGATGGCTCGGAGCCTGGAGCCTGTTTCCGATTCTGTGTCTCCCTCTCTCTCTGCCCCTCCCCCGTTCATGCTCTGTCTCTCTCTGTCCCAAAAATAAAATAAAAACGTTGAAAAAAAAATAATAATAATAAAAAAATTTAAAAAAAAAACTAAAACTGAGAAACTTTCAAAATGTTGATAAATTTATTTAAAAAATCGTGGTAAAAAATCCATCAGAGATTAGCATACATAACATATTGTAATGAAAATTATTTTCCAGGAAAGCAATTAGTGAGAAGGGTGGTATTATACGTTTTTTCAAATCTCTTTAATATTTGGCTTAACAGAAGATATCTATATCCTCATATCTTCTTCTTATACAATATGTTGAGATATGTTCTTTTTGTTGAAGTAAAATCTGATGGCACACATATATATGGTTTGAAAAAGGAGCAATATTTTAATGGAATTTTTAGATAATTATGGCTATTCTTTGATATTACATCAAACACCAAAAAATTGTGGTTTCTTAAATATTAAATGATATTTAAATGTGTTGCATTGTAGGATCTGAAACCATATTTCATATCAGTGAGCTCTTTGTACTCAGTTTAAGTGAATATTTTATCCATGAATGATTGTGTAACAACATGCATTGGTCATTTAGAAAATACAGGTTTTCTGAGTTATAAGGATTCTGGTGGGTATGAAAATGCACTGCCGAGCTCTCCTACCACAGGGAATAGAATTGACTCATAGCATCTGCTTCTGCCTTTCTGGATTCACCACTACATTTGAACAAAAAAGGTCAAGCTTTCCACGGCTGCTCACAGCCAAGGAATAAGCATAGTGGAAGCACAAATGCAATCCTATACCTGTGAGATGCAGACCTGCTTAAACTGGTGATATTGACTCCAGAATGTGCCATTGGCTTGTCAGAAACATTCCTGAAATTGTACTGCAGTCTGACACTCTTGTTACCCCAAACACTTTCCTGCCTCCCTCCTTCACAGATGTCAGACCTACATTTCTGTGCCTTCCCTAACTCTCTCTATCTTTCAGACGCACGTGCATCAATAACTCTCTTGAATGACTAATTTCATTTTAGCATCTGCTTTTCAGCAGACTAGAACTAATACACAGATCTCTAAATATTGACAAATTTTATCACAGAATATCAAAATTCATAATTATAAACATCATCCCTGATTTCATTAAGAAAGGCTTTTAAGTATTGGGAAGTTCTCAAGTACAAAGTGGAAGACATGAGTTTTTTCCAAAATTCTAATTTTTTACTTGAAAACTTGAATTTTACCATTTGCAACATATACTGTCAGTTGTTTTCCTTGAAATTGCAAGAGTACTCTATTTAATTGTGTGAAAATTTCCGCCCAAATCCTAAGTCTGAATAGCTATAGTATACCTACCTGTTGGTGGTTCTTTCTAAGGAAAAAAAAAGTGGCTAGTTTAGCTCACAATTCAAACAATCAAACGAAGTCTTTCCCTTGAGAAAATCACTGAGCTGCAGAATGCCAGCAAAGGTGCTTTTAATCCATCCATGCCATTTCATTTAATCACTCTGAATATTAGAAAGACAAGTCTTAAGGGCCATGATTTAATAAAATTAGTAATTTTTACTGCTGTCTCAAAGACATTCCTAAGTGAAACTGGCACTACATTTCCTACAAGTGCATAAGAAAATAATGACCACTGATAGTATTTGTTGACACTGACTCGATTCAGCTCTGACCTGAGTCATTTTACCCAACATTGTTTTTGCTCCATCAGTGCAAAAGTCAATGCAGTAAGAAAGGCAAATGATACTTTTATATTGATATAAAAATAGTTTTGATCTCACAGACCCTGTAGGTGTATGGAACCCCTATGTTTTCACAGGCTATATTCTAAGAACCATTTAATGGAAACATCAAACATTTATTGAACACCCAGTAAGTATAGTACATTTTTCTAGGCCCTGAGGATGCACAGATGGACAGCTCCATGTAAATGCCCTCAAAGAGCCCTCTAGCTTTTTTAAAAAGGACACAAGTTATAAATAAATAGATTAGTAGTAGTGGAGTATGCTATAGAACAGAGACAAAGAATATTTTCCTTCTGGCTGTAAGGGTCAGAGGAGTTCATAGTAGGAATATGATTATTTTGGGGGCAGAGGGAAGAGAGAATCTTTTAATTTTTTTATTTCTTTTATTTTAGAGAAAGAGAGAATGCAACACAAGTGGGGGAGAGAGGCAGAGGGAAGGAGAGAGAGAGAGAACGAGAGAGAGAGAGAGAGAGAGAGAACCTTAAGCAGGTTCTGAGCTGGGCATGGAGGTGGGGTTCAATCTCATCACCATGAGGTCATGACCTGAGCCGAAATCAAGGGTTGGACACTTAACTAACTAAGCCACCCAGGCATCCTTACTAGGAATATGATTTTTTTTTTTTTTTAGAAATTGACAAGTATATTGTAAATTTTTTTAATATAAAATTTATTGTCAAATTGGTTTCCATACAATACCCAGTGCTCATCCCAACAGGTCCCCTCCTCAACACCCATCACCCACCCTCCCCTCCTTCCCACCCCCCATCAACGCTCAGTTTGTTCTCAGTTTTTAAGAGTCTCTTATGCTTTGGCTCCCTCCCTCTCTAGCCTCTCTTCTTTTTTTTTCCTTCCCCTCCCCTATAGTCTTCTGTTAAGCTTCTCAGGATCCATATGATTCTTGAGGCAAGAATTGAAGATTGAATAGTGGCTTATCCAAAATTTAAAGGAGGTAGGAATTCTGGGAGGAATGCAAAGACATAAAGGCATGGCAGAGTGTGAAGTTTTTACAATATTCTATCTGAAAAACAGTAAAAATACTATTTTAATCCACCTCCAAGATCCCAGAAAGTTTAATTACATATTTTGATAGAATTTTTATTTCTGTGTTACTACTCAGCCAAGTAGACCATTGGATGGTGTCTCTCCTTTGCGCCAGGTACAGTGGCAAACACAGCCTTTATATTGTGACACTCATATTTTCCCTCATGGTGGCTGCTTCTTAATCATTTCTCTGAATATTGTCTTTTTCTTTTTCTTTTTAAATAAGACCCCCAAATAAGACACATCTGAATATTTCCCTAGCCACTCAAGTGAAACTGTTCAAATTGTATTGTCCTCACATACTTGGAGCACAAATGTCTACATTCTCCAGTAGCTCAAACCTGGTCTATTTAATATGTATAAAACCATGAATCTTAAAGTCCAAGCCCTTGTTTTCCCAAACATGCTTATGATTTACTAAACCATAAAGAGAGTGGATACTTTAGATCAGAAACCCACAGCGCAAATAAGTGTATTAGTGTGGTGTCTATTGAATGTTTATTTATGTAAACTCAAGATTGCTAGGGAGAGTTCACCAGACAAATCACTATGATTCAGATGTTTCCTAACAACCACCTGGGGGAGGAGTGAGATCTCATTTAATCTTAATCACTGGCAATCAGGGACATTTGACAACTGGGAAATATCACACAAATTATTAGAAGAGCAATCATAAAATATAATAAAAGAAAGAAATATAGTCTTCCCTTGTCAGGGATTTATGAACAATTATGTAAAATATTTGATCAGGTTTAAATCTGAGTCGTATTTTTAACTAAAATCCTCTCTATAGGAACTACAGCTCTTGTAGACCAAATCTTTTTATATGCAAGAAAGAAAAAAGAAAAAGAATGGATATCAACACTGAGATTCACACGTTCAGTTTTGTGTATCTCCTCAATATTTGGTGCCTATGTGGAAGTTTTAGCTTTATAGCCTCTCTATAAACCTATAAATATTTCTTGAGTAAGAAGTTTCCAACGGTTGTGTCACCTTAGCCATTATGTTAGAAAAGATTAGAAACCATAACAAGTAGGACTTGTTCCACCAGCTCCCATCCCCAAACCTCTGAGGCTTGAAATGTTCTTTTTGGTTTCCCCCATTCTAAATATTTTTCTACAAGTGGAATTTTATTAAGGTAAACAATAAGAATAGGGAATAAGTGGGAGAAACAAGTCACATGAAGGCAGTCTGAGAGCGTATGAAGGAGTGTATGAAAAAAAGAAATGTAGGCAAATTGCTGTAACAATGGCTCTAAAATTCTCAGTGGCATTTTTCGGATGTAACACCAAAAGCACAGATAACAAAAGAAAAAATAAGCAAGGAGACTAAATCTAAGTAAAAAATTCTCCACACGACAAAGGAGATAATAAACAAAATGAAAAAGCAACCTACAGAATGGGAGAAAATATTTACATACCATACATCTGATAAGGGGTTAATATCCACAATGTATAAGGAACTCATAAAACTCAATAGCGAATCACTAGCTAACTCAATTTAAAAATGGACAAAGGAACTGAACAGACATTTTTCCAAAGAAGATTTACAACTGGCCAAAAAGTATATGAAAAGGTGCTCAACATCAACTTGGATGATTGGAAATGCAAATCAAAACCACAATGAGATATCTCCTCATACTTGTTATGAAGGCTATTATCAAAAAGTCAAAAGGTAGTAGTTGTTAAGGAGGATGTGAAAAAAAAGGGAAGTCTTACACACTGTTGATAGGAATGTAAATTGCTGCAGCTACTATGGAAAACACTATAGAATTTCCTCAAAAATTTAAAAAAAGAACTACCGTGTGATCCAGGAATACTACTTCTGGCTACGTAACTGAAGGAAATGGAATCAATATTTCAAAAAGATATCTGCACTCCTATGTTCATTGCAACATTATTCAATAGAGCCAAGATATGGAAACAACCTGAGTGTCTACTGGATCAATTGATAAAGAAGATATGATATATAGAGATATAGATACAGATGTATATTATTCAGCCTTAAAAAAGAAAGAAATCCTGCCATTTGTGATGATATAAAACTGGAGGACATTATGCTAAGTGAAATAAACCAAAGAAAGACAAATACTGCATGTTCTCACTTATATGTGGAATCTAAAAATGCTGAGGTCACAAAGCCTAGAGAGTAAAATGGTGGTTGCCAGGGGCTGGAGTTTTGGGGAAATAGGGGAGATGCTGGTCAAAGGGTATAAACTTTCAGTTAAAGATGAATAAATTCTGGAGATCTGGGTACAGCATGTTGACTATAGTTAACAATACTGTATTGTGTACTTGAAATTTGCTAAGAGTAGACCCTAAGTGTTCTGACCACAAAAACACACAAAGAAAGTAAAGTGATATATGTGGTAATTAACTTGATTATGATAATTATTTCACAATGCATACATATATCAATACATCACATCGTACACCTTAAATATATACAATTTGTATTTGCAATCATACATCAATAAAGCTGGAGGTGGAAAATCTCAGCTGCTTAACAAATTAAAAGTTTATTTCCCATACTTGCTGGAGTCCATTGCGAGTCAGTGGTGGTAGGGACAGGGGTTACCTGCCGATGCATTCAGGGACCTACAATGCTTCCACCTTACGGGTTCACCATATCCCAGTGCTCTGGATTCCACAACTAGATTCTCTGCCTTCAGTTGGCAGGAGGGGTAAGAGGGTTAGAGATTGACTTGTGAGGTTTGGGAGGCCAACCCTAGAAAGGATGTTGTTCACTTTTGTTCCTATTCATTGACTGGATCTAAGTTGTAGTACCCCACTAACTGCAAGAGAGGTTGATAAATATGGTCTGGTTATATACCCTGCAAGAAACAGAAACAGAGTTTGGTGACCACCTACCATTGTCTCAGTCATACTTATCAACATGTTCTTAGTGATAGTGGTCAGCATTATGGGTGGATTGCATGACAAAACGTTTCAATCTATCCTAATAGGTACTTATAATTTTATTTATTCACTCAAAAAATATTAGCAAGTACTACTCTGAGCAGGGCATTGGACAAAGTACTCAGTATGCAACACTAAGCAGAGCATATAACACAGAGATATATCACAGTCCCTGCCTTCAGGAGCTTATGGTCTCCTACCAGCAAACACACCTACTTTCTCATCAGCTTTCTTCATTCATCCCGAAGCTGCTGACAGTGTAGGAATAAGAGGGAAGGGGAGGTAAACATTTGTCCTAATTTACTATCCCAGGGGTTATTCTAGCCACAGATATGCATTTCAATTTAGCCACGACAGCTATTTTAGGGGCAATCCAGAAGAACATGTAATTTATATATAATGGGGCTTAATATTTTTTAAACTGCTTATATACACAGGTGAAGAGGACTTGGAATTAGCTGTGTGATCTTGGGCGAATGATTTAAACAATCAAGATTAATTCTTGATCTATAAAATGGGAATAAAAATAGGATCTACCTTTTAGAGTAATTGAGAATAACATGAAATTACATTGGTGATGTGGTTAGCAGAATGCCCAACCCACTGTGATATTACCTTTTACCATTTTTACTGAACTTAAAAAAAAAAACCCTGAGAAGTAGAGTACATTTTATAGATGAGAAAAACTATAGTTCAGAGAAGTTAGGTATCTAGAAAGAAGTTGCAGGGTCAGGGTTGCAGGGTCAATCACAGGGTCAGGATTGGCACCTAGGTTAGTGGCCTTTCATTAATCCATGATTTCTTGCAAGGCCTACAAGTTATAGAATACTTTTGAGGACCATTCGCTTTCTTCTCTATTGAAAAGAAACTGGGCTAACCCCTCTAATACAATGGAAAGACAAGTACTGCTTCCTCTGGGTAACCTGACATGACAGTTTTTATAAGCATGAAATTTTAGTTTTCAGGCAGCATATTTGCAAAACATCTGCACCTTGCTGTTTTGGGGTAAAGGTTGCTGTAGTTTACAGATGGTGTGGAAAGAGAATAGTGAGTGTAAGATTTGCAAGGTCTGAGTTCTAATATTTGTTCTACAGGTGGCCAGCTGTAGGACTTGAGATAAGTCACCTCGTCTTACCTTGGTTTTTTTATTTGTAAAATAGGCTTCTGCAACATCATGTAATTACTAAGCACCCTGCCAATGTAGCATAAAGCAGATTAACTGATGAGTCAAAAGACAATGAAAGCATAGCATTTTGGAATTAGAAGTGAACTCATCTTTAGACTCAGGCTGCTGAATATCAGTCTCCTGATGCTAGAGCCACTTTGCTGTTTGGAGAGTTTAAATCCTTCCTAGAAAGGAGGGAGAGTCTGAATAGTCCCTGTTGCCATGGTAGAGAATGTTCTGAAGATATGAATTGTGTCTATGTTGAGGATCCAATTATGAACAGACCAAGGTTCATATCCTACAACTATCGCTGTGCCCCCACAGAAACAGACATGGTGTTGGTAAGTTTGTGAATGAACTTTTATAACCTGTTATCCTCTAACGATGTCTTTATGGTCATCATAGAGACATTTACTTCATTTACTATAAAGACCAGACAATAGTATTCTTTTCATTTATCCCAGCCCTTAACTAGTGTATCTTTTTAAAAGAAAACATAATCTTACTGATTCTAAGATTAGGGTGGAGAGTCTGTTATTGAAACGATATAGTTACATTTCAATCAAAATGTTATAATTCAATAACAGTTCAGTCCTTTTATTCTGCCAAATCAAGTTGGCAAAAAATTTGCTGATTAATCTAAAGACCTGAAGTAAAAAATAGTTTATTAAAAATGCCACTATTAGTTTAGAGGATTTTTCTAAAAAGATCAGATATTTATCTCATAGTTAACATTTCAACCAATTTATTTTTATCTGTGAGGAAGGAGGCACAGAGAAGTCCATGAGGAGGAATTTGTCACAGAGGAGATGGTAAGGACCCAGGTATGCCAGATTTGTGACACTGTCCTCTTTTCACCAACTGCATTTGGAACATTCATCTGGAACTTGCTTTGGTTTGGGAAAAAACAAAAACAAAAACCAAAAAAACAACAACAAAACTCTGTGAAGGATTCTGTTATCCAAGTTTCGATAAAGAGACCATGAATGTTGAGAGATACAGACAGTCACCGCTACACAAATAACTTCATCTTAATCTGAATTACAGTTGCCTAATTTGTAAAATGACCAGTACAGAAATATTTGCCTCCCAGGATTTTCACAGGACTTACATGAGAAGGGAACCAAAATGTGATGGAGACTTAGCTGGATTCAATCATTGTCAGCCCCTTTCCTTCCTAATACTAGCTTCCATTCATGGCACACATTCTGTACTATTATCTTTGCTTAAACACTTTCCATGAAATCATCTCATTAATTGATCAAAACATGAGGAAGGCTGAAGCTTCTGGAAATTAAATCCACTCTCAAGGTTACCAGGTCAGTAAGTGTCAGAGTCAGTTTCTAACTCAGATGTCCCTGACACTGGAGACCATGCTCTTGATCATCAGGTGTATTTATTTCCTGTTGCTGCTGTAACAAATTACCACAGATTTAATGGTTTCAACAGCACAAATTTATTCTCCTACAGTTCTGGATGTAAAATCCAAAGTCCATTTCAGTGGGCTAAAGTCAAGGTGTTAGCAAAGCTGGTTCCTTTTGGGGGCTCTAGGATAGAATCTGTGACTTGCCTCATCTAGCTCCTGGAGGTCACCTGCATCCTTCCTGTGGCCCTGTCTTCTATCTCCATAGTCACATAATCGTCTTCTGTGGTCAAATCGTCTGCCTCCCTCTTTTAGGATACTTGTGATTAATTTTAGGGTCCACTCTGATAATCCAGGATAACCTCTTCATCTCAAGATCCTTAATTTAATGACATCTCCAAAGTCCGTCTGCTACATGAGGTAATGTTCACAAATTCCAGGAATTAACACCTGGATATCTACCACACCCTGTTACCTTACTTACTTTTCCCTTCCTACTATATGATAACCCAGCTTTAGTTTTATCACCTAATTGTGATGTCCTTCTTGGTTAAAGTCCATAGTTTAATAGGTTTGTTAAAAAAAAAAAACAATCAAACTTGGCTGGGTGGGAGATGGCAAGATGCACACACTGAAAGAATTTAGATAGGACAGATGGGTTCTTGGTGTTCCATAGGGCCAAAGGCTTCCTCCCTTGTTCATAACTCAACAGGTGAGAACACCAGGTTTGACTGAGCTCAACCCCAAAAAAGGCTAAACGTATAGCTTCTCCCTGACTCATGATACATACTGGCCAATGTGAATTTGAGTATCTGGAGACATGGCCAGGACAGGCTCCAAAGTTTCCCTCTTTTCTGAAACTTTTAGGTTTTCCTCCCAATTCTAACATCTCTGTTCATGTTTCTGGGAAGCTTTGTTAATGGCAGAGGCAGGATCTTGAAGTCCTTTTGTGATTCACTTCAGATATGTCATTCTGTAATTTTTATATCTATTTATTCGTCATAGATTCATCCAGATTTCTATTTATTTATTCATAGTTGATCATAAACACAAAGAGCTTAGTGTAATTTCTAATTCTTCTTATTTTTAAAATTATTATTATTTTTTACATCTGAGATTTTCTTCTCTACAATCAACCCCTGGAAATGAACTAGTTCACTGGTTAAAAGTACTGTAATATTTTGGGGCACCTGGGTGGCTGTCAGTTAAGTGTCCAAGTCTTGACTTCAGTTCAGGTCATGATCTGTGGGTGGTCAGATCGAACCCCCACGTCAGGCTCTGCATTGAGTGTGGAGCCTGCTTGAGATTCTCTCTCCCTCTGCCCATGCTTCCCACACACACTCTTTCTCTCTCTCTCTCTCTCTCTCAAAAAAAAAAAGTACTGTGATATTTTAAAGCTTTTGGTAGACATCGCCAATTAGGCCTCTACAAAGGTTTTGCAAACATGTTGTACTCCTAGCAGTGCGCATCCATTACTTGCTTTCTTTTTATCACTTTTTTTTTTTTTTTTTAATTTAGAGGATCATGCTTGTTGGGAAAACAAATAAGGACAGAAGACTGTAAATACCCAATCCCACTTTCCAGAAGTAAGTTCTGGTAACAGATATTTTCTCTTCCAGTCAAAAGCTTACACATGTGTAAGTATAAATTGAGATCCTACTAACATACTATTCGGTCACTTTAACTTATGTGCTTAACAGTATACATTGGTCACTATTTTACTCTAGTACATAAAGAGTTACTCATTCTTTGAAATGGCTGCCAAGTTTTTATTGTATGACTACATCCTATTTTTTTAAACCAAGCTCCTATTACCTATTACGTTTCCATCTCAGCTTCCACACAACAAACTTTCTGCATATGTTCCCATATTTCAGAGCCCTCATACTGTTATTCCTAATTCTATTGATTACCTTGGGAATAATATATCCCCTGCCTTATGTGAGGTGGGGTATTTTTTAATTTTTGTTGAGGAATTGCAATGTTAGGAGATAATTGTGTAGTAGGGAAAGAGAGGGTGTCATTTCAGAATTTATCCCAGTATGACTTTTTAAAAACTGAGATATAGTTGAAATACAGTGTTATATTAGTTTCAGTGATTCAACAATTCTATACATGACTTAGTGCTCACCATGATAAATATAGTCACCATCTATCACCATACAATATTATTACAATATTATTGACTATGTTCCCACTGCTGTACTTTTCATTCTTATGACTTATTTATTTTATAATTGGAAGTTTGTACCTCTTAATCCTCATCAACTAGTTCACCCATCCCCTCAAACCCTTCCCTTCTGGCAACCACCACTTTGTTATTTGTATTTATGATTCTGTTTCTGTTTTTTTTGTTTGTTTGTTTGCTTATTCATTTCCTTTGTTACTTACTTTTTACTTACTTACTTACTTACTTACTTTATTTATTTATTTATTTATTTAAGAGACTGAGTGAGTAGGGAAGAGGGGAAGAGGGACACACACACACACACACAGAGCATCTTAAGCAGGTTCTTGTTGAAAGAAACAATATTTATGAAAGAATTCCAGAAAGACACTCATTTCATTTATTTCTCCAGTTATTTTAAAATCAATCCTCAGATTAAGGAGTTTAGCAGAGAGGTTGTAGTGTGATCCTTTGCCCTTCTGCAGAATTACTTGAATAGCATTGTGCTTTGATATTAGGCCACTGGTCTGCACTGAAGGGTAGTGTGAAGAAACAGCTCCAGGAGAGCAGCCCAGGCCAAGTGTCAGTATCAGAACTTACCTGAACAAGGCATACACACTTTCCTTCTACTTCAGCCTTAGGGTTATTCTGGGACCAAGATTGGTGTTTTTTCCCTGATTTGAGGACCTAACGCTCTACTTAGAAGATGTTGTCTTTCAGGGCTTATGATTTGCCATAGAGTGACAAAATCCTACTTTTCCTCCCCAAAACAGAGCAGCATTGTAGTTTTAGAGGTCATCACAGCATATTCATCACATTTGCAATCTTTGAGTCAGCTCTCTGTGATCTAGCCAGGACTGATTCTTGAATTGCTTTTTCTGATTAAAGGCATTGTCTTTGTCCATTTAACATAGCTGGCTTGGCTTCCATCACATCTGTTAGCATGATCATTCATTTGTTTAATATCAAGTGGGCTTGAGACTCCTGAAAGGGTGATCTGAACCTGGTAATCATGCTCAGTTTCATTTGTTTATAATTTTGTGGCAGTGCATCGAGAGGTTATAATCTTCCTTTTCCAAGGTTTCCCTCCACCTTTTCTTTCTTACTTTTTTTTTTTTAATCCTGAGAGACTTTGTGTTGCCTCTTTAAGGAGAGAAAACTGTGGGGCACCTGGGTGGTTCAGTCAGTTTTATGTTGGACTGCAGTTCAGGTCATGATATCACAGTTCATGAATTCAAGCACAGAGCCCACTTCAGATCCTCTGTCTCTCTCTCTCTCTCTCTCTCTCTCTCTCTCTCTCTATGCCCCTCTTGTGTGTCTCCCTCTCTCTCTCAAAAATGAATAAACATTTAAAAAAATAAAAAGGAGAGAAAACTGCATATGATTCAGAATGTAGAGATTCAGTCTATAATTTACTGCTTTTTATTGGTGATTTTAGACCTCTCCAGTTTTCCTATTAAGACCTATACACCCCATGGCTACTATGAGGCTTAATGTTTATGTAGCAGTTGCTAGAAAGCAGGGTGTCGGAAGGGGTGGCTAGATATTAATAGTGATATAAAAATTTGTATAGAGATGACAAAATGACCTACCATAAAAACCTACAAAGCCTGAAGTAGTTTGCCTGGAGAAAAGCTCATGAGAGATGCCAAGGGGTTGATGAGTATCCATTTTTAAGGATACTCACATATTATGGTCTAGCTCCCTTGAGAGGAAGACAAGATAGAGGTGATCCAGAGGCAGGTTACATCCAACCAAGGTTTCAAAGTCCTAAGGTATGTTACTTCACAAGGTTGATTAGAATCTACCTGTTCCTAATAGACTTGACTTCTATCAGTCTAGGCATCTGAAGAGAAGACAGGGAATGTTCTTCATTCATTTCCAATTCTATCAAGTCCTATGATCTTATTAAATTCATGATACAAATAAATTTCAACTTGATGTGTTTAAAGCTATGAATCATAATGGCTATGTAATAAGGAATACTTTTAAATCCTTTGAAGACATGTTTGTTTGAACAAATTTCATACTCATCTAATATCATGACACCAAAGCAACAACAAAACAAAGAGTATTTACTTATCTTTTGTGGATTTGTTTGTTTGCTACCTTTTTTTTTTTTTTTAAGTAAGCTCTACGCCCAACATGGGGCTTGAACTCAGGACCCTAAGGTCAAGAGTCACATACTCTACCAACTGAACCAGCCAGGTGGTCTCAGCATTTACCTATTCTTTAATGGCAGTTTGAGAGTAGCTAAATTTTCTGGTAGAAATTTATTTTCACTTGTTCAGTTTATTAATAAGCTGCAAATCATCTGAGTTTTTGTCTTCTTTGGAGGAAACATAGACAAAGAAAAGAAGAGCTAGAAAAGAAGGAAATGTCTGAATACTGTTCCATAAGATACTGGTGTACAATTTTCTACTTCAGTAGAACTCTTCCAAAGTGCTTTTTTCTTATTTATAACTTTTCCATTATTTTTTTTTTTTTTTGTAAAAATAAGCATATAATCTGGATGTCTCTGTCAATAGCAACCAGAAACTGAGATTTCTAGGTTTAGGAGGTGTGCTTAAAGAGAGAAAACTTGAGGGGGGGAAAAACATGACAAAATTAAAAGAATTCTTATAAGCAAGTGTGGCAAAGACCAGGCTGTGAGAGATGCTGCTAGAAGGTAGAAAAGCTATGGGCTATTCAAGAACAGGGAACAGGGTAGGATTAGGTGGGAGCCCATGAAGCATGGATCATAATAGGCTTTCTGTTTTCTGCTCAAGAATAGTTAAAAGCTCTTAATTTATCCTAAGAGGTAGAAGTTCCTTAAAAAGGTTAGGTGTAATGATTATGGTAATTACTGACTTTTTTCCTTCTTAAAGATGTTCGATCACAGTCTTGATTTCCCATCCCTTTGCGAATAAGCTGTGATCGAGCTATAAGACATAAGATGGGCAAAATGGAACTTTAAACATAGAGACGGTTTAGAGCAGTAATTAGGAGCAGAGTTTTTGGAGTCAGAGAACCCCGTCTCTTCCACTTCCCTTGGGAAATGCACTGAGACTCTCCAAGACTTTCTTCATTTGTAAAAATCAGTTTTAATAATACCTGCCTCATAATGTCTCTTAAAGGGATATTCTAAGAATTCAATGACAAAATGGACAAGTTGCCTGACACATGATAAATGCTCAAAATATTATAGTTGATACTACTTTTTATTGTTGTTGTATCTAATCATTATTCTGTGGACTATCTGAGTGGTATATGGTGTGGTGACATACTGAAGGTGTTAAGTGAATGTTAAATAATGATTAAGAGTGGAGTGGGTGACCAAAAGTTCCGGAAGAAAAGTGTGACTCAGGGGCCAACCTTTCCAGAATGCTAACCAGACAAGCACATTTTTGGCTCCAGCAAGCAAACAAATATACCCAAGATCAGAGCCCTTCAACAGGTCCATGGAGCCAAAGCTCTGGGAACCAAACATCTCCACCACCCAGGTCACCTAAACCATCTAAGCATCCCAGCTGGTGCTCTGTAGGTCAGGAAATATGAATCAGAAAGAGGATGTGATCTTGGCAGAGAAAGCCTCATTAAGATGATCGTTTACAGTTTTGTTTTGAACAGGAAGAAGCTTGGTACCTGCTCATAGATGACAATGAGAGGGAATAGTTCTGGACAGGTAGGTAGGAACCCCAGATCTGGTTTTATTTTGCCACTGACATGCTAGAAAATCATTGATAAGACATATCTCTTAAATTCTCAGAGCCTCAGTTCCCTCTTCCGAGCAAAAGGATTGGACAAGATGACCATTGAGGTGTTTTTCAACTTTTTGTCAACTTTATTAATTTATTGGTTTCTTTCCATTTATTAGTCTATAGTCTATTTAGTCTATTAGAATTACAATAATTCAACTTATTCTGTGATTGCACATTTGCATTTCACAAATTTTTCATTAGAGATTTATACCTTAGTAATGTAAAATAAAACACAATTCCCCCTCTTTACTTTTTGTCCTTTCATTGATTGGCCCACGTGAGTGTTAAAACTATGAATAGGAGGCTTACCATGTAGTGTTCCAAATTAACTAAGTATTAGCTAGTGAGTCAACAGAGTTCAAAAAGTTAGTATACAGGGTTAAAACTTACAATGTCATTCACATTTACACAGAGAATATTTTCCAAGAAGGTAGATATTTATGGTAAGTGAGGCAGAATGAAAATATTTGCATGTAGCTATCTCTGGACAGCTGGAGAAAGTTTAAAATTTTAAAACCAGGGGCCAAAGTGATTAATTAATTTTGTCCCAGTTTGTTTACTAAGGAAATGAGATTTTTTTAATAGAAACTTTTTTTTGTTATTTTTTAATAAAAAACTGGGTAAATATTGAATCTGCAAATTCAAGTATACTCAGTTTGCTTGTTCACAATATTTAGAATGGAACATGGGCTTTACTTTTATGACTTATAGCAATGTTCTGAGATTGGTCTTACTTGTATTCCCCATTCTCCACATTGAATTGCTAAATAATATCACTGGCTATTTTTTATTTTGCAATGCCTTTCAAAAACTTTTGGAGAACATCTCTAAGGGAGACATTTTCAATAGTTGTATTTCATTTGTTTCTCATGGGAAGAATCACAAGTTTCCAAGAACTTGTGAGAGTTGCATTCCATATCTTCTGCAGTATTAGATGTAAGATCTGATTTTTAAAAATTTTTTCTATAGGAAAATCATGCTTATATGCATACTGTCTTGTGTCACCCATAAAAGCAGTGGCACAGTGATAGCCAAGTCACCTCTTAGAGAAAATAACCAGGCAGAAAGACATGTTTTTATTTTTTACTCATCTCATAGATCTTGCACTTTGTCTTAAGAAATGGAGCACAATGATGAGGATAATCTCTTGCTCAGATTTTATTTGGTCGTGTACTATCTACAGGAGTAAGAAAATAAAGATCTATGTTCACCTCCGCCTGGTCTCTCCAATTTCTCCAGACTGTGGAATGCTGGGATTCATACTGTGAATGCTCTGAAAATCAATTATTGTCAGATTCTGTTTTCAGGGCTGCCAGACAATATTTTGGCTCAACTTCAGTCCATTTGGAACACAGCTGTTAAGTTGTTGACAAAAACTAAGGAAATATGAACATGTTCCACCCTTTAAAAAAAATTCCATTTGTTGGCAACCATCTCGGTGGATTTGAAATTTTCTTATTGAAGAGCAAGTTAGTACCACTTTCTGGCATCCTTTTGGGCTGAACTGGTCGTCCCTGTGTTCCAACACACATGGCACCCTTCATTCACCACTTGAGATATTCAGAATTTATTTTTGATCATGAACTTGAGCTTTAAATTATTCTGTTAAAAACTGCCCCATAACTTCAGGTTATCCTGGGATTTAGTGTCTCACTAGTCTCACCACTTTTCCAGGTGCATTTTTTAAAAAAGACTACTATGGCAAGTTAGCATTGATTTACTTCTAAAGGATTAGCAGTTATATTATTTTGCATGTTTTTTATTGATAGTAATAGAAAATTCTATTCAACTAAACAATACATAAGATTTAGCCATTTAAGAAAATAGGGAAATTACAATTATACACATATTACATATGTATATAAACATGTATATATAGCATGTATGTGTATATAAATATGTATATATACATATGTAATATGTGTATAATTGTAATTTAAGGTAAACAAATGTATATATATTTGTTTACATTAAAAATAAAGACAATGGAAAGATAAACCATAATTTTTTTTAAAGTTTAACTGTAGGAAGAGAGAGAGAATATGTTAGAGGGAATAGGGAGAGAAACTAAATTTCCTTGAACGTATCTTATTTATAGACTTGTCTTTGGAATTATGTAAGTATTCACTTCATAACAAAACAAAATGAAATAAACATAAAAGAAATTTCTAAAAATTAAAATAAAAGGATTTTAAGTGAATTTAACCATGTGCCTAGCTATCAGTGCTTCCCAACTGAACTTCCTGTGATAATGAAAATGTTCTACAGCTGCACTGTTCAGTAGGGTAGCCTCTAGTCATATAGGCTACTGAACACTTGAAATGTGCCTAGTGTTACTAAAAACTAAATTTTGAATTATATCTAATTAATTTAACTTAATTAATTTAAATTACACTTTTAATAGCCACAAGTGTCTAACAGCTACCATACTGGACAGCTCAGAAACAGAATAATCACACACAGTATGGCAAGTGATTTTAAAATGCAATAATTTAGTTGCATATTCCTTGGGAAGTAATACCCTAAAGTGAAAAGAACTTAAAAATAGTATTAAACTGTTTTCAGTAATGGTATTCTTATAGTAATATTGGTATTATTCTGAGTCTGTTGGGTGTACACTATGAATAAATCAAGTGAGTAATTATGTTGATACCTTTGAGAACTCAGATATTTGGCATGATATTTGGCACGATTGGAAGAAGATACAGACTGAAGGTTGATAAATTTAAGTTAAAAATTTTTGAAGCATCTATGTGCAAATATACATCATGATGTATATTTTCTTAAGAAAGTTTTCCCAAATCTGCTCACGGAAAAGGCCTACATAGAAACAATACCAACCCAGGAGCAGTAACACCTCCAGTGCTCAGATTATGGTCTTTAAATGCCTTTTCCCACTAAAGAGAACCAGGACTCATTGGAGAAGTGGTTAAGTCAGAGTTTGGGTCAGGGAATTCATAAGATAAATCTGGAACATCTTCCTGTCATAAAAAAACATGGGATGCATTCAAAGACTGATAGAATTAAGTCAAAAAGACTCAGAGCCAATTTGAAAAGCTCCCTCTGGCCAAAAATGGAAAATTCTGTGCATCAGAATGAATAACAACTGCAATGGATTGAAAAAGTTCGAATATGTATATCTTGAGCTTATATTAATATTTTAAAAACTCAGTTATCTTTGAGGGTGCTAGAAAACAACTCATTATTTTGAAAAACTAAGTAATCAAGAATTTATTTTGCCTTTTCAATAAGGACTACGCTTTGGAAACCCAAGGAGTTGTTGAAAGAAAATTTCACTTTATAACACTATTTTATCTAACAAATAAAGAAGTAATGATAGTATCAGAATATCACTATCTTTCAACCCCTGATGAATCAATGGATCTAGGCAATAATCGACCATAAATAATAATATCTTAAAAAGATGATAGAGGGGCACCTGGGTGGCTCAGTTGGTTAAGGGTCCAACTCTTGATTTCCGCTTAGGTCATGATCTCATGGTTGTGAGACTGAGCCCTGTTTTGGGCTTGGTGATGAGCATGGAGCTGCTTGAGATTCTCGGTCTTCCTCTCCCTCTGCCCCTCCCCACCCTCTCGAAAATAAATACATTATTTTTTAAATTAAAATATAATTTAAAAAAGATGATAGAAGTATGATGTGATAGATATTTATTTTTCTTTGTTTTATTTTTGGTTTTGTTTGCTGATGGAAATATGAAAAAAAAATACACAGAGTTTGTCTGGCAAAATAAAAACTACAACAACAAAACCCAAAACCCACAATCAAACCTGAATCTGATCAAGCCTCTAGATCTAACCACCAATTTACAGACACAACAAAAAACAGAAGACCTTATAATGGACCCAGATGCGTACAATTAATGGAATCAGACTATGGAATACCATAGCAAGGGTCAGCAAACTATGGTCCATAGGGTCAATTTGGGTCCTGATTGAAACAAACACATTGTAAGTAACTTTAAGGAAATCAAAAAAATCTAAATACAGCTGGGATATTGATGATTTTAAGAAATTTTTAAGCTTTCTTTTTGTTTTGTTTTAGCTATGATATTACACCTATATTTCTAAGAGCACTTATCTTTTAGATATATATTCTGAAATGTTTACAGAAGAAATGACACAATATCTAGGATGTGCTTCAAAATAACCCAGGGCATAGGGAGTGAGTGAGTATAAAGATAAGACAAGAATAGCCATTTAGTGGTATTTGTTGAACATGGTGATAGATAATTTGTGTTAATTACACTATTTTCTTTACTTTTGTATAAATTTGAAGATTTCCACAATAATTTTTAATGCCTCTTTTCATGGAACTTGCATTCCAATGGAGGAGATGATAATTAAGGTAACTATATATCTATCATAAGTTAGATGCCAAGATGAGTTTAGTAGAAAAAAAACAGTAAGATTTTGAGGGGGAAAGGATATGAAATGTTGACAGGCTGCTACTAAAATTTTTGAGAAGGTGGCTTGCAGTGTGTAGTATATGAGCCACCTATCCCACCCTTAAGTTTGGAACAGAGTCAGCTTCCTGAGTAGCACTTGGCAAAAACTGAGCTACCTAAAGTGGTGCTTGCAAGCATACACTCTGGAATAAATTTCCTGGGTCCAAATCCCAAATCCCAACTCTGCTACTTACTAGCTGTGTGAACTTGGGTGAGTTCTTCAGCATCTCTGTGCTTCAGGTCCCTCACGTTGTATGTTTTTGGTAAATGTCAAAACAAATGTTACTGACGTGGGAATTGATGCTGAAAGTCTTTTCAAAAATTAACAAGCTTCTTATCAGTATACTAAGTGAGTTTTCAATATTCTAACACAGTGGTTCCCAAGTTTAATATGCATCAAAATCAGCTAGAGGGCTTGTGAAAATACATACTGCTCAACCCCACCTCCCTCTCCACCAGCAGAGTTTTTAATTTATTAGGTCTGGTGTGGAGCCAGAGATGTTGTATCTCTAACAGGTTCCCATGTAATAATGATGCTGGTCTGGGCACCACTTTAAGAACCATTGCACAAAGAATTCTCTTATTCTGCTGCTGTTTCAAAAGAAAAACGGAAAGATGAATACACATGACTTTAACAAAAAGCAAAATTTTTTAAAGAAATCATTTGCTACCCTAGCCTCATATTAACAGAGGAAACAACATTCTTAGTTTTTCAGCAAACTGAGAGTTTGAGTTTTCTTCTCTTGGCTTTTATGACTGAATGAAGGAAAACTGCACTTACAGGGTAAAAATGACATACCAGCTGCAGATTATTTTTCCCATTCTTTTTTTTTTTTTTGTAATGAAAAAATTCAACGTAGCCAGACAATTTCTCACCTACTCATCTCCATCTAAAACAAGACACCATCTGTTATGTATCCACTTAATCAGCACCATGACAAATTGGAGCACACTCAGGCCTCTGATACCATATACCACTCACCAGGAGTTTCTGACTAGACCTTTGGAAGGTCCTGATCAGAGGCTGAGAGGACAGCTGGCCATTAGACTGCAGCTGGATACAATCAGAGAAGATGCCCCCAAGGACTCCCACCAAATAAGTAGGGTCAAACAGCCTGGCCAGGATGACGCTTGGAAAATGAGTTACCTGGGGTCTGGGAGGATTCTGAGTTTGATTTACTTTTCAAGAAGGTTAAGTTATCTTTCAAAAGCAAGTCTCTTTTCTCTTTGTGTCCATCGAACATGAAATGGGGATGTTGAGAGTTTTCAGCATGTCCCCAATCTGTGCCTGGGCTATCACTGCAGTGCTGGCTCACAGACAAAATGCCTCTATGCATGGAATGGAGGGTCTAATTTCTTTTCCTGCTGGTCTGAGGTGACCTGTCAACTGAAGCTAGACAATCCACACCACTTCAGAACTCCCCTCCAGCAGCTACAAAGGGCTCTCATCTCTTTGCTTGCTAACAATCCATATGAGTTCAAGAGCAGAGAAAGCAGGTGGGCATTTGAAATGAGAGGGGAAAAAAATCAGCTAGAGGAAAGGAAATAGATAAAAAGCAATGGTATAAGAAGGGAAAAAGTGGAGTCGGAATTTGGAGACTGTAGTCAGGGGCAATGAGGTTAGCAGCTGAAGTTTCAAGAAATATTGTAGGTGAATTAAAATATATATATGGTAGAAGGAATGAAGAAAGAATATAATGATACAGAACAGAAGCTATGCAGATGATGACTATAGGCTTAAAAGGAATTTTGAGGGTTCATGATCTGTTTCATGTCTCCAAGTATTTAGCCATTAAAAAGTAAAAATCACATATATAATTTGAAACAGCTTCATGATGGTATTTTCCACAATTCCCTTAGTAATCCATCTGTAGTATTGGGAAAAGAGGAAAAATGCTTAGTTCTGTAATGAATAGAGTACATAGACAAAATAATCCCATAGGAATATAATTCTAGAATGCAAAAGAGAAAATGTTTATTCAAGGAATAAAGAGGAGATAATAAATATTTGAAATGTTCTTAGCTCTTTACTTTTTTTCTTTCTTTCATTTGGCAAATGTTTATGAGAACTGGCTGTGTGCCAGGCACTCTTTCAAGGAACGAGGGATTCAGCAATGAACAAAGGAGATAAAAATTTCTATCAACTTTTAGCAAGCAAGAGAATACCTTGAAAATTTTGTTGAATTGCAGATTCTTGGGCCCAAACCCAAGATTCTGATCCAGTAAATTTGTGAAAAGGCCTGGGAATACATATTTTAAATCTAAATTTCGGTGATTCTGATAGAAAGAAATATTCCCTATAGATACTACATTCACTCTTAAGGCATTTCCCACACAAGTAGTGAGTCTGTCTTCCCAGTTCAGTCCCTGAGCTCCAGACCTATATATTCAAATTGTCTCCTGGACTTTTACAATCTGGCCTTAGGAAGAGAAATGCTACATGTAGAAAAAAGAAGAAAAGAAAAGAAATTACCTCTAAATCCATACCTACACTTCTTTCTACATTCCCATCTCCGTGAGAAGCATCACCCTCATCACTCTTATGAAGGAGTGAATTGTAAATTCATCTTAAAATCACACCTCTCTTTTCCTTTCATAAATCTAGTCACTCCAGGACTATTTCCCTGATATCTAGTATATTCATCTCTGTTCCTTCTGTTTTAGGTCAGCCTCATTAAACACCACCTTGATTATTTCCAGTCTTCTAATTATTCTCAGAATCTGCTCTTCCAGTCTATCCTCTCTGCTGTTTCTAGTGTGATCTTTCTAAAAAAAACAAAAACAAAAACAAAAACAAACAAACAAAAAAAACAATCATTTAACTTCCCCATCAGTAGCCTCATTACTGACTCAAAATTGCCTCCTGAACAAAATCCAAGTTTTATGAAAAGGTTAACTCATAATGTGGTGGCCTCTCCAGCATTTTCCACTTACAGAACTCTTTCCAACTTCCAATGCCCTACAAGTCAGCCGTCACTCAATCACACTTTTCAATCTGTGATGTCTTTGCTCATTCTTGTACCTCCATATGCCTAGAATGGCCTTCTTCATACCCATGGCCACTTGATAAATGCCTACTCATCTGTCAACACTCACTTCACTATAAAATTTCCTGAATACCCCTGTATACCTTCCCACTCCCCCAAAGAACTGACTTCTTTTCTTTGTTCCCCTATATTACAGTGTGCTTCTGATACAACGTATATAGCCCCTTAGGACACATATTTCATCACTTGTGTGTCTCAGTTGGGTGTGTGTTGGCAAGCTTCTTAAAGACGTGGAGCTTATTTTGCCCTATGTGGGACATTTTATCACAGTGTATTCTCAGTCTTGGATGAATGAATGTATGAATGAATAAATGAATGAAAATAATGACTCATTAAGAAGTATAACTGAAAGCTTTGTGACATAGATTTTTAAATATCCTATATTTTACTCTTGTAAACTATTTTCATTTGCCTGTCCTGTCGTACTAAATCTGAATCAAATAAAGCGTGGTGCTTCCTTTAGTTGCATGCCAGTTTGAACTTTTATCTTTAACAATTAAATCTCAAATTAAGTTCTTTAAGTATTATAGATCTTAGTCTAAGTATTATAGATCTTAGATTTTTGTTCTCGAGCAGAAAAAAACTAAGCTCTTTCCTGCATATAAACTTCTTTCCTGCATATAAATTTTGTTTTACAATGGTTTCAAGCTTTGTTTATACCTAAGAAAAGAAACTGATTAGTGGTCACATGTTGTAATAGTAGAGAATGACTCAGATTTATTGGTCTTATCTAAACTATTTTCACAACATCTGGATTAGGAGGGAGTAGAGCCTGTTTTCTTTTATAGTAACAGATTCCAAGTACTTCATTAGCATGCCTGAGTGGGTCAGCCTTTGCTGTCTATTTCTCAGGTCTATTTAACCCAACATCAAATGAACCTTATTATATAACCCAGGTCTTGTTAATTTCTCAAGGAATACAGAGGTGAGTCCACCACTGATCTTGTTCATGAACTAGTAGCGGGATAGTAATGTGTTTATTTGTTGCTATACTTTATTTTTTAAACAAGTGTATCATTGCTTATTCAGTGTCTGATGTACTTTGAGTTGTTCTCCAATCGGTAGCAATAGGTTCATAATTTTCCATCTGCACTCAACCAAGCTTCCATGAAGCTAATATGGGGTATTTGGCAGATGATGATAACCCCACATTTCTGCAGCCTTTTATATTTACAATGCACTTTGCCAGGCATAATCATCCTTATTTGATGCCTGGCAGTTTTATGAGAAAAGAGTGAAATTTACTGGCTAGTAAAAGCTAACAGACTCTTGTGTGCGCCCTTGTAAGGATCACTTCCTTACACACTGGGATAAGTGACACCCTTATACCCTCTGACCAGATAATTTTCTGGAATAGCATGAAAGAAAATATTTAGAAGAGAAAAAAAAGTAGATTATTTTCTTTTGCTCCTTTTCCTGGTATGTATTACTTTGTTGTGGCTGAAAAATAATAATGAGAGAAGCAAAACTTTACCTTCAGGTAAAAGTGTCTTTGAATGAATCTTTTAGAGATTCCAGATGCTTAAATGCACATTTGCAGCAGTAGTTAGAAAAAATCATTTTCAAACAGAACTGTTTGCCCCTGATTTATTCCTCTAAATAATTCTTACACTAAAAAAAAATAAATCCTGACAATTACCTGAATAATAAGAGAAATCTTCCTGTGGTTAATTGTCAGTTGAGAGAAACATAATGGTGTAAATAGCACTTTAAAAAGATATTTGTCTTTTCTGTACCTTACAGTTCAAAATTATGTCTCCTGATTTTTGAAGCACCAATCTTGAGTTGTTTAAATTCAAGGACTTCATCTGTATAGAGCTGGGAATTGCCAAGATATTAATACCTGCATTTTTATGACACATTCTAAAGTCAATAGGAAAGAGGTTTCTGAATAAAAGCCTTAAAATTACCTTATGAATTATTAATTACAGGGCATATTACCTTTGAATTATAAAAGCCCAGAAAAATGGAAAGGAGAATTGAAAAACATCAATCTCAGGTTCTTTAAAAATGTAATACCAATCATTTGAGCAGTGTACAAATCTTTTATTAAAGATAAAAAGGAGGTGATACGTTTTTTATTAACTGGAGGATATGTTCAATCCACATGATTAAAAATCTCATTACTAACTCAAGTCAGGAAAGTGATTTATTACTAAAACAGAATGGGAGGCATTCGGTTGTCCATAGCAGCGTTTATCAGGAGTGGAACTATCAGTTTGTATCTATTTTAGCATGCTTAATATTTTTTAAAGGTGGCCTTGCCATCTGTTTGAAGAATTGAAGATATTTTTCTAAAGTTGGCAAGCTTAAAGAAAAACATTAAAGCAGAAACATTAGCTGTTTTTCATTTAGCTTAAAGTTTTAAGTTTTAGAAGTAAAGATTCTATTTGTGCTTTAATGAAGGTTAAGTTTTCTAATGTAAGGGAAAAAAATAGAGAGCCTGTTATGGTTCCTGTTTTCAATACATATATTTTTAAAGGTTCTAGTTTGTAAACATTTATTATAGGAAGACAATTTTGGGGGTGGGTGGAGGAGAGATAATGTCATGTGTATTTGGTATTTGCAATGACAATGATTAGTATTATTATCTTTCAGATACATTGTTAACACTTTGTTTTTGAGAGTAATTGTGATAATTGCTTTTCTGAATGATTTCATAATCCCTCAGGTCTTTTTTTAAATGTTTGTTTATTTTTGAGACAGAGAAAGAATGTGCAGGTGCACAAGCGAGGGAGGGGCGGAGAGAGAGGGAGACAGAGAATCTGGAGCAGTCTCCAGGCTCTGAGCTGTCAGCGTAGAGCCGGATGTGGGGCTCAAACTCACTAACAGTGAGATCATGACCTGATCCAAAGTCTGATACTTAACCAACTGAGCCATCCCGGTGCCCCAATCCCTCAGGTCTTACTTAATTCAATATCTAAAGTAGTATATTTAGAAATGAGTCCCTTGTCATTAACATAATTATTTAGTACTGAATTTGTTTTTATTCATAATATAATGAAATATATCCGTCCAGATGTCAGGGAAATAAATGAGGGTTGATGCTGCTATGATGTGCTTCATGGACATTGAGTGTAACCTGGAAGCTGGGCCTGATTTGGCTTGATGCAGGGGAGACAGGGTTTAGTACAAGGAAAATGGCACTATTTTCTTAACACTTTCAGCTGAGGATGAGCTCGCTGTGTTGGGAAGATAGTGAGAAAATGGCTTGGGGAGAAATGGGAGGAAACAGCTTTGGTTGTTCATCATGAGATTAAAGGGAGTGAGTTTGGATTATAGCTAAAACAGAACCCAGTTATGGGAAATTTAGGATCCGACTGAAGTTATACAAAGCAGTGGAAGGTTTTAAGAAAAAGAAGTGGTGGAAAGAAAAAATGAAGAGTCATTCCTTGGGCTGGAACATTTAATTCAGGGAGACGGCCAGAATGATAGAAGCAAATGATCCCATGGGAAGTAGGTGATGAGGCCCAAGGCAGTAGGAACTGAAAATTGATGTTGATAAAAAAGCTCTTAAAAAAAAAAAAAAAAAAAAAAAAAAAAGGTCTTGAGGGAAGAATTTACTAGACAACTCTGATTTTCATATCATTTGCTTATAGTTTGTTTTAAATAATTCAATGTTTTTTAAAGACAGAATTCTTGATGTTTTCCTTCATATCTCTGTCCTTTGCTATGACTGGAAGGCTATTCTCGGTTTTAGGTGGTTATGTCAGTGCCACAGATCTTAGGGAGCATGTAAAAGTTCTCTACAGCCTTTCTTTTCATGTAATCCTTCATGCAGAATCAGACACTGAATTCAGTCAGAACTTCTGTTCACTCCTTGCAGAGGTCATTTGACTCTTCTTGTCCAGGCTAGGGACAGCTGGGATTGCATCTGTGTGCCCATTTTGAAATGGTGCCTTCGTGGATGGCTTATTTTAACTAATTCTAGGGGCACCTTGGCTTGAGGCTGTTTTGGAATTTGGGTTTCTAACTCTGTAAACATTAAACAATAACTTCTGTACTATAAGTTGCCAGTATTATAATGGACAAGAAAGACAGAGAACCTACCAATACTTTTCTCTCTCATTTAAAAAGAAAAATTTTACTTAAGAATGGTTGCCATAGATATGCTCACATTGTTTAGTTTTCTTGGCATGGGTATGTGTGTATATCTTCTCTGACTTATATAGTGCTTTCTGAAAAAGAAAGTCTACAGAGTCTCATGTCCATCTATCTATATTTATACGTTTGTGAGTGTACATATGTACTCTAAAGAAAAGAAAAGAAAAACTGTGCTTTGAATACAAAATGCCTATTACAAAGCATCATATTTCTTCAAGCTGTTTGGTGCCTTTGAGTATTTGAGTTTAGACAAATGCCTTTTCCCTGTTCCTTTATTTATTTATTTTTTTAAGCTGGCACATTCTTGTTCAATGAAAACAAGGGAGCAAGGGATTATTCTAGCCATTGAAATAGAAATGGTGTGTGAATCTGACAGCTGGAGCTTGGGTGTGAGATATTGCAATTTTTGCTGTAGGGAAAGGAGATAAAATGAGGTTTTGAATTTCATAGCATAAGGGGCTACCTAAATAGCAGCTGTTAGGTATGAGATCCCTGCTGAAGATTAGAAAATGATGGGGGTTAGGTGTTCCTAAACCCAAGGAGTTGGAGGTGGGAATGGGTGAAACACATTGCTTTATTTGAAGTGATTTTTCCCCCTTTTCTAACTCATGGCAATTGCTTTCTGAGTGTAGAGCTGCACATTCATAAATTCTCTTCACTTGCTTAGACTAAAAATACCTGCAGCCTTAGAGTTTTCATTTTGGAGGAGCTGAATAATATCCACAGATTACATGAGAGAGTACATATTTTGAAATAGCAGAAATTGTTAATAACATTTCAGTGGGTTTGGTTCTGCATTTCAAGAGGGAATGTTGTAATGAGTTTGACTTCTACATGACAATAAAGTGATATCTCTCTCTCTCAACAGCACTTAGTTGGTAACTTTTTTATGCATTTATTACTCCCTCATATTAAAGATTTTTTAATATGTCCTATCTTTCTTAAAAGAGAGATGCTCACAGTATACCTCTCCTTTCTTATTTCCCCTCTTCCACCATTACACATCCTCTCCACTCTCCAATCTCAATGCGCTACTTTCAATTCCTCAAATATAAGTTGATATTTCTCATTTCTATGATTTCACAACAGTATGAAATGTAGAAAATAATTTTCTTTCCCCAAAGTAACCACTACAAATGCTTACATGTTGTAGTAGGATGGTTTTTATGGTGGACTCCTAAACATACTTTCTAAATTGCTAGCCTAAATCAACGGTTCTCAAACTTTTTGATAACAGAATCGTCCTTAAAATTATTGAGGACTCCTGAAGAACTTTTATTGAAGTGGTTAAATAACATCTATCAATATTTTCCATGTTAGAAATTAAAATGGAGAATAATTTTATTATTTTAATGTTTTTAGTTGTTGTTTTCTTTTACTTTAGAATGAGAGAGAGAGAGAGAGAGAGAGACCGCATGAGTGAGGGAGAGGGACAGAGGACACAGGGAGAATCTCAAGCAGGTTCCATGCCCAGAACACAGCCTGATGGAAGGCTCCATCCCACAGCCCTGCAATCATGACCTGAGCCAAAATTAAGAGTCAGACACTCAACTGACTGAGCCACCTGGGCACCCCTAAAATTGAGAATAACTTTAAATGTTATTTATCAATTCATTAAAAATTAACAGTAATAAATCCATTACATAGTAATATAAATGACAAATAAACATTCTAACATTTAAAAATTGCCATTTTTCTCAAATGGTAATTCTCCAGATTTCTTTCTATTATAAATTATATGATTCTAATACTTTTAAATATTTTGAGGTTATTTTATGGTCTACTACATGTTATTATATGGTCTATTATATGTTTTATGGTCTATTATATTTATGGAGAATATTCCATGTGCACTTAAAAGAATGTGTGTTCTGCTATTGGGCGGAATGTCTACACTATACTATCGATGTCTACTAGATCTAGTTGGTTTATAAGTGTTGTTCAAGATTTTTATTTCATTATTGATTTTCTCTCTAGCATTTCTATCCATTATTAAAAATGGGGTATTGAAATTTCCAGTTATCATTGTTAATTGTCTATTTCTCCCTTCAGTTCTGTCAGTTTTGTTTCATGTATTGTGGAACCCTGTTGTTAGGTGGATATGTTTTAAAAATGTTGTATCTCCCCGATAGACTGAACCTTTTGTAACTATAAAATGTCCTTCTTTGTCTCTACTAACATTCTTTTGCCTCAAAGTCTATTTTATCTGATATTAGTATAATCACCCCAGTTTTATTCTGGTTACTGTTTGCATGGTATATTATTTTCTATCCATTTACTTTCAATCTATTTGTGTCACTGAATCTAAATGTGTCTTTTGCAGACAGTCTGGAATTGTCTTCCCATGGCGCATTCCCTCATTTCATTAGAACCTCTATGCAAATGTCACTTCCTCATCCCTGCCAGATCTCCCGTGCCTAGAATAGTGACTGATACAAGGCAGTGACTCAAAACATATTTGTTGAATAAATAAAATTTAACCTAATCTTATATAGAAAAAGTTAAATTTTATGGTTTAATGTTAAACAGAGTACAAAAATTCTACTCTTACAGTTTCAGAAATAACATGCAACTAATTGTTAACAACCTACCACTTGTCAAGTTTTAGTGAATTTTAAAGAAGAATATTCAGAATGGCATTTCCAGAATGGCAAAGTAAGGACTTCCCAAAAAAAACACTTTTCCATAAAGCAACAGGAACACTGGCACAAATGATCAAAATCAACTTTTTCAGAACTCTGGAAATTAACCGCAGGCATACAACAATCTGAGCATAGTTCATTCAAGAAAATGGATGAATCTTGGTAAGAGTAGAGAGATTCATGGTGTTTTAACTTCATCTATTCCAATCTACCCCTCCCCAGATCCATGATAGCATTGAAAACCGGAACAAAGGCCCTACGGCAAAATCCTGCTTGGCAGGTTAAAAGCACAGCAAAAAGGCTTGTGCTGACACTGCAGTGAGTGGAACAGCACTGTGAGACCACAGTTGAAGCTAGAGGCCGGATTGTGCAGTCTTGTTGTTCCTGGTAAATTTGGATTTTAGTCTGAGAAAATGGGAAGCTATTAGAAACTATTGAGTAGATAATTGACATGATCTGATTTGTGTGTTACTGGGGTTACTTCAATCTATGCTCCCTTTTGAGTGGTTCACAGCTTTCATCTTTATCATTTTCTCACCTTTTCTTTTTTCTTGCAGAAAGTTTTGTGGGGTTTGTTTGTTGTGGGTTTTTTTTGGGGGGGGGGGAGGTGTTGTATGTTAAGATACCAAGAGTTGCCAACTATGGATCTAATATAAGCAGTTAGGAACCCCACACCTGAGTGGGACATGAAAGGATTTTTGTTAAGGGCTGCAGAAGACTTCACTTTTCAGTAAAAGAAAATTTTCTAAACACATATTTTGAAAAGAAGCCACAGTGCTAGACTATCTTATAGCACAGAAATAATTATTTACCACGTAGCAATTTAATTTATGAAAGACAGGAAGAAGACTACTTCTCTCCCCTTCTGTTGTTTACATTTAATAATAAGGAGAAAGAACCAGTACTGAAATATTTTATTGGTAATCAGAAATTAAATGCCATTGGTTTTTAGCTATAGTAATAATAATTTCCAGTATCCTTTTGTTAGAATACAGATTGAAAAACAATTCTCTATAGCTTACACCCTCTCTTTCCAGAGCAAACAAGCTTGAAGAATGGTAGTTGAACATGGCTATGAAAAAAGTGGTAAATAGGGAACCTAATGTTAGTCTTTAATTAATTGTGTCAAGTAAGTCATCTATATATTTCTGAACTGGAATTATTTCGTCAACAGTCTGTTGAATGCTTCTAATTAATTTTTGAAATGTCCAAATTCTATCTGACCTGTAACTGTTATCTATTTTCTGTAAAGAGCTTTGGAGTGATGCCATTGCTATATCTGGTAAGCCTACCTCTTGTGGTAGCCTTGGATCTCATATTTGAATACAATTATATTAGAGAGCACAGATTAATTTGTTTTACATATTCAGAGCTAGTTTTTTGGGAAAATGCTATGCAAATTTATGTAAATTGGAATACATGTTTATGTAAAACAACATGTGATTATGCATCCCTAAATTTACAAGAAAAATTCTGCTAGTCTTCTCTTAAAGTAGAGAAAATACAAATATACTCACAATCCCAGTTTGGACTAGGATTCTTGCTAGAATGGTTTGTCTGGCATGTGGAAAGGCTCTCATGTGCCATGGCATTGGTTAAGGATTCTGTGTTTCCTTTGCTGAAACATGGTTTTCGGCTTGAGTTTCAGAGGATGTTGCCAATTTTATCTCCCCTTCTCTGCTTTCCTTTATTTCTGTGATGAAAGATCCTGATTTCCACTAAGTAATTCAAAACAGTTTTGTGGGTTGGTACTCATTTTATAAATAAACGTATATTGGTCGAGGCCACTGCATTTGCCTTTTTGTAATGAACTGTCATGTCATAAACAGAATGGCTCATCCCAGCTTTTGGAGACACTCCCTTTGTTCTTTCTCTTTTTGCCATGCATAGGAATACGATTGCTTCATTCTTTTTGGCTATGGTGACCACATATATAATATTTGGTCTAGACAAGGACACCTTTGAGAATAAACAGGTTGCAATCATTAATTTTTCCAGTTTTAGGGTTTGAACAAAGACCGATCCAGGAAAGCTGAGACATCTGATTACCCTAACGATGGCTAATTCTAATTGGTTTTTTTTTTTTTCTCCCTTTGGCAAGTTTCTGTGACTGCTCCATTTGCATGTTCAATCCTAATTTTTTTATTTTTCTAAGCCTCGCAATTTTTCTCAGATGTTCTCTAGAATTCTCAGGCAAGAATGTTATCTTTACCTATCAATCGTTTTAACTATTAGTTGTCAAATTTCCTTTTCCCAAATGATTCTTTTCACTGTTGTTTGGCTTGGTTAAAAGGTGGAAATTTCTCCATTAGGTTTTATGTTTATCCTTCTCAGAAAGAGAGAGAAAGAGTAATTGAAACATAAGCTCCCATCCTTAAGCAACCTCAGGCACTGTTTCTTTTCTTCACAAGTTCTGTCAGTTGCTTTCTTTTTTCAAGTCTGCATGTTGCCAACCTGAGAAAAATCTTACCTTCCAGGAAAGGCTTAAGGCTGTGGTAGGCAAAAAGCACTGAATGTTGTAACAACTAAACAGTGAGCTATTTTACTTGCTGGAGGTGATTCCATTCTACCAAGCTTGATGGTAATTGGAATGATACATCCTGAAAAAGGAGGAGGGTCATGAGAAATTTATACACAATTTCTCGGAATGAGACATTGTTCTAGCAACCTGGGGGCTTAGGTGACAGAAAATTGAACAAATTTTGACTCTCTTTTATTCAATAATCTTTAAATTATTTTCCACTGTTGCTCAAATATGGTAGGAAAAAAACCATCTCACAGGAGAGTCAATAGAGTTGAGGCAGTTTCTGCACCTTTGTGAGTGTGTGACAGGGCAATGGAAGGACAGCTAGCCTACTCAGAGGGAGACTGTGATTTCAGTTTATTGACTAGGTTTGAGGCTTGGTTTTTGCTAATATTAAAGGGTGGGGGTGATAATTATCTCCAGATGATACACTTGAAGTCTGGAGGAACAAATGAGACATTGAATATTGAAATATGTTAGACATCACATGAATGTAAGTAATATTATAATGCCATGTATCTACATAGTAGGAATTAAATGAAAGTTAATTGCCTGATTGTTAAATGATGAAATGAAAGTGTCAGTGTGCAATTACAATTTATTCTCCCTCTTTTAGCAGATATATGTTTTTTTCATCCCTAATACTCTAAAATAACTTTTTGTAGAAAGAGAAAGGCAAATTTATTGATTTTAGGACAGGCAACTTCCTCTCCGATAATTAGTCATGGTATTCTGTTGTCTCATATCCTTTTCAGAATAAGGCAAAGTATGAATAAATGAATGTATAAAAAATCATGGTTTTGAAGGAAAGCCTCGTGAATCAATGGTTACATCCTCATGAAGCTGGAACAATGGGTGAAAACTGAATAAATATTTGGGAACATCCAGATTGCTTGTCTTTTACAATGTGTTATCTAGAACTGGAGTTTGAATCTCTGAACTGTTGGTCACAAAACAACCATCACTTAATATCCATGTATTTTAGCTGGATTACCCTCTAATTTTTATACGTAATTTTACTTTAATTGATCTATAGTTAATTTCAGCTATTAATATGAATTATTGTATGTATTTCTGCAACTCTTCCATTTTACTAATTGTGCAGTTCAGCTGTAATTTGTATCCTCACAGTTTTGAGGACTTTCTATATTATTTCATCCATGTTAAGGGGTTAAAGTGAACTTTATCCTAACCCTAGTATTCATGACCCTTTTCTGTTTTGGATTCTTTGTGAAGGAAACTGCATAATTAAAGGACAATAGTGACATGGAAACAA
The DNA here is from genome assembly GCF_016509475.1 of Prionailurus bengalensis. NCBI lineage: Eukaryota > Metazoa > Chordata > Mammalia > Carnivora > Felidae > Prionailurus > Prionailurus bengalensis. The sequence goes on along the minus strand of NC_057345.1, from coordinate 138,663,455 downwards.
ATTAATGCTTCAGCAATGGCCTATCAAGTGTCTCACACATTCATCTTATTCCAACCTTACCTCCCCCTACCTCCTTCTTCATCTGGTCTGAGGGCAAGATATTTTGATAAAGTTAAGAGGACATAGCTTGGTTTCGAAAGGTTGCAAAAGCAATTTTGCAATCCTTACATTCAGGGATGCCTGTAGAGGGAAAAAGCCCAGTGATTGTGTCCTTTTGAGTCATCAGCTCCATGATGGACAAGAAGGAAGAAATAATTTTCCTGCCCCTACAACCATCTGTTTGTTCATGCTTACTGCACGAGATACAGCAATCAAAAGACAGCAAGAAAAAGGGGCATCTGGGTGACTCAGTTGGTTGAGTGTCTGAATCTTGATTTCAACTTGGGTCACGATCTCATGGTTCCTGGGATCGAGCCTTGAATTGCGCTCTGAGCTGGCAGCATGGAGCCTGCTTGGGCTTCTCTCTCTCCCCTTCTCTTTGTTCCTGTCCCACTCACACACACTCTCTCTCTCAAAATAAATAAATAAACTTAAAAAAAATTTTAAATGACAGCAAGAGGAGTGTGGATTATTATTGCCATTAAGGCATAGTAATATCACATACTAGTAAAATGTAGTCCAAGCAATGCTTCATGTACCCACCAGTCGGATGATCAGATCCTCCTTGGATGAGGAGCCAGTGGTAGATAAGAGTAGATGAGCAGGAGCCACCCAGAAAAGGAAGGAAAAGGAAGTGGTAGTTCCCTCTTCTTTACCTATCATGTCTTATACTAATGGGTTAAGGGATAATATTGGTCTGTGTTACTTGCTCTTCAAGGTAACAAAGAGTCTTTGAAAATTCTGATGTCACATGTAAGTAATGCCACAGTTACAGGCTCTTGAGAGTATAAGGAGCTTAAGTTTTGCATTATGTAGGCAAAATATTGAAGAAAATTCACCCCACCATTTATAGTCTTGAAAGATACATGTCCAGAGAATAGCAGCCGCTCTGTTTTCTCACTTCTCTTGGCTAATCATCATCTCCTAATCTTTTTTGTATCTTCTTTCAGAACAAGGAACCAACTAAATGGTATACACTGAGTCATTAAGTATATTAGACATTTCAACCACTGTTAATTATCAAACAAGTCACAGGATTGTAGGGACATATAAAACATATAACAATGAGCATGACTCCCATACTCCTCATGTGCCTCCCCTGACTTTATCACATGCACACATGTGTTTGGAAACACACACACACACACATAGACAGGGAGCAATGTTTTCTGTACAGTGCTGTTTCTCTTTTTTTGTAGCATGACTTGTGTATGCCGGAGATAGCATCCTATCTGAATTGTACAAGCTCATGGAAGTTCTCAACTATGCAATAAACCTGGCCAAGAAGAAAAATGAGTAACTTATAAACTATAGACCAAATAAAGATTGATACTGGATAAAGAGCCTCTAGTGTGGATAAAGAGCTCCATAGTAACCTATGTTTGAATTTCTCACCTAGGGCCTAATTTAAATATTCAAGTTCTAAAACCAAGTAGTGTCATAATCCTGATTGGACGATTGTGAAAACTAACATTTGTTGAGTATACAGTAATTGCCAGTGACTTGCTAAACATTTTGAGAATCTTAGTTTATCTAATTCACACTAGCCCTAGGATGACACTGCTGTTATCATCCTGATTTTACAGATAATTTTTATATCTAGGGGCTATAGAAGGTAAATACTTATTTCTATATGGCAGATGTCCTTTGGAATCCAAAGCTAAGCTCTTAGCAATTTATTATTGTTTCTCCTATGTCAGGTTTTTGCTTTGTGTGCTCATTTTTATGTATACTCATTACAGATATGTGAAATCTGGTTATTCTGAGACACAGTCATCTATTTATGGGTTGGCCAGCCAATTAGATCTAAAAAGTGACATACATTCATTTCTTCATATAATTTTTCATATATATGTGTGTGTATATAAATAATTTACTCATGAATTTATAATTCATCCCAAGATCTATTTTTAAGAAACAATGCTGAGTGCTGACTGAAACAAACATTACATTGTTAGATTCTAAGAGAGAACATAATGTTTAACAGTTGCTAGGCACAATGGGACAGTCTTCTTCTCTCCCAATTTATTAAAGTAATGCCACTTATTGTTTGACTGTGCCAACTATTTCAGATGGCTTTGAATACCGACTTGGTAAATGCTTTACTGAAACAGTCATTAAGTTCTCCCACTCCTGAGGCAACCAAATTTTTATCTCTCAAGATGAAATAAAAGTGATCTCAATGTTGCCCAAATCAGCATCTGAGAGGGAGGAGAAAGGTCACTCATGAATGGAGTTAAGTTCTGACTACTTTGCAAAAAAGGAAGCAAGTCAAATCGTAAGTCATGCACTGCTGATTTAACGTGTGGGAACAAGAAAGACAGGAAGAAGCTTAGAATGCTGGAGAAAGCTATGTGCCTGCCAGTGTCATAAAATTCTCTTTGTAATTCAAGAAAAAAAGAGTTGTGCTGTTGGAAATAGTCCAAATTTGGCTGCAATAACTTTTTTTCATATATCTTAAAGGGTTATCAGTGGCTCTTTTTGGATTCGAATGATTCTGTAGCAACAGTTTTCCTTTAGGAAGTATAAATTGATCACCATCTGAACTAGAAAATTAGCCTAACTCATCAGTTTGCAAATCTCTGGCACAGGATCAGGGTAGTAGGGGAGGATTAATGTTCATGGGTGGTCTGGCCTGGAAGGAAGAAGAAAAGGTGTTTCCAGGGCAGTTGTCCTTGGCATGTAACTGTTTACCAGTCCTCTTCTTTCCCTGGCCACAAGCAAAGTCCTGCTACTCAGCCTTTCATACTCCAGACTACTCTCTCTCTTCCTCATTCCTCTCTTGATATCCATTGCTGAAGCTAATTTTAAACAGATTTCACAAATGCATGTTGACAAAGAGATTCTCTTCTAAAAAAAAAAAATGAATAGTTTGTGCCTTAATTTTTTTGATAGAATTAAATGAAAAAGCTCTAAAAATGAGGAAGAGTAACTCAGTGGTTATTTTAAAATTAGGTAACGATGAAAGAATTTAATTTTGTTATTTTTTTAAAGATTATTTATTTATTTTGAGAGAGAGAGCGAGCATGAGCAGTGGAGGGGCAGAGGGAGAGGGAGAGAGAATCCCAAGCAGAATCTGCACTGTCAGCATAGGGCCTGATGTGGCACTTGAACTCACCAACCATGAGATCATCACCTGAGCTGAAACCAAGAGTCAGATGCTTAACTGTCTGAGCTATCCAGGTGCCCCATAGTTTTGTTATTTTTTCATGTGGTGAGAAAAGAAGAAGAAATGGGCTCACTCATATACTCATACATATCTTCATCTATCATCTATGTTTATGTTTCAGGCACTATGTATAAATCAGATTTTTAATATTTTTTAAATAATATTTAAAAATTGTTTAAATAATATTTTATTGACTGCCAGTGTGATAAAACATGAGAATTAAGAAGAGAAAGGAAATAGCACCTAAGTTACGGTGGTTTTCAAGAAATGATGATAAAGTAGAAACAGATTGAAAGGTTCAATATGTTTTGGCACAACCCTATATTGGAATATAATGTTATTATCATTATACAAAAAGAGCAAGACTCCAAAAGGATTAAGAGAAAGCAACTTTCTCCTTCTTTCTCTGTGGAAGCTAGTTTTCCCCCATCCCTTGGACAAAATCCAGGGGCAGTCCATGATTCTTAAGGTCACATTCTGATAATAAAAATTTCTTTAGTCACTTTTAGTTCCACTCTAATTTTAATAACTGGAATGACCATTTCCGCAGTCCAAACTCTGAACTACATTTAGAGTTAAAGATGCTTCTCTTCCCCTGCTGAGTGTAGAGACTTCTGGTGGGAAATAGGTGTGGTCAGCTGTCTTCTCCAACGTTCTCTTCTGTTTCTCCTCCTATTTCCTGAGCCAAGGCTTCTCAAACCAGGAGAGTGGGGCAGAGAGGAGTAAGTTGTTACTTTATAGGTATTCTTATGACTTGGCATTGACATACTCTGGGGTTAGCGGATACTCCAAATAGTCTCTTTTTTCAAGATTGTTTGGTGTTCTTTGGACGTTGACTCGGGGGATCTCTCAGTAGTGTAGTTCTCTGACATGGGCATAGCACTACTCCCCCAGCTCCTGCCCCTGTTGATACATCTGACAGCTTCTTATTGCTGAGATTTCTTGGAGAGATTTCTAACCCAAATCCCTTCTGCATTATCCATTTGGGCCGCCGAGGACGCCATGCATGTTTGTCACACTAATTAGAGGAGTGTAGTTGGCTTCTACTACTGTGCTTTTTATCTCCTGCCACAGACTTTGGCATTTGTTCTTCTCAGGTGGGGTTCACATCCCAGAAAATACATAGCAAATGCTGTAATGTCCTTTCAAAGCTCTCTCACTTCCTGAGATAGAAGAGAGCACCTCTTTTTCTTTCCCCTAGCAGGGGAATCACCTGGAATTCAGCAGCCTCCACCAAGGAAACACTGTCTCTGGAATCCTTAGCCTAATTCTTTTTATATCTTCATATAAAGTGCATGTTACTCTCTGAGTGGAGTTCATGGATAACTTACATTTTTCCTCCTTGTGTTTTCTATATTTTTTCAAGTTTTCTCTAATAAAATGTCTATCTTTAAATGCTCCCATATAAAGAGTGATTAACACAGTGCTGCATATTTGAACCATTCACTGGCACAAAGGCAGACAATAGTAGTTTCTCACTATAAGATATGTCATAACTTTACATACCCATCCAACACAATTGTATGAATTATGTAGTGTTTTTTTTTTTGAAAGTTTTCATATGATCCCAACCTGGCATCTTATTTGATCAATGATATCTTAAAGAAGTGATAAGTAACTGCAAAATGGAATGAGATTTTTCTTTCATCCATTTTACAGGAGAATGCAGGTCATTCGAGTTGCAATTTCCCTTTTGCAAACAGCTGCATCAAAGGGTAAAGTATTTAAAGGTCTAATTTTACTTTGCTTTGGTGCAGGGAGGAGAAACTTTGTAGCAATTACCTCATGAGTTTTGAGCATTACATTTGGGAAGCATGATATGATGGACACTGGGATAAGGATTTTTCAAAACATCAAGAAGGTATTTAATTGATAAGTAAAAGGACAAATGGCCTTTTGAGACATGTGTGAAAGGAAAGTGTCTGGATGTATAATTTCAGAGTGGGGTGGGGTGTGCAAGGGTGAGTAACTGATAGCCCAATTGCTTTCAGTCTCTTTCACTTCTAAGGGCCTGTATTATCTTAAGAGAATTATAGTTGACAGCTAGGATGAAAACAGGTCATCATTTCCAAATAATTTCACAATCACCCATGTAACAAGAATTCTTTATAAGGTTAAAGAAAAAAAAACTTATGCTGGCAAATTCAAATAGAACACAAGGCATTTGAAAATGTTTGCCTTATAAAGAGTACCCTAAAGAACAATATGAAGAAATGTCTAATGGTTTTTCTGTGAACTTGTGTACACACATTTCAGACTACCCAAAAGTGTATGATTGATAATTTTAGTTAACAATGAAATTTAAATCTATACATGGTTTATGTTTGTCAGTGAACTAAGTCACTAGCCATGCAAAATTTATCATGGTGGTTGGGATTTGCACATACAAAATATAATACCACTAAATTCTTTGCTCTTAACCCTCTGTTGCTTATATCCTAGACCAGTGGTTCACAAACTGTGAACCTTGAACCAGTATCATCATCACCTGAGAACTTGCTAGAACTGTAAATTCTGGGGTCTTACTGAGTTACAAACACTAGGAATAGAGCCCCAAATTTTGTGTTTTAATAAGCTGTCCAGGTGATTCATAAAAGTACTACATTTGAGGACCACTGCACCAGAAAAAACAAAAAAACAGAGTTTAAAATACCCAAGCCCTTCAGTCTTTCCCAGTTAAAGGGCTATGTTCAAAGGTGAGTGAATTTCAGTTTATTAATATTTTGGTGATCAATCCAAGAAGTGAAAATTCTTGCCATGGAGATGGAAAAAATTTATGCAAGATACAAACAAATATGTATCAGTTATGCATTAGACAAGTATTAGTAGATTCATATATTGTGTAATCCAGGATTCTGAGAAACTTTAACTTTCTCCAGTATCCAACCATAGCAATAAATGCTGATATTCACTTCAAAGATGTACTTCTTTAAGGAATTTTTTTTTATGGAGCTAGGTATATTTTAACTACCTTAGGCACTTTGGGTGAGAAAAATATGGTTGAGGGAATGAGTTGGTGTACTGAGCTTGTGATCACAGTATGAGAGTGGGACATCATTATAGATAAATATTAAAAGGAACGGAGGAAAAGGTCTAGAATTTGTCCTTTGCAGGGCCTCTTTCTATTTCTGGGACAGGACATTGGCATTTATCCTAGCCAGCAGCTTAAACCTGAGGAATGGAGGGGCATAAGAAGAATGTGTTGTATTGTAATGTGCCACGTAGTGTAATGTGCCATATTGTAATATGGTACAATATGATTTGTATTGTAATGTGTATCTCAACATAAATTCCCAACATAGTATTAAACATCAGAGGAGAGAAGAAAAGGGGAATGAAATGATACAAAATAAAAAATATAAAAAGAATACAAAATTTGTTACACATAGTATGTGACATACCGATTGTTCTGTGACAGTGTAAAACTCACAATTTTTGTTAAGATAAGCTCAAAAACCACAGGTAAACCATGAAGACAAATCCAAGGAGAAATCATACCAAAACAGGCTGTATTCCTCTACCATGTTTCTTTTTGTCCCCATTACTTCTGGTGTTCTGATATCTAAGATGATGTCTATGTGAAATGTGTGGTGCATGAGCCATGTGTAGATTACCAATGGCTGTGTGAGCTGCTTGGGTGGATGGAGGTGCTTGAGGTCCCTGGGAAGGAACAAGGTCATCTCTGGGCCTCAGACACTGTAGACTAAAGATAAAGCAGATGCATGTTTTCCAGATGGTTCTGTTGGGGCCTTTTCACCTCCCATTAGCACTCAGTGAAGCTACGTGGCAAGGGAGAACACTGCAAAATGGTCACGTTGGTCAAATCTAGGAGAGGTATATAACAGCTGCCCTCCTTTCCAATGTTACCAGACCAGTGGTGAAGAAGCACATATAGGACATGGGATACTGAGAATTTTGTAGGATTCTCAATGGTCAGGGAGGAGTATTTACTGTCATGCTCAGGAAGGTTATTGTTTTTGTCCATGAGGCTGTGCCACCGCATGTCAGACCCTCTCCAATTTATTTGTTCAAGTTTAGAAGTTTGGGGCCAGCAGAAAGGTATTATACTGTTGGCAATGAATAGAAGAGGCAACATAGGAACTCCATATACAAGATAGCATGGAATGCAGGGGAGCAATATAAAGTTTACTTGCAAGGAGGAAGTTCACAGTCAAATGGTGGAAGCAGCATGGGAGGGTTTAATGAGGATTACATGCCTAACAGTTTATAGAAAAGTGCAAGAGCTGGATGAGGTAGCAATGATGTTTTTAATCCACAGTGAATCAAATTCAGGAATTTGAGACTATAATCTTGTTTGGAGAAGGATGGATATATATTCAGTCTCCATATAACTTGGTGAATTCTGCCACCTATACAGGTAGTGGATTTTCTTCAGTGTGCCTAAAATTGTTGCTTGGCACAGTTATTCTGTGCAGCCAAGAGAAAAAAAAAAACCTCTTTTATTATTATTATTATTTTTGCTTTCCCACATAGAATCAGTTTGTGGATTGCATAAACCACAGGATATAATTCTACTATTTCAGCCAGAAACTTTCCCATCTGACCAAGACAACTGCAAATATGCTAAACTTGCTTTAATGAAAAGTCATTCTTTACATAGCTTACATCGACATAAGATGACAAGTCACCACCAGATAAAGGGTTCTTTGTCTGAATCAAACAATAAGCCAGCTCTTCCACAAAAAAAGCCATTCTATTCTGAACTGAATGCTTTTTCAACTAATGCTGTATTCAGGACCAAAACCAAAGGAGGCCCATCTGCTAGGAAGGCCAAAAGCCCATTGTGTGGTGTGTCAGTCCAGTCTGTTAGGGAAATGGTCACTCTAAAACTGTTTGCAATTTAAAAGTGCATACTGAGAATTATGTTAACCTCTATTGACTGACTTCTGTTAAATGCGCCATTAAGAATCCAATTTACCCTGGCTTCCTCTAAAATGTTGTGCTGAGGGCATTCTGATAGGTACATGATGGCGGTCAATTGTCATAGGCTAAAAGTCAGTACCTCATTAGCTCAAACACACCAAGCACTTGTTCCTGACTGTAATAAGGGCTCTCTTGCCCTGGAATTATGGGAGCACTGATAGAATATAACCTCATATGATGATTTGAGGACTGTCAGGCTGAGTCTAGGGGTAAATGCTGATTGAACAAGGCTGAGAGACCCTAGATGGTGAACTCTGACATCACTCTTTGCAAATCTGGCTCTGCATCTTCTGCTTAGAGTGAAAATTTACAGAGGTTAGAACCCGAGTGTCAAGTCAAAATGAGATGATGAATTAGGTCAATCACTACATGGTAGTCATGCAAGTCACGCTAGTGCTTAGTAAATAGAACATCTTTTAATTACTTTTACTGACACTCACATTTTCTTTTGTCATTTAAATCATCACAGGATTGTTAATGAAGTGTCAACCTAAAAACAAACAAACAAAAAATCAGATCAAGAGGCAAAACGTTTATTTGGGATCAAAGAATTGTACACAGATTTGGGTAGAAACCTGAATAGTGTCCCAATTACAGGACGTAGACTCGGGGTTTTTATGGGGAAATAAAAGGAAGATTAGTAAGTTGTTTTTGGGAAGAGTTCATTGGTGCTGACAAGCAGGGCTAGGTTTGTAATTCATCGATTGGTCTGACAAAGTGGTCACTAAGCGCAAGTTTACCTTTATCAGTCTTTTCAAACAGGATATTCTTGTTCTTGCTGACTTCTAGGAAGGTTGGCGGTTTGGCCTAGTTCAAAGATTCAGAAAACAGGACATGCAAGGCAGTTGCCCTGAAAAGGCTGCTCAGGCTCCATCTTAAAAAGGCTTTAATTACGTTTTTTCGTAAAAGTTATCAATTCACTGGTTAACTGCAACTTTGTTTTCTTTCTTTATAAATGTTTCTTTACCATACTATTGAAAAATAATCCAAAAGCATCTTTGCTAATATTTTCAGGTCTTTTTCTAATCCTGTCTTTTCAATGATGCCAGCGATGAGATGAAATTGCCCATCCTAATATTATTCACTAGGTTAATTGTAGCTAACTCATTTTTTTGAGAAGTACATGTTGAAAACCTTTCTCAGTATAAATCAACATAAACCAATGTTGGTTTTGTAACTTACTGTATTCTGTGAGGTCAAATTTTCAACGGAACTACTGAATTCCACCTGAAATGAAATGTATCAATCAAATATATCTTCTTCCTGAGTTACTTGAAACACTATTAAAACTCTCCTTAGAATTTTCTTGCCTCCCCCACCACCCAAACAGAATTGAAAAGGTGTTGATCACACCTTTTTTTGTCTTCCTTAGGGACAGTTGCAATTTATTTGGATATTTCTGATAGAACTGATTTCACAAAATTTTAGTCATTTTAGTTTCTTTGTTATCTGGAAGTACTGATTCAAAGGCAAACTAGTGTCTTAGAAAAAGTACTAATTTTAAAATATACAGCTTTGGTTTGAATTTCAGCTCTGGCTCTTATTGGCTTTGTTACTTCCAGCAAGCATTAAGTCACAGTGTCTGTAGCTAAATTCTGAGAAAATAATAACAACAATATTGTTCTAACATGAAAATATTTCATATCCAGTAAAGAGCAGTTCTGTTAGTAGTGGCTATTACACACTCAAGATTTGGAAAACCTGGAGCAGGATGGGAAAATAAACCTAATGGGAATGCCTCTGGTCATTCAGAGCTCATCATGCAAATCCTGGGGTTGATCTGTGACATAGGTTCTGTTCTTTGGAAATCGGTTACAACCTGTGACACTCTGAAATGCATGTCAGGTGGCTGAGTTCTTCTGCAAGAACACTAACCAATCAGGAAGGAATAAGAAAATCTCTGGAAGAAAAAGAATATCACTTTTTATAGATTCCATTATTAGCCAGATAAGTCTTGGTTTTGGTGTTAAAACATAAAAGAAAAAATTTAATCAGGTTATGAAAACAAATATGCCATGTTTCAATTTATTGTCTCTCTGTCCTAAACCTATTCTTCTTTGTCTGCTATGTGATCATAGAGGTAGACTTTGTAAATATTTCTCTTTCGCAGATGGCATGATATTAAGCCTTGCCATTTGGAGGGGCAAGGGGGGACAATAGAGGAGGAAGGGATTGTTTTTTTTTTTCCTTTATGGTTCCAGTGTTCCTCGCTGGTCAGCTTCCTCCAGCATTCAATTCTACCCGATGTTTTCCTCCTGCAGAATGCAGTTTCTCTGGTGCTAGCCTCCTGCAAGTTGTGGTTTGCTCTGACATGCAGAGCGCTGTTTCTCCAATGCTGACTTTTGCAGACTGTGGCTTATCCAGATCTTTGTCCCTGCAGCATGGGATGACCAGTAGAACTCAGTGCCCAGCAGCCCTCACTACCACTTTCTCCAGTGTCTTCATGATGGAGTGCTGCTGGTGAGACATCACCCCTTGGATGACCTCTCCCAGGGCCTCTTATGTGACTTCACATCAAGTTCTGAGGTGCAGCGCCTCCCTGAGAATGACTTCCTTTACTTTACCATTCATAGAGACGTTTTCCAGCAAAGTGCATTAGCAGGGCTTCTCAGCAAGTTCCTCACCATCCAGAGAACTCTGGCTGAGCCATTCCAATGAGGTCTTGATCTCAGCCCTGGTCAGGCAGGGCATGGGGTGATTGGCCCTCCCTTGGGCATTCTACCTCACCACTTGGGGTAATGGCTTCTCCCTACATCTGCTATTCCTTTACTCTTTATATTTTTCTTTAACTCTCCCTAGTCAATTCCTTATTACTCCTCTCTCTTGTTATTAAGTCTTTATTTTACATTTCTCTGTTGAAACTACTGTGTGATTTCTATTTCCTAATTGGACTCAGACAGATTTAATAAGCCTCCTACTTTACCTTATCCTACTTTACCTTATCGTTGATGGAAACCATTATGGGGCATCATTAGACCTGAAATCTTGGATACTGAAATAAGAATAAGAATCCCAACAAATTTTAAGTATTTTTTCATTCATTGATAATTATTAACATAAGAGAACTAATTTGGATATGGTTTCAGAAATTCATCTAAATTTTAAAAGGGAGCATAACCATTAACGTTATTATTTACCAGAGCTTTTATTTTATATTAGTGTGCAGACCCACTCTGAATGTAGCTAGCGCCATTTTAATGACTGAATCTGTTATTATTTTACTAGTTGAAGTTTACCCACAACCATAAATCATTATAATTTAAAGAACAGTTATGTGGATTTAAAATCTGTGTTATGTTTTATCTGAGCCCCAAAGTATGAGTTATTTAGTAAATAAAATGAATTATAACATATTTATGATTAAAGTATAAAATACTATTTCCCCATCCTACCTTTCTAAATAAAACTAACCCATGCTCAGTCCATGCTTTTAAAAATATAGTCTTAGTTTATCAGTGTGTAGGTCTATCATTTGTTTTCTGACTAAGGATAAACTCTTTGTCTTTGTTATAGGCCAGTTTTCCTGTTTTTGAAATAGAAATAATAGTTTGTCAAATTAAAAACATATGGTGATTTTATGGGGGGAACCAAGATGGCGGAACAGCATGGAAGTTTTTTGTGTGTCTCACGTCCATGAAATACAGCCAGACCAACACTAAACCATCCTGCACACCTAGAAAACTGATCTGAGGATTAACACAACAGTCTGCACAACCGGAACCACAGAATTCAGCAGGTACAAGGGGCAGAGAGGTGAACTTGGGGAGAGAAAAGCCGTGCTGGGCACTGAGCCGCTTTTGCGGGCGGAGAGAGGATGGAGACAGGGCAGGGGAGAATACAGGAAAAACACCCCTCCCCAAAAGCACCTGGAGAGAAAGTGGAAAATTGGAAACAGCCGCAGGGACTAAACTAAAAAGGGAGAAAGGAGAAAGCAGAGGGTTTAAATTCCATTAAGACTGTAAACAAGGGGAGCGCAGAATCTGCAACTCCGCAGCTCAATACCTGGTGGTGCTCTGGCGGGAAGGGCGAATCCCCGGAGCAGACTGGGGTCCAGGAGGTTCTTCGGCCACACAGGGAAAAGTGGTTCCACTGCTGGAAGGGCATTTGGTAGAGGCTGCTGAGGCCACCTGGTCCCAGGAAACCCCAGAGAACAGCCACATTCGCTGGTGCTGGAACAAGGTCATTAAGGGTGAAACCTGGTGCCAGATGTGTGTTGTGATTTTCCATAATCCCTAAAAAACTGCTGCTACACCATCTCGCGAACTTTTTCTGGGGCGGGCTGGCCCCCGGCCGCAGTCTCGGGGCACCGGCAGCAGCAGGGTCCTGCAAGCATTCCTGGGTGCAGCCGACATTCGGCCATTGCTCAGTAAGACCCTCCCACAGAGGGGCGGAACTGGTCTAAGCTGCAGTCCTTCAGAACTAAAGGGCGGGGGGGAAAACAGCCGCATCTGAGACAAAACTCGGGAGAGAGGTACTGCCTTGGGATTGGTCACAGACAGTGAAAAAGCGGGAAGTGGATGAAAGCTGAAGGCAGAGAACGGTGCGTGATTGCTGATCGGGAGAACAGAACAGCCTGGGTAGCTGGGTGACGTCATTTTCACTGCTCCCACTCATGCGCATACGCACCTATGAGTGCCACAACAATTCACCCAAGTAGGCTAACAGCGCCATCTAGTGGAGAACGGAGCCGTTACACTAAGCCCCGCCCAACTGGGCCAACCTCGCTCTTCAAGAACACAAGTCTCGCGGGCTGCTTAGTTTATGGACTATAAAGCACTTCATAGTCTGACTTATAGGGGAAAACGAAGTAATTTCAGTCGTATTTCAATCTATCAACATGTCCATCTATTCAATTTTTTTTCTTTCTTTTTTTCTCGTTTTCACTTCTTTTTTTTGAATACAGAAAGAAAAAAATCAGTTTTATTTTCAATTTTGATGAAAAATATTTTTCTTTAAATTTTTTTACTATATTTTTTACTTTTGTATAAATTTTTCTGAATTCTATTTTACTTCAATCATTTTATTTTAGTCTACTACAGTGTATTCACTTTTTCAAATTTTCAAACGATTCCTTTTTTCTCTTTTTCATTTCTTTTCTTTTTCTTGAATACAGAAAGAGAAAAATTCATTTTTATTTTTAATTTTTATTCAAAATATTATTCTTTAATTTTTTCTACTATATTCTTTACTTTTGCGTAAATTTTTTCAAATTCTATTTTACTTCCATCATTTCATTTTAATCTACTTCATTTAATCTACTTTTAATTGAAGTGTATTCAATTTTTTCAAATTCTCAAACGATTTCCTTTTTTTTCTTTCCCCTTTTTTTCTCTAATCTATCAAACCACTTTCAACACCCAGACCAAAACACATGTAGGATCTAGCATCTTTATTTGACTTTTTCTGTGTGTGTGTTTTTAATTTTTTAATTTTAATATTTTTAATTTTATTTTTTTATTTTAATTTTTCTACCTCATTAATTCCTTTTCTCCCTTCAAAATGATAAAACGAAGGAATTCACCTCAAAAGAAAGAGCAGGAAGAAATGGCATCCAGGGATTTAACCAACACAAATACAAGCAAGATGTCTGAACCAGAATTTAGAATCACAATAATAAGAATACTAGCTAGAGTTGAAAATAGACTAGAATTCCTTTCTGTGGAGATAAAAGAAATAAAAACTAGTCATGATAAAATAAAAAATGTTATAACTGAGCTGCAATCACGGATGGATGCTGCGGTGGCAAGGATGGACGAGGCAGAACAGAGAATCAGCGATATAGAGGACAAACTTATAGAGAATAATGAAGCAGAAGAAGAGAGGGAGATTAAGGCAAAAGAGCATGATTTAAAAATTAGAGAAATAAGTGACTCATTAAAAAGGAAGAACATCACAATCATAGGGGTCCCAGAAGAGGAAGAGAGAGAAATAGGGGTAGAAGGGTTATGGGAGCAAATCATAGTGGAAAACTTTCCTAACCTGGGGATAGACACAGACATCAAAATCCAGGAAGCACAGAGGACCCCCAGTAGATTCAACAAAACCCGACCATCCACAAGGCAAATCATAGTCAAATTCACAAAATACTCAAGCAAGGAGAAATCATGAAAGCAGCAAGGGAAAAAACGTCCCTAACCTACAAGGGAAGACAGGTCAGGTTTGCAGCAGACCTATCCACAGAGACTTGGCAGGCCAGAAAGGAGTGGCAGGATATATTCAGTGTGCTGAATCAGAAAACTATGCAGCCAAGAATGCTTTATCCAGCAAGGCTGTCATTCAAAATATAAGGAGAGATAAAAATGTTCCCAGACAACAAAAATTAAAGGAGTTTGTGACCACTAAACCAGCCCTGCAAGAAATTTTAAGGGGGACTCTCTGAGGGGAGAAAAGATGAAAATATAAATAAATAAGTAAATACATACATACATACGTACATACCAAAAGCAACAAAGATTAGAAAGGACCAGAAATACCACCAGAAACTCCAACTTTACAAGCATCATAATGGCAATAAATTCATATCTTTTAGTCTCACTGTAAACGTCAATGGACTCAATGCTCCAATGAAAAGACATAGGGTAACAGAATGGATAAGAAAACAAGATCCACCTACATGCTGTTTACAAGAGACCCACTTTAGACCTAAAGACACCTTCCGATTGAAAGTAAGGGGATGGAGAACCATCTATCATGCTAATGGTCAACAAAAGAAAGCTGGAGTAGCCATACTTATATTAGACAATCTAGACTTTAAAATAAAGACTGTATCAAGAGATACAGAAGGGCATTATATCATAATCAAGGGGTCTCTCCACCAAGCAGACCTAAAAATTGTAAACATTTATGTGCCAAATGTGAAAGCTCCCAAATATATAAATCAATTAATCGCAAACATAAAGAAACTCATTGATAGTAATACCATAATAGTAGGAGACTTCAACACCCCACTCACAGCAATAGACAGATCATCTAATCAAAAAACAAGGAAACAATGGCTTTGAATGACACACTGGACCAGATGGACTCAACAGATCTATTCAGAACATTTCATCCTAAAGCAGCAGAATATACATTCTTCCCCAGTGCACATAGAACGTTCTCCAGAATAGACCATATACTGTGACACAAATCAGCCCTAAGTAAGTACAAAAAGATCAATATCATACTGTACATATTTTCTGACCACAATGCTATGAAACTCAAAATCAACCACAAGACAAAATTTGGAAAGGTAACAAATACTTGGAGACTTAAGAACATCCTACTAAAGAATGAATGGGCTAACCAAGAAGTTAAAGAGGAAATTAAAAACACATGGAAGCCAATGAAAATGATAACATCACAAACCAAAATCTCTGGGACACAGCAAAGACGGTCATAAGAGGGAAGTATATAGCAATCCAGGCCTTCCTAAAGAAGGAAGAACGATCTCAGATACACAACCTAACCTTACGCATTAAGGAGCTGGAAAAAGAACAGCAAAAAAAAAAAAAAAAAAAAAAAAACCCAAAACCAGCAGAAGACAGGAAATAATAAAGATTAGAGCAGAAATTAATGCTATCGAAACCAAAAAACAGTAGAACAGATCAATGAAACCAGAAGCTGGTTCTTTGAAAGAATTAACAAAATTGATAAACCACTAGCCAGTATGATCAAAAAGAAAAAGGAAAGGACCCAAATAAATAAAATCAAGAATGAAAGAGGAGAGATCACAACCAACACAGCAAAAATAAAAATAATAAGAGAATATTATGAGCAATTATATGCCAATAAAATGGGCAATCTGGAAGAAATGGACAAATTCCTAGAAACATATAAACTACCAAAACTGAACCAGGAAGAAATAGAAAATTTGAACAGACCCATAACCAGTAAGGAAATCAAATTAGTAATCAAAAATCTGCCAAAAAACGAGTCCAGGGCCACATGGCTTTCCAGGGGAATTCTACCAAACATTTAAGGAAGAGTTAACACCTATTCCCTTGAAGGTGTTTCAAAAAATAGAAATGGAAGGAAAACTTCCAAACTCTTTCTATGAAGCCAGCATTACCTTGATTCTAAAACCAGAGACCCCACTAAAATGGAGAACTATAGACCAATTTCCCTGATGAACATGGATGCAAAAATCCTCAACAAGATATTAGTCAACCAGACCCAACAACAGATTTTAAAAAATTATTCACCACGACCAAGTGGGATTTATACCTGGGATTCAGGGCTGGTTCAATATCCACAAAACAATTAATGTGATTCATCACATCAATAAAAGAAAGGACAAGAACTATATGACCCTCTCAATAGATGCAGAGAAAGCATTCAACAAAATACAGCATCCTTTCTTGATAAAAACCCTCAAGAAAGTAGGAATAGAAGGATCATACCTTGAGATCATGAAAGCCATATATGAACGACCCAATGCTAATATCATCCTCAATGGGGAAAAACTGAGAGCTTTCCCCCTAAGGTCAGGAACAAGACAGGGATGTCCACTCTTGCCACTGTTATTCAACATAGTATTGGAAGTCTTAGCCTCTGCAATCAGACAACACAAAGAAATAAAAGGCATCCACATTGGCCAGGAGGAGGTCAAACTTTCACTCTTTACAGATGACATGATACTCTATATGGAAAACCCAAAAGATTCCACCAAAAATCTGCTAGAATTTATTTGTAAATTCAGCAAAGTTGCAGTATATAAAATTAACGCACAGAAATCGGTTGCATTCCTATATACCAAAAATGAAGCAACAGAAAGAGAAATCAAGGAATCAATCCCATTTACAGTTGCACCAAAAACCATAAAATACCTAGGAATAAATCTAACCAAAGAGGTGAAAAATCTATACACTGAACACTATAGAGAGCTTATGAAAGAAATGGAAGAAGACACAAAAAAATGGAAAAAGATTCCATGTTCCTGGATAGGAAGAACAAATATTATTAAAATGTCAATACTACCCAAAGCAATCTACGTATTCAATGCAATCCCTATCAAAATAACACCAGCATTCTTCACAGAGCTAGAACAAATAATCCTAAAATTTGTATGGAACCAGAAAAGATTCCGAGTAGCCAAAGCAATCTTGAAAAAGAAAACCAGGAGGCATCACAATCCCAGACTTCAAGCTATACTACAAAGCTATAATCATCAAGACAGTATGGTACTGGCACAAGAACAAACACTCAGATCAATGGAACAGAATAGAGAACCCAGAAATGGACCCACAAACATATGGCCAACTAATTTTTAACAAAGCAGGAAAGAATATCCAGTGGAATAAAGACAGTCTCTTCAGCAAGTGGTGCTGGGAAAACTGGACAGCGACATGCAGAAGAATGAACCTGGACCACTTTCTTACATCATACACAAAAAGAAACTCAAAATGGATGAAAGGCCTCAGTGTAAGACAGGAAGCCACCAAAATCCTCAAGGAGAAAGCAGGCAAAAACCTCTCTGATCTTGGCCACAGCAACTTCTTACTCAACACGTCTCTGGAGTCAAGGGAAACAAAAGCAAAAATGAACTATTGGGACCTCATCAAAATAAAAAGCTTCTGCACAGTGAAGGAAACAATCAGCAAAACTAAAAGGCAACTGACAGAATGGGAGAAGATATTTGCAAATGACAAATCAGATAAAGGGTTAGTATCCAAAATCTATAAAGAACTTATCAAACTCAACACCCAAAAACCAAATAATCCAGTTAAGAGATGGGCAAAAGACTTGAATAGACACTTCTCCAAAGAAGACATCCAGATGGCCAACAGACACATGAAAAAATGCTCAACTTCACTCATAACAGGGAAATACAAATCAAAACCACAATGAGATACCACCCTACACCTGTCAGAATGGCTAACATTAACAACTCAGGTAACAACAGATGTTGGCAAGGATGAGGAGACAGAGGATCTCTTTTGCATTGTTGGTGGGAATGCAAGCTGGTGCAGCCACTCTGGAAAACAGTATGGAGGTTCCTCAAAAAACTAAAAATAGAACTACCCTACGACCTAGCAACTGCACTACTAGACATTTATCCAAGGGATACAGGTGTGCTGTTTCAAAGGGGTACATGCACCCCAATGTTTATAGCAGCACTATCAACAATATCCAAAGTATGGAAAGAGCCCAAAATGTCCACCAATGGATGAATTGATAAAGATGTGGTATATGTATATATATACATATATACATATATATGTACACACACACACACACACACACATACACAATGGGGTATTACTCAGCAATCAAAAAGAATGAAATCTTGCCATTTGCAACTACGTGGACAGAATTGGAGAGGATTATGCTAAGTGAAATTAGTCAGAGAACGACAAATATCACATGACTTCACTCATATGAGGGCTTTAAGAGACAAAACAGATGAACATAAGGGAAGGGAAGCAAAAAGAATATAAAAACAGGGAGGGAAAAAACATTAGAGACTCATAAATATGGAGAACAAACTGAGGGTTGCTGGAGGGGTTGTGCGGGGGATGGGCTAAATGGGTAAGGGGCGCTAAGGAAGCCACTCCTGAAATCATTGTTGCACTATATGCTAACTAATTTGGATGTAAATTATTTTAAAAACTTAAAAGAAAAAAAACATATGGTGATGTTATGAAGAAAATTTCAAGGTGAATATTGGAGCAAAAAAAATCTTTAAGTGATCAAGAAAAGGAGTAAATAGTTTGAGATGCTTTAAATAGTAACAATCAACTCTATATTTTCTTTGTTTTTCAACTCTATAATTTCTAACTCAATATTTTGTGTACACAGTGAAGTTACCGAGCCAAGTAGAAGTTTTGACAGTTTGACGACTTTTAATATATAGTTGTTTCTTGAACAACACGGGGGTTAAGGTCACCGACCTCACCCCCAAAGTTGAAAATTCACATATAACTTTAGACTCCCCAAAATTTAACTACTAACAGCCTACTGTTGATCATAAGCCTTACTAGTGATATAAATGGTTAATCAACACATATTTTGTATGTTATAGGTATTATTTATTGTGTTTTTGTAATTAAGCTAAGAAAAGAAAGTATTATTAAGAATATTATAAGGGAAAATACTGTACTGTATTTACTGAAAAAAAAATCCACATTTAAGTGAGTCCCTGCAGTTAAAACCCATGTTGTTGAAGGGCAAACTGTAGTTTTATTATTTGCATTTACTTTAATTCTTTCATCATTAAAGATAATGAGAGTATATGTAGTGCATGGTAGACATTGTTGAAACATTGACTCTTCTATTCCTCTATCTTCCATAGTATCATATTCTGTAACTAAACAACTAACTTAATCTTGTGCAATAAATGAGATTTTTAAAAATAAGTCATTGTTCTCTCAAAAAATATATTTTTTAATGTTATTACAATGTTATTGACTATATTCCCTATGCTGTACTTTTCATCTATGTGACTTATTCATTTTACAACCGAAAGTTTGTACCTTTTAATCTCCTTAGGCCTCTCAAAATATCATTGATATGTTATTATATTTTTGTAAAAAAATGTTTATTTACTTATTTTGAGAGAAAGGGTGTGTGTGCATGTGTGCACAAATTGGGGAAGGACAGAGAGAGAGAGAGAGAGAGAGAGAGAGAGAGAGAGAATTCCTAGCAGGCTCTATGCCCAACAGAGAGCCTGACCACGGGGCTCAATCTCACGGCCCTAAAATCACAACCTGAGCTGAAATTAAGAGTCAGACACTCAACTGATTGAGCCACACAGGTGCCCCTGTGTATTATCTTTTGATATAAAAAAATAAAAAGAAAATAGGAGCTGTATTTCAGCTTAAACCACCAAAAAAGGATTATCATTACAATTGAAAATGCCAACTAAAGTAATATGAAGCTTAGCTCTCTAGCTCTTTTTTCTCCACTGACCACCTTCTTACAAAATATTTTTCATTAATATAAAAGCGAGGTCAGTAAATGTGAATTCCTCCACAAATGTTGGATAAGGAAAACCCTGGACCATTAAAACTGCAATAAAGGACCATGAGAGTTTCCTCCTAGCTGCTAATTTCTTCATCATGTCACTTACTGTGCTATAAGAACTCTATTTTTTCTGATATAAATTTTAGGTCACATATCACACAGAATCATTTTGTTCATACTACTACTTTTTAGCAGCTGAGAAATAAAAACATTTGTTTCTTTGTCAGAGTCCAGATAATGGAAGTCACATTTATGCACAGTTGTGGCTGTTGCATTTCAGTAATATTTTTATGTGTAAGATATGCAGAGAATAGTGTTACAAGTGAAGGCTTTAAATAGGAACCCTTCTACAATCTCTTTTCTAAATTTTTAATTACAATGCTTATATAATTCTGCTTTCATTTACTGTATGTGTGTGTTTTAAGAAAGAAGACAATGTTTAATTCACTATAATCCGACTTCTTACTCCTTCTGTGCCATGAAATTTCTCTCAGTAAGGTCTCTCAGGAATCTAATGTTGCCTGTTTCAAAGGGAACTTTTTAGTCCTTACCTCAATGATACTCTACCTCCTTTCATAATTTGCCAGTTTGACTGTTGTTCCTCTGAATGTTGTAAGTCATTTCTACTTGGCTTCTTTTAATACATATATATTTATTTTTGGATTTTGGAAATAGGACTATTATGTGCCTAGGGAGATTTTCTTCAAATTTATTATGCTTGGCTTTGGAATCTATAAGTTTTACTTTTCCACCATGTTTGAGAAGTTTGGGGCCTTTATTTCTTCAAGTATTTTTCTATTTTCTCTTACTTTTTAAAGAAAATTTGAGAGAGGGAGAGAGCAGAAGAGGGATAGAGGAAGAGAGAGAGAGAGAGAGAGAGAGAGAGAGAGAGAGACAGAGAATCCCAAGCAGGCTCCATGCTGACACGGGGCTCAATTCCACAATCCTAAGATCATGACCCAACTCAGAACCAAGAGTTGGATGCTCAACCAACTGAGCCACCCAGGTGCCCCTGTCTTCCTTTTTGAGACCTCTGATTACCTATATGTCAGACTGTTTCATTTTGTCCCATGGGTAACTAGGTTCTATTAAAAAAACAAAAACGAAAACAAAATATTTTTGTCTCTTCTTCAGATTGTGTAACTATTAATCCATATTCAGGTTCATTGACTATTTTCTCTGTTGCCTCTTATCTGTTAGTAAACACGTTGATTTAATTTTTTATTTCAGATATTTTCTTTTTCAGCTCTAAGTTTTCAGTTTGGTTCTTTTATATAAAGTCTTATTCTTTAAAGATGTTTTTATCTTATTTCTTTACTCATTACAAGCATATTTTCCTTTACTTCTATGAGCATTATTATAATAGCCACTTTAAGATCTTTATTGGATACTTTCAACACATGTTATTTTAGGGTCAATTCAGCTTCTCTTCCTCAGGAAACCTTCCTTAACCTCAGCTGGGTTGTTATAGGCTCCTTTCTGCTCTCTGACAGTTCAGGATACACTTCTTTCTTATTATTCATTATATAAAATTAAAATAACGTTTTTTTACATGCCTATATTCTCAACTAGATTGTAAATTTTTCAAGGACTTCTAATCCACATCTTTTTCATCTATGTTCCTCCTAGTTTCTAGCATAGTAATTGGAAAATAGTATATATTAAATAGATGTTTGTTTAATTAAATGGAATTTAGGAAGGCAGTGTGGCTCATTATTCAGGTAGAGCACACTGAAAAGCAAGAACTGCTGTTTAGGCCTCAGTTTTATAGGCCAGAAACTAAATTTGGTTAATATACCTAACGTTGGTTCAGTTTTGGGAGCTCATTCATACTGTCCAAAATTGTAATGAATTGATGCATAAATTAGAGTTTCCAACAGTTAAAGTACAACAGTGTATATGCCTTTCTAATGATTAATCTATGTCTTCTTTTCAGGATATAATATTTCTGGTGCTGTGGGTCTGGGAAATAAACTTTTTAATCAAAATATTGTTACCTATAGTAAAATAAATGTAGTTCTATTAAACAATAATTCATTTAAGATGAAAAGCCTTATAAAACATCCTTACCCCTTGACCTGGTGTGGTCTGAGCATGAGTCTGCGCTCCACATGTTCTCCCTTGGATAGTTCTGGGTAATACAGATATCCTCCCTTTTAAACTCATTTTTTTTTCCCCTCTTGCATCCTTAGAGAAAATCTTTTAAACTTAGATTAATTCTTTCATCAGGTAGATTACAGGTTTAAAAAGATCTGTGCTGTATTTATACATGTTTCTGAGTTTATATACTCATTAGTCACTTTGTTTGAATTTTAATAAAACTCAGCTTTTAACAAGGTTCCCCTTTCCCTATGTTGATTTCAAGACAGTTAATTACCCTCATCCATTTATATTTAGTTTATTATAATTAGTTTAGTCATAAAGGTAACACTATTTCAAGTTTTGAAGACATTTTTTTCTTTCATCCTTAAACAACTACATAAGTTCTTAACTAAGTAATAAACAGCTTAGGGTGTGTATCCATCCATCCATCCATCCATCCATTCATTCTTCTATGCATTACTCACCCCATTATTTATTGAGAGCCACGCAGTTTTCTAGCTGAACCAGTGCTTCTTACAGACTACAACAACAACAGCAAAAAAATGTTGTTAAGGAAATGGTGAAACAGAGTGTAATGAGTATTATAAGAAAAAAGTTCATGGGGCTCTTGGGTGGCTTAGTTGGTTAAAGTCCGACTTGGACTAGGTCATGACCTCACGGCTTGTGAATTCAAGACCTGCATCGGGTTCTGTGCTGACAGCTCAGAGCCTGAAGCCTCCTTCACATTCTGTGTCTCCCTCTCTCTCTGCACCCCCCTCCCCCACTTGCACTCTGTCTCTGTTTCTCTCTCTCTCTCTCTCTCTCTCTCTCTCTCAAAATAAATAAGCAAAATAAAAAAAATTTAAGAAAAAAAAAGAAAAAAATTCAGGGAGCTTTGAAAATGTATATTACACACACAACCTAGACTAGAAATCATGGTAGGTATCTCTGAGAAAGTAGTACCAACTTGAAAGCTAGAGAATGAGCAGAAGTTAGCTGAAGAAGAAACTGGTGGGAAGAGATAGGGGCATGGTTTAGAAATGCAAAGGAGTTCAAATATATTGGAGCTGAATACAAAAAGGAGATTGATGGCAGATGAAATCAGAAAGAACACTAAATAGAGGTATTTCTTTGAGAGATTCCTAAAATATGTTTTTAGAACTGTAGGCTCATTGTGTTTAAATAGCAGTTATCAATTTTTAATACAGATGATTTGAAAGGAAATAAAGAGTAGTATAATCCCACTATCCAAATAACTTGTGTTGGTATTAGAGCAAACTAACAAAGCTACATGTTCAAATTGAGAACATTTCACATGATACAGAAAACAATCAAATCAAAGTGAGTCTCCAACTATCACCCTAATCAAACTCCCTACATTGAACTACACTTAAGTTTTGTTGAGTTCCTTCAGGGAAGAGAAAGAGGCACACTTATCTAATTAATTATCTATCTATATTTATCTTTTGTATTATTCTATTCTAATATATACTATTCTACATCTACATTTAATATGTCATAGTATATTCTGGATGTTATTTATATTAACACCTACAGAATGATCTCATTCTGTTTAACAGCTGTATATTACTCTTTTATGAGAATGTGCCAGGAATTAAGTTATTGTCTATCAGTATCAGGCCTACCCTTCTATATGTCTAGGTGATGCTGGGGCTACAACTATGTAAGCTGTGTTTTCCCTTTGTATGTGCTACCCACCTCTCCCCTTAAACCTCTGCCAATAGAGGTGGCAGAAGAATGGAAGGCTAGAGGACAAATCGTGTCCTCCCAGTTTTCTTTCTATTCCCATTTCCTTTTATTCCTATCCCTGTTTGCTTTCTGTCCCATCTCTTACCCCATCCTCACTTCTTCTTCCTGAAAGTAACAGTTAATTTCAGTAGCAACAGTTAATTTCAGTAGCAACTGGTTGATTCCGATTTTCAGTTTTCTCCACCCAGAATCCACTCCTTTTTGTTTTTAATGTTTATTTATTTTTGAGAGAGAGAGCCCAAGTTGGGGAGACGTCTGGAGAGAAGGGGACAGAAGATCTGAAGCAGGCTCCACACTGACAGCAGTGAGCCTGATGCAGGGTTTGAACTCACGAACTGCAAGATCACTGCCTGAGCCGAAATCAGACGCTCAACCGACTGAGCCACCCAGGCTCCACTCCTTTGTAAGTCCCTCAGAGGCACTAGTAACATCTTAGTGCTGGTTCCTCAGCCACTTAGAAATCTGGGCAGAGCCACGGTATGACTTTCATAGGCCCTGGGCACTTATGTCTTTGGGAGTTCCTTCATCCATAGTAAAAATTTTTTATGATGGCATTAATATAAAGACAAATATTAATATTATTTATAATAAATTTTCCTTTGATCTTAAAGTTTACTTTTTTTGATTTTATTAAAAACTTTTTTTTAATCTTTATTTATTTTTGAGAAAGAGAGAGAGTGTGAACAGGGGAGGGGAAGAGAGAGAGGGAGACACAGAATCTGAAGCAGGCTCCAGGCTCTTAGCTCTCAGCACAGAGCCTGACGCAGGGCTCAAACTCATGGACTGCGAGATCATGACTTGAGCCCAAGTCTGACGCTCAACCGACTGAGCCCCATATTCTTCTTCTGATTTTAAAACAGATCAAAACATTCTCATGAGCCCAGAAAACTATTCTGGGTCTGTGCGCTGTGTCTACATTGCCTAATGGATAATTTGGCTCATGTTTCAAGTCTCTGATCCACAGGGCTCCTCCTCCTGGCTCAGAAGCACCAATATTATTCCAGAGGTACTTCCTCCAAAGTTCTAGGCCCCAGGTCGATGGGTGCCCTGCCTCTAATCTGTTTTGGTCATTCTAACTTCTGTCGGCAGAGGTCTCTCTCCTCGACTTGGAGACAACCACTTTCTTGCTATGTCCTCACATGGTTGTTCCTATGTATTTTCTGTGTCCTAATGTCTTTCTATCAGGACACAAGCTGGATCAGGGTCCACCCTAAGGACTCCATTTTAATTGAATTACCACCTTAAATTTCCACAGTCACATTCTAAAGTACCAGGGCTAGGGCTTTAATACATGAATTTTAGGGGAGGACACAATTTAGCCCATAGTAAGTGGATTTGCCAACACTTATTTAACCAGAATCGTATTGATAAGCAGTTCTGTTATTTTCAGCCTTAATTATTATCAACATGTTTTCTTTATTTATTATTTAAGTTAAAAAAATATGTTTATTTATTTTTGAGAGAGAGAGAGAGCAGGGAGGGAAGGGCAGAGAGAGATGTATGAAATATCTCAAACAGTCTCTGTGCTAATAGTGTGGGACTCGAACCCACGAACCATGAAATCATGACCTGAGCTGCAATCAAGAGTCAGACGCTTCACTGTCTAAGCCACCCAGATACCCCATTACAAACATGTCTTAATGAACAGTTTGAATATATATCTGACCAAATCTTTGTGAGTGAAACTGTGGCATTAGTTTCTTAAGTGAGGTGGGAGGGTGGGGTGGGCTAAATGGGTAAGGGGCATTAAGGAATCTACCTCTGCAATCATTGTTGCGCTATATGCTAACTAACTTGGATGTAAATTTAAAAAATTAAATTACATCAAAAAAAAAAGAGTAAGACTACAGGATACCTTCATATTTAATTTATAATTTTCATACCTATTGCCTTGCTACATTACTGAAACTTTCAAATTCTTGCTCAAAATACATGAACTTGCCAGCATTGTCATCAAATTCTACATTTGCTGATCTAATGAGTGAAATACGATTATACACTTGTTTTGATTTGTATTTCTTTAAATATGAGTCAGGGTAAGCATTTCTTTTATGTGTTTATTTTCCACTTATATTATTTTTTTTGTGTAGACTGCTCGTTCATACATTCAGCTGGTTTTTTGTTCAATGTTTGCTTTTTCTAATTGATTTTTGTGTGGTAACCATCATCTCTGATTTCTTTAGCTATACTCATGTTTTCACATCAGCTAGTTAACTTGTCATTATCTTTAGGTCTTAGGTTAGAAATGACCCCCAACATAAATTCCTCTATGATCTTTCCCACCAAATGCCTGGATCAGGAACACTCCTAAGTATCAGGCCTCTTTATCTACACTTAGCACTTATCCTACCTCCTAAGGAATGGAAATTGCTTTTTACTTTTTTGTCTTCCCCACTAGATATAATACTGACAGCAGAGACCTTGATTTGTTCATTGATGAAGCCTAGGTAATTAACAGTGTCTGACTCTAAAAGGTATTTGATATATAAATACATATATTTTTGAGCTGGCTGAAGGAAAGAAGGAAAGGATCAGTGAGTTTTTATTGAGCCATATCTCTTAAGGTTTCACGTTCGAAAACTATTGATTCATTTGGAGATCTAGTCGGTTAGCGTATTTCCTATGTATAACTCTGATTACTAAATTTAGCCAACAAAGTAAATTACACTGGTTGTGAGCAAAATGTGGTACTTTCTATCACAGCAGAGGTCATTTTATTTATTTATTTCAGACTTTAAAAAGCATTTTGATTATTTTTTGGGAGTGGCCATCTCTGCTGCTCAGGGATAGTTCATTAATAGAGACTTTTTTGCCTTGTCTTCTCAAAAGAGGCAAGAGTGCATAGCAGATGAGAACTTGGGCTCAGGAGTGCATGCATTTCCATCTTTGTTCCACCACCTCTAGCTTTGTGGCCCTGTCCATGTTACTTAAACCTGATCCCTAGTCTTGCCATCTGTAAAGTAAGGATATTATTATCTGCCACATAGGTTGCTGGAAGAATTAAAAGAGATAACATTTACTAAACAGTACAGAAAACTTAATACATTAGATATCATTATTATTAATACCATCTTCATTACTTAGGGAGTTGACACATCCTTTTAGAGTGGTGCATTGGGAGTATTTTCACTGACCTATTGCTTTCCAAGGAAGATGAGGCAATATACATTGAGATTACCATAGAAAGTAAGTCAGCATTGACTACCATACATAGTCACAGTGTGAAATAGGGACCAGTGTATCAGTCAGTGAGGAAATAGTTTAAGCAGTAATATGTATGTGTGTGCACAGCTGCATTGGTACATCTACATGCATTCTTACATATATAGATGCACAGCCATCCCAAAAATCTCATTAGGAAATCACTGTTGTTCCCCCCTCTGAATATTTCTAAAGTTTTGGTTTTTTATTTTATTATTTCTTTACTCTTATAAAATTCCCCTGATATCTATTGGCATCCTATTTACTATATATAAAAAAAATATGTGAAATATGATACAGACAGAACTGTGCCTTTAGCTGCCATGGGATTGATACTGGTCAAGTGTAACAATGAAAGCAGAATTCTTAATTGGTTCTAGTGATGCCTGATTATTCTAGAGTCTGTATGAAATGGAATGCATTTTGTGTGTGTGTGTGTGTGTGGTCAGTTTTGTGGTTGAAAGAAGAGGCAGCTGCTCAAATGGTGAGATTTCAGAAGGTCCCAGAAGTACTATTTCTCAGTATCTCTTCATCATACCTGAAATTAGAGGACCATTTTGAATGGGTAAATCTTTGCATTTTTCATAGGTGACTTCAAGAAATTCAAACATCATGGAAAGAATAAGCCATTCTTGTTTATTAACCTTTTCAAGTGATTGTTTTCTGATTATTTTCTAATGTAAAGGCTAATCTGGAGATATATATATATATATATATATATATATATATATATATTCAACCTAATGCTTTAATTTCAAATCCACTGACCAAACTGGTATTGCCTTGAGAGGAAAAACATCTCTCATAGAATATATCGATAATATGTTTTTTCAAGTCTAAAATGCATTTTATTCACTTATGTGTGTTAATGTGGTTATTTCTGGGTTATATAGTTAGAAATGATTTTAACTTTTTTAAAATTTTTTTAATGTTTATTTATTTTTGAGTGAGAGACAGAGCATGAGTGGGGGAGGAGCAGAGAGAGAAGGAGACACAGAATCCAAAGCAGGCTCCAGGCTCTGAGCTGTCAGCACAGAGCCTGATGCGGGGCTAGAACCCATGAGCCTTGAGATCACAACCTGAGCTGAAGTTGGACGCTTAACTGACTGAGCCACCCAGGCACCCCTTAACTTTTTCACTATACTTTAAAAATTTTCTAAAACTGCTAACTACATGTTTGTTTAATTAGAAGTAAGAAAAATAAGAAAACGCCCATTAGATTTCTACCCACACAAGGAGTTGTAGTTACCTAATTCCCTGATCAATTATGAAACAACCTGTGCTTTAGAGAAATTGGAATGGAACAATATAAAGCTATCCAAAGTCAATAGAAGTGACTGGATTTCAACCACAGCATCAACAAAATCAGAAGGAGAATTGATAAAATGCAAAGTTGATGTTATTTTTGATGATGTTAACTTAGCAAAATATCCTAAGAGAACAAAGAATTTCCTAACTTCAATTTTATTATTTTTAATGTTTTTGTTTTATTTTTGAGAGACAGAGAGAGAGAGCATGAGTGGGGGAAGAGGAGGCAGAGAGAGGAAGACACAGAATCTGAAGCAGGCTCCAGGCTCCGAGCTGTCAGCACAGAGCCTGATGCGGGGCTCGAACCCACAAACTGTGAGATCATGGCCTGAGCTGAAGTCAGATGCCTAACCGACTGAGCCACCCAAGCGCCCAACCTAACTTCAATTTTAAAGACAGGAAGATAAAAACCTTTTCCCACACTGCATGCGGAAATGAGTCAGCTTCATTTCAGCCCAGGAAACATTTATTCTGTGTCTACTGTCTACCTACCAGATTACAACATGGTCAATATACAAACAAGAAATCAAATATCATGGGGCAAGTGTTTTAAATAAACAAGGAATGTGTCTAGAAGGGTGTAAGACAAAATTGCCAAAGGTTTATACTGCAGAGTAAGATTACATGACGTTTTCTCATTTTGCTTGTCTATTCTCAAATGTGTACTGTGATATATATTTGTGTGAATGTGTGTGTGTGTGTGTGTGTGTGTCCCTTATATGACATTCCTATCCACATTTGATCCTCAACCTCCTTTGTAACCTTTATTTCTGCTTTCTCTCTCCACAATTCATATATCCTCTGATCAATAGCATATTTGTGGGAAGGAGCATTTTGTACATCAGTTTTTGACTCTATTTCCTATCCCTGCTGATGGCCTGCTATTGTCAATTTAAATATCACCTGCTTCAAACAGTTCCACATTATGTGTGAAAACCTCTCTGACCCTGAATTCCTAAACCCTTATTTCTCTCAGTGCTGAGCATTTTGTGATACAGTGTCTTGCATTGCTATTTTACTTAATACCTTACCCTATATGGTACTTTACTTTCATAACAATTTTACATAAATTATCTTATTTCATTCTGTGAAATAAGGTAGATACGATCTCTGTCTTCTGTGTGGGAAAAGAGCAGTATTAAGTGACTTGCTTACACTTCTGAGGAGCCAAGGCCAAGAACATAGGTTTCTGACTCTTGATATAATTTGATTTTCATTAAATGGAGCCACACTTAGTTTACTTTTGCTCTCTGACAAAACTGTATATCAACTCTATGAGCTCAGGAACTCTTTAGAAGTCAAGAATATAGTGTACACAATAGGTGCTCAGTAAAATCATTGATTAATGTTTTGACAAGATCTATAAAGCAAATCAACATAAATCAAAGCAAATTTCCTGGCTAATTAAGAGATAACCTCTTCAATATTAAAAATCTTCAGGTCTGTCTTTCTTCAAGATTTTAAAATTCTATTTGTAGGTATTTGCATTTGTTTAAGATATAAGGAAGATATTTAGAGAAAAAAATCAGCATTTAGAAAGAGAAAGCAACACTTTTATTCACCTGAAGGGAAAGTTTACTAGTGGAATGACTGGTTGAGGAGGAGAGAGCAGCGTAACTGGCAGAAACCCTCACTGTAGTAGGAGAAAAGGAAATCCAGGGAAGAAGAAAGCACCATGAAATGCCATGATGTTGGGCTTTGTTCTGGATTTTGTATATTTCTGACAAGGGTGGAGAGAGCAGGACCTCACAGAAACAAAGCAATATTCGACACGGTTTATAAGCTACTGATAAAATCTCTGCTCACTGGTGGTTTCCCAAGTGGACAACAACTTAGCAGGCCAATCAAAGAGTGGTAAAATTTCATGTGGAGCTCTGAGACTTCTGTCTTAGTTGGCTGGAGTCAGGAACAAGGTGAACTGCCCACAAGCTAAGGACAAGCAATACCCAGGGGAAAGTAAACATTTTTCTCATTGCAGCAAAAGACTAAATCTAGTTATGCAAACAATGACGACAGTGAGTGGGGATACTGATGGATAAAATACATACTGTACAATTCATTCAATCTTTGTGAATCGTATAATCTGAAAATAATTTTTATGTTATAATGAGTAATTGAAATAAATTAATACAATTTTTTGTTTTGTACAAAAATAATAGTGGCTAGAAGCATAGGCTTTATACCCCCTCCTTTCTTGGGTAATTTCTTATGGAATGTACTTTCATCCATTCAACACTTATTTAGCAAGCACTGTATATACTAGCTCCAATAGTAGGCTCTGGAGTTGTAACTGTAAAGTAAACAGACCCGAGCTCAGGTCTGGAAACTGGGCACAACAGTATCGTGACTTTTTATTATAATGACCTTCTCAACCTCCTAATTATCCATCCTTAATGGATACCCTTGGTAGCTGCCCGTCTTCCTAGTCCCTTTGTATGCTACATTCTATTAACTCTCTCCATGGTTCTCTGCAGTACAGGCATCCTCTCCTGCTGCCCAGTATGATAATTGTGCCTACCTCGCTTCTGATCAGTAAGTACTGCCACACTTCCTCTATCATTTCCTTATTTCAACACCCCCTTTGCTTTCATTGTCTTATGTCCTACTCAATGTCCTTCATTGTCCTACTGTCAGGGCTGGCTGAGACCAGCCATCACTGTGCTTCTAAGAGTGCTCAGCCCTTCTTACCGATGCATTTCATACTTTGGTTATAGGTGATTCATACAGGCTCTCCCATGGAATAAAGTGAGCTGGAGTTTGTCTGCTTTATGTAGTATGTCCACACTAGCATACTACTTCTCTGAGCCTTTGGGTCTCATTTTCCATGGCAGTTTCAGCATTTCACTTAGTACAGACTATTATGAATCTTGCAAACTCCTAGTCCCAGGTGTTTGTGAAGTCTTTTGTCTTTCTCTCTCTTTTTCTTTTTCTTTTTCTTTCTTTCTTTCTTTCTTTCTTTCTTTCTTTCTTTCTTATTTATTGAAATATAATTCACATAATTCGCACACCATACAATTTATCCATTACACTCATTATCTCATATAATCCTCACAATAACCCTCACATATGCTATTATTGTCACTATTTACAGGTAAAGGGATAATGTCTTAACGGGGCTGAGTAACTAGCCCAAGGTCATTCATCTGGGAAATATTGGGATCTAGATTTGAATCCAGTATTGTTTGATTCCAAAGTCATGCTGTGCTTGTTCTTAAAATGTAGACTTATTTAAAAATTGCAAACTCTTGCCCTCATTTTAAATAAGCATTGTTTGGGCTTCTCAGTCAACTCCCTCACCTATGAAGTCATAGTCATTATTAGTAACTCATTTATTTCTAGGAAGGAACATAGAGCATTCAGTAAATATGATTTAATTTTGTATTTTGTCCTCAATTTTGGAAAATGACTGGGCGGGGACCTAATTTCAGATGGGAAAAGTAAGATGTAAGTAGTCAGTTGACCAGTTCAAGGTAAAAAAGATTAGCTGATTCTGGGGCCAAGAATGGAAGTATGTCACCAGTTTCTGACCAGGGACATGTCCTACCATGGCCTTGTGCTGCCCACAGAGGAGTTTCTTGATGGGAATACTGCCACTCACCAATAACACTCTGGAGAAATGCTTCCAGGTAATAGTGGAGAAAACTGGAAACTAGTACAGGGGAACATCACTGACTAAATTAGAGCATGACCAACAGGCTGGAGGGCTTTGTGAGCTCGTAACTCAATGGCAGCTTGAAGTGGCTGTGATCTTTGTGCACTTGAGAGCATTGAAACCTGGTGCCTCTTTGCAAAGGCCTGGTTTGGAATCAAGAATTCATCCACACATTTAACTCAAGCTTCATATCTGAACCTGGGTCACTGTAGTTACCAGAAGAATTGAAAGATGGATGAATTGACATCTTTCAGTGTTTTTTGTCTATCTGGCAAAAATGGCCCAACACTGCATGTAAATAATTATAAATAAAACAGAAAGTCAGAAGACGTTCTAGTTAATATTTAATGACCAGTTCTCTGGCAGCAGTGCACATTCCAAAGATTTCCCAACCAGTCGTGTTTATACTGCTATAAACTCCAACAGGCCCAGCTTTTCTCTGAGGTTAGAGCACACTCCAAGAGCTAATATTTCTCCTACCTGAGAACTTTAAAAATGGTCTAAAAATCCAAAGCCAGGAATGTGCTAGTTGCTTGTTGATGTTTTTGTTAACCAAGAAAAATTGGTGGCAAAAACCACCTTCTTGTTTGTTGCAGAAGATTATGGGACTCTATTTGAGAATAAATTATGAAAATACCTATTTTTGCCAGCTTTGTCAGAGAAGGGAGTATACGTCCAAAGAAGCCAAGTCATTTCAAAACTTGGTACGCAAGCTATTTGTTTCTCGAAAATTAGGAAAAGAACGTGACCTTAAAGGAAATGAAAAAGCTCAACAGGAAATTTCGTAAATTGTAATATTCTGACTTAACCACTTTTTAAAAAATTCAGATACTGAGATTCATTAAATAAGTAAAACTAACATTTTTGTAGGTCTTAATGTAAAGAATAGTTTGCCTATGTTACTGCCTTTGAGTCTTAAAGTTTTGAGGATTCATGAAACGCTAAAGTAATGGGAAGTATCACTCTGAGTATTCAGGAAGTGTGAGTGTTGGTGCTTGTACGGAGTAATAAACCACTGAATCCTTTCCCAAGGAACTTCATAGTACGGTATTCTTATAACAGCAGAGTTGGCCAAAGGATTCTTTATTTTAGCTTTAGTAAATAGCACTGGGGCAGGGGTATCTATTCTAAATGAATATACTCTATGTACACAAAACCATGCAGGGTGAAGATCAAATCTTTAATTAGGAATTAGCATAAGAAAAGCTATAAGGAAGTGATGTAGTCTATAGAAAAAAGATTTCAAGTTACAAATCAAGAAATGAGAGTGCTCTTAAGAGTAACCATAACAGCAACGTGCATTTATTTCATTTTTAGTTTGTGCCAAGAACGGTTTTAGGCTTTTTCTCTATTGCCCATTTAATCCTTGTAACCGCCCTCTGGAGTAGATACTGTTGTTATTCCTGCTATGCAGAATAGGACACAAAGGGATTGCTGGGTTAAGTAACTTGCTCAAGGGCACTGAACTTCTTCTAAGTGTAGTTGCTGGGATTCAAACCCTAGAAATCTACCTCTAGAGGTCATGCTCTTAACTGTTCTGCTAAATTGCTTTTTGATTAGTAGTTCTACCTTTGCTAAGTGAGCCTGGTCAATGTTTTTATTTTATTTTATTTTATTTTTCAATCTTTTCAAATTATCTGATATCTGCTATTGCTACTCTCACAAAGTTGTTTTCAGGATTAACTGAAATAATATATTTAAGAGCACTTTAAAAGATAATGTGCTCTTCCAATGAGGTGATATTATTACTTTGTATACAATGGTTAGTTACTCAGAGCAATGGTCCATTAAATGGTCAGCAATGAGTGCATTTGGTATACTAATAAACTGAACCACCATAATAGGCTTCTTTTAGATGTACACACATTAGTTCTTCCCAGAACTCATGAGCAAGTCAAGGCTCAAACTGCCACTGCACACAGTTATTTGGAGATACATGGGCATATTTCTGGAAACAGGGAGGAACTGCTGTAATTGTTTGCACATGCAGACATTGTCTCAAATTATGATTTTGCTATTTCAGAGATTCCCTTGTCATAACTACCAAAATGACACAAGCAGTACTTTTTTGTAATCTCCATATTTGACGCATGAAAGAAGACTTAATTCCTGTTTGAATAAACAACATAATAAGGTTATTGAGATTAGAGACCATTACTATATAAAATTATGTCTAAGTGGCAGATATAATTAACATTGGATTGTAATTACACTAATTACAAGTCACATTAAGACACTCCAGTAATGACAAAGTGAGAACCCTATAATTGAATGGAATAAGTAGGGAAACATGCTGCTCACACTAATTACCTAAATGAGCTAATATGTCTTCAGAGTGACAGTCTTGCTCAATGTTATTACGCAGACACGGCAGTTGAGTGAGGTATTTTTTGAAATATATATATATTTTTTCCAGTTTTTCCCTTTATTCTCTCCAGGACCTATTTCAAAGCATCAGCAGCTTCAGGATTTCTCTCTTGAGCCAAAGAAAAGTAGAGCTTTCTCTAACCTTCTTACAAAAGAGCACATACAGCCCAGATCCTTAGACCTAGGTAAGACTTAGATCTTAGAGTGTATGGAATGAACTGAGCACTAGCTGGTTCCTTGGATTGGCTAATGCTCTCCAATTTCTCCTCTGTCCTGTCTTTCCCAGTTTACCAGATAAAGCAGCTCCAGCTTCCTGTGTATTTTGCAGCATTGAGAACAATCATGTTGTGGGTTCCGAAGTACCAAACATGGCTTCCGCTGCCCGGCCCCAGAGAGGCCCTGGAGAGTGATAAAATTTGAATTATTCACAGCAATTAGTACCAGCACTGCACTGGGACTCACATTTCAGCCCAAGCTTTTAAGTGAGAATATAAAATAATACTGGAATATGAATTCATGGCACTGTGAAAGTTTATTTTTTGTTTTTTCTTTTCCCTCCTCAAATACCTTTCCTCTTTGTACTTCTAACTATCTGGGGCACTGCTTGGGTAAGGTTAAAAAAAAAAAGGAAACAGGATGTAGCTATTTAAAACCTTAAAAGAAGATATTTTGTTTTTAAGGCAGGGATATCACAATATGTGGGAAACTGAATTGATGCACTTATATTGATAAATAATGCTGAGTGGAGCTTTTTTTCTCTTCTGTTGGGGAAGAAAGGAAATGGTATCAGACATGCCTTTGTCAGTGGGGCTTTCAAACTGTTTCTGTATATAAGTCTTTTTCCTGTATTAATGAGATTTCCTTCTCTTTGTCCAGAAACTGCAGTTTTGCCTCTAAAAAGCCAGGTTTACGTGTTTCTAATACAAAACACTAAGCCAAGTGTGCAAGGTTCATTAATAAGTAGATACTACATTAGTCCAAACATGGCAATTTGGCCCGCCTACCCTGTTAATATTTGGTGTGTAACTCAGAAATAATGACTCTGTTCTCTTGAAAAATTCTACTTCCAGGTTTTGCAATTCTTGCAATCAATCATTTTATTTCAAAATGGATTTGGTGTTGAATTTGAATTAGGGGCTATACTCAATTAATTCTTTAGTTATACAAACTCATATAATAAAGTATTAGGAGTTTACATAAGAGGGTGTTGATTGAAACAAATAGAGTTGGAGGCCAGCCTTCCACTAATGGCCATGCAAGTCAGAGGCTAATGGACTTGGCCATATTTAATCTAAGACAAGGAGTGGGGTGATTAAGATTTTATCCTAGCACTATCCTGTTCTCACTGATGATTTTGCAAATTACTCATACCTCTGTTTTTGTAAGATGGCAATTCAATGGTTCTTTGCAACTTCTTTAGAGTCCTGAGGCTTAAAGCAGCCCAAGAACTTTTTGCACTTTATGTCACTACCTCTAGGTAAAGAATTAGCCAAGTTGGCAGAGCAAACAGATACTCAAGACTAGAACCTTTCTGTAAAGACCCAGATAGTAAATATTTAAGATCTTGGGGGTCACATTTGATCTGTGTGTATACATATATAGATAGATAGATAGGTAGGTAGATAGATAGATATGTGTGTATGTATATGTATATATGTGTATATATATGTGTATATACACATATATATATTATAACTCTTTAAAAATGTAAAAACCATTCACCATTCTTGGCTTGCTGGGCTTTAAGCTTTTGGGGCTGTAAGAGGCTACAGGTAGAATTTGGGCCACAAAGCCAACTCCTGCCCCACAGTAATGTAATTGAACATCTATCACATTGAAGAATTGTTCTTTAATAGGAACTAAATATAAAAGTCCTTCAGTCAACTCTTCCCAATGTACTGAAAAATAAAATGTAGATGATAGATATTTAAAGTTACAGACATTTTTTGTTTTGTTTTGTTTTTTCTATTTATACTTGAACCAGTTGCTCTACTGGGCAGATCAAAGCTTAAGAGAGGAGAGGCAGTTTTCACATAGGCTATGGGAGTGGCCTTGTCTGGGTCAGAGCCAAAGTGAGGTGAGGAGGGCAGCTGTGCAAAACTGGACATGACAGACTGCTTATACACAGAGGGTTGATCAAATAAGTAACTATGTTAAGGATAAGGTGACCCAGGTATGAGAAGAGAGTTATACATATATGGAAAGGAATAAAACCAGAAAGAGCCCTTAATTTTCAGTACATATAGATACATAAAGAAATACAGAATTATATAGATATAAATATAGATGTAAATTATGTGTAAATATAAGAATATATATACATATGTGTGTATATACACATACACACATATGTATATATATATGTTTATACATATATGGCAGACCTGGTACCCAGATTGCTGCTTCATAATATCATGAACAGACCTAGTGCCTAGACTATGGCCCCATAATATCATTTTCCAGTGAAAGAAACCAACGCTCCTAGGATAAATGGTTGATTCCAGAATAGTTGATTGAGGCAGGGCACATTTCAGTCTAGAAGATCTTTCTTGTTCCAGGAAAAATTAAAAAAGGCCCCAGAATGATTGGGTAATGTCAAAAAGATCCAGAAACCAGTTTGAAGGGACTCCCACCAGACAAACCAGTGATAATTCCAGCATCAAAAGGAAAACATGGCAGTAAGAATAGTACTTATTTGAAAAGTTAGGACCATTTGATACATTAAAAGTTTGAGGAAAGATGGGAAATTTACATGGTTTAAAAATAGATCTCTACAAAATACGCATTTATTACCAAGGAGGCTAGGAAGAATTACTTTATGGAGGAAAAGCCTGACAGACACCACCTTGATCACTGATTAAAGTGAGCATCGTCAGTCCTGAGACAAGTCCAAATTGTATGCCATTTAATAGGATACAGTTAGGAAAATGTGATATTTTCATCAAAAAACATAACTTGAATCTAATCATGAGGAAACATTAGACAAACCTCAACTGAAGAATATTTTACAAAATAACTGGTTCTAAAGTCTTCAAAAACACAAGGTCATGAAAGTCAAGAAAAGACTGAGAAGTAATTCCCTTGTGAAGAATAAAGAGATATGACAGCTAAATGCAACACATAATTCTCAACTAATTATTTTCCTATAAAAAACATTGTAGGGGGGCGCCTGGGTGGCGCAGTCGGTTAAGCGTCCAACTTCAGCCAGGTCACGATCTCGCGGTCTGTGAGTTCGAGCCCCACGTCAGGCTCTGGGCTGATGGCTCAGAGCCTGGAGCCTGTTTCCGATTCTGTGTCTCCCTCTCTCTCTGCCCCTCCCCCGTTCATGCTCTGTCTCTCTCTGTCCCCCCCCCCCCAAAATAAATAAACGTTGAAAAAAAAATTAAAAAAAACAAAAACGAAAACATTGTAGGGACAATTCACAACACTTCAATGGGGTCTAAAGATTAAATGATAGTAATGTATCAACGTTAGTTTCCTCATTTTGATTTTTGGACTGGTTATGTTGGAGAATACCCTCGTTTGTTGGAAATGCACATAAAAGATGGGGCATTAGGTTGGTAGATTACTCTCAAATGGCACAGAGGACAGAAATGCTTGTTCCGTACTTACAAATTTTCTATAAGTTTGAAAATGTTTTATAATAAGAAATAGTTTTAAAAAGAGCTGCCTTATAAATATAATACAGTGAATTAAAAATATAATTAAAATGAGCTTTCTAGGGTGCTTTCCTATAGAAAGATAACATTGTGGAGTGTGGATTTTGAAAGTCTGTAAAATCTGGATTGGAATTGGATTCAAACATTTGATAGCTGAATGGTTTGAGTTAGGCCACTTAACCATCTTACAAGTTAAATGTACCTGATATTGTCTATAGTGTAGTGCTATTAATAAATGAGAGAAAATTTACTTAATGGGCCAAATATAGTGCTTAGAACATAGAAGGTACTCACTAGAAGCTAATAATAGTAGAGATAAATTGTAGTAATAATAGTAACAGTAATAATAATAATAATAATAATAGGAGTAGTATTGTCAATGATGTTAGCAGTAATATTGATGGTAGCAATCGACTTTTTACTACCATAGTAGCGGTAGCTGTTGTTGTCACAGGCACCATTAATTATCATGATCATCGTGGGTCCTCTCCAGGAGGGCTGACCTCGGTGGTCCGCTATATGAAAAAGCTTCAGTAATCATGATCCATCATGGGAAAAAGAAGTTATCAGGCAAGAGGATGTGAGGGGAACAATTATATGGGTGGAAAACATCTTCATTATCAAAGGTGAGTCGATACCCAGAAATAATCCATGGTATGAGTATGTCCATCCAATGAGCCCACTCTCTTACTAAACATTGTAGAAAAACACTTGGTTCCACTCTGGCTTTCTCCAAGATCCACTCCAGCACGCATAGATGTGAAATTCCTACACCCCGTGTCAAGCACACTGATTTCCTTATCTTCTGAACCTTGCCTGTCTTCAGAGTGTTGTATGTGTCAGAAGACATATCGGTGCCAAAGCCAGTTGAATATCTTGAAGTTGCCACAATAGGTCAGTGCAGGATTTTCCATATTCCTGCTCTGATATTTGAACTATAATTCTACTAATCTAAATTCTCAATACTCAAGATAGATTTATATGTATTAGGACCTCTTATCTAGACTTTTTAAACATGCTGTTTCATATTCCTTTTTTACCCTCTGGGTTTCAATATGTTGTATTTCAGGGAATAGACCTTCAGTCAATGTTTTTGTGTCTAATAATGTTATACTTAAAGACTTTTCCAGGGGCACCTGGGTGGTTCAGTCAGTTAAACATCTGACTCTTGATTTTAGTTCAGGTCATGTTCCCAGGGTTGTAGGATCAAGGCTTGGGTCATGATCCCAGGGTCATGGGATCTAGTTCCACATCACTCTGGGCATGGCGCATGCTTAAGATTCTCTCTCTCTCTCTCTCTCTCTCTCTCTCTCTCTCTGTCTCTCTCTAAACAAACAAGCAAACAAACAAAACCCCAAAACCACCTTTCCAGAGATCATCACTTGACTTTGTGGTGGACCAATAATGATTTATAGTCTGGGTCCCTGTGTGAAAGTCCATTTGTATGTATTACCACTTATGATGAAGAAAGTGGACATCCCATTTAGGCTTCATGTTCCCTAGGCTTATTTTTCCCAATACTTCCAGATACGTGCAGTCAAGTCTTCCAAATACATACTCAATATTCTGCCTGATTCTGAAGCATTTTTTACTAAATCAGGATATATAACAAGTGCCTCCATCCCTTCATCTAACAGGACTTGGAATTAAGACTCTGAGGTGAACATTTGACTTAGTTGTGACTGACAGGCTTTCCTATTGCTTCCCCAATATCTTTGCTGCCAAGCAACCTATAACCAGAGCCCCAGGAGCATTTCCTATGAGTCTGTGCCTCTTCGTACCCCTTTTCGTCTCTTTCCTGTCCCCATGTTGGCTCAGTCGAAAGGCTTGGATTTCTGTGGTTCCTGCTCTTTGCTTCAGGCTGGAGCTCAATCTCATAGCTGGAGTACTATAATAGTTTTTCTTGTGCAAGCCCTTTCCACCCAAGAGTCCTGCGCTCTGTATGCAGTCCAGGCTGTTGATTAGTCCACTACCATCTCTGACAAATATTTTCAAATAAAACTTCTTTCCCACAATAAAAAGTAAAGTATTTTTGAAATGTGGTCTGAATTAGATTCCTTCATTGATGTTTCGTGCATAGGAGTGCTCCTTTGGGACCCCCTATGATAGATTTCTCTTACCACAACTAATCCACTAGGTCCTAACTTCCTTATCCTTCCTGCTCTCCCATTGCTTTTTAAGTTTACTCTTGCCTGAGTTATGACAGTTGCAGGCGAGTCAGCAGTCCCAGCCCTCACCTTGCCACAGTACTTTTAAGGTACATCCTGGTACTACATATTATT
This sequence comes from Prionailurus bengalensis, assembly GCF_016509475.1. Classification (NCBI taxonomy): domain Eukaryota; kingdom Metazoa; phylum Chordata; class Mammalia; order Carnivora; family Felidae; genus Prionailurus; species Prionailurus bengalensis. The sequence continues at coordinate 138,622,979 of NC_057345.1, read as the reverse complement.
CTATCCACCAAGTGTTACTTTAAATGGCCTTATACTTGAGACACCACTGATGGAATCTACTAAGATGCTATTCCACATTTTAGTTCCTCTCAGGGCTCCAAACACAGTTAAGAACAGGATTCAAAGTTAAATCCTCACCTTCTAATTATGGGAAAGTTATTTATTTCACCTCTGATCCTGGTGGACATAAGATGAGAGTAATGCAGCTAATAGTTCATACATCACAGGTTCTTAAGTACTGATAACAATAGCAATGTATCAAGTGCCACCAAATGCCAGATGCTTAACATACATTATTTCTAATTCTTAGAATTATACTGCATTGTGGACTATATTCTCATTTTATAGATGAGGAAATTGAGGCTCACTCAGTTTGGTTATGTAATTTGCCCTGTCATCACACTAAGCAAGTGGCAGAGCTGGAATTCATTTTAAAGGTGTGGCTGACTCTTAAATTCTAGCATATTTCACTACTCTTGCACCTCTGATGGGAAGGTTTCTCTCAAAAGAAACAAAGAGACACATTTCTCTGTGGCATTTCCTGTTTTCCTATTTCAAACATCTTTTTAGTTGCCGAAGAGTTGCCAGGATCAAAGACATAATTTATGTATTGAACTGCTGCAGGCTAGAAAGAAAAATGCATTTTATCATGCTTAATCCTTTAACTCATTCACTACTCACTACGGGTAAACTTTTCCAGTGAGGTGTCAATAGACATATTTAAATGAGAAGGCATAAAGACTGGACATGGGTGGGGCAGAGGGACGTGTGGGTCGCAGATGGTGAGTTCCTAACGCTCCTAGCCTGTAATGCATCAGGTGTTTTACAAAATGGTAAAAAAAATACTTAAAAGTTTTTGAGGTCCTGGGGAAAGGAAGTCTTCCAATGTGCTAGAAACCTCTTCAAGACAGCATTTGTGACTTTAGTCTTCAAACTGTCTCCCTAAGTATTTTTGATCTTGACCTCTTTATTTGGTTGATAGAATTTTTTTAATACTTGTAATTATTTTATTATTGTTTTATTTTTTTCAATCTCTCCTTTCTCCTTTGCTGTAATGGAGATTCAATAAAGACCACGATCATGTTACATACTGAATGGCACAAAGTAAGTGCTCAGTAAATAATTTTTTAGTGGGGAACCCCAGCCCTCCCCTCCAGCCTCTGATGGACGGTCGTGGTATTCCCGCCTGCTGCCTGAAGCCACTGCGCAGGTCCGCTCAGGGGCCGAGCGTAATCCCAGCGTGTGGTTTGCTTTAGCCCGGCGCTGAAACCGCGGCTCCCTGGGAAACTGGGCGTGGCCAAGAAGGGTGCCACCCCTAGCCGGTCTTCCATCCGGTGGGGGGGGAAGTGGAGCTTGGTAGAGGTCCCGTACTGTACTCTTTCCAGCGCGCGGTGGGAGGGCCACTGGAGTGAGCCTTACAGTCTTGGGCGCGGGTAGGGGAACCGCAAAGTTAAAAAAAAAAAAAAAAAAAAAGTTAAATGAATATGACAAAAGTGCAAAGAAGATCCCCTCCCTTTGTGAGAAGATCTACCACAGGTATCGCCAGAGTAAAATTCGCGTACTTCTATGTAAAGGTCACCAGCGAAAACAATACAGTGCGTGATACGTGTTATTAACGCTCCTTCTCTGCACTTCTCATCACAGAAACAGACTCCGGAAGGGGATGTGCTGGCATCACACCTACAAAGACGAGCAGGGAGGGGAACAGGACGAGGTAGAGCTGAAGAAATGGGGCTGCAGAACTTGTTGAATTTGGCCCGAGTAGCCAGGAAGTCCCAGGCGCCATTCACAGGTTGTGGACAATTAGCAGATGTTTCTTTTTCCAGGTAAGTCCAATCCCACAGGTGTAGGCTGTGTTTATACTGAGTCAGATGGTGGTGGCGTCATAGCAGTATGACCAGGGGATTTTGGCCAGGGGATGGCTCCTCTCTTTTTGAGAGCCAGGACTCAGCGTTCCAACGTTCCAGGGAAGATACTGGTAAAAATTAAGAAATGGTGGTTTGCCCCTGAGTTCCCCTGAGTCATCAGCACCCATCGGTGATACACTATACCTGACCCTGTGGCCTTTAAATCATGTTATAGAATTTGAGTGACTAGGAAAATATTCACATCAAATAACTGATAAAAAGGGTTATACAACCATATGCACCATATAAGGCAAAATATCTCTCTATTTTTATCTGCAACTATATATGAAGATACATATGAAGAGGAAAATAACAGATTGGGAAGAAATGCATGAAGATGTTATTAGTGGTTATCTCCAGGTGGTAGAATCTCAGGTGATGTATAGTTTCATCTGTGTATTTTCCAAGTCTTCTGTAGTTAACATGGATTACTTATAAAAAAGAAAAAGCAAATATTGAAAAAAAAACACAGAGAAAGACTCCACTAGGCAGAATAAATCTAAATAAATTAGACCATGCAGGTAACTGTTTTCATTTTTTTTTGTTTCTGGTCCACTGGAGTGGACTTCCTGGATCTTTTTTGGACCTCAGACTGCACTTACCCCCTGCTGACTCAAAACCCAGCCTTTATGCTCACAGGTCAAACCTCTTTGAGCGTCTTACAGTGTATAACGATGAAGGTGCTCCTCTCCTGCTCTTCTGTTTACCTCCGCATTCAGTGGTGGTGGACCCAATAGGCCTACGCTTTGGCTTTGTTCCAAGACAAAGAATCTGGCAGGGAAACAGAGGCAGATTTCACACTTTGGCAATGTCCCCCTGATCTCTGCTACCCCAGGTGTCAGACACCTTCAAGTGGAAATCTTTTAACTAAGAGCCCCCCATGGCAGCTCCCTTAGGCTTGTATGTGTGTAGTGGAGGGGATGCTGGGATTTGGTGGAAATGTGAGAAATCAAATATTGAATCTGTTGGTTTATTGAGAAGATTAAAATGGCTGGTTTAGAACCAAGGATGAGCCTAGTCCTGCAGTTTTTCGTGAAGCTGGAAAAGGCAAACAGAGTAGTCTGCTCTGTGTTTAGACCATTTCCATCAACCTCTGTTGCCCTTTGCTCTTATTTTCCCAGTTATACCTGTCCTTTCCTACCTCATAAGAGAGCCTGTTTGTCACATTTTCCTCTTAATTAAAATGTACAAGTCCTATATTTTATTCTTCTAGGTCCCTGCCAGGTAACTGATTACTTGAATCTAAGTTGAGGTGTTGATAGCTGATAAGAAAAATGTGTTAGATGTGTTAATGTGTACGCTGATAACATTGACATTTCTTCAGTGACCTTTAGAATCTTAGGTCTACTGAGCATTTAAGACATGAGGTGCTGTAAAATAAAATGTGTGTGTGTGTGTGTGTGTATGTATATATATATACACACACATATATGTACATATATATATATGTACATATATGTGTGTGTATATATATATATATATGAGGGCAAACAGGATAACCCCAGATAACATATTATACTCTAATTGAATTCAACATTTGGCCAGTTCAGAGCAAATTCTCTGGAATCAATGATGTTTACCTCTGATTTGGTATAATACCTTATATTTAAAACCTAAATCTAAAAAAAATGTTACTGGTTATTTGAGAGGAGTTTTGGTGTTGAATTTCAAAGAAAATATGATATATATATGTAAGATACATATAGTGTTGTATATATATGTATATATATATGGCTTCATTAAGGTGTTATGTACTCTCTCCATCAAAGGACTAGTAATAATGGAAGCAGTGGTAGCTGTGACATGGTATATTTAATAATGTATCCTTATGCACGTTAGTCAAGGATAGAGAATTTAAGTTGGCTCAAAAAAAAACAAAACTGTGAAATTCAATGATAAAACCTTTAATCATGCTTAAAAGGTCAATTGAAATGGGCTGATTATAGTTAGTAATTAAGTGGTCCTTAACCTATACTGTGCTGCTTTTCTTTGGTGGAGCTTCGTTTTGGGGAAATTCCATTTAGATTTCTGATTAAGTCTTTTTTTTTTTTTTTTTTTTTAGAATTAGGAAGAGAACAACAGTCACCACTTTTTTTTTTTTTTTTCTTTGGTTACAGTAATTTATGCTTTGTCTCATCTTCTCTTTGCTTTAACTTTTGTTTGGCTTGATTGTCTATGTCATTTTACTTTAATGCATATATCAATTTTTCCTTTTATATCCTTTTAAGATACAAGTCTGTCCATTTTTATTTGGCTGTTTCATTGTAATTCAGTGTGTGTGTGTGTATATATATATATATATATGTATGTATGAAGTTTAAAAGAGTAAAAAAAATGAGATCAGTTTTAAGGTTTGTGAAAATCACTTCATTTCTATGTTTGTCTTATGTAGAAATTAAGAATAATAGTGTCTGTCTTTTCGTATCTCAAAGTGTAGTTATAAAGTTCACAATGAGATAATAAAACAAAGTGTTTTTAAAAGTGTAAAATCCTGTTTAAACATAAGAAAGACGTTACTTATTACTTTTATTTTTCATAGTTTTGCTTTTTAAATTGTACATTTTAACTGTTGGTATGTTAAGCTGTCCATTTTTCCTTTCCTGTTGGTGAGACAATACCTAAAGATAACGTGTCTACCTATTTTTATGTAGGATGTACAAACATATATACAAATATTTTCCTTTAATTTTTTCATACAGTGTAAGCTTTTCATTTTGACTCTCAGTGAATAACAATTCAACATTTAGCAGTCTGATTAACATATATGTGCTTTGTCTTTATAAAATTATGGTGAAGAATTTAAGTTATAGTTCTTTAAAATGAAATAATACATATTTCATTTCAATCTGATTAGGATTGTAACTATTCTTGTTTTGCCATGTGGTTAGAAGACAATAGAACTTGTACTTTGGGGAACTAAATAAGTAAAACAAATTAATTTGCCACTAGGCAAAAGTCTCTATAAAAATATGACCATTCTGCAAAATACTGGGAAAATATTGAACATGAATTTGAAATCAACAATTTTAAGAAATTTTTATTTCCCTTTGACATTATGCTTTATTGATCTATTAAGTAGGTCAGTGAGCATCCAATCTCTTTAACTAAGACATCCTATGCCACATAATCCCAGTACAGTTTTTGAGCCATTTAAAATGAAAGAATAAGCAAAGAATTAGTGATCTATAGGATTCTAGGGAATGGTTGGGCAATTTTATTCTTCAAGTGTTAGGAAAATTCATATTGGTAAATACTATATTAGTACAAAAATGCATTCACGTTTCTTAAGAGACTTAAAATAATTAACTGAACTCTTTGGCTAATGCTTGCCCCTGTAATAAATCTGTCATTTTTTTTTTTCTTGGAACGCTACAGTTAAAGGAATTTCTACAGTCGCTGCAAATGCGACCTCATTTAGACAACTATTTTTAAATGTTTGCCAGAAAATAAACAGGAAGCAAATCTCAAAGTAATTTGAAAAAGTCAGGAAGATATTCTCTTTCCAAGAATCTAACTCAGTTACCGCTACTCTCCCTGTCCCTATTTAATACTCACACAGGTTTTTTGTTTAAAGAACCACATGACAACTATAGATTAAGTGGATTTCAGCACCTCCAGATACCTCAAAACAAAATCACCCAGATTCTTCTCCCTCTCCTGCCACACCATCCTCCTCCTGTTAAATGGAGAGTTGTATATGCTGCAAGAGACTATTTGATCATTGAAGAGAGACAAAATGTTCTGCTTTTCAGCACATTTTAATCCACAGCTGGTGCACAGATTGGCATAGAGTATATGTTAGTTTTAGCTGTGAATTTTTTCAAGTTGAGGTTGCCTATATTTAGATCTCTGGAGTTTAAGGATTGCTGAAAGTAAATGTTTCAATGAGAAAAATATTGACTGGAGGAAAATACTGTTTAATAGAGGTGTTGATTTTGACCAGCCTAAAACATGCTCATGTTGGGAGAACATTTGTAATGGGAAAGATGAAATTGCGGGTATTACTGGGAATGTACATTTATTCTATTATCATGCATTAAAGATAAATAATAGTGTTTAATTTGGTGTTTAAGGAATACTTGACTGCTTTAGAGGAAAAAAATGCTTTTGTAGGTTCATTTTAGAAAGGAAGGTATAACACTGTAGAGAAGAAACCAACACAAAACCTAATTTAGACTTTGCAATTTTATTTCCAAAATCATCAGAATCCTAAAGTAATTATTTTACTATTGATTCTTGGACTGCCTTGCAAAACAGCCTCTTTATCCACAGGAGGGAATGTAATGTTGATCTATTTTATTTTCTCCTGAGCTGGCTTTTAATTCAGTCAACAAATATTTAGTGAGCACCCATTAAGTGCCAGGTAATGTGCTAAGCACTGAGGATATTTTAATTTAACTTTGATTGTTATTGGTCTGTGAGGTAAAAATAAACCCTAAAGATTTTTTTTACACTGATTATATTATATGCTTTTCTAGTTAGGATGTTGTTTGAGTCATTTTAATTGTAGGTTTACCTAGTAACTCAATTCAAAATGTCTAGGTTTTACTCAGAGCTCACCTTCATTCAGTAACAGATGCATAGAATATGGACTCAAAGTAATAGAAACTATGAGATTAAATGATCATTTTTCTTCCAGTATCTTTCCCACATGTAAACTGAAAATGTCTGGCTTTGTTGAGTATATGAAAGAATAATGTATTGGGGCGCCTGGGTGGCTTAGTTGGTTGAGCATCCGACTCGACTCAGGTCATGATCTCACAGTTCATGGGTTGGAGCCCTGCATCAGGCTCTGTGCTGACCGCTTGCTCAGAGCCTGGAGCCTGCTTCAGATTCTGTGTCTCCTCTCTCTGCCCCTTCCCTGCTCACGTTTTGTCTCACTCTGTTTCTCAAAAATAAATAAATGTAAAAGAATAAAATAAAATAAAAAGAATAATGTATAAAGAATAAGTATAAGGAAATGGTTTGGGTTGTTTATATGGGAAAGCTATAGCTTAAATTAAATAATTTTTATTTCATTTACATCTTATCGCCAGATCAGGAATGATAATATGTTCTAAATTAACCTTCATGGCAAAAGGAGAAATTGGAAAGATGTATTCAAAGCCTATACAGCATTCATTATCTTTGAAATAAAATACCTCAACTATGAATTTATTTAGGGAAATCATCAAAGATATAACTCTAGTTGCATGAGGAGATTCAGAATTATGGTCTTTATTATAGTGCAAAAATGGATGCCAACAAAACATATTTTATAAAGTATTTACTAGATGTTATGATACAACATAGACTGAACATGATGGCATGCTGAGTGACCATTAAAAATATTTTTGTGGAGTGCCTGGGTGGCTCAGTCAGTTAAGTGTCTGACTTTGGCTCAGGTCATGATCTCACAGTTTGTGAGTTCAAGCCCCACGTTGGGCTCTGTACTGATGGCTCAGAGCCTAGAGCCTGTTGCAGATTCTGTGTGTTCCTCTCTCTCTGCCTCTCCCCTGCTCATGATTTGTCTCTCTCTATCTCAAAAGTAAACATTAAAAAAATTTTAAATAAAAAAAATATATTTTTTTTGAGAGAGTATGCACATGAGTCGGGGGTGTGAGGGGGCAGGGAAAGAGGGAGAGAGAGAGAATCCCAAGGAGGCTGCAGAGCCCCATGCAGACCTTGAACTCACGAACCTGTGAGATCATGACCTAAGCTGAAACCAAGAGTCGGATACTTAACCAACTGAGCCACCCAGGCATCCCTAAAAATATTTTTTAACAGTGTACCAGGAGTATGCTTCTGTTGAGTTCTGTTAATATCAAGATAACCAGTAAAATTCATAGAGCAAAATTCAGGAGTCTCATTTTCTGAATACATCTTGCTTGACTTTTCTGTAGTAATCTTGCATATGGCTGACCACACTCCCCCTTTTGAAATGCCTTCTTGGACTTGAGACACCACACTTTCCTGGTTCTTTCTTTTGTAAATATTGGAGTGCTCCTGGGATCTTTGTTCTCCATCTATATTTTCTACCTAAGTGACCACGTCCATGAATGATGTTACATGCTACTTATAGGTCAGTGGCTGGCAAATATTTGTTCACAGACTTGACCTTTGCTTAAAATATATTCAGTAGCCTACTTAATAGCTTTACCTAGGTGTTTGAAAGAAATTTAAAACTTAACCGTGTTATAATTGAAACCTTGATTTTCTTATTCCTCCAATCTGATTGCACTTTGTTTCTCAAAGCTAGTATATTCTGTTAGTATCTACCAGTTTTCTCATATCAAAAATTCAGAATTGTCCTTGATTATTCCCTTCCCTTCTACCTCCCTCCAGCCCACATATATTCCATCAGCAGTCTTGTTCATGTAATAGCACAAAATGGAAAATAGAAAATCTACTCATCCATCCATTCAGCCATCTATCTAGCCAGCCAGCACGTGTTTTTAGAACCTTGCTAAAATATAGACTGTCTGTTCTCCTTCCTAGTCATTCCCTATTGATTATTTTAAATGCAATATCATTAAAGTTTCTAAAAGACTAATATCAGTCAATAGGGTTTTCTGTTGTTATCTTACTGTATATTATACTACCGAACATAATTTGGATATTGCCTACAATGCTTTTCAGTTCTTTGTTAATGGATCTTTCAAAGATTCCGGTACTCTGAATTTTCCAAGATAAAGTGTGGAAAATAAAGCATTCTGACTCTTATTGAAGACATTTGGGTAGGAGAGACTTTTTCCTTCTATTTTCTAATGAAACATTTAACAGAAAACAAGCATACTTTCTGGATACAGATAATATTTTCATAAGATTTTGCTAACCAATTATATCCTTGTCTTTTGTTGCAGTATGTATATACTGGTAAAGGAATGTTGAAAGTCTTGCTTTCAACTGTTATAAGAACATTCGTCACAATTTAGTAACATCATTTTTTTTTTCCCCACAAAACAAGGAAGAATTGTCACATGGTCAATCCTAAAGAAAACTTTAGCTTTTGAAAAATTTTCAAGACATATGGAAATTTATGTTTCTGTCATTAGTTCTGTATGTCTTCTTTTTCATAAACAGTCTCAATCTGTCTGTCTCAATCTCAACAGTCTCATCTTCCTTCATTTTCTCTCTGTTTTATCCTCCCCTCCCTCCTTCATCCACTTCCCCTCCCTTCCTCCTTCCATTCCTCCTACCCTTTCTCCCTTTCTGTCATTCCTTATCTTTCTTTCATTTTCCATCTTTCTGCAATCCTCTCTAGTGTCTTGTCTGTCATTCTTGTTTTCCCTCACATTTCCCTAATTCTCTCTTTTTCTTTCTCATTGATCTACAATTATGGAGACACGGTTTAGTTATATTCACCCTTAAAATTAATTTTCCAGAGTTGATATACATGGGAGATTTCGCTTATATATGAAGGAAGATGAGGATGTTAGTGCCTGAGACTTTTGAGGAGAGAAAGGAGGTAGAAGGTGATAAACAGGGATCACCACAGATTATGGCCTCTCTTTTCCCAAGGGACTCTATTTCCAAAAAAGAGGGATAGTAAACATTAACTTTATTGGATTAAGTATACTCTGAGTCTTGATGGACATATCGCACTATTTTGGGGCCACAAAATGATGTCTTAGCAGAGGTGAAAAATTGACAATTTTTCCAACTCTATAACAGATCCCTGGGCAGGTCTGGCAAATTGAAAGCTCAAGAAAGCCTCTGATAGGAGAGTTGACAGAGGATGCCATAGCAAAAGAAAGCAGAGTAGAAAAATATAAACAGACTAGGCTTAAGCACATGTGGCACAATCCAAACAACTGCTAGGAAACATTTTGAGGTAAAGATTTTTTGCATGCAGAAAATCAGGACCATTGAAATTCAAATATTAGACTTATAAATGTCAATTGTGTCTAAAGGGTTATTCCATGAGAAATTATGGATGACTGTTACTTTAGACATTTCTTCATATCCCAAGTTTGCTTTAGTAAACGTCTATTGATCTTATTATCAGGATCAGAATGGATTTTTTTTTTTTAGAGGTGGGGAGGAGCATAGGGAGAGAGAAATTCTTAGGCAGGCTCCACACCTAGCACAGAGCCTGACATGGGGCTCCGTCTCACAACTGTGAGATCATGACCTGAGCTGGAATCAAGAGTCAGACGCTTAACTGACTGAGACACCCAGGGGCCCCATCAAACTTTTCTTTTTAAAGATAGTATTTGTAAATGACATACTTTCCTTTTCTAAGTGACTCCTTAGTTTTTCTAAGAAGACAATTTCATTCCAACTACAAATAATATTATTCATTTTATTCTTTTTAGATCTTCATTGCATTAATGAGAGCTCCAAGATAAATGTCAATCAAGTTTATGGTAGATATCCTTCACTTTAATGGAAATGTTTTCCATGTTTGTCCATTAAATGTGAAGTTGACTTTTGACTTCATGTATGAATTTTATCACTTCAAGAATATATATATAGAATAAATATATATATTTATTTACTTTACCTCTTAAAAATTCAACAACAAGGGTGCCTGGGTGTCTCAGTCAGTTAGGCATCCAGCTCTTGGTTTGGGCTCAGCTTATGATCTCATGGTTCATGGGATTGAGCCTCGCATTGGGATTCGCTCTCTCCTCTCTCTCTCTCCGCCCCTTCCCTGCTCTCATGCATGTGTACTGTCTCTCTCTCAAAACAAATAAATAAACTTAAAAAATATATAATGCAGTAACAACTTTCTAGATACCAGGCATTAGGCAGTGAATGGCAGTGTTCTCTGATAGTTGTCAAAAGATAAGATGAATCTTATGATTGTCCCAGCTTACTTCCTTGAATGACTCTCCAAGCAGACTTGGCCCATGCAGTAAAATGTGAGATAGATGATTGGCAGAGGTGGTAAAGGGTCCATGGCTGAGGCTATTAAAAGACCGTCACAGCAGGCCTTCTAAAGTCAAGTAGCAAATCAAACTAAAAGTCAGCAATTAAAGACAATGTGTCAAAACAGTATAGGTTGCAAAAGCTTTATGTTCTTCTGTAATAAAATATTTGATGTCAAATATGTGATTTCAGACTCTCTGAGTTGAGGAGATAACAGCTGAAAATCTGGGAGACCAGGGCAGTGAGAATTCTCAGGACAAATTACTTTAAGGGAAAATGCTCAGAAAGAGATCCCAAAGACCAGCAAAGAGTCTCTCTTGATTATTTAGCACAGCACAGCACTGATCAGTGCATGAGTGTGAAGAAACTCTCCAAGGCCAGGGAAAGAACCATAAAAAAGGATTAAAGGCAATAATGCCTGATGCTTGCACAGACCATCAAGAACCATTACCACCAGCTAGATTGGAAAGCCTTATTACTAATGGGGATTGCCTAGAGTATGTAGACCACTCTTGCCTCAGTAGTAGAAATAATTAGTCCTAGAATGAACCCTTCCCTGGTTATGCCTAACAAACCTTAAAAGCAAGGTCCAAGAGGATCAACGTGATTTTAAGTAACATTTTAAGTTTCAGAACTAAGTTCAAGAATATTTTTAGGAATATAAAATATCCAGCACCTAGAAAGATGGGTACAAGTACACAAATGTAAGACTTCTTAATGAGGATAATAAACATATCAAAAGGAACCCAGAACTGACACAGATGTTAGAATTAGCAGAAAAGAACACTAAACATTGTTGTAACTTACTCCATATGTTACCAAATTTTAGCTGAAGATACCGTAAGTTTCAAAAAGATACAAATCAAATATCTAGCCATGGAAAATTCAATGTGTAAGGCAAAAAACTTACTGGTTGGGATTAACATTTGATTAGACATTTTGGAAGAAAAGGTTAGTGAAATTGAAGTCATGGCAATAGAAAGGATTTATAAGGGAGCACACAGATTAAAAAAAAAGAATACAACTGTAGCAACCACAACAAATAGAGCATCAGTGATCTACAGACAACTTCAGGTAGCTTAACGTGCATGTGGTCATTCTCTGTAGGAGAGAGGGAGGTAGATAAAACATTTGCATACATAATGGGCATTTTTTTTTAATTTGAGGAAAATTATAATCTTGCAGATCCAAAAGCTCAACAAACTCCAAGGGCAAGAAGCATGAAGACAACCACACCAAGATACATAATAATGAAGTACTCAAATCCAGTGATAAAGACAAAATTTTAGAAGTCATCAGAGAAGGAAGAAAGTCTTTTACTTATAGAAGAACATAAAGCTTTTGTTACCTATAAAGTTTTTGGCATGTGATATTTTATTATTGACTTATAGGTTTTTTTTAATGTTTATTCATTTATTTTGAGGGAGAGAGAGAGCACAAGTAGGGGAGGGGCAGAGAGAGAGGGAGAAAGAGAATCCTAAGCAGGCCCCATGCTGTCATCTCAGAGCCTGATGCAGAGCTGCATCTCATGAACCGTGAGATCATGACCTGAGCCAAAATCAAGAGTCGGATGCTCAACCTACTGAGCCACCCAGACACCCAATTGTTGACTTATAGTTTGATTTGTTCTTTGACTTTAAAAGACCTAGTCTCTTAATATCCTCAGCCATGGACACTTCATCACCTCTGCCAATCATCTGATTTACAATTTATTACATGGACTAAGTCTATAATAAATAGATACCTTCAATAATCTCATTAATTCCTATTGTATGTTTGTTAACATGATGGATGACTGGTTAGTGTGTCTTCATAAAGATTGCCTAGTTAATCCATTGGTCTCTGGATCGTATAGAGTCATGTAGACATTTATATAGTTGGTTATCCTTAAGCCTCTTATTAGCCAGAAAATATAAACTTTGCCAAATCACCAAAGTGATAAAAGTACAAAACCATTTCCTAATCTAGTAGCTCAGTAGATAGCTATTGAATAAAAAAGTTATAAAAGAACCTAACAGCAAAATTACTTTAAATTAAAAAAGTAGAACCTCCAGCTTTCTCAGTGTGATAATATTCACTGCCATAAGCTCTTGTCAACAGATACTTTGTAATGATTGAACACATCAAAAAGGGATATGGTATTTAAGATTTCTGAAGCTGATAAGTTTATTTTTTAGCCTATCTTTAGAACACTGGCCTTTTTACTAGAGAAACTCCAACAGATTTATTTTTTGTGACTTAAACTCTGTGTGTGCTATTGGAACATTATTAATTTTTAAAAGCAAGAAGTCAGTCACTGTAAAAGAACTGACTAATTTATAGATTAATCAGAGGTAGCTTTTTGCAGTTCTTATGTATTATTATTTAAAAATAAAACCAAAGCACAAATCCTTTTCACCTAAACAGGTTATTTGAGGGATGTTCAAGCTAAAAATGGCATCTGAGTTAGTTTCTCTTTCCTCCTAGATTTTGGTGGGAAAACAACAATGGCAACAGCAACATTGTACGAAGCCCTGTGGTTGCTGAGCTCTATGGCTTTATGCCTCACTTTTTCTCTTGAATCTCAAACATTTATAATTATACCCAAATACTCAGGTTTTATTCTTCCTGGTCAATCTTGATTCCTTCTTCAAGAATCAAAGTTAGATCCTCAGTGAAGATTGTCCTTTTTTACTGAAGCAGAGTTAACAGACACCTCTTGTGTATTCCATAGCACTGTGTATATATGTTGCATGCTTCCGTTAAGGTTCCTATCAAATGGAATGATCACATTTGTTAACATACCGTTTTCTGGCTTAGATTATGAAGTATTTGAGGGGAAGGCCATATCTGAGTCTACCACAGTAACTATCATAGTCTCTGGCATAAGAATAAATACTTTGTTTTAAAAAAATTTTTTTTTTACATTTATTTATTTTTGAGAGACAGTGAGACAGAGCACAAGTGGGGAAGGAGCAGAGGGAAAGGGAGATACAGAATCCAAAGCAGGCTCCAGGCTCTGAGCTGTCAGCACACAGCCTGACACGGGGCTCAAACTCAAAAACTGTGAGATCATGACCTGATCCAAAGTTGGAGGCTTAACCGACTGAGCCACCCTGGTGCCCCAAGAATAAATACTTTGTAAATGCTGTTGGAAAAGCCATTTTTTAAAAAGTTTACTTATTTATTTTGAGAGAGAGAGAGAGAGAGAGAGAGAGAGAGAGAGAGAGAGAGTGAGTGAGCCAGGGAGGGGCAGAGAGAGGAGAGAGAATCCCAAGCAGGCTCCATGCTGTCAGCACAGAACCCAGTGTAAGTCTTGAACTCATGAAACATGAGGTCATGACCTGAGCCAAAACCAGGAATTGGACACTGAACCAACTGAGCCACCCAGGCACTCCTGAATAGTCATTTTTAAAGAAATCTGACAACATTTACCTTCATGTAGTTTTTAAATAAGCTATGTCTATTATTCTGTTTCACTCTTCACTCCATTGCTAGTATTCTTTTCATTTTTCCGGTGAGGGTGTAGGCAGCCTCTCTTTTCTTTCTAGAAATGTTTTATGAAGAGAAGACAGGAAGTTGATATTTACTAGTATTTTCTACACTGAGTGAAATGATCCCAATATCTTTAAACTTTTATATATATTTTTTTCACAAATGAAGTCATATTTTTGGTAAATATTAATTTAGATAATATGATTCAAAATATATATTATAATATAGCTTAAAATGCTTCAAAATCATAGAATACTATGCAGAGATGAAATGATAAATATTTCATATCCAAGAATCATCATTTCATCATTTCATAATTTGAAGAAATGAATTCTACCAGGTAAACTTTCATGACCATGATGTCATCTTTGGCTTCTAAATGCCATTTTAAAAGGTTTGCTGCTGCCCCCCCCCACCCAAAAAAAAAGAAAAATTCAACAGAATAGTCAGCATTGTCAGAAGGTTATAGGAATCAAACAAGGATGCATTATCAAACCTTGGTTCTCTGAATAAAGACAGAGTTGAAGATGACACTGTATCCATAATAGATTTTAATATATCCTTGGAGAAGTAGGAATGGATCTGTGGGGAAGTCGAAGGACTTGGAGTCAGGAAAACTTACACTCTGGGTATCATTTCAACCATGCATTGAGGCTAAACAAGGCACTAATAACATGAATATCTAGGAACCAAAAGGATAGTTATTTTTAAATCGCGTTTCCAGATTTTATTAGACATTTATTTTTTAGATTATCCTATATACATTTTCTGTGCTAAAATAGACCGTTGTTTTGCAACTACCTTATTCTGGATGAGTCTTCAACTATAGTCTTTCAAGTGTGTTAAATTATAATTATAGTGAGTATGATCTGGCCCATTCATTCTTGCATGTAATTTGGTCACATACTCTGCAAGCATGAAATGATTGAGTGTATGGAATATCAACAAGCTTTATTATGAGAGAGAAACCCTCTGTTGGATTTATTAAAGCTTTGGTATGGAAGTCCAATATGGTTTATTTATTCATATGATCAGCTATTTCAATTTAACCACTAACTTTTGGAGAGTCATGTGTATATTTATTTATATGTCATAGTCATCAACTGCCTAGAACAATTGCCAATTTGTGGATCCTATTTATATTTCTTTCACAAATGGTATTCTTTTGTAGATTGACTTTTGGACTTAAGCCTTCACACAGTTGCAGTGCAAAGGGCTTATTTCTGTTTTATAATGCCAGAAGGTTGTTAGGAAGATCTAGGGAGATGAGGTATATCTCTGAAAATGCTTTGTAATTTTCTAGAAACTATCCAATTACAAGGTATTAATTTTATTTGTTAGAATACCTAGTGTGTGCTGGGCACTGATAAACCTTGTAATCAGCGTGATTTAAATTGATACTAGAAAATCCCAAATGACATTATAGGTTTATTATTTTAACCACCCAAGCATGATCGCACACTTTAGAAATGGAAAAGCTCTTTTCATTCACTGATGGAGATTCATTAATTTAGTCAAGGAAAAACAATTTTAATCCAACATATTTTATCATTTGATATTATCTAATTGTGGAATTAGCCTCTCTTTGGTCTTTAGTCACAGTGCATTGTCTGTTGTTCTTTAATCTAGCTCCATTGTGATTGTGGAAATAAGTAATAATAGTAAAAAATTTTATTGGTAAGTAGACTATAAGTCATCTTAATATCAATTGTGAATGCTCACAGTTTATGTTTATGGCCTAGCTCCATGCTAATAACACCGATACTCAGGCAAATATATTTCTTGTTAGTCCTTCCTGTGGCAAGCCAACGTGTTTAGTACACTGGATATTTACGTGGTAGTATAAATATGTTACATGTTGGAGAGTCTTGACTGAGTACTTTGTAACCAACAGATAGAATACCAGCTATGGTTCTACCTGCCTGATTCTCAGAATAGATTTATTCCCTGATTCCAGTTGACAAAACCAGCCTCCAAGTGTTCACCACAATTTTTAAAAATCCCAGTGTAGTTGAATACAGTGTTATATTAGTTTCAGGTGTGCACTGTAGTGATTCGACAGTTCCATATATTACTAAGCATAGTTTTTATATCTATAAACACATTTGTCACAATTGAAAACATTAAGAAGTGTTAACACGAGTTCTCTCTCACTTTTACTGTCGCTTTCATTTTTCACAGACCAGTCAGGAACTTTTCAGTGTTTTAAAACAACCAAATAACCCCTTTCCAGTGCAGTCTTTCCAGTGTAGTCTTTGCCTACAGAGAACAATTATGTAGATCAAGAGGAAAGGGATTTTTTATATAAGAACTTTTGTTCCTAGGAGTCTGTGAGATTAAAAAGAACTGTTTTTTTTCATATGAATTTTTGTAGGCATGAATTTGAGGGGCAGGTCCTAACTGAAGCAAGTCCTACTGGAGGCTGTTTGTAGCTCATGTACTATCATTTAGGTTCAGGTAATGCTCAGGATCACTACTTGGCTGAATTGACTCACTACAGAGCAGGATAATGCTAACTGTGTTCTCCTGTGGGCCTGTGTCTTCCTCTGTGGGTTCTGGCATGGGTGGTCATTTGATAGTCTTGGCTCACTTCATAGCAGACTCTTTGGTGAGATCCTCAAGCCAGAATTGGAGTTCTCTCTATCCTATGTAGGAGCTGAGGGCCGCTGAGAAGAGCTAAACCCCAGGAGCATCTTCTTGACCACTCTGGGCTACCCAGGACACCATGATGTACGTGTGCTCAGGTGGTTGCAGGGTAGCCTGCAGATGGCCTGCTCCTGGGTTCAAAAGGGAGACAAGGATGGAGTAAGGGTCTCCACTGCTCTTGGTGTGGACCCGCCTTATCTAACTCATCTCCTTTCCTCCAAACTAAAGCCTGGAAAGAGGACTATTAACACAAGAGCTCAGTCATTTGGAGCTTCTTTGCAAACTCTTGGTTTCCTTTTCTGGGACTGTGGAGAGTGTAACTTTTATTTTTCTCCCTCAGCATCATGCCTTCCTGCTTCCTGACTCATCAGATCTTAATGATAGAAAGAAATAACTTCTATTATTTCAGGTGAACTCTGCGAACTAATTTATGCAAGCTGAGGGGTTGGGGAGCTTGCAGCAGGAATGAAACAGTAGAGACATCAAAAAGACACTCACCCAAGACAGCCGGTAGAGCCTGAAGGTTGATTTTTTAGATACAGCCAGGGCAAGGGCCTTGTATTCAGAAAAGCCAAAGATAAAGTTAAAAAAAAGCATATTGATTTGTTAGGCTATTGTCTTTCCCCCTGCTAGACTGTTGTTGGGTGTGTTGTAAAGTGATAAAAACTGCTCCAGTAGACACCTTGGAGTGGCTGCTCACAAAAGACTCTGAGAACATATTTATTTAGTGAATGAAACAATAATATATAACATATATTAAGATATTAACACAATTATTAATTCTTAGGTTTATTATATTAAGAGAACACAAACTGAATCATTCCATTTTCTTTTTTTTTAAATTTCTTTAATTTTTTTTTAACGTTTATTTATTTTTGAGACAGAGAGAGACAGAGCATGAACGGGGGAGGGTCAGAGAGAGAGGGAGACACAGAATCTGAAACAGGCTCCAGGCTCTGAGCGGTCAGCAGAGAGCCCGACGCGGGGCTCGAAATCATGGACCGCGAGATCATGATCTGAGCCGAAGTCAGCCGCTTAACCGACTGAGCCACCCAGGTACCCCTGAATCATTCCATTTTCTTAGAAGACATTGATATCTTCTTTATACTTTATACTTAGAAAAATAATTGCAGTTATTCTTTGATGCTAGCAAAAATATATATTCGTTTTGGGTAAAGTCTTATCTAATCATTCAACTTTATTAATTATATTAATTATTCCTTTTTCCCTCTTTCCTATTGGTATTTATCTGTTTCTGATTGTTGGGTGAAGTGAAGGTTGAGCTACATTAGACTTTCATTATTATTGTATTTTTTAACTGGTTTACATCTCTGCCCTTCATTTTCTTCCTATCCTTCTCATCCTTCCCCTTTTTTTCCTTCACTTTCCTTCTCTTTTCCTTTTTATTTCCTGTCTCTTCTTTACTATTCTTTTTGTTTTTCTTCTCATTCTACTTTTTCCTTTTATCATTATTATTTAATATGATTTCACAGTCTGTTCTGTGATACCTGATGTATAACACTTGGGTAATGGTTTTCCTTGATGTTGGTTATAAACTTTATGAATAAAACAACCATATTTATATATTTGTTTTCATTTTCTAATTGATTATAATTTTACATGGTAAAGCTTAATTTTTTTTCATTGCGTGTGAATTAGATTTCTGGTTTTTAATTTTTTTTAATCTTTATTTATTTTTGAGAGAGAGAGAGACAGAGCGAGAGGGAGACACAGAATCTGAAGCAGGCTACAGACTCTCCTAGCTGTCAGCAGAGAGCCTGACACAGAGCTCGAACTCAGGAACCCTGGGAACATGACCTGAGCCGAAGTCGGATGCTCAATCGACTGAACCACCCAGGCGCTCCTAAATATCTGCTTTTTAAAATAATCTGAGGGGTGCCTGGCTGGCTCTGTCAGTAGAGGCACGCGTATTTTGTATGTTTTCTTGCCTTATGATGTCATGCTTCTTATATTTCCTTGTTATTTTCTTTTATTCCTTACTTTCCATCCCTATACTGACCATGCATTCTTTCATTTTTCTTTTTCTGTGTTTTTTGCAAAAACTATGAATATTTTTATTCTTTTTTTTTTTTTAATTTTTTTTTCAACGTTTTTTATTTATTTTTGGGACAGAGAGAGACAGAGCATGAACGGGGGAGGGGCAGAGAGAGAGGGAGACACAGAATCGGAAACAGGCTCCAGGCTCTGAGCCATCAGCCCAGAGCCTGACGTGGGGCTCGAACTCACGGACCGCGAGATCGTGACCTGGCTGAAGTCGGACGCTTAACCGACTGCGCCACCCAGGCGCCCCTTCTTTTTTTTTTTTTTAAGTGTATTTATTTTTGAGTGACAAAGAGTGCGAGCCAGGGAGGGGAAGGGAGAGAGAGAGAGAGAGAGAGAGAGAGAGAGAGAGAGAGAGAGAGAGAGAGAGAAATTCTGTCAGCACAGAGCCTGATGAAGGGCTTGATCTCATGAACCATGAGTTCATGACCTGAGCCAAAATCAAGAGACGGACACTTAACTGACTGAGCACGCAGGCGCCTTTATGAGTATTTTTATTCTAATTGCAGTTAAATTTATATTTTCAAAGAACACATTTAAAACAGTTATTCCTTTTATATATATAATTCAAAATGACACAATGGTCATTTATTTTGTAAAATGACCCTCAGTTGAGATTTTTTGTATGTTTTTCTTATATTCAGATGGGGGTTATAAGTTTCTGGGAAGAAGGACCATTAATTATCTTTAAAGAGACTTAAACAATGATAAGAATCTGATATATTTACCCAGGAAGGTACTATTTCTGTTGTTTTTCATCAATTTGTGTACATCCATGTTTTCATTTGTGTCCCTTTCTTTGTGCCTGAAAGAATTTATCTTCTCTTGTAGTGCAAGACTGCTGGTGATGAATTCTTTCAGCTTTTGTGTATCTTGTGTGTCTGAAGAGTTTTTGTTTTACCTTTTTTTGGAAAGATATTTTCTCAGGGTATAGAATTCACCCAGATTCTTTTTATTTCTGAACTTAAAGATGTTGCACTATATCTTGTTGTTTGCATTGTTTCTTGTAAAAAAACTGCTCTTTCCCTTATTGTTCTCCCGTGTTAATGTCTTTTTATTCCAGCTGCTTTTAAGATGTTCTTTTTGTCACTGTTTTTGAGCAATTTTATTATGACGTACTGAGATATTGGTTATCTTCATATTTCTTATTCATGGATTTTTTGAGCTTCTTGGATCTGTGGGCTTACAATTTTTATCAAATTTGGAAGTTTGGGGCACTATTTCTACAAACATTTATTCTGTCCTTCTTCTTGTCCCTTGTCTTTGAAGACTCTGATTATACATTTATTAAACTATTTAAAGTTGTCCTGTAGCTCACTGATGTTTGGTTAAATAAAAAAAAATTTCTTTTCTTTTGGTGTTTCATTTTGGATAGTTTTTATTTCTGTCTTTAAGTTCACTAATTTTTACTTCTACAAAATCTAATCTGTTGTTAATCCCATCCAGTATATTTTTGATCTCACATATTTTAGTTTTCATCTCTAGAAGTTGATCTATGGGGTATGTATGTGTGTGTACATGTCTGTGTGTATTCTAGGCCTTTACATTCTGAAAAAACTGAATGTAGTTATAATAATTTTTTCATTATCTTTGCTAAATCTAAGATCTGTGTCAATTTTGGATTGTTCTTGATTGATTTTTCTCTTTAATATGGATTATATTTCTCTGCTTGTTTGCATGCCAAATTTTTTGTCTGTGTGGTAGACATTGTGAATTTCACTTTGTTGAGTGTCTTATATTTTTGTATTCCTGTGAATATTCTTGAGCTCTGTTTTTAGATACAATTAAGTTACTTAAAAAGATTTTTATCCTTTGTAATCTTGATTTTTAACATTATTTAGGTGGCCCCAGAGTAGAATTATTCTACAGCTAATCCCCACGATTGAGATAAGATCCTTCCAAGTATGTGATTGGGTATTCTGTGAATCATGAACTTTTCCAGATTGACTGGTAAAAGACTCAGTTCCTGGCTGGGTTCTATTCCCTCCAATTATTTCAGGTGGTTTCTCCATTGGTAGTAGAATTTATACTTCTATAATATGAAAGTTAATTTTATAAGAAAAATGCTTTTTCCATTCTCTCTGGTTTGTTGATTTTTTTAGAGGCCCTTATTGCTGTGGTTGGTGTTTTTGTTTACTCGTCTTTGAAAGGCAAGAGATTTATTCAAGCCAAATATTCCTGCAAATCTGGGTGGGTGCAATCTCTTTGGACCTTCCTACTCGCCTCCTGGATGATATTTAGAAAAAAACAAAACAAAACAACAAAAAAACCCCTCTCCCATTTAGATGTTAAACTGGAAGGCTTTTTGTTATAAATTCATATTATCATTAAAAAATCCAGAAAGTTTGGGCCTGGATGAGAGGAGAGAAAAGCTCAGTAGGGGGAACTTTATTCCTTCATAGTTTAATTTTTGTGTTTGGAGATATGTGTTCTCTTAGAGGTCATGTTTCTTTTTTCTTAATTTTTTTTAACGTTTATTTTTGAGACAGGGGGAGACAGAGAATGAACAGGGGAGGATCAGAGAGAGCGAGACACAGAATCTGAAACAGGCTCCAGGCTCTGAGCTGTCAGCACAGAGCCCAATGCAGGGCTCGAACTTACGGACCATGAGATCATGACCTGAGTCAAAGTCGGCCGCTTAACCGACTGAGCCTCCCAGGCACCCCTTAGAGGTCATGTTTCTAAATCCAGTCATCCCGCTCTTGCCTCCAGTCAGCTCACATGAACAGGTCCTTTGATGCTGTGGCGGAGTGCATTACGATGACCCCAGCCACACCAGGGGACGACCCCAGCTTCTGCCAGTTTTCTGCTTAGTACACTTATTTTTACAGTTGTTTTGATGAACATATCTTTATTCTTCTTCGTGTTGGTTCTTAGAAACATTATCACTTGCCAAGAGTTGCAGGCATGTTTAAGGAATCTTTCAGATTAATTGCTTTTTAGAAATTTTGAGCCCTTTTTACTCACACTGTTTTGACTTCTCTATTTATTTACTTACTATTTTATTACTATTTAAAAATTTTTTTAATGTTTTATTTATTTTTGAGAGGGAGATGGAGCATGAGTGGGGGAGGGACAGAGAAAGAGGGAGACTTGGAATCCAAAGCAGGCTCCAGGGTCTGAGATGTCAGCACAGAACCCGATGCAGGGCTTGAACCCACAAGCTGTGAGATCATGACCTGAGCTGAAGTCGGACGCTTAACTGAGCCACCCAGGTGCCCCTTATTACTATTTGTTATTAAGGTATAATTAGCATATATCCTTTTATTAATTTCAGGTGTACAGCATAATGATTTGACAATTCCCTACATTGCTCAGTGCTCACCATGATAAACGTAGTCATCATCTGTCACCAAACAATGTTTTTGCAATCTTACTGACTCTGTTCCCTACACTATACTTTTCATGTCTCTGATTTATTTATTTTGTAACTCTAGGTTTGTACCTCTTAATCCCCTTTATCTGTTTCTTCCATTTCTCCACCCAACTCCCCTCTAGCAACGACCTGTTTGTTCTCTGTATTTAAAAGTCTGTTTTTTGTCTTTTTTTGTTGGTCGTTTTTTTCCTAAATTCCACGTATGAGTGAAATTATATGATATTTGTCTTTCTCAGTCTGACTTATATCACTTAGTATTTTACCTTCTGATATACAAGAACATACAATGGGGAATACAGTCTCTTCAACAAATGTTGAAAGGAAAACTGGACAGCTACTTGCAAAAGAATGAAACTGGACTACTTTGTTACCCTATATAAAAAGTAAACTCAAAATGGATTAAAGACCTACATGTGAGACCTGAAACCATAAAACTCCTAAAAGAAAACATTGGCAGTAATTTCTTTGACATTGGGCTATAGAAACATTTTTCTAGATATGTTTCTCCAGGCAAGGGAAACAAAAGCAAAAGCAAACTAGTGGGACCACACCAAAATAAAAAGCTCTATCACAGCAAAGGAAACCATCAATAAAATGAAAAGGCATCTTACTGAATGGGAAAAGATATTTGCATACAATATATCTCATAAGGGTTAAGGTCCAAAATATATAAAGAACTTATACAATGCAACACGTATAAAACAAATAATCTGATTTAAAAATGGGCAGAAGACCTGAATAGGCATTTTCCCAAAGAAGACATAGATGGCCAACAAACACATGAAAAGATACTCAATATAATTACTCCCCCTATCATTTTAGGGGGACCTACCATAGTAGAGACCTATTCCCTCAGTATGTACTCTCTTAAGTACACTTTTGTTTTCCTCATTATTTAGATTTGCCTTTATTAGTGAGGATAAATTTGCGTGTGAGTTTGTGTGTATGTGTGTTGCTACTATTTGGAATAATTTATTGCTCCTTTAGTCATTTTCTCTAGGATTTTTAGTTCTATGAAACTTTCTATGTTGTCCTTTATATATTAGGGTTATTAACCTCTTCATATTTTTTTTATAAATATATTCCCCAGCTTTTTCTCCTATATAAATTCTCTCTCTCCTTCTACCCATCCTTTCTTCCCTCTCTTTCTGTAATATGTAATATAAATATGTAATACAAATAATGTTAGTAAATGTACATAAATATATAAATATCTAGGGTTTAACATGTTTATGTTAACCAAATTAATCAATATGTTCCTCCAAATTCTTTTCTTTATTTCACTTAGAAAATTATTTCTCATGGAGCATTCAAATAAATGAAGGCAACTCAATCTATTTGTTTTTTCTCTGGCGTAGCTGAATATTTCTTCTTTTTAAAGTTTATTTTTTAAATATTTATTTTTGAGATAGAGTGAGAGAGGGAGAGAGGGAGGGAGGGAGCAGGGGCAGAGAGAGAGGGGAGAGAGAGAATTCTAAGCATTCATGAGGTGCTCGAACTCATGAACCCATGAGATCCTTACCTGAGCAAAAATCAAGAGTCGGAGGTTTAACTGACTGAGCCACTCAAGTGCTCCTTAGCTGAATATTTCTTAATTGAATGAACGTAAAATTATAGCTTCATTCCCACCTATCCACCCACCTTCCACTGCTTGCACTGCTTCCAGGTCTTATTTTGTTAACATTATTAACATATTACATCTCAGGATACAGTGTTAGCTCTTTTTAATGCCCACCATCACACCATTTTGTAATTACATTCAACTCTATTTCTGGTGTCTCTAGAGATGGAGAAGAATTAGTCAGTAGGCTTGATTGACCAGAGAGAATGAAATATAATGGTACCCAAATTGAGGTATTGTGGCTGTGTGAAACATGATGTCAAAACTTTGTAGTAAAAACCAGCCATTTATTATATCTGTAGATTCTGTGGGTCAGAAATATGCACAGGGCACATTGGAGAATTCATTTCTTTGTTCTGCCATGTCAGAGTTTTAGTTGGACTCAAAGTCTGGGGACTGGAGTTATCTGAAGGCTGCTCACACACAGGGCTGTTTGTTGATCCTAGCTGTCATTTGAGTCTTAAGCCGCAGCTGATGGCTGGAACATCTGTCTGTCACTTTTTCATGTAGCCTAGGATTCCACTTACCATAATAGCAGGATTCCAATGATAAGTGTCCTGAAAGAAAGAAAGCCAGGCAGAAAATGCATTGCCTTCATGACCTAGTCTTGGGAGTCACATTGTATTATTTCTGCCACATTCTATTTGTTAGTCATTAACTTTGGTCCATCTTCAAAGAGAAATGTTATGTCATCTTGTAAGAAGAGCATGCAAGATGGACTATATTGGTGTAGTCATCTTTGGAAAACAGAACCTGCCTCTCTTTGAGATTTAGATGTAATGCCCTCCTCAAGGTTTATAAACTTTAAGTTGCACGTTCTCTCCCAACCACATCTATTTCCAGTTTCTTTCCCTGCTAAACTTTCATTCTTTCTTGCTTTTCACTTCCAGTAGCTGCTCTTTTCTCCATGCCAATTAAGATGTGAAATGTTGACACTTCCCTTAACTTTCCGAAAAGAACATTTATACAAGATATTTATATATGTAGTAGATTTTACTGAATGTTTAGTGAATATATGCAATGGAGTACAGAGATGGTAGGGGTGAAGGAATTAACATCTTAGCCACTAGGGAGAAAATACTTTAAAATTTGAATAGAAACAACCATGATATGAAAGACCGCTTTGGATGTCCTAGTCACCAAAAACTTCTGACTTATCTACATTTCTTTACTGGGCATTCCTTTTCTGACCTGTGACATGATTTTCCTCTGCTCTGTCTCATTTATTGCTGTCTTTTTCTGCTTTTTCACATTCCCATTTTCTATTTGTGTCACATCCAGAAATGTTTAGGTGTATCATTATTTCACCGCCAGCTTTCAGTTTATGCCGTGGTGGCCTCCTCTGTTATACCAAAGCAAGGAGAACCAAATGTTGGCACCTGAGCTGAAGATGAATTATGGCAATCATTTAAAGGCAGAAACTACACTTATTAATAATTTTAAGAGCAAATTTGCCTTACCCATAAAACTATCAAATAAGTAAGGAAACAAGTAAGCACATAGTTTTCTTCAAGCATATTGATAATACCTTTTTTTAGCATTGAAAATATCCCTTATAGTGGAGAGGTTAGATTTGTGATAGTTTGAGGGGAAAGTTGATCTTGTCTTTCTCTTTTTTTCTTCCCCCTAGGTCCTGCCAATTTCTCCATACAAGTATGTTAACCCAAGTTGAACCCTTAAGATTTGGCAGAGTTTCACATTTTCACATGAAGTGCAAATTAATTGTTTTATGTGTTAATGGGATTTATAATAGGGTTGCCTGAATGTTCGAAACAGCTATTCTCAAAGTGATGAATTTTAAAGGAAATATTTCTTTAGCACCTAAAAGCAATCCGTTATAGCACAATAAGGCAAAACATTATTGGTTCCTTTTCAGAGTTCCAGTTTTCCATGACTTGAATCTAGGAAAACATTTTGCATTTTGGGTCTTCCTAGAAATTAAAAGTTGAAATGTACCTGAAAGGTCTGAGTTGGGAAGATGATATTTAAGTTAATACACAAGAGATCATTAATACACAAGAGATTTTCTTTTAGTTGGGAAATTCATCAACTAGTTTTAAAGACAACTACTTGGTTGTAAAGTCCACCCTTGTTAGAGTGGGACATAATAAGCAATTGATGTGTTTATTTCTTCATGCTGGGAAGACCCTGTTTGAAACAATGGTGGACATTCCAAGACTACTTGTAATGTTTGTAAATGATACATCGTGTGTTATACATTGTGAGAACTATGAGTTTTAAGAAAGGGGAACAGTGAAAAATAATGGGTTAGGTTAAGGTTCATAGAACAGATAGTAGAATCTTAATGGTAGAATTTGAGTGAACTCTTTCTGGCTAATCATAATGTATGATAAGGATTTCTGGTCATTTGGGAGCAGTGGCAGATTTACTGTTAAGTTAATGAAGCTGAAGTTTTAGGGCCTCCACTTTTCTTGGCCCTTGGAGTACAGAAATTTGTACTCCAGTATGGGTGTTGGAGGGGTGATTTAGGAAGCAAGGTTGCAAACCAAAGACATATGTATAGGCATTGCTGGTAATTTACCTAGAGAGATTGCAAAAGACTCTATTTACTTTGATTTCTTTTTTTTCATTCAAAGTAAATACTCATTTCTGTACCCATTTTTATATTTGTAATTTTATACTCTGTTTTTTCAAAAGTCCTCCCAATTTGTATAAATGAGACCCCGCAAAACCTGTATCCACCTCTGTTTGGGAAACAATGATGGAAACTGCAAGTGAGTGGTTAATTGAGGGTAGTTCCCTTTGATTGCAAAAAGGCTACTGATAGCTACTGATATGATCAGAGCTAAGAACAAAACTCAGATCTCTTCATTTCTAGTTCTGTGCACTTGCCTTTACACAGCAAGGTCTTGTATCCTTCCACTTTCAAGGGCTCTTCATTTGGTTTATCAAAGTTATCCAGTTCTGATCTAATAGAATGTGACAACAAATAATGTCATTGATAAAGTGAAACACTAAAATCTTCTATATGAAATGGATCTGGCAGCATCTACCTTTCCTCTGTAGATATTATAGTTTTTTAATTACCACCACAGCTGAAATGCCTAGTGTTTAGAAATTGGAATGAGTTCATGTAAGCACTTACATTATCAGGAAATATAAATAGCTCATTTATTCATGGTAGCATTACTGTGTTCCTAATATAGTTTTTATTGATGGACACTTGAACTGTATCAATCCACTTAAAATTCAGAATGGTTCTTTTGTGCATGCCTTTATGGCAAGAGCAGTATAATTTAATTTAATATAATCTTTTAAAAACAATGATGTTTGTTTCATAAATGAATATTTTATATGTTGTGTTTAATTAAAATAAAACTATGCCACTGATCTAGAAAACACAAAACAGACTTGAGTTCATATTTATGAAGTGTAGCAATATTGGCAAGGCACAACTTATCTTGTTTATGAGACATGCTTGCTATTACTTGTACAGATTGCAGTCATTTTATTGCTGAGCTTTACATGGTTTACAACCCAACAAATGCAATGAAACTGTCATGAGGAAAATAAGCCTATAAAATTTTTTAAAAAAAGAAGGTGGCACTCACAGATCAAAATGTAGTTTTTTGTTGGAGCATTGGTAGGTTTTGAACTGTTACATCCTTTTAGGCAGCAGGTTTTCTGGATATATCTGTAAATGAAAGGGAAAAGGCTGAGATTAGACACTAAGGTTATTTTTAGCACCTCTGCTTTGAGTATTCAGTTCCTCTGAGACCTTGCTTTTGCTTTTACTCTATTGATATGTTCCAGAAATCCAGGTAAACATAAACGTGTTTTTGACACAGGAACAGTTTGGAAACCAGGAAATGGTGTTTATATGTGAAAAAAAGGGAAGATATGTGGATGAAAAGGTCCCTGTCTCTTTATTTCAAAGTGTTCAAACTGAATATTGAATTTGATTCATATTTTTGTAAAGTTGTCTCTGTGGAATTAGAGCTTCCAAGAAAGTCTAGGCTTCAGGCTGAGGTGGTCAGGGGGGTTTGCCTGTCTCTATGGCTTTGAATATAATTTATCTTCCAGGACATTAAGTTGGAATTTTAATTTGCTTTCTAGGTTATTTTCCCTTTTATCTGAAAAAAAATCACTTAATTTCTTGGCCATTCATTAAATATTAGTGACTTTAAGTCTTGTATTTCTGACATATATTCATGTATATCCGTTCAAGATTTAGAAAAAGTGATGTGCAAAAACAATCTTAGATTTTTTTATGTTTATTTGAGAGAGAGGACATGTGCACAACTGGAGGAGGAAGAGAGAGAGAGAGAGAGAGAGAGAGAGAGAGAGAGAGAGAATCCTAAGCAGGCTCTGTGCTCTCAGCGCAGAGGCCAATGTAGGGCTCAAACCTGTGACCTGTGAGATCGTGACCTGAGCCAAAATCAAGATTCAGACCTTAACTTACTGGGCCACCTGGGGGGCCCCTGAAAAAACAACCTTAAATGAACTTTAGAATTGTTTACAGAAACAGCTCAGAGGAAAAAAAATGTTTCTTTATATAGTGCATCTATTTGTTGCATATCCTTCCCTATGTCTAGTGTATCATAACTGCAACAATTACTTCATTTCCTGCTGCAAAAATAATAGTTTTACTCTTATAAATGTCTGATGAGCTCGACCCTTGATGGTATCCAAGAAGTAGAAAAACAAAAGTATATAAAAGATATTCAGGAAAGAGAAAGGAAAATTTTCAAAAAATAGGAATACAAGCCCTTTACTGTGTAGAATGAATCTTTGTCAGAGTGGTTAGCAATGATGAACATGCTACTTGTTGGGTCTGCACAGTGTCCTGCTTGTCTTCCTATATCTGATTCTTACCCATATTGCAAGGGGCAGCTCACTTCCTATCTGTTCTTATATGCAGACACGTTTCATGGGCTTTTGTCTCCTACAGTCCCTTTTCTGGAATTATGGATAGACCCCACCTCTAGATCCAGGTCCACTGCAGTTTGTCTCGTTTGTCTGGCTGTTCATTGCTCAGCCAGCCCATACAGTGTGCTTCCTTTGTGCAACAGTCATAGCAGAAGGGAGCTTGCACTGTGGTCTCGCTGCCATGAGAGGGTGTGCCTGCTGGACCTGAGTGTCTATGAGGCACTACCCACTCACTTTAGTAAGCCCTTGCTCCAGTTCTCTGCTAGATTAATGCCTTGTCTCAGTGTCACTCTGCTCAACTCTGGGACTCTACCATACTACCTTCTTCATGCCAGCCTCATTTTTCTGGGAAAACTGACTCTCTTACTACTGTTCCACATTCATACCTGTTCTACTTTCCCAGGCCATTCAGTTCCTGCTACCAGCTGGTGTCCTGTCATCAATGGGTGGTTTTTCCTGGACAGTGCTGTAACCACCATCTTCCAGATTTCAAGGATCTCCTAGTTCAATGTCTAATCTATTAGATTTTATGTTCTTTCTTCATGGCCTGACCCCTGACTTCCACATAGAATCAGTGATGCACTGAGCTATACTTGAAATTGTACAATACACATGTTAAAAATGGGCACTGCACCACCAGGTTGTGCTCCGAGTGCTCAGCCCCATGACTAGGTTCATTTCCTTGGTCCCATCACAAGTACTCAACCTCTGCCCCTCATATACAGGCTCGTATTTTTGAGACCCTAGCACCTCTCTTATAAAAAAAACTCTGAATTGAATTAAAGTTGACCAGTAATCTCACCTGATGGCTTTCCCCTTTCCCTGTTTGCATTGTAGGAAATCTACTTAGGGACTCTGTAGGCAAATTACATTTTTAGTTATTTTGTTAATAGGTAACACATGGGTATAGTATAAAACTCAGAAGTTCCAAAAGAAAGTTAGTAGTTTTTATCTGTGATATTTCCCACACCACCCCAGCCATTCAGTTTTCCTTCTAGATAGAACTACTCTTAATAGTCACCTTATCACCCTTTTTGAGATAATGTGTATATGTGTATGTGTAGTATATACACATGTAGTATAATGTGTATATGTGTATGTGTAGTATGTGTGTAGTATATATAAGCATATGTGGTGTCTGTGTATTTATATGTGTATAAAGTCACACACATGTGCACACACATTTTACACAAGTGGAAGCATACTAACACAGTGTAGTACACTTTTATTTTTTTAACATTATACCTTGAAGATCATTCCATGCCATGTTTAAAGAGTTGTCATATTCTTCTAATGACTGCACAGTATTCTAATTGGAACTCCTTCCCATTGATGCATTTAGAGTGTTGCCAACATTTTATATTACAAACCATAAAACACTATATACAAACGATATTCTAGAAAAGGTATTCATAACTCACATCACAAATGAGCACTTGTCATTCTACAATGTGGTGATATATATATCATATATATGCACAATGATTGTCTAGATATGAAAGTGCTATCTGTGCATTGTTATTTTGATAGAAATCACTTAATTTCCCTCAGTTGAATTTGTACTATTTAACTACAACTAGAAATTGGAGATGCTTAGGTATTCTGGGTATTTCAAAGAAGATTGAATAAATGGCCTATTTACAAACTATGGACAGGATATAGAAAAACCCCAAGGTAATATGCCAAGATAATATCCCAGGGCTAGTCAGGGGGTTAGGTTTTGTCCATTAGGCCTTTAAAAGGGGGGGCACTTACTGTTGCCTAAAGACAGAGAGGATGTGTGGAAAGGGCCATCTTTAAGGGACTATGATCTTTGGTCAAGGAGGTAGGCAGCCGGAAACAAACCCTCGGAGAGGAAGCCTGAGAGATATTCAGACTGTTCTCTCCTCCCTCCCTCTATGTCTGGCTAGTGTTATCTTTGGCCAACCTTGACAGATGACCATAGGGCAAATGGGACCCTTGATGCTGTTCATACAGGTAAGCCAGCTAAGTATAGAACCGGTATAGAAGCAGTGTTATAAACAGAAGATACCCAGCCCATTCTGCCTCCTCATACTTTCACCAACATGCTGATCAACAGTACTTTTTATCCTTCTGTATCTGAGAGATGTGAATTTTTCTTAATATGAGTGAGGCTCATACTGTTTTGAAATAAGTAAGAGATGGTTTTATTTCTTTTTCTTTTGTACCTGTTCATAACCTTCCCCTGTGATGTGTATATATGTTACTTTTTATTTTAAAATGTTTCAAATGTACAGAAAGTTGCAAAAACAGTAGGAAAAATAGAGTTCCTGTATATCTTTCATCCTTATTTTCAAGTTGTTAACATTTTAGCATACTTGCCTTTTCATTCTTATTCTCCCTCACTCTCTCCATATATGTATTTGTAAATATCAACGAATCAGTTTAATATATGTATAAATATGCACAAACATATTTATCACCATATATGGTAAACTATATGACAATGAGATACAAACTTGATAACCTTTTCAAGTATGTATTTTCTGAAACCAAAGGCATTTGGGAAAAAAAAATCAGGAAATTAATGTAATTCCATTTTAATCATGTAATCTTCAGACTCCATTCAGATTTTTCCTGTTATCCACACATTGTATTTTATTGCCATGTCTCTTTAGTCTCCTTCAAGCTGGACAGTTCCTCAGCCTTTACTTGTCTTTCTTAACCTGGACATTTTGGAAGTTGCAGGCCAGTTACTTGTAAAATGTTCCTTAACTTGTATGTGTCTGGTATTTTCTCATTTTCAGCAGTTTTACCTCAAAAATGATGCTGAGTTCATCTCATCATATCAGGCGATATGCACTGTCAATGTATTCCATTACTGGTAATGTTAAAATTCATTACTTGGCTAACATGGTTTTTGCCAGGCTTTGTAACTGTAAAGCTAGTTAATAAGGATTTGTGATCATTAATTAATAGACAATTAAGTATCTTGTGGGGAGATTCTTTGAGATTTGTACTAAGCCATACAGTTCTCTCTTCTCACTCATTCACTCATTCATGCATTTGTATCAATCAGGGTTTGAGTAGAGAAGCACAAAGGATTTATTATAGAGGTTATCCTCTAATGCAGTTGTGGGGGCTGACTACACAGTCTTGTAAGCCTTTGTTTCTGTGTCCGGAGCTGGACTGAATCTCACTGGACAGGCAGTTAGGAAGAATCAATGGACATGAAGTAGGGGAAGCATGCGTAAATTGGCACTGGTGAGGATAGAATAGAATCCACTTTGGTTTCTCATCCCCTCCAAGCCTGAAACTTAGATTATGGAGTATCCTGCACGAGAAGCCAGTGCCCTTCACCATGCAGCTGAACATACCTCTGGCCAGGCACCAGAGGAACTGAGGCCAAGGTGGTAACAATTGCTGATGAACCTGGTTGCTCCCTCCTGACAAGATAAGCAACAATGTAAGTGGGCTTCAACAGCATCCATTATCTGTTCCCTGCACCCACTTGAGTATAATGTAATCCTGCTGCTCATTTACTTCTGTTTTGCAGAATATCACTTCTGGGTCATGGTAACTCAGAACTCTGCAGGAAAGGGAATTCTGGGAAATGTAGTCACAGATTAGCCAAATTGATGAAATACAAATCCATGATAGTATTTATAGCAGTATAAATTCGTGAATTCCTATTTTACTTGAAAGATTACCGTCTATTACAATTATGTTTTATTCTGATGTTCAAATTGTTCCATACTTGCCCAATGGAAGCCTTTTGTGATGACTCTTACATTTCTTTGGCATTTTTTCCATTATTCTTTGAGTGTTTGCTTAATTTCTGACCAAAAAGATATTCCAGGGTCATCTTTTATTTTCCCTGTAATAATCCCAGAATCTGTTTTTTCCCCCAAAAAGCTTTGATTCTTTTAGAGTAGAATGGCATCAGAAGTCAAGATCTGGAAACTACTTGTTCTGTTTGGGATCGCTGCTTCTAGGTGATAGACAAAGCTGGGAAATAATATGAGAAAGGAAGGAGAAAAGCTTTTCCCCCTATTTTCCTATTATGGTGTTAGTCTTATTTTGTATTGAATATTGGCAGTTCTTTATGTATGAGGGAAGCTAACCATTTGTGATGTGAGTTATGAATACCTTTTCTAGAATATCATTTGTATATAGTGTTTTATGGTAATTGGCCTGTTTTGTTTTCTGTCTCTCAGGGAGGTTTTGGTAATATACATGCAATGCAATTTAGATATGTATAGAGAAGGTTTTTCATTCTTGTGGTCATGTAGAAAGAAGATGGCATCTATAAATGGTTAAAAAATGGAAGAATGTTCTTGAAAATGTGTGTGGGGCAGTCTCTGTGACTGCTTTTCTAAAGGTAATATCTTTAGGGCAGAGTTCATGATGTACAGAAAAAAAAATGTCAAGATTGGGTTTCATGGAGGATAAATTGAAGGTGTTTAAAGGTTTGTTTGTTTGTTTGTTTGTCTTTATGAGTCTACTAAGTTTTCAGAACAGAACTACCCTGGATCTCTTCTCTTCATTTTGACTTTTATTTGTTTTCTATATATTTCTTGGTTCATTAATTTATGCTGTTGATAGTTCATTCATTCATTGAAAATTCATTCATTAAGTAGCTCCCTACAATGAAGATAGAACTGAACTAGCTTTTGGACAAGCTGGAAAAGTGACTGAAACCATGGTTCTTGTATTCAAGCTTTATTCCTGGGTTTGGAGAGCCAAAGTTATATCATATGAATCATTAGAAAGTAAGAGCCCTGCCTCATAAATAAGCATAAAATATCTAGAACAGACTTGAGTCTAAATTAATAGGAAATACTATATTAGCTTATTCAAAAAGGCATCAGATTTTTTTTGATGTGTTTAAGGCTTAGTTTTTTAATATATATGCTTCTTATAAAGATTGTGACTTTTGCCCCTCAGAATTTAGGGTAAAAAAAAAAAGTGAATATATTTAAGGATAGCTTGAGAACTCATCAGAAATAACAGGAAGTTAGATGTGGGATAAATGGGAGCTTTTTTGAATTCAGTTTCTTATTCTCTTTTATATCTCCCTGTACTTGCTCTCATGGCTTATTCTGTATCATCTAAAGGTTTAGCACCACTCACCGATTAAGATTCAAAGCCCTTGCCTCCTATGGAAAGTCTGTATAAATACTCTAGCCAATTATTAATTATAATTGTCTCCCATGTCCAGCACTCCTCTGTCTTTCTGTACTGTCATATCTTTGAGGCTGTATTTTACTGCTGCGTTTTCATATTAGTACTCTCCACAAGGCTAATTTATTAGAGGACAGGGATTATATCTTATTCATCTTTATATTCCCACTTCCAAGCACAGTGCCTGGCAAGTAATAGGTTTGTATGAGGAATGAATGAATGAATGAATATATTGGTCTCCCATCTTAAATATTATTGGCCTCTGGGGAGTAAAAGGAGAAAACGGTTCCAGTCTAATCATTTAACCTAAATTCATCTTCTTATCTCAACTATTGATGCAGTGGTAGGCCTGATCATCCTGGGCTTGTTAATCTAGTTCATTTGTTGGCATGGAAAGGATGGAGAGATGAGTTTCAGATGCTGTTTTTATGCCGTCCGTCAGACATCTCCTGTCCCATGCCATGTACAGACACATTCTGTTCACCAGCTGCTGATTTCTATTTGTTCTCATCATGTTGTTTCCTGGGCCAATAGTGATGCTGCTGCTACTGGCCTCTTTTCTGCAGCAATGTCCCCTAATCACATCACACAAATATAAAGTCCGTTATCTACACTCCCTTCTGTCCTCTGTTGTTTTTTTCACCCCCCTCTAAGAAATAATAGGAAAATGCTTGCCAGTGCATGTTTTGCAAACTTTCCCAGTCCATGTGATTTACCCCCTAGTCCCTCTTCTAAAGGCTAGTCCCTCCTCAGAGATAACACCAGAATTTGAAATTGTAACTGATGCCTGGAGCAGATCAAAAAAGCACTCTGGGGATTAAAATTTCCATAAATTTGAATATTGGGGTCAAAAGGTTTTGGCTCTAAGCCTGTAAAGGTGAGTGTGGTACAATTAATAAATTTTTGCAGCTACTAAATTCACATTCTTATCTGCTGATAAGGAAAGGCAAAAAAAAAAACGTGAAAAGTAAAAATTTCATCAGTCATGTTATTCATACCCTGGCTTATAAGAGGTGGCCCATGAGATTTTTACATTGCTTTTCTCCCCTTGTGCTTTTAAGATTCTTGCTCCACAAAATCCACCTGATATTTCTACTACCTAGATTAGTATAAACTTTGAGTAGACATGGCCTCTGTCAGCATTTGTGGACTCCTGTTCTAGACTGTGAAAAAAGGATACATCTGGGGACTCCTCATTCAAATACTAATAAAGTCTGGGGAGGAGGGTGAGGAGAAAGACACTTGGATTTCATGCCTACTTTGTCTTTCTGTTTTAAGGTTATAATCACTGTTGGCATCTGCTCTCTGGCCACATATTCATCCATTTTTTAACTTATTACTTTTACTAAGAATTTAGCAGTCAGTGGGTATTGAGGCTATTCAGAAGTGGGACAAAGTGCCTGACATGGAGCTCCAGACTCAAGGGAAAGGCATATATGTAAACCAATTTTTGATTGCTTTCCATAGAAATCACATTTTGAATGTTCTCTACCAAGCTTGTGAGAGTAAAAGTGGCCAGCTTCTTTCACTTTAAGAGACATCAAAGAAATCTTCGTCAAGAAGATGAATCCTAGGTTAAGTGTTAAAATATACTGGTAAGGCAGAAGGCATTTTTGTATGCTGTTAGTGTGTGGATTGTTCAACAATTATAGATCTTGTATGGATGTTGGTTAGAAGGTATAAGAACTACTGGCACCTATTAAACAGTTAGTATTAGACTTTCTATTATGTCATCTTTAATTCTTCCCTCAAAATATCTATGGTAGGTATTATCATCACGTTGGACCAATTTTTAAAGGTAAGGTATCACATCTTGGGGTGGGTTCTGTAAGTTGCTGAAAGTTAAATACAACATGGGAGAACCAGGATTTGGATCTAGAACATTTTTATGACAAATTTTGTAGTGTAACAAATAAATGTTAAGAGAAAGAGTTTAAGAGGGGATTGGAGATGTAGTGAGATGAAATATAAGAGAGAGGCAGGCACCATATCATGGAGAGTTTTGTGGGCCACACTTAGAATCATGGCTTTGGTCCTGAGACTCTAAGCCAGGAAGTGGCATGATGAAATTTAAATTTGGAAAGATGCCTCTGGCCATGGGTTTAGAAAGGCCAAGATCACAGGCAAGGAGACCTGTTGTTGAATTGATCCCGTGGAGACTTAACCAATGAGTTTATACAGCTCATTCGTAACAGATGAGCCACACCAGTCATCTGCTCTTATAATCATCTTGATTCTACTTCCTATTCAAGTCTTTGGTATCAGCTAGTTCCTCTAATTCCATCCCAAAGTATTGCTTCCAGTTTTTAAATGATTTCCTTCCAACCTGCTTAATAGCTCTTGCTTCTAGACCCTTGCATTGAACTTCCTGCTAATTTGGCATTGCCAAACCAGTAGTTGTCATTTTGATAATTCAGTGTTTACACCACTTAAGTGACCTAACATTTGTGATCTAGCTTGAATTTATTCCTTTTAATTTAAATTGCATATTAATAAAATTTGGAAAGTGTGCTTGCATAACTCTTACCTTGTAAAAAATATATTCTTATTTCCATATTCAGTTGCACCTAGTACTTGTGCAACAGAGAATATTCAGACTCTATTAGATCAACTTTTTTTTTTTCTTCAAAAGAATGACAGTAGACTACCATTTTGAAGATGGGAAATAAAGGAAGCTATCACACAGCTTAGTTGGCCAAGGGTAAGATCTAGAAATCTCAGCCAATGGGGGCACCGGGGTGGCTCAGTCAATTAAGCATCTGATTGTTGGTTTCAGCTCAGCTCCTGATCTCATGGTTCAGGAGTTTGAGCCCCATATGGGGCTCTGTGCTGATAGTGTGGAGCCTGCTTGGAATTCTCACTCTCTCCCTCTTTCTCTCTGCCCCTTTTGTGCACTTTCTCTTTAAAAATAAATCAATAAGTTTAAAAATAGTTTAAAAATCTCAGCCAGTGAAAGGAAGCTGGTAGTAAGTGGGTGAGTCAGATTGGATCCAGAGAGTTAGGGGCTCTGTAAAGGAAATGGCGGCTATGAGTGTTCAGGCAAGCAGTAAATCCAACCCATGAATTCTGTAAATGTTGGAAAGTGCAGGAAGACTTTGGAGGGACTAAGAATCTGTTAAGGCAGCTTCCAGATGTTAGAAGACTTAGACATTTGAACCAAAAAGGGGATTTGCTTTATATCTTCTTTTATATTGCCTCTTGGGTAAGAATTTCTCAGAGTCCACTATTGCATGTCATGGACAAGGGCAAGTTACAATCTTCTAAATGTAGTTTGATCCTTATTGCATGAGTTCTTTGGCTAAGAAGACAGCCGAGCTTATTTTTAACTGCCGGAGTAAGGTGAATGGTCCAGTCTGAAAATGCATGTCATAACTTGGCAGCCCAAATTAGTCTACTACAAGTCCTAAGGACCTTTCTGTAGAGCTTTGCACTTTGTAAAACTATTTTCATAGACATATATCACACCTATGAAAATTCATTTTTATTAGTAATGTCATTTTACTAGTCTAATGATTTGGAATCAAATCCTCTCATACCAAATCCTGTCTCTCCTTGAAGAACACTAAGCCTGTAGTTGTAGGATGATATGGAAATGTTGACTGAATTTCTAGAAATGGCTGTCTGGGATTGTGTCCCTTTCTGATTCTCTTTGCCCCTTACCTATTTAGGTTTATCCTATCTCCCATTGAAGAACCATCCCAAGTACTAACTACTTTATTCCCTGACAAATTTCTAGTCAGAAGTGGTCTCTTTCCTCTTTAGCCTTCCCATTTCACACTTCTTTTATATCTTTTTAGGGCAGTTATTTTAACTTGCTGTATGTTTTTCCATAGTATATCTACCAATGAACTCTCCCCCTTTGCTTCTACCTTAGACATAGTAACATACTTAATACCATGAATGTACACCATGTGTATTCAGTAAATAG
Source organism: Prionailurus bengalensis (assembly GCF_016509475.1). Classification (NCBI taxonomy): domain Eukaryota; kingdom Metazoa; phylum Chordata; class Mammalia; order Carnivora; family Felidae; genus Prionailurus; species Prionailurus bengalensis. The sequence goes on along the minus strand of NC_057345.1, from coordinate 138,585,078 downwards.
GTGAGTATGTCAGAAAAGTCCAGTTGTGTTTGATTCTTCTAGTGTTGAATTTGGGGATTAGAATACCAAAGAGAATAAAAAGAAAAGGGCAAACATTTATTTACCAATGTAGAGAAAAAGAGTTAAAGATGTACTGATAATAAATTGTACTTTGTCTTTCCCATTTCCATACCTGAGAAGTTTGATACTTGCCTTGTAGAATGGTATAAGCTTACATCACACTAGCACATGCAGACTCAGGCACACAGATTATATTTCAGATAAGTTCTCATGACACTGAATAATATTGTAACTTTCTTTAGGTTGGCAGAGGGATTGAAAGAGATGGATATAAAAAGTGAGAGTAAGATAGAGGCTAGTGACAGGTGGGAAGGAGGTCCTGATAACAATTTTCATTAAGGGATCACAGGAGAAATTAGAACTGGGATGGGGGCCTGAACACTGTAGGAGAGCAGCCAAGCCTAAAAAGTTTGGCAGGGCCTCTGGATATGGTCTTCCTATCTCTGCCATAAGTAGAGAATGATCAAATTGGCCAACATTTAGTAAAAAACTGTGGATTACCATCTCCTACTATAGGTCATTAAAGTCATCTGAATTGCTTCTCTGGAAAGTCAGATAGCAATTTGTCTTCTCTCTGGTAGGTTTGATAGTCCTTTGCACTAATTCTTAAAGTGTGTGGTATTGGGACCAACAGTTTCAGCATCACATGAAATTTGTTAGAAATGTAAATAAATTCTCTGCTTTCACACCAGACCTACTGAACCAAAAGTTCTGGGGTTGGGCCCGGCAATCTGTGTTTACTTAGCCCTCAGTGGTGATTCTTAATACTCACTAAAGTTTGAAACTACTTATATAGAAGAAAGAGAGTTAGAAAAGTAGATTGGAGTGAGGTTGGAGAAAGAGGTAAGAATTTACTTAGAGATTCATGGGAAAATAATTTAAAAGAAATTAGGATTGAATTATTCCAAGCCAAAGAGCACTTAAAGCTCCTGGGTAATTTGACAATCAGAAAACCAGAATTAAGTATTTCCATATATTACCTATCCCTACCACTAATAGTTAGAAATCTTGAAACTCTGGTTAATTTTCTTACTCTTGGCCTTAGTGGTGTGGTGACAGGACAGTATTTCATTTTGTATCCCCTCTAAAACCCTGGCCATGGATTTAATTAAAACCTAAATTTGGGTGAGACAGCTTTTCACAAAACAATACTAATAGGTGTAAAATGCATCCTTCTTGGTGTTAACTTTTCAAGATTGGATCTGTCCACATACTGGATGATAAGGTCATGATGGAGGGTATCCTGCCTTAGGTATTGGGGAAAAAGCATGACATGGAGAGAAAAGTCTCTCTCCTCACATGGAAATATAACAGCAACAATAAGAGTGTTAGAAACTTTTTTGAAATTTAGTTTGATGGAGTGTCAAGCAGAGCTGCATGGGTTCAGAAATATTTACATTTGAAAACCAGAAAGTAATTGGAACAGAAATTCCTCTGCCCCCTCCTCCCTCTTCTGTCGGCTGCTCAGTCATTCTGAGTGGCCTGAAGTTTCTGTACAGACAATCATCTTGCTAATGACTGTAATTCATCACAGGAGGTGTTGCGTTTTGAAAATGAAATATGACTGTATATTTTGGAGATTGATAGTGAGGGCTTGTTTATTGATTCTACTCCCAGGAAAAAAATAAAAAAGAAAAGAAATATAACAGAGAAAAATGCATTTTTGAAGGTCCATCATAATAGTTAAAGTAATTTGACATGTAAAACTTCTTAAAAAATAATCCTACCTATAAAGTTTGCATAAAAAGTAAAAAAAAAAATGCTGATTTTGGCATACTGTGTGCTCTCCCTTTTGAAAATAATTTTGAGGAGACTTAAAGACATATATCTTTAATATCAATATCAAGGACATAAATAACTTTTCTCACTATGAAGTCTTCTATTTGCTATCCCTGAGCATTAGCTTTGCCTCTGAGTTTCCTAGTGACTATGGAAAAAAGAGAAAAATATGTGAAGACTCAAATTCCTCAATGAAGAACTGGTTTCATCTTGGCTTTTATGTAGGAGGTACAGAGGGATGTAATGAATAATGCTCTCTACAATAGTTTTAAAATAAATATAGAAGTGATTGTCATATGACTCTTTTTAAATAAGGAGGTTGGGTAAATTCAAGGTGAGAGCATTTAAAAGTATAGCTCAGGGAAGGTGAATTACTATACAAGGAATTAAGCCATTGAAGTTCACATATGTAGGCTTCTTACATGATAAAAGATTAGAATTGAGAGTGTATCCCTTAGACTCTCTTCTCTCTAGAAGGTTTTAGTTAGAAGTTAATGGGATATCAGTTTAAAATCATTGTAATTTCTGACATGCTGCTATTATGTGACACTGGCTTAATAGAGCTCTCTATACTTTGACGGCCAGAAGAACATTAGGTAGTGTTGTCATTCTGTTAATAAGAGGAGAGGTTATAACAGCATTCTCACCCAGAAGGAAATCATTCCACTACTCAAAGGGCATACAGGTTTCCCTTAGGAAAGCATCTTTAGATTTTCTGTAGCTCTTGAAACAGTTTTGTAATCATGGAGTATGGTAGAGTAAACTTACATCGTGATAATTTTCCAAACAGTGCCTCCCCCCTTTCAACAGAATCATCCAGGACTTATTTTCACATAAATGACGGCAAGCAATTATTTAAGGCCATCATTAATCAAAAGATTAATTTCCTTCACGTGGGGCACTGAGGTAAATAAACAAACATGGATGGATTTGGGGACTTTCAGAGAATCCTATCCAACTTGTATTTCTCTTTCTAATCCCTTAGGAATCCTATATTCTCTAAATAAGAGCAGTTTCTCCGTAAATGATTTTTCTCTCCCAAATGTATTAAACACCATCCAGTCTTAAAGAGTGTTCTAGGAAATTTAAAGAATTGTCAGAAGAGTTCTTAACTTACTAATTAATTGTACTTTTTTTTTTTGAAGCTAACTGAAATATTTTGTCCTGATGATTGGAATGTTCGCATTTAATTTGCCAAACAAAGTTTAAAAATATATTGTTAGAAATGCCGCAGGCTTTGTAAAGTGGCTTTCCACTGGCTGAATGTTAGAGCAAGACCAAATGTTTATTAATTCTTTCTGCCACAGAGCTAATAGAACTGTTCTTTTAATTCAACAAACAGAAGCCTGTGTTCTTTGGATGGTTATTTTATTTCCCATGGAGTCTGCATGCTGTTGGCTGACAGTTACAATGGCTATTTATCTATCTGGCTCTAGATGGCTCTATTGCAAAAAAAAAAAAAAAAAAAAAAAAAAAAAAAAAAAAAAAAAAAGAAAAGAAAAAAGAAAACCACCACAACAAAACAAAAGAAATCTATCTTTTAATTTGTTTTTGCAATAGTTGTGAAATATACATATTCAAAAGTTCTTGACAAAGTTTCTGGAAATAATTTTTTTCCCTTGGGTAACATTTTTTTTAGTGTAGAACTGTAAAACTCATAACATGAAGACTAATGATCAATACATAGAATCTCACGTTGTTGAAGTATTCTTCCAGTTTCATTGAAAGTTCCCTCTTGAACCAATAGTATTTTTAAATATATTATTTGTTAAAAAGAACAGAAAACACCAACCAGCCTCTCCCTCTCCTCGCCCTTGCCAACACATGGACCATATTCCATGGTTACTGCCTTATTCAGGATGATGTGAGTAGTTAATGGCAAAGCTGCTATGTTAGGACAGGGGTAGATGAGTGTCTAGACTCTGAGGCACAGTTTTCAAAACTCTCAGATATCCTCACTGTACTTTTAGCTATGTGATCTTGGACAAATTACTTTAACTCTCTGTGGTTTATGTTCCTCATCGGTGAAGTGAGCATAAAGATAATTGTGACTCTTCCATAGGAGTGTTAACAATAATTAGATTAAGCTCATGGAAAAGCACCAGAACTGTGCCTGACCAATAATAAATAAGGTGCAATGAGCTGTGTTCATTCTCCTTGCCCATGAGCTGTCATCCTCATGCATTTCTGTCTTGGTGCTTAACTCTGCCTTGATGCACCTGTTTCCATTCGGTTACTTCTATAGGGCATTCAAACGTAAGTGTCCTCAAGTTCTTCAGCTTTAAAATTCTTCTGTTAGCTTTTTAACATTTTTTCTGTCTCTATTTTTAAACCATTGGCTTTCATTTGTTGCTTCGTTTATCACTTGCCCACCCTGCAATTTTATGATTTTAATCTGTGGCAAACTGAGAAATCAGATTATTAACTCAATTAATTTGAAATAAATTAGGAATAATTTGACTCAGAGTAAGCATCTGGAGTGCTTTCTTCTGAGTAAAGCAAATCCTCTTGACTGCATGGATTTTCTACTTGGTGAGGACCTGCTTTGCTTTCCATGGACCTCTTTTGCCTTTAAAAGTGAAGGTGTTAGATTAGACATCCTGGAAAAAATGAGGTGTTGTTATATTAAATTGAATTTCCTTTTGATGTCAATGTTTGTTGTGTTTACAGAAAGTCTTGCTAAAGAATAGAAAGGAGATAGAGGAGGTAGTAAGGCACACGTAACAGTATTTGTTACAGGAGTGAATGAGATATCTCACAAACATGTGAACTTAAGTATTACCCTGACTGCGTATCAAATCCACCAGCCATAGGTTCCATGCCTGTTGCTCTGCTTCAGGCGAATGGAATTGATACAAGGGGTTACTACAGTGACTCTCAGGTGATGCTCCCAGAACCAGCAGTGACAAAAAAATTTAGAAATCCAAATTATCTGCCCAGGAGTAGACCTATTGACTCAGAACTGCTTGGGGTGGGCTCAGCAACCCATGGTATGACAATCCCTCCAGATGATTCTGATGTCTGCTGAAGTTGGAGACCCCACCCTGACCAAGGCTACTGGTAGTCAAACCTGATTACGTACGTATTAGCTTCACCTGGTATCTCCCAGCCCAGAAATTATTTTAAGGTAAAAAGAAAAACAGACACAAAAAGAAAACACTTTAAGTGATTTCATTGTAGACAATGGGTGAGACCTATTTTTCTAGACCTGCTTTCAGGCTCAAAGCAAAGTCACTGTTGCTTAAGAGCTGTAATTTAAACAGACCTCCTTGGTTCAAACTAGTTTCCTTTTAGCATTTGTGACCCCTGAACTCTTTCACACTAATCCTTTTCTGTTTGCATCAGTGTGGAAGGACTCTGTTAAAATGTAAATGTTATCTGTGAGAGATGATATCTAGAATTAATGTACGTTGACATATTTTCTCCTAATTTCATAGTTCTCCTGTAGCAGTGTTTCTCAAACACCAGCACACATCGTAATCACCTGAAGGCTAGTTTAACAAAAGGTTTCTGTGCTCCACCTCCAGAATTTCTGATTGTGAAGGTCCACAAAGGAGCCCAAGAATTGGCATTTAAAAAAAATTAAAATACTTACTTTTGAGAGAGAGAGAGCGCATGCTCGCGTGCAAGAGCATGGGGGAGGGGCAGAGAGAGAGAGGGAGACATAAGATCCAAGCAGGATCTTAGCTGTCAGCACAGAGCCCAACTCAGGGCTTGAACTCATTAACCTAGTGAGATCATGACCTGAGCCCAAGTTGGACACTGAACCAACTAACCCAGGCGCCCCAAGAATGTGCATTACTAACAAGTTCCAGGTAAGCTGGCTTTGCTGGGCCTAGGACTGTAAAAACCATTTCTTGGAAGAAAGAAGGGTCTTGAGGAATGGGGTTCAGAACAAAGAAGGCTTGCTGGATGGGGAGGGAAAACGTCATGCTGCTTTAACCCGAATGGGGGAACCACAGCAACAGGGAGACCACCCTGGGTAAAAAAATAGAAGAGCGCTATAATGATGAATTGTAGTAACTCCAAAATCATTTGGCTATTAGTAGAATAGTCTGATAACATAAATTTCTAGTTTCCAGGTTTTCATCTAGGGTTTTCCAATACTTGGGATGCAGCAAAAGGACTATAGAAGTTTGTTACAAATGCAAACACCTGGTCCTCAGCTTTCCAACTTCTATTAAGGAAATCTCAGATGAAACCCAGAAATAATCGAACCAGATGACTTTGCTGCAAATGGTCGTTTGTTTATAATCCTTTATTCAGAACAACTGAGGGCATTTATTATTATTGTTAAATATTTCTGGAGATTTAAGAGTAAACTAGAAATATTTTTCTTTCTGAGAGCACTTCAAATATACTTTTGCTTTGTTCACAGAATGATCTCCACCCCTTCTAACTTCTGGGGTCTTTATTTGAAAATAGTTTAGGGGCACCTGGGTTGCTCATTCAGTTGAGCATCTGACTTTGGCTCAGGTCATGATCTTACAGTTTATGAGTTCGAGCCCTACATTGGGCTCTGTGCTGACCATGCAGAGCCTGCTTGGGATCCTCTCTCTCTCTCTTCCTCTCCCTCTCCCCTACTTAGACTTTCTCACTCTAAAAATAAATAAACTTTAAAAAAAAAGAAAATAGTTTAGTTTACTACTTAAAAATAATTTGGAGAGGGATGCCCAGCTGGCTCAGTCTGTAGAGCATGTAACTATCGATCTCAGGGGTATGAGTTCAAGCCCCATGATGGGTATAGAGATTACCTTAAAAAAACGTAAGAGACTCTTAAAAACTGAGAATAAACTGAGGGTTGATGGAGGGGTGGGAGGGCGGGGAGGGTGGGTGATGGGCATTGAGGAGGGCACCTGTTGGGATGAGCACTGGGTGTTATATGGAAACCAATTTGACAATAAAATTCATATTTAAAAAAATAATTAAAAAATAATAAAAATTCCAAAAAATATTAAAAAATAATCCTGGGGTAATTTTTTTTCTATATTGGATATGTTCATATGAAATAACTCAGGCCTATCTAAATTCAGCAGTGATGAGACATCCTTGTTTAGGACTGTTCCCAGTTACGGAAATCAATCCAGATGACAAAGAGCATGTGGGGATAGTGCATAAAGCTTCATTCTAACAAATTCCAATGACTGTTTAGGCTTGCTCTGTGGTGATAACTACCATATTCCTGCCATACTGGTGGAAATCTCTACAGATGGGGGGTTGTCAGTAGGCTATTGTGATTTGAAAACATTATACTTCTAAAAAATCATTAGTGGTTGTTGCTAGCTTACTTTTAATATTCTTGTTCCTTTTGTAACCCCCAGTTTAGGACCCAGTGTAATATAGGATTGTGGTATGCTTATAATGAATCTTGGATCTTACTGCACAAGAGAAAGGGTTGCTGTCCCAGCTACCTTCAAATAATAGTTTGGTGCAGTTATTCTGATGGTTATGAATAAGGAGTGATCCTCTAAGAGATGTAGCTGGCATATTTAAATCTTTAAGCAAATTATGTAAGCCATTATAAAATCTTTTCACTGGGGAGTAAGGAGAGGTCCACTTCTTCAAGAAGTTTTTCTCTTTTAAAACAAGTTTAGTCAATAAACCATTGTAGCAGAATACCATAAAAGGAAACTTTTCTGTCTAGAAATCTAATGGTGTTCACCAATGAAACCATGAAAGGTATGAGTCGAGGATATTTAGACAGAAATATGAAGAAATGTTTTATAAAGATATGTGTACCTCTTTTTTTTTTTCACTCAGAATTTTGACCTATATAAAGTATTCTGTTTCACTAGGGATTGTTGATAATGCATATAGAATAGCCAATCTTGTTTGGTGAGGTATTCTGGAAATTTTCCTTTGATAACATTTCTTATTTCACTTAATCTGTATCTTAATTAAAAGTCGAAGTTGTACAGCTGGAATGGGCATGTGAACAGTTTGTTGCAAAGTGAGACTGGGTTGAGGTAGCTTAACTGCCTTAAACCACACATTGGTTTGAACTGGCCTGGCTCGTGTATTATTTGGCACTGAGAACTTGTTTTTTTTCTCCCTGTGAGGAAATAGTCACGTTTATTCAACCTTGTCCTCCTCTTTGGTTCCTGTATTCAGAAGAGAGACAGCATGGGAACAGAAGTGGCTGCCTATCAGAGAAAGTTGCCAAGTTTCAGGGTCCCCAAGGAAATGTCTTGAGTAGAACACTCCAGAATATTTCCTAATTTTGATGCTGTAAAACAGTTAGTATTCTGCTCAGGCTGATAGGCAATTCCTGTATTCACGCCATACTAGGTGTTATGTTATAGAAGGCATAAAAAAATTGCTTCAAGCAGTATGTTTTCTTTCCTGGCATTTAGGAGAAACTGAATGCGGGGAGTTTTGAATGTCCCTCTGGATTTGTTTGCTTTCTATAGGAGAGGGTTATTTGTTAAGATCATAGAGACACTTTTGTGAATGGTACCTTATAAAATAAAAGAATATTACTACCTCTCGTTCTATTACCGTTCCTCTCTTTCAGTAATACTATGCTTCTGATCTTGGTGTAAATGTCATATTGTGTGAATATGCAAACATCACATCCGCCTACATATGTTCTGTTGCTTAGTAATTCTTGGCACTGAAGCACAGTGAATTCTGTGCCTAATAAATGAGATATCCATCAGAATGAAAAATGAATTATGTTGGTCTCTTGGATAACATATTGTTATTTCAGATTTTAGTTGTGAAAAGTAGGTTGCATTCTTGTGTATAGTAGTAAAGAAATTTACAAGGGAAATGAAGTCAGGACTAGATTTGTTTACTTGTTCATCAAATAATGCCCGTCCTCTAAACCTTTTCTCAAAAAATGGGCCAGTATTTCAAAGTGTTTATTTAAAGATGTACATATTTTTAGATATATAAATTTTTGTTGGAAAAAATACTTTTTAAGAGTCTGGAAAAATCTCCTTTCATAATAAAAAAAACCTGCATTAAAGAGTAAGTTCTGGAATTGTGGCTTGAAGATTGATCAGTAATTGCCCTCATTTTAGTACAGTTATTACAGCCACCATTTGAACTCTGAGCCCACATCCCCTTTTGTAATGTCCATTCATAAATTTCTGCAATTTTAGGTTTTTGGTAGGGATCTATCAACAGGTTCAAATCACTGAATTAAAAGATCTGTCTTTATCAACACAATGTAATCCTTCTCTGAATTTGATAGACACTTTCTGTCTCTGCCCTGAGTAATTAAACATGCTTTTCTCTAAAGGTGTCTTTGAATCTACCGAACAGGATACCAAATGTTCCATTCTAGAAGGTCATTCCTTAATTCCTGGATGTTCATTTCAACCCTAGGATTTTCTCCATTTTTATGGTAAAGACAGGGGATTCAAAGATAAGAAAGATTCCACCCTTCTTATTTAGGAGTTCTTGCTTCTGTGGAAAAGACAGACATATACTTTGATGTTACATAAGAAATTGTAACAGAGGTCCCCAAGAGACAATAGATCTCCTATAACAAAGGAGATACTGAATCAGTTCTAAAGGAGGACAAGAATTAATTGACTGACTGACTCTTAGAGCCCTCTCCATGTTGAGGGAATTTAAAAAAATGTTAACCTAGGGAGATTGAGGCAAAAGTATAGAGGCAGTGGTTAATATGGCTTGAGTCACAACTTCTCTTAAAGAGAAGGAGCATAGAGAGGGAACTTTACAGAGACCACTGAGAATTTGAGACATTGACTCTGCAGTTTTAGGGATGAGTACAGAGTGTACTGCCTGGAAAATTGAAACAATAAGAGGGATACCTCAACATCTTGTGTTTGCAAGGACATGAGTGGATCGGTGGCCTACCGTATCATGGGATAAAGCCAATCTAGGGCCACCTTACTTAAGTAAGCATGTGTTTTGTATCCCTTTGGAGAATGTGGAATAGAAATACAAGTGATGTTTTATAGCCAAGTTACTTTTTACTTCAGTGGAAGCACTGTGCCTCTGTGCCCATGCCTGACCCCTAAATGCTGATGCTCTTCTTTTCGCTTCGCACTTTGTCTCTTGGGTATTTTACCTCTTTCATAGTTTCAGCTACCTACTGTGAGATGATGGCTTTCACTTTTTATAAATATTCCCTGGACTCCTATCTAATGACGTATGTGATCTTTTCAGCTGGCTGTCTCATGGGTACTTCAGATGTCCAGATAAAGAAACCTCTTTTTAACCTCTTTGATCTGCTCTTCCTTGTATGTTAATTGTGTCCTCTCAAGTCACCTGCAACTAAATCTAGAAAAATGCGTCATCCTTGATATTTCAGTTACACCTTCACCCCTCATGTCCTATAAATTACTATGTAGTGTTAGGTTTGCCATCATTGCTCCCTCTATATATTTATTACAACTAGTGTAAGTCCGACTTTTCACTTGCTTTGACTCTCACGTAACAACTTTCTGCCTCCATTCCTGTGCCACTAAAATTTATCTTCAGTAGCATAGGCAGAGTGATTTTCGTTCTCAAACAAAAGTCTGAACATGTCATTCCCTTGTTTAAAAATCCTTCAGCAACTTATTAAAACCGAAGCTTTGAAATGTAGTAAACTATTGGTTCCTTGAACTTTTTCCTGTTTATACTCTAGTCATATTTCCTATTGCCCTCCACCTTTGACTGAATGCTAATGTACTATATAAACTCTTGTTCCCACTTATGTTATAGTGTATCTTCCTTCTGAGTCCCTGTTCTTGTGCTATTTTCTCTGCCTTGAATGCCTACTGTGCTGCTACTCATATTTTAGGATTAGGCGTAGCCATTAATGCTATGAATCTTTCACTGAATGCTCGGTGTAGTGTGGTAAAATTTACTGTGAATATTTTTTATCTTTGTACTGTCACTATATTTTATAATATTTGTTTGTTTGTGTCCCCTGCCAGCTTGTGTTACTTTTGAATTGTTAGTGCAGAACAACATGGAAGTGTTAGATGAATGGATGGATGGTTGAATGAATGAATCAGTGGCCACTAGTGTTGCTTGATAGTTTATGCTCTAAATGTACACTTTCTATGAAGGCACCAGGTAGGTGATACTTGAAATTGTAGACCATAAAGCCACTCTGGACCGTAGATCAGACCGAATATGCCAGTGCCATGATGGAAGTGGTATTTGATGAATTAACACCTGAAATTACTTGTTAAAAAGAAAGGGATGTGAGTCAAGAACAACAGGAAATTTTGGCAATTTCCCAAGATGAATATATTTAAGGTGGAAGTGGAAAAGGAAATGAGTAGGTTTGAAAGACACCATCAAGAAAAAATAAGCCAGGAAAATCAAGTATATCAGCTGTAACTAGTAGTAGTGAGGAACAAAAAGTCTTAAGTGTTGAGAGGATTTAACCATATAATTTGTGATTTCTTAGACAGGGCTGAGTAATTAAGAAAAGATGTATAATCTCCTTGGAATTGAAAAAATCCTAGTTTATATAGAATTAACATTATTACACACGTTAAAATTTGTAGAATTCTTGTACTTCTGCCATGATGGAGTAACTGGAACTAGTCCTGCCCTATCATGGTAAGCAACCAGAAAATCAGATGAAATACGTAAGAACTGATCTCAGATATTGGACAATAGACAGTAGAGAACTGTGAACTCTAAGAGGAAAAACAAGTGAGATATCCTCTCTAATATCCCTGGTTTTCCCCATGGAATCACTTTCTGAATCCCACCACAGAGGTTTATGAGGTAGAAATAAGGATTTGGGGAGGTTGGAGCAGTTTGAATTTGCAGAACAGAGTATTAAAGAGTTAGAAACTATGAATAAAAGAGTTCCTGAAATATGCATAGGCTTGCCTTCAGTCTGTTGCTGAATAATAATGTATATGTGTACAGAGTGAAACCTGATGAGACAATTATCAGGGAGCTAGAAGTCAAGTAATTCCCCGAGCTCAAAGTTCAGAGTCTCTGTTATGTAGAATAAAGAGATCTCTTTGGACATTTAAAGCATTCTGTAGGACACCAGAAAGTAGGTCCAAACTACATGTGAGTGAATATTACTCTAAACAAGCCTAAAAGAAGTCTTTAAAAGCATGTTGTGAATATATATGTCAGACTGATCCATGAGTAATTCAACTGCTTCTTACAACAAAATTTAAAACTTTATAAAGGAACACTAAAATCCAGCCACTCAATAGCCTAGTATTCAAGGCCTCTCACCCACTAAACAGTTAGTAGGCATACAAAGAAGCATAAACATACGATGCACAAGCAGGAAAAATATCAGTTAATAGAAATATAGCTAGAGATAGAATAGATGAATTTGGAAACCAGAACTTTAACAAAGTTATTAGACATATACTCAATAATTAAATGAAAAGATGACCATAATGAGAACAGAAACTAAAATTGTGTGAATTGGAAATTGTAGAGCTAGAAAATAGGATGTCTATAATGAAAAATTGACTTGATGGGTTTACCACAGGATAGACACTGCAGAAGAAATAATTGATGAACTCAGAACATGGATAGAACAACAATAGAAACTATCCAAATGCAAGCAAAGAGAATTAAAGCTTTGAAAAAACAGAATGGAATCTCAAGGTGGGACAGTGCCAGTTGATCTAAAATGTATAATTAGAGTCCCAGAAGACAAGGAATGAGTAAGACAGAAAAATATTTTTAAAAATGTTTGCTGTATTTTCCAAATTTGATGAGAAGGATGGATTCACAAATCCAAGATGCTGATGACCCCCAAGTAGAGCAAATAAAGCATAACTGCAATAAGAATATTGTAATCAAATTGCTGAGCCAGTGATTTGAAAAAAAAAATCTCACAAACAGCAAGAGAAAGGACACATATTAGATACTGCAGAACAAAAATAAGAATGCAGATGTTGCATTAAAAACAATGCAAACAGCCTGACTTGTTTCACTGAGCATAATACCCTCTAGGTCTGTCCATGTTGTCTGAAACGACAAGATCTCAGCCTTTTTTATGGCCACATAACAGAGCATTGTATATATATTATTACATCTTTCTTATCTATTTTTCTATTGATGGGCACTTAAGTTGTTTCCATATCTTGGTGGCTATTATAAATAATGCTGCAGTAAACATAAGGATGCATATATCTTTTCAAAATCAGTGTTTTTGTTTTCTTTGGGTAAGTCCCCAATTGTGGAATTATTATATTACATGGCATTTCTATTTTAATTTTTTGAGGAACCTCCATAGTGTTTTCCCACAGCGGCTGTATCAGTTTTCATTCCCACTAATAGCATATGAGGGTTCCTTTTTCTCCACGTCCTCACCAACACTTGTTATTTCTTGTCTTTTTTATTTTAGCAATTCTTTTTTTTTAAATTTTATTTATTTACTTTGATGGAGAAAGAGAGAGAGCATGAGCAGGAGAGACGCAGAAACAGGGAGAGAGAGAATCCCAAGCAGGCAATGTCAAAGATTTAGAAAGCTAAATCTGCACTGCAAACCAAATTCTCTGCATTTGCTTTTTAAAAATTTTAGCGGTTTAATTATTTTCTTTTTTTGAGCGACAGAGAGAGACAGAGAGCATGAGCAGGGGAGGGGCAGAGAGACAGGGAGACACTATCTGAAGCAGGCTCCAGGCTCTGAGCTGTCACACAGAGCCCGACGCAGGGTTTGAACTCATGAACCGCCAGATCATCACCTGAGCCACAGTTGAATGCTCAACCAACCAAATGAACCACCCAGGCACCCCTAAATTCTTCTTATTTTTATAGAATATTCCAAAGCAGCAGAATATATGTTGGGTACACATGGGACATTTATAGAAAGTGGCCATATTCTTGTCCACATGGCAAGTTTTAATAAGTTTGAAAGTATTATAACCCCATAGAGTATGTTTCATGAAAAAATTGGATTAAATTAGAAGGCAATATGATTATTTAGATCCTCCAAAAATATGGGAAATTGAGCATCTCCATAAATGCCTTAAGAGATAAAAATGAATAGTAGAAAACATTTGAGCTTCATGAGTCTTAATCTTACTAGACAAAGATTTGAATACAACAAAATAAAATTGTGATTTTACTAAAGAAGTTGCTTAGAGGATGTCCATCAACTGATGAATGGATAAAGAAGATGTGGTTTTTATATACAATAGAATACTACTTGGCAATGAGAAAGAATGAAATCCTGCCATTTGAAGCAATGTGGATGGAACTGGAGGGTATTATGCTAAGAGAAATAAGTCAGGGAAAGATATCATATGTTTTCACTCATATGTGGAACTTGAGAAACTTAACAGAAGACCATGGAGGAAGGGAAGGGGGGGGAACAGTTACAAACAGGGGGGGAGGCAAACCATAAGAGACTCTTAAACACAGAGAACAAACTGAGGGTTGATGGAGGTGGATGGGAAAATGGGTGATGAGCATTGAGGAGGGCATTTGTTGGGATGACCACTGGGTGTTCTATGTAAGCGATGAATCATGAGAATCTACCTCCAAAACCAAGAGCACAGTGTATCTATATACTGTATGTTAGCCAACTTGACAATAAATTATATTTTTAAAAAAGTTGCTTAGAAGAAATGCTATGGGGAATTAAATGCTTATTAGAAAACCAAGTACAGTCAATTTACTAAGCACCTTCCTGAAGAAGTTAGAGAAAGATACAAATTAAACTCAAAATGAGTAGAAAGGAAGGTATAATACAGATGAAACTGTAAATTAAGAAAATATAAGCTAGGCAAAAATAGAATATCAATGAAAATGAAATTTGGCTTTGAATAAAATCAATATTCATATGCCAATATGTGATACATGCTTAGATGAAATGGAAAAATTTGTTAAAAGGAACATACAACCAAATGGCCTGAAGAAAAAAAGTAATGAATAGCTTTATATCCAGTAGTATTAAATTTGTAATTAAGACTATTCCCAGGAGAAAATTCCAGTCTTAGCGCCACTGATAAATTCTGTCAAAGGTTTAAGGAAGGAATAGTGCCAATCATACAAACAACTATTTTCAAAAACTGTATAGACGTGCATACTTTCCAGGTCATTTTTATGAAGGTAGTATCATCCTGATACCAAAACTAGACAAAGACATTACAATAAAAGGAAATTAGAATTTGATATCCATATGAACTTAGGTGCACAGTGTTTTAAATGATAGGACATCAAATCTAGTAATATATATAAAAAGAAGATAATAAATCATGATCAGTTGGGATTTATCTTAATGATACAAATTTGGTTTAACCCTTGAAGATCTAGTAATTTACCATATTAGTAGGGTAAAGGAGAAAAGACTGGATTCTCAATAGATGCAGAAGCAATATTTGATAAAATTACCCATTTATGGAAAACTTTCAGCATTTTACTGATAAGAACTATCCTGTTTAATCTAAGTAAAGGAAGTTTAAATAAATGGAGATGTTTATTTCTTATGGATGGGAAAAGTTGATAAAGGAAATTTTCTTCTATCTAATCAAACTGAAACTACAGCTAGCCTATTTAGTGGAGGAAAGACTGAGCATTTTCCCTTTAAGATTAGAAATAGAGAAGCATACTCCCTCTCATCACTTCTATTTCGCATTTTCTGGAAGTCCTAGGTCAGGGGTCAATAAACTACAGCCTGCAGGCCAGTCCCTTGTTTTTGTAAATAAAATTTTAATGGAACATCGTGATACCAATTTGTTTACATATTGTTTATGGCTGCTTTTACATTGCAGTGGTAGAGTTGAGGGTAATAGAAAAAAATAACTAGCTTAAGATATTTATTATGTGATCTTTTAAGAATAAGTTTTTCAATCCCTAAAATAAAAAGTGTTGTGTGTGTGGGGGGGGGGGGGAGATTGTGTGGAGATTGGAAAGAAAAAAAGTAAATTGTCTTTATTTTCAGTTAGCATATTTAGGTACAAGAAATTCCTGGCTACTCTACAAAAAAGCTAATAAACCTACTTCAGGTCACAAGTTACAAGGTCTAGTTTTTTTTTTTAAGTTTTTATTTAAATTTCAGTTAGTTAACATACAATGCAGTATTAGACAAGGTCTAGTTTTAAAACAGTTTCTCTTCAATGTACTATCTATAAGCAATCTGAAAATACAAAATTTAGGAAGTGATACCATTTGTATTAGCACTGAAAAACACAAAAGACTTAGAGATTCATTATTTAACCAATTCAAATGTGAAAGCTTGAAATAAGTTTTTTGGCAAAACATGTTTACTAAATATAGAATTATGTGTTGGCCCATTTAAAAGACATGTAGAACAAAAATAATCAGAAGATGATACCAGAAATGAAATAAAATCTAGATAGATGGAAAAAAAAATACCATGTTCACTGATCTGAAAGCTCAGAAAGTTGGAGTACTTATATTCCTGGTTTCAATACTTAACTATAAAATTACATTAATGGGGTGATTGTGGCACTCATATAAAAATCACTGGAATAGAATAGAGAATCCAGAAATAGAGCCTTTGGACAAGAAGAGTTTACATCCTTCCTGGAGTTCAGGTTATAGACAAAAACTCAGCAGCTACTACATTTTCTGTGCAATATCATAAATATTTAGCAACAGCACATGCGTGTTAATGTGTAACATGTACGTTAAACATAATAGTATACTAGGAATTTGTAGTATCTCCCCCTTCATTTAAATTATTTGAATTTTCTATAATTCCAGCTAAACACTAAGTCTATAATTTGATTAGATGCTGCTGTTGGTCATTAGTGTTTCACATGGAAGCATATAGGGTAAATATCTAAGATTTGCACAAGGAAGAATTCAGACAGTCCTACATTCTCACACAAAGTATATTGTTACTATGTTTACAGCTTAAATATAGAACATGTATTAAGTGCTCTGTGATTTCCATTTGTGCATGACTTGAGAGGTCATTAAAATTACTTTTTAAATATGAATCAAATGTAAGTATGGAATTCATATTAATGGAGTTTATAGAAATATTCCTGATTTAATATATTTACTCGAAGTTGCAAGATCCATTTACTTAATATATTGCCAAATGTGATTTAAATAGATGATCCTGAAAGCAGCCAGGGAACAATACTTTAGATACAGAGGAAAAGCAGTATGAATGGTGGCTGACAACTCTCCAGAAACAATGGAGATCAGAAGACAAACTAAAATTTTAAAGTATGAAAAGAAAATGTCAGCCCAGAATTCTATATTTAGTGAAAATGTTTTGCCAAAAAAACTCATCATTTCAAGCTTTCACATTTGAATTTGTTTCTTCTAACTTGTGTTAATAAGAAATTTGAGGACATTCTTAGCTGTAGTGAAAATAAGTCCTGATTTTCCAGACTGGACAGGAGCTTAAAATATATACAGTCTGTGGGCTGGTTCTAAACAAGACCCTCCTGACACAGAGTTTAATTGTAAAATCAAGCATAATGTATATAATTAACTCTAGGCAAAAAGCAGTTTAGAAATAAAATGTTTCTCAGTAAAAAGAATGTTTGTAAAATTGATATATTAGACATCCAGTACCTGAACATTAAGCATTTCGTGCATTTATCCGACTGTGTACACTCTGAACCTGCCTCACAAAGCAGTCTTCTGAAAATCAAGTGATTTTCCATCTACGTCTGCCAAGAAGATAAATGTAACAGCTATGCTCACACAAGTCTTACATCCCATTTAACAGTATCATTTTTCTGTTGTTAAATTAATAAACTAGCATTTCACTTGATATATCAGTTTCTTATGAGCTTAGTTAACATGAGTTAGCCTCCTTGAACATTATCATAATTGGATCCCTGAATGATCAATTTTAAGACTGCTCTGAAATCTCCTTTTTCCATCCACAGAAATATGCAGAAGATGAATAAAACCCTTCATCCCTTAGCCTTTTTAAAAAATTTTATTTGATGCTTCAAACTTAAGGGAGACTTGAGAGAAGAATCCAAGGAATTCTATTATATTTTTTACCTAGATTTAGGAATCCTATATATTTTTCTCATTGTCTCTTATTATTTTCTCTGTATACACATATCTATATCTATATACATGTATCTCTCTCTATATATATGCATACATGTGCATGAAGGGATATTTTTCTAATGATGTATTAGAAACATCATTTCCCTTTCCCCAAATATTTCAGTATTTCCTATGAAAATGGGCATTCTGTCATATAACGACAGATTATAAAAATCATAAAAATTAACATTATAACTTGATATTATGTTGTGACATAATCGATAGTCTATGTTCAAATTGTTACTTGTTCCCCAAATGTCCTTTATAGCCCCTTCTCCCATCCTCTAGTCTGGTGTTCAATCCACTATTTTAAAAATATTTGTTGTATCTAACAGTTCCTCGCCCAGTCTTTGTTTTTTTTTAGTTTGACATTTTCGCAGCATTTTGTAGAATGTCTTTTAGAGTTCACCTGATGTTTCCTTTTGATTATATTCAAGCTATACATTTTTGGTGAAAACCTGTAGTTATGTGTCCTTCTTAATGAATCATACCCCAAGACGCATCACGATACTATTTTTTCTCAGTTATGGTTATGTAAATATTCATTGGTTAAGGTGGTGTCTGAGAGGTTTCTCTTTTCTGAAGTTACTCTTTTTACCTTTGTAATTATCCATTCACACTACTCCAATGGTAATATACTATCTTCTAACATCACAGATTAATTTTACAGGTTTTTGATCTTTATGTATCTAGAATCCACAGGATGTATTCTCCTTGTATGTATTCTTTCATTTTATATTATGTTTGTGAGATTGATCCATATTGCTATGCAATTGCTATTTGTTTATTCTTATTTCTATATGGTATTCCATTATCTGAATATATCACTATTCATTCATGAGCAATTGAGCAATTTCCCAGTTTGTATTATGAAAAATGTGCTCTGTAATTATGTAAATGTCATTTGGAGAATCTACTGAGTATATACCAAGGAGGAATAGAATTGTTGAGTTGCTTGTATCAATTTATTCAGTGATGGTGAATCACTGAATCATTTCCAAAGATTTTCAAAAAGGTTTGGTTGTATCAACTTTTATTCTGTCTGGAAGTCAATGAGAGTTCTGGTAGGTCTGAAATAATAGCACTTTTATTTTTTCCTTTTTAATTATGATGTCTTTTTTCCTTCCCTTACTGCACTTGCTAGTACCTCGAAGAAATGTTGAATAGCATTTTTATCATGAATGAGAGTTGAATTTTATCAAATGAATTTTCTTCATCTCTTTGAGATGTTCATATGATTTTCACTTTATTTTCTAAGTGTTAAATCATGTGGATTTATTTTTAAATGTTAAACCAACCTAGAATTACTAGATTAAAACTACTTAAGTTATCCTTTTCATATACATCTGGATTATATTTGCTAATATTTTATTAAGAATTGTTGTATCTATGTTCATGAGAGGAGTTGGTCTCTGACTTTTTGTTCTTATAATGCCCTTGTTAGGTTTTGGTATCAAAGTTATGCTAGCTTTATAAGAAGTTAGAGAGGGGTTCTCTTTCTGATTTCAGAAGAGTTTAAGTAGTATTAAGGTTATTTATTTAGATCTGAAAGAATTATTTGTTGAATTTTTTTAGCTAGGGGTTTTATTAGTGAGAAGTTTTTAAATAGCTCAATTTCTTTGTTAGACATAAGAATGTTCAGATTTATAATGTCTCTGAATTTTAGTAAATTGGTTTATTAGGCAGTTTTTTTTTTTAATTTTTTTTTCAACGTTTATTTATTTTGGGGACAGAGAGAGACAGAGCATGAACGGGGGAGGGGTAGAGAGAGAGGGAGACACAGAATCGGAAACAGGCTCCAGGCTCCGAGCCATCAGGCCAGAGCCCGACGCGGGGCTCGAACTCACGGACCGCGAGATCGTGACCTGGCTGAAGTCGGATGCTTAACCGACTGCGCCACCCAGGCGCCCCTATTAGGCAGTTTTATAGCTCATTGAAATCAATAATTTTTTGGCATGAATTTGATAATAATATCTTCTTTTTAAAAAAACATGTCTGTAGAATATCTGTTGATGTCCTCGTTTTCATTCCTGTTTTCATTCATATGTTATGTGGTCATGTTTTTTTCTTTTTTTATATGGTTTTTAATTACCAATTTTATTAATATTTTCAAAGAAACTGGTCTTTGGTTTTGTTGATTACCTCTGTAGTGGATTTATTTTCCATTAGTGAATATCTTGTTTTCTTTCTTTCTTTCTTTCTTTCTTTCTTTCTTTCTTTCTTTCTTTCTTTCTTTCTTTCATTCTTTCTTTCTTTCTTTCTTTCTTTCTTTCTTTCTTTCTTTCTCTCTTTTTCTCTTTCTCTCTCTCTTTTTTTTTTTAATGTGCTCATATTTTTCTGGACTCTCTTCATTTGTATTTTACTCTGATACTTCCTTTAAGGCTATGTTTTCCTTTATTTAACTATATCTACAAGCTGTGATATGTCAGATGTGATGGTTAGTATTCATAGATTTTAAAATATTTTCTGACCATCAATGTGCTCTATTTTTAGACATAAAGTAGTTTAAAAATTTATTATTTAACTTCCAGCTTTAATTCCTCTTTCTGTGAAAATGGAAATGTTCAGCATCTGGGATACCCATATAGTAGTTGTTAGTCATTTGTGGCTATTGAACACTAGATACATGGCTAGTGCAACTGAGGAAGTGAATTTTAAATTTTATTCTAAAATGTATGCGATGTAAATAATATGTAGATAGTGTCTTCTCTATTAGACAGCATAGTCAGGGTTGCCAACAATCTAATTTCTACATTGACATACTGAAGAGTATTAATGGTAGATGAAGAAGACAAAAATAATGAGTTACTGGTGTTTTGAAATCTCTTGATCTGGAGTAGAATGCATAGTGTCTTCTGGAGCCTAGATAGGAGCCTTCAGTTTGGAGTCAGAACGGGAATTGATTGACCCTTGGTTAGCCTTGACTTCTCCTGACTATGGAGTTAAGGATCTTGTGATCACTGATGATAGGGTGAAATACTATGCATTGTGTTAGACAGCTCTGATTACTGGACTTAGCAAGCTGAAGCATAATACTTAGAGAATTGAAGGAATGTGAAGAAAGTCTAGTATGTCCCAAGAACGACCAGTGACAAATATTTTAAAACCTTTTCTCCCTTTATATGTGTCTTTTCTTTCTGTCTTTCAAATTCAGCATTTATAAGGGGAATCTTGTTTCACTCTGCTCCAGGGTGGGATATTCCCCTAGTAATACCCTTAAAAAAAAAGGGAGTGGGGAGAGTAAAAACACATAGGAGGGTCAAAGAGGAATGAAAGCTTGATTTCAATAAATAACCGGGTTTCAACTTAGAAACTACGACATCTGAAAAATTAAAATCCAATTAGAACTCAATTATCTATTGAGAAAAACATGATTACAATCCTTATACCTTATAATTATCATCATGCTTTTCTTTATTCTTTTGTTCAGTATTTCATTGGCTTATCTCCAGTTCCTATAATTTTGAGTAAATCAATGATATGTACTGATGTGGACCTTAGGTAGCTGTGAATATGTTTTTCTTTCACCGAATCAAAGGTGAATATAATTATTTCCAGGGAAAACTCATGAGATTACCACCTGCTCATAAAGAAACTCTAGCAAATCCTGAGTTTCAGAGACTAGAATCAGATCCTCCAGTTATAAACAGGAAGAAAAAATCCTCTGGGGCCCTATGAACAATACTTTCCCAAAATAAAGCTCTTGTCTTTTAGTAACACATCAAAGTTGTACCATGGAGTTGGTAACAGTGGAGAGAAAAGAATGAAATAGTTTTAAGAATACTTTAGAGCTTGGAGACATTTCAGGATGAAAGTCCTTTAGGATTTTGCCACATTGGTAGAATACCAACATTATAGTTCCTTTATGAAATGTCACCATCAGAGAGATTAATTTTAGAAGTATGGGATCACAGAAATGTTTCCATTGATGTAGGTTACTTTGTTGAACTCCAAAAATGTGTCAAGAGTAACAAATCTATCTGACATGTCCAGTCAAGGATCTGTTTTAAGCAGAAACCATGGCTTGCAGGACACTGTTAAATTTTAATTTTGTTTTTCAACCACAAAAAGGAGTCTTTGTTTGCAGTTAGGATGAACACCTGTGGAATCCTCAAACATTTACAGACATGTCTTTAAAAGCTCTATGGTACAGTTAAGATTTAATCTATCAAAGTGGTATAAATAATGTAGACATAGCCTTAGGTGCCAGTTCTTTCCACAGCACATAGAAAAACATAACAGCAGTGAGAACTTCTCTGGTGATTTTCATATAGTTCAAATATAACAGTGCCAAGGAGGCAGAGGGGAGCAGTGTAATCTGGAGATACAGCTTTCTTGATGTTAGTGATTGCGTACTAAAGTCCAGAAATGGGAAATATAAGGGTTCTGGCAAAGCTAAAATTATTCAGAACAAATAAAATTCAGATGGTTTCATGTTCAGAAGCTTGGATCTCATTTTGAAACTCTTGTAACTGAAAGGAAGGTGATTATAAGAATGGCCAAACAGTTCTGGCCCTAAACACTGACCTTCCATATCCTTTTAATCTAATCTACAGGTATTTCCATGCTTATCCACACCAATGAAACATCTCTGCCAGAATGGGATGTGGAAGTTCAATCTAAATTTCAAACCCAGCATGTATTACATATAAAGTAGGATGTGCAAAGCAGTATATGGGCTATTAAAAGGGATAACAAGAAGTGTAAGATATGGTTCTAATTCTAAAGATGATTAAGATCTAGTAGCAAAGATAAGGAGAAAATATTTGAGCAGTAACTAAGATTCATAGCATGTATAATTGAAAGGGAAAATTTGGGGGGGTGGGTTCTGGAAAATCTTGGTAGAAGAGAAAGTGAGATTTAATAAACGTAAAGCTTGGCACAAGTAGATGTGATAAGGAGGAGATGTTCTTGACAGGAGTATTAATGTAAAGCTGGAGGAATTGAGAGACAGAAAGTAACCAATTTTATCTAGAGGGATAGATTTATTAGAGGAAAAGAGAAATGAGTTTGTAGATTTTCCCTCCCCTCCTCCCCTCCCCGAGAATGTGGAGGGACTGGAATTCCAAAGAAGTGTTGTAATTTAAAAAACAGATCTTTGGCAAGATTACCTTTGTACATAGAAACCAATATAATGTAGGTGTTCAATAAATATTTGGTTAATTAATGAATTTGGAGATTACCCCTGGACATTTGTTACCAGTTCCATAGAAACAAACAGATAAACCAAAAGCAGATACATTAGGAATGAGCTCCTTACTCCCTTTAGAATAGAAATAGAGTTGGGATTCCTGGTGGCTCAGTCAGTTAAGCATCTGACCCTTGATCTCAGCTCAGGTCTTGATCTTAGGGTTGTGAGTTGTGAGTTCAAGCCCCGTTTGGTCTCCACACTGGGTGTGGAGCTTACCTAAAAAAAAAAAAAATTAGAGTCAAGATGAGGTACTAAAAATGCAACTGCTCTTTCTGTGGCTACACATCAAGAAAGGTAATAAGCTCATGATCTAATTTTCTTTTTGCAAGTTGAAAGAACTCTGAACTTCCTTGTACTTCCTTTTTCACCTAGTGCCTCCCACAGTCTTCTGTTTACCACATAATCTTTCTTTCTGAAAGATTTTATCTTTCATCCCTTTTTCTCTTTTTTCTGGAGGACATATTGTCTATATTCCAGATCACCTTCTGGGTAATCAGCCCCTGATTCCCTTTCAGGTGGTGTGAATTATCTCCTCTTCTGTAGAAGAGTATGTCCCATGCTTGATGACGCTGCCCCTATTCATCAATCTCTAGCACAATATATGTTCACTGAATATCTACTGACTTAAATGATACTTTCCAGTATCACAGTGCCAACCACAGAGTGAAAAATTTATAAAACACATTATTCCTAGAAAATGAAAAAAAAAAATGGTGAAGAGATTTCTGGCTCTCTGACGATGCTTAGTCTGTAGGGAAGAAACAGGGAGGTGGTAATTCTAAATATCCTTGTAAATTCTAGATTCAGCTTTTTACTAAATTTTAGACATTTCATTTTTTAAATTTTAGACATTTCATTTACCTGTGTGTACATACATATGCATCTACATACCTAGGCACCTACACATATATGTCATATATATGTATATAATATGTATGTTTGTATATTATAAATAATCTTCATGATCTCTCTTTTTCTGCACACAGGCATTCTTAGTTGACAGGAGTATTTGCAAAATGTCCTGCTTTTTCCAACATGGCTTTCCAAACAGGTTCCGTAGAAATAAATGAAATAATCAAAACAAATCTTATTTTTCCTTCAGCCATACATTTACTTAGTTACCTGTTGAGTTATTTATTTTGCTGAGAACTTCTGAATTTTGCAATTAGAAATGAGAAATAAGTAGATGACCTATGGAACAAATCAGATAAATATAGACTTAGGAATTTAAAAGAAGTTTCTAAAATGTTCCTACTTTAAGCTTTTCATTTCTTTGGGCATTTTGCTTTGTTTTATTTCATTCCAGAAATCCACAGCTTGACTTCAAAGAGTGCATGAGCCCCTTTCAATCAGTGTGCTACATTTGGTAATATGCTTATTTTTCTTGGGAATTTTTCTTTCTTTCTTTCTTCCTTTTTATTTTTTTGCAAATTCAGACTTCCACAATTATCTATGACTCTAAAAGTATTCTATTCTGTCTAATGTGTTAGACAATAGCTATACATTCAAAATAGCAATTGTAGTAATAAAAGATGATTTCAAATTGATGATCTTTTAATCTTCTTAACTCTAAGAAGTATTTTTTTTAATTTTTAAATCTTCATTTTGCTGATGAGTAAATTGAAATTCAGATCTCAAACATCCTGCATAAGCTAAGCAAGTTATTTCATGGTAGGCAGTAGAACCATGCCTCCCATCTCCAAATCTGTAATTCATTTCAGTAGACTTGTTCCTTGCCCCATCAGCCATATGCTGTTCAGGAATCTCTCTCCTTCCATCTGTTTTCCTCTGTGCACAAGCACGATTAGTCCTTGAACAGCTTGTCCAACTGTGCTCAGTCTCACTTCCCACCATGGTTTCAGGTCTTCTGAACATGGAAGGTTTTAGGGCAGAGAAAACTGACTCAGCAGAATTGATATTTTGAGTTGGCCATCAGGAAATCAGTCTGGTCATACTTCACTGCAGTGGTCAGAGTGGTGGTATAGAGAAGTGGAAACATAATTGGAAGAAAGAGCTTTGTATCAGAAACTTGGAGGCAGATAAGAAAAGGAGTGAACTTGGAATAAAGTAGAGAGGGGACAGGTGAAAGGAGGGGGGAGGCCAGTTGGTATCAAGGACCTCTGTTGAAATGGGAAAGGCTGTGTATCTCAGGACTAGAGGTGCAGGACCTCCATAATGCCAGGAGAGCCTATTTCCAGTAGCTCTCATTAACTGCCACAGTCTCAAATTACAGTCTTAAATAATCCTCTCTGGACAGAAAGAAACACTTTCAAGGAAGTTGAGGCCATACCCATCCATGCATCCAACTTTCATAGGGAAATTTAAAGCATCTTAGCTCATCAGTGATGTCTTTATACTGCATGAATTCTGAATTAGTTGGATCTTTGTGAGGCAAAACCATCTTTATTATTTTCTCATTCAAATCTGACATCCTGTATCAGAGTGGGAGCATGAGTGTTTCTTCCTTCTTCCTCATCATCTTCTGAAGGCTTTCACCTGCCAACACTAAGGGAAGATTTTGCAGGTTACTTAAACCTGAAGATGAAACAGTACTCAGTCATGGTTCCTGAGGACCTCAGATATATCTTATTTATTCTTTTTGTTTAAATTGAGGAGTTGAGGGGCAGAAATGTCATATCACCTAAAGGAGGTAGAAGCCTGGAGTCCTCAAATTTCTGACTGAGAACCACTCCCTTACTCTGTAAAATGTTCAGCACACATTTTGTCAATAATATTGCTAACTGATTGACCAGAAAGGAAGTTGGTCAATACTGCTTATTTTTCTTGGTATTAACTTTAATAACTATTCCATTACTACAACAGCTTATTGTCATCTAAATCCATGGCCCCTTGGGACTTCGTTATTTGTATCAACGTATGCACTGAACAAATCAGGCCAATGTTTATTCCTATTATGGGCCATTTAGCTCTCTACCTTGCCACATTTGACTCAAACCAGATGTTGTATTTGGGCATATCCTAGGACACGAATGGTTTTACAGAATGTATATATTTTCCACCATTAAAGGAATAATATGCTTTGCACACAAATGCTAGTAATATCTAAGAGGCTGTCTGAGACATTACAATAGATCACCAGAATATCTCAACATTCTCTGCCTGCTTTGTCTCAGGATTCTAGGTGGGGGAAGGTGAAGAAAGAGTGGAGCTGGAAATGGGAATGGTCCAGAGGGAAATGATATCTTTAAATGACCTTTCAGGTCACTGAGTGAAGATTTCAAGCAAAATTTCAAAGGTAGTGAAGTTTTTCTTTGAAGTTTTCCCTCTTGGATCTCTATTTTAATCAGTAAGAAAACTTCTTCCTTGTCTGCTGAAATTCTGCAGCCGTGATCCCAAAATGTCTCTGGCCAATACAAACTTCACTTTTTATGGCATGTAACATGGAGAAGGAAAGGGCTAAGGTTTTGCAATACCCTCTTTCCTCTGTTGAGATGGTCAGCACCATTTAGTGACTGCCCTCTCGACCTCCATCCTTTGATGAACATGTAAACTTTGAGCCACTGAAGTTTTGGTTTGTAAACCAAACACAAACTAGCCTGTCCACACTGATATATTTCCTACTGTTTTCCCTCATAATAAAGTCAATGGACTTGTGCTCTTGAAATAGGAGGTTGAAAGAGTTGCTTGTCTATTGCAAATTTGGAATTTAGGCAGAATGAACACTTTGTTCTAAGACTAACTTAGTGGAAGGGGAGACAACATTTCCCCTTAAGAGCAAGAAAACTTGATTAAATGAGAAAGGAAGGAGTGGTTTTTCCGTTTAAAGTTCCTTTAGGACACAAGTGTATTAGAGAAGGACTTTAAGTGACACTTTCTGTATTGGCATATCATCCCAATCACTGCTATGACAATTTTTTTAACCTTTTTGTTTCCTCTTCTGTAAAAAAAAAAGATGTATTACCAATATTTTTCTCATATTAATAAGAGGATTAGATAATGCATATAGAATACCTGGCACAATGCTTAGATATTAGTAATAAGTTAATGAATGGAAACAATTATTTTTATTCCAACATTTTTCCATCCCATCTCAGTTCCTGTCTGAGTATAGCCATGCTTTCTTAATCAGTGTAAAAATAATTATTTTCATTTATATGAACAGCTTACCATTTATGCCTAATGATGTGTAGCACAATAGCTGTTATACATATCATTAAATATGTGTCTGATTAACCTTGTTGTAATTTTAATTGCAATACAAAATTCCTCTTGTGCATACTCAGCCATCAAGGACTGGGGCTCATGAAACAGGGTTGACTGCTTTCAAGCTGAAGGAATTATAGGGAATGTCAGTCACACATAGCATAAGTCATAGACCTGAGAACAACAGAGCAAAGAGGAAAGAACACGGAGCTGGGAGTCATGTAGACCAAGGACTAAAAACTTTAGGTCCACCACTACAGTTTATTCAGTCTTCTCACAGTTTTTCTCTGTGAAACATGGTTAGTGATACCTACCATGTAGGATTTGTGAGGAATAGAGATGCTGTAATAAGATGTTCAACAAGGATCTTGGAACAAAGGAAACTGTTTATTAGCTATTGCTATTTTTATAATTTTAGACTGTAACTTGGAAGGGACTTCTAGAAGCCCATTGGATTAGCCACCTCTGCTTTGCAGGTTTGATGTTATCACATCCTCTTTTCTCATTTTCTGCAAATGTGGAGAATGGGACAGCAGTATTTGTTCAAGGTCATGTACCTTGTAAGTGAAGGAGAGAAGCTAAGCCAGCTGGTGCCCCACCTTTTCCTTTACTTCCGTCTTTCACTCAGCCTGTGCCCACTGCCTGGCAAAACAACCTCTGAAGCGTACATTCTTCTGGGGTGAGTCAGTGGCATCCTGTGCCTTCCCAAAGAGAGGAAGCACATTTGAGTCAGGAGCAAATGCAACTGCCATGTAGGAAAAGATATCAAAGAACGGAGGACAGCTGACCTGTTCTGTGCTGCAAATGTGGCAAAAAGCCATGTCAAAATTGTTCTGTAGATTCTAGGGCTATCTCCTCCTAATCAGAATGTGTCTTCATGGGGCCTGTGCCCCAAGTTTCCTAGGCTTGCCTTCTCTGCGTTACCATCTCTGAATACTTTCTTCCTTGCTTAGGATACTTGAACATGGCCCAGGGTATGGACAGATTGAGTAATCTAAGCTGCATGTGGTCACTGTGAAGTAGCTGCTCATCAGAGAACCCGGTCTGCCGTGTGCATTCTGCTGCTTCCTCAGAAGGTCTAGCACTGGTTTACAAACCTTGATTCAGAACTCCGTGAATAGACAAGTCAGACTTGATTACTCTATTTCTAGCCTGCTTTCATCTTCACCAAGTCTTCTCTCTGAGGCCCTGGGAATACTATATTACAATTATTTGGATTTTGGCATAGTACTTCACTTGGAGGTGTTACTTTACTTCTCAGGTGTTCCTACAAAAATTACTGCAAGGATGAAATAAGAGAATATGAGTGAAATAGACATATATTAATGTGTCTAGAAAATATATTAGACATATGTCTAGAAAATGTTTAGAAATGTCTAGAAAAATGATAGTTTCCCTTTTTTTCTTGCAAAGTAAAACCTAAATCTAGGGAAATAGAGCTCTAGTAAATATATTTCTGATCATTTCAAAAGCTAGAAGGGTTAAAGATGGGAAAGGGTGTGAATTCCCTCTCATAATGAATATTTTATTTTCTACATTTAAAATACAGATTTTATAAGAAAAAAGAGAAATTATAAGAATTAAAAAGTCCCAGTGGAGAAGCAGTGTACCTTTAGTGAGTATTGGATGTATTAGGTATATAATTCATTTTAATATTAACTGAAATTACCTTTCAGACATCAGAAAACTTTCAATAAAGGATGAAAAAGTAGAAGTTTGACGTGAATTTTTGTTAATGAATTTGGAATATGAATAAAGCTATTTGAGAGTAAATATTTTTCTGGTTATGGTAAAATCTACGTATGATTTTTCTGGTAATGAACTTGTGGTTTAGAAGATTATAATGTTTAGAACATTATAGCAAGAGGAGTTATTTTTCATCAGCTCAGGTAACTTTCTTTGGTTCTTAGGAAAGTCCTGGTAAAAGCCAATCCCATGATTAAAACTGAGGATCCCATTATGCTCAGTGACTTAAAAAAATCTAAACAGATTTATTTTATAATAACTAAATTCACTGTCTCTTAATGTCCTTCTTCATAGCAGTTGTTGAACAGTGGGGAAGCAATTAACTTATTTTTCTTCATTAAGTATGGTGTCAAAGAGGGAGAAAATGGGCTTTTATTTAGGTTCTACAGGCTTGAAGTTCTAAAATGTGATTTTCCCAAAAGCCATATCATTGACATTACTGGGTTCAGTGGGATACATGTATATAATTTATTTATATCAAGAAACCCATCTATCACACCACTCATGCCTCAAACAGTTTGAGAGGAATACTGTGGAAATGTTGGTGTGTGCCAAGATTGCTTGTCTGTGAGACTTGATTACTCTAGGCCGGTCTGGCATATAAACTCAAGGGCCTATTCACTGAACATGATTTTCATTTGTGCTCCTATGTGCAGCTGGTAAGGGCTGGGTTAATGCATTTGAGGAGAAATCTGTAGCTGTTATACACTTACCTAGATAATAGACTTGGGGCAATTGTACATGGATAGCAATGAACGTTGTCTACCTTGCAAGCTGCTGAGGAAGATGGGAATGGTCAGAGTGCCGATGGAATATTGATATATTTTGTAGCAATGACTGCTTTTGATTTTCTAGCTTACTCTGTAGGAATAGGAGAATAATCTCCAGAGGTCCCTAAAATCACTGTCCTTGCCATAGGATATAAAAATATATCCTTACACACACACATATGTGACATATATGGATGGATGGATATATATATATATATATTTTATATATAAATATTATATATATTATTATATATAATCATATTATATATATATGCATGTGTGATATATAACATATATACATTTATACACATATATATACATACATTATATATATATGTACATGAATATATATATATATATATATATATATATCAGGATCCTTACTTAATCACATCTATAAAGTAGTTTTTTGCTATGTGAGGTAACTATTTATAGATTCTGGGGATGAGGACATGGACATCTTTAGTATGACTGTTAGGTGCCTAACATAGAAGACTAGGGTGAAAATTATAGATATTTGAATTTAATAATCCACGTTTTAACTGTTTGAAAGAGATAAAATATAGAGGGAAAGACATTTTAAGTTGAGTTGTGAGGAAATTCTCTTCAAACTCATTACTGTCAGGTTTGCAGCTTGGCTCTTGTTCAGTCTAAGTGTGAAACACAGATTATCATTGGATCT
This sequence comes from Prionailurus bengalensis, assembly GCF_016509475.1. Classification (NCBI taxonomy): domain Eukaryota; kingdom Metazoa; phylum Chordata; class Mammalia; order Carnivora; family Felidae; genus Prionailurus; species Prionailurus bengalensis. Next base: position 138,554,735 of record NC_057345.1, on the reverse strand, counting down.
TAACACTTAGGCCTTGCTTGTTACTGTACAAATGACCTTGAGTTCAAGTGTTAACCCTTCAAATACATCCAAATAGCAATTTAAGCTAACTATAAATCAGAACCACTTTTCTTTTGGGATAAAGCAAATCAAAAATAGTGTGCTCACTCAGTAATGGGGTGTTATCTCCTTTTTAGCAAATAAGGACAAGACAGTAGAGTGTCTACTATATTTCACGCCTATGCCAATTAGAAGAGTAAAGTGAAGGAGTATATACTCCAGAGTTATTGGCCAAAAAAAAAAAAAACCAAAGCAAATAAAATATTACATAGTTTTTCCAAATTTAAAACTGATATAAAATGTGGATATTAGATTTTATAATGTATATTATATCATATTTACCTGTATTAGGGTTCTCCAGAGAAACTGAACCAACAAGAGGTATATATCATATCATATACTTATCTATCTAATATATATGAGAAAGAATGAGAGAGAGGGAAAGAAAGAAAGGGAAAGAAACATATAGAGAGACTGACTCATTTTAAGGAATTGGCTCATGCAGTTATGCAATTGTGGGGGCTGGCATGTCTGAAATTTATAGGGCAGGCCAGCAGGCTGGAAATTCAGGCAAGGTTTCTATGATACAAACTTGAGGAGGAAATTTATTTCCTCTTTGGGAAACCTGTTTTTCCTCCTGAGGCCCTTAACTGATTGGGTGAAGGCCACTCATATTATGGAGAGTAATCTGCTTTACTTAAAGTCAATTGATTGTGTTAATCATATTTTACAAATGCCTTCACTGCAACACCTAGACTAGTGTTTGACAGAACAATTGAGCACTGTGTAGCGTAGCCACGTTGACACGTAAAATTAACCATTATAGTGCATTCGCAGGGCCAAGAGCAATATTCTTATTCCTTTGGTTGAAGGCAGATTTTTTTTTTTTAGCATAACAGTCTTGGAAACTGTCAGTAATTCTACTACTAAAGGTTATATTAAAACAGATCAACATTTAATAGAATAAAATAACTCAAAGGTTTTGAGAATTGCAAATTGGGAAAAATTGAGATTTTTGATATTTATTATTGTTCATGATTTCTTAGTAATGGTTACTGTCGTAACTACTTCACTGCACAGACATCAATCCATGTAGAAGGACATGGACATAAATCCTGTGTTCATTAATTATTTTGGGAGCCTAGAATCACCTTGAATTAATCAGCCAGGTTACTTTAGAATATGATGTACAACATTAATTTTATTATGTTATGACAACTAGGGAGAAACCAGCTGATTTACAAATGGACCACCTATCATATTGATGAATAGAAACTGCCCAAATGTGGAGGGAATGCTGATTTAGAGCAATTTACAGATATTGATGTTAATAAAAAACAGTTTTGTCATGTTTAATATAACTAGACAAAATATTTGAAAGGATTAGGAGCTTAAAATAATGGAAAAAAAACCTTAAGAATTTAATGAGATTTTTATTAAGTCCCCTTTGAACTATTTTAACTGAAAAGATAAAGTTTTTTTAAAAAGCATCAGCAGGGTGTGTGGGTGGCTCAGTCAGTTGAGTGTCTGACTCTTGATTTCAGCAAGGAGCCTGTTTGGGATGCTGTCTCTCTCTCTCTCTCTGCTTCTCCCCAGCTCGCTCGCTCTCTCTCTCTCTCTCTCTCTCTCTCTCAAAATAAATAGGTAGATAGATAGATAGAAAACATCAGCAAAATTGTTTTAAAGATACCACATGATGCTTATTTTTTAATCTGTTCAGGTACTATCTGCTGCCATCTTGCAGGGAAGCCATTCTAGACTCAGAACTTCTACATAGATAGCCCTTATCTTATACATGTACATATCCCATAGAAGAGAGTATTGGTGATAAAAAAAAATTGTTTCAAGGTAATTGTGATGGAATTTAGGTTCTGTATTCATGAGTTTTCCACAGAAACAGAACCAATGGCACAAACTGACACATAAAATTAGCCATCATAGAGTCTTAACTGATCTAAACTAGGAGTTAGAGTAACTTGTGTAATGGTAATACAAGCAAAAAAAAAGAGGCTACAGAATCAATATGAAGTTATTTTGGGTTTGATATTCATAAGTTTTATTTCTCAAGAGCTAATCAGACCATTTAAGTACAAATAAAATTGTAATACTACCTGTAACAAATAGGATAATGTAAAAAGAAAATGGTGGTGGAGCAGCAAGAGAAGGGTATAAATATCAGCCCAAGAGACAGAAGGTGATTTTTTTTTTTTTTTTGCTGATAAAATGGTCCTATTCATTTCCTTCTTAATGGGTGATCTCTGCTACTTTTCTGCACCATTGAGAGCAGCTGCTGAATAGCCTGCAGAGATCAGCTTGTGACTTCTCTGGCACCCACATGGTTTTTGTGAAAGCCCAGGGGGAAGTTAGTGAAGAGAAATTGCTGGCACAATACAGAGGCAGAGCTGAACTCATGATCTATAACACCGATTTGTAATCCAGTCAGCTTTGTAGATAATCCTTCCTTACTCCCCACTGTGCCATCAAACTGGCTGCAGTGAGAGATAGAGATGCATTTGTTTTTCTACCATTGACCTGTAATCAAAAACTGTAACAGTAGAGCATACTAATTCTAGTCAGCCAAGACAGCAGTTCTTTACTCATCCTCCTTTTTCCTTCCTGAGGTCCAACATTTGTTCTCCTATCAGAGAGATGGATAGCTGAGTGACTCCGTCTTGTGTGCATCCTGGTCAGTTGCACTAGACCATTACTAGGTTGTTATACCACTACTGCTGCACACCTTTGTGGAATGCACCCTCCTCCTTCACCCTCATCCTCCTCCCCTCCTGCCATTCCTAGTCCCCACAACCAGCCAGACCAAAGCAGGAATAGAAAACTTTTCAGGTTATTCCTTTTAAAAATTTTTAATTAATTTTTTTTTGTAGTTTCAAGTTTTTATTTAAATTCCAGTTAATTAACATACAGTATAATATTAGTTTCAGGAGTAGAATTTAGTGATTCACCTGATGCTCATCACAAGTGCTCTCCTTAATACCCATCACCTGTTTTACCCATCCCCCCTGCACAGCAGGTTTGTTCTGTATAGTTAAGAGTCTGTTTCTTAGTTTACCTCTCTCTTACCTCCACCCCACTATGTTCATCTGGTTCTTTTCTTAAAATCCACATATGAGTGAAGTCATATGATATTTGTCTTTCTCTGACCAACTTATTTTGCTTAGCATAATACACTCTAGCTACATCCACGTTGTTGCAAATGGCAAAGTTTCTTTCTTTTTGATGGCTAAGTAATATTCCTGTGTGTGTGTGTGTGTGTGTGTGTGTGTGTGTGTGTGTGTATTTATATACCACATCTTCTTTATCCATTCCTCAGTTGTTGGACAGATGGACATTTAGGCTCTTTCCATAATTTGGCTGTTGTTGATAATGCTGCTATAAACATCAGGGTGCATGGATCCTTTCAAATCAGTATTTTTGTTGGGTAAATACCTAGTAGTGCAATTGCCAGATCATAGGGTAGTTCTATTTTTAACTTTTGAGGAACATCCATACCGTTTTCCAGAGTGGCTGGACCACTTTGCATTCCCACCAACAGTGTAAGAGGGTTCCCCTTTGTCCACACCCTTGCTAACATCTGTTGTTTCCTGTGTTGTTAATTTTAGCCATTTTGACAAGTGTGAAGTGATATCTCATTGTAATTTTGGTTTGTAGTTCTCTGATGATGAGTGATGTTGAGCATCTTTTCATGTGTCCTTTAGCCATCTGTATGTCTTCTTTGGAGAAATGTCTATTTATGTCCTCTGCCCATGTCTTAACTGGATTATTTGTTTTTTGAGTGTTAAGTTTGATAAGTTCGTCATAGATTTTAGATACTAACCCTTTATCAGATACACCATTTTCAAATACCTTTCCCCATTCTGATGGTTGCCTTTCAGTTTTGTTGATTATATCCTTTGCTGTGCAGATGCTTTTTATCTTGATGAAGTCCCAGTAAGTTCACGTTTGCTTTTGTTTCCCTTGCCTCCAGAGACCTATCTAGTAAGAAGTTGCTATAGCTGATGTCAAAGAGGTTACTGCCTGTGTTCTCCTTTAGGATTTTCATTTTTTCCTATCTCAAATTTAGGTTTTTCATCCATTTTGTAAATATTTTTTAAGGTTTATTTATTTTTTAGAAACAGAGACAAAGCATGGGGGTGCGGGAGAGGCAGAGAGAGAGAGAGAGGGAGACACAGAATCTGAAGCAGGCTACAGGCTCTGAGTTGTCAGCATGGAGCCCGACATGGGGCTTGAACTCACAGACTGTGAGATCATGACCTGAGCTGAAGTCAGACACTCAACCGACTGAACCACCCAGGCACCCTTCATCTATTTTGAATTTATTTTTGAGAATGGTATAAGAAAGTAGTCCAGTTTCATTCTCCTCCATGTTGCCATCCAGTCTTCCCAACACCATTTGTTGAAGGGACTATCTTTTTTCCATTGGATATTCTTTTCTTCTTTATCAGAGTTTAGTTGGATGTATAGTTGTGGGTCCATGTCTGGGTTTTATATTCTGTTCCGTTGATCTATGTGTCTCTTTTTGTGCTAGTACCATACTGTCTCGATGACTACAGCTTTGTAATATAACTTGAAGTCTGGAATTGTGATGCCTCTAGCTGTCTTTTCTTTCTCAAATTGCTTTGGCTTAAACAGACCAATAACCAGCAAAGAAATTGAATCAGTAATCAAAAATCTTCCAAGAAACAAAAGTCCAGGGCCAGATGACTTTGCAGGGGAATTATACCAAACATTTAAAGAATACCTATTTTTCTTTAACTGTTCCAAAATATAGAAATGGAAAGAAAACTGCCAAACTCATTCTACAAGGCCAGCATTACCTTGATTCCAAAACCAGGCAAAGTCTCCACTAAAAAAGAGAATTACAGGCCAATATCTCTGATAAATATGGATGCAAAGATCCTCAACAAAATACTAGCAAATCAAATCCAACAGTACTTTAAGAGTAATTCACCACAATTAAGTGGGAGTTATTCCTGGGATACAAGTGTGGTTCAGTATTTGCAAATCAGTCGTTATACATCACATGAATAAAAGAAAGGATAAGAACCGTATAATTCTCTCAGTACATTCAGAAAAAGCATTTGACAAAGTACATCATCCATTCTTCATAAAAAAAACCTTCAACAAAGTAGGGCTAGAGGGAACATACCTCGATGTTGTAAGGTTATTCCTCTTTAATACAAAGGGAAGGAATTACAGAATTCAAAGACGACTTCCGTAGAAAGAAGCTATTGATGCTATCAATTTATATACTATGTGTCTTGGGAAATGAACATGGAATTAGATCTCATATAAAGACCAGTGGCATTGTGCAGGCTTTTGTTTTCTAACCTAGAAAGAGAATTCAGTTATTTTTGAGTAAGGGGATGGATCAAATATATGTTAGAGTAATTTCTAGCTAGACTTCCTTAATACTATTTCACAAAGACCTTTTACATATTAACTAACAGAGATAAACAGCAACAACAAAAAATACACAGAATAGGCCTACATTCTATACTATATACAACATTAATTAAGCAACTAAATTTCTCAATAACAAGTAGTTATTTTAACTAATGGGTTCTTTCTTAATTAATATGGTAAAGCAGTCTTGTTTAATGTGTTTACATTTATTTTTCTGTTCCCTAGGCCAATTGTATTTTTAATCTCCCTTTTATCTTGCCAAATTCTATTAATGAGTCTATTTAAATACTCAAAACATTAGGTTAGGAAAAAATATTAACATATACACCAAATATTCACAATTATCTATCCATAGCTAGCTTTCTTCCCACCCTATGTATACTACATTTGTTCTTTTATTAGCCCAGAGATTTTGTTTTCTAGGTAAGCGTTAAATTTCTTTCCTATCAGATTTCTTATATTTCCAAAAGGTTTTCATTCACAAACTGTGTGTATGTGTGTGTGTGTTAATGTTCCTAATTTTGAGGTGGATATTGCAAGCCAAATTCCCTGGGAAGTAGATTTTGAAAGATTGGCAAGCAGAAAATTTATTAGGGAGTACCCATGAGATCATTATCTGTGGAAGAGAAGGAGAGGAGAGAGGCCTGGCAGAGTGAGAACTGCTATGGAGACTCTGAAACTGGGATGGCCCTTTGGAGTTGTCCTCTGTTGGAACCAAGGGACCAGGCGTCTATATTTTCATTTGGACAAGTCATTGGATGGTGGCTGACCTTACGAAGAGCATATGACTTGAGCAAGACAGCTGCCTCCAGGCAAGGACAACTTCCAGAGAAGGCTAATAGCTGAGGTATCACAGCCAGCAGCAGATAAACCAGGCTGTTCTTTGTTCTTAAAAATGAAGTATTAAAGGAGAATCTTTGAACAATGTTTCAATAATTTATTTTCATCTGAACCTTTTCTCATTTATTATGCAAATGCAGTTCTATCTAAATACTTAGCACTCTCCCCAATGCTTCTCTGAAGATAGATACTTTTTCATCTTTTCATTTTGGGGGTACTATCTTTACACAATATTAACAGGAAGCTTATTTAAACACACTGCAACATCCAAGTTATTTAAGTAATGAGGAAAAAAGAAAAAGAGGGGATATATATATATGTGTGTGTGTGTGTGTATCACCATATAATTTTACCCAGTTTTACACATATTTTTCTTCAAGATTTTACACATATTTCTCTTCCAACTAATCAAAACAAAATGCTAAAATAACCAAGTTAGTGTCAAGTGTTAGTTTTAAGCTATAATATTTTAGTATATTTAAATAATATAAATTAAAAATGTGGTTTTGTATAACAATATACTAATACTAGCAAGGGAATTTTTATGACATAAAATTTGTTCAGTAAGTAAAAAATAAACTGAATTTTTATATCAGTTTAGAATACAACTTGGTTAGGTTAAAGTTTAACTGAGTTTAACAGTTTTCTTCAGCTCATAACTTTGAAGTCAGTCAGTCACTGTGGTCTCCATTTATGATCACCCATCAGTATAGTGGTCAACTCCAGGGAGCAGGGAGAGTCTTATGATTATAAGGGCATGCTGAGCCCTTGAGGACTATAGGCTCATAGTCTTCTACTTCTTTTTTCAGTTGGTACTTAGGAATTACCTTCATAACTATCTGTTAAATTCTACATACATGTGTGTGGTATGTAGAATATAGAGACTGCATATGGTGAGACCAATGCTCACCATATCTGGTTCCTTCCTAGTGAGTGGGAAGTCCTCTCTGCCCACTTAGAATTATACCTCTCATTTCCTCCACCAATTGAGCTTGGAATCCACATGTTGAGACAACAGCATCTCAAAATCAAATTAGCCTGGATCCCTGAGTCACTGGAAAGGAGTTGCATTAGAGAGCCACTGGACACATTGTGCACTTTGCACAGATAGGAAATAACCTGTATTAAGCCACTGAGATTTCAGGGTTTTCTGGTTCCCAGAATTATTTTGTCTAATTAACAAAATGTGTGTGTGTGTGTGTGTGTATGTAATTTACTGTATTTTATAATGTGTGTTCTTGTGTATATATGTGTCTGTGGTAATTAAAAAGTAAATGGGACATAAAAAAGAGAGGAAAAAAAAAATGTGGGTAGTTCTTGGTAGCTAATTTCCTGGTGAGTGTCTGATGGTCTCACCTTATGTTTCTACACCATAATTTGATGGTTACCAGCCCACAGGTCCGCTGTGCTCAGTCTAATAGTGAAAAGCTGATAAGTGGTAGAAAGATAACATGATAGAATAGTGGACGCTAACAAAGAGCATTTCCTTTAGAGAGAGGCTGGGCAAGAAAATCACTCTTTTTATACAAGAACAATATTAGAAGTCAACATTTCTGCCATTTACTATTTCTGTGGCTACAAGCAGGTAATTGTTCATGTGTAAAGTAACAATGTCAGCAGCATCTTACTTGTCTGTGTCTCTTCCAGTCTTCTTATTTAACTAATGAGATTAATATCATTAATATCATTATTATTTTTTAAGTAATTAAGGACAGATTTTGCTGTACTGTATGCACCGTACAATTCATGTAAACTACAGTGTTAATGCACTCCCTTGTGTTATCCAGTACTCAACCTGTACAGCTGTATATATATATTACACTTTTAAGTACTAAACTTTATTTCTGCCCACTTACCATCACCTGAGGTATTCCTTTCATTTGGAAAGTCCCAACTCTTGCCTTAATCCAAGTCATGAAATTGAACTCCAATTCTATGTTGTGCCATTAGGCTTTCTACAGTTTTCTCCCTTATATATATTCCATAGAGTTAAGCACTTAATAATACGAGGTTTCAGTGTTACTTAGTCATGGTTCAGATTCTAAAGTTAGAACATAGGGTAAAAAATCATGTGTAGTTAAAGCTACCCTTTAAACTGGTGCATAAAATTTGTGTATACAGCTACACTGTTTCCTTGTGTATACTAACATTTGAGATTCGTGGAGCAAGATAAAAGGAAGCTTTTTTTTAATGTTTATTTTTAAGGGAGAGAACGTGAGTGAGGGAGGAGCTGAGAGAGGGGAACAGAGGATCTGAAGCAGGCTCTGTGCTGACAGCAGAGATCCCGATGTAGGGCTCGAACTCAGGGACTGTGAGAGTATGACCTGAACCGGAGTTGGATGCTGAGCCACCCAGGCACTCCTGAAATGAAACTTCTAAATCTGATGAATTGACTTAGACTGTGTCTTATTCCTAGATAAAGATTTCTGAAATGTTTGTCTTTGCCTGCGGAGTTTACTTTCTCAGTTTTATAATTGAGTCTCTAAAGTTAAACCACTCAATGAGACTATTTTGCTTTCAACTTGGAAAGTCCTGGCACACAGTAGGTTCTCTGTAAATCTTTGATGGATTTGAGCCCATTCACTGTATTGTTTAAAGAATTGTAGAGAAGAAAAAGACCACTTGAAGAAATGGTCAGATTAACTCAGATAATTTCTTTAAAAAGGAAAACTGATTTACTGTTCCTAAAAACAAGACTTGCTATTAAGCAAGTAGTATTTAAAATTGTGCAGTATTGTACAAGGTCTGAAAAACAGATGAATTCAAAGATATGGAAAGCCAAGAAATGTATCAATACATATATTGGAATACAGTTCAGAGCAAAAATATTATTTAAAATAGTAGAGAAGGAAATCAATTTTCAATATATATTGGAATAATTGGTTGTCTTATTCCATCTACCTACATATGTATGTACATATAATTGGAAGTCTTTCTCATACTATGAACAAAACTAGTCTACATCATTTACATATTAAATATTAAATACCTTTTCTCTATCTTATATACATGTATGTACCTACAAATAAGGTGTCAAATGTTACACTGTGCTATTCTTTTGAAACTTGATCTTCCATTCCACTCATATTCTTGTCTAGATATTTCCCTGTTGGTACTCATAGATCTGGTATGTTATGTTAATGGATACATAATATCCCATTGTATAAATGTGCAATAATTTTTTTATCAGTAGATACATTTTTATGATTTTTTTACTATAGTGTTGAAATTCATCATACGTGTTGTCTTTACATATGCATGAAAGTTTTTCTAGAATATGTACTTGGACTTATTGGGACATGAGATCCACATATACCAACTTTATTATTTTTATTTTTTTATTATATATAAATATATATTTTTTATTATATTATATATATATTTTATTTTATTTATATTAAATATATTTATATATTTATATCTATAAATATATTTATATATAAATATATATTTATATAAAAATATATATTTATATATATTTTATTATATTTTATTATATTTTTATTTGCCAATTGCTCTTGGTATTGAATATAACAATTTATAATCCCATTCTGTGAGAGATCTCCTTTCCCAAAGTCTCATAAAATATTTGTATTTTCAGCCTTTCAAATCCTGGCTTAAGGGTGCAATATTGTACTTCATTATTATTTTAATTAGCAGTCCCTAAGTAGTAGTAAGATTGAATATGTTTTCATGTATTTACTGACTCATTTGATACTTCTTTTCTTTAAATTTTCTGTATGCATGCATATGCACACAGATAATTTAAATATATTGTATATATAATTTATATAAATTATATCATATATATGTATAATTTTTTTTTAGAGTGTGAGTAAGGGGAGGGGGCAGAGGGAGAGAGAGAGGTGAGAAAGAATCTTAAGCAGGCTCCACACTGAGTATGGAACCTGATGTGGGGCTCGATCCCATGAGCCTGGGGTCCTGACCTGAGCTGAAATCACAAGTCAGTTGCTCAACTGATTAAGCCACCCAGGAGCCCCTTGACTGCTTATATTCTGTTAGTAAGCCTTATTTATTTGTAGTTCTTTATTTCTTGAAACTAAAACTGTCAGTTACATGAGTTGTAAATATCTTTTCCCAAATTATGGTTTGTCTCAAATTTTATTTAATGTGTCCTTTGTTGTATGGAAAATTTTAGGCTAAACGTAGTCCAATTTATCAAAATTTTAATTTTTGTTATTTATGTGTGTTTTTAAATATACATTTTTTTACTATATTAAATAAAAAGTTTATAGTTTCTTCTAATATTTAAGAAAATTTGGGCACCAGGGTGGCTCAGTCAGTTAAGTGTCCAAGTCTTCATTTCAGCTTAATCCCAGGGTCATCGGATCAAACCCCACGTTGGGCTCTGTGTAGACGGCATGGAGCCTGCTTGGGATTCTCCATCTTACCAGCTCATGCTCTTCTCTCTCTGTCTCAAAAAAAAAAGACCCTAAATATTAGATATTTAATCCATATGGAACTTGCAAATAGTTGATGCTGTATTATCTTTTGATTTGAGTATTCATTTTTGTTTACTTTAGTGTTCAAATATTAAATATTACATATGTATTTATTTCAAAATGTGAAGATTCCGTATTTACAGTACCTGTTATATCAGAATAGATTGGAATTATTAACATTTCTCTTTTATAATGGACATGATGTTAAGCTTTTCCTGGAGAAAGCCCTTGAAAGACATTCCAGTAGGGAGAGAACTTCTTTTTTGGTTTCTGATGTGTTTCCTTCTCCTTCTTTGGCAGATATCTGCTGCATGGCTGGTCAGTGGTGCCGGTGTGGGGGAAATGTGTTAGTGCTCAGCTGTATGCCAGAGTACTCCTTCCCTTGGTAACTCCTTCATCCTGGCCTGCATCCAGGGCCACGTTTCCAGACCATTCAGAGGCAGACGCATGCTCCAGACCTGTTCTGGCCTGGGCAGTCTAGTGCATTTCTCTGACAGGAGTGGGCTTTAAGAATACCTTTTGGGACTCCCACCTATAGGAGGGGGGACTCTCATTTCAAGTTTACCTTTCTTTGGATACTCCCTCAGCTCTAGGGTAGTCTTTAAGAGAGATGTTGTTACAATGCATATTTAGTCTTCTATCATAGAAGTAATTTTATCAACCTCCCCTGTTTAAATTGCGGTGTATTTTCTGGCTCCTGATGTGATCCACACTAATATACATATCACCCATTTTCTAATTGATTTGTAATACTCTGTCATATTCGTGGAGTGGTTTTGATAACTTGCCTGTTCTGTTTTTTAATGTGCCAATTCTCAATCATTCAATTACTACACATTTACATATTTATGTAAATATTTGAGTATAGCTGACATACAATGTTATGTTAGTTTCAGGTGTCCAGCATAGTTACTCAGTTTCTTTATATGTTATGCTGTGCTCACCACAATTGTAGCTACTACCATCTGTCACCAGACAAGTTTATTACAATATCATTGACTGTATTTCCTATGCTGTGCCCTTCATCCTGTGACTTACTCATTCCATAAAGGGAAGCCTGTACTCATTCCATAAAGGGAAGAAGCACCTATTCTGCTCCCCCCCCAAAAAAAACATTAGTTTTTTCTTGTATTTAGAGGTTTGATTCTGCTTTTTTTTTTGTTGTTGCTTATTCATTTGTTTTGCTTTTAGATTCCACATACAAGTGAAATAATATTTGTCTTTCTTAGTCTGACTTACATCACTTAGCATAAATATTTACAATAGCCAAAATACACAGTATCACTTTTAAAGCATTCAGTTACTAAAACATTTAATTGTTCATTACAGTTTTTATATACACACTACATATATTATAAATTTTAAAATATTAGGGGCTCCTGGGTGGCTCAGTTGGTTGGGCATCCTACTTGGGCTCAGGTCATGATCTTGTGGTCCATGAGTTTAAGCCCTATGTCAGGCTCTGTGCTGACAGCTCAGAGTCTGGAGCCTGCTTTGGATTCTGTGTCTCCTTTTCTCTCTGCCCCTCCCCTGCTTGTGTTCTGTCTCTCTCTCTCTCTCTCTCAAAAATAAATAAAATAAAATAAACATTAAAAAATACATATTAATATAAAATGCTTTACATAAATAAAATGTTTAATATATATTACATATTCATAATGCACAATTAATATTTATATATCCATTATATATGCATATATACATTATGTAATTATGTAAGTGTAATATACTATCAATTTAAGTATATACATATATGTTTTAAAATAGCTGTATAAAAACTCTTTATATTTTGTAAAGTGTGTTCCTTTCTTATTCTTCAAACTCCTTTCCTTTTGTTCTTCACACTAATTTTAGAACTGGCTTCTCAATCTTGAAAGGTTTCTACGGAGTATCAATTAGTCTTTAATTAAACATAGATTCATTTAGTGAAAATTACCACTTTTACAATACTGAATCTTGCTATTCATGAACATGGTATTTCTCTACATTTTATCCATATCTTTTTTTGTCTTTTATTGAAAATAATTATTTTCTCCAAAATTGTACTTAGGTACCTCTATATTTTTTGCTATTCTTACGAATAGGATTTTTAAAATATGCTTTCTGATGAATAAGAAATTTTTACGTGTTTATATTTATCTTGTAATTAGAAAGCTTATTGAATTTTCTTATTAAACCTCAGTTTTGTTTAGAGATTTTCATTGCATTTTCTTTTTTCTTTTTTTTTTCTTTTTTAAGTAGGCTTCACTCAGGTGTGGAACCCAAGACAGGACTGAACTCACAACCCTGAGATCAAGACCTGAGCTGAGATAGAGATTCTCATGCATTTTTTTTTAACTTTATTTATTTATTTTAAGAGAGAGACAGAACAAGTGGGGCAGGGGTAGAGAGAGGGAAAGAGAGAGAATCACTAGTAGATGCCGTGCTGTCAGCTCAGAACCTGATGCGGGGCTCACACTCATGAACCATGAGATCATGACCTGAGCTGAAAGCAAAAGTTGGACACTCAACCAACTGAACCACCCAGGCACCCCTCATGCATTTTCTAAATGCACTTTCATATTATTTGTTAATGATGGCAATTTCCTCTTACCGTTTCCGTTTTTGAAATCCCTCAGTCATTTTTTTGTTTGTATTGGTTCTTTAATATAGTCACTCCAGTATTTAATAGAGGTGGTAATAAATATCATTGCTTTGTTTCTGATTTAAAAGAAAGACATCTAAAATTTCACTATGTAGTATGATATTTACTGTATTTTTTAGTCAAATACCTAGGGGAAATCCCAAGTGTTACTAATTTCCTATCAGTTTTCAATCACAATTAAGAGTTGAATTTTATTAAATGGTTTTTCTCTATTGAAATAATTATATGATCATATGACAGCTTGAAGTGGAAAATCACATTAATAGATTTTCTAAAATTAAAACATCCTTTCATTACTGAGTAAACCCTTCTTGTCATAAAAGCCATTTCATAACTTGATTCACCAATCATTTAGTTAGGGTTTTTGCATATGTGCTTAAAATCATTTAGTTAGGGTTTTTGCATAACTTTCCTTTAGTATTCTATCATTGCCCAGTTTTAATACCAAGGTTTTTCGAGTATTATAAAATGAGCTAGGAATACTTTTACTTCTTCCTTTATAATCTGGAACAATTTGCATAAAAACAAATTACTTAAGAGGGCTTTTCTGTGAGTAGTTTATGACTACTAGCAATTGCATTTTCTCCATTGTTACATGTTTTTTTCAGTCTTTCTATAGCAATGCAAGTGAATTTTCATAATTTATATCTTTATGAAAGAATATGCAATTTATCTGCATTTTCATAAACTTCTGCTTACTATTTCCACTCCATAGTCTTTACAATGTCTGTATAATCCCTAATAAATTTTGTTTGTATTTTTGCTTGACCAGTCATGTTTCTAGATAAATTTTTTACTTGTATTTTTCGAAGACTTCTTTTGGTTTCACTGATACTTTCTATTAATTCTTTACTTTCCTTCAATTTTCTGCTTTTATCATCACACCTTCCCTTGTTTTCTCCTTGGGCTTGCTCTCTTCATTTTTTGTGTGTGTCAAATTTTTTGATCCAATTTTAGGTTATAAGCATGTCTTTTGAAAATTTTATATTCTGTTAGCTATATCCCACAAGTTTTGATGCATTGTAGTTTAATTGTACAGTTGTATCTATTTTATTAATTCTTTTGTAATTCATTCTTTGACCAAAGACGTATTTACGAATGTAATTTAAATTTTCAAATGTATTTGTGCATCATAGACTTTTAAAATTCTAATTCCATTGCATTTTGCAAGATTTGGTTGATCATGGATTTGGATTTGTTTAAATTTCTTTCATAGATAGTACATAGTCAATTTTTATAAGTTGTATGTATATTTGGAAACTGTACATTCTGAGAATGTGGTCTGATGCATACAAATGCACATCTACTATGTTTTTATTCATGTGCTTTATATGATTTCTGTCTTTTAGATAATTAAATTTTATTATATACTATATATATATATATATATATATATATATATCTCCATGTGTGTTTCAGGTATATATACTTAAGAAATTTCTGAAAGATATATATTTAATCTCAATGATAGTGGATTTACTGGGTTTTCCTTATTTTTCTGTAATGTTTTAAATATTTTAAGGTTGTCTTGTTATATACATACAAGTTAAGGATTTTTATATTTTACTAGCAAATTGTTTTGTGGAAGAGTGATTTTTTTCAACTTGAAGTCAATTTCATAGTTATTAAATGACTACCTTGGCTTTCTTTTGTTAATATTTGTGAGGTGTAACTTGTTCTATTCCTTTATTTTCAGTATTTCTGAGTTACATTTAAAAATATGTGAAAGAGATGGTGTTCACCAAGTTAGGGAAGTCGTCTCTATTTTTCCCTGCCTCACTTCAGTTGTGACCAGACCTGGCCAGAGAGCAATAGTGAACCCTGTGGGGTGATCATGTTTTATAGATAGAGAATATCTAGCCATAATATTTCAAGTTCATGGGAAAAAGAACTATTTGTTTCTTTAAGCTACAGAGTTTGTAGAGTTAATTTATCACAGTATAGCCTAATCTGACTAATTTTATAAGCTGAATTTTACAATTCTGCAAATGAATTTCTATTGTGCTTAATCTGAAAATTTCTCCTCTAGTATTTGGGTTGAATTGTGATTTCTGTTATGTTTGGCATTCTATACTAGCCTATGTTTTTACCATATTTTCCTTGTCTGCTTTTTCTACCTTTCCCCTTTCATTGGATTGTTAATGGTTGATTTATTACTTCAGCCCTTTCCACACTCTACAGTACTTTTTTAGAAATTAGTCATTCAATTTTCATTATTGAAGTGATTGGCCTTCAAATTTTAAGATGCCAAGTTGCCGTGATGTCTAAGTTTAATTGGTTTATCTCCCTTTAGTCTAAAGAATTCAAAAGACCTTAGAGATTTTTATTCCAGTCACTCTCAAATTGTCTAGAATTTTTATTCTCATTTTAACTCCCCCCTAAATTCATAGTTATGATTTTTTATTTATGTGAATTAACTAAAAGACAAATTATTTAAAAGTTTAAATTTATCATATTCTAAGCAATTATCTAGAAATTTATAAAGCAGTTTCTTTGCTTTCTTAGCATCCATTGATTGACCTTTCAGTCAGAATTTGAATGATAAATGATCTCACTTTCTCTTTTAAATGCCTTTATTTTGCATTAGTATTTGGAATTATTTTATTGAAACTTTAGAATTAAAGGCTAATTTTATTTTTTCTTAGACTTTTTAATATTATTCTATTGTCTTCTTACATTTTTGAGAAATAAACTGTTACAAAATTTTAATTCTTTTGTAAGTCATGAGTTTTTTGTTTTTAAAACTTTACTCCTGTTTTTAAAAAAAATTAATGTTTATTTTTTAGAGAGAGACAGACAGAGTGCAAGCAGGGGAGGGGCAGAGAGAGAGGGAGACACAGAATCTGAAGCAGGCTCCTGGCTTGGAGCTGTCAGCACAGAGCCCCACGGGGCTGGAACTCCCTAGCTGTGAGATCATGACCTGAGCCGAAGGCGGACACTTACCCAACTGAACCACTACTCTTTTGTTTGTTTGTTTGTTTTTTGTTTTTAATATCTTTCATTTTCATCATAATGTATCTAGGTTTATATTTATATTTATTTATTGGAATCAGGACTCATGTATTTAATACAAAGTTTATTTTTCACCTATTCTGGAAATTTTTCTCCCATTGTTTCTTTGGAATTTTCCTATCCTACAATGAACTCTTTTCTTTTGAGATTTTTATGCAACATAAGTTGAATCCTCTCATTTATGCTTTCATAATTCTTGAATTGAGCTGTATTTGATGTTAAACACTTTCAACACGTTCTTAGTTTTCATAATTGTATTTCTGATTTTAGTTTACTAGATTTCCCTCTGAACCCTTCCTATTCTTTTCTTACCTACTCTATTCCTTCCTTTGTACCTTAAATAATTTTTAAAATACTTATTTTTTGGACACTTTAGATTGTTTTATTTCACGAATTTTTGGGGGTACTAATTCTCATATTCACTACATCTTTTTCTCTCTCCCTCGTGGCAGAAATCACTGTTAGGAATTTCTTTTAGATTTTTCCTTTTTCTCCTTGTGTGTGTGTGTGCACGCATTCTATGAGGTCTAGGTTGTGGAAGTAGTTTTCAGAGTGATTTTTGGTTTATGTTTGCCAGTGCCCTAAGAGATTGAATTGGTCTAGTATCAATTTCTATGTATATTTCATAGCCATATCTGTACCACTGGTATACTGTAAATTTGAAATTTGTATATGCAGAGTACAGTTCTGGGGTTTCAGTTTCCGAGCAGATACTTATATATTATATATAAAATCCTAGTCAGACACAAACCCTTCCTTATGACTTTTCTGGGCCTGAGCGTATAATTTCTCTAATTCCATTTTAATTTATAGGGGAGATTTCTCAGGGTCCAAGTCTTATTCAGGGATAACAGTTCCAATTCTGTGGCCTTTCTGTCAGAAAGAACATGTTCCCTACTTGCATAATATTTTGCTGTTCACATGTTGGGACAATTTTAGATCTCCTCTTTTCTTCATCTCATACTTTATTTTTTTTAATTAATTTATAATTTTTTTTTTATTTTAGAGGGAGAAAAAGAGAGTGCGAGTGGGGGGAGAGACAGAGAGAGACAGAGAGAGACAGAGAGAGAGAGAATGAATCTCAGGCAGGCTCCACACTCAGCATGTAGCCCGACGTGGAGCTAGATCCCAGGACCTGGGATCATGACATGAGCCAAAATCAAGAGTACTGACTGGGCCACCCAGGCTCCCCCTTGATCTCATATTTTAGATCTTCTATTAGGGTGTTACCTCGTGTGCTTTTGCTCTTCTGATTTTAAATTTTTGACACCTGAACATTTTTTTCAGGTCAGGTATGTGTTTTTTCTTTTAATTGTTACATTTTATTCAGCATTTTTAAGTGTTTGGAATGAAGTAGAAATCTATCTTTCAATCTACCATGTTGTAAGACTTCAGTTCAGTCAATTTTTATATGCATGTTTTAATATTTTAATTTTTTAGCATAATTATAGATTTACAGAAACTCAATTTATACTGCCTTTTTCAATTAGTGCGTTTCTTGCCATATATGAAAAAATTTCTTTCCAAGTATTTGTATTCTTTTAGATTCCCACCATCATTATCTGAACAATAGAAGTTGTTTTATTATTAGCATTTGGCTATATATATGTATATGTTAGCATTTGGGATATATATGTATATAATTCTTTGCTACATTAAGAAGATTTATTATACAGTATATATTTACATATATGTATGACAATGATGATTTGCTAATAGGCTACTGGGTTGCATAGTGTTTGAATTATATTAGAATATCAAAAAGGGGCACCTGGGTGGCTCAGTCGGTTAAGCGTCCGACTTCAGCTCAGGTCAAGATCTCGCGGTCCGTGAGTCTGTGAGTTCGAGCCCCGCGTCGGGCTCTGGGCTGATGGCTCAGAGCCTGGAGCCTGCTTCCGATTCTGTGTCTTCCTCTCTGCCCCTCCCCCGTTCATGCTTTGTCTCTCTCTGTCTCAAAAATAAATAAAAGTTAAAAAAAATTAAAAAAAAAAAGAATAGCATTGAAAGAAATTCACATGTCAAAAAAGAGGTCAAATGCTAAGATTGATTTCAAAACCTTCGTTAAATTAATTCATTATAATCCAGAATCTGGCTTTATGGCTGATCAACTAATTCTATTTTTTCAGTGTTGAAGCCTTGATCAAATTCAGGTGCTGTTTCTTGTTGTCCTAGCTCACAGAAACTGAAGTAGAAATCCAGAATATTAGATTGTTGACTCACAACGAGTCATGTGTCAGGCAGAATGAATGAATTCACTTGTTATCCTGATCATTACATTTTTTCTATACAGATAAAAACAGGAAAAGAAAAACTATCAGTAGTTGTTTTGCTATTTTTGGAATCACAACAAGAATATATGTTGTTTAACAGTTTTTTGAGCTTTAATATCATCAGGGCCTCATAACTTGGTATGTCAGTCCTGCAACAGGAATGCACCTGTCTGATAGATCTGTATTCCCATTCATCTAACACAACCTCTCCTGCATTGACAATGATTCCGATCAGTGCCTGTTTCCTCAGTGGCTCTTCTGTGTCTGTGCTTCTGTTGCTAAATCTTGCTTTATGTTGATGTCTGCTATTTTGAATTATTCTCTTCTCTTCAATCAGGTTCTGGATAAGTCTTTGTTAACCTTGAAGGCTTTCTCCCCCCTAATGTATTTGACTTTGGAGTACTACTTCTGTGCCTTGTCTACCATTATTATTACTGGAACTAGCTGCTAAGATCCATTGAACTCTTCATATTACTTGGTTACCATGATATATTCTTTTATGTGCATTCCATCATGTAAACTTGTAACACAGCCCTGGGAAGTAGAAATTGTTGTTATACCTGTTTTGCTGATGCATAGAGTTCAAAGTGACCAACTTATTCAGTGAGAATGTGACAGGTTTAAAGTTTATATTTAAGTGTATTAACTTCAGAGCACTTCTACCCACTTTAACTTTCACTGGTTTTTGGAATAAAGACAGAGAAGTACATCTTTCACATTTATTTGTAGCCAAATAATATTAGATTAGAACTATAGTGATCATCCTTATTTTATATGTGAGGACATAGATCTAGAAGCTCAGGGTTTTGTCTAAGACCACAAGCCAATTGGTTTCTAGTCCAGTTTCTAGTCTGGAATCATGACCTGTTGGTCCTGGGATCTTTCCAGCATTTCCAGTGTTATTTCCTCCTTCTCATTTTCCTTCCACATCTTCCCTTTATAATATGTGGAGAATTTCATTTATAGGACTGCCTGGCAAAGATCAGTCATGAAATGATTGTGGTTATATATTGATTGATGGTATTTATCTATCTGTATAGGTACATATAATCATATAAAGGTGAAGAGATGGCTGCTGTCATTACTAGGACATGGATACTGAGTTTTTTGGATGTGGTGATCAGTTTTCCTTTGTTTTTTTTTCTTCCCCCCCCCCTCCCTAAACTATATATCATTTTTAACCAGCTGAGTAGGTAGGATGTTTGTCACACAATAAGATTAAGGGATTCAAAAATCTGAGTTTCAAATACTACCTTAAACAAACAAAATCTGTATGAAAATTTCTATCTAGTGTTCAGCAGGCTAAAACTTGCTAAATAACTAGTTCAGAGAGACATCCCACTGGGAGCATTCCCTTTTTCATATATTCTGAATAGAAGGTTTGTGGCTTTGCAAAGAATGGCTACTTTCTAGCTAAAATTCAGAAGCATTATCATTGTTCAGCTGAGTGTCTGTGTGGGGCAGCTATCCCAAGACTCCATTCTCTTTCATTTCTAAAATGATTGAAATAGCATGGTTAAGGATTCAGTCCTCTGAATCCAGGTAGTACATAGAAATTATATAACAGTAATTCCAGATGGGAGGGGTTTTGTTTTTGTTTTAAATATTTTAGTTAATATTATGCCTGTGCAAGATGTCATCTTGGCAGATTGGAAGATCAAGTTTCTTTTTTCAGGCGCAGCATATATGCCAAAGCTAAGACATCGCCCCTGGCTTATCGTGCCCATGTGTACTAACTCTTAATAATAGCTGCCAATTCCAGTAAGAGAGAAAGCAGTTAAGTGCCCATACTCATCCCTCCTTTGTTGAGCCTGACAGGCAAGGTGACATTGTGATGATGCATTACCGGTGATGGAGTCACCAGGAATTGAACAAACTAAGCATTATTATCCCAAGTATCCAAAAGAACATTCTTCAAGAAAACAATTAATTCATCAGGCAATCCCAAATATTGAGAATCCAATCCTATAGATTTAAAGTTAGAACTGCAGACTTCAGAAATAAATAGCCACTATAAAATTTAAAGGATTAGAATAGTTTATTTTTTTTATTAATGCAGTCTCTTTCCCTGGAGAGAGACTGTTCTCATTTTTAGGAGATTTATCCCCACTTTCATGTGTCTGTGTGTGTGTGTGTGTGTGTGTGTGTGTGTGTGTATAATATTTATACTTAAAATATAGTTTTCCATTAAAATTTGATATAGTCTCATGCTATTTAAAATTTAACACTGACAAAGATAATGGCTTTAGATAGACTTTGACTCCTCATTTAAAAATCTGAGAGGCTGAATTTTTCCTAATATGAAAAAGCAACATTTTATCATTTTATCTTTATTTACTTTTAATGTTTTTTTTTCAGAGAGAGAGAGAGAGAGAGAGAGAGAGAGAGACAGAGCATGAGTGGGGGGAGAGGCAGAGAGAGAGGAAGACACAGAATCTGAAGCAGGCTCCAGACTCTGAGCTGTCAGCACAGGGCCTGACCCAGGGCTTGAGCTCACGAACCATGAGATCATGACCTGAGCTGAAGTCAGATGCTTAACTGACTAAGCCACCAAGGTACCCTGAAAAACCAGCATTTTAAAATTTGGGCTGAAAGGAAACCACATTCAACAGCAAAAAAAAAAAATTGTAGAACAGAGTTTGGCAATGTGGGAAGGTACCTTTTTTTTTTTTTTTTTTTACCAATTTCAACTTCTATGAAGAGAGTTTTCATATGGTTAATTAACAAACATTTATTCAGTGCCTACCCATGTGCAATTCCTATGTTAGGTGTTGAGTATATCCAAATGGTTCCTGCTACCCACGAATTTGCTGTATAAATAGAGAGACAGACAAATAGCTAGGTTAGTAGCACAGTACAGACCGCATGGCACAGCCTGGAAGAGGAATCAGGTAAAACTACCTACTAGAGGTGATAGTGGAGCTGAATCTTAATGGATAAGAATCAAGTTAGCCATCGAAAAGGGAAAGGAAGAAGATTCCAACCCTAAAACAAGTATAAGAACACAGGGCAAGCCTTCATGGAATAATCTCATCTAAATTAGACCATCTCACCCAACTCTCTTTGAGAACTGCAGTCTGACTTGGAAAGAGCCTTTGTTTCCCATCCTTTAAAATTCCAAACTGGCTTTAACCTGAAAATACTATGTAATGATACATACAGTTGCTACTGGTTGTGCATTTGTTGATTTGTTGCAGTAGTTTGATTTATTGTGTTTTCCTTGCTTTTTGGTATCCTCTTGACAAGGAAGGAGTTAATTTTATCTTGTTCAGCATTTTCTAGGCCCTACAGTATATTATATCAGACCCAATCATCTATTTTTTTCTTCTCTCTACTGATCTGAATCCAGGGATTTTTCCATTAATTTTGTCCTTAATTAACTCTTAAATGTTGCTTTAAGGCTAACCACCTATATATTTAGGTCTAGAATTTCATAATGTCAAGAATATTTTAGCCAACTTATTGTGAAGAAAATTATACTTACATTTCCAATGGAAAGCAATTACTTCATTGAAATTTTGCTGTCATAATGCACATGATTATAGCCCACGGTCACTTGTGTTTATAAGTAAAAGGAACCATTTACCGTTTTTAGTTTTGTCTATCCTTTTTTTCACAGCTTGGTTAAACAACTACTTTCTTTTCATACAAAATGCAGTTGCTTTCATCATTTACAAAATACATAGAATATAATATCCTTTTTTATTTCAAAGATTACGTGCAAAAATGAGAGAAGTTGGTCAAACTTCAGATATCTGAAAATATTAACACTTACTGGGTTTCAAAGCCTGTAAATATTAATGTTTTAAAATTTTCCATATGCAAATCGCAGTGGTGTATCATATAGAACTTAAGAAATCGTATGACTTTTCTTCTTCTTCCTCTTTTTTTTTTTTTTTGATTAAACACAGTACCATTTTAGGATAATGTGTGCTAGCTTCTTTGTTTGTGTAACAGTTCCTGACATGGATCTTTTCAAGCATAGTAACGAGTATAAATTGTGCTCGCCTAAAGGCTATGAAACCCAAAAACTGTGAAATGGAGTTCAAGCACAGCCCTTTATAGCTTGGTGGAATTTCAACTGTAGTTTGGGGTAGTTTAGTCAGCGGTTTCAAAAAATACTTTGAAAACTTTACGCCATAAGCATTCTTGTACTGGGCTGTTGTGAGTATCGAAAAGTACGTTATTTTTCCATTCATTATGCATTTCCTACTTTGTGGGAATAAAGACCACTCACTGAATGTTTGCTAGTTTGACTGCCAATTGAAACGTATGAATAATTAATATACAGTGCATTGACTGTCTTTTATTGCAAGACCTTCCACTTGTTACCCCAGGATTTTGGCTTAGGAAATAAGGTGGGTGTGACCACATTTCAGACATCCACTCTTTATTATCTATTGCTTCAGATATTTCTGTGTACCATTTTCCCCCCCAAATTTAATCCAATTACAGAAATAAGATGAAAAAGCAGAAAAAAAAGGCATGTTTCCTGCTTTTGCTAATTCCTGGGTTCCCTCAACTACCCCTGAGAGCTCCTTCTGCTTTTCTGTCACCCCTGTACATAGTTCCCAAACTTAAAGTGCCTCTGTTTGAAATATCTAGAGTGGTATTTCTTTTCCTGACTAGACCTTGACTGATAAATATCTCCGTATGCTCCCATTTCCTTCTTTGGAAATGGGGATAAAATTACCTACTTCAGAGGGCTGCTTTTAGGATTACAGTTGTAAAATACCTGAGTGATTCAGTCAGAGGATAGAATAACAGACAAACCAACAGTGGGGGAAGACTGCTATAGAGGGGGAGGTGCCTGGAAATGCTGATAAAAGGAAAAAAACATCTACTGAGTGTTTCCTTTGTCCCAAGAACCCTAAACCTGTGAGGTATTGATCATTATTTTCATTTTTAAGATGAAGAAAATGAGGCTTGTGTGTACATGGTTAACATATAAAATCAGAACCCAAGTCTGTCCATACTCTAAATCTGTATGATTTGTTTTTCTGTCTACCATGATGACTCCTTTTAGAAAAATTTCAGATATACACTATGTACTAAACAGTGATGAATTAGGCTCTGTTTTCAGGAATAAGATCTATAGTCATTGACAAAAAGTAGAGCATAATTTCTTGAGTAATCCTGCTTTGTTTGGATAAGTTGAAGAAATATGTGTGTTTTATATGAATACTATTTACTTTTAAGAAGGATGGAGGGGTGCCTGGGTGGCTCAGTTAAGTGTCCTACTCAATTTTGGCTCAGGTTACGATCTCATGGTTCATGGGTTTGAGCCCTATATCAGGTTCTGTACCTATGCTGTGGAGCCTACTTGGGATTCTCTCTCTCTCTCCTCTCTGAGCCTCCCCTGCTCACTCACTCTCAAAATAAGTAAACATTAGAAAAAGAAAAGAAGAAGGATGGAGTTCTAACCTTGTCTTAGCACTCAGGTCTAGAACACCTCTAATCTCTAGTTATTTGCATTTTTTAGCCCTTTGTCAAGTTGATCAAGATAAGTTATGAATCGGAAATGTTTTGACCTTTATTGCCCGTATTGTCCCATGTGAATGCCACTTTTAATTACCATCCGTTTTCCTTTTTACTGTTTTATCCACAGGATCTAGTAAACTGTTTTCTATTATCAAAAATAAGTCCGGTCACAAGGCTCAGAAATTATTTGTGGAGAAATACAAATCTCTGATCTGAATAAGAGAGCGACAGCTTAAAATAAATATTCCGGGTGTGAAAGTTAGACACTGTAGCAGGTGCAAATTCCCACCTCAGTTTTTAAGTTTGTAAACTTTAGAAGGATTTGAAGAAGGTTCTTTATGTTTATCATAAAGAACAAGGATCTTTGAATTTTGTTTAGACATACCTTTGTGTTTTTGGCAGTTTTACAGGCAAAACAGTATAGTTTATATAAGGAAAAATAACATGGAAAAATGATTTAATAGCATGACAGGCTACATGAAGAGAACTTCAAAAGCTCCTGACAGCTGTGGAGGGTGAGCTCATGTTCTGTGGAATGTAGGAGAGAAGACAGGTGAGCACAGACCTCAAATTTCCTACATACATAATACCTGGGAGGTCTACATGCTACTGTGGGAAGCAATGATTTAAGGAGGGATAACTTTAGACACACATCAATGAGGGAGGGAACAAATATTGGTAAAACAAAAAGGAATCTCAAGGAATGTGAATATCACTTCCAAGAATTTTGTTCACATTTAATTGATTTTTATGTTGTCTCTCATTAGATGTTTTGTTTTTGCATTCATTCGCCTAGAGCCATACCACCCTGGATTGTGATCTCCTTAGATGTTATAAGACTGAGCAAAGTTTAATCCAAAGTTAAGTTGTGGGGAAAGAAAAGACCACCTAGGAGAGTTGTGCATGTGATCACTTCACTCCAGAGTTACCGATGCAATAAGAAATCCATGACATAATATGGCTTCTTAAACTGAAACCTAAAAACAAATCTGAAATTGAAATAGGGAAAGTTAGAAAACAGTTTTGACTTTTGATGGCTATATGTTATTTCTTTTAATCTTCATTTGGTGTTTATATTACTGGATACTACCTGATTGAGGAAATCAAGAGATAACATTTGTTGATAGCTTGATGCCTAGCACTGAGGGACTATGTAGCTTACTTGAGTACCTCACTTACAACAACCCTCTCACAAAACACACATGTTTTTTACTCCTGTTTTGCACATGAAGAAACTGAGGCTCAAGGATGCCAAATCTATGGATACAGAACTTGAACAGGAAGAGAAGGGACAAATTGTAGGATTGGTGAATAAGATCCTCTGAAATAGTGCCAAGAGTTTAAAACTGTTTAGGAGTCTAATAATTTTAAAACGTTTTAGATGTTAA
Source organism: Prionailurus bengalensis (assembly GCF_016509475.1). NCBI lineage: Eukaryota > Metazoa > Chordata > Mammalia > Carnivora > Felidae > Prionailurus > Prionailurus bengalensis. The sequence goes on along the minus strand of NC_057345.1, from coordinate 138,529,177 downwards.
CTTTTAGGCTGCAGGGTTAGGCTAAAATGAAGCCATTTATTGGGCAAAATGTGCATCAGACTTGGTACTCCTTGAAGGAATGTGTCAGCTTTTTAATCATAAAGGGATAGAGACCCCAGGATTTATGCCAATCTCCAATTTATCTGAAAGTCCTCCCACAATTTCAACATGCTACCAGCACTGACTGTGAATGAGTGTGGCTGTGAAAATACATAAAGTGTGGCTGTGCCATTAATCAGGTGCGATCTTTCAAAGCATCATAAATTACAGTGATCAATGCCAAGTCTCATCTTGATGACTTGGGGACTAAACCCATGGATCAGCCTGACAGAGACAAATAAGAAACTAAATAGGGACGTGATAGTCTGTTAGAGGTGGGAGCTACTTGTTAGATTTTCAGACATGTCATTTGTGAAAGATAGTGGATAATTTGAAACTCTGCGTGCCCCTCATCTATGATTCCTTATGCTTATACATGGAATTTTGTGCCATTATTTGCAGATTTTATTTTGGCTTGAAACATAATATGTTATTTTTGCCCAAGCCTCAAATGAATTTAAGTTAAAAACAAAAAAAATTCTATATTACCCTTTTGTGTGGGATTATTCTTAGATTCAATGAGAAATTTTAGGTTGGTTTCTTAAAAAATATTTTTTCTGACAATGTAATACTATTGTTAACTGAAACTTGAAAAATTAGTGATAGTGTGAACAAAAATATATGTCCGCTTTTTCATTGTCAGTTCAATACTTGCAAGTGTTCTTATAGATACTCAAATATAAAATCTAAAAAATCTACTCATTGAAAAGTAACGGAATCTGCAGTACCTGTCTGATGTCTTACCAATGATATTCACTATCAACTTGGAGCATCAGTGTTTGTTTAGGAAAACAGAAGCCACTGTATGTGTCTTTGAAAATAGAAACAGAGACATCCAGAGTTGTGGGATGCCAGAGAAGGAAAAGGCAGGACCTCGCTTAGCTTGCAGAACAGAAGTGGTGGATCTCAGAGCTTCTTTGGGAGCTGCTACAGATCTGAAGTACGTCCAGGAAGAGCCAGGTGACACGCTCAGCCAGCAGTATGGAAGTGAGTGATTCCCAAGTCCCAGGAAGCTTCAGCAGCTCTCGCAGCTGCCTAGAACACTTGAATGGATACTTTGCAGAAGTTCACCCTGAAGTTCCTGAAAACTTCACATCTGGTATCTGTGCATGTGTCTAGCATGATCTGCCTCCAGTGAATAATGTTTTTGTCCCCTTGATTTTTCAAAGCTCACATAAGTGACTATCTATGACTACCACATAAGTGGTAGGATTTCCACTTAGGAATCCTAAGGATTTCCTATAGGAAATCATGCAGGAGAAAGGATTCTGGAGAATGTGGAGAGAATCTGTCTTGCAGTGCAGAGAACGTCCTTGAGGAGATGGCAGGGATGTTGACAACAGCTAATTTGACACAGCCCAATCATCTCCTCATCCTGTGACAATCTATTACCCATATTTAAACTTCTGACAACCACCCTCCCCACCATCATGAAACCATGATTTAAAATTTTTTTTTTCAACGTTTATTTATTTTTGGGACAGAGAGAGACAGAACATGAACGGGGGAGGGGCAGAGAGAGAGGGAGACACAGAATCGGAAACAGGCTCCAGGCTCTGAGCCATCAGCCCAGAGCCTGACGCGGGGCTCGAACTCCCAGACCGCGAGATTGTGACCTGGCTGAAGTCGGACGCTTAACCGACTGCGCCACCCAGGCGCCCCGAAACTATGATTTTAATATGACACACATGCGTGCATGCACACGCGCACACACACACGCACATATCCGTCATGTGGCTGAGGCCATGATCAATGTCTCTAGAATGAGGAAGGATACAAAGTTCCATGTGTCACTATACCAATCTCTAGGTGATACTCAAACCTTTCCTAGCCTAGTCAATCCCTCTTTTACATCCTGTAATTTAAAGACCAAACTACAGGGTAAAAAGAATGAAAACACCATATGTTAGAAAGTAGGGTAGAAGACTTGTCTTTTTACTTCATACTGATCAAAGGAGTCTATAAGTGGATCTGATGAAGAGACATCAACCATAATCCGGAGATTCTGGAGTTTGAGCTGGAAACTGACCTATGTTTCCTTTAGGGTTGGTGAATGTTATTTGCATGCAGGAAGGAGATGTTTTAATAATAATTACCTAGATGCTGACGTATTTTTGTTTCATACCAGAAAGCAGGCTTTTTAATCATTAGAGCTTTTTATCAAATATTTCTGGTCCACCTGAATAAGTAGTAAGATTGCTTTCCCCCATGATTATAAACATAAATGGCCATGTGACTTGTTTTAAACAGTGAAATATGAGCAGAAATGATGTGCTTGTAAGCTCCAAAGGTCAGTGCAAGATTTGCCATGCTCTTTCTCTCCCATAGTTACTGGCAGTGGTACAAACACCAGCTATTTCCTGAGGATGATGAGTAACAGAGTCTCTACCTAAGCTCTGATGGGCATATAATGTGTGGGAAAGAGCCAGGATAGTGATTATAGACAATATTATAAACATCGATTTTGCAAAGACATTAGATCTTAATTAGTTCCACCACAAAAAATAATTATGTGACATGATAGAGGTGCTAGCTAATGCTATAATGGCAGTCATATTACAATATGAAAATATATCAAATTAACATGTTATACACCTTAAACTTGCACAATTTTGTATGTTATGTATATTTCTTTATTTCATTTAATTTTTTAATTTTTGTAAGTTTATTTTTTTGTTTTGAGAGAGAGAGAGCGAGTGTGCACACACAGCGGGGGAGGGGCAGAGAGAAGGAGAGACAGGTTCCCAAGCAGGCTCCATGACATCAATGCTGATCCCAATGTGGGGCTCAAACTCACAAACTGTGAGATCGTGACCTGAGCCAAGATCAAAAGTTGGACACTTAGCTTACTGCACCACCCAGGTGCCCCTTATGTTATATATATATTTCAGTAAAAATGAAAAACTGTGGAAGAAACAAACTTTTTTGTTTTCCAACTGATAGGTAGCAGTTGTTTATTACTGTAGCCCATTCATTCTGAATGATTCATTCTGAATGATTCAGCCCATTACTGAATCCCATTCTAAATAGTATCCACTAGACATATGAAAAGAAATACAGTATCAAGTTTTAAGGTTCAAAACCTGTCCAGGTGGGCCTGGGTGGCTCAGTCAGTTAAGTGTCTGACTTCAGCTCAGACGTGAACCTCGTGGTTCGTGAGTTCAAGCCCTGCATTGGGCTCTGTGCTGACAGCTCAGAACCTGGAGTCTGCTTTGGATTTTGTGTCTCCCTCTCTTTCTCTACCCCTTCCCCACTCATGTACTATCTCTCTCAAAAATAAATATTAAAAAAAAAAAAAACTCACAAAACCTGTCCAGTACTTGGAAAATAAAACTTACTAGAAAAATGGACCTTGACATTAAATGCAGCTTAGAAAATAGAAGGGTATTGAACTAGTTTAATATATTTCTGATTATATTAAGGTTTATTACATAACATAAACTTTTCATAAAATGGCATCACAATCTGGATTATGGGGCATGGAGGGTTAGCAAATCACCATGGTGATGATTTCTCTACGTAATATTTGGAAGTGCTAATTTTCTTTCCTGAGTTTTATAAGGATGATCTGAATCAGTCTATTGGTAGGTACATGCCTACCCTTCTCCAGGTAAGAGATCTTATCCAGATAAGATATCTTACTCACTTCTTAAAATAAAGTATATCTTAAAAAATGGACACCATTGCAGAGAATCCAAAGTATTTGTGATTCTTCAAAATCAGGGTATATAATCAGAGTAATGCAATGACTTACCTGGGAGAAGTATATTTCAGTTAAATAAGTGAGGAGATACCCAAAAGGGTCAATCTTAGTTGTTAATAGCTGTGTTACTTGACTTAAATACTTAAGTTTTGAATCCTAATTTTAGCATATAAAAATTAAAGATAATAATAACTACCTTATAAATTTGTTGTGAGTTTTGATCAGTGTGTCAGACCATAATATTTACTCAAGATATATGGTAGGTTTTTAATATTTACCTTTCAAATTTTTATCCTGAATATGCACATGAGGTGCTTTGGATCAGAGACTTCTTAGTAATTACTTCACAGTAAATAGTAAATGTGTTTGTCCCCCTTGCCCACAGCTTATCACTGGGGCAACATGATGAAAGTCAATGGGAATTTCTCCCATATGAGTAGCTAGACAGTCCATAGTCCAGCGATGAGGAAAAATTATGTTTCTCTGCTTATATGGGGAAAGGATATAGCTGCCCGGCTCCACTCTTGAAAGGATCTCTTTGGAAATGTAATGGTTCTTAATCCTAGTTTCATTTGACATTCTCATTGACCAAATGCTTTGGCATATTTACATACATATATTTATATCTATTGAATTTTGGAATATATATGTCAATTTTTCAAAAAGAGAATGGCTGATTTTCCCAGTGTTCTCCAGTAATATATAGAAAGCCTTCAATCACCCAAATCCCATGTCACCACCTTCTCCTTCTAACAGTCCTGTTAACTCAGCTATTGGGCAGAATTTAAAAAAAAAAAAAAAAAGAAGAAAGTTTTGGGCAGCTGACAATGTCCAGAAGGCAGTGATGTGTGGCCATGGCACAGGGCAGTAGCTGCAAGATGTTTTCTTCTGAAACTAACTAGAAAGTCATGGAGCATGAAAAAACCCTTTTCTAGACAATGTGAAATGAAACAGGAAAATATACTCCAATTACTGTCCTACATAAATATCCAAAGGGAACAAAGAGCATCAGTCAGGAGGCTATTGTCTCCCTAATTATGTTCCAAATTGGAAATGGCAACTTGTTTTCTTCCTCACATAATAGTTCTCTAAATAAATTGTCTTCTCCCGCTGTCTGCTGCTCTCTTGAGGATTTGGTTATTTAGGGATAAAGAAGAATTCGTGGTTGTGGAAAACACGGGTTATGAGCCAGGTTCCTGCCTGAGAGAGAAAATGGAAATGAATGCTGGGGTTATGACATGTGGAAAGTCAGATACATTTTAGCAATTAATTTGTCCTGATTTAGGTATTATGGAAGCCTTTTATAAATTTTACATATGTATCTTTTGACTGTTAGAATACTGATTTAGCACACTGTAATAAAAGTGTTTGCTTCCGGAAAATCACACACAGAATATTTGATAATATCTATCTAAAAGTATGGTAGCTCTTCAAGTAAGAATTTATCTGATGGGAAACCTTCATTAGTCCATCTTTATCATCTACTTACATTTTCTTTCTAAATAATTTTTATAAAAAAAATCTATATTTGCTAAAGAAGATTTTCAGAATTCATCCTTAAAATTGATGCTGAATTTTTTGTTGTTGTTGCTTAGTGACTTTCTTTATGAAGTACTTATATGATTTTTTTCAAGTTTATTTGATTTTGAGAGAGAGAGAGAGCATGTGCGGGAAGAGCAGAGAGTGTGAGAGGGAGAATCTCAAGCAGGCTCTGCACCATTAGTGTGGATCCCAATAAGTGGCTTGAACTCACAAACCATGAGATCATGACCTGAGCCGAAATCAAGAGTCAGATGCCAAACCAACTGAGCCGCCAAAGTGCTCTACTTGTGATTTTTTAAAGCCAATATTACTGTGTCTAAGCTTTGTCAGTGAAGTGTCATCTCAATTGTAAGGTGACAACTTCAGGAGTGAATATTGCATGGATCATCTATCCCAAGTTTACTTGTTTATTGGTTAGATTTTTGGTCGTATATTCACAGAATCTGCTTTTATTCTTGAAAATGGCTATCAGCTATTATTAACTTCTATGATTATGGCTGTGATATGAAATCTTTCTTATGGTCCTCAGCTAACTTTTTCTGGATCCAACTGAAAGTGTTTTTAATTTCCTACGGGTGTAAGCTCTTCATGTTTTTTGATATATTGATATGTCCTTAAGAAGGTTTGTTTACTTTGTGTTCTAAATCTTTTTAAAATCTTCTATATCAAAAGTGATTGGTAGATAGTCCTTGGTAGATTTTTATCTTCATAATATCCTGTCTTTCAGTATGAATGATAACATACCATCTTGAGAAAGTGAAATTAAAAAAAAAAGACATATAATAAAACACAAAGTAAAAGCTCAAGACACCTTTAAATAAAAGTTACAGAAGCTTAATTCTCAGGGAAGTTTAGTGTATCAATGTCATTTTCCTTAGAGGTAAAATGTAGCATGGAATATATTGTGATAAGAAATTCAGTAATTGGTCTAACATGGTACTATCAAATAGAAGATTGCAAATAATAATTATTTTATCAATTGAAAACCTTGTCTAATTTGGATTTTTTTTCTTTTTCTTTTCTTCCTTTTTTTTTTTTTTTTACATTTCCCCCTTTTTTAAAGAATAGCTAACTTCCACCCTTGATTGATCACAGGGTAACTTTCAGGGCTTTGTTTATGTTGAAACATGTTTCCACATGAAAGTATAAAAGCTACCTAGTACCTTTTTTATGCTGGCAGAGAGATTTCTATGTGTTATGGACTCTTCCTTTTTTTCCCCTTTGCATATATACAATTCAAGAAGAGGGAAAAAAGCTGCAGTCTGTTTAATACTGTGAGTCTGTTCAGTGGCTTTACCAGTGGAGGTCTGCAGAGAGGAAATAATTTGAAAGAAATAATGTTAGTCTCCAGCGGTCTTGTCATCTCTACTCCTTTACCTTTCAGCCAGATTAGAGTGAAGAGTTCTAAGGGAGATGAGTCAGCTATTTTCTTCCCACAAATAGACTCTGTTCCCAATCCAGAAGAAAAGAGAGCTCATCAAGTGTTAAACATGAATTAGGTTTAGAAGTTTAACAACTGGAAAAATTTGTCTAATTAACAACTTCAGTTATTAAGAACTAGCAAAATCATATTCACTCATTTGTCTCTCTCCTTCCCAGTTTCAGTTTTATCTTGGAGTATAGGCTCTTTCCCCAATTTAGCCTTGTCTAACAAAGTACCCATTTTTCTTCAAGCCCAGAGTGAAGATTTGTGTTTCTGGGCAATCTGATTCTTTTATAGGTAAAATTGTGTAGGTTTCCATTCATGACTGATTAAAGAGAATGAATTGTTAAAGATAAATGGGAAATATAACTATTTGTTTTGAATTTGACACATTAAAACTGTAGATGACCAGGTGTGAAGTAAGGGACAGTGTTAAGAAACATCATTTTTCTTCACAGATGTTTTTAATATTCCAGTACAGGTAATAATACACTTACATATAGGGTGGGATGCATGAGAAGTGCTGATTGGTTAGTGATGGACAGTAGAGATGAAGTTCTCATTTATTATTCCCCAGTTGAGGTATAACAGATTATCTTGTTATCCAGTGAGTATATAATGACTAATTATAGATAGGGCATGGCATTTTCATCTGAAAATTTTGATCGTCTTCACATCTGGCTGGCTTTTTTAGGTATTATGTCAGGTTCACCTTAAACAATAACAACAACAAAACAGATAGGCATCATCTTTCTCTGTTAATGCAGGTATAATGAAACTAACTTGCATAACAATTGGACTGGGATTGTGTTAGGATCTGGAGCACAATCTAAATTTTTAATAACAATAGGTATAATATAAACAGGACTTATAACTACTGTAATGGTTATTGACAACTAATAAATGCCTCTTGAATTTCCCTATAGTCTGATCTGTAGATAAAGTAATACATGAAGTTTTTTCCTTCTTGTGCATATGTATACCTAATCCAAATATTAATGGAAAGAATTGGACAATTAAGGATTGTGACTCTATATACCTATATACACCTGTATGCATATAAATACCATAATGCCTCCTAATGGAAATGTACTGTGAAGTTCTCCATACAAAACTATTGTCTTGTACGTAATTGAAAGAAAAACTTTATACAAAAGAAGTCCAGTGAATTAATGCTAGATTTAGCCTCAGTTGAGAATGTGCAAATTCAAAGGAATAGATCAGAGTTTTCAGTGTTCAGCTTCTTGCCAAAATATTCTTTTTGGTAGCATTTTAAATCATGAAGGCAAATTCATGTGGGACTCTTTTCTGGCTTTCTTCACAGTGTATTAGTGTGATAGATATGTGTATTTCTGATAAAAAAAAAAAACAACAACACAGAGACCTTAAATCTTTTGCTCACTAACCCTATCAGTTGCTGTGCTATTTAGAAGTCACAAGCCTTGACTGTGCTGGAAACTTCTGCAAAAAATCTATTCAGATCTACTCTGGACTAAGGATGTTTTGGTTGATGAATCTGCTGTTTGTGTTCAGAAAATGGTTATCTGTGCTAAGACTTTTATGATAGCAACCGGCTGTGATAAACCCATGTCAGCTGATAAGCTTTTTTTGCTATTGACAGGGTGGTTTTGATTTTTAGCTTTGTATAAAAGGGAGTTTTTTTCCAGATATGTTTCTTAATATATTTAGTTAAGTGTATGTACAGCTGTGTGCATGTGTGTGTGTTGTGTGTGTATGTGTGTAAGAGAGAGGCAGACATGAAAACTGTTATACTCTCAAGAATGAGTTTTGGAATAAATATCAAATTCATTCCACGTGCAGAACATGAGAAAACATGGGACAGATCAGACTACTGCTTGTATAATATCACATGCACTATGGATGAGTCTCTAAAACAGTGGGAAAACTGAAATAAAGTTTTTGTGCTTGATGTTATCTGGAGAGATCTTCATATTTTTATGGATGTATTCATTAGCTTTGGATTCTCATTTTATTTCAGAAGAGAGCATTGCAAGTTGGTCTTTTTTGTTTCTTGGTCAAGCCAGCTAGATTTGAACAGAGTTTTTGTAGAACATAGTCTGTAGTTAAACTGGAAAATGCATTCCAACTTTCAAATAAGTAACAAATTAAACAATATTTGAATAATTTCTGTTAGTTTGAATTTTTATAAACTATACTGGGAACTGATACATAGTGTCTGAAACATGTTCTGCATCACTTGTGATATAAAACTAATAGGATGGAAAATTACTTTGAGAAGAAAGTGAGTTCCACATTAGATAATTGGCTCTTTTTATATACAATTATTCAATAACTGAATGACAATTGGGAAATTCAGCATTTATGATGCTGAAATAATACCTTTTTATATAAAATCTTTATATGTAAATACATGTACTTTTTATTATGTAAGTCGAATATTTACATGGTGGCAAGAAACATAAATTCAACCTGAGGATTTTTTAAGTATATTTTATGGGGCATCTCCCACATTATGAATTCAGAATATTTTAATTTTTATTGTCACTTTTCTTCCTGGTTTTATGCAAAATACTTTTTCCTCCAATACTAACTTTATCCTGAAATGTTAACAAGTTCAAGGAAGATAGAAGTTTTGAAATGTTTGGGCAAATATAACATTAGTTTAGAAAATTGGGTGTTCTGGGCTCCTGGGTGGCCCAGTTGGTTAAGCATCTGATTTTTTGGCTCACATAATGATCTCGTGGTTCGTGGGTTTGGGCACCACATCGGGCTCTGTGCTTACAGCTCAGAGCCTGGATCCGGCTTCAGATTCTGTGTCTCCTTTTCTCTCTGCCCCTCCTCCATTAGCACTGTGTTTCTCTCTCAAAAATAAATAAACCTTAAAAAAATTAAAGAAAAAGAAAATTTGGTGTTCTCTGATAATATGTTAATTGTGTGCCTCCCAGAAATAATTGTCTTAAGTTAAATTATTAAGTTTATGAATTCTACACATGTTGTATGTGTATCTATATCCATATTGGAATTTTTCTTCTGTCCAATTTTTGGAATGTTTGGACAGTTAGTTGTCAATAAATTTGCTTGGAAAATAGGTTGCACTAAGATTAGAGTAGAATTTGTCTAGAGAATCTGGTCACAAGTGTGAGAAGCTTCCCCTCCCTCTTTTTTAACCCTCTTTTTGCTGTCTAGAGTCAATTAAATAGTACTGAACCACTGTCTTTAAGAGGAATCAACAAAATAATTGACTCAGTTAATCTCCAAAGGAAGTACTTTAACTTCTGTACCTACCCAGTCCAGCTTCTTTCTTTTACCTCAGTCTTGTTCCACCAGTAGCTGATGACAGCTTTCTGACCATCCTGCTATTAATTCCTTCTTTCTCGTTAGCCGAAGTCTGTTTTTCCTGGCTGACCTGCTTATTCTAGTTCAGTCCTCTTCTCAACTCTCCCTTGATCTTTGTTAAGTATTACTTTTTATTTCCTTTAAATCTCACCCCTCCTCCAGAATTGACCTCAGTTTATTTTGTCCCTGTTGACTGCTTCGGTCTAGAATATGAATGTGTAAGCCAGTATTTTTTGCCTCATTACCTTCCGTCTTAAATCCACTTGTCAGTCAGTACCATTTTCCATTTATCCAGCCCTGGGTAGAAAGAACTTTCACTCTTCTTCCCAATGCTGTGAGTTTAAGTATGCACAAATACCTTATGGGCATTAGAGTAATGTTAATAATGATAATAATAAGCAGTTTACATATGTTTAGTGCTTACTTGTGCTAAGTGTAAACCAGCTAGTTTAATTTTTTTTAATGTTTATTCATTTTTGAGAGACAGAGATAGAGCATGAGTGGGGAAGGGGCAGAGAGAGGGAGACACAGAATCTGAAGCAGGCTCCAGGCTCTGAGCTGTCAGCACAGAGCCTGACATGGGCCTTGAACTCAGAAATGCGAGATCATGACCTGAGCTGAAGTTGGACGCTCAACCGACTGAGCCACCTAGGTACCCCTAAACCAGGTAGTTTATATGGATTTTCTCATATGATTCTTCCAATCATGTCATGAGGTAACTGCTACAATTATCTCCCAATTTATAGACTAGGAAATTAAGACTTACCATGATCACACAGTTAGGAATTGGCAGAGATGATGTTTCAGCCAATATTATTGCTTTCCAGAAGCCACTACCTATAGGTGGGACCTATACAGCAGGATACCTGATTATTTAAAAACAAGAAAGAAAGGTGAGAGAGAAGGGGAGAGAGAGAGAGAGAGAGAGAGAGAGAGAGATCTCCAAACTCCATTATTGTTTTAGGGATTCTAACTATATGACCACATCCAAATTCATACTTCATTAAACAAATAATTATTGATCACCTACTGTGTCTCAGGTACAGTTCTTAATGTTGAAAAAAGCAATGAATAAAACTGACTAAGTCATGAATACCATGTTGCTTGTATTCTCATGGGAGGGGCAGATGATAAAAATATACATGTTATGTATGTTGGAAATAATTTCTATTAAAAAATAAAGCAGGGTAAAGGGAGAGAGTCTAATTGTGCAGGGAAATAATATTCTTCCTATTTTCCCTTTTTGATAAGGTGATGTTTGAAAAGAGACCAAAATAAAGTGAGGAGGTGAGCCATGAAAATACCTAGGGAGAGAGAATTCCAGGTGGAATAAGTAGTAGATGCAAAGATCCTGATGTAGAAAGATACCGCTTTATGTTTTTAATGATAAAAAAAGCAAGGGGGATCTCCCGGGTGGATTAAAATGAGCAAGGGGGATGAGTAACAGGAGGAGAGGTTAGAGAAGGATAGGGAACATAGGTCATAGCACCCTCTTCAGAACTTGTTGAGAGCCTCACTAAGCTTCTGAATAGATTTGTTGACTTATCTGGCTGCTGTGGGGACAATCAATAACAGGAAGTTATTATAATAATCCAAGTAAAAGGGATTTGCAAGATGGCGGCTTAGGAGGACTCTGGGCTCACCACACGTCCTGCTGATCACTTAGATTCCATCTACACCTGCCTAAATAACCCAGAAAACCGCCAGAGGATTAGCAGAACGGAGTTGCCGGAGCCAAACACAGACGAGAGGCCCACGGAAGAGGGTAGGAAGGGCGGCGAGGCGGTGCGCGCTCCACGGACTGGCGGGAGGGAGCCGGGGCGGAGGGGCGGCTCGCCTGCCAAGCAGAGTCCCCGAGTCTGGCTTGCAAAAGCGGAGGGGCCTGACGGACTGTGTTCCCACAACAAGCGCGACTTAGCATCTGGGAGGTGATAAGTTAACAGCTCTGCTCAGAAAGCGGGAAGGCTGGAGGACAAAGGGAGGGAGAGCTGCTGAGGCCCCTGACAACAGAGCTCAGTTTGGTGGGGAACAAAGGCGCTCACCAGTGCCATCTCCCCCGCCCATCCCCCAGCCAAAATCCCAAAGAGAACCAGTTCCTGCCAGGGAATTTGCTCGCTCTGCACAAACACCCAACTCTGCGCTTCTGCGGAGCCAAACCTCCCTCCGGCAGCGGATCTGACTCCCTCCCTCTGCCACAGGGCCGCTCCTGAAGTGGATCACCTAAGGAGAAGCAGGCTAAGCCTGCCCCTCCTGCCCCCGTGCACCTTGCCTACCCACCCCAGCTAATACGCCAGATCCCCAGCATCACAAGCCTGGCAGGGTGCAAGTAGCCCAGACGAGCCACACCACCCCACAGTGAATCCCGCCCCTAGGAGAGGGGAAGAGAAGGCACACACCAGTCTGACTGTGGCCCCAGCGGTGGGCTGGGGGCAGACATCAGGTCTGACTGCGGCCCCGCCCACCAACTCCAGTTATACACCACAGCACAGGGGAAGTGCCCTGCAGGTCCTCACCATGCCAGGGACTATCCAAAATGACCAAGCGGAAGAATTCCCCTCAGAAGAATCTCCAGGAAATAACAACAGCTAATGAGCTGATCAAAAAGGATTTAAATAATATACCAGAAAGTGAATTTAGAATAATAGTCATAAAATTAATCACTGGGCTTGAAAACAGTATACAGGACAGCAGAGAGTCTCTTGCTACAGAGATCAAGGGACTAAGGAACAGTCACGAGGAGCTGAAAAACGCTTTAAACGAAATGCATAACAAAATGGAAACCACCACAGCTCGGATGGAAGAGGCAAAGGAGAGAATAGGTGAACTAGAAGATAAAGTTATGGAAAAAGAGGAAGCTGAGAAAAAGAGAGATAAAAAAATCCAGGAGTATGAGGGGAAAATTAGAGAACTAAGTGATACACTAAAAAGAAATAATATATGCATAATTGGTATCCCAGAGGAGGAAGAGAGAGGGAAAGGTGCTGAAGGGGTACTTGAAGAAATCATAGCTGAGAACTTCCCTGAACTGGGGAAGGAAAAAGGCATTGAAATCCAAGAGGCACAGAGAACTCCCTTCAGACGTAACTTGAATCGATCTTCTGCACGACATATCATAGTGAAACTGGCAAAATACAAGGATAAAGAGAAAATTCTGAAAGCAGCAAGGGGTAAACGTGCCCTCACATATAAAGGGAGACCTATAAGACTCGTGACTGATCTCTCTTTTGAAACTTGGCAGGCCAGAAAGAATTGGCACGAGATTTTCAGGGTGCTAGACAGGAAAAATATGCAGCCGAGAATCCTTTATCCAGCAAGTCTGTCATTTAGAATAGAAGGAGAGATAAAGGTCTTCCCAAACAAACAAAAACTGAAGGAATTTGTCACCACTAAACCAGCCCTACAAGAGATCCTAAGGGGGACCCTGTGAGACAAAGTCCCAGAGACATCACTACAAGCATAAAACATACAGACATCACAATGACTCTAAACCGGTATCTTTCTATAAGAACACTGAATGTAAATGGATTAAATGCACCAACCAAAAGACATAGGGTATCAGAATGGATAAAAAAACAAGGCCGATCTATTTGCTGTCTACAAGAGACTCATTTTAGACCTGAGGACACCTTTAGATTGAGAGTGAGGGGATGGAGAACTATTTATCATGAGACTGGAAGCCAAAAGAAAGCTGGAGTAGCCATACTTATATCAGACAAACTAGACTTTAAATTAAAGGCTGTAACAAGAGATGAAGAAGGACATTATATAATAGTTACAGGGTCTATCCATCAGGAAGAGCTAACAATTATAAATGTCTATGCGCCGAATACCGGAGCCCCCAAATATATAAAACAATTACTCATAAACATAAGCAACGTTATTGATAAGAATGTGGTAATTGCAGGGGACTTTAACACCCCACTTACAGAAATGGATAGATCATCTAGACACATGGTCAATAAAGAAACAAGGGCCCTGAATGAGACATTGGATCAGATGGACTTGACAGATATGTTTAGAACTCTGCATCCCAAAGCAACAGAATATACTTTCTTCTCGAGTGCACATGGAACATTCTCCAAGATAGATCATATACTGGGTCACAAAACAGCCCTTCATAAGTTTACAAGAATTGAAATTATACCATGCTTACTTTCAGACCACAATGCTAGGAAGCTTGAAATCATCCACAGAAAAAAGTCTGGAAAACCTCCAAAAGCATGGAGGTTAAAGAACACCCTACTAACGAATGAGTGGGTCAACCAGGCAATTAGAGAAGAAATTAAAAAATATATGGAAACAAACGAAAATGAAAATACAACAATCCAAACGCTTTGGGACGCAGCAAAGGCAGTCCTGAGAGGAAAATACATTGCAATCCAGGCCTATCTCAAGAAACAAGAAAAATCCCAAATACAAAATCTAACAGCACACCTAAAGGAACTAGGAGCAGAACAGCAAAGGCAGCCTAAACCCAGCAGAAGAAGAGAAATAATAAAGATCAGAGCAGAAATAAACAATATAGAATCTAAAAAAACTGTAGAGCAGATCAACGAAACCAAGAGTTGGTTTTTTGAAAAAATAAACAAAATTGACAAACCTCTAGCCAGGCTTCTCAAAAAGAAAAGGGAGATGACCCAAATAGATAGAATCACGAATGAAAATGGAATTATTACAACCAATCCCTCAGAGATACAAACAATTATCAGGGAATACTATGAAAACTTATATGCCAACAAATTGGACAACCTGGAAGAAATGGACAAATTCCTGAACACCCACACTCTTCCAAAACTCAATCAGGAGGAAATAGAAAGCTTGAACAGACCCATAACCAGCGAAGAAATTGAATCGGTTATCCAAAATCTCCCAACAAATAAGAGTCCAGGACCAGATGGCTTCCCAGGGGAGTTCTACCAGACGTTTAAAGCAGAGATAATACCTATCCTTCTCAAGCTATTCCAAGAAATAGAAAGGGAAGGAAAACTTCCAGACTCATTCTATGAAGCCAGTATTACTTTGATTCCTAAACCAGACAGAGACCCAGTAAAAAAAGAGAACTACAGGCGAATATCTCTGATGAATATGGATGCAAAAATTCTCAATAAGATACTAGCAAATCGAATTCAACGGCATATAAAAAGAATTATTCACCATGATCAAGTGGGATTCATTCCTGGGATGCAGGGCTGGTTCAACATTCGCAAATCAATCAACATGATACATCACATTAACAAAAAAAAAAGAGAAGAACCATATGATCCTGTCAATCGATGCAGAAAAGGCCTTTGACAAAATCCAGCACCCTTTCTTAATAAAAACCCTTGAGAAAGTCGGGATAGAAGGAACATACTTAAAGATCATAAAAGCCATTTATGAAAAGCCCACAGCTAACATCATCCTCAACGGGGAAAAACTGAGAGCTTTTTCCCTGAGATCAGGAACACGACAGGGATGCCCACTCTCACTGCTGCTGTTTAACATAGTGCTGGAAGTTCTAGCATCAGCAATCAGACAACAAAAGGAAATCAAAGGCATCAAAATTGGCAAAGATGAAGTCAAGCTTTCGCTTTTTGCAGATGACATGATATTATACATGGAAAATCCGATAGACTCCACCAAAAGTCTGATAGAACTGATACATGAATTCAGCAAAGTTGCAGGATACAAAATCAATGTACAGAAATCAGTTGCATTCTTATACACTAACAATGAAGCAACAGAAAGACAAATAAAGAAACTGATCCCATTCACAGTTGCACCAAGAGGCATAAAATACCTAGGAATAAATCTAACCAAAGATGTAAAGGATCTGTATGCTGAAAACTATAGAAAGCTTATGAAGGAAATTGAAGAAGATTTAAAGAAATGGAAAGACATTCCCTGCTCATGGATTGGAAGAATAAATATTGTCAAAATGTCAATACTACCCAAAGCTATCTACACATTCAATGCAATCCCAATCAAAATGGCACCAGCATTCTTCTCGAAACTAGAACAAGCAATCCTAAAATTCATTTGGAACCACAAAAGGCCCCGAATAGGCAAAGGAATTTTGAAGAAGAAGACCAAAGCAGGAGGCATCACAATCCCAGACTTTAGCCTCTACTACAAAGCTGTCATCATCAAGACAGCATGGTATTGGCACAAAAACAGACACATAGACCAATGGGATAGAATAGAAACCCCAGAACTAGACCCACAAACGTATGGCCAACTCATCTTTGACAAAGCAGGAAAGAACATCCAATGGAAAAAAGACAGTCTCTTTAACAAACGGTGCTGGGAGAACTGGACAGCAACATGCAGAAGGTTGAAACTAGACCACTTTCTCACACCATTCACAAAAATAAACTCAAAATGGATAAAGGACCTAAATGTGAGACAGGAAACCATCAAAACCTTAGAGGAGAAAGCAGGAAAAGACCTCTCTGACCTCAGCCGTAGCAATCTCTTACTCGACACATCCCCAAAGGCAAGGGAATTAAAAGCAAAAGTGAATTACTGGGACCTTATGAAGATCAAAAGCTTCTGCACAGCAAAGGAAACAACCAACAAAACTAAAAGGCAACCAACGGAATGGGAAAAGATATTTGCAAATGACATATCGGACAAAGGGCTGGTATCCAAAATCTATAAAGAGCTCACCAAACTCCACACCTGAAAAACAAATAACCCAGTGAAGAAATGGGCAGAAAACATGAATAGACACTTCTCTAAAGAAGACATCCGGATGGCCAACAGGCACATGAAAAGATGTTCAGCGTCGCTCCTTATCAGGGAAATACAAATCAAAACCACACTCAGGTATCACCTCACGCCAGTCAGAGTGGCCAAAATGAACAAATCAGGAGACTATAGATGCTGGAGAGGATGTGGAGAAACGGGAACCCTCTTGCACTGTTGGTGGGAATGCAAAGTGGTGCAGCCGCTCTGGAAAGCAGTGTGGAGGTTCCTCAGAAAATTAAAAATAGACCTACCCTATGACCCAGCAATAGCACTGCTAGGAATTTATCCAAGGGATACAGGAGTACTGATGCATAGGGCCACTTGTACCCCAATGTTCATAGCAGCACTCTCAACAATAGCCAAATTATGGAAAGAGCCTAAATGTCCATCAACTGATGAATGGATAAAGAAATTGTGGTTTATATACACAATGGAATATTACGTGGCAATGAGAAAAAATGAAATATGGCCTTTTGTAGCAACGTGGATGGAACTGGAGAGTGTGATGCTAACTGAAATAAGCCATACAGAGAAAGACAGATACCATATGGTTTCACTCTTATGTGGATCCTGAGAAACTTAACAGGAACCCATGGGGGAGGGGAAGTAAAAAAAAAAGAGGTTAGAATGGGAGAGAGCCAAAGCATAAGAGACTGTTAAAAACTGAGAACAAACTGAGGGTTGATGGGGGGTGGGAGGGAGGAGAGGGTAGGTGATGGGTATTGAGGAGGGCACCTTTTGGGATGAGCACTAGGTATTGTATGGAAACCAATTTGTCAATAAATTTCATAAAAAAAAATAAATAAATAAAAAAAGAGGAGAGAAGAAAGAGAGAAAGAGAGAGAAAGTAAACCTCTCTTGTGTTTTGGCAGTCAAGAATAAAATATGTAAGACAGAGAAAAAAAAATAATCCAAGTAAAAGATGCAGGTGGCTTAGAATAAAGTGGCGATGGAGTTAGTTGGTAAATGTGTGTGTGTGTGTGTGTGTGTGTGTGTGTGTGTGTGTGTGTGTATGTGTATTATATACAAAGAGATGCTTTATATATACACACATATATACATACATTTCCATGCATACACACTTTTCATTGAAATATAATACACATATAGGAAAGCACACACATCAGAGGTGTTCAGCTGGATGAATTTTTTATTGGGCACACTAGTGTAGCCTGCTCTCATATTGAGAAACAGAATATTAGAATCCTAGAAGTGCCCTCATGCCACATTCTAGTAGCATGCCATTCTTAACAAGGATAAGCACTGTTCTTATGTCTAAAATAAGGGTTGGAAAACTATTTATGCAGAAGATCAGATGGTAAATATTTCAGGCTATTAGGACCACATGTAGTTTTTGATACATATTATTTCCTCCAGTTATTTTCATAGTACAACTGTGTACAATTCTGTATTAGAAATAATATATGCCATTACAATTTTGAGAGTCTTGCCCTTCAGTCTTCTACCTTCCATAATATACAATTTTGAGTCCACAATTCTTTGTTTCCTATTTGTATGCCTTCACACCTGGCACTTTTGGATCCAAAGACTGGATTTTTCCAAAAGGCAATGTTTTATGTCCTGCTCCTCATCCCCATCACATATCATGACTATGTGACTCAGTTTTATTGTTACTGAATTTTCCTCTCTATCAAAGTGACGAGTGATCAGATGTTTGTAATCCAAATACTATCCAAATATTGCTCTTATTGGGGAGAGCGAAGGAGCAGTTTCACTCAGTGTAGATTGCTCAGACTTCACAGCAGTCACTGGGAGAACTAGATGGCTCTGATGTCATATCAGAGGTCTTCCAATCCCAGGACAGTCTTGAATCCAGAAACATTCTCTACTCAGAACCAATATAAACAGTATTTTAAAACTTTTGAAGTTTATTTATTTCCTTAGAGAGAGACAAAGACATCATGAGCAACAAAGGGGCAGAGAGAAGAAGAGAGAGAATCCCAAATATGCTCTACACCATTAGCACAGAGCCTGATTGCAGGGCTCATACTCACAAAACCGCAAGATCATGACCTGAGCCGAAACTGAGAATCTGACGCTTAACCAACTGAGCCACCCAGACATCCCACCAATATTTTAAAAGAAATGGAGGGCCTGGCTACCACAACTCTTTTGGGTACTTCGAGGAATTCCCTGAGAAATGGCAAACATCCTTCAGGGAGGGTATAGTAACCATACCTACACAATATATTTGCTGCTCTCTTAATTTTTTTTTTTTTTTTTGAGGGAAGAAATGGGTATGGCAAATAATCTGAGTTCCAAGAATTTATGAGGACAATGACATTACTATCAGGGGTGCCTAAGACCTCCCTCAGGTCCAGTGATTTTCTGTGTATTTATTTATTTTTAATGTAAGCTCTACACCCAAGGTGGGGCTTGAACTCAGGACCCAGAGATCAAGAGTCACATGCTCTATTGACTAAACCAGCCAGGTGCCCCGGGTTTTTCTAGAAGAGCTCATGGAACTCAGAAAATCTGTTATTCTGCCAGTTGTGGTTTATTACAGTGAAGGAATCCAGATTAAAATCAGAAAATTGAAAGGCACATAAAGCAGAGTCCAGGATAGACTAGGTGTGAGCTTCTAGTTGGCCTCTCCTGGAAGAGTCTAGCAAACAGCACCTAATTCTTGCAGCAACAATATATGGCAACACATATTGTCATATGTCAACCAGGGAAGCTCACCCAAGACTTGGTGAACCAGTATTGGTCAACCAGGGAAGCTCACCCAAGACTTGGTGTCCAGGATTTTATTTGGGGTTAGTCATATAGGCATAGAGTTCCCACGTGGTTGATCTTAGTTTCCAGCCCCTCCAGAGGTCCAGCTAGTACCATATGACTCAAGAGCCCCATCATAAATTGTTAGCTAAACTATCTGGCATGGCCCAGATAAATGAAAATATTCTTTTGAGGCAGAATATTTCTTTCAACGTTGTTTTTTTTTTTTTATTTATTTTTGGGACAGAGAGAGACAGAGCATGAACGGGGGAGGGGCAGAGAGAGAGGGAGACACAGAATCGGAAACAGGCTCCAGGCTCCGAGCCATCAGCCCAGAGCCCGACGCGGGGCTCGAACTCACGGACCGCAAGATCGTGACCTGGCTGAAGTCGGACGCTTAACCGACTGCGCCACCCAGGCGCCCCTGAGGCAGAATATTTCAAAGGCTTAGAGGTTATCTCTTAGGAGCCAATCAAGGACCATACCTTTGTTTGGAATGTGCAGGGTTTGAACACCCCATACCTGCTGAAATATAGATCTAAACTTCACATAAGGTATATATCCATATATTTCCCAAGAAGGATAGCTCAAATTTAAAACTATAATTTCATCTCCTTTATGAATGTGCCATTTTCCCCCCTCTGGTTGGAATTCACTGATCTTTTATCTACTTTTACCAGGTTATAGCACACTTTATGTTATCAAATGTTTTGTTATTTCAACATTGGAAGACAAGAAAGCTGGATCAGTCACATTTTGCTAGGTAGCACACAACTACAAAAT
This sequence comes from Prionailurus bengalensis, assembly GCF_016509475.1. Classification (NCBI taxonomy): domain Eukaryota; kingdom Metazoa; phylum Chordata; class Mammalia; order Carnivora; family Felidae; genus Prionailurus; species Prionailurus bengalensis. Next base: position 138,508,844 of record NC_057345.1, on the reverse strand, counting down.
CTCTATGGCAAACAGACAACACTTACCATTTATTTCTCTCACACCCCTGTGAATTGGCTATAATTCTTCTGTGTCTGTCAGTCAGGGCGGGTCTGCTTCATGTGTTTCATTTAAGTAACCAGCTGGGGGTACCTAGGTAGCTCAGTTAGTTAAACGTCCTATGTTGATTTCAGCTCAGGTCATGATCTCAAGGTTTTTGACTTCCGGCCTCGCATCAGGCTCTGCACTGACGGTGTGGAGCCTGCTTGGGATTCTCTCTCTCCTTTTCTCTGTGCCCCTACCTCATTCTGTCCCTCTCTTTCAAAATAAATAAACTTAAAAAAAATAAATTGTCTTTAAAGAAAGAGAGAGAGAAAGAGAGAAAGAAAGAAAGAAAAATGAATGAACGAACCCACATAGAGGGGAAGCAGGTTGCCGGGCTTTGTTCTTCTTATGGCTATGACAGAAGCATAAGATGACAAGCATAGTGCCTGATTATATTTCAAACCTCTACTTAGGTCACATCTGTTAATCATTGGCCAGAGTAGGTCACATGGGCAATACCAAAATCTAGGGCTAGGGCAGTACATGCTGCTTACCATGAGGTTGTGGTAAAGGAATTGACTAATAATACTACAGGGGAGAGAATGGGGGCCATGTTTAATCTACCACAGGAGCTATGGTAGAATAGAAAAATTCAGAATGGCTTTCACAGCCTGGCATGGTGACTTAATTGTTCATAGTCTGGGCGTAGTTACTCAACATCATTTTTACTTGGTTTTCTCATATGTAAAAAATAAATCAAAATAATTACTTGAGTTTTGTTGTGAGGATTAAAGGTAACATGGAAGTGTCAAGCCTAGTGGTGTGGTACTAGGTACAAAACAAATGATAAGATTATTATGATATTATTGAAGTTACATTGCTTCCTCTTTAGAAACAACAATAAGGATAATAATAGCTTATATTTAAAGTGTTTGTTATATACATGGTATTATCGTAAGTACTTACATAGCAGGCACTCTTTTTCTCAGCATTTTCTGGGTGAACAAGAGAAGCCGAGAAAAGCTAAAAAATATGCCCAAAGTTAGCTTTCATTTTGTTTCAAACCACTTCAAAACCAAGTGCTTAAAACAATAATTGCTTACTTAGATCATGATTTTATGGGCTGACTATTAGGAATGGGCTCAGGTAGATGGTTTTTCTGGACTCCTCCAGATTCAGCCATTTATCTGTAGTTAATTCTCTGGTTGGCTGGAACTACCCAGTCTAGAATGGACTCAGCTGTACTGGCTCATCATTCTTCTTTGCAGTCTCTTATCTTCTAGACTGAGATCTTGGGCTTATTTACCTGTTTGCTGGGCAGGGTTCTAAGAAAACAAGTGGAAAACTAAGCTGCTTGACGCCTAGGATTCTAACTAGTGCATCATAACTTTTACTTCATTCAGTTGACCAAAGCAAGTCACAGAGCCATCCCAGACTCATAGTAATGGTAAATAGAATGCATCTCTTAAAAAGAAAAGCTATATAGAAACATTACAAAGAGCATAGATACAAGGAGGAATGAAGTATTGTGACCAACTCTGGAGTCTACCACAGTCTGCCTTCTGGCTACAATTTTCACAGTCTTTCCCATGGAAAATATATTCTTACTTCTTCTACAAGTCATACCATGAACTATGACATCAGGTTTGAAATCTAGAATGTAATTATGGTAAGTCCAGATGAAACTTATCATATGTGGATTTTCTTGATCCTGAGACTCATGAAATGAAAGTTTGTCTATCCCACAAGCATCCAGTCTACACTGTTAAAGCAGAGATAGAATAACTTCAATAAAGACTATCATTCTAAAAGAAAAAAAGAAGGGGGGGGGTACATGGCAGTGACTGCTCCATAGCAGTTTTAAAATCTAGGTGGGGAAAGTGTTGTCAGCCTCCCTTATCTTGGAGTAAATAGTCTTTAAGATGACTCTGTATTCCTTGGAAGTCGTTTCCCAGTTTGGTCTCCATGGCTTCTGGTTCTACCCTCTGGGCTATTGACTCTTCCCTCTAGGACATCTTTCCTTTTTCAGTTTCCTTCCTTGGCCCTTTAAAATATTTTGTCATTCAGCCCTAGAAAGTTGGGATCCCAGAGGCCTTTTTGCAATGTGAGTAAAATCATGCTTTCTGGAACCAGGCTGATGCCTTTTATACATATACATTTTTTTTTTCTAAATTATTGTGGGCTTTATTAAAAAGGTAAACTCACGATTGCTTTTTACATATGGCTCTCTACAGATAGGCTCATTTACTGTCACTTTTGGATTGGGATTCTGTGGGACCGTCTTCTTGAGAATCTGAGAAATAGTTTTGTCTATCTGAGAGTCTGTTTGACAACATATTAATTTTTTCAGATTTCTTAAGAGAGGACTTTGGACTTAGAGTCTTGCATGGATCTTTTTTCCTCAGTCCTCATTTTATACTGAGGATTTTTACTGACTGGGAAGACTGAAGATAAACATTTACATCCCGGAAAATGATGTCCCCTCTGTGTTCCCTCAAAATTCTCCTTGTAAACTGGCCAGTTCTTTATTTAGCCCATTTCATTCTTCCTATACCTATATGTAGTTAGGACCAACCAGCTGACATTTCAGTATTTTTTAGAGATCTTTAGAGCCCAAATCCAAAGTTAATTATATACATTTGCTGTATTTCATGTTCTTATAGGTAACACTTTTGTCTATTGTTTTATTCAAAAAAACAACCTCCAATAACAATTTTCTTTATTTCCCCCCGGCATTTGCTAAGAGTTTGTTTGCCATTTTCTCAGCCTCTACTTAGTACTCACTGCCAATGGCACTTATTTTAGATTTTTGTCATGGCAGCACCTCAATTCTAGGAACCGATTATTTCTGCATCAGTTAGTTTTTGCTGTGTTAAAAAAAAAAAACAGAATTTAGTGGCTTTAAACAGTAGCCAATTAAAAAAAATGTAGCTCATAGTCCTGTTCGTCATCGTATTGAGCTGGACTCCATTGCACTTGTGTCTGCAGTTCGCTGTGAGGTCAGCTGGGGTCTTCTTAGTATAGAATGGCCTCAACTGAGGCTACTCATCTTGGTTCCCTGTGTTTTGTCATCATCCAGCAGGAGAGCCTGGGCTTGTTCTCATGGTGACTGCTCAGAGTTTCAGGAAATCAAACAGAGGCAGGCAGTCTTTGAGGCCTCAAATTTCAACCAGTACACTTTCATTTCTGCTATTCTGTGGACGAAAAGAAGCTATAGGGCCAGCCAAGAGTTAGGAGAAGGGAAAATGGAGTCAGTTCTTGATGTGAAAAGGTGCAAAGTAACATATTAAGGGACACAGATAGAAAGAACACAGAAGGATTTAAGGCTCTTTCTGCAACATAGCATACTCTACTGTATCTCACTATCAGTAAATTTTGTTACAGTTACTGATTTCTCAAGAAACACATCAAAGTAATTATTATTCCTTCTAGAAAGGATAGCTGTGGCCTCATAAAAACTTTTCTGCTTCCTTGGGGATTTACTCAGACTTTCTGACTATACAGCTCACCCTGTACAAGTTAGTATCCTACTTCTGATACTCGTAGTCTGCTTGTTTCAGTAGGCAGATCGCAATCTGACTCTTGCCTACTTGCCTGTCTTCGGCTCTGCACAACTCTACCTGGTTAGATCTAGACCCATGGAGTTGGTTCTGGATTGTCGTGTGATGCTTCATGCACTTTGGAGTCATCATTACCACCAGTCAGCCTATTGTTGGGAGGGATGCCCACCTAACTAACCTCTGCAAGTCCTGTCTCAGTGGGAACATGGTCTAAAGACCTTTCTCATCATGTACTTCCTTCTGATTAGCTAAGTGATTAGGCTTTTCTCATGAATTACAAGTTATCTAAACAAATAAAATGTGCAAAATACATAATTTATTTTTTTAATTTTTATAATCTAAAAGGGAAAACAATTTTAACTTTGATGATTGAAGTTCTTGTTCTTGGTCAGGAATTACAAGAATTACGTCAGGGTCGCCTGAGCAGCTCAGTCACTTAAGCATCTGACTTCGGCTCAGGTCATGATCCCACAGTTCGTGGGTTTGAGGCCCGTGTCAGGCTCTGTGCTGACAGCTCAGAGCCTGGAGCCTGCTTCGGATTCTGTCTTTCTCTATCTCTCTCTCTGCTCCTCCCCCACTTGTGCCCTGTCTGTCTCCGTCTCTCAAAAGTAAATAAACGTTAAAAAAATAATTACATCAGAAATTTCTTCGTTGAACAGTTTTGCTTAAGGATATATGGTAGGATTGAATCAAGACAAGGTGACAGGGCTTCACAAAAGTAGAAATTGCCATTGTTATGTATTTTGTGTAACAGAAATAAATGGTTAATCAGTTAACAATTAATTTTTCGATAATTAATCGACCTAACTGGTGGTAAATTTTCTCAATACTCCACAAAAGAGACAGTCATGTTGATTTTTTATAGTGGTACAAGTTTTTGCAAGAATGGATATCTGCTCTGCCAGCTGCACAATGATTCCAGTGGTGCAACCATTTATATGTAACCACATTGTGAGAGTTGTGTGGGGAAGCACCATGAGCTGAGTGATTCACCCCACGTTTTAGCTCTATAAGTGGTCGGATTGGTTTGGCTCTCCTGATACTGAGCAGTTCTATTGGGCAGAGTTTATGAACACTATCTCAAAAAGGACCTATATTCATATATGCTTATTTATCCATGTAATTGCTTAAGCATTTACAAAATAGTTATAGCAGTTGTTCATATATAACTTTGATAATAGTCTCTAGTCTAATCTTCAGTGGTTAGGGGAGCATCTAATTCCACACCACATGCATTCTCTATAGAGACGGTACTTAAAAGTAGGAGATGTTTTCTTTAGAAACTAGCTATGCAGAGAAGAGGAATAGAATCCCTGCCCACTTCAGTGTTGTTAGCCCCATGAGTTTCAGTTATCAAGAGGAAAGAGTATATTGGATAGAAGTATTCAAGTTAGATAGTATAAGCTGAGGACTCTATTTTTCCTCAGAAGTAAAACTTTTTTGACTGAGAACATTTACATGAGACATATAGTTGCAGGCAGTCAATATCTGTTGAATGATTGATTAATAACCCCCTCCAAGATTGTATGATAATTGACCTTATTTTAATGATTGTGCGAACTGTGCTTTTTTTCTACAGTGATGAAAATGACGAGGATGAAAGAAGGTTATATCTGTCTGACATGTCCATGTTACCTGCTTGTTAGCAGTTAGGCCATGTCTGAGCCCTCTGACAACTATTCTGTGTTATAAAATTCATATAAAAATGGTCTGAGCCAGGGGCACCTGGGTGGCTCAGTTGGTTGAGTGGCCAACTCTTGATTTTGGCTCAGGCCATGATCTCACAGTTTGTGAGTTGTCCTGCATTGGGCTCCATGCTAACAGTGTGGAAACTGCTTGAGATTCTCTCTCTCTCTCTCTCTCTCTCTCTCTCTCTCTCTCTCTCTCTCAAATTAATAAATAAACTTAAAAAAAAATTAAAATAGTTTCTTAAAAAAATAAAATGGTCTGAGCCCTCACATCACGTATATGCAAATCTTTAAATCTTTACAGTGTCTCCCATGATTTTTGAGCGGTAATGTTGTGAAAGGTGGTAGGAAGAACGTTTTTAATAGTGTTTATAAAAAGTAGAAAAGAGAGTTGACTTGGAAGGCCAGAAGGGTTTTCACGCAGGTGTGAAAGTCCCTGTAGAGTTTATACACACGTGGGTTCATCAGTTATCTGCTGCCTTCACTTCTGTCAGGCTGCTGAAGAAATATACAACCTCATAAATTCATTCACCTTTAAAACTCATGGCCTATAACTTCAACTGTGATTATTCCAAGTGTATATAATCTCTATAGGGAATTTAGCAAACAAATAGTGATTTTAAAATAATGGTTGCATGGGCAGCTGGCTTGCTCAGTCAGTAGAGTGTGCAACTCTTGATCTTAGGGTCATGAGTTCAAGCCCCAGTTTGGCATTGAGTCTACTTAAATAATATAAAATAATGGTTGCAAATTATGGTTTTGACATTCCTTGGATTTCAGTAAGTTCTTTGTGAAGAAATCTCAAGGATTGCTAACTCAGTGTCATTTTAACAGAAGAGTTCAGGTAACTTTGGAAGCAAACTCTGTTTCAAGAAAGAACACAAAAATTGAATCCTAAGGATCTGTTCTTAAGCCCAGAAAAGTTTTGTAAATTAATGTGAGGCTTTAGTTACTTTACTACATTGACTTTCAGTTCTTCTGTCTTAGTAATTTTGCTTTTTGCCTTCTTGTATTTTTATGGGTCATTCTATTACAGGGAAGATATGGAATGTACTTGAGAATGTTCAAAGAAAGTTTATTGTTGAAGGTACAGAATACCAAGGCCACATGTCCATTAGAATGGAGAATAAAATCATAGTGTACTTCTTAGGAACTATTTAAAACTCCATTCTGTATTGTGAATAATTACTTATTCTCCGATTTTTTTTTCTTAAAGCATAAAATGATTTTGAGAGGATTCTGAATTTAAGTTAAAAATTTATAAATTAAAAGCATGAGAATCCTTTGTAGTTCACACACACACACGTACATGCATGGTATAGGTGATGAAGAGTATTTCTCCTCCATTACATTAAGTAGCTTTGCTAAGAATTTTATCTTAAATGGAACAAATATATATATATATATATTTATATATATATGAAATGTATATATATATGAAAAAATATGAATATATATGCATATATATTTCATATTTATATGAAAAAAATATATATGAAAATTGGTCTTTTCTTTAAGTAAGAAAATAGCTCTAATTTCTAATTGAGTCATTGAATTAAAGCATACCATTACAAAGCCAAGAAATAATTAAACAATGTTTTTGAGAGTTGCTAATGTAACAACAATATATTATATTTTTCTTAAAGCCGCTAAAACAGTATTTAGCAAATAAGTATTTATTTTGAAATAGTGGTAATACAATCAAGTATACATTGGGCAAACAGCTGTGTTTAGGTATATAAGTTATAGAAAATACTCATACACTCACTTCACTTTGAACTCTATAGGAAAGGCAATTCTTAGAAAATGCAAAAGGGAAACAATTACTGTAGCTATTGTTTTCCACATTGAAGACATTACATGGTTATATTTTTTAAACCAAACTGTATGTGGATAACTTTTTAATTTTTTTCTAGCAAAAGTTTGATATACTCCTAAAATAAAGTTGCATATGATTTACAAATATATCTTCATTCATATGTGTTCTTTGGTCTTTTATTGACATTTAGTAAAACATAAGAATTTGAAACTTAACACTGAAGAGCAGTTCAATCTTAAAATGAAAGGTGCTTTAACATGAACTCCTTTCATCTCATGAAATACTTGTTTCATTTCATGCATAAGTGTGTGGACTTCTGTCCTTGATTCTTGAATTGGAATTTTAACAAAATTTGTTTTTTTTTTTAAATTTTAATGTTTACTTACTTTTGAAAGAGACAGAGTACAAGTGGGTAAGGGGCAGAGAAAGAGAAAGACAGGGGATCTGAAGTAGGCTCCAGGCTCTGAGCTGTCAGCACAGAGCCCAATGCAGGGCTTAAACCCATGAACCATGAGAACATGACCAGAGCTGAAGTCGGACACTTAACCAACATGAGCCACCCAGGCGCCCCAGAATTTTAACAAAATTTAAACGTGTCTTGCCATTTGGAAATACATGGATGGAACTGGAGGGTATCATGCTAAGTGAAATTAGTCAGAGAAAGACAAATATCATATGACTTCACTCATATGAGGAATTTAAGATACAAAACAGATGAATATAAGGGAAGGGAAGCAAAAATAATATAAAAACAAGGAGGGGAACAAAACATAAAAGACTCTTAAATATAGGGAACAGAGGGTTGCTGGAGGGATTGTGGGTGGGGGGATGGTCTTGGGTAAGGGGCATTAAAGAATCTGCTCCTGAAATATTGTTGCACCATATGCTAACTAACTTGGATGTGAATTAAACAATAAAATATATGTGTCTTTTGCAGTGTGGAAGCTGAGGAATGGAACAAGATGGCGGCATGAGCAGAGACTTCTAAGGTAGGCCTCCCTTATCACCTCAGCTCAGCCTGAATATTGATGTTCTCTTAGATCAGCTCAGGGCAGGATCTGGTCAAAATCCTTATTTGTCCCAGTCATTCATCCAATAAATAAATGTATATTCTTATCTACCAACTGTAATGGAAATGAGCTATCAGAACAGTTACAAGTTTTATAAAGTTTTATTGGAATGCCTAGAAATGTACAACTGAACTTGTTTAGAAGTGCTGCTAATGGTGCATTAAGGTCAACATGGCTCTTATCTTTTAGTTGGGACACACAACAGATGATATCATGAACAGGAAAAAGATGCCCACCCTAGAGGTATGATGGTGATTATCCAGCACTCATGGAAGTTAAACAAGCACAGGAAAAAATCAGGGATTTGTGAGATTCCCTAAGGCATAAAGCAATATACTTCTGTCCAAGAAGAATCCACTGCTGTTGGGTTTGGTCTGGACTTAGGTCTTCTCTACCCAGATTAGGGATAGGGGCAATTTGAATGGAGGCAATTCAGTTCTGATAGGAAAACAATGAAGCACTTTAGACAATTCCTCTCTCAGTTTGTCCTGCTAGATACATGGTACTTCATCTTTGAGTTTACAAGCTTCTGTGTAGGAAAGAGAGAAGGTAACATGTCATAAATATGACCGGAAGAATTGGTACATAATGTTGTCCCACATATTCAGAAATGGAATCCAGACTCTAATTTCAGTGATGATCATGGCATTCCCGTAAAATTTTATAGCTCATTTTTATGTACCTACATAGACTTAAGTGACAAGTATTTGTCTCAGGTTTATGATATGCACTGAATGAATATCAAGTTAAAAAGGACATCAACTTTAAAACTTCCTTTCATAGCTTATTGAGAGAACTATTTTCTTACATAATCACAGAGAAGGAAACCATTTGTAGTTTGACTAATTGGAACAGTAATCTATCCTTTTCAGAAAATGCTTTTGTCAGATGTACCTTAAAATACCTAGTCCTCTCCCCCTAATTCCTAGAACACACAACAGGTTTCATTTGATTCTTCTGAGTAAGAGCCTGATTATAAAAACTATATATTGGTCATTTTTTTAATAAAGAGCAAATCCATTGTAATATTTACTGATATTTGGACAAACTTATTCATGTAAACAAATGATTTCAAACTCTTAGGGACTTAAAAGTGGAAAGATTATTTCTGGATTGCAGTACATGTCCTTTCCAGATCAGTGCAGGGAGGAGAGAGCTCTCCTTCATATCCTTACTAAAGGGGCAAGCTGATGGAACAGCCATTATTTGAACACTGTCTTTCACTGTGGTAGGAAGAGGGCTTGGATTGGTGAAAGCTAACATTTTACTGGCCAAAGCAACTCATAGAGCCATGCCTAATTGCAGTAGGGGGGAAAGCACAATCCAACCTTCCCAGAACCATGGTTTTTGTAAAAGCCCCAATGACTATCTCAGGGACAGCTTGGTAAAATCACTCAGATAATGCCTAGCTCTGACCTAGCAATTCCATTTCTAGTAATTCATACTATGGCACAAGCATGTTCATTTCTGTGCTGTTTGTAATAGCAAAAAGTAAAATCCTCAGGAAAGGTTTTTGATTAAATAAATCATGTTAAATTCATTCAATGGTATAACTCATAGCCTGTGAAAAATGAGTGGGGTGTATTTGAATTAACATGGAAATCTATTCTAAAGGAATATTGTTAATACAGTGTATGTGCATGTGATGGTGGGGGGGGGGAATGTGTGTGCATGCATTTGTGAGCTGATACATGCAAAGCACTTAGAACAGTGCTTGACACAAATAATTGTAGCTAATACTTACATGCAATTTATTATATGTGAGGCACTCTTCTACCTGTTGTACATCTCTTAAGTCATTGGATAACAACAATTATTTGAAATGATTTTATTATTCTCAATTCCCAAATGAGGAAACTTACAAAGAGTATCTGTTTGAACAATTTCTAGAATGATGTTTTAGAAACTGTAATGAGTATGGGCAGTGGTTCTAAGAGATGGAGTGTTTTTTGTTTTTGTTTTTGTTTTAATTCACTGTATTGCTTTCTGTTGCTCTTAGAATTTTCACCATGAGAACATGTTACTTTTGTAGTTAAACTCTGGTAATAAGAATAGATGCCCTGACAATGAACCAAGAGGAGCTCATTCCTGCTAAATGTATTTATACCCCTGCACCCTGATGAAGGTGAATTTTTTTCTATGCAGGGAGAATACTTACGACAGAAGCTCTCAACTCCAATGATTCCCTTTGTCATAATTAAGCGAAGACTGAGCTGGTTATTCTTGGTACCATGTTAAGTATTTGAGTGTAATGATCTGCAGTAGGTTTGATTTTTGTCCCATACTTTCTCCTCTTTCTGGATTCTGCATTGCGGTACTGTTGCCGTCAGTCTTGGCTAAGTGGACTGGCTTTGGAAGTGGTTTGTACTGTCTTGAAGCAGAGTACCGAAGAGTCACTGTGAGGCCTACCTCCTGCTCTTTTCTCTCTGCAGTGGGAAGGGTAATATCCAGACAGGGGTTGCTTTATCCTGAATCTTAGAGGGAAGAGAACATAAAAAACAGCTTTAGAACATGTAACATGAGTGAGAAATTAGAAATGAACTTTGTTGTGTCAAGCCATTGGAACAGAATCATTTGCTGCTGTCGCATAAACCAGTACAATTTAATACAGGACTTCAGAGAAATTAAGAAAGCAGAATTGGAGAAAATGTGCTTTTTAGCAATCCTCGGGAGTGGGGACTCTGGGACCTATCAGCCTTTTGTGCTTTTTATTGTTTGTGTGTGTGTGTGTGTGTGTGTGTGTGTGTGTGTGTGTGTGCATGTTATAGTATTAGCTCTTGGAACTGCTTTACCTGAAGTTCTCTACAGCTTGTTCTCCTGGAAGAAGAAAAATGTGTATTGTTCCACTGCTTTCCTCTTGGCAGGCTAGGACTGGAAGACTTGTTACACGATTTCAATCTGATCTTTATTTCTGTTTGTAAAAGTTTGACTTGTTCTGCAGATCCTGTCAGTTGAAGAAGTGCCAATATTACAGAGTGTAAAAAATTGTGTTTCCTTTCCCACAATTCATTTCTCTATAGAGTTTCTCACTTAATTGCAAAATGTTGGCATCATTTTAATTTTCAGGTTTTTTTATTATCTAAATTAAGACATGATAGAATTATATATTTTTTTCTCTAGGTCTTTGATGTATTTCATTTGACATGAAATGCCTAATTCTTGGTCTTGACACTGAAGAGTCAGTGACCTGCTATAGTGATCAAGTTGTTAAGTGCTATAAGTTAATTTCCCTATCAAGCATAATTGCCAACTAATATAAAAATTATGTTTCCAAGAATTTTAAAGATATGGTTCTACTTTTACTCATTTAAAGAAAAAAAAAGTTTTGATTTTCTTCTAATGAAGCTAAATTGATTGCTTATATCTTACCAAAATAAAGAGAATAGCATATTTTATATCTTTTCCAAGGGTATAAATGTCATCAGTTTTTTTAGCTAAAGAGAAATACACTGATTCTTTTAGTGTGTTTATTTCTGTAAGTTCTACTGCCCAGTGGAGACTGTTAGAAACCTCCCTGGGATACTTGGCATTGGGAGGTTTGCCATGATCCATAGTCAATCTGTATACAAGCAGCATTTCAGGACTGTTGACCAAGATGAGTGAGGCATCTCTGCCCCAGTATTAAAACAATATCAAAGATATCTTGAGAAAAGATCCTTCTCTGCATTCAGCAGTTATGCTGTCCCTCTTCTGTACAACCTGGTCAAAGGACTGCCCCGCTCTGTTCCACTTTATGTACAGAATTGAAGCCTTCTGTGGCATTCATTTAGACCAATCCTTTTATCCTGATTTCCAAATGTGGCCTCAGAAGGAGGACTGATTGCGAATACCATGTGATTTGTGCTATGCTCTACAAGGTCTAGAAAGTATTCTAATGATGACCACACATAAACCTGTTTTGGAGGAATTTAGGAGACTTCAAGGATAGTCCCCCCCTCCCCCCGCCTCCCTTTTGCCTTCCAAAGCCATGAGGAAATTTTCTGATAGTATTTTAGATATAATTATTCTTCAAGACTTAGAGAACCTAGGGAAACATAAGTGGCTTTTCAAAGATGATAGGGAATTACAAAGTCTGTAAGAACGGTCTTTTTTTTTTAATGATTTATGCCACAACCTCAATTTCAATTTAAACTATATATATTTTAGTTACTACTAAAAATATTCCATAGAGGAAAAATAAGTCCTCTAGTGGTTAACATATAAAATGAATTATTCTATCAGCATTTGAGAAGTGTTTTTTTAAGGAAATGGATCTGAGAGAACAGCAAGTTCCAAACATGAAAATACATGTTGACTTAACACAGTTTTATTCTCAATGATTAGGATTTTCGTTATAAGGAATGGGGCGTTGGGTTATGAGTCAGGTTTGTTATTGGTGAATGAGATTCTGAATGTGGTACTCCTGGGTAACTTTTTTGTATTTTATCTTATAAACATTATTTTAGTACATTCAGTATACTTGCATAAGAATTGGTCAGTTACTGATAATTGTAATTATTGCATTTATTGGTAATATGTTTAATGCTAGATAGATTACACACCAAAGATACAGGGACAAGCTTGAATGATGTGGTGTCTTAAGGGATTGCTTAGGGGGAAACCTGAGTCTTAGGGGGAAACCTGAGGAGAAGGAATGTAGTTGCTGGGAAAGCAGTTAGAATCTCTTATTCTGATGCAGATTTTCCTAGAAGACTGTATAAAGGCAGGAAGAAGAGGTGGTAATATAAGGAGTACTAATAAAATCCTGAAATATTCAATTGGATTGTGACATGTTACTGAGTGTTTTGAGGCATGTAATGAGCAGGCTCTCTTCTGGCCTCCAATAATATCCACCTCCTGGTATTCACACCCTTGTGTAATCATCTTTCTTCAACTGTACACTGGCCCAGTGATTTGCTTCTAACCAGTAGAATAGAACCAAGGTGATGGGGTCTCGGTTCTGTGATTAGTTTACGAGGAACTCTAACTTCCAATTTGATAGCTGTAGCCTATAGTCAATAGCTTGATAGTTTATAAAGAGATTCTCCCCCTTGCTGGCTTTGATAAAGCAACTTACCCTTGTGGGGAGGCCCACGGGCAAGAAAATTAGGCCTCTGGACAGAGAAAATGAGTTCTGCTAGGATCTGAGGCCCTTAGTCCAAGAGCTCTTGAGGAACTGAAATTCTGCCAACCTCGTGTAAGTGGTTTAGGAAGTGAATACTTCTCTAATTGAGCCTTCAGATGAGTTCCCAGCTCTGCTTATTGCTCTGATTGCATCCTTGTGAGAGACACCAACGCAGAGAACCCAATTGAGTTGTGCCCAAATTCCTGACCTATGGAACTATAAGATAAATGTGTTATGTTGCTAAGTTTGTGGTAATGTATTATACAACAATAGATAACAAATACATATTTCTTAATCATAATTCTGTTGTTAATTTTGTGATTAGCTTCTTGAGTATGACATGTCTTGATATTAAAATGTATACGTATAATGTACATTTAAGCAAAGCTAAGTGTATAAGAAAAGGAATTGATAAAAAGCAGTAGTTCCCAACATTCAATGTGCATCAGAATCACCTGGAGCGCTTGTTAGCACAGTAAGCTGCACCCCCCTCCAAGTTTTTGATTCGGCAAGTCTGGTTCTTAAAAATTCACATTTCTAAGAAGTGTCCAGGTATTGTAGTTTCTTCTTGCTTCAGGACAGATTACCACAAACTTAGTGGCTTTAAATTACACAAATATATAAGCTTACAATTCTAGAGGTCCAAAGTTGGAAGTAGGTCTGTGTGAATTAAAATCAAAGCATCTCTTCCTGGAATCTCTAGGGAAGAATATGTTCTCTTGCATTTTCTAGCTTCCGGGGGCTGCCTGCACTACTTGGCTTGTGGCCCCTTACTTCATCTTCCAAGACAGTGGTATAGCCTCTTCAGATCTTTCTGACTGACCCCTGAACTCTCCTGCCCTTCCCTCTTTCACTTATGAAGACTCTTGTGATTACATTGATCCCAACTGGATAATCCAGGATAATCTTCCCAAGACCTGTAACTTAATCCTGTCTGCAAAGTTGCTTCTGCCATGTAAGGTAACATTTACAGGTTTCAGGATTAGGATATGGGCCCATTGTTCTGCCCATCACATGGGTGGTATTGCTGTGCTGGCCCAGGGACTACACTGAGCATCAATGATTACAGATAATTGTAAGAACTGAGTTCCCTCTTCTTTTGCATTCTCTCTGAGTCCATCATGCCCACTCTTAGCCTTGCTCTTCCTAAGATTCCACACCTTTTGTTCCTCTGTGGACTTAGAAACTTCTTGCTTCAGTATTCATATATACCTCACAGAAGCTCTCGGGGGTCTCACTTGAATGTAGGGAGAAGTTAGCTGCACTGATGACAATTGAAATGCTTATTAATCAGACAGTTCTTTCTGATTTTTAGTTTTTAATCTAGGTTTTTTAATGTTTATGTTTTACCACAGCAAAAATCTTTCCTTTGGTGATACTGTGTATTTTGGTTTTTTTTTGAGCCAGTCAAATTCTAAATAGATTTTAACGCTCCCTAAAATGTTTTTCAAGATTAAATAAGAGAAATTCAAAGATACCACCATACCAACTGGGAACATTAATAGGCTAGAAATACCTCCCATACTTTTTTTTACATTTTCATATTTTTTCATAAAATACTTTGAATATTTTTTCTCTAATATGTAAATGTGTACACGAGTATGTGGGCATTGATTATGGCATTTAAAAATTCATTCACTCTGAATAATTAAGATACTTTCTTATTAATGATTCCCTTTAAGAGAATCATAATTGTTGTCAATCAATTAAATGATTTACATTGAAGGCTAATAAAAATATGTCATTTGCCCTGGTCTCTCACCTTATGTAGTGGCACAATTTTAGAATTAGATATGTGGATATCTTTGTGTCACAAAACCCTCTTAAAAGACAGGGATGAATTTTTAGATTTAATGTCTATATATTTTCCCTTCTAGCATGCTTAGAGGCCATGGTGGATTTACCTCTTTCAGGGACCGAATCCTTCTCAATTAACTCACCCTGTTGTTCAAAATGCCAGGGGATGCCAGATTTGGTTTGGGAGTATAAGGGATGTTAAGGGTCTAAAAAAACCCCCAAAACCAAAAAACCTCTAGCTCTAGAATCTCAATATGTGCCACAATTGATCACTGTGTTAGGATCAGGATGAATATATGCAGGTAGTAGTTAACTGTGTTTTATTGGGTGGGAACCTTGGTTTCAGAATATTTGGGATTAGTATGGATAAAACACTTTATTCATCTCTTTATTCATGTAATGCTCCTATGCAAATGCAGCGGCCGGTGTCAGGGCCCTTGGTGGTCTTGTTTGCACCCCTGCTTTCACCTTTACAACCACTGGTAGCAATTTCTCTCTGGAGTGAAGAATAATGTACAGCCATATTTTAATCCCAAATGACATCAGAAATCAGCCTTTTCATAAAGTTGGTGTGTTGATTCTTTATTAATGTCGCATAAGAAATGGAAAGTATAGAATCTCTTTAGTTTTTTTTTCCAAATGGAAGATAAATTGTATTTTGAAGGGCCTTCATAGACCAGCTATAAGTGGATAGGACCTAAGTATGGAGGGAAATAAAAGCCAATGGGCACCTGTAGCTGTTTACTTCCTCTCATACAGACAAAGTTCAAAGGTAAGGAAAGTCTTAGGTTACTGTCAACAAAAGTATCATAAAGTATTTTCGGAGGACTTTAAGTTTGCCATGTCTAAATTAACTATTAAATGAAAAATCATTTCTGATAACTTTCTTTTAACTGAAGTTTGTGTAATAAACCTTCAAACCCAATCATTAATAGTACAGTATTAGAGGAGAGGGGATGTGATTCATATGAAACATTCCTTCTGGTTTTTTGAGACAAATATTTTTGCTTGATTTGACTGTGTCAAATAATGCGAATTCACGGATGTTCTTGTTATTTTCCAAGTAAGTACTATATGTGATTTTAGATTTTTTTCAGTATTTTATAAATTTCATTCATATTAAAGATTCTTAGCTGTGAAGTTGGCGATGTTATGTGAAATAGTTGACATTTTCTATTGGTAAAGTTAATGTTTTCAGTACCTTGTTTCATGAAAAAAAGTCAATTCTTTCACCAACCACAAGAATTATAGATGTATTTATATATTGAAACGCCAGTGAAAGAGACCGGCTAATGTACATTTATTATCCTCTCTATATAACGTTCAAAGTAGATATTTTCTGAAAATTTTTTAGATTTAAAGACATTTGCTCTCCTAAATTATTTTAGTCCATCTCCAGGGAGTTCTGTTGCCGACTTAGCGGATGTGAGACAATTTACACACTATAAAAATAAGTGAAAGTAATGTGATGTGCCAGATTTCTAGTGGAGTATGAGTAACCATCCTGTTGGCATGGCAAGGAGAGTCATAGAAAAACACTCTTTTGTCATTATTGCTGAAAATTAATTGTAATTGAAAGCCTTTATGAGAGAAGAAATCTGGTAGATTTGCTTCCTAACTGAAAACAAACAAAAGCTTCCTTCATCTCTTAGCATACTTCTATATGAAAGATGTGTTTTCTCCCTCTACCACTCATTATTTAATAAATAATTGTGAATCACTCACTGTGGCTAAGTCTCTATGGTGGATAACGGGAGAAATACAAGGAGGGAAGATCCTCAAGGATGTGCAGACTGTAATTGATCATTGTCCAAAGAGTGATGCAAATACCATGAGTGCTGAGGACTTTGGGGGGGGAAAAGATGGTTTCCAAGGAGGATTTAAAGGGAAAGCTTACAGATTCCAGCAAAGGAACCACACATTGAATATAATAAAATAGGGCAGGCACAGGCAAATGACAAGAAACTGGCAGAGCTGATGTTTCTCCTACTCCTGGTTTGGGCATTTAGCCACATTAGAAGGCGTAAAAATAATTATCCAATTATATTGACACATTTTCTTGCAAAGAGTTGAAATTAACAATAAGTCCATTTAAAGTATGGTTTTATATTTAATGTCACAAATGATAAATCTATCCCTCAGTATATTTGCCTTTTTTAATATGAAAATATCAGTAAAATATTTAAACCTGTTTATTTCATCTTTATCTCAATATTCAAAAATATATATTTTAGTCTGTGTTTTGTAATGTATGTATATATACATAAAATACATATGTGTGTATATATACATAAAATATATACATATATATATGGGTTAAAATGGTGAGCATAAGCTTTCAAATAAGTAAATATTCATATATTGGCTATGTGTGCTCAAAAATATTTTACTGGCAGATGGACATGATCAAAGTAATTTGGTTCCTTTTCTACAGCAGAAGACATGCTTCTTTCCCCTCTGATTAGTCAACTTTCTCTTACCATTCAGCTTATCCAGAAAGCTTTAACTTCTTAATCCCTTTCTAGATCAGAAGTGGACAGAACTGATAGTTGTCGATATCACCATTCTCTACGAAATCTGAGGCATTCTTTTAACCATGACCCCTGAAACCTTCCTCTCTGAAACGTTCATGCTTTTGACTGGCACATATATCTGTATTTTATGTTTTATTGTTTATTCCTGCTTTTCTATATCCTGAAAAAAATTGTCCACAGACTTGCCAATTAATTCTGTAAAATGTTAGAGGATCTCCAAGTCATGCAGCTTTGGGGGCAGTTACAGTTAATCATGAGAACTCATAAACACATGTATATTTTAATACAGATTGAGCTTGATAGTTGTTGTTTGTTGCTTCCTCTTGTACAGCTATGTGACTTTTGAGTAAGAAGACATAATTATAGGGAGAGGGGATCATCATGTGATAGGTTTGGTGGAAACTGCTATGCTACCATCTCTTAAATGTCATATTTCATTTAATGGATTGAATGATGTGAGCTAAACAGTGAATATCCCTTTTTACCGTGCGTAAGGACGGATTTTAGTGTTCATTTGCTGTGAATGTTTGAAAGGACATCTGAATGGCATTTCCGGGAGACTGGAGGCAGAAGAGGCACAGCATCACCTGGGAGCTTGTTAGAAATGCAAAACCTAAAAGAAAAAAGAAGGAAGGAAGGAAGGAATGTAAAACCTCAGGCCCCAGACCAGACCACGTGAATCAGAACCCAGGGCCCAGAAATCTACATTATAACAAGCTTTCAGATAACTCTTATACACATTAAAATTTGAGAATCACTCCTAGGGGGAATAAAATCGTGATTTAGACTGCCACTTCAAAATAGACATGGAGTCTTTTTTAAAATTAGGAAACTATGTCAGAAGGTTCTCATGTGCTGCCATGATCCACTGATGCACTATGAAGCAGGAAATGAGTTAGTCACATAATATTTCATTGCAATAAAAAAATTACATTTTGATTTCTCAAATTCATGGAGAATAAATCCAAATAAAATTGTATTTTATGGAATTGTATGTGATGAGCAGGTAAACTACAAAAATGGATAAAGGTAATCCAGGAAGGAAAGCAGATTAATCCATGCACTAATTATCACAATTACTATGCAATAGTGGGATGGGCAGTAACACTTAACTAAGGCCACTTACGCTTCTGTTTTGCCCTCAAAGAAGAAAACCACATCTCTTATGAGAAAGGTGAAATCTAGATGCTGGATCTATAGGAGGGACAAGAAGGCCTGAGTAATGAGGCAGAAAAAAAAAATCAATAGAAATTAAATATTTAAAAAACTATTTTGTTCAGTATTCTCTCTGAAATACAAGCCAAGCTTGTTTACATATGAATCAGTTTTAGCTTGTTAATTGCTGCTTGCCATTCCTGTGTTCCTGTAACAGTTCAATGCCTAGATGATGCTCTACTAAAATAAATAAAATAAACAGCAGTGCTTAACAGCTCACTCATACTGATTCTTTTTACTATGTGTCAATTTGTCACCCTTGGTTGAACAAGGAAAATATGCCATATAGAAGCTGATAGCCTCTTTGCCTGAATTACACATGTTTGTGTATAATCATTTATATTTTCAGCAGGGAGTGGCAGAATTTATGCCACTTATTATCCATTGTGTCTAATTCAGATCCTAGCAATTTGAGACCTGTTTATAGTTTCATTTAAGTGAATGTTGCCCAGTGTAGGAAATAAGGCCAGCTACCCTCCCACAGTACCGCTGCCTTAGTGGATCATTCAGAATGGCTTTATATACCTTATTCTATTGTGCTTTGCTTTATTGTACTTCCCAGATACTGTATGTTTTAGAAGGTTTGTGGTAACCCTGTGTGGAGCAAGTCGGCGACATTTTTTTAAAACAGTATTTGCTTATTATTATTACTTCATGTCTCTGTGGCACGTGTTGGTAATTCTTGAAATACTTCAAACTTTTTTGTTATTATATTTGTTATCGTTGTTTGTGATCAGTGATTAGGACTCCCTGAAAGCTCAGATGGTGGTTAACATTTTTTAGCAGTAAAGTATTTTTTAATTAGAATATGTATATTGTTTTTCAGAGATAATGCTATCACCACTTAACAGACTATAGTATAAATATATCTTTCATATGCACTGAGATACTGAAAAATTCACTTGACTTGCTTTGTTGTGGTATTTGCTCTATTGCAGTGGTTCAAAACAGAACCTGTGGTATCTCTGGAGTATTCCTTTAGCAGATGGAGATGTGGAGACTTTGGCCCTACCCCAGCTGTATCCTTAACGTCTTGCATAACCTCTCTGGGACTTATTTTTCTAATATTTAAAACCAGGGGGTTGTATTAAATGATTGAAAAATTACAATGATTCTAATAACATAGGCAGTGATTACTTTTTGGGCATAGTTCAGGGAAGCGCTAGCCAGGTAGGATGTAGTCTGAAATTAAGCTTAAGGGAAATTCATAATCCAAAATTTACCCACCTATTAAATGAAAATTATTCGGGAACCTAATGTTAAATTATACCCATAAAATTTCTTTTTGAGAGAAAGTGCTATGTTAGTTACCCTATGGTGAGAAACCTTGGAAGCATTGGTAATAATTTTAACACCACTGAAAGCACAGCTCTCTTTCTGTGCCATATTGGTCTCTTCAGTTGTGTGCTTGCTGATATCATCAAGGTTGTACTCGAGCTACGTTTAAAGCATTATCAATGGGAATTCTATAGTGCAATAGGAAACTGCCATATATAACTTAATATCTTTTTTTTCTGAGTATAGTTGACATATGATGTTACATTAGTTTCAGGTATACAACGTACAGTAACTCTATATCTTATTCTGTGCTCACCACAAGTGTAGGTACCATCTGTTACCATGCAATGCTATTGCAATACCACTGATTATATTCCCTGTGCGGTACCTTTTATTCCTATGCTTTTGCTCATTCTGTAACTGGAAACCTGCATCTCCCAGTCCCCTTCACCTGTTTTGCCCCACCCCCACCCCCACTCACCTCCTGTCTGGCAGCTATCAGTTCTCTGTATTTATAGATATGATTCTGCTTTGTGTTTGTTGTTTATTCATTTGTTTTTTAGATTCTACATATAACTGAAATTATATGGCATTTGCCTTTCTATGTCCGACTTACTTCATTTAGCATAATACCTTATAGGTCCATTCATGTTGTTGCAAATGGCAAGATCTTATCCTTTTTTATGGCTGAGTAATATCCCATTATATATATATATATATACACACACACACACACACACACACACACATATATACACACACACGCACATATTATATGTACATATAAATATACACACATACATATATACATACACATTACATCTTCTTTGTCTACTCATCTATCAATGGACAATTGGGCTGCTTCTGTATCTTGGCTATTGTAAATGATGCTGCACTAAACATAGGGGTGCTATGTCATTTCAAATTAGTGTTTTCATTTTTGGGGAGTAAATATTCAGTAATGGAATTATTGGATCATATATTTATTTCTCTCTTTTAATCTTTAGATTTTGAGTATCTTTTCAGCAGAAAACCGTAACTTGTCTCACTTGATTAATGGCCTTATAACATTTATATTTAAATAGTTATTTCAGTATTTAAGAAATGGAAAATATGTCCACAACCAAGATTGGACAAGTCCTTTCTAAGGGTCACCTTATGTGCATGGACAACAGAAAATTTTTCCTAAGACCTCTAATGGAAAAGTTTTTTTTTTCTTTTTCCAGTAAATCTATTGCTTGTTTGTTTGCTTGCTCACTTGCTTTATCTATCTATCTATCTATCTATCTATCTATCTATCTATCTATCTATGTTTATTTTATTTTGAGAGAGAGAGAGAGTGCTCATGCAGGGGAGGGGCAGAGAGAGAGGGAGAGAGAGAATCCCAGGGAGGTTCCACACTGTCAGTGCAGAGCCCGACATGGAGCTCAATCTCACAAACAGTGAGATCATGACCTGAACCAAAGCCAGGAGTTGGACACTTAAATGACTGAGCCACCGAGGTGCCCCAAATATATTGTTTTAAATCATGAATTTGGAGATTTATTCCCTATTCTGAGTTTGAGCAACAATCTCTACAGGTGAAATTGAATGTGTTTGTTTTATGTTTTTGCTCTTGGGGCACACACATCCATTGGGAACTTGAAGATGATTGTAGTCTCTCTTACCCATTTTCTTCTCCAGAATAGGTGAGGTTTATTTTGTTTTCAGCTTTCAGCTTTACAAGCAGCATTAATCGGTTTACCAAGAATTTAAGTTCTTGGGAGTCAGGAGAGCACAGTTGTAAATCCATGTAGTATAACTTACTTTAGAAAAGTGATGGATGTAATACTCGTCATCTTTGACACTCAGTTTCCTTATCTGTAATACACAAAAACTGCCTACATTAAAGGCTTATGTAAAAATTGCATTCTATGTTCTGCATAGTTCTTTCCATAATGTCAAGAATGTATTAAACACTTGAATAAGGGATCTAATTTTATTATAGCTGAAGAACAGATAGAACTTAGACGGAGGAGTTTAGGTTTTACAGACTGAGGAGTTGAGGATATTGTATACTAAGGAAATAGCAACTGAGGAGTCCGGGTCTAAGAGATCATAGCGTATGACAGAGAAGTATATGCAAGAGTGAGAGCGGATTGGTCAGAAATAAGTGTGTAGAAATAACCTGGGCCAGTTCCCGAAGGGCTCTCTGTAGCAGAATAAGGAATTTTGTATTTTAATATATGGGCAATAAACAACAATTGACATGTTTTAGGCAGTTGAATGACTGACTTGATTTATCTTTGGAAGGCTTATTCCATTGTCTTTGATCCCCTGTTTTGTTCCTGTTGTTGTCACCACCCATCTGGTTTTGTACCCCTTTACTTTTTCTCATATACTGCTTCCACACTTTATTCATTTGTTTCCTTGAGTTTGCTTTCCTCCTTTTGATCCTCACTTGTCTGCAAGAGCTCCGCTTTTACTCATTTCTTGGCTTTTCCTTCCCCAGGTTATCAGACTAGAATTCTGGTCTTTGAGTGTCTAAGCCAATGCCTTCTGCCTGCCTGCACCCTATCTGTGTATCACAGCTGGCATGGAAGTAGACAAAAAGCAGCAGTCCTGTTTCCCTGAATTTCCTTTGGCTTTTGCCACTTAAGATCAGCTCTCTTACCTTTAGACAGTATTTCCCCTTAGTATAATATTATGGGTTCATCCGAATCCTCTTTGTAAACTCATCTAAATCTTGTCCTTTGATGTCACACAGATTTAAATTTTAATGTCAGTAGTAACTCTTACTAATTGAGATGATTTGGGCAAGTTGCAGAATTTCTGACTCTCCGTTTCCTCGTCTATTAAATGGGGTTGTTGTGTGATTGTTGTGTTGTTAAAGTGGTCAAATTGATGGCAAGTGCTGATTTGGTAAGCCAGTGTCTAGCCATGGCACAGCCAGCTTTTTCTTGCTAGTAGTATGAAGACCCCTGATCATCCATGGCCCCTCCCCAGCCTATGGTACAGATAGGTCCTGTGGCCTAGTTCCTGAATTCTTGAACTTCTCACTCTGTACTGGTTGCATTCTCTACTGAGTTCTGACCATTCACCTAAGAGAAGAAGGAGTCATTGATGACAGGGCCACTCTATCCTTTTCTTTCTTTCTTTCTTTCTTTCTTTCTTTCTTTCTTTCTTTCTTTCTTTCTTTTAAAAAAAAAAATTTAGCATTTTTATTTTTGAGAGAGAGACAGAGTACGAGTGGGGGAGGGGCAGAGAGAGGGAGACAGAATCAGAAGCAGGCTCCAGGCTCCGAGCTGTCAGCACAGAGCCCGACACGGGGCTCGAACTCACAGACCGCACACCACACACTGTGAGATCATGACCTGAGCTGAAGTCGGACACTTAACCGACTGAGCCACTCAGGGGCCCCCCACTCTATCCTTTTCTTGTGCATTTCCTTTGCATTGAATGTTTGTTAGTTTGATGGTGGAGGCACTTTAAGCTAAATCTGAATAATTATTTTTCCTGCCTTTTGGATATAGACTAGCCTTTGGTTGACTAGCCCCATCAAATGTGGTAACATGACTTTGATAAGATTAATTTTTCTATTCAACTTGAGGTGTATAAGTAATATTACGTGTCTTCTTTTTAACTAAATTAAAATGAAATATGACTGTGCTTTCATCCTGCTAGGTGTGCAGCTAATTCAGTCATTAGGATGTTGGTTCTTTTCCTCTTCTGAAGCAATTCCCAGGAGTTTTGGTGGAACGTGACACTATGGTAAAGCCTCCTGATTTCCATAGACACTGGTCACCACTAATATTTCCATTTCCTGGACTTCCAGAGCCCCTGAAGTTGGTAGATTCCGGAAAAGAATATTGTTTTCAGATATCTCTGCTCTGGGACTTTTCCACAAAAATTTCTCTTCTGGGCAAAGAAATTGGAAAGTTTTGATTGCTACTTTGCTAGTAAAGGAGATCAGGAAGGTACATATTAATTAATTTAGAAAAAACCCACAAATATCTCAATAAATTTCCCACCACATGTTTTGTAGCATTTGGAACATATCATTAATCCAAGGAGTTTTCTTCTTCCTATTCCCTTTTGCTCATTTTCCTTTTCCCCCAAACTGACACACTGATTAGTTTAAAGAAAAAAGGGCCTAATCTTAGCTAATGCCAATACTGACTGAGTAAAATAATTTGAAATATTAAGGTGATGTTGAGATTTCTTCCCTCTGTCTTCATTGTCACTGATCCCACTTGACTTCCAGACCTTTCTACGTGCAATGTTCCAGTGTAATGAGAAGGCTGAAGCTGTTTTTTCAGTGTTTATTAAAAGCTTTTATTCCTCACCCCACCCTCTTCCCCTTGTCAGATCATCCAGTTTCCCACATCTGGGCAAGCTGCTAAGAAAGCCTCGATGCCTTGTCTCATTTCCTTTCTCTCGCAAACCATTTTGGATGGACCTGCTTGAGAGGTTTGCCTTTCTCTTCCCAGAATCCCCAGTCATGTGACCATGCAGATGTGTGACCATGCAGATGTGACCTCATCAGTTTTGACTTAAGAACCAAATTTTGGGTAAGGTTTTATTTACCTCTGCAGGTAACCGTAACACTCAGACAGAAGAGTTTTCTCTTTTAAAAAAGTTTTCTCTTTTAAAAAAAGAGCCACCTTATTGAATTTAAATTTCAAGATGTTCTTGGAATTTAAAGCACACGATAGTTGTGAATCCAAAACAAACTTTATTTGCATGTCCAGTGATGCTTGATTGTAAGGTTCCGGTATGTTGGCAATTTTAGAATTCATATCTTGACCTCTAGACTATGAAAGAGCATTAGACAATATAAAGATGGGTTTTCTACCCCAATCTGAATTCCAGTCAGTAAATGGAATGAAGAGTTTTAGAAATAAAAGACACCACATTGGCTTGGTTCTGGAGGTCATATCCCAGGGGGATTTAATAATCCATTGACACAAAGTGGGGCTTCAGCCTCACTTTCCTAGGTGGAGTCACCTAGGACTCCACTTTCCTTGGAGCCTTGGAGGCTGCAAGGCTCTTAGAGAAGCCTCATCTAGTATGACCCTGGAACAGCATGGTGCCTGGCCCTGCAACTCTTATATATGTAGTATAGAGAAACAGCTGGCCAGGGAAGATAGATGAGAAGTGAGTAGGCAGCAAAAGCTGAGGAAGTTGAAGGGACAGAGAGATCTCGGAGGAGTCCAAGGAAGTAGAGTGGAGCCAACCTCATAATAGAGACTATATCCGAGGCCTTAGATACCAGAGAATATAGGAGTGCGTAGTTGTCAAAGACCAGGTACATTCATACATCCAACTGTATAACCATATCCCCACTTGGGTGTTAACAGACATCTTGAATTTAACATATGCTAATTCTTGATCTTTCTTTTACATTAGTTGACTTTTGCTGTAGTAATGCTCCATAATGGCATTAAGCCCTAAATATTAGTGGTTTACAATAATAAATATTTATTTTCTTTACCCCGGATCTTCAGGTTGGCTGTGGTGGCTCTGCTCCAGGCTGTGAGTCAAGTTTAGGTTCATTTTGCATGTTTTCTCAGTGTAAAAACTAAGCTGAAGAGACCGCTCCTAACTTGAGCATGCTGTCCTTATGAGGGAGGGCAAAAGTACAAGCAAGGTAGAAGGAATTTGTAAAGCTTCCATGTGGAACTAACACGTGGTGACTTTTGTCCATGTCATTGGAGAGAGGAAAAATCAAAAGCTTTTAAAAAAATTAATCATAAAAAATTAAATATATATAGTAGAAAATCTGGCATCAACAGGAATATCTCACAGATAGTCCACTGATGCTACTATGATAACATGTATTTATAGTAATCGAGATTATACTACTTATGCAGTTTTGCTTTTGTTTTTAGACTTTATTGTAAAATGTTATAAAAAAGTTATATAACATGTTAAATACAGAATAGTATTTCATTGTATATGTGAACTGTAGTTTTCTTAACTATATACCTACTAAGGGACATTAAAACTACATCTAATTATTTAATTAAATTTTGCTGCAGTAAGCATCTTCAGGTATGAACCTATAAATCATAAATCTATAGTACAATTAAACTTAACCAGTTTCAACAATCAATGCATTTGAAAGTAATTTCATTAGGTTAGATCATATGAAACTATTGATATTTGATATTCATTGACCTTAAATATAGCAATGTAATAATCTAAATAAATTAATGAATAAGGCTTCAGTAAATCTAAGTAAAATCTACTTCTTAATCTCCTTATGCCTTAATTTATCCTCTTTGATTAAATCTCTTTGCTTAAGAGAATATCTTCTAATACCTGTTAGAAGTTGAAATCAATTTCTTATTTCTGTTTGCTTTTCCATTTTGTTTAATTACTTATATTCAATCACAAATTTTTATTAAACAAGTTTTATTATACCTAAACATGGTCTTACCTACATTATTTTGCCTACAGTTGGAAAGAGTGAAGGGTCTTTCGAAATATAACCAGTTTGTTACCTTAAGGAAAATTGGCACTTAAAATATTGATAAAATTCGGCAATTTTTGAACATTTACATGTGGGATCAATTTTTTAAAGATCATGACCAAAATAGATAAGCAGTACTAATGTGTTTCTTACCTCTGTTTAATTTCAATGCCCTAAGTTGATTAAGCTGGTTATCCTTAGATGTCATTGTAGCATACAAAATACACACTTATTTATACAGATACTTTGTTTTATTACTATAAGCATTAATGTCATAATTTTATTTCATTGCTTTGTTTTAATGTAATAGCAAGATGGAAAACATGAAATTTATAATTTACTCATATTATCAGAATTAATTTTGACTTAAATTGAGGAAAAAAACTGTGTATTTACTTAAGAGATACAGCTATGTCAATTTTTAGAATATACCTCTTGATAAAAGTAAGTGCATATCGATTATTCAGTTATTATTTATTTACATACCATGCTTTACTTATTCCTTGAAAAGTTTTATGAGAAGCAAACTTGCCTAACACATATTTTACTTTGTGGATTGTTACTGAGTTTCATTGATAACTGAGAAATGTAGCTTACTCTTAAACTAGAAGGATTTTAAAGTAGAAAAAAATCTCAAGGCCTACATTATAAATATCTATAGACAATGAAAATAGCATAAATTGAAAGATACCACTTACATTCAGTTTTTGTGGCAGCTTTTTGGGTGAGATCTTTAACAAAATATAAATACATAAGAAGGTTTTGATCATTTTATTGTCAAACATATAATTTAAAATGATAGGCTGGCCTATTAGTACCATTACCAATACTTGTGTAGTACTTAATAGCTTTGGAAATACTTCATCATTTGATTTTTTTATGTGATCCTAGAAATGCTGTGAATCTTCCTACACATGAGTTTTAGAATAAAGGGACCTCAGATACCCTTGTGTCCAATAGCCTAATTTCATGCCAGAGGAAACTGAGTTTCAGCATTTTGACACTGTTTGTGCCTATGATTGTGGGAGGTTTAAACTTCCTGATACATCTTCTCAACTGCTTTCCATAGTGTATCTCAGGAAAGTGGAAATGTTAGTAGGGCTACAAGATAAAATACAGGACATAAGTTAAATTTGAGTTTCGGTAAACAATGATTTTTTTTTTTAGTATAAATGTGCCTCATATAATATTTGGGATGTATTTGAAATTATTTGAAATTCACGATGAACTAGATATCTTGTATTTTTATTTGCTAAGTATTATGATCCTAAGAACTATTCTTCTTGATAAATGTTGGAAAATGGGCTATACTTGACACAGTGAAATGTTTCTGTTCTAAAACTTCAGACAACATCAGGTTGCTTCAGATCTAATTTCAGACAAAGGTTGCTTCAGATCTAGTATCCAATCCATTAGATGAGCCAAGTTTTAATTAAAAAAAAAAGGTACATTTGTAAAAGGAATAACCTGTTAATTTGGAAGTAGCACTCTTGCTGTATAAAGAAATAATAAACACAATTTGAAATACTCTTGCTAACACATCCAAATGGGGTAGTCAGAAATGGAATAAAAAATAAAGCACAAAGGTGCTAATCTTCCCCATTGGTAGCTCTGATAAAATCGTGATGGGAAATTACAATTTATTCTGTGCTTAGTATATCCCAGTCACAAAATCTTGATAAGAGCATTATGATTCTAATTTCAGAGATGAGAAAGCAGAGGTGTCTAGAAATGAAATAACTTTCCATTTATTCCACTAACTGGTGGATTTATGTTTACAAACTGAATCTGTTTGGATTCAAAAGCTTATGGTCTTTCTACTCCATTATACTGTTCAATGAGAAATAAATGTAAAAAGGTTGCCTTGTCCACATGTACCCACTTGTAAGTCCAGACTCCCATACTCTGATACCATCTTAGCTAACAGCATGGTGGTTGTATTCAGTCACCTGTCCCTCAAGAAAGGCCCTTATCCTAAACCCCAGATGGCTTATTCAGATAGTTTAAACCAATTGTAGTCATTGTTCCATTCCCATAATTGGCAGAAATGGCTTGAACTTTTGAGTGTATTTCAGAATCACCTGGAAGGCTTATTTGTGCACAGATGGTTGGGTCACACCTCCAGAGTTTCTGATTCTGTAGGTCTTGTGTGAGCTTAGAGAATTTCATGTTTCTTACAAGTTGCTCCTGATGCAGATGATGCTGATCAGAACTACACTTGAAAACAGTGTTAGGCATACTGTGCAGCTTGTTGTGGCCAGTGACATGAGGGAAAGCCTTTGGGAAGGGTTTTCTCATTCTTAAAAGACAATATGTTGCCTTATTATTTGAAATCATTTGCAACATGCTCTTCTGTTACTTGCAACCAAAGTCATCCTAAGTGGTACAGAAGAGTTAGAAGTTACTGTCTCCATTGTTGTAAATTTCAATTACTCATGGTAGGCAAATTAATAGATCGTGTTGTATTAGCACTTATATTTATAAACTTTTATTTCTATTTACTTTATTAGAGGTAGTCATTACATTGAAACACTATCATAAAAGTGCCTGTTACAAGTATTAGTAGAAACAGTCATAATCAATAGAATTTATGACTTTGTTACAACAAAAGTATACCAGTAGGTTGTGCAGTACATTGGACACCTGTTCTGAGATGTGTATTTCTAGACCTAGTCTTTTTGTGTGCTGTTAAAGGGTTTTGGCACTAGATGGCATGTGTACAACAATTTGTAGCTAAGCATATTGCCAACCATGGGTCTTGAGGCATTCTTTGTAGGCATTTGAAAACATAACATTCAGGATAGTTGTTTTAAGATTATTTTAATGAAAAGATTCATTATTATCACATGCCTGTCATAACCCATCCTTAAAATACATTAAATGTGGTGATGACATTTGAAACAGGAATCAACATAAACCTCAACACACAGTAATGCTAGTCACTTTAGCTGAATAAAGGCTTGGCTTCAGATGTTAACAGCTCTTGTTCCTC
The DNA here is from genome assembly GCF_016509475.1 of Prionailurus bengalensis. Classification (NCBI taxonomy): domain Eukaryota; kingdom Metazoa; phylum Chordata; class Mammalia; order Carnivora; family Felidae; genus Prionailurus; species Prionailurus bengalensis. Next base: position 138,479,309 of record NC_057345.1, on the reverse strand, counting down.
GTTTAGTTTCTGTGTAAGAAGTACTGACAAGTGCTGCTCTCTCTGACTCCGCTAACAGCAGTGTCAAGGTTTGCTTTGTGGTTCACTAGAGAGACACAAGGTTTTTTTCTTTTCTTTTTTTTTTTTTTTCAGTAACTAGCATTCCATTTTAAAAGAGTCTGTTCTCCTATGCTTACTTGATACAATGGAACTATTTTGTCTTTGATCATTCAGCCTCCAAAACAAACCCTATTCAAACTAAACTCAGTGGACAAGTACACGGCATCCTTTTAGGCTACTTGTCCCATCATTATTTTCTATCCAATTGAAGTTACCTCTGTTACCTTGGTAACCAAACTAGAACTCTCTGCCAACAAATGTCACCTCCCCTGTATTCCTTAGGATGTTTGCATTCTGTAGCTTCTCTATCAGGTTCTCAAACCAAATTTTTATACACTCAGGGCCTCGTCAGTTGAACTCAAATTATGCATCCCCCATCTTCCACTTTAAAAAGAAAATGATATCTCTCTTTTGAGTAACTTAACCTTGTATTAAATTAGTATTTTTATATTATTAAAGGGGCCTTTCTTTTTTTCTTTTATAAATATTTAGTGAATGCTATGTGCCAGGTACTATTTAAATACTTTTCAAATATTAACTCATTTAATCATCACAACAAGCCTATGAAGTAATACTATTACTTCCAGTTTACAAATGAGGTAAATGAAGAACAGATACATTAAGCAGCTTGTTAAAGTTCACACAGATAGTGATAGACACAAGATGTGAGCCCAAACAGATTAGTTTCAAATATCTGAGCCCTTATCAATCTGCTATAAATAGCAACTAGAAGTCCCCAAATCAGTGTTGTTAGGAAAACAATTTATAGATTAATAGTCTTTTGACTAATGCTAACCACAAAAGCCAATGTTAGATCATTTGAATCTATTCTGTTCCTGGAAAGTGGTGAATCTTATATTTTTTTAAATAGGAAAACAATTTATTCTCAGACCATCACAAAACTTTAAGCAATTTCCCAAATGTCACTCAAAAATACTAAAACACATATATAATATCTGCCAAGAATTTCTGCAGAATATATAAAGTATGAAAAACCACCAATTACCTAATTATGTGTCATTTAACAGACTCATAAGTGGATCTGTGTGCAGTATGCAATAATACTCTAAAATATTGGCTATGAATTGTTTTTCTTCTACATGGAAATGAATGAAGTATGATATAAAAATGCATATGTTAAAGATACATAATGATTTCAAATAACTTAGCAAAATAAATAAGCAATAATGCAATTAGGATTAGTTACTTCCTGATTGAAGAATTGCCTGAATGACGTTTGATACAAGGAAAAAAGTTATCCTTATCCTTAATATGTGGGAAAGATAATACTACATCCTAACAACACAAACACAGACATGATCTTATCAAGAGAATGGCTAAGATACTATTGGCCACTAAACATTCTCTCCCCTGGTCTCCTGTGTGACTTGAATGTTTTTCTAATGCATCCATGCACATTCAATGTAACGTGTTTTCAATTATGATAGTAAATTTCAGGATTACTTTTTTTTTCAATTCATCAGGATGAATATTTGTGTGTTGGAATTTCAGATAGTTTTAGATGCTTGTATTAACTTCAAACTGCTGGAACATGAATTATAAGTGATTCCTTTGACTTGAAAACTAAGTAAATGAATCCTGACATAAAAATTTTGATAAATAGAGCAAGCTGTTGGTACACAGACTTTTGATGTTATTTCTATACATTTTAGAATGGAGGATGCCAACTCCTTTCTTACATTCAAAAGACAAATACCTTTGATCAAAGTTCATTTGTATATTTTGAGATGTTGCATTCTGCCAGTCATTGAATTGATGTTAAATCAAGTGGAAGAATAGGCATTCTATGGTAGTTTGAACTGATTACATCAAAAGTCCAGGTTTTTGTTTGTTTGGGTTTTCTTTCTTTCTTTTTTTGGCTTTTGGTGTTGTATTTTGTATTGTGTGTGTGTGTGTGTGTGTGTGTGTGTGTGTGTGTGTGTGTGTGATGAGTAATACCTCTCAAACAGTTTAGCTTAGTTTAGAAATATAGATAGATTCTTTAAATGCAATGGAAGTACAACATAACAGAATGCCTTTCAATTAAACGAGCACTCCCCTGGCTTACCTCTGGGTTGATTTCCAGGAGGGATGGATATTGCTAATTGTCTTGGGCTGTCTCAGTTGAATTCCCTTTTGATGATCCACAGTTTTCCTCAGGAGGCAGTGAAGTTATTTGGCAGTGCTAGGAACAGGCTGTGACCTTACTAATATGACCTTAGGTTCTTTAATGTTATTCTTAAATGTATGGTGGGTTTGGAGACTAACAAGTATTGAGTAAATATAATATATTATAAAATTGCCTAATTTAAATTTAGTAATTCTAAGAAGTACATATTTTATCTAGATTTTATGAATGATGAAACTGGGAGTCAAGTTTTAAACCCAAGACCACATGACAAATAAGCCTATGAATCAGATTGGTTCCATACCTGACTCCAAAATGTATAAAAGTCTTTTAGCAAGTTCCACATTGTTTTTCAAATCCTTTTAGTAAGTAGGTTGGGGAAATATCTAGGATTTTCATGTAAGAAAATCCAATGAGTTCCTCTAGGTCAACCATACATGTTAGAGAAGGAACAACTATAGTCTTAGAGGATATTTCTTAATCTACTCTTACTACATAGGTACAACCATATTAAAATAAACAAGGAATAAAGTTAAAGCCTTTAAAATGGCAATAATGTTGGTAAAGGAGGAAAACATGGGAGAGAGTTTATAGAATACATACGTGAAAGACTGTATATTTATGAAATGATAGGATGACCTTGCTTTTAAAATTCTCAGGTCTTTTATTAGCATCAGTTTGCTGTGCTACCTCCTTGACCTTCTCCTAAGATTCTGGCAACACAAGACAAATACAGCATGGCATATTGACCCTGTGTATTCTGCCATTCTATTAAAAGCTTAGATTTAAATGTGATTTTAAATCTTAGCTGGAAGAGATCCAATGCAGCCCTTTCATTTTGCATATAAAGACTAAAGCTCAAAATTATGGTATGACCTAGTCCAGAACATGCTCATAACTTGTTTCAGGGCAGGACTAGACTTCTAGCCTCCACAAACTAAATCCAGTCTTCCTCCTCAATGAAGAGGGGCTTTTTACTCCACTGAAGATTCACCATGCCACTCTTCTTCAGAGAGGTTGTTAAAACCTTTCACATCAGAGTCTGTAAGTTTGCGTATCAAACTGCCTTTCCAAAACTGAGCCTTGATCCTTAATCCAATAAAATCCTGTTCTTGCTGCTGTGTGAAATACTACATAGATGATTTCCAGTTGGGAGCTACATCAGGTGTTTTTTTTTTTTTTTTTGTCATTATTTATTTGTTATGCTATTTAATTTAATTTAATTTTTTTTTTGTTAGAGCATGAGTGGTAGAGGGAGAGAGAGAGAATCTTCAGTGGGCTTCGCACTGGGCATGGAGGGCTGCATATCACAACCTTGAGATCATGACCTGAGCCAAAATCAAGAGTCGGTCACTGAACCGACAGAGCCACCCAGGAGCCTCTGTTTTGTTTTTGTTTTTGTTTTATATCTTTTAAAAGATAAAAACATTTAACTTCTCTTGGGTTCAGCAGGCTTTTAGGTACTTATTAAAATTTCTTCTATATTTCAAATAAATAATAGACTTATATTTGGCAAAAAGAAAGAATGATTTCATCAAATTTGTATGAGAATAGTCTTATGCCTGCAGTAAATGTACATGCACACTCAACCTCTTGTAGGAAGGGCCGTTTGTGGAGCCTGAGATAACTTATGGGTGCAGCCATGAGAGCTGTGTGCCTTTGGAGGGTTGCTGCTCACTTAGGTTATTGATGGTATTTTATTGTATTGATCAGAAAACACAATTTAGCTGTTTCAAGTGCCCTGTGGTACTTTCCAGATTGGTATAAACTCTTTCTCTTCTGATTTCTCTTGTCATTATCAATCATTTTTCCCTTTTGAGGCAGGCACAACACTTCAATGGTTTGATCTCATGCCCATGCTTTTTAGTTTAGACATATTACCCTAGGCTAGGAATGTTTCATCTTTTTAATGATCATCCTTATCTTTATTAGAGTGAAAGCACATATTCCTAAATGCTCTGCTGTGTTTTACTGGAACAACAATGTGTTCTAATGAAGAGACTCCTGAAGTCACCAAAAAGGGGTTCTATCTATTGGTGCCATTGATTAAAATTAGCTGATTTCATCTAATTTGTTATTGGTGATAGTAGAAATTTGTCAGTCTTCTCAGTTAAAGAGGTTCCAGATACTTACCATACTTTTTCTTAGAATTTATCTCAAGGAGTATTTTGCCTATGAAAACATCAGAGAGTGTTTTGATTAAAGAGGGAAGAAAAGCCTGTGGGGTTTATAATATATCCATTGGATAGGACCGTAACTATTCATTCAGAGCTCTTATCTGTGCCTGAAATGGAAGATTTAAAGAATCTGATGCCCTGGACTTGGTTCTCTCCCTCCCTCTCTTATCACTTTTCCTTTTATTTTTTTTCTTTTCTTACTTCATCTCCTTTTATTCTTACTTCCTCTCCACTTCCTCTCAGTGAGGTAGTTTGAGCCTCAGCAGGTGTCAGTGAAGTTTATTTTGAATATGTTTTCTTCTGTAAATCATGATGAGCTTATATTATACAGCTAAAAAGGGTTTTAAGAGGCAGTTTGGTGAATATTTCTAAAACAACCATTAGAGGCACCTGGGATGCCCTTTGCCTAAGGAGCTCTGGCAGGGGTTTTCTGCAGACCCTTTCAGTAATTTTTCCAGATGTTGGATAACTCTGAGTGTAATTCATTTGCTAAATACCTATTGAGCAGAGATTATACCTTTTGCCTAACAGAGGTCCTCATGGGCTAATTTTAAACATAATTTTTCGCATTTAGTTTTCAATGAAGATAGAGACATCAATGACCTGGTAATCATACTTCAGTTACGTGTGAGACTTAACAAAATTTCATCAAACTTTATTCTAAATAATCTTGAATTTCTTTTATGCTAGCATAACAGGTTTGTCTCTTTTTTATTTCTGTTTAATTCCTAGCCTGTTTTTGGCTCTTCCCCAAAATTTTTGTTGCCTGATGAGATTCTGGACTTCTATAATAAAAGTTGGGATAGATTGGCTGAATTAGCAACCATCATCTTATTTGAAAGAGAAATTACATTTTAAGGAGAGAAGGATAAAAAATTTATTCTGCCATGTAAATGTATGAAAAAGGAAAGGGATTTGTTAGGAATAGCTTCTCAGCATTGGGTTATGAGGTATTAGGAGGAGTTAGTATGAATTTTGGCATTTTGGCTTGCTGTTCTCTCCTAGAAGATGAAATGACATGTCTCTTAAGGATCATGATTCCTTAACGCCAATGAAGACCTATACTTCAGGAGTTAATAATCATTGCGTGGCCAGTGACTCTAATAGTGAAACAGTTAGCTTTTTGGCTTTCTCCCATGGGGTAGTTATTAAGTTCTAACTGTGTTTCTCATATTTCACATAAAGTAGAACATCTAATAGAAATTTCTTTTTTTGTGTGTGATGATTATTTTAATTAATTTTTAAATTTTAATTCCAATATAATTAACTTACAGTGTTATATTAGTTTCAGGAATATAGTATAGTGATTCAGCAATTCTCTTATGCTCATCACAATAAGTGTACTCTTAATCCCCTTCACCTATTTCACCCATCTCCCCACCCTCTTTTCCTCTGCATATGCTTTATTTTAAAAAAGTTTCTTGTTTTCTTTTTTTTTTAATTTTATTTTTTATTTTTTAAAATTTACATCCAAATTAGTTAGCATATAATGAAACAATGATTTCAGGAGTAGATAGACATTTTTTACTTGAAGCTACTTCAGAATACTTGGTTCTAAAAGATATATATAAAACATTCCATCCAAGAAAAATAGAATACACATTTTCTTCAAGTACACACACAAGAATCCCCTGGTTAAATCACATAAAAAGAGATGAAGGAAAGAGATGGCCATCTCCCCAGTAAGCTACTCTGGAAGAAGGAAGTTGGCAAAATAGCATGTTGTATTCCTGAATATTTATGACTTAAGCATCAAGACTTATTGAATAATTTGACATGACTCTTTGCTTAAGAAGAACATTAACCACTTTGATTTATATATATATATATTTTTTTTTCTATGAGTAGAGGAGAAGCAGAAGAAATACTATAAACTCAGTAGAAATAAAAAATTGTACATGTATTCTGAACCAAATTACTTTGTTTTGTAGTCTAAAACTACCAGGTCATTGTGACTGGCACCATTTATATTCAACTCCAGGCTTATTATAATTACACAGGAAATCTAAAATTAAGAACAAATTCACCAATGTGTTATAAATCTATTAAGAATCTCATCACAAGACTTGCATATTAAAAAATTTTTGAAAATAATAAAGCCAAGAGATTGCTTAGAATTCCAACCTCCCTATTTACAAGAAACCTAAAATCTCATGTAGTTAAAAAAAAAAAAGGTGTTCTAAAAAGTATATTTTCCAGTCAGAATTCTGGAATAGCCCTGATATTAGAGGTAGCATGCATTAAAAGTAGAAGTAAACAGTGAGAAAGCTTGAGGATGAATTGAAGAGATGTGAAAAAACTATGCCAGTTTCCTTTCTCAGTTTTACTTGTGGTGATTGCCATCAATCCAGCTCATTTAAAGAGAATGAGCTTCTGTGGAAATTGCCAGTGATGCGTTGGGGCTGTAGAAAGAGAAGAGATATTGCTACAAGAAATTATACCTGCTCTTCAGGAGTAGGAGCTCTTTATCCACCTACTAAATCTCTTGAATTCAAATTTCTTTCTAAGGTCTGCACCATGGGGATTTTGATTTGGATTAAAGAAGTCCAGGCCAGCTGCCAGTATACTAGTCAACCTACACCAGTGGTTCTCAGCTCTTTGTGCATATTTGAATCATTTGGAAAGAATTTAAAAATATGGATGCCTGGACCCCATTCACAGATATTCTGATTTAATTAGCCTGGAGTGAGGCCCAAACATTAGTATTTTAAAAAGCTTTCCAAGTAACAGAAAGAGTACTGGTTGTTGTCATGGCAGAGTAACAGACTAAACCTCCTGCCAATAGCAATTATTAAAGCTGGACAAAATATAAAAGGCGAGAGTATTTGAAGGCACTCGAGAACAACTAAAGTAGGGAGGCATAAACCAGAAAGGATATGATCCTTGAAAGAAGCAAAAAATTCAAGGTATGTTTATTATATACCAAGTTTTTCCCCTGAGGGCATGCCTCAGATCCTCATAATGCATTAAGAATTGGTTACAGTACTGAGAATGGTATTGCTTCAGTCCTGGGGAAAATTAACCCAAAGGCTATTCTGGTCCTGCATAAGTAAGCAGAAAAATAGGATGCAAATATATTAAATTGTTTCAAAGTAACTTCATTACTTACCAGAATAAACTCTAAGAATATTTATAGTAATTTTAAAAACAAGAAGCTAACACAGTGCTATAGATTGAATGTTTGTGTCCCCTGAAAATTCATTGTTAAAACTAATCCTCAGTGTGATGGCATTAGGAGGTGAGGCCTTTGGGAAGTGATTGGAATTAGGACTCTTAAAATAAAGAGACCCCAGAGAGCTCCCTCACCCCGTCTACCATGTGAGGATACAGGCAGAAGATGGCTATCTATGAACCAGGAAGTGGGTCCACACGAGACATCAAATCTGTTAGTGTCTTGATCTTGGACTTCCCAGCCTCCAGAACTATGAGAAATAACTGTTTGTTGTTTAAACTACCAAGTGTTTGGTATTTTTATTATGGCAGCCCAAGCAGACTAAGACACATTTTCTCACATTCACAGAAAATTATTAGCATGGAAATAAATCGAAAAATATAATCCATAATGAAGATTTGATTTTTAATGAGCTGAAACTGACTCAGAAATGACACAGATTATCAAATTAGCAGATGAGGGCATTAAAAGAGTTACTATGATTATATTTTACATGTTTAAGAGGCTAGAGACTGAATATGTAGAGATATGCAGAATATTTTTTAAAAGACCAAAATAGACTTCTACAGATGAAAACTACAGGGGCACCTGGGTAGCTCATTTGGTTCGTCTGACTCTTGATCTTGGTTTTTCTCTAACCAAAAGACAGGGGTCTCACCAAAAATCTTATTTCTCATCTTTAGGAAAAGGCCTCTCCATTGAAGCATGTTTGGCATTTTTCTCTCAGGAGAAGGCAAACAACTCACTGTCATTTCAAAATTCTTGGCTCTCTCTGTACTGTCTAGGAAAAAAGAGAAGTAAACAACGTGTGGTGTTTAAGGGTTAAAAAAAATTAGGGAAATTGCTTAAAAGTGCAAGCTGCTAAGGGAAAAAAAAAGTTGTATTTAAGCCCTTTTGTTCTTTAAATGTATGAGCCTCTTATCTGCAATAATGCTTCACTGTCCAAGAAATATGTAAGAAAGAGATCCTTGGTGCAGAGGGAAGTAATAATAATAGGAAGTTGTTGGAAGTGAAAGCAAGAGACCTGACTCTGACTGTTAGGAAAACTGAGATTTGAGCTTTTCATTCAGTGATATGTTTGGGATAGGTAGGGGTGCGAGGTGCTAGAGAATGTGTCTCTGGGAATGCTCCTAATGCAGAGATGAGAGAAGTGACCCAACAAGAGAACTTGTTGGAGCACCTGGCTCTGATGGGGACCATGGCACAGGAAATGTAATTGCTATGCAGATAAGCCACCCACCAAACTTCTGGTCATAGTAGGGGCTTGAGGCTTTACTTTTTTTTTTTTAATTTTTCTTTAACATTTATTCTTTTTTGAGAGTGAGAGAGACAGAACATGAGTGGGAGAGGGGCAGAGAGAGAGGGAGACACAGAATCTGAAGCAGGCACCAGGCTCCGAGCTGTCAGCACAGGGCCTGACATGGGCCTTGAACTCATGGACTCACAGACTGTGAGATCATGACCTGAGCTGAAGTTGGACACTTAACCGACTGAGCCACCCAGACGCCCCATTGAGGCTTTATTTTCTTAAGAAACAAGGCCGTTGCAGGACCTGCCAGCCACTCATGGATTATGTAGGAATTACACCCCTGCGGTCCTCCTGGCCACTGTGTTTGTTGGTTGAGGCTTGTATCTCAGTATATTCTTGAAAATACTTGAGATTAGCCTGTGTGGTGATGCAGTCAGTTAGCATTTGAGGTATCCTAATTAAGCGTCTACATTCTAGAAGCCACTAATGCAAAAGCTGCAAATATAATTGCATCTGCACTTGAGACACATAGTTAACAAGAGAAATACTAGAAATAACTTTTCAGTTGTGAAGTGGACGTTAGTTAATATTGGCAGTTAACTAGACCTAACGTACCAGCACCTCTTTGTATATATGAATCTGGTCAAATAGGAATCGTCAAACTGTTCTGCCCTGTGTTACCCACTTAATAGAGGATTCTGTCTCCTAATCTAATTTGAAGGCAATATTAGCTTGTCTTCAGTATAATTTTACATTTGCCCTTCATTACAGGAACTTAGAAGAGGAGACAGGAAGTAAGGAGTACACTGAGTTTATGTACAAGTTATGTATTTTTTGTGCCTGTAGAGTAAAATGTCTACATGTGTGGAAAATTGGACTTACTTGCTTTCACTCCAACCTCCTGAAGTTGTGGGGAAGGAGAACTCTGCTCTTAATTACCTACAGCCACTAGGAGCTGCTTAGTCTCTCCATAGGGAATCTCTCTCTGAGAAAAGTAAACTGGCATAGTTCAAGTCACTAAAAGTGAATGTGAGCTCCAGATTTTGGAAGGAAGCTGTGACACATTGGTTTATTCTGAAAAGGTCAGGAAATAAGAAAGAGAACTGTATATCTGAACTTACAAAAATCTATGAAAAATAGTCCAAATTGTAGTTAATCATGGTAGATAAGGGGATGAATAAACAGGTAAGGTCTTCACTTTAGATACTTACATATATTTGCACAGCAAATTTATTTTTGCACACAAAATTAGAATATGTGTGTCAGTGTATATGTGTGTGTTAATATGCATGCAAATCTATGAATAAATTTGGAGTATATTAACTTTAATTTAGAGTGTGATTTTTCTTTTAGTTGGAATTGGAGTAGGTAACTGATTTACTTACTTAGAAAGATTTTGTCTGCAGGTGTGAATGGTTGTTAAAAAAGAAAAAAAAGAAGTCAGCTTTCCTTTGTCAAATATGTGCAGTAAATTCTTTTTCAAGTTTAAATCTATATCAAGTGATTTCTTTTACAGAAAAGGTGTTACAAAGCCATGCACTGCATTGTACAGTATGTGTCTGCTTTTTTGACACTGAATACATAGGCAATATTTTAATTTCTTTTTTCCCTCTTATTAGACTTGAATGAAGACACTTTGCATTAATGATTTAGAGTACTCTGTGCTTATAGAGAAAATACAATTAAAATTCTGCTTTTTAATCCAGGAAATATTTTGTGGGTGTCTTATTATATGATCCATATTGTGTGTTAGAAACAACTTGATTCTTTGTAATGTAAGTTGAACAAATAACTCCTTTCTGTGACAACATCTGAGAATTGAACAAAAACTTATTTTTTCCCCCAAATGAAAAGAAACTCAGTTTTATCCTTGTCTTTTGCTCTTGATCTTCCTCATTTGGTACCTTTCTTCTGAATGTAGAGCCTCACAGTTTTCTAGTGCCTCAGGTTATTTTGTATTCATGTTGTATTCATGACTAGAGCAGTGCCCCTTGCAGTACAGGTCGGGCCACTTCTCTGTGTGACTTTAAGCAAGTTACCTCACTAGAGATCCAGTGATTTCTGTGGCAAAGAGATAATATGTACCTCTTATGTTCATTGGGACAGATTTAAGGGAAACTATGCATTTGAAGCTCTTAGTATAGAATATGCTCTCAGTAAATGTTAGATGCTTTTCTTGTGGAGATGGATATATGTGTATATATATATATATATATATATATATATATATGGATGGGTATATTTTATATATATATGTATATATATATATATATATATATATATATATATATATTACCACCAACATCATTGTCATCACCACCATTTTACTTTTTAATCTATATGGAGAGGCTTATTTTAAAAAATGGTTATCAGGGCGCCTGGGTGGCACAGTCGGTTAAGCGTCCGACTTCAGCCAGGTCACGATCTCGCGGTCCGTGAGTTCGAGCCCCACGTCGGGCTCTGGGCTGATGGCTCAGAGCCTGGAGCCTGCTTCCGATTCTGTGTCTCCCTCTCTCTCTGCCCCTCCCCCGTTCATGCTGTGTCTCTCTCTGTCTCAAAAATAAATAAACGTTAAAAAAATAAATAAATAAATACAAAAATGGTTATTAATCTACCGAGAGAGGGAGGGAAGATGGCGGCTTAGGAGGACGCTGGGCTCACCGCGCGTCCTGCTGATCACTTAGATTCCACCTACACCTGCCTAAATAACCCAGAAAACCGCCAGAGGATTAGCAGAACGGAGTCTCTGGAGCCAAGCGCAGACGAGAGGCCCACGGAAGAGGGTAGGAAGGGCGGCGAGGCGGTGCGCGCTCCACGGACTGGCAGAAGGGAGCCGGGGCGGAGGGGCGGCTCGCCGGCCAAGCAGAGCCCCCGAGTCTGGCTGGCAAAAGCGGAGGGGCCTGACGGACTGTGTTCCGACAGCAAGCGTGACTTAGCATCTGGGAGGTCACAAGTTAACAGCTCTGCTCAGAAAGCGGGAAGGCTGGAGGACAAAGGGAGGGAGAGCTGCTGAGCCCCCGGACAACAGAGCTCAGTTTGGTGGGGAACAAAGGCGCTCGCCAGCGCCATCTCCCCCGCCCATCCCCAGCCAAAATCCCAAAGAGAACCAGTTCCTGCCAGGGAACTTGCTCGCTCCGCGCAAACACCCAACTCTGTGCTCCTGCGGAGCCAAACCTCCGGCAGCGGATCTGACTCCTTCCCGCTGCCACAGGGCCCCCTTCCAGAAGTGGATCACCTAAGGAGAAGCGAGCTAAGCCTGCCCCTCCTGCCCCTCCTGCCCCTGTGCACCTTGCCTACCCACCCCAGCTAATACGCCAGATCCCCAGCATCACAAGCCTGGCAGGGTGCAAGTAGCCCAGACAGGCCACGCCACCCCAGAGTGAATCCCGCCCCTAGGAGAGGGGAAGAGAAGGCACACACCAGTCTGTGGCCCCAGCGGTGGGCTGGGGGCAGACATCAGGTCTGACTGCAGCCCCGCCCACCAACTCCAGTTATACACCACAGCACAGGGGAAGTGCCCTGCAGGTCCTCACCATGCCAGGGACTATCCAAAATGACCAAGCGGAAGAATTCCCCTCAGAAGAATCTCCAGGAAATAACAACAGCTAATGAGCTGATCAAAAAGGATTTAAATAATATAACAGAAAGTGAATTTAGAATAATAGTCATAAAATTAATCGCTGGGCTTGAAAACAGTATAGAGGACAGCAGAGAATCTCTTGCTACAGAGATCAAGGGACTAAGGAACAGTCACCAGGAGCTGAAAAACGCTTTAAACGAAATGCAAAACAAAATGGAAGCCACCACGGCTCGGCTTGAAGAGGCAGAGGAGAGAATAGGTGAACTAGAAGATAAAGTTATGGAAAAAGAGGAAGCTGAGAAAAAGAGAGATAAAAAAATCCAGGAGTATGAGGGGAAAATTAGAGAACTAAGTGATACACTAAAAAGAAATAATATACGCATAATTGGTATCCCAGAGGAGGAAGAGAGAGGGAAAGGTGCTGAAGGGGTACTTGAAGAAATCATAGCTGAGAACTTCCCTGAACTGGGGAAGGAAAAAGGCATTGAAATCCAAGAGGCACAGAGAACTCCCTTCAGACGTAACTTGAATCGATCTTCTGCACGACATATCATAGTGAAACTGGCAAAATACAAGGATAAAGAGAAAATTCTGAAAGCAGCAAGGGGTAAACGTGCCCTCACATATAAAGGGAGACCTATAAGACTCGTGACTGATCTCTCTTTTGAAACTTGGCAGGCCAGAAAGAATTGGCACGAGATTTTCAGGGTGCTAGACAGAAAAAATATGCAGCCGAGAATCCTTTATCCAGCAAGTCTGTCATTTAGAATAGAAGGAGAGATAAAGGTCTTCCCAAACAAAAAAAAACTTAAGGAATTTGTCACCACTAAACCAGCCCTACAAGAGATCCTAAGGGGGACCCTGTGAGACAAAGTCCCAGAGACATCACTACAAGCATAAAACATACAGACATCACAATGACTCTAAACCCGTATCTTTCTATAATAACACTGAATGTAAATGGATTAAATGTGCCAACCAAAAGACATAGGGTATCAGAATGGATAAAAAAACAAGGCCCATCTATTTGCTGTCTACAAGAGACTCATTTTAGACCTGAGGACACCTTTAGATTGAGAGTGAGGGGATGGAGAACTATTTATCATGCTACTGGAAGCCAAAAGAAAGCTGGAGTAGCCATACTTATATCAGACAAACTAGACTTTAAATTAAAGGCTGTAACAAGAGATGAAGAAGGGCATTATATAATAATTACAGGGTCTATCCATCAGGAAGAGCTAACAATTATAAATGTCTATGCGCCGAATACCGGAGCCCCCAAATATATAAACAATTACTCACAAACATAAGCAACCTTATTGATAAGAATGTGGTAATTGCAGGGGACTTTAACACCCCACTTACAGAAATGGATAGATCATCTAGACACACGGTCAATAAAGAAACAAGGGCCCTGAATGAGACATTGGATCAGATGGACTTGACAGATATATTTAGAACTCTGCATCCCAAAGCAACAGAATATACTTTCTTCTCGAGTGCACATGGAACATTCTCCAAGATAGATCATATACTGGGTCACAAAACAGCCCTTCATAAGTTTACAAGAATTGAAATTATACCATGCTTACTTTCAGACCACAATGCTATGAAGCTTGAAATCAACCACAGAAAAAAGTCTGGAAAACCTCCAAAAGCATGGAGGTTAAAGAACACCCTACTAACGAATGAGTGGGTCAACCAGGCAATTAGAGAAGAAATTAAAAAATATATGGAAACAAACGAAAATGAAAATACAACAATCCAAACGCTTTGGGATGCAGTGAAGGCAGTCCTGAGAGGAAAATACATTGCAATCCAGGCCTATCTCAAGAAACAAGAAAAATCCCAAATACAAAATCTAACAGCACACCTAAAGGAACTAGAAGCAGAACAGCAAAGGCAGCCTAAACCCAGCAGAAGAAGAGAAATAATAAAGATCAGAGCAGAAATAAACAATATAGAATCTAAAAAAACTGTAGAGCAGATCAACGAAACCAAGAGTTGGTTTTTTGAAAAAATAAACAAAATTGACAAACCTCTAGCCAGGCTTCTCAAAAAGAAAAGGGAGATGACCCAAATAGATAAAATCATGAATGAAAATGGAATTATTACAACCAATCCCTCAGAGATACAAACAATTATCAGGGAATACTATGAAAAATTATATGCCAACAAATTGGACAACCTGGAAGAAATGGACAAATTCCTGAACACCCACACTCTTCCAAAACTCAATCAGGAGGAAATAGAAAGCTTGAACAGACCCATAACCAGCGAAGAAATTGAATCGGTTATCAAAAATCTCCCAACAAATAAGAGTCCAGGACCAGATGGCTTCCCAGGGGAGTTCTACCAGACGTTTAAAGCAGAGATAATACCTATCCTTCTCAAGCTATTCCAAGAAATAGAAAGGGAAGGAAAACTTCCAGACTCATTCTATGAAGCCAGTATTACTTTGATTCCTAAACCAGACAGAGAGCCAGTAAAAAAAGAGAACTACAGGCCAATATCCCTGATGAATATGGATGCAAAAATTCTCAATAAGATACTAGCAAATCGAATTCAACCACATATAAAAAGAATTATTCACCATGATCAAGTGGGATTCATTCCTGGGATGCAGGGCTGGTTCAACATTCGCAAATCAATCAACGTGATACATCACATTAACAAAAAAAAAGAGAAGAACCATATGATCCTGTCAATCGATGCAGAAAAGGCCTTTGACAAAATCCAGCACCCTTTCTTAATAAAAACCCTTGAGAAAGTCGGGATAGAAGGAACATACTTAAAGATCATAAAAGCCATTTATGAAAAGCCCACAGCTAACATCATCCTCAACGGGGAAAAACTGAGAGCTTTTTCCCTGAGATCAGGAACACGACAGGGATGCCCACTCTCACTGCTGCTGTTTAACATAGTGCTGGAAGTTCTAGCATCAGCAATCAGACAACAAAAGGAAATCAAAGGCATCAAAATTGGCAAAGATGAAGTCAAGCTTTCGCTTTTTGCAGATGACATGATATTATACATGGAAAATCCGATAGACTCCACCAAAAGTCTGCTAGAACTGGTATAGGAATTCAGCAAAGTTGCAGGATACAAAATCAATGTACAGAAATCAGTTGCATTCTTATACACTAACAATGAAGCAACAGAAAGACAAATAAAGAAACTGATCCCATTCACAATTGCACCAAGAAGCATAAAATACCTAGGAATAAATCTAACCAAAGATGTAAAGGATCTGTATGCTGAAAACTATAGAAAGCTTATGAAGGAAATTGAAGAAGATTTAAAGAAATGGAAAGACATTCCCTGCTCATGGATTGGAAGAATAAATATTGTCAAAATGTCAATACTACCCAAAGCTATCTACACATTCAATGCAATCCCAATCAAAATTGCACCAGCATTCTTCTCGAAACTAGAACAAGCAATCCTAAAATTCATATGGAACCACAAAAGGCCCCAAATAGCCAAAGGAATTTTGAAGAAGAAGACCAAAGCAGGAGGCATCACAATCCCAGACTTTAGCCTCTACTACAAAGCTGTCATCATCAAGACAGCATGGTATTGGCACAAAAACAGACACATAGACCAATGGAATAGAATAGAAACCCCAGAACTTGACCCACAAATGTATGGCCAACTCATCTTTGACAAAGCAGGAAAGAACATCCAATGGAAAAAAGACAGTCTCTTTAACAAACGGTGCTGGGAGAACTGGACAGCAACATGCAGAAGGTTGAAACTAGACCACTTTCTCACACCATTCACAAAAATAAACTCAAAATGGATAAAGGACCTGAATGTGAGACAGGAAACCATCAAAACCTTAGAGGAGAAAGCAGGAAAAGACCTCTCTGACCTCAGCCGTAGCAATCTCTTACTCGACACATCCCCAAAGGCAAGGGAATTAAAAGCAAAAGTGAATTACTGGGACCTTATGAAGATAAAAAGCTTCTGCACAGCAAAGGAAACAACCAAGAAAACTAAAAGGCAACCAACGGAATGGGAAAAGATTTTGCAAATGACATATCGGACAAAGGGCTAGTATCCAAAACCTATAAAGAGCTCACCAAACTCCACACCCGAAAAACAAATAACCCAGTGAAGAAATGGGCAGAAAACATGAATAGACACTTCTCTAAAGAAGACATCCGGATGGCCAACAGGCACATGAAAAGATGTTCAGCGTCGCTCCTTATCAGGGAAATACAAATCAAAACCACACTCAGGTATCACCTCACGCCAGTCAGAGTGGCCAAAATGAACAAATCAGGAGACTATAGATGCTGGAGAGGATGTGGAGAAACGGGAACCCTCTTGCACTGTTGGTGGGAATGCAAATTGGTGCAGCCACTCTGGAAAGCAGTGTGGAGGTTCCTCAGAAAATTAAAAATAGACCTACCCTATGACCCAGCAATAGCACTGCTAGGAATTTATCCAAGGGATACAGGAGCACTGATGCACAGGGCCACTTGTACCCCAATGTTCATAGCAGCACTCTCAACAATAGCCAAATTATGGAAAGAGCCTCAATGTCCATCAACTGATGAATGGATAAAGAAATTGTGGTTTATATACACAATGGAATATTATGTGGCAATGAGAAAAAATGAAATATGGCCTTTTGTAGCAACGTGGATGGAACTGGAGAGTGTGATGCTAAGTGAAATAAACCATACAGAGAAAGACAGATACCATATGGTTTCACTCTTATGTGGATCCTGAGAAACTTAACAGGAACCCATGGGGGAAGTGAAGGAAAAAAAAAAAAAGAGGTTAGAGTGGGAGAGAGCCAAAGCATAAGAGACTGTTAAAAACTGAGAACAAACTGAAGGTTGATGGGGGGTGGGAGGGAGGGGAGGGTGGGTGATGGGTATTGAGGAGGGCACCTTCTGGGATGAGCACTGGGTGTTGTACGGAAACCAATTTAACAATAAATTTCATATATTAAAAAAAAATAAAAAAATAAAAAAAAATAAATAAAATGGTTATTTATTTTTGAGAGACAGAGAGAGACAGAGCATAAGCAGGGGAGGGGCAGAGAGAGAGGGAGATACAGAATCCAAAGCAGGCTTTAGGCTCTGAGCTGTCTGCACAGAGCCCGAAGCAGGGCTCGAACTCACAAACCATGACATGGAGAGGCTTTATTTTTAAAGTTATTTTTGTTAAATAGATATTGCACAGAAATAATATTCAAATAAGATTTTTGTTGCCTACAGCTGCTCTAGTTTTAAAGTGGGACTGTTTCTTATAAGAATAAAGAACTCTTCCCAATCAATAAGAAAAGGGCAAACATTCCAGTAGAAAAGCAATTAAAATTGGGATAAAAATGTCACAAGACAGTTGTTCAGATGGCCAGTAAACATGAAAAGGGCTCAAACAAATTTGGAATTAGGGAAATATAAAATGAAACCATAACCGGATCTCAGTACACTCCAATCGTAAGGACTGAAATAAAAATTACTGACAATTTCTAGTGTTATCAAGAATTTTGGGAGACTGAGACACTTATACATGGTTTTGGGAGTGCATATTGGTGATACCATACTGGACAACCTTTAGGTATTTCTGACTTAACCTGAACATTTACATAATTTAGAATTCCTAGTTATATACCCAACAGATACGTATGCATACATGCACTATAAGATATAGACTTACACAGTAATGTTTATGGCAGCACTATTTGCATAGTTAAAACTTGGAAACTATCCAAATGTTCATCAACAGAATGGATAAATAATTTTTGGTATATTTATGAAATTGAATACTATACAGCAATGAATACAAATTACTGCTACAAGCAACATCATGAATTAATCTTGCAGTTATAATCACAATCTTATAAGCCATACACAAAACTGCATAAAAATGTGAATCTATTATATAAATTCAAAACCCAACAAAAGTAACCTATGGTGATAGGAATTAGAATCTCTGGGAAGGGGACTGGAAAATAGGTGGGAGCATAATGGATACTTAGGGGAATGCGATAATATTCTATTTTTTCTTTTGAGTAGTTGTATGGGTATGTTCAAGTTTAGGAAGTTAGAGTACGGTGTGCCTGGGTGGCTCAGTCGGTTAAGGCTCCAGCTTCAGCTCAAGTCATGATCTCACAGCTCATGGGTTTGAGCCCCACATTGGGCTCTGTGCTGACAGCTCAGAGCCTGGATCCTGCTTCAGATTCTGTGTCTCCCTCTCTCTCTGTCCCTCCCCACTCACAGCCTGCCTGTCTCTCTCTCTCTCTCAGAAGTAAATAAACATTAAACAATAAATTAAGAACATTAGTAGAGTTGTATATTTTTGTATATAATTTTATGGTTTTGTACTTATGTTCTTTTCTATATTATATTTCAATTTAAAAGGTATTTAAAAATAATAAATTGGGGCGCCTGGGTGGCTCAGTCGGTTAAGCGGCCGACCTCAGCTCAGGTCACGATCTCGCGGTCCGTGAGTTCGAGCCCCGCGTCGGGCTCTGGGCTGATGGCTCAGAGCCTGGAGCCTGCTTCCCATTCTGTGTCTCCCTCTCTCTCTGCCCCTCCCCCATTCATGCTCTGTCTCTCTCTGTCTCAAAAATAAATAAACGTTAAAAAACATAAAAAAAAAATAAATAAATTATATGGAGTTACCTCATAGTTGGTGATGTAATTCACTAAGTTTTAGGAAATCAGTCTATTTGTGGGCTTTTTGTTTGTTTATGCATGGGGGAATGAACCTGACAGCATGGAGGATTGGGGATGTTAGCATTAGCTTGGTAAAAGTGAAGGAAATGATAGCTATTATTAGACACGGTATTTTTTAGATTTCAGCATTACCTTTTACTTGGTAATTAATTTGAGGCTTTGCATAAAAAACTTAGAGTTAACTTCTGTATTTTGGATGATCAGATAAGATAAACTCTTTTATGATCCTGATTTCTACTTGCTGGCTCCTAAACTGAGCTCTCCTTTGAGGTAGACACCTAACTGGGGTCTCTGACCTATGGGCTCAGGCTCTCCTCACCTCTGTCATTGTTTGGATCTAACGTTCTTATGTAAAGGAGGCTAGAAGAAAGTTAGTTATTAGTTTCTGCCACTTGGAATATGTGGTTAATAGTGATGATTACTAACATTTATTTAGCTCTTACAATATGTCAGGCCTTAGGATTATCCTGTTTCTCTTGACTTTGTTGTTTCACGTTCTGTGTTCTTCCTCTGTTTCAAATCACTAGCAATTGTGTTGAGTCTGTCTCTAAGTCCCTTATCTTAGTCCCTGATCTCAGCCTCTTAGTCCCTAATCTCATCACTGGTGCTACCACCTTGGGACAAGGCATCTTTGTCTTTTACCAGACCTATTGCACTAACTTTGTTGCTGGATTCTCTGTTTATTACCAATCCAGTGTACAGAGTTCAGGTTCTGGACATTCACAGAGCCTTCAGCTCCCCCTGTGGACTGCATGGTTTCAACTCTGACTCCCCACTAAGGCTTTGGGTGCCCTCTATTTCTGGCATTTTCAGATTCCCTTTTATTAGCTTAGCTGGTGTGTGTGTGTGTGTGCGTGTGCGTGCGTGCACGCGTGTACATATGTGTTTAAATCACATTTTGTTCCTCATTTTATTTTATTTTATTTATTTTTAAAAAAAATTTTTTTTCAACGTTTATTTATTTTTGGGACAGAGAGAGACAGAGCATGAACGGGGGAGGGGCAGAGAGAGAGGGAGACACAGAATGGGAAGCAGGCTCCAGGCTCTGAGCCATCAGCCCAGAGCCTGACGCGGGGCTCGAACTCACGGACCGCGAGATCGTGACCTGGCTGAAGTCGGACGCTTAAACGACTGCGCCACCCAGGCGCCCCTGTTCCTCATTTTAAAATTTAAAACAGGAAGAGGAATTCCTGCATCCTCTTAATGTGACATCTCGACTGGAAGTTTCTAAATGTATTATGCTGACAAGTGCATGAGTCTAAATAACAACTCAATTATAACAATTACTGATAACATTCTAGTTCAGACTGTATTTTCTCCTATATTCTCATTTCTCTCATATATTCTCATTTAATATTCATTATAATCTGTCTTTTAGGAAGATATGATTGGTTTTTTACCTTTGGATAAAAAATATTAAAAAAACTTTTAAAAAATGAATCTGAAGAGTTTAATTTATTGAGGAATAAATTATTTTTTTAAATAGTGGTTTTATTTATGTTAATATATTCCTTATAAGAAAACCACAGCAGTGTAGGGAGTAAAGAAAGTCGCCCTAAATCTTAGCTCTTAGAACTAAATATTATCAACTTTAGGTTGATGTTGGTTTAGGCTTTACTCATAGACTCATAGATCTTCATTCACAGATTTCATACACGGATAAAAAGAGAATATAATAGACAGTCCAAATTCTGAGATTTTGACATTTTACTCTGCATGTTATTTTAATAAAATAGTATTAAAATTAATTTTACATGAAAAGAATTAGCTATGAAAAGGTAAGAATTAATGAACTTAGTACTACATACCTAAATTTTCCTCTATGTTAAAAATAATGTGAATATAGAAATTAGTTTTTAAATCAACATAATTTACCTTAAATATAGTGTAGTTTAACTCTCACTATTGATAAAATGAGACAGTTTCAAATATTTCTGTTTCCACCTCATTGTTTATTTTTTCTTATTTTTAACTTGAGATTTATAATATTAATATTGTAAAGCATTATTCCTATATCAACAGCCCCACTGTTGTTGTAATACCTTTTCCATTTTAAATTTTATTCTAATTTAACTCAAGTTTATTTGGTTTCATTCAAAAGAGCATTTTATTTATTCAGTGATTAATAAAGTAAGATAAAGGTCTTTTGCATATGTGACAATGTTACTGCTTTATATTTAAGGAAGAGTTTAACTGGGTTGCTAATGAATGTAGGCAGACTAACTTTTGCTGCAGTAACGAAGTGTTTTCTGCTTTAACAACACAGATTGATTCTGTCATTTTTCTGGAGGTCAGGAGTCCAAAATTGGTTTCATTAAGCTAAAACCCTAGAATCAGCAGGACTGTGTTTCTTCTGAAGACTGTAGAGAAGAATCCGTTTCTTTGCCTTTACCAGATTCTAGAGGCTGGTACATTCCTTGTATCATGGTGCCCTTATAAAGCTAGCAATAGCTAGTCAAGGCTTTCTCATGCTGCATCATTCTAACACACCCTATCCTGCCTTCCTCTTTCACTTGCAAGGACCTTTGTGATCATATTGGTCCCACCTGGAAAATCCAGATTACTCTCCCCATCTCAAGGTCAGCTGATTATCAACTTTGATTCCATCTGCAACCTTAATTCTCCTTTCCTATGTAACCAATTTATTCATGGTTTCTGAGGATTAGAATGTACACATTTTTGGTGGGGAGGGTACATCCCCATTCTGCCTAGGACATAATTTACTTATTTATTTTTGTTAGATTGTCAGTTACCATTTAGAGAGATTGAAATAATAAGAAAAATATATTTTGCCATTACTCACTCAATTTCTATTTCCATTCCTCTTCATTCCTTTGTTAGATGTAGATTTGCCTCTGGTATTATTTTCTTTCTGCTTGGTTGATTTCCTTTACTTTTTCTAGTGCAGATATTCTGGTGATGAATTCTTCCAGCTTCTGCATTTCTGAGAATGCCTTTATTTTACTTTTGATTTTGAAGGGTATCTTTTTCTGCATAAGTAATTCTAGGTTGACATTTATTTCTGTACTTTAAAGGCGATTCTCCACTGTCCTCTGGATTGGATTATTTCTGGTGAGAAGTCACCTGTCATTCTAATCTTTGTTCCTCTGTGTATATACATGTTCTTTTTTGTCTGACTGTTAGTAAGGTTATTTTTTATCTTTGGTTTTGTGCTGTGCCTTGGTATAGTTTTCTTTTTCTTTTTCTTTTTTTTTTTTTTGGTTAAGTTTTGTTGAGCTTTTGAATCTGTGGGTTTATTATTTTCACCAAATTTGGGAACTGTTTGAAAACTAAAATGAATAAATAAAATAAATAAGTAAGTGTCATGTCTCTCTTCTTTCCTTAAGGATGTCTTTTCACAGTGTAGATTGGGTCACTTGATGCTGTCCTACAGAACCTATCCTCCTTTCATTTTGTTCAGTCCTTTTTCATCCTGTTTTGTATACTGTGTGTGTGTGTGTGTGTGTGTGTGTGTGTGTTCTTTAATAGTATTGTCTGACTGAATCACATGCTGTCTCTTGTTGACCACTTGCAAAAAGGTAATTTTTTAACTGTTTTCTGTAACTTCCTTCTAAGCTTTTTCAAAAATTTAAAAAGTTTTTATTACCATTTACTACCATTTTGAAAGCAATAATACTTGTACAATATTAAAAGCTAACTATATTTTTTCCTGTAAATACAGATCACCTTTTCAGTTTTCCAGAATTCATCTAGTTTTAATTAAGTTGTTGCTCCTTGTATGTTTTGTTTTATTTAAATTTTTTTTTATATTTTATTTTTGAGAGCAAGAGAGACAAAGCATGAGTGGGGGTGGGAGGCAGAGAGAGAGGGAGACACAGAATCTGAAGCAGGCTCCAGACTCTGAGCTGTCAGCACAGAGGCCTGGCGCAGGGCTTGAACTCATGAACTGCAGGATCATGGCTTGAGCCAAAGTTGGATGATCAACTGACCTAGCCACACAGGCACCCCTGCTCCTGGTATATTTTAGTCTTAATTTTTTTTTTCATCATGGTAAGTCTACTCTTTGATCTCCATCACATATTCCACCTACCCTTCCATCCAGCCTCTCTTCTGGTAACCCTCAGTTTGTTCTCTGTAGTTAAGTGTCATTTTCTTGGTTTGTCATTCTCTCCCTCGTTCTTTTCTTTTTCCTTTGCTTGTTCGTTTTATTTTAAAATTCCACAGATGAGTGAAACTATATGGCATTTGTCTTTCTCTGACTGACTTATTTTGCATAGCATTACACTCTCTAGTTCCATCCATGTTGTTGCAAATGCAAGATTTCATTCTTTTTTATGACTAATATTCCTTTATATGCATATATATGTATATATACACATGTATATATATGTATATATACACATATATACATATATATGTGTATATATACATATGTATATATGTAAATACATATACATATACATACACATACTTATGTACATATACATATGTATATGTATACATATATACATATACATACATATACATATATACATATATATATAAGCATGCCACATCTTCTTCATTCATCAGTTGATAGACACTTGGACTACTTCTGTAGTTTGACTATTGTAAATAATGCTTCTATAAACATAGCAGTGCATATATGACTTTGAATTAGTGTTTTTGTATTTTGGGGTAAATACGCAATTGTGAAATTACTGGATACCAGGGTAGTTCTATTTTTAACTTTTTTGAGGAACCTCCATACTGTTTTCCAGAGTGGGTGCACCAGTTTGCATTCCTACCAACTGTGGAAGAGTGCTTCTTTTTCTCTACATCCTTGCCAACACTTGTTTCTTGTATTGATTCTGTATCCTGCAACTTTGCTCAATTCATTTATCAGTTCTAATAGTTTTATGGTGAGCCTTTCAGGTTTTCTTTATATAGTATCATGTCATCTCAAATACTGAGAGTTTTACCTCCTTACCAATGTGGCTGCCTTTTTTCTTTTTGTTGTCTCTTTGATGTGGCTAGGACTTCCAGCACTGTGTTGAATAAAAGAGGTGAGAGAGTGGACATCCTGGTCTTGTTCTTGACCTAGGGGAAAAGCTCTCAGTTTTTCACTATTGAGTATGATGTTAGCTGTGGGTTTTCATATAAGACTTTTATTATGTTGTATGTTCTCTCTAGACCTAGTTTTCAGAGATTCTTTTTATCACGAATGGGAACTTGTACTTTGTCAAATCCATTTTCTGAATCTGCTGAAATGATCATACGGTTTTACTTTTTTCTCCTACTGATGTAATGTATCCCATTGATTGTTTTGCAAATATTGTACCATCCTTGAATTCCGGGAATAAATCCAATGTGGTTGTAGTGTGTGATTTTTTTAATGTATTGTTGGATTCAATTTGCTAATACTTTATTAAGGAATTTAGCATCCATATTCATGAGAGATATTGGCCCATAGTTCCTCCCCCCCCCCCTTTTTTCTTGGTGTTTTATCTGGCTTTGGTATCAGAGTGATACTGGCCTTGTAGAATGAATTTGGAAGTTTTCCAACCTCTTCTAGTTTTTTTAGAATAGTTTGAGAAGAATAGGAATTAACTCTTTTTTAAAGATTTGGTAGAATTTGCTGGTGAAGCCATCTGGTCCTGGACTTTTGAATTACTGATTAAATTTCATTGCTGGTAATTGGTCTGTTCAGATTTTCTGTTTCTCCTGATTTAATTTTGGTAGGTTATATGTTTCTAGAAATTTATCAATTTCTTCTAAGTTGTCCAATTTGTTGGCATAGAGGTTTTCATAATATTCTATTATCATTATTTGTATTTCTATGGTGTTCACTGGTATTTCTCCTCTTTCATTAGAGATTTTCTTTATTTAAATCCTGCCTATCTGTCTCTTTTGTATGTATGTATGTATGTATGTATGTATGTATTTTTGATGAGTTTTGGCAGGAGGTTTATCAATTCTGTTGATTTTTTCAAAGAACTGGCTTCTGGTTTCATTGATCTTGTTCTATCTTTTCTTTTTTAAGTTTCTTATCATTTATTCCTGCTTTAATATTTATTATTTCCTAAAGATATGTTAATATATATATATATATATTAATGTTTACGTATTTATTTTGAGAGAGAGAGAGTGGGGGAGAGATAATCCCAAGCAGGTTCTGCACTGTCAGTGCAGAGCCTGACATGTGGCTCTATCTCCCCAATTGTGTGAGATCATGACTTGAGCCAAAATCAAGCATCAGACACTTAACCTACTGACCCACCCAGGTGCCCCAATATATGTTCATTTATTTTTAAGTTCACTAATCTTCTGTAAAAATCTAACTGGCTCTCAATCCTATCTAGTGTGTTTTTATATCTCATAAATCATAGATTTTTACATCTCAGAAATCACAGGCAGCTGGTGGATTTTGCATGTATGTCTTCGTGTGTAATTTGTGCATTTTCATGTGTCTGAATTCCTATTTTCACCGGGTTTCCCATGGATGAGATTGCATATAAGCAACCATAAAGTTTGTATTAATGATCATATTGTTTCCTAATATATCAGTTGTGCCATAACAAATTATTTGTAAAACAAGCATGGTAGCAGAACTGACTACATATGGAATTCCTTTGTGGGTAACTTTGGAAACACATATAAGTCATTCTACATGTGGAAAATAAAAGATTCCACCCCCCTCCTCCAAACGAAGGTCTATATTAACAGTTCTTTATCTTTGAGATTCCAGAACTTTATGAAAATAGTTTTCACTTCTAAAAGTTTGAAGTTCTCACTTCTAAAAGTTTTTTTTTTATCTTCCATGTCTATATTTAATATGCTCAACCTGACCTCGAACTTCTTGGATTTATCAAATACAGTTACAATGATCAATTTAATGTCTGTGTACTAATTCTGTCATGTGTATCATATCATTTTTTTGATTGGTTAAGTTTTCCCATGTTATGGATTATATATAACTGGTTCTTTGTCTAATAATTTTGTTAGATTTAAGACATCCTCCACTTCATATTGTTGGATTTTGTTTTTGTACTCTTACAAATATTTCTGACCTTTGTTCTGGAACACTGTTAAGTTACTTGGAATCAGTTTGAATCTTCAGGTATTGCTTTTAAGCTTTGCTAAGTGACAGCAGAGTACTGTATAGGGATAATTTTATCTTTCTATTAAGGGATAAGTCTTCTTAGTATTTTACCAATGTCCAGTGAGCAATGAGGTTCTCTATTCAGGCTGGTGAGCAGCTGAAGTCTTGACCGGGAGTGTAGAATCAGCTTCCAGATTCATTTAAATGGTTGTTGGCAGGAGGCTTCAGTTTCTTTCTGGCTGTTGGCTGAGGACCTCAGTTTCTCACTGCATGGATAACTCCACAAGACTGGTAGAGTGGTCTCACTTCATCGCAAATAGCTTTCTGTAAATGATAATATGAAACAAAGTAATATGGAAGTCCTGAAGCCTCTCTGGTCTACACATGGAAGTCATGCTTCATCATTTCTGCCAGAGTCTATAAATTAAAAGTAAGTCATTATATATAGCTCATATTGAAGGGATAGGGAATTAGGTTCTACCAAAGGAAGAAGAATAAAATAATTTGTGTATATAATTTAGAACCACCACAGCTTTCTGACCTTCAATTATTTACATTCTTTCCACGTGCAAAATGGACTTATCTGCCATAAGACACCCTCCCCCCCCACCGTTTTCATCTCCGAAGTCTAGGATGGTGGTGTATAAATTAGATCCAAGAGATGAGTTCCCCTTGGATGTAATAGCTTAAGTAATTTCTCAAGGCTAGCTTCTTTCAATCTGAAGATTTGTAAAATAACAAGACCAATAATGTGCCCCCAGTACACACAACAGTCAATGAGACAGGCATAGGATAACTGCTCACGGAGACGGGAACTAAGTTCCACCAAAGGAAGGGACATCTAAGAATTTATGCACATATTTTAAAACTACCAAAGCCCTGAAAATAAAATTTTTGATGTTTCTGATCATTCTTTGTTCACTGTTTCACTTTCCTTTGAGTCTATAAAGATAAAAGTGATAAGCCCTTTGGAAACCCCTACATCTAATGAAACACTGTGTTCATAAGCGGCGCGGGGGGGGGGGAGTTACTTTTAGATTATTCCTTAGACTCAATAGTTTACCTCCCCAGCCTCCTTTCTTATTCCTTTTTTTTCCCTCTCAAAACTGGGTGCAATGAGAATAGCAGGATTTTGTCAATTCCCTTCCTTTTTCTGCCACTGTAACGGTGAATAGGGGTTGAACAAAGTTGACTCTGCTCAAATATACTAGCATCTCTGTTTTTCTCTTTTGGCCACCCCAGTTCAAAGAATATGTTTTGAGGTTGTGCTTCTTTTTTAAAAAAGTTTTGTCAGTGAATTTTGTCTGCATCTAGCTTGATTTTTCTAATTTGGTATATATTGGAGGCAGGAGACTCTGTGATCTGATTTAACCTGTCTTTGCTAAGGAAGGATCTCATGGATCTTAACTGAAAGCACATGGACCTAAATCAGAACCTGTACTTTGTTTTGTGACCTCATTTTGCTGCTCTCTCTTTTCTACTGACAGCGTATTCCCTGAAAGCTACAATTCTTTTATTCACAAATGTTTTGATAAAATGGAAAAAAAAGTATGATTTCAAAAGCTGTAAAGTTCAGTGGGAAAAGGGTATTTTAACTTTATTTGGAACCTTTACTTATTTATATATCTATTTCAGTATATAGCATTCTAAATGTTTTACCCAATTTGATGTTTATTTTAGTAAATGTTGAATGACAGTGAATTGCAGTTGCTACATACATCATTCCCTTCAAAATATTTCTAATTTTATGCTTGCTTAGGAATCATCAGATATGTTTAAGCAGAAGTCAAAGGCACACCGGAATTTTTCTCATATTTTTATCACTCAAAGTCATTAATGAGAATGCTGCCTTTAGATTCTATTTTTAGGGGCGCCTGGGTGGCTCAGTCGGTTAAGCGGCTGACTTCGGCTCGGGTCATGATCTCGCGGTGCGTGAGTTCGAGCCCTGCGTCGGGCTCTGTGCTGACAGCTCAGAGCCTGGAGCCTGTTTGAGATTCTGTGTCTCCCTCTCTCTCTGACCCTCCCCCGTTCATGCTCTGTCTCAAAAATAAATAAACGTTAAAAAAAATTAAAAAAAAGATTCTGTTTTTAAAGTATATAGATGGCTTTCAAGCCCCCTTTTTCTGAATTGCAACATATTCTAATGTGTTTCTAATGACTAGATGATATTTATTCTTTTTAAAATTTTTTATGTTTATTTATTTTTGAGAGAGAAAGAGAGGGACAGTGGGAGAGGTCCAGATAGAGAGAGAGACACAGAATCTGATGCAGGCCGCAGGCTCTGAGCTGACAGCACAGAGCCCGATGTGGGGCTTGAACCCACAAACCACGAGATCATGACCTGAGCCAAAGTCAGACACTTAATCAACTGAGCCACCCAGGCACCCCAATATTTATTTATTCTTATATCCATGATATAGGGTAGATGAAAATTAGGACCATAATTTGGATTACAAATTATAACCAGCAATATTGAGTCTATGTTGAGTTTATATTTTCTTTATAATTTTCATAGTTGCTTTTAAGATTCAATCTCTTACATGACCATCACAAAACAGAATTTTCCTCTGTTTTCCTGTGTTTCCTCTGTTTTCCTGTGTTTCCTCTGAAAGACTCCCCAAGGCTTATAAAGGTTTTAGTGCACTCAGTGCCAAACAACTCATTCAGTAGTGTTAGGTCTGGAACTGAGGCGTGACTTCTAAACCAGCTCTGCATCCCCCAATTCACCACATACTTGATTCATGCACATCACCCCATATAAATATTTTTTCACAGTTAGCCATATTAATATTTATATTTTTTCTAAGAGGCCAGGGTGAACATATTTTTTTTTTCTTAATTATGCTGAACATTTATTTTGAGAACCGGTGACATCAGTGGAGAATAAGATTTGTATCTCTAGCTAGTTACAGACTTTAAAAACCTTTAAAAAATTTTTTTTTAATGTTTATTTATTTTTGAGGCAGAGGGAGACAGAGCACAAGTGAGGGAGGGGCAGAGAGAGAGGGAGACACAGAATCCGAAACAGGCTCCAGGCTCTGAGCTGTCAGCACAGAGCCCGATGCAGGGCTGGAACCCATGAACCGTGAGATCACGACCTGAGTCAAAGTTGGACGTTTAACTGACTGAGCCACCCAGGCGCCCCTAAAAACCTTTTTGATGAGGACTTGATATCTCCCTGACTGATACCAGATAGTATTAGGATAGAAGACTGCAGAGGAAATATTTTTCATCCAGTGACATGTGAGTGTCTTGACAGAATAATAACTATTACCTGATTTCAGTCAGTTGCTCCCAAACAATGGAAGAGCTTATATTTTTAGATATTACTTTTACTTACATTGTTGTCTGAAATGCAGAGAGGATAAGGCATGGAAACTGAACATGAATACTAGATTTAAACATACAACTGCCCCCCCCCCAGTTGTACAACATTTTTTTTTTTTTTTTACATCAAGCTACCACCTGGTAATAGCATGGAATTATTCTTATAATGTTAGGTGGAAAGATGATATTTTATATAAATTTGGCTTGAAAACAAAAGCGTTTGAAGGATTTCTTTTAAACCAGTGTGAAGTTGTGGCTTTGGAAGAGAGGTCAGATAGATGAAATGTTCTTTTAAATAGAAGATAATATATAATGGGAGTATTTGATACCTCTACTTTGTTTCAAGATGGGATAACAAAGATTGGAATTATAATGGGTTTTAGATATTGAACATTAGACAACACTGCAATTCCCAAGAGGAGGGACATAAGACAGCAGCAGGTTATTACTGGGGATAGTGGGAGGGTGGGCTTAAACAGAAACCTGCAGTCTCAAGGGTTTGATGAGACAGAAGCAATCTTTACAGAAGCAGAAGTTCCTTGACAATTCAAATAAAGATATCTAGCTCAGGGTTTAAAACCATTCTATCAAGAAAACTCTCAGCCTTAATGCAAAACAAAATAAGGCTGTTTTTGTTAGCAGATCATAAAATTATCTAAACTTCTTTTTAAAATTTTTAAATGTCTATTTATTTTTGAGAGAGAGAGACAGAACATGAGTGAGGGAGGAGCAGAGAGAGAGGGAGACACGGAATCCAAAGCAGGGTCCAGGCTCTGAGCTGTCAGCACAGAGCCCCATGCAGGGCTCGAACCCACAAACCGTGAGATCATCACCTGAGCCAAAGTCAGACACTCAGCCAGCTGAGCCACCCAGGCACCATTAGAGTGAATTTTCTTTCTATAGACAAGGAATAATAAACAAATGAAAATTGAAATTTAAAAATCAATATAATTTGCACTAATGTAAAGTACAAAATATTTAGGAATTAATTTTTAAAATATTTGGAAGACCTGTACACTAAACCCTACAATATTTTTTTTCTTTTTAGTAATTCACAAATTGATTTAAATGTAGATGGGAATACAAAGGAATTAGCATAGCCTAGAAAGAATGGTCTCTTCTAATGTGCCAGGATAATTGTTACCTATATTCAAAAAATAAATAAATAAATAAAAATAAAAAAAAAAAGAACTTCCATCAGTACCTCATAACATAAGCAAACACTAACTCAAAATGGATCACAGACTTCAGTATAAAACCTAAAACTATATAAATTCTAGGAAGAGAAAATAGGAGAAAAAAACTTCTGTGAACTTGATGTAGGCAAAGATTATTAGCAATGACACCAAAAGCAAAATCCTTAACAAAACAAAGTGATAAATTGTGTCTTATCAAAAGACTTTGCTAATACAATAAAGAGGCAAGTAACAGACTGTAAGAAAATATTTAAAAACCCACTTATTTTAAAATTACTTGTATTTATAATATACATATAGTTAATTTAACTCAATGAAAAAACAAGCAGTTCAAAAAAATGGGGGAAATCGAAGAGAAACTTCACTAAAGAAGATATACGGATGGCAAGCAAACACATGGAAAATTGTCAAGTATTATTTGCCACTAGGGAAATAAAAAATAAAACTGCAATGAAATATCACGACACACTTTTACAGTGGCTAAAATTGAAAAGACTCACCATACCAAATTTTGGCAAAATGTAGGGGAATTCGAACTTTCATACACTTCTGATGGGAGTGTACAATGTGACAATCGTAGCACTATAGTTTGGTAGTTTCAGAAGTGATTTGAATGTTAAACGTACACCTATAATATGATACACATATTATACCCCTGGAAATTTTCCCAAGAGAGAAGAAGTATACATACATATAAAGATTTGCACATAAGTCTTCACAGAATTTTAAATCTGGGAAAAAACTACATGCCTGTCAACAAATAACTATGGTATAGTATAAAATGGAATACTACTCAACAATGGAAAGGAATAGGCTATTGGTGCATAGTACCACAACACTGATGAAAAACAAAATAAATGTATTGAGGGAAAGATGCAAAACCAAAATTTATGTATATAAAATGCTATGAAAAAGAAGCTAGTATATTATGACAGAAGTCATATGAGTAGTTACAAGGAGAGGCAAGAGGGGACAGGAGTGAAGGATTAGGAGCATTGTTGTGCACATTTCACAAGAGTATGCATACATAAAAACATGAAATTACACTCTTTATGTCTAGGTTTGTTGTATATCAACTATATTTAATTAAAACTGAAAAATATTTCATTAAATCCTTGGGGCGCCTGGCTGTGTCAGTTGGTTAAGTGTCTGACTTCGGCTCAGGTCATGATCTTGTGGTTCATGAGTTCAGGCCCTGCATCGGGCTTTATGCTGACAGCTCAGAGCCTGGAGTCTCCGTTGGATTCTGTGTCTTCCTCTCTCTCTCTCTCTCTCTCTCTCTCTCTCTCTCTCTCTCTCTGTCTTTCCCCTGCTCGCACTCTGTCTCTCTCTCTCTCTCAAAAATAAATAAAAAATTTAATTAAATCCAAATGGAGGGAGAAATAAAAAAAAAAAACACATGGGTCATATAGAAAACAAATAGTGAGATGGTAGATAAAACTCTGTTATGCACCACAGTAAAAATAAATAGACTGAGCAGATTTTAATGTTGAATAGAGAACCAAACATAACTATATATTGCTTATAAGAGTCACATGTTAATTAAGGATACACAATTTGAAAGTAAAGGGAAGAAAAAAAATGTGCTATTATATATACCATTCATATATTAACCCAAAGAAGGCAGGTTTAGCTATCCTAGAAGACCAACAAAGTGGACTTTAAAGGAAATTATTAGTAGACAAAGAGGAAAATTTCATAGTGACTGAGACATCATTCCAATGCAGTGATATGACCATAAAATCATAATATGCATCTAATAACATTACTTTAAGATATATAAACCAAACTTAGAGAGTTAAAAGGAAAAAGTAGACAAATATACAATCATAATGGGAAATATTAACTCAACTTTTTCAAAAGCTGATATAAAAAGACTAAAACCCAGTAAAAATAAGGAATATCTGAAAAACAAAATAAAGAAAACATATTATATGCAACTGATAAGAATAGAATATTATATCCAACAATAGAAGAATTTATAGTCTCTTCAAATGTCTGTGGGGTATTTAGCAAAATTGGCCATAACCTATACCAGAAGGAAAACCTCAACATTTTTCAAAGATACATAATATTTAATGAATATTTATGATATAATGGAATTAAGCTAGAAGTCAATACAAAGTGGATAAATAGAGAAAAACTAGGTGCCTGGAGTTGAAAATAATCCCTGGAAAAGTCAAAACAGAGCTAGCAAGTATTTAGAATTCAGTGGTAATATTTGGGCAGAATTAAAAGTGGTAGTAAATAGAAATACATAGCCTTAATTGCATATGTGAGAACAGAAGAAAGGCTGAACAATCAATGATAGAAGTTTCTATCTGAGGAAACAAAAGGAAAGAAAGAAAGAAAGAAAGAAAGAACAACAACAGAAAGCAAAGCAAACCTAAGGAAAGTAGAAGAAAAGAAATAATATAAAGGTATAAGTACAATTCGATGAAATGGAAAATAAAGATTTGAAAGTGTGTTATATAAAAAGAGTGTCTTAAAAGCTTAATTCAGCAAGAATGATACAAGAGAAAGGTAAGTCGCAGGTTTCCAATGTTAAGAATAAAAAAAACCATACCTATCTACAGTCCTGTCAATATCAAAAAGGTAGTAGGAGGGAATTAGAAAAAAAAAAGCCATAACGTGGAAGGGATTGATAAATTTCTTGGAGAGGGACTTAGCCAAACTGACAAAAAATTAATATCTGAATGGGCTATTATCTCTTAAAAGAGTTGAGTCCCTCCTTTAATCCAGTTTCACAAAGAAAATGCCAGATACTGAAGGCTTCACCAGTGTATTATTTCGAAACTTTAAAGAGGTATTCAAATACTGCATTCTTTCCTTGAGAATAAGGAATGTTTTCTCACCCTTTGTAAGGTCAGCATGAACTGATTCCAAAATCTGTCAAAGAAATTACCACAATAAAATTGAAAATTTCAAAATAATATTTCTCATAATGATATGAAAGTCCTTACTAATGTAATGTCAAATCATTACGAAGTAGGGTTTTTATTCCAGACAAAGATAATTAAGTTTTCTTAAAAAAAAAAAAAGTTATTTGTTTATTTTGAGATAGAAAGTGTGGGTGAGCAGGGGAGGAGCAGAGAGAAGGCAGAGGGGGAATCTTACACAGGCTCCATATCCAGCATGGAGCCCAACATAGGGCTGGATCCCACAACTGTGAGATCATGACCTAAGCTGAAATCAAGAGTTGGACACTCAACTGACTAAGCCACCCAGGAACCCTGGTAATTAAATTTTCAGTCATGAGATGGGATTGAATACACATTATGAGGGAGAAAAAAATGACTGGTTTAACAAAATCAGAAAAACTACTTAGCAAAATTCAGCACGTGTTCGTGATAAAATTTAGCAAATTAGGATAAGGTGACTTCATTAATCTGATAAATTGTAGCTATAAAAAACCTACAGCAAACATCAAACTCAGTGGTTAAAACTGAAAACTCTTCCTTGGCAATTGAGAATGAGACCAAAAAAGGAAGAAGGAAGATGAAAGGAAGTTATAATTGATAGATGACATGATTGTGTGTTCAAAGGTGCAAAATAACTTATTAATGAATATCTTTAAAGTGTAAATTTAGCAATTTTTCTGGATACAAGTCCACCTGCATAATTCAGTTATTTTTCTATCTGCTGTCAATAAATTATCATATTTTTATTTATTCTAAATTTAAAATTTTTTTAAGTGTTCATTTATTTTTGAGAGTGAGAGGGAGACAGAGCGTGAGCAGGGGAGGGGCTGAGAGAGAAGGAGACACAGAATCCAAAGCAGGCTCCAGGCTGTGAGCTGTCAGCAGAGAGCCCCATGTGGGGCTTGAACTTTCAGTCCACGAGATCACGACCTGAGACAAAGTTGAACACTTAACCAACTGAGCCACCCAGGTGCCCCAATAATCATATTTTTAAAAATGTGATACTATAGGAGTACCTGGATGGCTCAGTTGGATAACTGTCCGACTCTTGATTTTGGCTCAGGTCATGATTTCACAATTCATGGCATCAAGCCACATGTGGGGCTCTGCATTGATAGCACAAAGCGTGCTTTGGATTCTGTGTCTGTCTCTCTCTGCAACTTGTCTGCTTGTATTCTCTCTCTCTCAAAATAAACAAAGTTTAAAAAAAAATGAATAAAATTGTGATACCATATGCAAAATATAAAATATATATGGATAAATCTAATGGACATAACACCACAAAATAATTTTGAGAGAAATTGAAGAGACCTAAGTGCAAGGATATATCATTTTATTGTTATGTACTTTTCATGGATAGGAAGACTCAGTACTATAGAAAAAAAATATATACAAAAAAAAAATTGGGGGGAGGATTGTGTGAAAATTAAGCTGACTATAGAATTTATTGAAATAAATACTGCAAAAAATATTTATGACGATATTGAAGAATATGACAAAACTGGTGAACTTACTTTGTAGATATTAAAACCTTTTATAAATCTACGTGAAATCACATAGTGGGGTATTGGCCAAATAGACAATAGTATTGGATCGGGAAGTAGTTCTGGAAATAAATCTACATATATAGGGTTACTAAATTGATGACAGTTACTTTATTCCCCAACAGTGGGGAAAAGATGGCATTTTTAATAAATGATGCTAGATCAATTGGATGACTGTATGGGAAAAAGTAAATCTTTATCCTTATGTCATATCACATGCAGAAATAAATTCCAAATGAATTACAGAATGAATGGTGAAAAGGTAAAGCAATAAAAGCTCATTCCCTCAC
Source organism: Prionailurus bengalensis (assembly GCF_016509475.1). NCBI lineage: Eukaryota > Metazoa > Chordata > Mammalia > Carnivora > Felidae > Prionailurus > Prionailurus bengalensis. The sequence continues at coordinate 138,443,886 of NC_057345.1, read as the reverse complement.
TAGTCATTCTGTCTGTTGAGAAAACTGCAAGATCTTCCTTTTTAAAGCAGTCCCCTTCTGCTGTTTCTTTAATTCCTCTGTCTAGTACAAGAATTAACTAATTAGCTTTTACTATGTGCTAAGCACTGTGCTGAGAGCTTTACACAGATAAACTTACTTATCACAACAGCCCTATGAAATGCCTATGAAATAAATGTGTGATTCCTATTATACAGATGAGGAAACAGACAAAGATAAGTTAATGAAATTTACTGATTCATTCACTTATTTTGTTTTTTATATGTTTTAACATAGAATTTTAGCCAGGGAGTCAGAAGTGTTCAATCCTAAGCCTGGAATACCTTTTTTCTGTTTGAGACTAAGTTTAAATCATATCATCTCTCAAAGCCTCAGTGCTTTCACCTAACAAAACAAAACAAAACAAAACAACAAAAAAAAAGGACTGATATTATCTCTAGCAATTGTGAAGATCACATGAGAAAAAAAAAATATAAAAGAGCTTTACCAACTATAAATTAAAATGTATTTGCAATAGAAGGCTTGCCCAAGGGAAAAAAGTGACACAGTGAGGGAGGCACCAACATTTAGGAGTAAAGAGATTAATATTTGAATCTCATCTCCACCCCTTCTGGTGATAAGATCTTGGTAAATCATATACATTTGGCAATAATAACATGCTGTGAATGTATGCCAGCTATTGTTTTGTATTTCTAAGTGTTTTACATGTGTTAATTCATTTAACTCTTAGGATAATCCTATGGAGTAGGTATATGATTTTCATTTTCAGATGACATACTTGAGGCAAGAGAGTTTGAGTGACTTATCCAAAGGTACACAGCTAATAAGTGGCAAAGCCAGGGTTTGACCAAGACAGTCAGGGTACTGTTGGGTTCATAGGTATTATGAAAATGAAACTAGATAACATGGAAAAAATAAGGCAATACACAACAGTGTGAACAGTCAACAAATGGCAACTATTACTATTTTAATAAATTAAGAATTTATGCCTCAAAGGTAGATAGAGAAGAGTAACAAACCATTACTCCAGAGAAGTAAAGAATCATAGAATCTAGAACAGAGAGGGATGTCTGGGTGGCTCAATTGGGTAAGCGTCCAACTTTGGCTCAGGTCATGACCTCACGATTCGTGAGTTCGAGCCCCACATTGGGCTCCGTGCTGACAGCTTAGAGCCTAGAGCCTGCTTCACATTCTGTGTCTCCCTCTCCCTCTGCCCCTCCCCTGCTTATGCTCTCTCTCTCACTCTCAAAAATAAATAATAAAACATTAAAAAAAAAAAGAAGAATCTGGAACAGAGAAAAATAGAGCTGCTTAAGTGTTTGGCAAGAAAAAGCAGGTACTTTGGATGATGGGAGGAAAGCATTGCGATGTGAGAAACTGAATAAATAGCAAGTAAGGATGATGTAACTGGCAAATAGGAACTAACTGCCCTAGTGACAATGAAGGCATAGTGGGTGTCTAGTGGGTTGAGTAAATATTCATCTTTGAGGTTGTTAAGGGTTGGTAACTTGTTGCCATGGTGACTCTAAACTGTCTTTGAGTATGTCCTGGTAAAGGTCCTTAAATTAGCTTATCTTTGCAGTGCTATGTTCCACATAAAAGTTGTGTGACTCCAGAAAGTGCTTATAAATAAAAGTCTGTACATCATCAACCAGCACAATCCTAAAATCCTCACGTGTAGCTTCATAGATTGATTCTTTTGAATGAAACAGAGCAATCTGTCACTTGACTTTCTATGACATTCAAGATATTGAAGTTTATAAGAAAAGATTGATTTAGACACACGTTTAATGGAATTAAAAATGTGTGATTAATGACATCTGTTTAAGCATGATAGCTGAAGTAAAATTAATTAATGCCTTATATAAATTACATATTACACTGTATCTTGCCTAAAAAGCATGGTAATTTTCTTAAGTTTTTCTTAATTTTTTAAAAATTTTAATACTTAGTACATACTGGATCATATAATTGCATGCCTTTATTTTTATCTTACTATTCCCTGCTGAATTTCAGCATTGTTTGAATATCATGATTCCACTTTTCACCACTATGAATTATCTAAGAAGCCAGATGATACCCAACTTCACTGGTATAATAAGGAGAAGCCTACTATAAGCTTTAATTATTTTGCCTCTAAGGCATCATACTGTGCAATGAACTATGGTAAATGTTTTTTACTAGGTAAATATACATTTTGATAGGTTAAATAAAAGAAAAAAGAAAAGGGAGGGATACATTTTTCTGGTAAATACTGCTACACCATGTATACAAAACATATATACATATACACATGTACCTCACGGAGTATTCTCAATTGTAAACAAGCTTCATTTCACATCCACATGAAGACTAAACCAAAAAATAGAAGCATGAAATCTGAATCAACAGGAAGTTACACCCTCTTTTTTTTTTTTTTTTTTTACTGCCGTGCTAACTTTCCAATTCTTATATGTCCATATAGTTTTATGTTAAGTACATTAGGATTCAGGCATCTTGAGAACACCTGGAAGGTTACAGAATTAGGTCTGTCTTGAATTCAGACTGAGTATTTGAATGTTAATATCCGTAGTCTTTTATATGTTGAGGATTTCCATTTGGTTTTATCCTTGTGGCAACCAGCAAGGAATGTCAACAAATCCTTTTACTCTCATGCTATTTACTGCTCAAACTACTGTGTTTAGAGAGCCTGGGGCTATCTTTAGGAGCTTATGTTTGTAATCTAGCATGACCATTCTAAAAGGATATCTGAATTGTAGACATGTACTTTCAATAAGATTAAAATATATCCAGTCCTTTCCTATCTTAAAGTACTGTGCTTACATGTAGTACAAACAGGGAGACCTTTTATTTTCTTTTTTTTTTTTTAAACAGTAGCCACTATGGAATTTTCCCCATAGTAACCTATTTAATTGAACAAACTGATTTTGTGTAAAATTAGTTAGAGATTAAAAAGTGTGGGCCAAGTGGTTGATTAACAGCATGCTGTGAATATTACCTTAAGCAGAAATTCCTCGTCTTTATGCTACATTCTCCAATGCAGTTTATTATTTATGAGTCACATAGAACAAAGCTATTGCCTTTGAGTTTTCTAATAACTAAGTCAGGTAGTTTGAATTAAACATATCCTGAGAATTGTGGTCCATAGTGGAAAGTGAAGTGAAGTGAAGGAAGGATTGTTTATTTGCTTCTATCAGCTTCCAGATGGAGGGTCGAATAAGTAAAAAGTAAGGGCATGACAAGGAATATCTGAAAATCTCACAACAGGAAGATTTTGAAATTTATAAAGACTTTTCATTCTTTTTCCAAATACTGGACTCACTCTCTTGTGTTTTATAATGAAATGATGATATCACAGGTGGATGAGAATGTATTGTTCTGATTATCTTTTAAAGACAGTCTTTCAACATTTTTCAGTAACTTTAGGTTTTGTATCATCATTAGGATATTCTCTCAGCTGGAAAACCCTTACTACATACCATGATTTAAGGCCATTTCTTTTTTAGTAAAGCCAGGCATCATTATTTTGCTCCTCAGTTCTGGCAAAAATAAAAATAACACACTGATACACATGTATAACTTCTTTTTCAAAATGTGAATTATTTGTGAGGGAGGAGGACTTTTATGTCCACATATCCACTTAACTTTTCATTGTCAAAGGATAAATTTAAATCCTTAGTTTGGCATTTGCCAACTTCTGTTATTTCATCTGTATTTGATTCTCCTGTCTTTTCCCCATTATTCCTCTCTACACTTGCCAATTCCAGTCAAATTTGCCTCCCTTTAGGGATCATAGTGAAGAGTAATATAATAATGGCCCCAATGAATAACATCTCCTTGCATCTATACTCCTTCACAATATGACCTGTCCTTCCTTCTTCCAGAGGTGGAGTCTGTTTCTTCACCTCTGGAATCAAGCCTGGCCATGTGAGTTGCCTTGATGAGTAGTGTGCAGCAGAAGTGATCTTGTACAGAGGACTTGCAGTTTCCAACCATGCCCTCTTGGAACCTTGGAAACACACTGCTCTGAAGAAGCCAGTCTATCATACCCTAGAAAATAATCAGACCAACTTCTTGGTCTACCAGTCTTCCATCTGAAAGCAGCATCTGTGAACTTAGGTGAAACCAGCAGAGGAATTACCCAGTCAATTCAGAATCATGACAGAGTAAACCATTGTTTTTTTAGCCACTAAGTTTTGGGATGGTTTGTATAAATAACAATAATACAAAATGATAAATAATTGATTTATGATCAACTGTATCATGATTTCCTTGAATACTAAATCTCTTCATATTTACTTCCTCCTTAGGTTAATTATGTCACGTACATATCACGTATTGCTCTCTTCTGTTCATATTTTAAGAAATATCCCAACCAAAATGCGAGCTCTTTTATCATAGACTGGTGTATTTTAAGGGAGAGACACTTATCCTTAGTGTCCTTAAAGACCTTTACACATCTGTCCAGATTAAATAAACTGGTGGGTTTTGCATTTTTCTATGCATCTTGTTTTTAAAAGTTTACATGCTGAGGGGGGCCTGAGTGGCTCAATCAGGTAAGTGATCAACTCTTGATTTTGGCTCAGATCATGGTCTCATGGTTTGTGGGTTCGAGCCCTGCATTGCGCTCTGTGCTGACAGTGAGGAATCTGTTTGGGATTCTCGCTCCTCCTCTCTCTGCCCCTCTTCCCACTCTATAAATAAATAAATAAATAAATAAATTAATTAATAAACTTAAAAAGTTCACATGCTGAAATACAGGAAAAGAGAAGTACATGAGAATGTGTGTTAGTTTTATTTTAAGGTACTTTTTTTGTTTTCTTTTTTCATTTTCTTTTTTTAATGTAATTTATTGTCAAGTTGGCTAACATGCAGTGTATATGGTGTGATCTTGGTTTTGGGATAGATTCCTGTAATTCATCACTTACATCCAACATCCAGTGCTCATCCCAACAAGTGTCCTCCTCAATGCCCATCACCCATTTTCCCCTCTCCCCCACAACCCCTGATCAACCCTCAGTTTGTTCTCTGTATTTAAAACTCTCTTATGGTTTCCCTCCCTCTCTGTTTGAAACTATTTTTTCCCCTTCCCTTACCCTTGGTCTTCTGTTAAGTTTCTCAAGTTCCACATATAAGTGAAAACATATGATATCTGTCTTTCTCTGGCTGACTTATGTTACTCAGCATAATACCCTCCAGTTACATCCATGTTGCTGCAAATGGCAGGATTTCATTCTTTCTCATTGCCAAGTAGTATTCCCCTGTATATATAAACCACATCTTCTTTATCCATTCATCAGTTGGACATTTAGGCTCTTTCCGTAGTTTGGATGTTGTTGGAAGCATTGCTATAAAGGTATGTTTTCTCAAGCAAATGCATATGAAAGACCAATGCCAGAAGTTCTGCAAGGTATACATAAAAGATTAAAATGTAACTGCATTAAAGAAATTTATAATTTAGGACAGGGTTTGGTAAACAATAGAAAAAACTAGAAAGCTCTCTGGCTGCCTGTTTTTGTAAAAAGAGTTTTTCTGACATGCATGCATGCCTCCATATATGTATTGTCTATGCTGCTTTTGCACAACAGTAGAGTTGAGTAGTTTGCTAAACTGTTTTGTTTGCAAAACCTAATACATTTACTATCTGTTCCTTTAAGAAAAACTTTGCTGACCCACAGCTTAGAATAAGTAATATAACTATATTCAGAGGAGAAATATGAAATATGAATGCTGGTAGACAAAAAAAGTAATATTTTATAGATATAAAGGAGAATATGATCATTTTGGCTGGGATATTGAGGAAAAACTGTATGAGTAAGAAAAACTTGGCATAAATGATCAAATGGGGCAATATTTTTAGTAAGCAGTGGATTTGAAGGTGAAAAATTGGAGAGCAGGAAAAATAGAGAGAAAGAAGACATCTTAGTAGGTAAGAAGAAGAGAACAAAGAGTGGAGTTGAGAGTTAGGGAGAGTGTTGGGATGTTACAATGGCTTTGAAAACGAAGACAGAGCTGTAAAGCAGGATGGTCCACAGTACAGGTTGATGCAGAAAGTTATTGTGTTAGTTTCCTGAGACTGCTGTAACAAGGTACTAATGATTAGGTGGCTTAAAACAATAGAAATTTATTTTATTTTTTTCACAAATTTGGAAGCTAGAAACCTGAAATCAAGTCTTTGGCAGAGCCATATTCGCTTTGACAGTTCTAGGGACAGTTCCTCTTTCCTTCTAGCTTGTGATGTTTCCCAGCAATCCTTGCATTCCTTAACTTACAGATGTATCACTCCAGTCACATGGCCTCCTTCTCCCTGTGTGTCTTCATATACTCTCCTATTCATGTCTGTGTGTCTAAATTTCTCCATTTTAGTGGATACCAGCCATATTAGATTAAGGCTTATTTTAGTTGATTACCTCTGTAAAGATTTTCTTTCCAAATAGTGTCACATTTTGAAGTCCTGGAGGTTAGAACTTCAACATGTGTTTTTAGGGAGGTCACAGTTTAACCCAAAATAGATATAGAACAGAAAACTGGGATGAGCCAGGAGATGCAGAGATTAAATTGTCATTGATGAACTTTGAAGAACTAATTTAAGTTAGATTGGTGAGTTTAAGAGCCATATTGCTAGGGTATATGGTTTGCTTTAAGGGAAATTAGAAGCTGTTAAGGTAGAATAATTTGGTAGATTTCAAAATGATGACTAGAAAAATAGAGAACAGAGTATCTTGAGATATACATGAGCTAGCATTCATTTTGGGAGAGTCAGTATGCTAACAAAGAAGAAACTGAATAAGCACAAGAAAATAAAACAGCTAATAGAGCAAGTGTTAGATTTAAGTAAGAATTAAAATGGGAAGTAACCAAAATAATGGTGAAGGAAGCAGTGTTGGCTAGACGGAAGAGTATATTTTCCCTCAAAGATCGGAAGAAAGAGAGGTCCCCAAATGTTGCAGAGAGATTTCACATTGGATTCACAATTTCTTGGGAGAGTAGGATATGATATTATACCTGTACAGTAAAACAATGAGGATTATGTATAGGACTTAAGGCTAGTGTAAAAGTCTGGATTAGCCATCCTTATAAATTTGCTTTGGTACCAACAAGAGATGAATAAGATATATATATACACCATTCAGCAAAGAGCCCCAAGTTGACATTAGGGAGCTTGGATTTGTACTGAGTATGATTAGTATAGTTACATGATTTTTTTCACTAATACTAAGCAGCCCCAGAGATAGAACATAGAATATCGACTGTAAGTGTTATTGAGACCTGGGGATTGGCAAGTATTTGAAATGGTAGCAATTCTTCAGTAGAAGTGAGCGCTTAATAATATTTTTGACATTGATGCCAGAGTTTGTTAAAAGGCAAAGGAAATCATAAAAGATGTGATGAACTTGGAGACAAAACAGAAGACATCTAGAATTCGATGTTCTTGATGAGAAGCAAGCTCAGATTTAGGAGCAGTGACTGGGTGAAGAGAGAAGGAGATTTTAGAATTTAGAGTCTTAGAGAAATGTTGCATACTGCTGAGGAGAAATGTGTAGCTAGGCTGGTAGGTTTTTTGTAGTCAAGACATTTTTTATGAAAAACAGTTAAAAAAAAATCTTGATCTAAATGGAGAACACAATATCAGAATAGATTGAATGAACAAATATCTAGAAGCCAAACTCATTTTATAGTTTAGTTAATGTGAGAATTTGAATAAAGTGATACAATTATTTTTTATCAGGAAGGGATCATTTTTATATGACTGGCAGAACTAATGGCAGAGGATTTTAAGTCAGTGGAAATGTACATGCATATTAATGTACGACTAATTTTTCCACTTTGCAAAGCTGGGTGGAGGAATTATTACAGAATGTTTAATTGTTAATGGGAAATTGTGTGGGTAGCTTGTTACAGTGCTTGGCAAATCTTAATGAATAAATGCTTCAGATTAGTGGACTTAGATGTTATAAAGAGTATTAAGTTGAAGTCATCTTTTATATCACATTTCATACCATAAACTGTGAAGAACTGTCATAGTTTACGATGCATTGTCTTGGACCTTTCATACATGAATTGCATAACCCTCTCTACATAGTAGGTTGGTCAGACTGAACTCAAAGCAACTGCAAACAGGAAATTCCTTTCTTTTTCTCCTCACCAAACATTTAAGCAAGATCTATTAAATCTCCCCTGCCTGTGTTTAGATGGCATCTCAAACAGATCCCATGACTTTCCTATCTTTTTTGACTATAAAAATAATTTCATGTGCAGTTATTAAAATGTTCAGTTTAGTTTAAATTAAAATTTCAATTTCACATCCAATTAAAACTTTTTTCCCCTCATTAGTTTAGGCATGATCTGTGTCTAATTTACAAAACAAAACAAAACAAAACAAACAAAACAAAACAAAACCAAAAAAAATACTGAGCCAGATGGTGGGGAGAGGGTGGTCTATTCTTGCATCATTTTTTTTCTACCTTCTCTTGCTGTCCCACCTCCATCTTCTCTCCTTTTACGGTTAGGGCAGGAGGTGTGAAGGAAAGATTAGAGAAAAGGTACAAATGGTTTGTACCTCATGGGTGCTGTCTGTGGTTTTCTGTCAGTTGACCTTTTCTGTCTTTAATCATCCTGATTATGGCAGATATTTGACAAGTGGGATAAGTGTGCAGGATTTGCGGAGGCTCCTGCAGAGGTCTTCTGGCATCCCTGGTGATGTACTGCCATGCTGTCTTCCCCTGATGGAGCTTTGTCTTTGACAGAGTTTATTAAAGTGCTTTACATACATGGCCCACTAGAAAGTCACACATCTGTGTCTCACCAAACTGCGCCAGACGGTTGCCTAACTTCTGACTCCTCCTTTCTCATACTGCCAAATGCAGGCACTCCCAGTCACCTGTTTTTAGGCTTTTCAGTAGGAATAGTAAGTATCCTTCTCTATGTTGTTGTTTGCTCCTAAAGTGGAGTTTTCTCTTGGGCTCTCTCACCTCACCTCGTCTAAATGACAAGAGCACAGTGGGCTCTAACAAGCTTCTTGCTGGGGAAGGAGGGAACTTTCCTTTCTTATAAGCATCGTGATCCTAATAAGTAGTTCTCTTGAGGTATCCATCACTTGGCTTCAATGAGAACAGAACAGTGTACATCCCCTTCTCCCAGGATGAGGGGAAGGGTTAAGGCATTCTGTCTGTCTAGGGATTTCCTTCAAACATTTTATTTTTTAATGTTTATTTATTTATTTTGAGAGACAGAGAGAGCGAGCAAGTGCTCAAATGGGGGAGGGGCAGAGAGAGAGGGAGAAAGAGAATCCCAAGCAGGTCCCGTGCTGTCAGTGCAGAGCCTGATGTGGGGCTCCATCTCACCAACTGTGAGATCATGACCTGAGCCAAAATCAAGAGGTGGTCGCCCAACAGATTAAGACACCCAGGTGCTCCTAAATATGAAGTCTTTCCTTATGTTGACTTTCTGGGGTCATGACCCTGACTGGTTTTTGATCCATTTTGGTCAGGTGGTTTTATTACCACACTTCAGAAGATTAGATACATTATATCTGTTGCTTTCAGCTTTGGGAGTTTAGCTGAAAATCTGAGACTTCAGAGGCAGTGTCCAATTTGTTTACAGATTAATTATGAATGCTTTTTGTGTTAAACCTAGGACTGAGCTCACATATGGAGAATTGTAACCTATAGCAAATAACACACAAAGAAGGAGGATATCTAAAGTTTCTCATCATTTTCGCCTAGGATTATTCATGAAGATGAGAACGACTCACAACATTTGGATTTAAAAAAAAAAATTAGTAATTGGCTACAGATGAAGATTCCTATGATTAGTACTACTATTTTTTTTAAATAATGTTTACTTATTTTCGAGAGAGAGAGAGATGACAGTGTGAGTAGGGGAGGGGCAGAGAGAGAGGGGTAGACATAGAATCTGAAGCAAGCTCCAGTCTCCGAGCTGTCAGCACAGAGCCTGATGTGAGGCTTGAACTCCCAAACTGTGAGATCATGACCTTAGCTAAGGTTGGACACTTAACCAACTGATCCACCCAGGCACCCCCTACTACTTTGAATTCAAGTTGTCATGATGTCACATTTATATGTAATTAGTACTCAAAATGTCTTGATTGCAGGGTTTATACGTTTTCCATATTATGGGACTTTCAGAATAGTGTTTAAGTAATTGGCACTCATTTCATGATAAAATATGATCTTCAGAACTTCACAGTGAGGTTCCCTGTTTATTATTCCCTGTTTATTATTTATAGAATATTTAAGTATTCCCTGTTTATTATTTATAGAATATTTAACAAACACTTAAATGACACTGTGGGTGAGGCATTGTTATGAGTGCTTTATAACTAATAATTGATTGGATTTTCATAAAATCTCTGTGGGACTGGTAATCTTACCATTCCCATTTTACCAAAGATTAAACTGAAGCATAAAGATCTTATATTTGCCCAAGATTACACCATCTAGGTAGTAAAGCAGGGGTTTTGCCAGTGCAAGTTTGACTCCAAAATGTATGTTCTTACCAGCATGCAGTGTAACCATTTACTTCTAAGGGGCTTAAATTAGATTGAAATAGGAGACATACAAAAAATATTAACTAAAAGTTGGAAAATCCAGTCATGAGGTGAATGAAGGGAAAAATTATTATACTGAAGATTTATGCACTAAATTTAGCTCTGAGGTTTCTAACAGGCAAGTCATAAAGGAAAATACATTGAATTAGATGGTTTATAGTCTTATCAAAGGGAACTTAGAATTTATTTGGATGAAGAAACTTTCTGTACTATTCAGTAATAGAGGTTTATATCAAGAGGCTCTTTTCATAAAAGACACATCCTATAAAATTTTCACAGATTGTATAGAAATTCTGTTTCTACTATGTCTTATAATAAATAAGTTGAAGATAATAATGAAAACACTAAAACTTTGTGAAGAAAATTCTAAAGAAAACTGTTTGTTAACATACCTGGAAAATCTCTATTCCCTCTGAATTTAATGATAGACCACAGAAAAAATAATTCTTTTCATAAATTTTGCTCACCTAATTTTCTAAGACATTTAAAAATAACTTACCCTTTGTATATCTTAAATTGGCATCTTTTTATTAAGTTTAAATACTTGTAATTAATGCAATTTCTGATAGGTTGTAATTAATATTTAGAATAAAACTGACAGTCTTTAAATGTATCTGTAGAACTTAATTACTCTAGCGATTTAATATCTACTAAATCAGTTTTAAGGTGTATGAGTAAGTTCTTAGCCAGTAGGTGGGAAAAACTCACCCTTCCTACTATATGTTTCTCTTACCCTCACACAATTACCACACTCCCAACACTCCTGTCACAGGTGTGTAAGATTTTTCCCCACACCAGCAATTCTCTGTGACACCAGCTGGATTACCTACAATTCAATTCAATTCAGTTCTGACACTAGTTGGAGTTGGTGCAGACTCCCAGGTTAAGGGCTTAGTCCCACAAGACTGCCCCCCCCCCCACTTCAGATGCCAATGGCAAGTACATCCCAGGTCACCTAGGTTATTCAGCTTTGGTTACAGATTGGGGGTTCCCATGACACCTTCTCACAGAGCTCAAGGAAATTCTTATGTTTACCAGTTGTTATATAATAGAAGATGATAAAGGATACAGATGAGCAGCCAGATGAAAGGTGAGGTCCCAAAGGGTCCCAGTCACAGGAAATTCTGGCTATCCTCCTGTCATAGATATGTGAGGTGTGCTATCCTCCTGTCATAGAGATGTGTTCTCCGAACCTTGTATTTTCGGAAATTCTATGGAATTTTTGTCATGTAGACATATTGATCATCAACTCAATTTCTGGCCCCTCTTCAGAGAATGGATGGTGGGGCTGAAAGTTCCAAATATTTAATCATGGCTTGTTTTTTTCTGGAAACCACCATATCTAGAAACCCACCAAGAGTCATCTCAGTACAGCAAAAGACACTCCTATCAACCAGGAAATCCCAAGGGATTTAGGTGCCCTGTGTCAGGAACCAGAAGATGTGCCTAGTGCTCTTATTGCTTAGGAAATTAAAGGGTTTTAGAAGCTCCATGCCAGGGACTGTGGACAGAAACCAGTATATGTATTTGTGTGTGTATATACTTTTTCTGTGACTTTGTAACCAAACATTTTACTTTCTGAATTCCATTCTATTATACATGTAGAATATGTATATTTTTCTTCTTGAAAACCTATTACCCACCTTTTCTTAAGTCTCTGTAGCATCTATTTATGTATATATTTAAGTTTTCACTTTTTTATTTTGTGTGCAATTGGAATCTAAGTTTTAGAAATTTTTTTTGGATTAACTATAATTGAGGGCATTGTTAGTATACATTACCAGAACAACATATATAACAAATTTAGATAGGTAATTACTAAACACACACACATACACACACACACACGCGCGCACACAAATAAAATTACTGGCAATGAATCTTTTAATGACACTTTTTACCATTAGTTCATGTATTTTTTATTTTTATTTTCTTTCTTTCTTTCTTTCTTTCTTTCGAGAGGGAGAGAGTGCATACTTTCATGAGTGGGTAGGGGCAGGGGGAGAGGAAGAAAGAGAATCTTAGTTATGCAAGCTCCATCTCACCCCCTTGAGATCATGACCTGAGCTGAAATCAAAAGTTGGACATTTAACCAACTGAGCCACCCAGGTGTCCCTAGTTCGTGCATTTTGGGATTAATGTTACTTATTGCTAGAGTAATATAGGGCTCATTAGAAATTAATTGCAGGAAGAAAAAGTCTTGGGGCACTAAAACAAGACATACAAAAAATACACTAAAGATTGTTGTGAATCCATTTTTAGAGTAGATCCGACAAAATATTTCTATGAGGATAGTACAAATACTGTAATTACACGGTAGGGATGAAAACATTTTCAGAATTTCATGTACATGAAAATGAACATGGGTTTTCAGAATTCAGTAAGCATCCTATAAAAATTCACGATATAGTTTGCCTTGTGATCCTACATAAGTGTTTGAGAAGATATACAGCACTCTCTTGTGTCCAGTATATGATCCATCTACTCAGAGATGTAATGTTGATCTGTTGGAAATAACTGTAGAATTTATGTTACCATATCCTCCTTGAAATCATGGTAAAAATATCAATACGAGTCAGTAAGTCTCCTCCTCGAGCTCTTTCTCATTATTGAGAATGATGGAATTGTAGGGAGGCTACACTTCATAGAAAATTGGTATTTTTAGCATGATTTAAAAAATTTTAAACTTTCTAATTTTTAGATACATTAATAAATAAAGCATAGAGGCTTACATTAGTGTGTCACTTCAATGAAATCAGTTCCCACTAACTGCCCTATTTCTTACGCTGTTTTGTTCTCATGTGATGTTCCCTCAAAGCAAAGGATTGTCTAAGGATAGCCAATGAGTGGAACAGGAAGTTATCAAACAGAAATTTTCTGCTGTCCCACTCCAAAACATATGTTAATTCAGAACATTCAAATTATGTTTGTGAGATTCATCCACATTGCTGTATGTCATTGTGAATTTTTGGTATTCCACTCCATTTATGTCATGTTTTATCCTTAAAAAAATATGTAAAATCCATGGCTTTATGGTACCTTAATGAAAGGAGTCTTTTCAGATATTGATTTTTGAATTTCCTCTCCTTTTTTGGTGCATTACAGATTTTTACATTCCAAGGCATTGTGCACTACTGAGATGGTTAGGATGTGTTATACTCTCTTTGGGTATAGTATAAGAAATGTGCATGTAAAAGGTGAAGTGAAAAAGGAAAGCTTCCATAATGTTTCTGTTGCAGTTAGTTTTTCAGATTATTTTTATGAAGGAGTTTATATTTTCATTGAGGATCTAGAAATTGATTGTATGAGTCTGTGGCCATACCACCCTGAACGCGTCCGAGCTCGTCTGAAATTGATTTTACGAGCCTGTGTGCCACTAGGAAAGGTTTTCTGTACCCTCAAGGGTATATTCAAATCCCTAAGCTCTGAATATTGAGGCTGAATTCCTCTGTTTTAACTGTAGGGATTTTGTGTCATTGGTTGACTACTGTTCTCTTAACTACTCTTGATTTTAACATCACAGATAAGTTTTGCCTGTTTTTAAAAAAATATATATACATAATTATGTATTTTTGTGTGCATATGACTTCTTTTTTTCCAGTTTATTCTTAGGAAATTCATTCATTTTTATGTCACTGTAGTTATATTTTTATTTTTGTATTGCTTTCCATTCTATAAATATACCATGATTTACTTGTCTGATTTACAGTTGATGGACATTTCAGGGTGTTTTCCTTTGGGACTTTTGTGAATGATGCTACCATAGCTTTCAGAAGTTCCTTGATCCTGTGATGGTAGTTATCATTACCAGCCAGTATAGAGAACTTTGATTCCTCTTCTTAAGCCTCCTAACAGTAGACCTTGTGCAACTCTTGTTGAGATTCTAACCATCTTTACAGAGATGAATACTCATGAAGAATGCTAAGTAGAGTCTCCAGGACAAGAAAACATGAAGCTCTTGTATGCAATTACTACTGCAGAAAGCAAATTTTATTATACCAAAGCATGCTCACCAGTTAAAGCTTTTTCTCCACAAAATTCACACTTCAAAAATACGGGAACATTTTACAGTCATTTATTTACTTATTTTAGCTATTGGGATCTAGATGTTTTATTGAAAAGGCAAATCGTTAGGAAAAATTCCTAGAAATAGAATTTTTGGACAAAAGATCAGATATATTTTGAGATTTCCGATTAAGGAACAGTTATGTTTTACACCCCATCACAATGTGTCAGAATGCCAATCTCCCTTACTAATGACACAAATTGATTATTGCCAGTTTTATTGGCTGAAAATGGGATCTCTATGTTGTTTTTATTTTCATTGCTTTGATTACTAGTGATGTTGAAACAGTATATCTAATAGTGAAACAGAGCCTGAATTGAGAAGAGAGGGAAAGAGATCATTAAGCCTTTATTTTTAAAAGGTTAACATTCTGATTTCTTGTTACTAAAATATGTAAAAAAAATGGATAAAGTTATCACTTTATCATCTGTTCTACAACCCTTTTACTATTGAATTATCCATTTTTCCACGTTTCAGATTTCTAGATGGAGCTGGAGGCAAAAGGCATGGGGTGTGGTCTAAGAGATTGGGAACCGTTAGGATTAGGTGGAACCAGCTATGACATTCTTTTTTCTTCCATTCTTCTTCCAAAATTTAGATTATGGAGAGACACACATACACTGTGATAATTGTATTATACCTTTATGAAAAAGCCAAAACACCTGAATTTTAAAATGCTTTACCTTAGCAATAATGAAGCACAAGGAAACCAAAGTTGGATAATGAACGTCAAGGGCAAACCATCTTTCTTCATGTATTGCAGCACTTTTGTATACTAAGAATTTAAAAAATGTTGAAAGAATGAATGATTAAGAAATGGTATGTTTACTTGCAAGATATGAATGCTAGCAAAAATATCAAGTTGTGACATGCAAACTGTTTTTTAAATATCTCTTATGTCTGCTGTTTACTGAAAATGTTATGTTTGGTTTATCAGAAAATCAATGAGTAAAATATTACTCATTGTAAGAAATAATGATTGTTATATTGTCCATTATTACGTATCAGCCATATGATTTGTGAAAAGCAAACCAAGTGGGAGTTTGCTGTCGAATATGCTATTACTATGGGTTTATTGATAATTAAACATTATATGCTGAGAGAAAAATCAGACAAAATATTATCAAAGAAAAATCCACTTTGATGGGTATGCATTATTACTTCAGAGATTTATCACTGTTGTTACACCTAAACTAACAACTAGGCCTCAAATTTGTAATGTTAAATGTATAGATGAAATATTAGAAACATAATTAAAACAGCAATAATGCAGTATAAATTACAAAGTCACTTTACAAAAATAACAAGCATTTGGTTCCCAGGAAGGGTTAAGAAGTTTGGAAATAGGAAATTTCAGAAAGACAGGTTGGGGACAAAGAATAAAAATCCATTCATATTAGCTTAGGTGATTGGAAATGTTATAAGATGGATACAGAATTTGAAAAAATGAAAGTAAACTATCTTAGTAGACATCATGAAATATTAGCACACAATTTTTTAAAATTTGATAATCATCCTTTTTGAGAAACGGAATGTTTAGGTGGAAAGCATCTCAGGGAACTACCTTAGTAGAGTCCATACTTTACTACTATAATGTTCCTCCTTTATAAGTTATTTTCAGTTTCTACTTCTTGCCCTTGCAAACTGATTAATTTCTCATTCCTTTCTCTTTTTTTTGTCATAATATGTCTTTATTTGAGTTCTTCTTACTTACAGTTTGTGTAGGTTTTTGCTGTTTCAGAGATTCTTCTTGTGGGCTTCTCTTTTTGTATATATCGCAGATTTGCTCATCATATTTTCTAATTTCTAATTGTATGTCTTTACTCCAAATTCAGAAAGAAATGATCCACTTAAGTGAAAGATTCACAAAATATAATGCATTTCTGGTGTAACTTTTATGTCAGGTAAACTCAGAAGCCATCTGAGGAAAATTGCTACTAGTATTTATTTTTATGAACTCTTCAGGAGTTTATTTTCAGAGTAAAACTTCAGGGAACAAAATGCTCTCTTAGGGTCCCATTGCTAGCCATATCACCTTGGTGGAATTCTGAGACCACCTACGTGTAAGGACATGCTTAGGAAAAGGTTGTAAGAGAGGTATACTGAAATTTTTCTGGAGTTTTTGGAACTGGTAGATACCTTGCATGGAATGCATTCCAACCTATGTTAATGGTAATAGTAGATAAAAATCTTAAAGACTCAACAAAAATTAAAGTGCTGAAACTCCAAAATAGTTATTATTTTATGATAAAGTTATTTAATACATTGCAGTGCTATCTACTGTCTTTTATTTTGCAAAGAAAATGCGATTATAATGAGTAACATCTCAATCTAAGATGGAATTAAAGATGTTGGTATTCTAATAGTTTACACATGGTCAGTCTATCTGATTAAAATGTAGTGCTATAATAAATGTTGACTTTACCCTCAATTTCCATAGTAAAATAATATTTAAACTGTATTGAAATAATAAATCAAGCAAAAGAACACAGATAACCGAATGGACCACCTAGCATAAAAGTTGAAGTGACTTATTTAGAGAAGTCCTTTACTTTATGGAAAAGACCCAAGGAATTGGTGATTTACACATTTGACAGTAGTAATTTTTTTTTTAATTAAACACAATGGGGTTTATCTTCAGAGTAAAGGTTTAGTTACCAAAGCCACATCATTGTTCTGTTTATTGAACTTGAGATTTTCCTTTCACAGTAAACAAGATGTAATAGTTTCAGAGGGAGAAATGTGAGCTTTTTTGTGAGCTTTATTGGGTGTTCTTATGCACTGATGAAATGTTTTCCTGTTTTAGGTTAAGTATTAAGTATAACACCATGTGGCTGCACCACTTTTATACCCCTTTTTAAGTGGCATACACTTCCATAACTATTTGCAATAATAAGTGAGCAATTTGAATTAAGTGTAGGTGTTAGTAGCATTTGCAGGATTTTCCACATTTTGCTCTTGGCTCCTGACATTAGACTTATAACTATTGAGAAATAAAGCTTTAGACATTTCAAGTGATACCCTGTCTGGTTTCCTTCATAATATAAGTATGGAGCCAAATTTGTCCCCATGAAACACACATATAACTCGGATTTGAGAATTTCAGAGTCACAAACCAAATTTAGGATAGTGCATTAGGGATCATTTGTCCCGTTGTTTTCACTATATAGGATGAGAAGACAGTTTCAGAGAGGTTGTCTTGAACAAAAGAAAAAAAATTGCAAATAAAAATGGATATTTTGGTAAAGAGAGGATAGAGTCGTACCTTGTTTTATTGTACTTCACAGATACTGACTTTTTTGTTTGTTTTTTTACAAACTGAAAATTTATGACAACCCCGTGTAGAGTAAGTCTATTGGCACGATTTTGCCAGCAGCATTTGCTCACTTTGTGTCTCTGTGTCACGTTTTGGTAATTGACATAAAATCTGAAAAGTTTTCATTATATTTGTTATGTTGATCTATAGTGATCTTTGATATTACTGCTTCAATTGTTTTATATGATGGTGTCCATACACAATGGCAAACATAAACAATAAATATATGTATTTTGACTGTACCACTGACCATCTATGCTTCAGTTTTATGCTCCTTCTTCTTGCACCTCCCTATTTCCTGAGACACAACAATATTGAAATTAGGAAAATTAGTAACCCTGCATTAACCTGTAAGTGTGCAAGTGAAAGGAAGAGTCACACATCTCTGACTTTAAATCAAAAGCTAAAGATGATTAAGCTTAGTGAGGAAGGCATGTCAGAAGCCAAGACAAGCTGAAAGCTAGGTCTCTTGCACCAAACAATCAAGTTCTGAATGCAAAGGATACGTTTTTGAAGGAAATTAAGAAGTTCTGTTGTGGTGAACACATGGAGGATAAGAAGGCAAAACAGCCTTATTACTGATATGGAGAGTGTTTTAGTGGTCTGGATAGAAGATCAAACCAGCTCTAACATTCCCTTAAGCCTAAGCCTGATCCAGAGCAAGTCCCTAACTCTATTTAATTCACTGAAGGCTGAGAGAGGTGAGGAAGCTGCAGAAGAAAAGTTGGAAGCTAACAGAGGTTGGTTCATAAGTTCTAAGGAAGGAAGCTGTCTCTAAAACATAAAAGTACAAGGTGGAGCAGTAGATGATGACTTAGAAGCTGCAGCAAGTTATCCAGAATATCTAGCTAAGATAAGTAATGAAGGGTAGCTACAATAAACAGATTTTCAATGTAGATGAAAACAGTCTTCTATATGGAAGAACATGCCCTATAGGACTTTTATAGCTAGAGAGGAGAAGTCAGTGCCTGGCTTTAAAGCTTCAAAGTTCAGACTGACTCTTGTTGGCAGCTAATGAAACTCGTGATTTTAAGTTGAATCCAGTGCTCATGGACCATTCTGAAAATCCTAGGCCTCTTAAGAATTATGCTGACTCTACCCTGCCTGTACTTTATAGAGAGAACAACAAAGCCTGGATGACAGCACATCTGTTTGCAACATGGTTTACGGAATATTTTAAGCCCACTGTTGATATCTACTACTCAGAAGAAAAGCTTTCTTTCAAAATATTCTTCAAACTGACAATGCAACTGGTTACCCAAGAACTCTGATGGAGATGCACAAGAGATTAGCATTTTCATGCCTGCTAACACAACATGCATTCTCTAGCTCATGGATCAAGGACTAATTTTGACTTCCAAGTTGTATTACTTAAGAAATGCATTTTTATAAAGCAATAGCTGCCGTAGGTAATGATTTCTGTGATGGATCTGGGCAAAGTAACTTGGAACCCCCTAGAAAGGATTCACTGTTCTAGATGTCATTAAGAACATTTATGATTCATGGGAAGAGGTCAAAGTATCAATATGCACAGGAGTTTGAAAGAAGTTGGTTTCAACCCTCATGGATGACTTTGAAGGGTTCAAGACTTTAGTGGAGGATGCAATTGCAGATATGGTGGAAATAGCAACAGAACTGGAATCAGAAGTGAGTCTGAAGACGCGTCTGAATTGCAATCTCACTTGAATGAACAAGTTACTTCTTAATGGATGAGCAAATAAAGTGTTTTTTTAAAAAAAAATTTAAATGTTTATTCATTTTTGAAAGACAGGGAGAGACAGAGCACAAGTAGGGTGGGGCGGAGGAGGGTGGGGGGGACACAGAATCTGAAGCAGGCTCCAGGCTCTGAGCTGTCAGCACAGAGCCTAATGCGGGGCTCCAACTCATGTACTGCGAGATCATGACCTGAGCCGAAGTCAGATGCTCAACCGACTGAGCCACCCAGGTGCCCCAAAGAAAGTGGTTTCTTGAGTTGGAATCTTGTCTGGTCTCGGTGAAGACCCTGTAAAGATTGTTGAAGTGACAACAAAGGATTTAGAATATCACATAAACTTGGTAAAGCAGTGGAGAAGTTTGAGAGGATTAACTCCAGTTCTGAAAGAAATTCTGTTGTGGATGAAATACTATCAACAGCATCAGTGCTACAGAGAAATCCTTTGTGAAAAGAAGAGCCAATCAATGCTATGGACTTTATTGTCTTATTTTAAGAAATTGCCACAGCCACCTGAATCTTCAGCAGTCGCCAGACTGATTAGTCAGAAGCTGATCAACATTGAGGCAAGAATTTTCACTAGCAAAAATATAATAACTTGCTGAAAGCTCAGATCATAGATAGTATTTTGTAGAAATAAAGCATTTTTTCTTTCTTTCTTTCTTCTTTTTCTTTCTTTCTTTCTTTCTTTCTTTCTTTCTTTCTTTCTTTCTTTCTTTCTTTCTAGAAAGAGTGTGTGTGTACAACCATGCAATTGGAGGAGGAGCAGAGGGAGTAGGATAGAGAAAATCTCAAGTAGTCTCCATGCTCATTACAGAACATTACAGAGCATGTAATACTTGGGGCTCAGCCTTACAACAGTGAGATCATGACCTGAGCCAAAATCAACTCAACCAACCAAGCCACCCAGGTACCCCAATAAAACATTTTTAAATTAAGGTATGTACATTGTTTTATGAAACATAATGCTATTGTACACCTAATAGGCCTTAGTATAGTGTAAACATAACTTTTATATATACTGGAAAACCAAAAAATTCATTTGACAAGCTTTATTGTGATACTTGCTTTATTTCAGTGGTCTGGAACCAAGCTACAGTATCTCTGAGGTATGCCTGTATGTGTACAGAGAGATTTTAAATAGTTTACTCTTTTTTTATCCCATATTTATAAGAAAAAAATTTTCATATTTTATTTAATTCCTCTATATTTTTGATGAGCAAATAGATTTAGAGACTTAATTTACACTTAATTTTTGAGAGACACTCAGCATGTTACAACCCTAATTAACAACTTTGCTTTAACTTGTCAAATGATGTAGAGGTATACAACATTTTCTGCAGTGTTCATGTTATAACCCTTAAACATTCCCACTGTGGAATGTCATCAGTGTCTGTTGTTGGGACAAATTTGTCCAACATTCTGCCCATTGTTAACAAGGAAATCCCATCAATTTAATTAAATAAGAAACAAGTAAAATATACAATCTCTTAGATCACATGTAGTCTCTTTGCTACATCATTTTGCTTTTGTTGATAGGCTTCTTAATGCTTTCATGTGGGATTCTTTCTCAACATCTTAAGCTCCTAGAGTTCAGGGACTACATTTTATATTTCCCAACTCTCCTTCTCAGTGTCTCATGCAATATTGTGAACACAGTTGTTTTAATAAATGATTGTTTGCAAAGTAAGTATGATGTACTTAAGAGAGCTCATGCATGAGATGGGGTATTAAGCAAACAGTAATTAAGCAGGTGAAGTCATATACGTCTTTAGTTTCTTTTTCACTCCTCCTCTTTCCATTTAATATTGTTTGCTGATAATGTTCCCTAGGACCACCTAGAACAAATCCTCAGATATCTTTGCCTTGTATATTGTACGAAAATGACTATTATATAGTTGTTCTCTATGAGTAAACTATCTGAAATTGAATTCTGAGGTGATCCTGGAACTTGGAGATGAAAGAATTGCAAGCATCGAACTGTCTTGGCTACTAACACTCTGAACTTCAGTAAGTCTTAGAGAAATTTATCAGAATTGGGGGACTTTACAAATTTTTACATTTTATTAATGGTTCTTATGAAGTACAAATCGAAAACGGTTATTAAATGATGAGTGGGGGTTTTCTGAAATGAAAGAGTAAGGCTTATAGAGAATCAGAGATTAGCTAATCCTATTATTAGTTGAGTAAGAAAGCCTGGAATTGGACACATGATCAGGATGGATACACATGTATAAATTCTGCCTGGTAGGGTACTTAAAAATGTCTTGGGCAATTTATGAGAAACAGGTGACTTATAGACGTGTCTTATTTGACATGTGTAATATTTTATAAACATTTGAATATGTTGTCAACACTTAAAGGTTGAGAAATTTTATTGAAATATTTGGATTTGTGCTTCTCTTGGAAAATCAGGTCTGGCAATTTTGGTTTCACCTCTTACCACAGCTACAGTTCACTGAATCAGCTGGCCTTTTTGGTACAGTAGTTCCTGTTATTTCATAGAATGATTATACATTTTTTAGGTATCCTACAGTCACCAGTAGTTACCTTCACTCATTTATGTGATCTGCTTAGTACCTTTGGCTTTTGGCTTTATAGATAGTATCTCAAACCCACGAGGATTTGTGTTCTTGAATTACTAGAACTAGCTTAAGGGATTCATTGAACTACATTCAAAACTGGAACAAGATAGTATAGATCAGCATTGTTCAGTATGGTAACCTTTTCATATTTACAACTATTTAAATTCATTAAAATAAATTAAAAATAGGGCACAAAGGGAAATGGGTTTAAAAGATACAGACTCCCAGAATATAGTTAACAATATGTAACAACTTTGCATGGTGACAGATGGTAACTAGATTTATTGTGGTGATCACTATGTGATGTACACAAATATTGAATCACTATGTTGTATACTTGAAACTAATATAATAGTTTATGTCATCTACACTTCAGTAAAAAGAGAAAAAAAATAAAAATTCAGTCGTAGTGGTTGTATTTCTAGTTGCATTTCAAGCTGTCCTTCCACATAGGTTGAGAAACCTTTTATCACTATTAGGTGGTACTAACACCAAAAGGAAAATCTTTACAATTGACAATGACAAAAGCTAAATCAAGGATGGTAAACTTGAAAATGCTAAAGCACAAATAAGTAAACACCCAGAACCACTGATTTGAAGCACAGGAAGTGGGAAGTGTTTAAAAAGATAATCCAAATCTCCTTAAATCTATTTAAGCACACTGGCCCAAATGGATTGCATTGTAAAAAAACAGGAAGTACTTATACATGGAATAGGAAAAGCTACAACTGACAATTGAGGTTATGAACACATGGATTTCTAGAAAAACCAGGAAAAAATTTCTGGAAACTGCATATTAAGGTACTTACTAATCTTTGGGGAGCATAAGTATATAATGGTTCCCTAAACTGATGGTTTAGGAATACCTAAGAAAACAGTTGCATAATGAGCCAACTTATGAGAAGAACAAATAATGGCAAAATATCTATTAACTAGGCCACTACATTTAAATAATTTTAATGAAGAACTTAAAGACATTTTATTGTCTTCCCTAATAGTGATTTGCCTAGCTAATCTTCAAGGTCTCTTCAAGTTGAAAATATTATGCTTTTACTCCTGGAAGAAAAATGTCTTTGAATGCAAGATTTAAAATAATTAGATAGATTTATAGCTGAGTCAATAACTTTTCTTAAAATATAGTCACTAAATAGATGGTAATTCAGGAGGGATCTCTTGTGGCATTCCATAAAATTAGAAGATTATACGTTGTGATGTGTCATGTTTTATATATTTGTCAATGATTTGAGTGAATGAATTCATACAAGGCGAGCTTATTAAATTATCAGGTGACACAAAGCTGGAAGGAAAAGTTAATATATGCAATGTCAGAATTAAAATTTGAACAGATTTGATGTCTCAAAACTAACAAGATAAGAGTTAAGAATTTTTTTTTAAGGTGATGCATAATGGAGAATTTTTTTAAGGGCGTAGACTTGTATTCCTTAAGAAATTATGAATTTTAGACTCAAGATTCAAACTAACTTGACAGTCTAGAAATGTCAATTGAATTAAACAACTCTTGGTTAGTGGTGATGCCTTTCCTTGTATTCAGCCTAAAATGAAACCAGCTATGCTGATACACCTGCTCCTTGAAATGCCTTCTTCACTTGGCTTTAGGAAAGCACGCTCTTTGCTTTTCTTGTATTCTACAACCACTCCTCCGTTGTCTGTTCTGACTCATTTCCATTTTCTGTATCCCTTAATGTTAGAGAGCTTTAGTGTCTGTACCTCCTATTTTCATCTCCACTCATTTCTTTAGTGAGTGATCACTGATTGATACCATTGAGCCCTTTATGTGTGGGGACATTTCCAGTTTCAAATCTCAGGTCTAGACCTGACTCTGAACTCTATATTCCTGTATCCAGCAGCCTACTTGCATAGGCCTTCTCCTCTTGAATTTCCAATAGATATCTCATACTTCTGTGACTGAGTTTTTAATTTTGCCATCCAGACTTGCATCACTTTCAGTTTTCTCCACGGCAATTAATGGTATTCACATTTTTTCTGTAGTTCAGGACAAAAATGTGGAGTCATTCTTGACTCTTCACTTTTTTTCACACTCCGTGCATAGTCAGAAAATTTTGTCTAAATACTTCCAGAATTCCTAGGTTTTCAACATCACCAGTTATGCCACACTGATCCAGTGTACCACATCCAGATATCTTTGGATATTCAAATAGCCTCCTAGTCTCTTTCTGTTCTCACCCTTCCTGCTACGTTCTGTGTATTTTGAACTCCATAATCAGATTCATACACTGAAAATATAACCCTTTCACTTCTCAGCTCAGAGTCTTCCAATTGGGCCCCTTCTCACTCAAAATATGTTTCTAAAATGTCTACAGTGGTCTACAAATCATTCCTCCCCCATTTCATTCCTGACCTAATATAATTCTCTGCCACCATGTTGGCCCCTCTCTGTTTCTTTAACACAGCAGGCCCGCTCTTACCTCAGGGCATTGCACTCTGCCTGTAACGCTTTCGCCCAGTGCATCCTTGTTGCTCATTCCCTCATATCTTTCAACGTTTTATTCAGATATTACTTTCTCAGTGAGATTTTATATTTAAACTGTCTATTTCGAAAATTAAAAATAGACCTACCCTATGACCCAGCAATAGCACTGCTAGGAATTTATCCAAGGGATACAGGAGCACTGATGCATAGGGCCACTTGTACCCCAATGTTCATAGCAGCACTCTCAACAATAGCCAAATTATGGAAAGAGCCTCAATGTCCATCAACTGATGAATGGATAAAGAAATTGTGGTTTATATACACAATGGAATATTACGTGGCAATGAGAAAAAATGAAATATGGCCTTTTGTAGCAACGTGGATGGAACTGGAGAGTGTGATGCTAAGTGAAATAAGCCATACAGAGAAAGACAGATACCATATGGTTTCACTCTTATGTGGATCCTGAGAAACTTAACAGGAACCCATGGGGGAGGGGAAGGAAAAAAAAAAGAGGTTAGAATGGGAGAGAGCCAAAGCATAAGAGACTGTTAAAAACTGAGAACAAACTGAGGGTTGATGGGGGGTGGGAGGGAGGAGAGGGTGGGTGATGGGTATTGAGGAGGGCACCTTTTGGGATGAGCACTGGGTGTTGTATGGAAACCAATTTGTCAATAAATTTCATAAAAAAATAAAATAAAATAAAATAAAATAAAATAAAAATAAATAAATATATTGAACTAAAAAAAAAATAAATAAACTGTCTATTTAAACATTTCCAGTTTCCCCTAATCCCACACTTGCTTCCATACTTAATTTTTCTTCATAACACTTATTACCTTCTAAACTACAGTATAACTTACACATTTCTATTATCTGTCTCTTCCCCTTAAAATATAAACTTCCAATGTCAAGGAATTCTTCCTGTTTGTTCACTGTTTACCCCTTACTCTGAAATTAGTGTTGGCATGTAGTAAGTATGCAGAAGTTATTTCTGAATGAATGCATGCATGTAGGAACAAATTAAAGAATGACCAAATAAAGCTCCTATGGAAAAGATGGAGAATTTACCTGTCCAAGTTAAATGTTCATCATTGTTGAGGCATCTAAAAAAAAAAAATCTTGGTTTACAGGAATGAGGTCTAGATTAAGAAGCATAAAATGTCATCTTCACCAGTACAAACTTTCAATTTTGC
Organism: Prionailurus bengalensis; assembly: GCF_016509475.1. Taxonomy (NCBI): domain Eukaryota; kingdom Metazoa; phylum Chordata; class Mammalia; order Carnivora; family Felidae; genus Prionailurus; species Prionailurus bengalensis. Next base: position 138,417,972 of record NC_057345.1, on the reverse strand, counting down.
GTTTATGATTTTGAAGAAGGCACCATTAAAACATTAGTTTTAATGGAAAATGTTTGAAAAGTTAAAAAAAATAATGTACAGGTTATGGATCTAATAGAGTATATATTAGAAAAGTTTAAGTACACTTTACATTTTTATAGTGTTCAATGAAAAAAGAAACTTTTTATGAGTAGGTTCAGAACAAACTAGTAGTAATGGATGAAAATTACTGATCTAGTTTCAGTGTTTAAAACACTATCATCAATATTCTGTACAATTGCTATTTAAAATAGTGTGATCTATAACTGTCAGTAGGAAGCTTCCTTTTTGAGGGAGTACTCAAGCAGAGGCTAGATTAACTATCTAGAAAATTATAGAAAGAGATGTGTACTGCGTAGAAGGAGAAGCTTGTAGATCCCATCGGAGGCCTAGTATTATAATTTTTACCACTAAGTATAGATAAATACACAGATATGGCTATGTGAGTAGTTATATATGTAGGTATATAGATTTTTAGATTTATATAAAATTCATGTACATATTTGGTATGTATAAATATACATTCACACACATATATATGTGTGTATATATATGTATATATATGTGTATATATATGTATATATATGTGTGTGTATATATGTATATACACACACACATACATATATATATCACATAAATATGCAAGTTTTACTTTTGCAGACATTAATTTGATCTTAAAAACTACCTCATTACCTATAAAACTCATCAACCTTTTCCTGAGCTTGGAGTTCAGACACTACCTGTATCCTTCCAGTGTTTTCTCTTCTGTGGTACATAAAATTCCATGTACAAAGTCAAGGCCTTTGGATGATAAGCGTAACTTTGGGCCTTTAAAAGATCAAGAGCTGGCCATACTGATAAACATTTTTACCAACCATTACTACTTAAAGCAAGTTTTAAATTTTCTCCAATATAAATTCATTTTCCACAGAACACACAATTATAATTACAGTTCTAGTTTATAAGACCTATTTCCATCTTATAAGTTCTTAAACTTTTCTATATTCAGGCACTTTTCTGAATGTGATGAGCACCAATTAAGCTTATGGGTGTGAAGTTTATATATTGACACGTGTGGTTATCTTTTATTTACAGAAGTAGGCCAAAAAGAAAGAGAGGGAAAAAAAATCAATGATTGGCAAGATGAGTTAAAGTTTATATTGTCTTTTGTTTCAAAGAGCAGGTGTTATATTTATTATTGCTGTGAGGGTTGTGAGAAGGTTGGGTGTGAATTTTCAGTTGTATTCTAGATAAAATAACCTTGTGAATGAACTGCTTCTAAAAGTTGATGACATAGCTACTGAAGAATCATCTATTTTATTAGATTTAAATATTCACATATATATCACTGTTTATAATAGTAATGATTTTAAGATAACTCCATAGAGGTTTCTTAAAGTTTAAGATGCATAAGAATTACCAAAGGAGCAAAATATAAATACAGATACCTGGGCCTGACCTGTGGATATCTGATTCTGTAAGTCAGGATAGCACAGAGACATGCTTATTTAAAGAACACACATTCTTGGCCTCACTCTACCACATGGTATAGATGGTCCATGGACTACACTTTCCTAAAACAATGAGGCTTTATGGACATCCATATTTTTAAATCATTTTTAAGTGTATACCTGATTCATACAATAGGGATGGGTTATAGAGTAAAAAGTCCATTTGTGTTTAGGTCTAGACTTTTATTGTTTTCCTCCTTACACATGTTTATTCTAACAAGTCCTTTCATCATGTCTTCCAAAATGTATACAGGAGGAAACAACAAAATAATTTTCTCTCCTCACTGAGGCCTCTTGCTTTACAGACACATATTTGGGGAGAGAGCACCCTCATGTGGTTATATGATGCTAAAAATGTTCCGAGATTTTATTTTCTGTTGGGCAACCAAGAGAAAATAATTGCTGATTACAGCACCACCAACCCGTTGGATCATTTTGTTTCCAAAGAGTGTTTAGAGGAACTTTTTTTTTTTTTTCCTTTAAGGACCAAAGAGGAAGGTGTTCGCTGCAAAATTTGTCACATTCCCTCTTGCATTGTCAAGTTCCCATGACTGGTTTCTGGTTTTCTTTATTGATTCAAGAAACCTGTCTCAGTACTAATGTTAAGTCATAATGAAATGAAATTAAGCTTCTGGGAACACAGGATTTATCAGCACATAAACCTAGAACTCTGTTATTAGTTTCGTGGTTTTCCTGGACAATGAGAAAAATTTAACTTTGTTTCAAAGTCATAAATGAAATATCAAAACTTTTCTAAGGTTTAGGGAAATTTTTGAATGGACACTAAGTAGTTAAAAAAAATAACAAAAACAACTCTTTGTACAAATGAAATTTCCCCTGAATTTAAGCACAAAATATTTTAGACAAGAAACATTTCTGTAGAAGACCTATATCCCACTTACTTTATTGTTGTGTTTGGGGAATATCAGATACTCTTAAAAACAGTAACTCTGGCCAAAAGAATAACATTAACAACAATAAACAAAAAAGATACTGGAGTCAAGAGTGATGTGTTGATTTAGATATATTTTAATGTAAGGGAATAATATAAAATGCTTGCAGTGAAATTGATAATCATTTAAAATAAAATGCTTATCATTCTAGTGCTGTAATTGGCCATAATTGTTATGTAAGGAAGGTAGTCCACTTAACATATACCTTTCTTCTCTGTGTCCTGTGGTTAGCCTAATTTAACACTAGCTTCTCAAAATTACATTTTTTTTTTTGTAAAATGTTACTTTCTAGGGGTTTTAAAAACATTTTTTTCCCCTTGGATATTCTCCCTGTTTTACAAATGTAAGTCAATCCATAATGAAAGGTTTCCTTTCTTTTATTGTTTTCTACTATAAAATCACATTTTTATTAATACTATTTAATTATAAGCAAGAAGCACATACTTATGTATAATATAGTAAACATATAAAAAAATTGTCACCAGCAATCTCTCCTCCTTACACTTCACTGAAATAAATGTTTTTACCATCTTCCTGTGTTTGAATCAAATGTTTTTATGCATATGAAGAGTATCTTTACAAATAATTATATTGTATATTGGAAAATATATAAGCATATATATATATGCATATATATATATATATATGTTTATACTTGTGAAACATTGTGTATATCTCTTTGTATCTTTTGACTTTAGACCATGATAATGTTTTTGTGTATTCAAATGTTTAATATTCTAGTAGATAAATATACATATTAACATTTAGTCATTCTTTGGGTTTGTTTCCACTGATTTAACATTGTAACACTGTGATGAAAATCCTGTGTTCTGAAAGTTTGTGCACATACTTAAATATTTTGGGGTTAAATTCCTGCATAATTTTAAGATTGCTGACATATTAGCAATTACAATTTAGAAAACTTATATTAATGTGCACTTTTACTAATAAAGAGTAAAATAATAGTAGTAGCAGCAGTAATACTGAAAATAGGACGGAGCCTATGGCTGTAAGTTCCAGGTAAAGTATAAAGAGTATGGAGATAGTGTGACAAAAGTAGAGAAAGCGTAATTTAGATAATTTACTATAGGAAACTGAAATCAGTTTTAAATTACAAAATCCAGCATTATAATAGTATCTGAAGAATATAAGCAACAGAAAGTGAGACATAAGAGAAAACAGAAAGTGAGACATAAGACGCGAGGAAATAATTTAGGAGAAAAAGAATTATTTGGCAGAAACTTAAAGCTTTTCAGAATAATGAAGAGCAGAAATACTTCAGTAATCATAATCAGTGCTGTAGATGACCAATCAAGAAAATCATAAGAAAGCCTAAGAAAACTGTGTTAGTGAAAGTAATCCCAAGAAGATGTACTAAGTATATGAATTATTAGAGAAAGGATTTATTAAGGATTTGACTCCACAAGACAAATGATTGGGATCACCAAGCATAAGAATAAAAATTGATAATGACTCAGAACAAAAAAAAAATCTACAGAGTCAAGAGGGGGAGAGCCTGTAAGCTGAGAATTCTTGAGCTACATAATACATGAGTGACATAACAAAGCAAGGGAAAGTCATTTTCAAATATACAAGGCTTGTGAAATATACAATCCAGACATACTTCTAGAAAAATTTAGTTGAACACATAACTCAGACAAACGAGTTTGTAAAAACCGCACACACACACACAAAAACAACAGGCAGTACCATATAATATTTTCAAAAGCAATATGGGAGCAAAAGACAATATGAATTAAATCAACATAAATAAAATCAAGTATATCTATTATAACAAAAATAAAAATTATAGCTTATAAATAAAAGAAAAAAACACTTGCACCATGAGTTAAAGCATTAACTTTATGCTCCCCATAAATATATATTCAAATTCATGCTCAGTTTAAAATAATGTATGCAAACTGTAAGTTTGTCAGTTATTTTAACTACAAGATACATTTGACCATTATCAATAAAGTAGATATACTGTTTGTATTTTTAATATATAAGGAGACTGGCAGGATGTTTTACAGATTTGGATAAATTCAGGTTTGAAATGAATGCTGGAATCCTGACCTTCTGATTCCTAAAATTGGGTGTTTTTCCTGGTACATTATGACAGAATTTTAATTTTCTAAGTTTCTAACATACGCAGTTAAATTTAGAAAATAAATTACTTTTATAAATCATTTTATAACTAAATGAATACTGATCATGGACCATCAAGAAAATATAGACAAAATGGAAATAGAATGAATGAAACAACCCCATGTGTTAAACTAATAAGTTGAGGGGCACCTGGGTGGCTCAGTCGGTTAAGCGGCCGACTTCGGCTCAGGTCATGATCTCTCGGTCTGTGAGTTCGAGCCCCGCGTCGGGCTCTGTGCTGACAGCTCAGAGCCTGGAGCCTGTTTCAGATTCTGTGTCTCCCTCTCTCTGACCCTCCCCCATTCATGCTCTGTCTCTCTCTGTCTCAAAAATAAATAAACGTTAAAAAAAATTTAAAAAAATAAACTAATAAATTGAATGTAATATGACTGGGTTTTAAGATACTTCTATTCTGCTGACTTTGCCAAGAACTTGCTGTTCTCTACTTGCTTTTTTTTTTTTAACTCTTTTAAATTTTGTTTTTTAACGTTTATTTATTTTTGAGACAGAGAGAGACAGAGCATGGACAGGGGAGGGGCAGAGAGAGAGGGAGACACAGAATCTGAAACGGACTCCAAGCTCTGAGCTGTCAGCACAGAGCCTGACGCGGGGCTCGAACTCATGGACCATGAGATCATGACCTGAGCCAAAGTGGGACGCTTCACCGACTGAGCCACCCAGCCGCCACTCTACTTGCTTTCTTATTCATAAAAGGAATGACTATTATTAACTACATTAGGTATCAATGTAGGAAACTTCAGAGAAGCATGAAGTAATATTTTTTAATACATTAGCATCTACCCGGCTTAGAACCTTTCCAGTAAAAATGAAAACTGGGGGCACCTGGGTGGCTCAGTCACTTGAGTATCCGGTTGAGTGTCCGATTCTTGATTTTGGCTGAGGTCATGATCCCAGGGTTGTGGGATTGAATCCCGAGTAATGGGACTGAGTCACTCACTGTCTGGCTCCATACTCAGCATGAAGCCTGCCTGAGATTGTCTTTTTCTCCCTTTGTACCTTTCCCCTGTTCATGCTCTCACCCTTTCTCTCTCTCTAAAAAAAAAAAAAAAAAAAAAAAAGTGGAAGCCAACATATTAAAACGATAATGTGATCAGTGTAGCCCAAGGTTTTGTGTGGGTCCCAAACAGGAATCTATGTCTCTTTTATTCACTTTTTCATTGCCAACATTTAATGCTTGCTCCTTACTTGCTATTTAATATATAGTTGTTGAATTAATTGATTAGCAACTTAGTTATTTAATAAAAAGAGGCTTAAACTTTCTAAGTGGCAGGGTCTTTCCTTAGGACTTTTCAGAGGATTTTTTGAGACAAACTAAAGCTACTCTTTAAAAGTAATTATGTTAATTGTTAATATTATAAAATTTAAATTAGACATAAACATGTTTAAAAATTGTAAACAGTAACAAGATATGGATAAAATGTGGGTCTGTAGTTAACTACCCATCCTTTCTCAAAAAAGTGACAGTCTGGCTAGCTGATTGGTTTCCTTTCCCTCCCACACATAAAGGTTAATATTCTGTCCCACTAAGTGCATGGTTTATATTAGACTGGCTATATCTGCACCGGAATTTATTTATAAATTTCAGAGTTCTGAATCATTGTGCATGCAAATAATAACATTTAAAGAATGTTAAAGTGTGTCAAAGAATAACATTTAAACTACCAGCTTAATCAATTGTATTTCAGTGACTTTTAATTTCTGCTTTCCTATGTGACTTACATAAACCATATGGAAATGGACAGTAGTCACACTGTTTGCATTCACGAAATATGTTTTTCAGAAGCTTATGGAGTAATTTGATTAAAACACACACGTATCTCTCTTTCTCTCTCTCTCTCTCTCTCTCTCTCTCTGTCTCTCCCCCCTCCCCCACACACACTCTCACACACTCTCTCTCTCCCACACACACATACACACACACTCACACTCTCTCTCTCTCTCTCCCCCCCCCACACACTCTCTCTCTCTCTCTCTCTTCCTCTCTTTCCCACACCACACACACACACACAACACCATCTGAATGCGCCTCCCTAATCCTTAAAATGTTGTTACTCAATAATTAATTCAAATATGTTACTCATTATTTTCTCTGTGACACAGTCATGTGTCAGCCTTCTTCTACCTGCTGCCCACTCACCTCCAGCTGCAGTTCCTGTGGTTAGACACTGTCCGTGTACAGTATCCCGATAGAGCTTACACACAAGCGCTCCTTCTTCCCAAACCCCTATACACACATGCTTGTGTGTATGCATGGGCACACACACATGCGTACACATATGCATGTTTGGTTGTTATCCAGTTTCTTTTTCCTAGTTCTCAGCACTAGATATAAGAGTCAGTCTGCTTATACCGTATGCATGGAAAATATGCGAGGCTAACGGGTTTTGTAAGCTATGGCAATTTTAGAATATATGATTTTTTTTGTGTGGATCTAGTTCTCCCTCTTTACTACCAGTAACTGAAGAAAGGGTGCCCTTTGTTTAGTTCATCTGTTTTCTACTCCTGATTCATTTACTTTGTGACTCTGAGCGAGTAATCATTTCCTTTAGCCTACAGTTTCATCATGTGTGAAAGAAGGGAATTGAACAAATGACCTGAAAATTCTGTCTCTAACATCTTAGAAAGTCATTAGGTTGAAACCAATGAAAATGACACTTTCTAGGTCAAATTGTTGAATGTTGGGGTTTCATATGATTAGTCTTGATAATTAGATATCCTATAGGACTAAAGATACCATATTGATTATTGTTTAAAGCGGTGGCATTGCCATTAGATACCTTTGAGGTTATGTCATTCCTTTGTTTCTTTAGTAGCCTGAGATTCTGAGTGCTATTAGAACACAGTCTGTGTTTTTTAATATGTTATGCTGTCGTGCCTAGAAAAGTGTCTGACAAATGTAAGACACAAGAATAAATGTTTGCTGTTTGAATAGTGTTGTGACTTAAAATTATTAAATTCTACAGAATTATAATTATTAATAATGATGATGATCAGACATGTTGAAATACTAGAGTAGATGATACCAAAGGTGAAATTTCTGACAGCTCTGTTAATGAGAAGGTGACAAGTTAATCTTAGCTAAAATAATCAAAGGTGTGGCACAGCAGACAAAGATGTAAGAGCTTTGGCAGGTTAGTACAGGGTTGAACATGGCTTTATGAATACTGCTTTTAAATTATATTCATTTTTATAACGATAAATTATGTCTAAAAACATAAAGAACATGTTGAAAGAAAAAATCACTTATAGCATTACTACCCAGAGAAAGATAAGAAAATTGTGGCCGTATATAATACCTTCTTATTCCATTTAATTTCCCCATATCATTAAATATTCTTCAAAAACATTTTTTCATATTTTTATTATATTTTTTAAATTGTACAGCATGATTTTATTTACAGTGTAGAATGTGATGATTTAATATATGTATACATTGTGAAATGATTACCACAATCAGCTTAATTACACATCCATCTCCTCAGTTCCCTTTCTGTGTTTGTGTATGTATGTGTGTAAGCGTGTGTAATGAACGCTTAATATCTACTCTTACAGCAAATTTCAAATATGCAATATTGTTAGCTATAATTACTAATGTTATATGTGAGATCCCCAGAACTTATTCATCTTATAACTGAAAGTTTATACCCTTTGACCAGCATATCCCTATCTCCACCCGCTACACCCAGCCTTTGGCAACACTGTCTACTCTTTGGTTCTATGAGTTTAACTTTTTTTTTAAGTTTATTTATTTTGAGGGAGAGAGAGACAAAGAGAAAGAGAGAGTGTGTGTGAGAGGGAAAGGGTCAGAGAGAGTGGGAGAGAGGGAATCCTAAGCAGACGCTACACAGTGCAGAGCCCGATGTGAGGCTTAAACCCATGAACCTTGAGATTACGACCTGAGCCAAAATCAAGAGTTGGTTGCCTGACCGACTGAGCCACCCAGGTGCCTTATTTTTAGATTTAACTTTTTTTAGATGCCACATATAAGTGAGATTATACAGTGTTTGTTTTTCTGTGTCTGGCTTATTTCACTTAACGTATGTTTTACAAGTTACCCATCTTGTCAAAAGTGACAGGTTTTCCTTCTTTATTATGGCTAAATAATATTACATTGTATGTATATTTATTGTGTGTGTGTATATATACACACTATACATACATATATATAATACTTTTCTTCACATTTTCTTTATTCATTTATTGATGAACACTTAGGTTGTTGCCCTACTGTACCTATGGTAAGTGGGTGAATATGGTACAATGAACATGGGAGTGAAGATATCTCTTCAAGGTACTTATTTCCTTTCCTTTGAATATAAATCCAGAAGTTGGATTACTGGATCATATGATAATTCTATACTTAGTTTATTGAGGAACCTTCATAATATCTTCCATAATGACTATACCAATTTACATTCCCATGAACAGACAAGGGTTTTCTTCTCTCCACATCTTTACCAACACTTGTGCTTCTTGACTTTTTGATAGTAGCTATTCTAATAGATAAGAGCTAATACCTTATTGTGGTTTTGTGTTTCCCTGATAATTAGTGATGTTGAGCACCTTTTCATCCTGTTGACTGTTGGTATGTCTCTTTTGGAAAAATATCAGGCCCTTTGACCATTTTTAATTGGGTTATTTCAGTTTTTGCTATTAAGTTGTAGGAGTTTTTTTTATATATTTTGATATATATATATATATATATATCATATATTTTGATATATATATTAGTGTGATGAAGTCCCACTTGTTGATTTTTGCTTTTGTTGCCTGTGTGTTTTGGTATCATATCCAGAGAATCATTGACAAGACCAATGAGAAGGAGCTTTTTCTCTAAGATTTCTTCTAGGAGATTTATTGTTTCAGGTCTTACATTTAAGTCTTTAATCTATTTCACATTAATTTTTGTCAGTGGTATAATGAAAGTGTTCAATATCATTCTTCTATATGTGGGTATTCTGATTTCCCAACAGCATTTATTGAAGACACTTTTATTTCCCAATTGTGTATTTTTTGTGCCCTTGTCAAAGATTATTGATGGTGCATGTGTGCGTTTATTTCTGGGCTTTCTGTTATGTTCTGTTAGTTTATGTGTTTGTTTTTATGCCAGTGCCATACTGTTTTGATACCTGTAGCTTTGTAATATAATTTGAAATCAGGATGTGTGATGCCTCCAGCTTTGTTGTTTCTCAAAATTTTTCTGGCCCGTGGGGTGGTTTGTGGTACCATATGCCTTTTAGAAAGTTTTTCCTATTTCTATGAAAAATGTCCTTGAAATTTTGATAGGGATTGCAATGAATCTGTAGATTATTTTGGATAGTATGATTATTTTCACAATATTAAGTCTTTGAATCCATGAACATGCTTTATCTTTCCATTTATTTTTGTTTTCTCCAGTTTCTTTAATTAGTGGCTTGTAGTTTACAGTGTGTAGATCTTTTACGACCTTGTTAAATTTGTTCCTAAATGTTTTATTCTTTCTGTTGCTATTGTAAATGGGATTGCTTTCTTAAATTCTTTTTAAGATAGTTCTTTGTTGGTATGTAGAAATGCAACTGATTTTTGTGTATTGATTTTATGTCCTGCAACTTTACTGAATTTCTTCATTCTAATTTTTGTATGTGTGTGTGTAGAATCTTTAGGGTTTCTCATATATAAGTTCATGTTATTTGCAAAGAGAAACAATGTAACTTTTTCTTTATGATTTGGATACCATTTATTTCTTTTTCTTGATCTATTGCTCTGACTAGGACTTTCAGTAGAATCTTGAATAGCAAGTGATGAGACTGGGCTGCTGTGTCTTATTCCTAATCTTAGAGTAAAATTTTCAACTTTTCACTGTTCAGTATGATGTTAGCTATGGGATTATCATTGTGGCCTTTATTTTTAAAATTTATTTCTTTATCTTTAATTGAAGTATACTTGAAATACAATATTATATTAGTTTCAGGTACACAGCAGTTATTGAACATGTATATACATTATGAAATGCTCATAGTTACCATCTGTCACCATACAGATTTATTATAATAATATTGACTATATTTCCTGTGCTTCTTTATATCTCAAAGACTTAATTTATAGGGGCGCCTGGGTGGCGCAGTCGTTTAAGCGTCCGACTTCAGCCAGGTCACGATCTCACGGTCCGTGAGTTCGAGCCCCGCGTCGGGCTCTGGGCTGATGGCTCAGAGCCTGGAGCCTGTTTCCGATTCTGTGTCTCCCTCTCTCTCTGCCCCTCCCCTGTTCATGCTCTGTCTCTCTCTGTCCCAAAAATAAATAAACGTTGAAAAAAAAATTAAAAAAAAAAAGACTTAATTTATAACTGGAAGTTTGTACCTCCTAATCCTCTTCACCTATTTTGCCTGTTTTTGCACTCCCCCTGCCCCACCCTGGAAACTACCAGTTTGTTCTTTGTCTTTATGAGTCTTTCTGTTTTGTTTGTTCATTTGTTTGTTTTAAGATTACATATATGATAAAATCATATGGTATTTATCTTTCTCATTATTTCAGCATTATACCTTCCAGGTCCCACCCGTGTTAATGCAAATGGAAAAATTTCATTCTTTTTATGGCTGAGTAATATTCCATTGTATATATACACCACGTTTTTTCCCGCTTATTCAATGACTTATACTTAGGGTTTTTTCCATAACTTGGCTATTGTAAATAATGCTATAATAAACTTAATGGTGCATATATTTTTTTAATTTAAGTGTTTTTGTTTTCTCCAGCTAAATATCTAGAAGTGGAATCAATGTATGCCAACAGACACATAAAAAGATGCTCAAAATCATCATGGAAATGCAAATCAAAACCACAATGAGATGTCACCTCACACCTGTCAGAATGGCTGGTACCACATATGGCCTTTATCATATTGAGGCACATTCTTTCTATACCTAATATGTTGAGAGTTTTTTTTTTTACATGAAAGGATATTGAGTTTTGTCAAATGTTTTTTCTATATCTGTGATGATTGATCATAGGATTTTTATTCTTTGTTCTGTTAGCATTTTCAGAAATAAATGAAAGTAGCGAGACTAGTACAATTAACTCACCTGTATTCATCATCTAGGTTCAGCATTTATCAGAATTTTACATCATTTGTCTCATCTGTCTTTCCTTTTTTCTCTGTTGTCATAGTTTAAAACTAATCCCAGACTTGAGCCATTTTTCTGTATATGCTCTAGCATGTTACTAAACATGCTCTAGCATGTTCTAGCATGTTCCTAAAAGTAATAAGGGCATTTAATATAGTCATAATGCTAACAAAAATTGTGAGCATATCTTTAAGGTCACTTAATAGTATAAAATTGAATTGTTCTACCTGTTCCAAAACTGTCTTTTGACAGTTGCTTTGGGTCATACTCCAAACAGTAACTACATAGCACTTTTGGTTGCTTGGTCTCTTAAAATCTCCTTTCATCTATAAAAGTCATTCTTCCTTTTATATCCTGGTATTGACTGTTCCAGAAGAACTAATTCTTTTGTGGAATATTTTACATTTTGGATTTATCTGTTTTTATCCTTGGTATCATTTAATTTTTTTTAGTGTACTCTATAAATAGAAGTTATAACTACTTAAGACTGATTTTCCTATTGAAGTTCCCTATCAGAGTTTCATCCAGTATTTTCTCTGATGATAATCATTAGGTAAAATAACTATTTTATTAGAATTACAAAATATGGATTTTATAATTCCATAATTTCCCCCACATTTATTAGCTAGAATTCTTTGTTTAAAACTTCCCATCTTCAACTAGAAATTACCACATTTAAAACAATTAACATTTTTTTTTCATTTTTGAGAGACAGAGAGAGACAGAATGTGAGTGGGGGAGGGCCAGAGAGAGATGGAGACACAGAATCCAAAGCAGGCTCCAGGGTCTGAACTGTCAGCACAGAGCCTGATGCAGAGTTCGAACTCATAGACCACGGGATCATGAACTGAGCTGAATTCAGATGCTTAACTGACTGAGTCATCCAGGCACCCCTACAAGTTATCACATTTTTTGAAGCAAAGTTTGTAAAAGGAAAGGTGAGTTAAATATTTAATAGCTTTATTTGTCATACCTAGTATGTTAGGTATCTCCAATTCTTATTTCCATTATCCTATAGTATTATAAATTAGTTTGAAAATACTATTCCTAGTAATTATAATTAGAAGGTAAACTTCAAGGTTTTTTATCCCCCCCATAGGTCCATTTTTACTAGGACCTGTATTCCTCTACACATGTGCAGCAAAAGTACTATGCCATAAAATCACTTGAACAATTTTTTTCTGTTGTGATTAAATATATTTCTATTAAAAAAATTTAGATATCAGGGCACCTGGGTGACTCAGTCGGTTAAGCATCTGACACTTGATTTTGGCTCAGGTCATGATCTCACGGTTCTTGAGTGCAAGCCCTGTTTTGGGCCCTGTGTTGGGAGTGGGATTCTTTCTCCCTGTCTCTCTGCCCCTTCCCAGTGCACACACATGTGTTCTCTCTCTCTCTCTCTCTCTCTCTCTCTCTCTCTCTCTCTCAAAATAAATAAACATTTAAAAATTTTTAGGTATTTTTTTTCTTTTTGTATAATTTTATTTTTGAAAATGTAAATACTTACATGTCTTATGTTTAAAGTATGCAGCAAGTTATATTCTGAGAAGTCTCACTTCTGTTCCAGTCTCCTATACCTGGTTCCTTCTCTCCATAGAATAACCATCATAATCCATTTTGGTTTATCTTTCTAGTATATGCAAATATGCATACATTTTTTTCCTCTTTCTTTTTACAAAGAAGTAAGCACTCCATTCATGTTATTCTTCAGTTCACTTTTTTTTTTCTTTTCACCTAACTGTATATCTAGATAATCACTCTCTTTTCCAGTGTACATCAATGGTTCTTAACTGGAAGAAAAGTACCCCCAACCCCCAGGGAATATTTGGTAATGTCTGAGAAATTTTGGAATGTTACAACTTGGGTGAGAGAATTGGTATTGGCATCTGGTAGTTACAGGCCACAAATGATGCTAAGCATCTTACAATGCACAGGAAAGCCACTACAACAAAGAATTATCTGGTCCAAAAGGTCAGTAGTGCCAAAATAGAGAAATCAGTGTGTATAGTGACCTGTCTTAATGTCCTTGTCTGTTAATTTATAACATGTGTGTCACCTTGAAGTCTCTTTTTATTAAAACTAATGTTCCTCTTGATATTGGGCTATGATTTCCTGCTTATTTACATGTCTAATGCTTTTGAAAATTGTGTTCTTAACAGTGTGGCCATTTTGTTACCTTGAATCTGGAATGTGTTCTCGTCCTTTATAGATGTTGGATTTTCTTCTGGAAGTTGGGAAATTGCTTCTTGACACTATTGATCCTGTCAAGATAGGCTTAAGATTTTGTTAGAATTTGTCAGTATAATTTTTTTTTTTAATTTTATTTTAGAGAACGAGCATGAGCAGGGGAGAGGGGCAGAGGCAGAGAGAGAGAGAGAGAATCTTAAGCCAGCTCCATGTTCGGCTCAGAGGCTGATGCAGGACTTGATCCCATGACCCTGGGATCATGACCTGGGCCGAAATAAGAGTTGGATGCTCAACCAGCTAGCCACCCAGGATGCCTCTATCAGTATAATTTTTGTCCTTAGTTCTATAACATGACCCTTGATAATAGACTATGATCCTTACTTCTGAGTTATGCTTTTTAGATCCTAACTAAATTTACTTGGTGAGACTTTGCACTCTACCTGCCTCAGAGCACCAGTATCTTCCAACAGTGCACACACTCTCATAGCTCTCTTCAACTTTCTACTTCCCAATTAGAATGACCAAATTCATCATGGTTTGTTCAGGACTGTCCCAGTTTTAAAACTGAAAGCTCCATGTTCTGGGAACTCCCTCAGTTCTAGGAAAATAGCAGTTGTTTGCTATTGTGTTCTCAGGGACTGCTCTCTGTTAGAACTCCTAGAGATTGTACTATACCTGCACAGTCCAGCCCTCAGTCAAGGACATGTGGGATCATTCTGTTGAAGGTTTTTGGGACACTTACTCTGTGAAGCACTTTCCCCTCTGCTATTCTACAATAAGAATTCTAGAAACATCAGCAACCCAAACTCAGTAAATTATAACTACAGATTTTCTAAAACCAGGAAAAGACTTTAAGTGACAAATTCAAGAATCACCACAAGGCTTAGATATTAAAAAATAAAAATGAATACAAGTCAAAAGAAATATTTTACTAGATATGTGATATAATTGCTGAAAATCAAACAGGGATATTTGATTCTTCCTTGGAGTTTTCATCCCTACTTATATTGTCTACCTGTTTTTGCATGCTTTTTTTTACTTTTCCCTTAGAATGCTTAGCATATTACCCATGGTTATTTTCATTTGTGGGTGTGAAATTTCCAAAATCTCTCCCATATCTCAGTCTTATTCTGTTACATGCTTTGTCTCTTCGGATTATTTTTATCTTGCCTTTTAGCATGCATTATAATTTTTTTTTATTGAAAGCTGAACATCATGTATTAGGTAGTAGGAATGGCAGTAAATAGGCCTTTAGTTTTATGTTTATCTGACTAAGAAGATGGCTAAAGGTATATGGAATCTGGTATTTTCCTTCCTATAGGTTGGTTAGACTCTGGTAAAGTGATTTCCTTTGTGGGCAGGCAGAAAACAGAATGCTCTGAAAATATCAAAAAAAAAAAATGGTTACTTCTACCCCCACACACTCCCCTTTGGAATTATGAAAGATTTCTCTATCTTTTCGATGTCAGTCTGGTGATGTTCCTGAAGGTAAATCTCAAAAAGTGTCCTTTCTCAGCAAAACAAAAAACAAAAAAACAAAACAAAACAAAAAACTTGACCCTCAATTTGCAGTACTTGTTTACTTACAACTTATGTTTTCTTACCAGTTCCTGGCTCTAGCAACCTGTGCTCATGTGAAGCTACCATTCTTTGTAATCACTTGTCTCCAGTTTCTAGGGCGTCAGTTTGCTGTACGACTTCAGCTGTCTGATGTATCTAAAAAAGTTATTGATTTGTTTAGCTTTTACTTGTGAGGATAGGAGTGACAGCTTCAAGCTGTTTACCATATCAGTGACTGGACATGACTTTCTTTACTTTTCAGGCTTGATTTTAGGTTGTATTAGAATGGATCTTTTACTTTTGGGGGGTGTGTGTGGAGATTCAAGTCATTTATTTGTCTCTGACATGAAAACGGAAAATCTGGGGTGGAGGAGGGAGAGCAAGAGGGGAACCAGACAGGTGCTTAGATTTCTGTCAAGTCAGACTGAGAATAGCAGCTGGCTTCACAACAGGAATCTGGGTCCCCACAGCAACGTGGCAACTAAGACTAGACCAGAAGCAGTTTATTGAAACACCATATTCTACTAAGTCTTACTCCAAGCCAAGCAGACCTAAGCTTATACTGGAAAGTAACACCTTCTGGAATATTTTAGGAGCACAGAGATGAGTTGACATGCAGCAAGTCAACAACAGAGCATGCAGCATGGGCTAGGCAAACCTAGGAGCAGAGCTCAGGGCTTAGTAGGCTTCTCAGTGCCCTCCCTGGACTTGACACAGAATGGGTATTTTTCAAATTTGCCATTATACTTAGGATGTGGTCTTACTTAAGAACACAGCCTTTGTGGGATTTCAAACGAAAACATGGAGTGTTCTCCAAAGATTTTATACTCTGGCTTGAACCAAATCTCATTGTCTTTTCAGTGCTGTTTGTCTCTGAAATCTCTGCTTATCTCTTGAACTTTCCATCTTCTTTAATTTACGTTTTAGGATTTCCAGAGTTTTGCCCTGTGAGCAATTACCTTCAGAGTTGGCCAAGGACTGGACTGCAGTTGTTATACAGAAAGCTTTTGGACTTTCTTGAACACTTATTTTGTTCCCACACCCAGTGAGACAGCTACCCTCTATATGGGCTCTGTTCCTCAGCAGAGTAGTTTCTAAAGTATCTTCAGGGAGAAAACCAAGGTGGCTGTGACGAGGCTCATTTCATGAACTTCCCTTCTGTCAAGGAATGCAGCACAATGTTGGTTGCTTTCTGATGCATGGAAACAGTTGTTTTATATATATTTTTAAACTAATTTTTTTTTATTTTGTGTTAGAGAGAGGAGTGTGCACATGCAGGAGCTGGAGAGAGGGGCAGAGAGAGAATCTTAAGCAAGCTCCACACTCAGCACAGAGCCCAACATGGGGCTTGATACAGTGATCCTAAGATCATGACCTGAGCTGAAATAGAGTCAGACGCTCAACAGACTGAGCACCCAGGTGCCCCAAACTTCTATTTTTTTAATAGTGATGGTAGGTAAGAGGTGGAGTAAATCCGATACCAGTTATTATGCCTTTGCTAGCCACCCTTACACTTGAGTGATAGTTTGTGTAAATAGACAATCCAGGGAAGATTGTTTATCCCTTTGGCAGTTTGAAGATAGTGCTTCTAGTAGACTAATATTATGAAGGGTGGACTCATCATAGTTATATAATTTATGAAACTGATAAAATAAGAATTACCTTTTGGGGCAGCTGGATGGCTCAGTTGGTTAAGTGTCTGAGTTCAGCTTAGGTCATGATCTTGTGGTTCATGAGTTCAAGCCCTGTGTCAGGCTCTGTGCTGACAGCTCAGAGCCTGGAACCTGCTTCAGATTTTACGTCTCCCTCTCTCACTGCCCCTTTCCTGCTTGTGCTCTATCTCTCAAAAATAAATAAACATTTAAAAAATTTAAAAAATCATTATCATTTAACTTGTTCTTCCAAGATTTGGGTTTTTTTTTTCCATCTGCACAATGGACATACAAATATTTGACGTATTTACCTATACATGAGCAATAGTGGGTAATTATTTTAAAAGACAATGGAACCTATAAATGTCTGTAATTATAGAATGTACCATGATTCAAAATACTCAGTATTTTCATTTTGGAAAATTTTCTTTCAACTTTCCATTTTTGGAAATTTATGTTAATAAATTCACTTTTCCTAGTTTGGACTTTTCAAAATTCAAGATCATTACAATAGTGTTCATTTTAGCAATAGTAGCTATCGTTTACTGAAGGCTTATTCTGTCGAAGATATCATTCCAAACAGTAGTGTAATTAGTTTACAGAAACTCGGTTATATCTGTTGTATGAGCTGAATTTTGTGCCCCCAAATTCATATGTCAATATCCCAACACCCCATATTGCATATTGTAACTATATTCACAGATAGGGTTTTTAAAGAGGTGAGTCAGCTAAAATGAGATCTTTAGGGTACACCCTAATCCAATGACTAGTTTCCTCATAGAAGAGGAAATTTAGACACAGACATGTGTAAAGGGAAAGTGATGTAAAGATGGGGAAAGATGGCCATCTCCGTCAAGGAGACAGGCTTGGAAATGATCCTTCCCTTACGACTTTCACAAGAAGTAACTCTGCCAAAATTTTAATATCAGACTTCTAAACTCCTGAACTTTGAAAATAGATTTTTGATACTTAAGCCACCCAAATTGTGGTACTTTGTTTAGTAGCCCTAGCAAACTAATACGACCTTCTTAGTGCAAACTAAAAGAAAAAGTGTGAAGAAGAGCTAAATTTGTATGTAATTGGAAGGCACCAAAATTATATTTTGTGTATCTCTATTTGGGTTCTGTAAACAAAATTACGTATATTATGATTTATGGGAGTTTTATATTAAAAAAATTACTATATGGTTGTTTGTATAATCTGATTTAGGACTACAGCTGCCAATTAAAATATAGTTATACTTGGGGCACCTGGGTGGTACAGTCGGTTAAAATGTCCAACCCTTGATCTCGGTCATGGTCTCACAGTTCATGAGTTCAAGCCCCACATTGGGCTCTGTGCTGTTGGCATGGAACCTGGTTAGGATTCTGTCTCTTCTCTCTGACCCTCCCCTGCTTGTGTGCGTGCTCTCTCTCTCTCTCTCTCTCTCTCTCTCTCAAAATAAATGAATACACTTAAAAAAACTAAAGATAAAATAAAATACAGTTATACTTCATTTCATTTTATCATTATAATAAGCCCTTAAGGTTTTTAGTATTATTCCAATTTTATAAACGAGGAAACAAATTCAGAGAAGTTGATTTATTGCCCATGGTAACAAAGTAGATAACTGCCAAACCTGATATTTCAACCTGAAACTTTGCTAATCCCAGGCTAACTCTCTTAACTGCTACACTTTACTAAGTTATGGCTCCTTTATTGTTTCTTTCACAGCCAAATTTTAGAAAGTACCTCTTTTCACTCCCACCTCCCCCACTATTTTCTTTCTAATCTAGAATCTAAAGTTCTTTTCCTTTATACTTTTCAAAGGAAAATTAGAACTTTTTTCTTTAGACAATTTAAAAATTTTCTATTTGGATTTTATCACATTTCATCTTCCTTTGTTAATTGCATTGAAAATCACAAATTATTTCTTGAAATTCTTCATATCTTAAATATTCCCTATTGTATATTGTTTAATGGTCCCTTTGCTGTTTCCTTTTAAAAGTCTCAAACATTAATTTTAGATAAACATCAAATCTTAGTCTCTTCTTTTATTCCTCTAAATTCATTTCCAGAGAAAGCTCTTCTGACTTCACTACTATGTTGTCTCCTTTACCCTCAAATATTAAACACCTTACAGAACCTTCCACTTATCTCTATCTTCACTTTCCTGTTGACTATGAGACAAAGTATCTTGGAATTCTCTCCCCTAAATCAATTTTAGGATAATTTTTTAACCAACTTCTGTCACAAACACAATGTTTTTCTAGGTATTTTTGGTTTTATTCTCCTAATTGTTATTTTTTGGCCACATTTTTTATAGTGATTTATTTATGTAGTTAGGTAGTTATTTTTGAGAAAAAGAGAGAGAGAGAGAGAGAGAGAGAGAGAGAGATGGGTAGGGCAGAGGGAAAGAGAGAGAGAATCTCAAGCAGGTTCCAGGCTCAGCACGGAGCCCAACATGGGGCTTTATCTCAGAACTATGCGATCATGACCTGAGCCAAAATCAAGGGTCAGGCACTTAACTGACCAAACCACCGATGGCCACAGTTTTTAATATATTTTTTAAATATTTATTTATTTTTGAGAGAGAGAGAGAGAGAGAGAGAGGGAGAGAGAGAGAGAGAGAGAGAGAGAGAGAATGACAGATCACAAGCAGGGCAGGGGCAGAGAGAGAGGGAGACACAGAATCCAAAGCAGGCTCCAGGCTCCAAGCTATCAACACAGAGCCTGATGCAGTTCTTGAACCCACGAACCATGAGATCATGACCTTAGCCGAAGTTGGACCCTTAACTGCCTGAGCCACTCAGGCACCCCAGATAGCCACATTCTGTATATGAGTGGTTAGCAATACGATATGGGCACAGCATTTGCTGCATATTAAGCTCTCTTCAGGCCCTGGAAATGCAGTGAATAAGTGACAAACATACTCTTACAAATTAGAGGATAAAATAGAAAAGGTACCCTCTACCCTGAGCTGATGAATTGCCAAAACAAAAACAAAAACAAAAACAAAAACAAAAACAAAAACAAAAACAAAAACAAAACCAGACAAAGTTCTGCTCTGGCAAAGGCTTATCGAATGGATTTCAGCTTCTCTACTAGCCACCTTAGATGGGTGATACTTTGTAGAGCACAACATTCAGTCTACTCAGATGTCACTCTTATAGACTTGTGGACTTTTTCTGGTTCACCATCTAATCAGTTACCTAATCTTACTTGTTCTTGTCTTTCCAGTTTAATTTTCCCTTTGCTTCCTGCAATAATATTCTAGCTCTCGTTCTCTCTAGTTCATCTTCTCCAATTCTGAGAGACTATTCTAAGAAAGTGCTTCTATAAACATTTCCTGTTCTTTATCAAGCCAAACTTCTCAATTTGTCTATCTTGTCTGTCTGATCCTTCTTTACTATTGAAACTTACTTTTCCTGAGTCCTTAATTCTGAACTGCTTTGAGGATGATCTTCATTCCTTACTAGGGATTGTCTTCTTTTTACCGTAGTGTATCTTTTTATAGTTCTTTTCCATCTAGATGCTCTGCCCTGCTTGTTCCTGAAATGCTTTCACTTGCCTTGCCCTCCACTACTGTCAATTGAACGTACATTTTCTTCAGACGTAGGACTCTTTCTTTACAAATAAAGGCAACCCTTTTTGCCATGCAGATTTTTTCCCCGCTTATTTAAAATACAGTCCTTATCAGGAATGTTTCTTATCTAGGATTATTTTAGGTGCATATGTCTTAGGTACATAGATTTAATGTACTTGGATGATACAGATTGTATTTTGTTCTTTGTTGTGGCCCCACTACTTCAGAGCTCAGCAATTTGTAGGACCATAGCATGTACTAAACAAATGCCACTGTTCTGTTTGACTTTCTCAAGTCATATATAGTACATCATAGTTTCCTCACCTTAAAAATAAAGGAGATAGTCCTAAAAATCTCAAAACTTTAAGCCACCAACAACCCTTTTTAATGAAAAATAATGGCTACTAGGTCTTAATGGCTGCCTAATTCTTTTCATGGTTGTCTTGAGGGAGGGTCTGAAACCTCAATAAACAGTAGTGTGTTAATGTCTTTATTATTCAAAGTTAAGAGTTGGTAGTTAGAGGGAGAAAGTAAAAATATTAAGGAAGTATCAGACCATTAGAACATTATGCGTGGCCTCTTTTCTCTCCTCAGTCCTGCATTTTTGTTCTGAGGCTGTCTTTCAAACCCTCTTCCATGTTTACCCAAACCACCTTCCTCCACCTATGTTTGTGGGTGTTAAGTCTATGTCCCCATATAGGAGTGGGGGAAAGGACCAATGAATCCTTAGGATGTGGCAGGTAATGATCACTTTTAACCAAGGAGAATAGGAGTAGGAGATCCTGATTTTCATCTTTTCCCTATCACTATTCTACTTGGGCCTCCTAGTACACATGGTGGTTGATCTTAGCAAAATGAGGGAAGAAACATGACCACATAAACGTTACAGGTCCCAGTCTTCAATTTTCTGAAACTTTGTTACATTTTACTATTCTCAGTATACAAATGCATAGACTCTTCTCACTGTAACATAAGCAGTAAAATTCTAAGTCTATACTATAAAACATAGCATAGACTGATCCACAGAGACTTGCAGAAATTATTCAATACCAAACCAACTTAAAATTTTACATTGGAGATTTACAAAGCTTAATAACTAATGACAAAGTTCCTCCTAGATAAAAATTGCCATATAGATAAAATGACAAGAATGGTAGAGGTGATGATGATAATCATTAATTAATCAAGCTGTTTTTTAATTTAACTTAATCACAGCTCTGTGTGCCATCTCAGAGATAAAATTATCACACTGCTTTTTGTGTAGTCTTGAAGTAGCCTGCTAAAAAAGTAAAGATGAATGATCTGGAAATTAGTAACTATATCAGTTTCCTAGGGCCTGCCGTAACAAGTTCCCACAGTCCGGGTGAATTTAAAATGCTGGCTCAGCTTTGGAGTCGGAATAAAATGGAATAGTAGTTTAAAGAACATTGTGACACTGGAGAAATAGGCAAATAACATACAGCGTATTTGAATTTCTTACTTTTGTTCAAATATAGATAGTAGGAAAATAAGGCATTCAGATTTTTACACTTTTTCACTTTGCATTCTTTATTCATGTGTTTGTTTGCTTATCGGTGAATGAAACAATACTGCTTTCTTTAACATGAAAAATAAATTATACTTTGAGACATTAATTTAAAAAATATATATAGAATATTTGTTTATATATCATTCTTATTAACTCTGAAAGTTTTCATTAATACAGCTTCTTACTTGAAAGCCTATGTAATAATAGTTAGGATAAAAAAAGGTATTAGTAATAAGTATTTATAGTATAAATGATTTCATGTATATTAGTCTGATATTCTTAGCAACTATAAACTTCTTGAAGATAGGGGCCTTGTAATTAATTATTTTATTTTATTTTTAATTTTTTAATATTTATGTATTTTTGAACGAGAGAGAGGGGGGAGAGACAGAGAGAGAGAGAGAGAGAGAGAGAGAGAGACAGCAGGGGAGGGGCAGATATGGGGGAGATACAGAATCTGAAACAGGCTCCAGGCTCTGAGCTGTCAGAGCAGAGCCTGACATGGGGCTCAAACTCACAAACTATGAGATCATGACCTGAGCCGAAGTCTAACACTTAACCGACTGAGCCACCCAGGTGCCCCATGGGGCCTTGTAATTTATATACTTGGGATCTTTCTATGATACAACACAATTTTGAGAGTAAAATACATGCTCAGGAAAAGCAATAATTTTTCTTTAGTTATTTTTAATTACCATTAAAACTTTATTTAACTTATTTTTTTTTTTGCAAGGAAAACTGAACATCTTACTTAAATATTTACTGACACTTAAAACATAGCATGAGCAACGAGTTGACAACCCAGTGTGGTCTCAGTCCCATATTATTATTTCTCTTCTTCAGCAGATGAGAGTGAACTGAAAACAAATAATTATGTTCATTTTTACTATTTAACAATTTAACATACTATATCTAGGTTGTCTGTATTTTGGCTTTTAGGCTTTGAAAAAATAAAATGTCTTTGTCTAACCCTTACTGAGAGGACAGTCTATCAATATTTAATTTGAACAGCCAGAAAAAGCATTAACATAGCATAAAACAATTTATGAGATTGGCTCAGTCTTGGATTTCCTTATTAAATGTAGTTAAAATTTATCAACAAGAGCATTATGTGTGTGTGTTTGTTATCTTAATAATTCTAATTAACTTTTGGTAATTGCTGAGAATCTGCAACTGATTAACTGTTTCTATTTTTCATTGTTATAGTTCTCAATAACCAGCAGAGAAATTAATAAAATAAGCTTATGATAAATGAAACAATGCAAGCCAACTAAGTTTTCCTTCTCATTAGAGAATGTAAAAATCACCAACAAATACTCTATATATAAACATTTGAAAAGAACCCAAAGTACTGGTAAAATATATGAAAATATGAGAAATGTTACATATACAAATACATATTCAAGTACATGTGATTTTTTTAGTACTTTTACTTATTAATTACTAAGTTGTGTGACTCTCATGATTAATAGGTTTCCTCTCTTTGGTGCTTAATTTACCTTTCTCAAGTCATATAAAATACATACATTATAGTTTTCTCATCTAAAAGTAGATCGTCTTAAAAATCTCAAAAAATTAAGCCACCAATAAGCTTAGTACAAATAATGACTATTAGATCTTACCTATAGTATTGCTATAATAGACATGGATTGTGAAGATGCAGACATTGAACTGAGCTACATAAATGATTCAGATTTCAACTTCAGTCAGTCTCACAAAACAATATGCTGTTGTTCATTAACCAATTGTGTTACAAAGCCATGATTACAGTTAGTTTCTAGTAATAGTAGGACTGACAGGTTTTGAAAATAGATCTTTTCTGGAAATGGCATCTGTCAGCCCTTTATCACATTTAATGATACAGAATATAATAGAAAAGAAAAGCAGCAAGAGACTACCTGTATGATTCAATTTAAGAAAAAAATATTTGGCTGCCATATGATTTTCCTTTGAAACATGAGTTCTAACAAATTATTAATTAAAAAAAACCTGGGGCAGAGCACCTGGGTGGCTCGGTTGGTTAAGGGTCCGGCTTTGGCTCAGGTCATGATCTCACAGTCCCGTGAGTTCGAGCCCTGCATCAGGCTCTATGCTGACAGCTCAGAGCCTGGAGCCTGTTGCAGATTCTGTGTCTCCCTCTCTCTCTGCCCCTCCCCTGCTCATGCTTTGTCTCTCTCTGTCTCAAAAATAAACATTAAAAACAAAAACAAAAACAAAAACCCTGGGGCACCTGAGTGGCTCAGTCAGTTAAACATCTGACTCTGAAGACATGATCTCACTGGACTGACAGTGCAGATCCTGCTTGGGATTCTTTCTCTCCCTCGATCTCTGCTCCTCCCCAATTCATGCTTTCTCTCTTTCTCCTTCTCAAAATAAATAAATGTAAAAAATAACTAAAATAAAATAAGCCTTACGAGGCATTTGTGTGCCTCAGTCAGTTAATCGTCCAACTCTTGACCTTGGTTCAGGTCATGATCTTATGGTTCATGAATTCAAGCTCTGCCCTGGGCTCTGTGCTGATGGCCTGAAGCCTGCTTGGTATTCTATCTCTCCTTCTCTCTGCCCCTCATTTGCTTGTGTGCTCGCTTTCTCTCTCTCACAAAAAAAATAAAATAAAATAAAATAAAATGAAACAAAAACCTTACTATTTTACATGTTACATGATTTTCTAGATACTGGATAATTTATCAGTTTGTTAAACAATATTATATTTATTATCTATCTATCTATCTATCTATCTATCTATCTATCTATTTACCTATCTAAACTACTGGCCCACCTTATTCTTCAATGTAGAGAAGTTGGTTAAATTTAAATTGATAAACTTTATAATTGGATAATCGTTCAAATTTCAAGTCTGTCATTATTTAGTCAACTTGATTAACATTTCTGAGACTTGATTTTCATACCTGAAGATTGGTTTGAATGAATTTCACCTCATAAGGTTGTTGTCATGATTAAATGGGATACACTATGGAAAGACTCTGGGACAGGAAGTGTGGTAGGATGGATTGGCTGTGGTTATTTTTCCCCTTATAGGAATTGGTTGTCTTTTCATTATTTATTTTCTGTTTTCAAGGTTCACAGGTACTGAGATAGGTTTCTTAATGTGCAAAGAAGGAGAGAAAATCCTGGGCCTATGAAAAATATGGAGATGGAATACATAGTATTGTATAAATCTGAAACATTCAGAGGAAATGATTAAATGAAAAATATCCTGGTCTCTAGGGAGAAAAATATTATTCTATCCTGAAAATATGAAATTATATAGCCATTGGCCTGCACAATAAATATATAGTTTTCAATTATTGAGTATTTACTGCATCCACTTGGTCCATGAATCAGCCATGATAAGGTAATATGAAAAATGGTCTCATGCTAGTGATAGTCTTTGGTCATTTGGCGTAATTAACACAATATGAAATATGGAGACATAACCCCACAAACACTTGTAGTGTTCCAAAAGAGAAACAACCCATATAAAACAGATTTCCATAGTAGTACAACATCTAAGAAATTATGGAATTAGTATGTTTAATACGATTAAGATATGAGGAAAGTCTATAAGTCATGAGAAAAGAACATAAAAAAAGAACAGACATCTTTGAAAAATTATCTAGGATCTAGAGATGAAAATACAGTAACAGGTAGATATGAAAATAATCCTGAATTCTAGAAGTAAAATTTATAGACATTAAAATTAAGGAGAGATATTAAAATTCATGAAAGATATAATGCAAAGTTTCAGCATAAGACTGATAGAATTCCAAAGGGGAAGAATAGAGAAAATGAGAAAAAGAATATAATCAAAGAATTGTGAGAATTTCTACATATTGGAAAGCTATAATTCAGAAACAGGAAAAAAGAATCTAATGCGAGAAAGAATTAGTTAACAATTTGTTTTTCCTAGACAAATTTAATTTAATAGGCATATATCATATATTGAGTTAGAATCATATTGTGGAATATAAATAATGACTCCTTTGGAGAGTGTAAAATGGGTCACAAAATATTGGACAACAGAAGTAAGACAATATAGTAACAGGCATGCAAATGTTATAAATAGTGTTCAGTCGGAGTTAGGGATATTGATTAACTTTAGATAAGGTTAAATTTTCATGTTAAAATTTAAGATTGAATGCTACAAGGAGATAAATATAATGCAAAACTTACAAAGTAGTGGGACAGAGTAATAAAACAGAAGCTGGGAAACAGAAAAGTCAACAAGGAAAACTGTGGCAAATAGAAAACAGAATAACAAGTTGTAAGTAGGTTCACAAGTAAGGAACCATAGTAAATATGATGGCATTAAATCCATTAGAGTTTTAAATTCATAGAACGTCAAGCTGAATAAAAAATTCAAGTATATGTTTAGAAAAAAATCAGCTAAAATAAAGTATATGTAAAATTGAAGTCAGTATTAGGTGTATACCACACAATAAAAAAAAAAAAAGAGTGTTCACCAGGATGAGATGATGGTCAGTACTTACATGCACTTAATAACACAGCTTCCAAATACTTAAAAAATAGATTTATGCAAAACAAAAAGTTTAATAATTAGGCCACAAAGTAAATCTCAACCATTATAAAATGTTTATTATTGTAAAGGCATCATCCTCTTACCATAATTAAAAAAAATATATATAAGGAACAACAAAAATTAGAAGACTTTCTTATGTTTCAGTCACTCATTAATAGGTTAATTAAATTTGAATTTGTAGCATCTTGTAGAGCCAGAAAGTATGGAAATGTGTAAAACCTAAAATGATGGGTATATGTCAAGGGGACACATGAGCCAACTGAAAAAGCTCCCAATGGCAAAAGCTGGAGCAAATTGCACAAATTTGAGTAAATACACACTGTTAAATTATAACAAATATAACAAATATCCATGGATCCAAAAAGATGATATACATAAATGATTAAATAAATAAGGTAATGGAGGACAACAGACAAATATCACATAAAAAAGTTGCAAATAAGTACGTAGGTATTTCTTAAAGAAGGTGCAGCATGACTTCCCATCCCTTAATATGTATACAGTGTATACATACAGTAACTTGCATCCAGAGTGCAGAATGGAAAGGGAGAACAAAGAAACTTAACAGTAGAGAAACTTGACAAATACTATCTCAGTCAGTTGATCAAGATTAACATCATCAATAATAAGTCATGTTCATGCTATGTATTTTTGATATATGATGAGAATGTCACCCACTGTATGAGTGGGTCTTGCTTGTTATTAATTCTGACATTTTATGTCTCTTTGGGGGGGTGACATTTTCTGTCTTTCAAGTGGAGCATTTTGTACATTAACACTTCATGCAGCATTAGATATTGTTGGATTTCGGTCTGTCATTTTATGATTTGTATTTATCTCCTTGGTTTTATTTATTTTTTTATTTTTATCTTCTTCCTTTTCTGCCTTCTTATAATATTTAATTTTTTAAATTTTATTTTAGTCCATCTGTTGTCTTTTTAGCTATACTAATTTGCATTTATTTTATTTTATTTTATTAAAAATTTTTTTTAACATTTATTTATTTTTGAGACAGAGAGAGACAGAACATGAACGGGGGAGGGGCAGAGAGAGAGGGAGACACAGAATCGGAAGCAGGCTCCAGGCTCTGAGCCATCAGCCCAGAGCCCGACGCCGGGGTCAAACTCACAGACTGCAAGATCGCGACCTGAGCTGAAGTCGGACGCTCAACCGACTGAGCCACCCAGGCGCCCCTAATTTGCATTTATTTTAATGGTTGCTTTCAATCTTTTCAAAGACTGAAGGGTCTAAGATTTTACCCACCTTGAAAGCTAACAGATCAGCTGGCTGCATGCAATTTCATGGATGCTGAAGACATGAAACTCCTGGGTCAGAGATAAGGAACTTTTTATTACTTATAGTAATTATAGCTGCCAACATATCAATAATATTTTTCATGGCTTCCTGAGACTCAATTCTCCCAAGGCAACATTATGAGAACCGGGTGACACCTACATACATGGTGATTTGCATAAATGATGATGAGTTCTAAGCTCAGGGAACCTGATTATTTTATAGTGGGCTATAAACCTGTTTGCCCTTTGCTTTACAGGATACATTATCTCCATTAGACTATACTTATTATGCCTGCATAATGCTGAAGAAAGAGATACTATCTCTGTATTCCAAGCCTTCTTGTTCTACAAATATCCTTGAAAAGATAGTCTGGAACAAAGGTAGATGGCATCTCAGCTTGCAAGATGTACAGTAATGTGAGAGACCCAGAAAAGAATCATTTTCCAGTGATGTATGTTCTTCACGTGAGGACATTTTCACTGAAATACACCACACCATTATACTCTGATTAATCTGACAGAGACTGGGACAAAATTTACTCAGTTTGTCTCATGCAGCATTTAATTACATTTACTATGAAGTAGCAGAATGAGTACCATTGCAGTATTAATCTTGACCATGCTCATAAACTTCTGTATAAATTTCTTATACAATCTGAGTCTGCACTAGAAAGCCAAATGGCTTCCTTCTTAACTTTCTGTGTTGACTTTCCCACTTAGCTGGAGGCATTAATCTAGCAGGATGTATTACTGATTGCACATTTTTTTTACGTTGGCTCATAAGGTACAGATCTCAGTGTAGATTCTAGCACCCATTATAACCATTACCACTAAGTTGAGACCGACTTTAAAGAATTTTAAGACCTAGGTATTATCCTTGATCACTTACGCTAAAGTCAGGGACAAATTGTGTATCACTTTTTCTAGTTGAATTACTCCCATTATAGGGATAACTGTCCTCAGAATGTACATAAATGATGAGTCATTTATCCCTGTGGGAAGCTCTTCCAGAAGGGTAGTCTTATTTTGGAGATATCTCTGCAGTCATTTGAGGGCTACATGATATATAGGGGTAAAATATTTTTGTAAACACTTGAAAATATTTATGAGCACCCCTAAGATGTACGTGATTGTGTTTTCAGGAGGAAAGCTGTTTAATGCTTGGTTTCTGTGGAAGCAGTATAGTTCCAGGGATGCACATGGAAATAAAGTATTGTTAATAATTGGAACTGCACAGTGTGAAAATTGCGTAAGTTAGGGGTACAGGCTAGAGTTGGTTGTTGTTTGGAGATACTGGTAATCTAATGTGTGCTATTTGTCTGCATGGTCATATGATACTCCCTTCTCCCATGAAATAACTGAGTTGTGACTATGGAAATGCAATGGGGAATACATTCACAGATGTTTGTGTGTGTGTGTGTGGGTGGGGGGGGGTGATATGTGGGAGCTGGAACCAGCAGAAACTGCTGTTTCTGATAGACTTCTAAGAGAGTAACAATCATATCATGGTCAGAAACATCCGATGGTGGATGGTAGGCATAATGGCTTTAGTTTGGTACAGTTTGGGAGAGCCTTCTCTATCATGTGAAAATTTCCATAGGTCATTCTTTGAAGCAAAGATTATCAGGGTCTTTCTGTCCTTTATATCTACTGAATCCAGAAGGGATTCTCTCTCTATATGCCAAGGTTGTAGTTCTTCTTACATTGCCATGCAATCTAGGTGTTCCATACTAGTAGCTATAACTTTCCTTTTCTCCAATCATCTCCTACTAAGCTTCAGACCTTTAATCCAGAAATGTTTGGTGCAGGACGAATAGGGACATTTTATAAAAGTTACTGAGATACGATTTTACTGCACTTTGTGCCACATAAACTACTGATGGGGAACATGGTGAGCAGTGTACTCAAACCAGTGCTTATTATTCACATGATCCAGGACCATTTCAGCCCATCAAGAGAGTCCAAGTGGCTAAGCCAGAATTAAGTTATTAGACTCTCTTATGCCTCCTTCTGACAGTGTTGCCACCAACAGACAGTAAATAGTATCAAGTAATCTGAACCGGGATTTCTGACAGGGAAAAGAAGAAGCATCATGCCCAGGAATGGTCCATTTGGAATCCCCAAATTTCAAAATAGACCTAAATGACCCCTTATTTCTTTTATCCTAATTTTTTACCAGAAAGTGGCTGATAGGGCAGGGTACTTTTTTGGAGACAGGCATATCCCCTGACCAAAGTGCCTTACTAAAGTTTGTAGGACAAGAGGAGGTAAGGGAGGTATAGTCAGAAATATTTTTGACTTCATTTTTGAGGGAGTCATTCCAGTGTTTAAGAATACCACATGCATGTGGATGGTAGGGAGAATGAAATAACCTTCAAATACCTTGATTATCAACTATTATTATTTTGCAATAAAATTTGTATTGAGTGAATACAAATGATGTGGAAAGACGAAAATATGGTAAAGAGACATAGTACTATAGCCAATGTTAACTGATTGGACTGGAAAAATTACATTGTAACTTGAAAAGCTGCCAGCAGTGATGAGGCAGCAATAAACTTGAGAAGGGGTTAAACGTCTAATGTCAATCTGCCAGAAGCAGGCTCTGTGAAAATGAACAGTGTGACCTCCCTCACCACAATGCAAAGTGTCAACTTCTGGTAGAAGTCACAAGTCTGGCATGCAGTGGTAGCCTGTGCATTGGAATCATAGTCTTTATGTCTGTCTGTGGAAGTGGTTATATTGCCATTCTGATACGATAATGGGTCCTGACAGCAATGGTAACAGTCTTGGTAATGTAGACTCAATCAGTAGTTTCATTCTATTTGGTCTTATTGGAGAATGGGTCCTTGATGTGACATCTACACAAGTAACTCAACTAGTCTGACAGCAGCTGAAACTTGTTTCTTTATAGTTTGTGGTCTCAAGGAAGGAAATCTTTAATTTGACAGTTTATAGGTTTCCATGTAGCTAGCCAGCTAGGCCATTGGCAATAACCCAAGAATTAGTAAACCTGTAAAAAACATTTTTTTAAACCTATAAAATTTTTTTAAAGTTTATTTATTTATTTTGAAGAGAAAGAGAGGGGTGGAGCAGAGAGAGAGAATCCCAAGCAGGTTCCATGCTGTCAGTTCAGAGCCCAATGGTGCTTCTGAGTACTCACAAACCGTGAGATCATGACCTGAGCTGAAATCAAGAGTGAGACACTTAACTGACTATATCACCCAGTCTCCCAAACCTGTAACATTTTTTTTTTAATTTTATTTTTTTAAGTTTACATCCAAATTAGTTAGCATGTAGTGCAACAATGATTTCAGGAGTAGATTCCTTAATACCCCTTACCCATTTAGCCCATCCCCCCTCCCACAACCCCTCCAGTAACCCTCCATTTGTTCTCCACATCTAAGAGTCTCTTCTTTTTTGTTCCTCTCCTTGTTTTTATGTTATTTTTTTATTTCCCTTCCCTTACGTTCATCTATTTTGTCTCTTAAAGTCCTCATATGAGTGAAGTCATATATTTGTCTTTCTCTAATTTTGCTTAGCATAATACCCTCCAGTTCCATCCACGTGGTTGCAAATGGCAAGATTTCATTCTTTTTGATTGCCAAGTAATACTCCATTGTGTGTATGTGTGTGTGTGTGTGTGTGTGTGTGTGTGTGTGTATATATATACACACACCACATCTTCTTTATCCATCATCAGTTGATGGACATTTGGACATTTGGGCTCTTTCCATAGTTTGACTATTGTTGATAGTGTTGCTATAAACATTGGGGTGCATATGTCCCTTTAAAACAGCACACCTGTATCCCTTGGATAAATACCTAGTAGTGCAATCCTGGGTTGTAGGGTAGTTCTATTTTTAATTTTTTGAGGAACCTCCATACTATTATCCAGAGTGGCTGCACCATCTTGCATTACCACCAACAATGCAAAAGAGATCCTCTTTCTTCGCATCCTCGCCATCATCTGTTGTTGCCTGAGTTGTCAATGTTAGCCATTCTGACAGGTATAAGGTGGTATCTCATTGTGGTTTTGATTTGTATTTCCCTGATGATGAGTGTAGTTGAGCATTTTTTCATGTGTTGGTTGGCCATCTGGATATCTTCTTTGGAGAAGTGTCTCTTCATGTCTTTTGCCCATTTCTTCCCTGGATTATTTGTTTTTTGGGTGTTGAGTTTGGTTAAGTTTTTTATAGATTTTGGATACTAACCCTTTCTCTGATATGTCGTTTGCAAATATCTTCTCCCATTCTGTTGGTTGCCTTTTAGTTTTGCTGATTGTTTCCTTCACTGTGCAGAAGCTTTTTATTTTGATGAGGTCCCAGTAGTTAATTTTTGCTTTTGTTTCTCCCCTTGCATCCGGAGACGTGTTGAGTAAGTAGTTGCTGTGGCCAAGATCAAAGAGGTTTTTGCCTGCTTTCTCAAGGATTTTGATGGCTTCCTGTCTTACATTTAGGTCTCAAACCTGCAAAATTTTTAAATTGAAGAACAGAACTGTGAGAATAGCCTTGAGTTCTTACCACTGGGTGTGATGCCATCTGCTTTCCATTCTGCATATCTGGTGATGAGACTGAATAGTTTTAGCAGCCCAGTTGAAACCATTGGGTTTCAGCTTAGCTAAGGCATCACTGTAAGTTAAACATGGCTATTTAAGAAGAATGTCTGTGAATCAAGAGTTCTATTGAACCAGCAGCTTTGCCTCCTGTAACAGAGTAGAGGATAAAGCTTCCTCCAAAAAGTTAGTTGCCATTTTTCGTATAAAGACAAGATGTTGTTGGGGCCAGGCTGTCTTCACTCTTAAATATACAATTTCCCTTTGACAAATAAGATTAGTTTGGCAGTTCTTACCTTGTTAGTTTTTAAGTCCCAGTCGACCTTCCCCAAATGAAGATATCAGGCCGGTGAATCACTACATTGTCCACATGTCACACACTTTCCACCAGAGTCCAATGCTAAGCTGATAGCTGAGCCACAATGAGAAGACGATGAGTCCAACATCAAAATGCTGCCTCTCGTGGGGGTTACCTCTATTTGTTAGGGTTTCCAGTTGGCAAAATCATCAGTGATGCAGATTTCAGGCTCAAAAAAGTTATTAGAATGGTGGGGCCCCAATAGGTACTACTAGCATGAATTTACATGTGGCTCTTCCCAATCAAAATGGTCCCATCCATCATTATGACTATGTACAGGAAAGTCATGTAGCAATAGTAGTTTACTACTTAGCATTTCAAGTCACTATATACATATATATAGTATCAACCCAAAGGGTTTAAGCCACAAAGTTACATTAACTTCCTTTCCCCACTGTGAATTCTGCTCAAATCATATTACCTAATTCTGGGTATTCACAATGTGTGAGACTGATAATATGTTAACCTGGGAACCTGAATCCAAGGAGTTTGAGTCCTTTCTGTCCCCACAGCTTCCCAGTATACTGTGATATGTGGATAGCCTTTGGTCTTCTTTGGGGACAAGATGATCTCAGTGCCGCTACTAAATATCTCCCCTTAAAGCTGCTAAAGTCAGTCTAGAAGCATTGGAAGGGATCAGGGGCCATGAAGGGAGAACAGCTCCATACCAGTAAATAAGGGACATTTAATTTCCACATTAAGTGCTCAGACAGCTGCTAAGAGCTAAAATTGTACCAATTTCTAATGTGTTCTATTCATCCAAATCTCTATATCCTCACTGCTGACAGCACTTATTTCTACTCTGGGGGTTTCTTGACTCAGAAACAGATCTGGAACTAGAATGAAGGAGTGTTGCCCTTACTTAGGGCAAAACCTTTAAGGAGGAGCCAAGAGACTGAGCAATCAAGTTAAGTAATATTTTAAAGAAATAGAAATATGGGAAATTAATGCAGAATTCCATGGTGCACAAAATCTCAAAGTGTGAAGACACTATCTTGATACTGTATGTGCATGATTCATCTCTCTTGCCCCATTCTCACCGACTTCCAGGATCCTGGCAGGAGACATGAGACCCCTGAGGCCCCTGTGAAACAAAAGCTTTGTTTACTCAAGTAGCATGAGCTTTATGTTTGCATCAGCTCACCTTCACCCCAGGTCCCGAGACGGTGATGTGAAAGGGCCCAAGTGGGTGCTGCACATGTAGTAGAGGGTCTTGGGCACAGCTAAGGATCATTGAGGTTAGAGAACCTGAATTTTTTATAGTGGATAGAAGGCCCATCTGACTTTTGTGCCAGAAGAGGACAAGGCTTTTATTGCAGTAGATGGAAACAAACCTGCCATGTATTGTGGAGAGAGATGCTGTCTATATCTTTGAAGACTGTATACTGTACATCATTGGCAAGATTGTATAGAATGTAGGTTCTGCTTGTACGATATGTAGAAATGAGCCATGGAGAATTGTGTCTTAAAATAGCCAATAAAATACTAAAAATAAAATGGATAGCTTCTGAATCAGTAGGTGAAAAACGTAGGTGTAAGTAAATTGATTCTATTCAATCCAATAGAACATAAGAAAAAAGGAAAAAAACACTCAAGAAAAACATGTTGCCAATAGGAAACAAAAATCATAGAAATTCAAATATATAAGTAATCCCAGCGAGTGTGGCCTGATTAAACTTGTGAAAGTGAGATACTCTTAAATTGGTAAAATAAAATCCAACTATCTCTTTGAAGGACCAAAAATTTTCCCTCTTATTCTTTCTTTATGGTTTCTAATACCTACTTTTTTTTTTTTTAACAAATAGCACTTATTATTTCTGTGGCAGAGTTCAGGGTGCTTTACAAAAATAAATTAATTCTTACAGCAATCAAAACAGGTTAAACTACTATTACCCATTGGCCAGTCAAAAAAAATGAGATACAGAGAAGTTAAATGAATTTCCCAAGGCCACCTGAGAGTAGATGATGAAGACAAAGTTTGAACCCTGGCATTGTGGCTTCAGGATCTGTTCTCATCCTCTGGAGCCTCTTCTGTTCTTTTAAACATACTGTCCCCATCCCCTACCCCTGCCACGGCCACCCCCAGTTTGTCTAAAATCATTTTGTTATCTCAAAGACTTGAACTATTAATGTTGCCAGAAGAACTGAAAATTGAAGAATTGAGAGATTTATACCTGAGAATGTTAATCTCAAAGGACCTAGAGTAGCTACATCCATGCCAGATAAAAATAGATTTGAGTACAAATCAAAGCTCACTATAAATCTCTCAGGGGTAGGTTAAATTGAATTAAAAATTCACCAATAGAACATGAATTTTCTCAAACTGCATGCAGAGTAATATTAATCCTCAAACTATATAGAGCAAAGTCTAACCAAATCATTTGGTTAAACAGGCAAATTATTTGCCTAAGTAGGCAAATTTAAGACTATCATGGAAGATGGTAACAAATTTGAGTGTAGAATTTGAGGAATACAACATCTTGAGGTTGATGTTTTATTCATCCATGATGTAGTAAATGGTTAAGAACTAACTTTCCCAACATAGTAAAGAAAACTGTAAAATTTGGCAAAGTATATAAGAAAACTATTTAACTGTGTTCAGGCAGGAGCTAACCAGCATATAAGCTTGCTATCCCTGAGATAGAAAATTCATAAGGTAAACCTCATGATCCTTCAGCTCTCTGCAGGAAGTGAGGGTTAAGAGGAGCATTTCTCAAACACTCAGAAAGCTATTATCCTAGTCAAGCAGGGCAATCCTGCTGAGTGAAGGAGACAAAAATCAACGTTCAGGGAAAATAGAGATAAGGGTAGAAAAAACATATTTGAAAAAAATAATGACTATAACCTTCCCAAATATGATGAAAAATACCTACTTATGTATCTAGGTGGCACAGTGAATCTCAGGCAGTAAATAAAAAGATAAATAAGTCAACAAATCATATTTAAGAACATAATAGTCAAACATTAAAAACCAAAGTTAGAGATAAAAATCTTTTTAAGTACCCAAAGAATAAAAGCTGCATTGACCACATGGAGACAGGAATAAGTGAGAATCACCAGGTTTCTTAGAAAGAATGGTGGCCAGAAGATATCTCAAATAAAGAAAAGTTAAAAAATTCTATATCCAGTGATGATATTCCTAACCTGAGAATAAAATAAGTATATTTTCAGATAAGTAAAAGTTGACAAAACTCATCCCCAGAAATATAAGAGAAATGATACAAGATTAGAATTCACTAAAGCAGGGGACCAAAATGCTACATAAAATGTGTATGTAAAATAGAAGCACACCTTGGGGGCGCCTGGGTTAAGCCACTGACTTACCCTTGGGTCATGATCTCACGGTTCCTCGGTTCGAGCCCCACATCAGGCTCTAATAAACATTAAAAAATTTTAAAAAATAAAAAATGAGGGATCTGAAGCAAGTAAAGCAAATGTTAATAATGTGTCAAATATTCATGATAGAAACATGGATAAA
This sequence comes from Prionailurus bengalensis, assembly GCF_016509475.1. Taxonomy (NCBI): domain Eukaryota; kingdom Metazoa; phylum Chordata; class Mammalia; order Carnivora; family Felidae; genus Prionailurus; species Prionailurus bengalensis. Next base: position 138,381,503 of record NC_057345.1, on the reverse strand, counting down.
TATATGTATTTTTGGTATTTAAAAATTAATAAGTGCATGTAATAGTAAGTATTGGATAGTTTTAGTTGTACACTATAGCTTTAAAAAAGAAAATTATTTCTTAAAAAAATTGTTTTTACTGTTTATTTTTGAGAGGGGGAGAGAGAGAGAGAGAGAGCACTAGCAGGGAAATTTCATTTCCAGCATATAGGTGAACTGGACTGTGTGGAAAGAGAAAAGCAGGATCAGGGGTAGACTAAAACTGGGAGAAGAATGGAGGATTTTTAACTGGTAGAAATGAAGATAGCAAGGTAACTGTCCTTAGGTATTTGAGAAACTGTCATTTTGCAAGAAAGTTTATATTCATTCACTGTAGCCATGTCTAATAGACTTAGGGCAAATACATCACAACATTAATATTTTTTGAGTATACCTTAGTTCTAGATCCTGCTCTTGCCGCCACTATTAAAACCTCAAACAAGGAAGATAAGTTTCCTATTCTCATGGAACTCACATTCTGGTGGCATGAGGTGGAGGGTAAAAAATAAGTACATGAACAAATGAGCAGAGATATTACCTCGTGACAAGTGCTTATTCTGGGAAATGAAATAAGGTGCTGAGACATTCAGTGAAAAGGCTGGGGCTGGAAGCGGCTCTTGACTGGCAGATCAGAAGAGATACCCGAGACTTACAGTCACCATATGGTCAGGAGCAGGAGTGTTCTTCCCTCTGAACGGGGTGGGGAAAATCTACAAACTGTGAATGGGTTTAGATTTTTGAGGAAAGAAACTCAATCACTGTGGCTGGGGAATACTGGGAGAAGGAAATATTCCTATGGGGCAAGATGAGAGAGCTAAGAGTGTCAAAGCATGTGTTTGCAAGCCAGACTGTCAACTCCAGTGTCATCTAATGCTTATTTCCTCACTCATATAAAGTCTGTACCCTAGTTAAGCTGAAAGTGTGTGACTGCTGTATATGTTTTTATGATATATTTAAATTTATGCATTTGCTATTTCCCCCCTATGGGAACCCAGAAATCTTAAGTTTTTTAATAGATAACTACGACCACTCTGTGTTAAAGTTTGGGGTTTAATAGTGTCAAGAAATGGGGAGGCTTGGAAAGGATGGACACTAAAATCTCACTTTCAGCTGAGTGAAAGAATGATATTAAATCTCACCTTTAACTGAGGGAAGCAAAATATAGGATTTTATTCACTAGAATTCCAGCGTCAGAACTCCTGATGGGGACAAGAGTCTGAAAGGGAATTGATTGAGACTTAGGGCTGCCCATAGTGGGAAAACACACATGTTAAGGATCCAGATTTTTGAAAGGGGATTGTCACTAAGGTGTGTGCACCTTTGGGTGAGAAGTGAACAAGAGAACAATGTGGACAGGAACAGATGGAGCAGTAAGGAAGACAGGAAGAAATGTTTATCATTTCAGGAATGTGAGGCATAGGAGAAAAGTTAAAGGTTTCACAAAGTTGTTTTGTGAGATGCTTTGTATAAACCACTGCATCACCATTCAAGAAAGCCTACTGTAAATGGCTGCATTGGTTTTATAAAATGCTTGTCAAATTTGTGTTTCAAAACTAAAATATTTCACTGTATCAAGAAACAATATGAAGGAATTCGGCTGTCTGTGGATTGAGTAGGAAATAACTGTATTCATATTGAGTTCTCCCATAGCAAGGAAGGAGTTTTGTAGAGCTTATCAGCAAAAACACTTTTAATTGTTTTGGTTTGAGGGAAATAGGTGAATAGAATTACCTTTAACAGTCATTCTGATGAAAAATGTTCTCTGTGATATGTGATAGGTTTTGCCCTTTTTCATTTCAAAGTTAATAAAGGAAACACGATTGTAATTGATAAGCATATAAAACATCAAGAGAAATTTGGAGACACTGACAGAGCCTTGTAAGTATTAAAGTGACATTAAATACTGGAAAACATATGAATTCTAAGAGTGTATTCATTGAATAAATTCATGAAATATATTCCCTCCTGAAGGCTCTATGTCCAAATATCATTAGAGTAGGGGTCAGGGATTCAAAATTACGAACTTTGGAGAGAAGCAAAAACATTCAGTCCATAAAGTTCACAACCCTAACCAATTGTAATGGGTACAAATCCTTTACCATTCTCCATCTGAAAAAAAGAAAAAAAATCAATAACAAATATTTCTCAGAATCCCAGGCTACTTTCCATTTACTGCCCTAGCCTGCTTTTCCATTTATTTTTCAAATGTCTTATAATTTGAAAGGACTCACAGTCCCTACTCATGCACCTTTCATTTGCTCCTAGGCCAGTCTGGCTTGATCTCCATCAAAGCCACCAGTGACCTTCATGTTGCTAAGTCCATGGACATGCCTCAGTCTCCCTTTGAGTTAATCACTTTTTTCTATTTTGAAACACTCACTTCTTAGAGCTTTTATAATACTAGACAAAATGTTTTCTCCCCTTTATGTCTCAGATGGTTCTTTTTAATTTCTCAAGAGAAGCAATTTTATTAAACTATGTCATGTGTACATATGCAGGCATATAAAACCACAGTTCACCTGATTCCTTTATTTGCATGACTTTTTTAGATATATCATGGGCATCTTTCCTTGAGTCATTTTCTGTTCTTTAAAATCGTTTTTGCTGAAGTGTAATTGACCTGTAAAAAAGCTATACATATTTAATATTTAATGTATGCAACTCACTTCAGTTTGGGGATAAGTATAAACCCATGAAACATGATAAAGATGGGGTTAGTGCCCTTACAAGAAGAGGAGGTGAGACTGGAGCTTGCTCTCTCTTTCCACCACATAAAGATAAAGCGAGAAGGCAGCTGTCGGCAAGCCAAGAATCAAATCTGTGGCACCTTGATCTTGGCTTCTCAGCCTCCAAAACTGTATGGAATAAATCTCTATTGTTTAAGCAAAATGGCAAATAAATAAATTTGTTGAAAGCTGTGTAAGGAGTGATAGGAATTATGAAAATTCAACAATATTCTGACAAATATTTATCAGTGCCCAAAATGTGCTAGACCACTGAACATAAATAAAATAGACATAAGTATGTGATTCTTTGGAAAATACTTAGTGTCTTACTAGAGACGTTCAGAGTCACTGTTACACTGTGATGTTGACTTTTTTAAGAATAGGAGAATGTAGCACCTAAGTTTATCACTTCGTCTTCTTTGCCCTGTCCCCTTATAATCTGTAAATACAATATGTCTGGAATATGGATAGAAGGATATGTAAAGGCAAGAAGCAGAGAAATGCTAAACAGCTCTAGTAAGACTTAAGACTGCTTATATACTAACCCAGTACATTCAGATTTGTAGAGTACACATTCAAGAGGATATACAAAATGATCCCATGTAATGTGGAAAGGAAATATTAGAACTTTGTATTATATACAAAAGAAATAAAGCTTTACCAATGTCCAAGTTAACAACCGACAAGTGTATATTTATGAAATTGTACATATGTTAGAGAATATGCACAAATACATTTTTTCAAATGTTTATTCTGATAAAGAGGACGATGTGCATGAATACATGGGGAAGGGGCAGAGAGAGAGGGAGGGAGAGAATCCCAAGCAGGCTCCATGCTGTCAGTGCAGAGCCTGATGCATGCCTCAGTCTCACAAACTATGAGATCATGACCTGAACTGAAATCAAGAGTCAGAGGCATAACTGACTGAGCCACTCAGGTGCCCTCGACAAATATATTTTTAAAGGAGGTTAACATTCAGATTGTTGGGAGTCCATTGCTGTAAACAACTGTACTCAAGTGAAGGGGGAAATCACCCTTTCATTTTCATTTTCATTTTCATTTTTAGTTTTATTTATTAGAGAAGAATCTGTTGGAGCCATACAGAGAAGATTATTGTTTATAGTTCAGATAATGATGATAAAACCTAATATATCATAGTAGGGAGAATCCAAATGTCGATAGTAAATCAAGACCTGGCACAAATATAGTCACAAAGGTGACACGTTTTCCAGTGTATTCCCATCTCTAGTATCTGCAAAGACAGATATTTGTTGATGGCATTTTGAGTGACTTCTGTATAGTAATCTACTCCCTTTATTCCACTTAGAGATCAAATTTCTTATAGTTCAAAGAGTATGTTGATATAGGTTTGGGAGCTTTGTTGAACAGTGTGAGGACCACTATTGTTATTTGCTGTTTTTTTCCAAGCAATCTGATTTTAAATATTCTCTTCCCTCTACTTCCAGAGAGTGAAGGGCTAATATGAAAAGTAAAAGCTGAGCAGGTGGTTTACATGGAGGTGATGTGAAGTGACCTCCATTTTCTTAAGTACTACATTTGAAAATATCCACATAGATATTTCTCCAAAATATATGCTGTGCTGTTTCTGTTGCTATTGTCTACCTGTTCTACCTTTCTGGAAAATATAATTATTGTTTTTGTTTGTTGGTATTTTTTCTTAACTCTGTTTATATACACTAGGTGATGCATAGAATGCCTCCTTTAAGGAATGGATTTTGGGAGTAGACAGGTGTTCTTCCTGGATGCTCTAGATTTTACTTTTCCCTAAATGTTTCTAGATTGCATGATAAACATTGAGCAGTAGATAAAAATGCAAAATGAATTTGTTTGTTCTTAGGATCTAAATCTAATTGTTTTAACAATGTACCCATGCCAATAGATTGCAATACAAGGAGATTATAAACTGATGGTTAGATGTTAATAACAGTAACACAAAACATTAAGGCAAGTGACATTTACATAAGTATCTCAATCTTAATACATGTAATTTACATATGAAAATTTAATCATCATAGAGATAAACAGCTGCAAAGTTTAATTAAACTCTCCACACAAAATCAGCCTGCAAGAAGTAGTTTGTCACTGCTAATTCATCACAATTCTCTTAAGTATTCTTTAAAATAAAAATGCAAAATAAATGACTCTTATTGATAATTTAACTTCTGGGTACTTTGTATTTTAATTGTATCATCAAAGCCTGTTGAGAATGCATAAAGATTCTAGGTTTATTTTCACTCTGTTTATAAAGCAAACAGTAAATTTATAGAGGACAAATGTATTTGTTTACACACTTGTAAGGGTCACCAGGACAATAGCACTAAACTCTAATTTAAGAAATTTTAATGCCAAACTAAGTTTTGGGTAATGAAGGGATGTAAAAGTTTTCTCAATGGAGCTTTTAAAAACAGAATGAATTATACACAGAAATTAATGCCAACATTAGTCAGAAAAAGAGTAACTAACAACTGCTAATGTAGATAGATAAAAACCGAAAAATCTTAATTGGCTTTTAAGATCACAGAAACATTACAGAAAAAAGAATGTTTAATACATAAGTGCTGTAGGAAGTCACCTCCACAATAAATAAGGACAAAAGCAAATGGCAGTTTTTATTTCCATGTATCTTCCTTGTTTAAATAAATGCATGTATCCATTCATTTACTTAGAAAAAATAAGTGCCTACCGTATGCCAGGCATAATCTAGCATAAAATAGTGACTACAGTTAGCTTTTGTTATGACATTTATATTAGTTGCAGACTTTTCTTTATAGCCACAGACATAAAATGTTGAAATAGGAGACAATGGGATATTCATGGTAAAGCAAAGGGCTTCTGGCATCCAGGACTCTGCTTCAAGCCTCTCATTTTTTTGCACGTAAATTCAGATGACTGGACAATATTATAAATAGAATGCATACCATTCATTTAAGTGAAGATAAAATGAAATTGGACTTTGAAAAGTGGACACTGTTCATGAGTTGGTCCCTAACACATGCTTTTCATGTTGAGGGCATCTACGTTGTATCCCAAAATGTTTCTTTACATAATTAATTCTGTAATAGGTGTCTACAAGAAATAAAAGATATAATATCCAAATATACCAATAAAATACTAATAATTATATTATTCAGTAATTTTGGTTTCTGTTAAACTGAACTTTTAATCTGTAAATTAATTACACATCAGACATTTCATAATCTCTTATATATGAAGAAATTGAGCCACGACTCCCCAAATAATAAAAATAAACCATGTCAAGGAGTGAACTGGAGGCCATAACATCTGAACAAACCTGTTAGAGGAAACTAGGATGTGCACTTATATTTTTCTTCATATTTTACATGAAGCAATTCATTTTGATGCCAGGGTAGCTCAGTTTCTCTTGTACAAAGTGAATGTCTTGACTTAGACAGTCTAAAATTTTATGCACTAAATCTCCAGAATTTTTTGACTTTATCTGAAATATTTAAATATTCTAACTAACTTGGGAAAAATAATAAACTGTAACAAATATACAGTATTCAGTCTCTTTAAATTGTGTTGGCGAATATATTTGATTGTGAAGCCTTGAAAATAATGCTTGATTTGACACCTTAGAGGTGTGTGTGTGGGGGGGGTATGGAGTGAGAGAAAAATCTATATTTAACTATCTATTCTCTATCTCTCTCCCCATATATCTAAATAGAATCCTTCTTATACAAAGATATTATAACCTGAAAGTGGTTAGTTTGCCAAAAATCAGGAGGCATAAAAAATAATACCTTAACATTCAATTTATTTCAAAATGGGCCCATCTACTTAGCAGTCTTTTGATTAAGGGCCTAAGTCCTTTCTTGAAGATTGAGCCTGCTGATGGGGCTTGAATTTACCTTTCTTGCATAAAAAAGTGCAATGTTAAATGTTTTATGGTTTGCAGTTTGCTTCTCTTTAAGAGGGATACAAATTAAAATATACTTGTAGTTTAATATGAATGAAACAGTCTCTTGATTTTTTCCCAAATTTTATACTTGTCTCTCTCATATTTAATTAGATACTTTTTACCCATAGTTTATCTTTATTATTTAAACCCATAGTTTATCCCATATTTAATTAGGTTATCCATGGTAAAACCAGGTACATCTGATAGAAGCTAGTTTGTGTAAGCACACAGTTCAAATGGTGGGAACAGAAGTGTGCATGTTCCTAGAGCTTCGTTGGTGATGTGTTCACTAGAAGTTGTTGGAACTTATTCTTTTACTTAATCTTCAAAACAGTCCTGTTGGGATTAAGTGATTCATATGAGATTATGAAATTATTTTGGTTCTCATAAAAATATCAGGGATATTAAGTGATTCACATGAGGTTACAAGATTTGTTAGGAGCCAAACTCTGAATTCAAACTGCAAGAACATTGTGTTACAGTTATTATTTTGTAATGAAATATTTCCAAAACAAAAGTAGTAACTTGGATTTTCAGATCTGTTGATGTGAAAATGAATATAGAGTAATTCTTTCATGGATCTAAAATTGTTGCTTAGTTATATCTGTTCAAAATGTCAATCTAATTTAAACTGTTAGCCCATCGGTAATTTTGTGGTACTTTAGCAGCCTAGTCTTTCCTTGCTTATTATAAAGGAATTATTAAAAAAATAAAGGTTTTGTTTATTAGCATTAATGTGTTAGTGAATTGCGATTATACCAGTATTCTCTCACAACTGAAGATACAGCTTTAAGTGTAAATGCTTTCATGCTGCATTTTAAGAGGTTGGTTTTTTGTTTTTTGTTTTTTGTTTTTTTTACCTTGAAATTAGATACTGATGTCTCCATACAGGTACTGGTGGCTAACTTTAGTTTATAAAATTTGTCTCCCTTATTTCCTCAAAATTTTTTGTACATTTTTGCTCTTCCTTCTCACTTTGGTACATTGATATTTTATCCTGAAAAGTACATGATCCATTTCAGATTCCTACTTCCTTGTTTCTATCATTTAACTATTCTAACAGGTAAGATCAATCTTTAGGGAATAATTTTTAAATTAGATGAATTGGATTGGGTCGAATGCAAAGGTGCTTATTTTATGCTCTCATAGTATCAATTACCTTTAATGAGAGGCACAAGAGTCCCAAATCAGGAAGAATATTTATATTACGAGTGGTTTTTTTTGAGCTATAAAATAATTTTTGTAGCCAGGAATTGAATATTATATATGTTAAAAACTTGGGATATTATTTCATATTCATTTATATATTTGGCTAGAACTATTGTGTCAGTAACGGCCACACAATGATTTTGACAAGAGAAACCCATTTTAAAGCTGTTTTATATCAGGTATAAAATTAATAAAATTCAGACTATAAAATTCTTGCCTTTCTTAGGTAAACTTTCACCATCTGTTTCTTTTGGATTTGGTTGAACACATTTAAACATTCTTTGTTGTGCATCTGAGAATGGCATTCCTGGGAGAATGGACAAAGGATTGGACATTTTATTATACTGGAAATTTTAGGAGTTGAAGTAATTATAAATACTCTATTCTTTGTTTTTCCCATTGAGATAAATATGATTAATGGAGAGAGTTTCTTTATAAGAAAAGAAATATAGTTTGGCTTACCTTTTTTTCCCCCTGGATTAGTGAGCCAAACATTACAGCTGCCCATGTTGTCAAAATGCCATAGGAGAATTTAGTAGAAAAGAAGCCAATAATGTAGTCAGCTTCTGACGTTTAAATAAATGTTTTTGCCGTTCCATCAAAATTAATGATTAACTTCACATTAGAAGTGTGTATTTCAATAGTAGAGGGAAATTTTCCCACCATCACTTCAGAGCAGAAGTAACCCTCCAGCGTTATAAATATATATTTCAGACTAAGAGAAAAGATTGATCCCACAGGATATCTCTCTTCTCCATCCATTGATGATGTCAGTGAGTATCTGATTAGCTGCTGACATTTGAAATTATGGTGGGTCAGCAGGTTAATGAAAGCCTTCTTTATATAGCTATGTCCCCATTGCCTCTCTGCCTTCCTAGGCTTTTGGCTTGTTTGCTGACCTCAAAAAGCAAGGCAAAAATAAAAGTACACATCAAAAGAAGTATAGTTGGAGTGCTCATCTATTGATGATTTCTAATGCTGCTATTTAACAAGAAAGGGAAAGGTTAATGAATAGCAGCAACTTAACTTACTTGGGAATGGTTCAGTACAAAGGGTCCCGTTAATAACCTCAGTAACCTTATTGGGGATAAACTCTGTGTAGATGAAAACATTTCAGTGGGGTTGTCTGAACCACAATTTTTCTGACTTTAAGTGACAGAGTTACATAAATTTCCCATTTTATAATATTGAGTCATCTTCAATTGAGGCAAGGAGAAAGTATAAAACTGAATTAAGTTTCCTGACTCATCGATCAGAGTGTCTTAGAGTTAGAGAGGGCCCTTGAGACCTAGTTTATTGTTTTTTGTTTTTTTTTTAAGTTGTGTTCTCTAGCACTTTCCGGTTCCTTAGAGTGACCTTGCAAGCTGCTGTAGGGGGAAGAGAAGTACGTGGGACCCTCATCACTCTTCATGTAGTAAAGGGCTCTGCTGACAAAGTTTGGAAACCATTGAGCTACAACTAACACTTTCAATTTACACTTAAAGACATTGAGGTGTTGTTGGTAAAGTGAAGCTTCCCAGGTCCTGCAACTATCCTATGTCACAATACATGTGAGGAAGAATTTGTAGCTCTCAAAGTATGGTTCTTCTAAGTTTTTTTTGTGTGTGTGTGTGTGTGTGTGTGTGTTTGTTGTTTGTGTTTTCTTATTGTTGCTGTTGTTGTTGTTTCAGAGAAAAGAATGCAAAAGCAAAAATAATGTTTTGGGTCTGATCATGTTTCAAAATGCTCTGAATCCTAAAAGGAGGTCATATGAAGGAGGAATGGCAGGCTGATCCTTCCTCAGCCATTTCCCTGCTCATTTTGTCTGTGCAAGTTAAGAGCTGGTTCCCAGTGTGGTCTGTATAAGATGTTTAATTTCCTTCACATGTTAGTTCAGGGGATGGACATTGACTCCAGAACTTGGGAAACTTCTAGTGTTTCCAGAAAAGATCATCTGGTTCCAGAGTTCTTCATGTCTTCAATAACAGGCATTAGGACCACATTCTGCCTCAGGTGGTGAGGCAAGTGCAGGTCTGATTAAACTCCAGTGTCAAGTGCTCAAAATACTGGGGGAGTGCAGGTGAAAATGTAAAAAGAAACCATTATAAATATCCTCTTTTGTTTATTTTCATCTAAAAATAAGAAAGAAGTTCAACATTTCTGTATAGCCTGACATGATCCTGAGTTTGTAGGTCAGAAGTGTGTCTTTATAGCTAGATAGGGGGTAGCAGGAGAAAATCTTGATGGTGGCACCTGTCTCTTTCTTTCTCTCTCCCTCACACCTTATTTATTCTCATCTTATTGCAGCCAGTTTTAGTTTCATATGCCATTTTGGATGGATGTGGAGTTTTGTTTTTGATAAAATCTTTATATTGCTATGTGAAGAGATTGAGAGTACCATGGAAATCTTTATCCCACACAGAAGTTCCTCACTATTTTGTAACCAAGTCTCTAAAAATGTTTTCAAAGCTACATTTGAGTTTTTAAACAGAAAAAGTTTTCCAGGTTTGCAGCAATTTTATGGGATGATAATAGCTTTTTGTTCTATGATGTATAGAAGATATTTTTGGAACACACACAGGCATACACATACACTCATACCCAGTCTCTTGCACTTTACTGTTCCTTCAAGTTACAGTACGGGACTGAGAAGGTGACAACTTCCAAAAACAACTCCATAAAAACCTGATAATATGGAGAGTTATTTGAGGATTAGAAGATGTTGGGTAAAATGGTCTGTCACCTCTGAAAGCTCTTACATGTGTCTTCATGTGTAAACAGATATCAGAAATAATACCTATTTCATTGCATTACTATGAGGAATAAATGAAGGTACAATAAAAAAGTTAAGAGACTGCCTCATATTGGGACGTTTTCAATTACTATTAGTTATGATGATAATCATTATAAATACTTGGAAACATACACCATTTAAAAATGTGTCAAGTGCAGAATTCAATGAATACTAATTTAATTTTTATAATATAAAAATTTATAATTATATAATACATAATTTCCAATTCATTTTTAAAGAAAAAAATGAATGACACCAAGGAGAGAGGAAATTTACTAGATAAATTTAACAAATAACCTTTGTATAACTGGTGAATGAGACTGAAAAATGGGTATAATTAATTAGCACAAATATTGATGCACTTCTTTAATGTCTGTTTACATATTCTTGAAAGATATGCTTTTAAGCTATGAGATCCATGAAAACCAGTGACTGAAATTAATTAAATCAAGAATTGCTGTGTAATTGAAGTGTTAAAGAATATTTTTTTAAAAATTTTTTTTTTCAACGTTTATTTATTTTTGGGACAGAGAGAGACAGAGCATGAATGGGGGAGGGGCAGAGAGAGAGGGAGACACAGAATCGGAAACAGGCTCCAGGCTCTGAGCCATCAGACCAGAGCCCGACGCGGGGCTCGAACTCCCGGACCGCGAGATCGTGACCTGGTTGAAGTCGGACGCTTAACCGACTGCGCCACCCAGGCGCCCCGCGAGAATATTTTAACAAATAATATAATTAATTCAGTCACAATACTTTCACTAAAATAGGGTTAATAGTATTTTTTGAGGACATAAAATTGTGTACTGGTAGCAGAAAATCAAAATAGAAATCATAAAATATTTTTACTTTGTCATCATCTAATCTTTTAAAAATACCTAAGTTTTATATATATTTTATAATGCCCAAGTCATAAATAGAATAATAACTTACAAAGAAGTTATTATTATTTGATAAGTAAATATCCATAGAGAATATCTGTTGCAAAAAGTTTGAAGTGTATGAGATGTGAATTATTTAAGATGTGATAAAAAGAGAACTGGGGTCTGAGAGGAAAGGCAAAGCTGGTTCTAAGAAATGAGGCAGTGAAGAAACATCAGTGGCTTTAGACAGAATTTGTGAAATGTTGGTAAGTAGCCTAAGTGAACACAGTCATCTTTCTCGCTAGCCTTGGCCTGGCTCTGAAGTAGACGTATCCAGGGGAATGCTAAGCCCATTTTATATTGGGGATGGAGTGGAGAAGCCCTCTCATCCACATTGGGACTTCTGTTAATTAAGAAGAGCTTCTGGATATGTATCCAAAGAAAACAAAAACACTCATTTGAAAAAATGTAACCATCCCATATTTGTTGCAGCATTATTTATAGTAGTTAGAAAGTGGAAATTAGTTAAGTGTCCATCAATGGATGAATGGATAAAGAAATTTGTGTGTGTGTGTGTGTGTGTGTGTGTGTGTGTGTAATATATATTATATAGAATATATATTATGTATTCATCCATAACAAAACATGATATCTTGCCATTTATGACAACATGGCTGGACCTTGAGGACTTTATACTAAGTGAAATAAGTCAGAGAAAGATAAATACCATATAATCTGTAATATGTGGAATCTAAAAATTATATATATAGGCTTATGTATAGAGAACAGATTGGTAGTTGCCAGAGGCAGGGGTGGGGGGTAGGAGAAATGGGTGAATTGTTTGTTTCTGTTTTTCAGATTAAATCAGTTGCATAAAAAAAATATATATATACATCTGGATATAATACAGATGGGAAAAATTCCTTTAGAAAAGTGGAACATTATCATGTTATTCAATAAAGTTCAAGACATTTAAGAAGAAGAAGAAGAAGAACAACAACAACAACAACAACTAAAAACCAGGTTCCCTATAGATTTCTCAAAGCCAGAGCTTCCTGGATTGATTCTATTGACAAGATGCTCATTTGTCTTGTCAAGTACTATGAAGATCGGTTAATATTTTTAGATCCAGATTAATGGTAATTTTCTCTTGACATCAATAGCTCTATTAATGTTACATTGGCTTAACATTGTGTAATCTCTCCAGAACAAAATATTGTCCTTATGACTATGCTTTATCTCTCAATACTTACAATCTGGAATTCCATATTCCATAAGATTCATTTGGTGAGTTAACAACTACACAGATGCCTAGAAGCTCTTTGATAGTAAAAACGAATGAATGAATGAATGAATGAATGAATGAAAAATAAATAAGTAAATAAATAAATAAATAAATGTCAACAAACCCACTAGAAATAAAAGATATAAAATATCTTAGAGACAAAATGAGGTAATAAAAATATACTCAAGTAGGAATCTGGAATCCACCATCTATTTAATTGCATGACATTGTAGAAAGCCATCATCTTCTTTATTTCTCAGTTTCTTAAGTTGTGAAATAAGAAGCTTGATATGATATCCTATCAATCTCTTTCCATTTCTAAAGTTCTTTGAATAAGAAAACAAAAAGGTGGGGACAGAATTGAGCTTCCTGCCCAATTACCCAAAATTGTTAGGTTGTTTAATGATGATGATGATCCTCATCATCACCCTGATCTCCCTCTCAATGCAATATGATTAAAGTGTAAGGGGAAAGGTGGGAGAAAGGGGATTGATGATCCAACCAACAGAGGCTTATTATTAACATCACCACCACTACTTCAAATCATCAAACTGTTTTATAAGCTCTTCCCCTCATTCTCAATTTTCACCCATTTTATTGTCAGTTAGACTAGGAATACGTGTCTAACTCCTTATAGAGAGGAAAGAAATCAAGAATCTTAGTATAGGGGCGCCTGGGTGGCGCAGTCGGTTAAGCGTCCGACTTCAGCCAGGTCACGATCTCGCGGTCCGGGAGTTCGAGCCCCGCGTCAGGCTCTGGGCTGATGGCTCAGAGCCTGGAGCCTGTTTCCGATTCTGTGTCTCCCTCTTTCTCTGCCCCTCCCCCGTTCATGCTCTGTCTCTCTCTGTCCCAAAAATAAATAAACGTTGAAAAAAAATTTTTAAAAAAGAATCTTAGTATAAAGAATCTTCTATTTTTAAAAGAGTTATTAACTTTAAAAGACCTACCAGAATAATTATCAGTCCTGTACAGTTACTTCATTTAAAACTAATCCAGCACCATATCAAAGTAGTGTAATTCTTGGACAGATGATAGTGGGTCTGATGACATTGAGGCAGAGTATTATATAAAATAAGGCCATTCTAAACTGTTTTTCATTTAAAATATTTAGGATTTTCAACAAATATGAATTGAACTTTGAGATGGTTTTCCTTTGTATTTTATGGGGAATAGTTGTGTTTTTCATGTTCCTATATCTGTCTGTTTTATGAAACAGTGATATTGGAGATACTTACTATTTTGTATCCCACAAAATAGAATCTTTGGAGTATAAGAAAACTCCTTGTTTTACTGCAGTTACAGGCAGACCATTTCTAGAGGTCAGCTTCCTAGATTTTTCTTTTTCCTTTTTCTTCCCTTTAATGTACATCTCTAAAGGGGAGTTTGGTTTTTGAAAAATAAAGCTGGCAGATTTATTCACTGGGAATTAGTATATATTTTTTTCCTACAAAGGGAAAAAAAGACCTGTAAGAAATACAATAAATGTTGATTGACAGCTGAACATGGTAGGAAACTGAACTAAACCATTTATTAAAACATGCAAATGAGAAGTAGGACTCCATAAGGGTTACTGCTGAGCCCTCTGCCCAGCACAATATGCCAGATAATTGATTGTGACAGATGATTTTGAAATGAGACACAGCCAAATAGAATACACGTGTCATTTTTCTTCCATATTTGGAGCTTGTATATTAAGGCCTTTGCCACTAGCAGTTAAATTGATACAATATTTTTACTTTCTCAGGATATATAGGAAATATATTTCATTTTATTATCCAACTCCAGATGTTGCAGAGAGCTTAAGAATGATTTTTACACCTGGGGCATTTGGGTGGCTCAGTCAGTTAAGCATCTTGATTTCAGCTCAGGTTATGATCTCATGGTTCTTGGGTTCAGGGCCTGAGCCAGGCTCTGCTGCTCTGATAGCAGAGGGGATTCTCTATCTCACTCTGTCTCTGTCCCTCTCCTGCTCTAGCATACTCTCTCTCTCTCTCTCTCTCTCTCTCAAAAATAAATAGACTTTAAAAAACATTAAAAAAGAAGAATGATTCTCATACCCTGTAACAACTTGATAGGAGAGACCAATAAAATCAATTAGCAGTATTTGCCATGAACATTTTTGGGTAAGTGATGGCATTTATCTTACATCCCTCTAGGAGATAACTTATTAATTAGAATGCTTTATAACATCTGATTTTTAAAAACTCATGCAAAATATCTGTTCATAATTGTGTATGCATGTATGCGTGTGTTTTGGTGGTGGCAATGGTGGATTTTGTTTTGTTTTTGGTTAAAGAAGATAGTTCATGAAGGACTAGGACATAGGGAACTTTGGCATTAGGACATAGGAACTAGGCATTGATTGTATATAGAACTTACAATATTTTGTGGCAGATTCTTTCTGACCGGTCCCACTCAGATTTTATTGTTTGTCTATGCAAATTATATTTCCAGATATGAAATGACTTTTTGTAATAATGACGCATGAGGAACTTCCCTACATTTTAGTCATTTATCCAATTCATGTCTGCTGTGGGATGAGAGAAAACAAATAGTGCCAAGTAGAGATTCTGACTATAGTTAACCTGAGGGATAAAAATTTATTTCCCAGGAACCTAGTTTTGAATCAAATGGAATTTGATAACAACTCATGTACTAGTGGACATGTTGTGGACTTGGTGTTATACTGGTTAAATTGTTGGGAAAGGAAGAAATAGAACATGACTGTTTCTCTGTGTAAGCTCCACCAGTTATGAGCTCAGTGATGTGACCTCAGCTTTATCATCAGTAAAATGGGGATAACAATAGGCAGGTTGATTTTGAGAATGGAATGAGTTAATACAAGTACAGCATATAGATTAATCTGTCACAAGGGTTGAATAGAATATGTCTTTATATTTTTGTATATATAGTTGGCATTTTTCCCAGGGAGAAGGGATCTTATTCCTGAGGTTGCTGATTGAGGGAAAGAAGAAAAAGGTCATCAAGTGATTATGGAGTATCATGGGAGTTTGAAGTAAGTCATTGGTGGACATGGCAGTGGAGGATGATGTTTTGGAAGATCAGAGAAAGTGTAATAAAAATGTGTTTATCAATACTTTACTCTGCTTATGGTATTCTCCATGACTTGAAATGCAAAAAAGAAAAATCTGGGTAGGCTGTAAATAGAAAGTAAAGAAAGGTTGATTATATTGATCTTTCCCACTAAGCCTTTATAGAGTATCAGATCCTTGAAAATTCTCATGCAGTAACATTTGGACATGGAGTGCAAGCTTAAATGTATCCCTCACTTTTAGTTGAATTAAACTTTATCATATGTAAATTTCTCGAGGCAGGAAGTATGATATACCAATTTCTTGACACTTGCAGTAGCCTGAACATCCTGTGGTCTTCTGGAAACAGTACATGGGGCTCTTTTATGCCTCCAGTCTGCCAGCAGTGTTATTGTAGTTATGATCATGTGGGCATTTACTCCTTAATGGCTAAGAGTCTCTTCTCACCAGATGTGGTCTTTTGGAAAAGAGTTCAAACTGCTTGGCAGGTCGGTGAAAGGAAGTGAGCATTGTCACTGCAAGTGCTCTGCCTATTTTGTGAATAAATGGATGACTTTACTTTCCAAGTTTGTCAGTCTTTCACAAGAGCTTACATTTAAATCATAATAATGATACTACTTAAACTCCAGTTCATTCTGCCAGTATTTGATTAGCAAGCTGGCTGAATGCAGTGTTAGTGAGGATGGCAGATCTTCATTTCATGTAGGGTGTCATTATAGCTCAAAGTGGCTCTCACATTACCATTATTGTTATTATTAATTGTTACTCAGTGGGGAGGGGGCTGATTGGATTCCTACCATTATTCTGAATGGGAAAGATGACATGGTCCCTTTCCTAGGTCTTCATGATCAAAATTAAATAGACATAGATATTATTTCACCTCAGAATGGATAAGAAATCTTCAATTCTATGACTTTCTTGAATAAATTTATTATTTATGTAAAATGACCTTGGAAAGGCATTAATGTGGCAATTTTGCATTCATAAACTTGTGTTTGTATATATACACATATGGATATATCTATACCATGGATATATACATATGGATAAACCTTATACCTGTGCTGTTACACTTTTAATAGGTAAGAGTTCCAAATCAGAATCCTATGCAGCATGCAACCCTGAATGAATAGGGACATCATTTGCAGTTTGTCATACACGTGATGACTGTCTGCATTCCGTGCTGTGCATAAGATTTCAGTTTTTAACCATTGCAGATGGAACAGAGTAAGAAGAAAAGCCTTTAGGATTCACTGGGTGAAAAAGAATCACTAATCTGTCTCTTCATCTTTTGCTCTGAGTAGCTACATGAACATTTTATGGACTTGTTGAATCAGAGGCTAGTGATCCTCTTTACTAATTCTGTAAAAACAAGGTTCACAGAAAGTTGAAAGGACCTTGAGCTACATATTTTCTGACATGAATGTATTTTTTTATTCACAGACTATTTTTGAACAGTTTTAGGCTTAAAGAAATCTTGGGCAGAAAATAGTTCCCATGTATCCCTTCACCCTGCCCCACACCAGTTTCTTCCATAGGCAGCATCTTAACATTAGTGTGGTCCACTTGTTGCAGTTAATGGGCCAATACTGATGCATTATTATTAACTCAAGTCCACAGTTATATTAGGGTTCACTGTACTGTACATTGATTGTATGGATTTTGACAAATGTATTATAACATGTGTCCAGCAATATTGTGTCATACAGGATAATTTCATTGCTCTAAAATCCTCTGTGCTCCCTCCATCTCTTCATGTCTCCCTCTCCCCAAACATCTGTGAACACTGATCTTTTTTGCCATCTTCATGGTTTTGTCTTTATCAGAATGTCATATAGTTGGAATCATATAGCATGTAGCCTTTTCAGATTGACTTCTTTCACTTAGTATCATATATCTAAGAATTCTTCATGTCAGCTAATATCTGAAATATATAAAGAATTTATACAATTCAATAGTCAAAAAAACCCCAAATAATCCAATTAAAAAATGGGCTGGGTACCTGAATATACATTTTTCTAAAGAAGACATACAGATAGTCAATAGACGCATGAAAAGATGTTAAACATCACTCATCATCAGGGTAATGAAAATTAAAACCACAATGAGATACCATGTTACACTTGTCAGAACAGCTAAAATCAAAAACACAAGTAATAGCAAGTGTTGGAGGATGTGAAGATAAAGGAGTCCATGTGCACTGTTGGTGGGCATACAAACTGGTGCAGTCGCTGTGGAAAACAGTACGGAGGGTATTCAAAACACTAAAATAGAACTACCATATGATCCAATATTCTATTACTGGACATTTACCCAAAGAAAATGAAAAGACATATGCACCTCTATGCTTATTACAGCATTATTTGCAATGACCAATATATGGAAGCAACCCAAGGGTCCATAAAAGATGAATGGATACAGAATACCCACAAGAGAATATTATTCAGCCATAAAAGAATGAAATGTTTCCATTTGCATCAACATGGATGGACCTAGAGGGTATAATGCTAGGTGAAATAAATCAATCATAAAAAGACAAATGCCATCTTACTTCACTCATATGTTGAATTTAGGAAACAAAACAAATCAACAACAAAAAAGTTTGACAATCCGACTCTTAAATATAGAGAACAAACTGGTTGTGGCCATTGGGGATATAGGGGTGGGTGGGTGAAATAGGTAAAGAGGATGAAGAGTACTACACTTATCTTGATGAGCACTGAGAAATGTATAGAATTATTGAGTCTTTATATTGTACACCTGAAACTAACATACTGTATGTTAATTTTACCTGAATAAAAAAGAATTTTCCAAGTCTTTATGTGGCTTGATAACTGATTTCTTTTTATTGCTAATTAATATTTCACTTTATGGATCAACCAGTTTTTTTTTTAATCTATGCATCTTTTGAAGGACATCTTGTTATTCTAGCAAGTTGTGGCAATTATGAATAAAGCTGTTATAGACATTTGTGTGCAGTTTTTACATGGATATAAATTTTCAACTCATTTGGGTAAATACCAAGGAATTTGATTGTTGGATTATATGGTATGTGTATGTTTACTTTTATTTTTATTTATTTATTTTTTAAAAAATTTTTTTTTTCAACGTTTATTTATTTTTGGGACAGAGAGAGACAGAGCATGAACGGGGGAGGGGCAGAGAGAGAGAGGGAGACACAGAGTCGGAAACAGGCTCCAGGCTCTGAGCCATCAGCCCAGAGCCCGACGCGGGGCTCGAACTCACAGACCGCGAGATCGTGACCTGGCTGAAGTCGGACGCTTAACCGACTGCGCCACCCAGGCGCCCCTGTGTATGTTTACTTTTATAAGAACTTCCAAACTGTCTACCAAAGTGGCTGTACCATTTGTATTTCTAATAGCAGTGAATGAAAGTTCCTGTTGTTCTAAAACTTTACTAGAATTTGATATTGTCAATGTTTTGAATTTTAGATATTCTTGTTAGGTGTATATACGGTGATACTTCATTGTTATTTTAAGTGGGAATTCCCTAATTACATATGATGTTAAACATCCTTTATATGCCTTTTTCTTCCTGTATATATTCTTTGTTAAGGTGTCTGTTTAGAACTGTTACTCACTATTTTATTGGGTTGTTTTCTTAGTGTTCAGTTTTAACAGTTCTTATATATTTTGGGTAAAAGTACTTTACGAATTAAGCATATTGCAAAAATTTTCTCCCAGTCTGGGCATGTATGTTCATTATCTTAATAGTATCTTTTATGAAACAGAAAATTTTAATTTCAGTGAAATCCAACTTACTTATTGTTTATTTTCTGGTATGTACTTTTAATGTTGTACTTGCAATATCATCACCAAATCCAAGATCACCTGGATTTTCAGCAGTTTTCTTATAGGAGTTTTGTAGGTTTGTATTTTACATTTAGGTCTTGATTATTTTGATTTCATTTTTGTACATGGCTAGAGTTTGACATGCAAAATTCATGCTGATATTATGTTTCAATTCCTCCTTTGCAAAAAATTATAAAATTATCATGGGAAAACCTTCTAGAATACTTAATTGAGAGTGTATGTGACACCATAAGGAGTAGAATGAGATTCTAGTTCCATGACTTATTCATTCCATTAACTGGGAGCCTGCACCTCCCACTCTCCTTCATCCATTTGCCCTTTCCCTCACTTCTTCCCACCTGGCAACCATCACTTTGTTTTCTGTATTTATAGATCTGTATTTATATTTTTGTGTGTGTGTTCATTTATTTTCTTTTTTAGATTACACATATGAGTGAAATACTGTGATATTTGTCTTTTTCAGTGTGTTTTATTTCACTTAGCATAATACCTCCAGGTCCATCCAAGTTGCCATGTTGTCATAAATAGCAAGATCTCATCCTTTTTTAAGGTTGTATAATATTCCTGTGTGTGTGTGCATGCGCGCACGTGTTCACACGTGTGCATGCGCGCACGTGTTCACACATGTGCATGCCACATTTTCCTTATCCCTTTGTCTATCAAATGGGATTATATGTTGGAGGAGTTGTTCTAATACTGAATACTCATTCAGTTGTCTCTGAATACCCATGAGTCTGCAGTTAGCTGAGTCAACACTGTGTTTCCATAGTTCATCCATGATGTTGTGCAAGACTATATGTACCTCTCTCTGAAACCATTATATGCCAGTTTACTGTATGTATGTATGTATATGTACATGTATGTGTATATATGTGTATAGCTATATGTATGTGTGTATATATGTGTATATATATGTGTGTGTGCGTATATATGTATATATGTATGATATATATGTAGGTTATTTCTTCCCAATTTTATTAAGATATAATTGACATGCATAACCCTGTATATTTAAGATGTACATCATAATGATTTAATTTTCAGATACTCTGAAATGATTGTCACAGTAGGTTTACTGTGTATCCATCATCTCATATACATACAATAAAAAGAAAAAGCAAAAAAAAAGATTCTGGTTACAAGTGGGCCACCCAAGAGCCAAGTGACTCCCCTAGACTCCCCTAGCCTTGGTTCTATCATATATAAAATAAGGAAAATAACATGTATCTAGCTTCCACATGGGTATTTTGTACGGATGAAATTACATGATTATATAAGAAGTATCTTATAAATGCTAAAGAGCAAGCAGCAAAATCATAAAGCTCATTAGTAGGATTCTTAAATTTTTTTTGCCCGGGTGAACACAGAAATATTAAAACTGAACTTAGAGAATATAACTGATAGTAAGATAACCAAAACAAGAAGTAATGTGCTAATGAATTTCAACATGCAACTGAAATATGTTGATAACTGAACAATGTCACAAAGACTTCAAGTCCATGACTATTGAAGACACAAATTAGTATGAAGTAATTATGATTTCATCTTCTTTAGGCTATAGTCATATCTGATTGCTATTGAATGGCAAGATTATACAGATATAACTGGAACGGAAATAGATGTAGTTGATGAAACTTAAAAAACACAAGTGACTTTCATATAATAGAGTAGATAGACAACCTGTGAGAGCAGTAGACATTTTTAACTTTATTTTTGAATTTAGAGAAGTTTCTGCTTTCTTTTTTTATAATGGCGATTATTACATTGCTATTCAGGAGCATCAACAAAATAAAAAAGATCTGAATTCCACTCAGTAGTTAAGGGAATTTTCAGCCTTATAAAGTTAAACTGAGGTTATCTAAAAACCAAAAAATAGGTATAAATTACCAGACCTCATATAAGCTATGAAATAAGGTAGAGATAGCATTGTGGATATTTAAATACAACCCTTGGCTTTAGAGTGGGTGAATCTTCAGGCATGACTAGGTATAAATGACTCCATGTTGGGAATAAAGCCAAGATTTCCCCTTTCCCTTCTCTTCTTCTCTTTCTCTTTATTTTTTTTTCCTCTTCCTCATACAGTGGTAACTCATTCTCTCTTTTCTCTTTTCCTCTCTCTTCTCACCACCCCCCCCACACACACACACATACACACATCAACAATATAAACCTTGGGTTCAATAATTTTTCTTTTTGAGAGAGAGACAGAGACAGACATGAGGAGTGGGAGAGAGACAGACAGACAGACAGACAGACAGCGAGAGAGAGAGAGAGAGAGAGAGAGAGAGAGAGAGAGAGAATATCTCAAGCAGGCTCTACACCCAGCCTAGGAGCCTGACACAGGACTAGATCTCACCAACCATGAGATCATGACCTGAGCTGAAATCAAGAGTTGGAGTTGGGTGCTTAACTGACTGAGCCAATATGAGTTAAAATATGGCCTGGGACACATAACTACAAATATAAATGCCTAAATACAACCATATGAGCCTATAGTCAATATTCTTTTTTTCATGTATCAGTAATTCATTTCTTTTTATTGCTGGGTAGTATATTCAGTGGCATGGATGTGCCATAGTTATTTCAATATTGACCCATTGAATGATACTAGGATTGTTTCTAGTGTTTGACTATTACAAATAAAGCTGCTATGAACATTTGTGTACAGGTTTTTATATGAACATAAATTTTCATTTCTCTGGGATAAATGTCCAGGATTGAGATTTATGAGTCGTATAGTAAGCATGTGCCTTTTTGATAATAATCATTCTAACAGGTGTGAGTTTATCTCTCCTTGGGCCTTGATTTTCCTTTCTCTGATGATTAGTGATGTTGATTACCTTTTCATGTACTTATTGACCATTTCTATACTGGATTATTATTAATATCATTGCTATTGAATTGTATTAGCTTTTATGTATTTTGGTTGTTAATCTCTTATCAGATACATGTCTTGCAAATACTTTCTTCCATTTCATAGGTTGCCTTTTAATTTTGTTGACTGTTATTTATACTGTGTAGAAGTGTTTTAGCTTAATGTAGTCCCAACAGCTTTTGTTGCTTTAGCTTTGCTGTCTTGTCCAAAAAATCATTGCTAAGACCAATGTCAAGGAGAGTTTCCCTGTGTTTTCTTCTGAAAGTTTTATGGTATTATGTCTTATGTTAAAATCCTGAATCTATTTTGGGTTAATTTTTGTGGGTATCATAATTATATGATAGAGGTCCAGTTTCATTCTGTTGCATGTGGATCTCCAGTTTGCCCAGTGTCATTTATTGAAGAGAGACTATCTTTTTCCCATTGAATATTCTTTGTGCCCTTTGTCAAAGAATAGCTGAGCATATATGTGAGGTTTTATTTTGGGGCCCTATATTCAGTTTCATTGGTCTGTGTGTCTGTATTTATGCCAGTACCATATTATTTTGATTACTGTAGCTTTGTAATATAGTTTGAAATCCAGAAATGAAATGCCTCATGCTTTTTTCTGTGTTATATTAGGATCCATATGAATTGTAGGATTATTTTCTTCATTTCTGTGAAAAATTCCAGTAGAATTTTTATAGGGACTGCATTAAATTTACAGATGATTTTGTGTAGTATAGACAGTTAAAAGATATTAAGTCTTCTAATCCATGAACATGGGATATCTTTATTTGTGTCTTCTTCAATTTCTTTCATTAGTGTCTTGTTTTCAGTATATAGATCTTTCACTTCTTTGTTTCAATTTATTCCTAAGTATTTTATTGTTTTTGATGCTGTTGTAAATGTGATTGATTTCATTTTCAGAAAATTCATTTTTACTGTATAGAAACATAACTGGTTCCTGTATATTGATTTTGCATCCTGAAACTTTACTGAATTTGTTTATTCTAACAGTTTTTTGGTGGAATCTTTAGGATTTTCTATATGCAAGATCATGTCATTAGCAAACAGATAATTTTACTTCTTGCTTTTCAATTTATATACGTTTTGGATCTTTCCCTTAGGTAATTTCTCTGATGGGATTTTCAGTACTACACTGAATAGAAATGCTGAGTGGACACACTTGACTTACTGATCTTAAAAGAAAAACTTTCAATATTACACTATTGAGTATGATGTTAACTAAGGGCTTGTTGTGATTATGCTCCTTTATGTTGAGGTGTGTTCCTTCTACATCTACTTTTTTTGCATTCTTGTCATTAAAGGATATTAATTTTGTCAAATGCCTTTTCTGCATCTGTTGAGAAGATGATATGAATTTTCATCTTTCATTCTGTTAATGTGGTGTATCACATTTATTGATTTACATATGTTGAAACTTCTGTGCATCCCAGGGATAAATCCCACTGGATTGTGGTGTATGATCTTTGAATATGCCATTAATTTTGGTTTGCTGGTAATTGTTGAGAGGTTTTACATCTATATTCATCAGAGATACTGGCCTGTAGTTTTCTTGTATTCATATTTGATTTTGGTGTCAGGGTAATTCTGACCTAAGCAAATGAGTTTAGGAGCATTCCTGCCTCTTAAACTTTTTGGAAGAGTTTGAGAAATATTAGCTTTAATTCTTCATAAATGTTTGATAGAATTCCGTCTTGAAGCTATCTGATGTTGGTTTTTATTTGTTGGGAGTTTTTTTTTTTTTTTGGCATTGAAGGCATGAATGAAGGAGAGAGGTGGAGGGAGGGAGTGAGAGAAAGAGAGAGACAGACAGAGAGTCTTAAGTAGGATCCACACTCAGTACAGAGCTCTATGTGGAGCTTGATTGCACAACTCTGAGATCATGACCTGAGCCAAAATCAAAAGTCAAATGCTCAACCCACTGAGCCACCCAGATGACCCTATTGGGAAGTTTTTGAGTACTGATTCACTCTTTTTATTTGTTACTTGTTTTTCACATTTTCTATCTCTTCAAGACTCAGTCTTTGTAGGTTTTATGCTTATAGGAGTTTTCCATTTCTTTTGCATTGTCCAATTTTTGCCATCTAACTGTTTATATAGTCTCTAATGATATTTCTGTGGTATCAATCATAATGTGTTTTTTTTTCATCCTGATTTTATTGATTTGAGTCCTTCCTTTTTTTTCTGGTTAAGTTTAGCTAAAATTTTGTCAATTTTATTTATCTTTTCAAAAAACCAATTGTTAGGTTTGGTGGATCTTTTCAAATATTTTTCTATTCTTTATTTTATTTATTTCTACTTTGGGATCTGTTATCTCCTTTCAAGTCTGCTAACTTTGGACCTTATTTATTTTCTTTTTATGATTCCTTGAAGTGTAAAGTTAGGTTGTTTGTTTGAGATATGTGTGTGTGTATGTGTATATATTTAATGTTGGCATTTATCACCATAAACTTCCCTCTTAGAACTGCTTTTTGCTGCATACCAGAAGTTTTGTTTTTTATGTTATGTTTCCATTTTCATTTGTTTCAAGGTATTTTTTATTTCTTCGTTGACTCCTTGGTTTTTCAGGAATGTGTGGTTTAATTTCCATGAATTTTACATTTTTCCTCTTGTTATTGATTTCTAGTTTCATACCATTGTGATCAGAAAACGATACTTGGTTTGATTTTCAGTCTTTTATATTTTCTAAAGCTTGTTTTGTGACCTAGAATATGATCTATCCTAGAGAATGTTCTATGTACACTTGATAAGAATGTGTATTCTCTTGATTTGGGATGAAAGAAAGTCTATATATCTTTTAGGTTCTTTGGTGTAAAGTATAGTTCCAGTCCAATGTTTCCTTATTGAATTTTTGTCTGGACAATCTATGCATTGTTGAATGTGGGTTATTGAAGTTTTTTACTGTAAATTGTATTGGTGTCTATTCTCCCCTCATATATGTTAGTATTTGTTTAATATATTTAGGTGCCCCAATATTAAATGCATATATATTACAATTATTATATCCTCTTGATGAATCATTTTTTTAACATTATCTCTTGTTACAGTTTTTTATTCAGTCTATTTTATCTGATATAGGTATGGTTACCCCTTCTCTCTTTTAGTTTCTGTTTGCCAGAGATATTTCTCATCCCTTCACTTTGAGCCAATGTGTGTCCTGAAATGAATCTCCTGTAGGCAGCAGATAGCTGGATCTTGTTTTTAACCTGTTCAGCCACTTTGCAGATTTTGATGGGAGAATTTAATTCATTACATTTAGTGTAATTACTAACTGGTAAGGACTTACTAATACCATGCTATTAATTGTTTTCTGGCTGTTTTGTAGTTCCTTTTTTCCTCTCCTGCTATCCTTCTTTGTGAATTGATTATTTTTTGTAGTAGTATACTTTGATTTCCTTCTCTTTATCTTATGAGTATCTGTTATAGATTTTTTGCTTTGTGATTCTCTGAGGCTTACATAAAACATCATATAGGTATAAAAGTGTATTTTAGCTGATAACTTCAATTACATAGAAATACTCTACCCTTTTATTTCTATCCTGTTTTATATTTTTGATATCACAGTTTACATCTTTTTATATTGTGTATTCATTAATAAATTATTGATGCTATAGCTATTTTTAATACTTCTGTCCTTTAATTTTTATACTAAAATTGGCTGGTTTAACACACTGCCACAGTAGTGGATAGGAGTATTCTGGATTTCACTATATACTTACCTTTCTGTTTATTGACTCTATAGGATATTTTTTTGCCATGAATAAAGGAGCAGTTATCCTGTCCACAGTCTTTGGAGCAGTGCACTGAACATAATGAATCATCTTGGTCTTGATTGAATTAACCTAAGATCTTCTTTAACTATATTATATTTTTGGTTTATAGATATCTGAGGTGGCAGATTTCCAAAGTGTTCTAAACAGTTTTTTATATAATGCTACTGATTGGAATTCAACCTAGCATTGGCATTTAGTGGGCATTTATAACACAAAAGTGTGAAGAATTGCAAACTGCATCCATCACACTAAAAAAAAAAGTGTATATGACAGAATATCAATGCACTACCTAGGCTGTTCAAGAACTGCAAAGCTCTCATTCTACTGGTGTGGATGTAGGGTGTTAGTGTCATAGTATGTAGAATGTCTGGTAAATTTGGAGGCCATAACTGAGCCAACCTGCATGCTCTCCTAAATGGAAGCCATCGTAAGCCTGCTGCTTCATTTTTGTTCTGCCTGTATTCACAAACACGGCCCACCTGTATTAGCACTGGCTCAGTGCCTGCAGCAATCCCACAGAGGAGAGGCAGTGCAGGGTAGAGGCTAATGAAAGAGCCACAATTGGTCTTTTGCTCTAATATAATTTAAGCCAAGTCAAGATGGGTTTCTGAAGAAGAGTTGTTTTCATTCTGTAAAGGTCCTATGCACAATCATGTTTTAACAAGATTCCCAATTTGCATTATGAAAAGCTGGCAGACTTTTCTTCATAAGGCTATTTACTGCATTTGCCCTTTTGGTAACATTACTATGTGTTTGTTTTGAAGCCTATTATTAAATGAATAAATAGCAGGAAATGTAATATTAGATTAAAGAAAATGTTGGGCTTTCAAATGGCAAGCAAATATGTTAAAAATTATCGTTCTTTAAATGTGGCTCCATGGGCCTCTGAAAGATGATTAAAAATGGCAGAGAAAACCTGTGAAGCGTAGATAGACATTTTCATTATGTGGCTACATGGTTCTCATAAACAATGTATGGAAACATGGCACAAGGGTTTGTTTGCTGGTTTGGTTTTTGTTTTTGTTTCTTCTTATTTTATTTTTATTTTATTTTGGTCAGGTACAGAATTACTTACAACATCTTAATGTATTTCTTTCTATAAAAGAATCTGTTGTTGGGATTCAGCTTGGCACTCAAGAACTTCTAGAAACAATTCCCAATGTCTTGATCGCTCTTTTATCTCCCTATCAGTATAAAGTTTTCACTTCTTCCACCTTTCTTAATGAACCACCTCCCTTTTGATAATCTGCAGTAATCCACAAACTGTAAACTTTCCTATAAAAATAACAGTGGACTACTGTGTGGTTTAACAAATAAGAGAAAGAAGGATGCTAAAGACTTTCCTCCAAGTCCTGTTGGCTATTTGCCATTCTCTGAATGGTGGCTGATACAGAATCAGGGCCCAATTTTATGCCGATTTTGTGCCCCAGTTAGCAGTGCTAATTGGGGCACACAAGTAAATTGCACTCTGCCCTGTGGAAATTTTCAGTTAGTCCACTAAATCAGAAAATCATTGAGAGCACTAATCTATTACTCAGTCTCTATTTAATTAGGTGCAAAATCTATGGTCCCTCCAGGAAGGACAAAGTTCAGACATAGGATCTCAGTGGTCGGTTGTTTGGAATTTGATCTGTATTTTATCTTTTGTTATAATCTAAGTTAAAAAAAATGTTTGTCTGCTTTTGAGGACTAAGGCATAGGACATTTTAGTGAGAATTAACAGTCCAAGTATTATTCAAGTAGACAGGAGTAAAGGTCATTTGGTTTCCCTCACACTTGAAAGACACAGGTTTTTCTGAGGGAAGAAAATTTAAAAAAAGATTTTTAGACATACAGAGCCTAAATACACTGATACATTTAACAGCAAATGCTCCACATTTCATAATTGGGTTCAGTCTTACTGTCTGAACTGCAGCCATATTTAATGAGAGAGCAGAGATTTTTTTTTTTCTGTTTCATTCACTGATGCATCTCAAGTGTTCAGTAAATATATTTGAATGAATAAATGGAGAGACACATGATGCCTAGGCAAATACAGCTGAAAAAATATATTTACGTGACATGGTAAAGCTAAAAAATAGTGTTTCTGATGTGTTTGGCATACCATCCATAGTACTTAAAGAATATTATGTCCCTGATAGAATGTTTCAGTCATTGTAGGTGAGATTATGGCCTTTAAAATATTTTTACTTTTCTTGAATACAAAAAGGTGGTTTGAAAAATTTTGCTCTAGTTTTCCCAAAAACTTTTAGGTATAATATAAATAAAAATTAGTTCAAAGGCAAATATTGTCCTAAAAGTATAATTATAGCTTAAAATCAATGTCTTTAAAAAACTTTATTTTCTCCCTTGATATATAGTGTTTTTTTTTTTTTTTTGTAATGTGTAAATTACTTTTAGAGCTAGAATAGCTAGAATCTTAAGGAAGCTAATTTTGGCCAGAATCGTTGTAAGAACAAAGCCACATTTTTTTCCAACAATTATAGGTTGTTTTCTTTTTAATTAAACTGACCCATTTACTTAAAAAATTTTAATGAAACATAATTGGCATAACATAATTCAGTTTTATAGAGAAATTTAAATTCTGAGCATGAAGATCCAATTATAATATTGCCGAAATGACTATTGATTCATGTTTTGAAAAAGGGACCTCCCCACTGGTACTATTTTAACCCTGTTCCAACCTCTCTCTACTTCCTAATCTGTTTCTTTGCTGGATCTTCTTCCTTTTAATTCTTTACCCAAATCCTTCTATTCTTTTTTCTTAAAGGAATCACACACAGTAATCCATCATTTCTCTCCTGTATTCCATTTCTGAAATTCCAGATGCCAATAGAATATTTCCAAATAGATGTCCAAGCCAACCTCTCAAAATTAAGAAATATTATTCTATATCTATCCCCTTTCTCTTCAAAACTTGCTTTTACTCTTACCATTCCAATTTCTGTTCATTATAATTTCCTTTCTGTCAGTTACTCTTGGCTTGAAACTTTTTGTTTTTTCCCGTAACCCCTCACTTTCATGAAGAGTAGTCAATCCTATTAATTTCTAATTTTCCCCCCACAGATCTCCTATGCATCGACTTATTTCCAGAGATATCCCCAATTTTCAGTTATGAACTGTTCAGACAAAGCTTATTGTAGTTAGTTGATTTAAACAGGTTTTCCTGCCTCTGATGCCTTACCTACTATAATAACTCCATGTCAAGTTAACTTTCCCCAAATTTTCCTAAAATATATCTAAGACCGTGTCACAGTGTCACTGAAGGACTGACCATTACCCATAGATATATTTTCAAAATTATTTTTCTAGTTCCTTATTATTTCACCTCCTGGCTATAACTACATTTCCTGCCATATGATTTACATTCTGTCTATTTACAAATAATCAAAGCTTTAATATGAGCTAATGGACATTTCCTAAAACAATGGGCTTTGTAACCTTCATAACTTTGTTCATGTTTTCAGTTTCTGTTTTATAATCACTTTGGGCTGTTATAACACAGTACCATAGACTGGGTGGCTTATAAACACCAAAAATTAGTTTCTCATAGTTCTGGACACTTGGGAAGTCCAAGATCAAGGTGCTAGCAGATTCAGTGTCTGAGCTCCTAGTTCACAGATGATTGTTTTTCTGCTGTATTTTTACATGGTGGAAGGAGGTAAGGAGCAATCTGGGATTGCTGGGAAATTACCAAATAGCAAATAGCAAAACTCTCATAACTTAGTGCAGAGCATAAAGACTATAGGACATCTTTTATTTTTGTCTTACCTTTCATTATATTAGATCAATTACTTTATTGAATTCAGTCTAGATCTTTTTGTATGATGCCCCTTTTGTGACAGTATGGCAAGTCCAGATGTCTCACAAGTGAAGTAAAGTACAAATGTTTACGAGTTAACACATAGAAAATGGCCAAGAAAGTCCTTTGAGTGGTTGAAGCAGGATTGTTCAATGGTTTACTGTCACATTAGCTCTATAAAAGATAACCTATTCCCTCACAATTCTGTAATATTCATGTGAAATTTGTATATACTGCCTTATTTTATAGGTATTTGTGTACATGGCTTTTTCCAAAACTGTATTATAAATTGTTGGAAACTAAATATTATAAATGATACATTGAAACATTTAGAACAATGATTAAATGTGAAAGTTATTTTATAAATATTTGCTGAAAGAATGGATGAAGAGATCATCCCATGACATTAAAACACATTCATATATTTTCCATGCCCACTTAAATGACCGTTGTATTATAGCCAGATGAAATCTGGACTTGGAATTAGTAAATTTGGGTTTGAATCTCATCCCTGTCCCATTCTAGCTTTTAAAGCTTGGGGTAAGTTTAGGAATCCTTCAGAACTTCACTTATTCATTCATTTAACATATATTTCATTTTCCTCTTCAGTAAAAGGAATTAATTTTATGTCTCTCATGAGTAGATCAATAAGGTTCTATTGGGTGGTAATGTAACAACTTCCCTGGATTTTTGAGCATTGTAAAGCTAAGTCTTCTTACCTAAGGGCCAGTGATGATTTTATTGATGCCCATTATCTTACACTTAGACATCTCAGCTATGTCCTAAAACCTCATCACCAACAAATCTGGGTTGAGATTTCTTCTGCCTTCTCCATCACTTATTGTATTTATTACTGCCTTCATAATTAGCTTATGCTAACGTCTACCTCAGTGAATAAGTTCCCATTTCTTTAACAAATAATGTAACTCTCAATTTACCTGCATCACTTCTGCCCCTCTGGTGTGAATTATTAGCTCTTCTCTGTGAGCTTCTAGAGGAAAGCCTTTTTTATACCTATTAATAAGAGAGTATACCATCTTATATTATTCTCTCTTTCATGAGTATTTTTCAAAAGTTGTACAATTGCATGTTGGGGGTTATGAGGAGTAATTAGGCTGGAAAGGAGCCATATTCATGCTTTCCTTATATCCCCAATATGAGTGAACATAGTAGAGTGCCATATATGTTCTCAATAAATACTCATTAGCTGTTGCTATCATTAAATTCAGAGGTGTAAAGTTGTCTAGCATCATCTATATCTCTTCTAGTCTTTGCCATCTCAATTTTATTTGCTGTTGTAGACACTTGGCAGCCTGCAGTGAATTGCACACTGTTGTATGGAACCCACCACTGAATATGGTCTGGTGCTGAAACCTGCTTTAGCAAACAGAAAGCGGAACAGGTGACACTATGCCAGTTTTTGGCCTAAAGCTGTAGAAAGTTCTGGAAATTTTCATTTTTATTTTCTTAGAAGCCATTTACCATGTAAGAAGTTGTATTGCTCAGGCACCACTATACCATGAGGAAGCATTAGCTACTTTTGTAGAGAGCCCATATGGAGGGAACCATGAGATCTAGCTGACAAACAAAGTGGGGGGTGAGGGGTACCTTCTATGGCTTCAGCTGAGCTCCTAGCCAGTGTCAACTTATCAGCTGTGTATCTAAGCCAGATTGAAGGTGAGTCTTCTAGGCTTAGGCCAGATGTTTCAGCTGATGCTATCAGAAGATAATGAAATTGTTTTCTTTGAGCCCTGCCCAAATTATAGAATTTTAAGCAAATAAGTATTTACTGTTATTTTAAATCAGTATTAGACAACCAGCACAGGTGACTTTTAAACAATACAAATTTGAGACTGAAATTGGCCCCTGACATAATGGTTAAAAGTGCACCATCTGGAGTTAGATTGCCGAAGTTGGAATCCTGACCCTGACAATTAACAAGCTTCATGACTTTGGCAAGTTCTTTAATCTTTCAGTGCCTTTATTTTTTCATTTACACATAAGGGAAATAACATCTGCATAATAGAATTAATTTAGGTGTTGAAAGTGTTTATTAGACTCTTAAAAAGGTGCCTAGCATATGCTGAACATCCTGTAAATATGAACTATTGCTATTTATGCAATCATTTTTTTAGTATATATCTCTCACACTAGACTGTATCATAAGGGAAGGAAACACATCTGTATATGTACATAGTACCTACAACACAGAAAGAATTCAGTACATATTAATTGAATGAATGGAGATGAGGTGGGTAGAACACTGTATGATATCTTAGATTCAGTGGTGATGAAACAGATGATGCATAATGAAATGGTGATGAAAATCTTTGCCCAGGTTTTGAATTTTGGTGTCAAATGTGTTTAAATGATTGATCTTATCTACCTGCTAATTGTTGTCTTATACAAATATTACCACTCTTGATTTCACCATCAGTGATAACATGTAGTTATTGAATATCTACAATATAAGTGTAAAGCATTTTGCTGTGTGTTAAAATATACAGTCTGCCACCTGATACTCAATATCAAGGAAATTTTAATCTAGTTAGAGAAATAGGATATGAAAAGAAAGGAGAGCCAACAGTATATGTTTCTCATATTCATCAAGTTCACCTAAGCTGAAGCATTACAGATATGTTGCTAACAGAGTTAGATCCTTGAGCATAGGTGAATGGCACAATACGCAGAGGAGAGAGGTGAATTTTTCAATGGTATGACATCAAATGCAGGCATAAGAAGATGAATGGATTGTATGGAAAGAGCGTGTAGTCTTATTTGTTCAGCATGAAATGTTCTTCAAGGCAGCATTTCTTTAGAATGTGGTACCCAAATTCGAGGTGGTAAATTTGATTCTGAAGAGAATAGTTAATTCTAAACAATATTTTCCAAATAGTAGAAAGTATAAATAATGTTGGGAAAGTAGATTGTTAGGTTGGAATATAGTTTTATACAAGCTGAATTTGAAATGATGACCTAGATGGACCAAATACATGTATACTAAGTCGGAGAGAAAAACAGGGCTGGATGTTGGCGAGTAGACAAGACCAGTTAATTATGTACATGCATGTCACTTATATAGCAGTGATAGTTTAAGTCACAGTTGCAGGAAGACACTGATTTTATATACATGGATAGAAGATGAAACTGAAGAAGGCAAAACAAGAGTAGATTAATAGATTAAGGAAAGCATATTTTCACAGAAACCAGGGAAGAAATGAGTTTTCAAAGTTCAGCAGTTTACAAAGTATCAAATACTTTTTAAAAGTTAGGAAGAATGACATTGAAAAAATGTGGGATTTAGTATCCTGGAGTTCTTTGGTAGTATGAAATAAAGTGATTTCCTTATAATGAAGTATAGATACTTAAGTCGATTATGGTAGAAATTGAATTAGGTTTCTGAAGTGTACATGAGACTGGTTCAGTTCTTGGAGTTGAAAATGAAGAAACGATTTGTGGTATCCAGGTTTGAACGTATGAGTTGTTACAGTATGTGCCAAAGATTGTATGTAATGGAAGAGTAGTGCTGAATATATACGCACTCTGTTCCTTCAGCTTCCATCTTACCTCAATGCCAGATTACTTTGAGACAAAGAATGTAAGGTGGCTCTATTCTATTTTTTGCCACCATGACTTTTAAATCACCCAATTGTTATTTATAATATACCTTTAAATTTTTAACTAGTATATGATGCTCGTAATTATGAAACAGATGTGGTAAGATATTCATCTTTTGAAACAAGGGAGTTTTATATTTTTAACATTCCACTATACTATTTTCATTAGACCTATTGTTTTCTGTTATATTGCTAAATGTTTATGGTCAGAATTATTTGTATAAAGGAAACACCATCATTTTAGACTTTTGCAGGTGAGCTTTCTTGATGTTTTTTCATTTTCAAAACAGTCTTATTTTTGTGGTCACTTTGTTTCTTCATTCCTAAGAAGATATGCCAAATTAAGGATTTTTTTCTTTTAATTGGAACACATAACTAGATGTTTTCTTCACGGTGGACCTGTTAGTACAGTAAATGTACCCTCCTAGGAAAATTCTGGGAAGTTTCAAATGTGAAGGCACAGTAGTAGCCTACTCTTTCTTTGTCTCTTTAGTTTTCACTTGCTGTCACAAAAGAAGCCCACTAGATGGTGTTAAAACCACAAGCTACCTGCTTTGATTTTATTAAAAAAAAAAAAAAGTCTTCAAAGGAGAGTGCTTAAAACGTTTCAGAGGTTGTACTTTCTCCATTTTTAGATAAATGGGAAAGAGGCCAGAAAAAAAGTAAAATAGGTAAAAATAAACTAGGTATGTTTCCATACAACTAAATTGTAGCTACAGAGTAGACTACTTGTTGCCAATGAATTATTTTCTAATGAGCTTCTTTCAAAATTAAGCCATTTTGTCAGGATAAATATCAAGTAAAATGATTATGAATCATTATGGCAAGTCTTAATACAAATCAGAAAGTAAATTAATCCAACTCTGTCTGACTCATCATGGCTTTTTTTTTTCTTCAGATACAAATGAAGAGTAAACAATGTTTGGCAATTTTTAGGTTAATCATGTAGAACTGATTACTCAAGAAGAATGCTATTAACATTTAGTCAATTTATACCCTACAATATGACAAATTAAAATTAATGTTGCTGTTTTTAAGATATCGAATGGGTCATGATTTTAAGAAAAATGAGAACCGCTGTAGAAAACTGATAATTTTGTCTCTGGGCCTAGTGAATCCAGTTACTTTTAAAACCCAGTTGAAATCCACCCAAGAAAACAGTACAAGTAATTAAGTAAACACAACTCTGAGGTAGAGTGTGCCCTTAAACAGGTCTTCTTTTAAAGTGTAACGAGGAATAATAATCAATTCTGAACAATTCCCCTTGGAATAGTTATGGTTAAATCTTGCCAATAGCTTAATAACAAGAGAAAGATTTTCTTTTTAGATTGAGTGTATTCTCCTGATGCTCTATTTGATAATTTTTTCAGTGTTTATAATCAGTTCCCTTTAGTATTCATTTAATTAGCTCATTTCAATACACTTCCTTGATGGCATGTGTATGTAAATATATATTTTAAATCATTCCCTTTATATCCAAAGTAATTGATGTAATGAAAATATGTAACTATTAACTTTTGAATCAGGTCTAAAACAATACATACTACACATTATAATGTAAATTACTTCACAGGACAGATAATTTCTAAAAAAACATTTGCACATCAAACATCTATAGCTGTCTACATGGCGTCTTGCCACATGTATGTATACCAAGTACTCGCAGGATTCCTCTGAACTCCTTATCCTTAAAATACATTTAATAATAATGAGGAGCATCATCTAAAAGTCATAGGGTGACAGCCCATGACCTGTTCTATGCTGTCAATAATACGACACATGCTGGCTGGAGATCATTTAAAAAATCTACTTCCCTTTCATATTGGCATACATATTTCCCATGGCGTCTACTTGAGCATTATCTATATGTTGCCACTTTCATTGGTGAATTTATCCATCTCTGATGGCATGACAGGTAACTTGATTGACTTAGGCAAGTTTAAAAGCTTTTGTCTATGGTTTACTCTTGAACTTAACAGAAGAAAGCTGAGAACCCTCTTTGAATTAAGGGGTGGTTAAAGCTCTTTAAGCAAAGACTTTGTTGACATACAGACCTACCAACTCTGGACATATTTTCTCTGAAAGCTGTCTCACCCTGCTCAAACTCTGTTACTTCTAAACAGGGTAGTAAAATGTAGGTCAAATCCTAGAGATTAGGTCTCTGTGGTTTCCCCTTAGAGACTGGACTCTGCTTTCTATTCTGACTTGAATTTACAGTACTAGTGAGATTGTCATTGGCCAATTATTCAAATGCCATCTTACTCCTGACCTTTTTTAGCAACTTAAAATATAATTTTAAAAACATATAATCTAACTTTTAGAGTGCACCATTTAATTTTTTGTGTGTGTGTATTCAAAGTTGTGTAAACATTACTTCAATTTTAGAACACTCACATCATCCCCCAAATAAATCTTATACCTATTACCAGTCACCCCCAGTTTCTCCTTAACCCCCTAGACTTAGGCAACCTCTAATCTACTTTCTATTTCTATTGATATGCTTCTTCTGAACATTTATGGAAATGGAATCATATACTCTGTTAACATTTAGTCAATTTATACCCTACAATAGGAGGGTATAAACAGTCCTTCGTGACTGGCTTCTTCTTTCACTTAGTATAATGTTTTCCAGCTTCATCCATGTTGTAGCTCATATCAGTACTTAATTCTTTTTTATTGCTAGGTAATATTCCATTGTACAGATATGCCACATTTTATTCATCTGTTCATCACAGATAATTTGGTTGTGTATGTTTTTGCCTATGAATACTGCTTCTATAAATACTTGTGTACAAGTTTTTGTGTGGATGTTTGTATTTTTATGTCTTCATCTCTTGGTTATATACTGAGGAGTGGAATTGCCAGATCATATGACAACTGCATCTTTTTAACATTTTCAAGAACTGCCAAATAGTTTTTATAAGTAGCTGCAACATTTTACATTTCCATCAGCAGTGTGAGAGGGTTCCAATTTCTCCACATCTTTGCCAACACCTGTTGTCAAATTATCTGTGTTACTAGTTATAGCCATCCTGTGTATGTGGAGTAGTATCTCACTGTGGTTTTGATTTAGATTTTCCCTCATGGCTAATTATATTCAGCATCCTTTCATGTACCAATTGCCACTTGTATACCTTCTTTGGAGAAATGTCTACTCAAATTACCCATTTTTCAATTGAGTTGCCTTTTTTATTTTTGAGTTTTAAGAGTTCTTTGCATATTCTTGATACAGCACCATTATAAAATACATGATTTGCAAACATTTTCTCCCATTCTATGTTTTGTTTTCATGTTTTGATGGTTGGTGCCCTTTTAAGGGCAAAAATTTTTAATTTTAGGAGTTTCATATTCTTAATACAACTCTACTATAAAATATATGATTTACAAACATTTTCTCCCATCTCTGTGTTGATTAGTTGGTCAGTGGAGATATAGATTTTAAGCTAGGCAATATCATAGTGTCTGCATTCTTTTCTTCTCATTTTAGATAGTGAGTTATTAGTTGTCTAACAGGTATTTGTTAAATCTATGAATTGAAACAACCAACAGAAACCTAACTAGTATTAATTAGAGAGATCAGGGATATGGAATAGAATATAATTTCATTATTTTTTCTTCTTTTATGGGTACTGTTTGATTCGGCATGGTTGAATTCAGCTCAAGACTTTCCCAGGGCTAAGGAGGAGGTGCTGTAGATCATAAGATGCCCAGTTTCCACAGAACAGTAATAAAACTGCCTGATAGAAATGCATGAAGACAAATAACTCCACATTATAAGAAAGACTATGCTTAAAGATTTGCTTCTCCCCTATCTCCTAATAATATCTTGATTCTTATGGTATATGGTTTATTACAACAATTGGTACAGGGTATAGAATGCAAAAGAATTTTCAAATATGGATAAAGGCATGTCCAGTTACTGTTAGAGCTGGATTTGGAATGCAGCACCGCCAGCTCTTCTGATACCAGCCGGCATCACTGAGTCCATACTCATTTTCTTTCTTTTTTTTAAGTGTATTTATTTTGAGAGAGAGAAAGAGAGAGGCAGAGAGAGGGAGGGAGACAGAGAGAATCCCAAGCAGGCTGTGCACTGTCAGCATAGAGCCCGATGCAGGGCTCGAACTCACAAACCATGAGTTCATCACCTGAGCTGAAGCCAAGGGTTGGACGCTTAACCAACTGAGCCACCCAGGTTCCCCAATGCTGATTTTCAAGATTATGAAAACTAAGACCATCTCTATCATTTCTAAATTATACCAAAACTCCAGATGGGCTCTAGGAACTAGGCAGTGATACGGGTCACCATCACATACAGCATTCATTCCCACTGCCGCAACTTACTTGCCAATTACTTATTACTAAGGGACTCAGATTCACTATAAAAATGAAACATTGCCTTTTCTCAAAAATTAATCTAAAATATTCAGTATTTTTCCTAAGAAAATCATGTTAATGCCTTTAATACACATTGTACATTATATTATCTAAACATTTTAAGTTATTGAGTAAAAAAAAAACATGCCTTATTATACATTTATGTGGAAGAGTGAGCAAATTAAACATGATGATGTTATATAATATGGGTAAGTTAACAGTCTTTATTGGGGAAGTATAATTCAAGGGTCAGCTAAAGGGAGGCAAGCAGTCTTTTGTTGCCTCTTAATCCAAAAGGAAGACAAAGTGGGATTATGACATTGCTAGATGCACAGTGGAATATCCTCCAGGAGCGGAATCCAGCTCTTCAACATTCTTTTGGTGCAAGAGTGAGAACAGCCTTTGAAGTAGGATATAAAAAGATAGCACTTAGGCAGCAGATACTTTTTATGAGAATTCCAGCTGTACAGGAAATTATCTGAGGATGCTAGTGGCTAGCACCTGGTAATCCTAGGATA
Organism: Prionailurus bengalensis; assembly: GCF_016509475.1. Taxonomy (NCBI): domain Eukaryota; kingdom Metazoa; phylum Chordata; class Mammalia; order Carnivora; family Felidae; genus Prionailurus; species Prionailurus bengalensis. The sequence continues at coordinate 138,342,841 of NC_057345.1, read as the reverse complement.
AATTTGACTCAGACTTTTGGTGAAAGTAGGTCCTTGAACCAGTCAGGCAACCTGAACAATTGGAGTCTTTTACTGGAAAATACTTTGTATTGTTCCCCAATATAAAAATGAATGCCAACAAAAAATAGTTATCAGTAACTGCTTGCTGAATAAAATACACAGCAAGTGTGTTCGCAATATGTAAAATAAGACAGGAAACTATATTCCTTCCTTTTACCCGAATGTAAGAGGCTAGAACTCTCATTATCTTCACATTTCCTATATAACAGGTAATTTGATGTTAAGCCTCATAATAACTTATGTTTAGGTGTTATTATCTCCTTATCCCGAGGTTCAATAAAGTGTCTAATGTTATATGGATTAATTAGAAGATCTATAATTTGAGCCCAAATACATCTGAATCCAAAGCCCATATTTTCTCTCATTTTCTTTGTCAAGTGATCATTTTATAATATTTAATGTAGCCATACTCAGTTGTTGTTTTGTTGTTTTTGTGTGTGTGTTTATTTATTTTGAGAGAGAGGGCAAGAGGGATGGAGGGACAGAGAGACAGAGAGAGACAGAGAGAAAGAAAGAAAGAATCCCAAGCAGGCTCTGTTCTGTCCATGCAGAGCCCCATGTGGGGCTCGATCTCATGAACTGTGAGATCATGACCTGAACCAAAACTAAGGGTCAGAGCTTGACTAAGTCACCCAAATGACCCACTTGTACCTCTTTTTATGCATTAAAATTATTGTTTGTTGAACAGTGGAGTTCTTCACTTCTGTTCTACCAGTTCTCTACTGTCACTTGAACACAGCTTTTCTCACACTCTTGTTACCAAACTCTGGATTGTATAGGATTGGTAGAGTGGCAAGTAGAACTGGGAAATGAGGAGGGATAAAGAGATTTCCTCTTCCATTATATCTAGAGAAAACATGTAATCTGAATGAGGGTAGAAGTGAAGGTTGGGGTATGCAGTACAGTGGATAACATCTTTTAACTTTTGAGAAATGGTTTCAGGAAACCCCATAAACCAGAGTACCTACATAAGTTCATGTGAAAGGGATTCACAAACATAGAAAGGAGAGATTTGTCATAATTACTATATATTGATCTGTAAACTGTGAATAATGAAAAGGATTTACAGTGTGGTGGTTTTTGGACTCTGTTTAGCAAATAAATTCTTGACACAAGCCAAATATAACTTAAATACATAATAAAACAATAAAATGTAACTGTTCTGTTTCTATTCCTGTTATTATTTGGTTGGGAAATATCTGAAATTCCCATTTTCATAATTTTTTTCCTTCTTGGACTTCTTTAAATCAGTGATTTAGTATATTCCCGTTTAATGTTTAGTATTTGTAATTATGTTTTGAATTAAATTTTATGACCCTTGAAGTCTAAGGCCATGTTTTGACCTTCTCCATGGCTGTATTCTGAGCCCAACAAACAGCAGTATGTATATAATAACTACTCATAGTGTTAGCCAAAAGGTATTGATTGACTATCTGCTGAGGAAAGATGAATGTACAATAACCTGCATGCCTTATTTCTGGATCTAATTTCGACCTCTGTCCTTATTAAGTGTAGTTGGATTATTTCTTATTGTATCTCTAGTATCTTCTTTGGTACCTGAAACCCAGCACACTCAGAATAAATGTGTTGGATGAAAGGACTTTTCAAGCTTCCAACTACAGATTGGGTCCTATTGGGTTTCGAAATTGATTTTTTATGGCATTTGTTGAAGTTCGGCAGCATCCGTGCTTGACACTGAGCCTGGTAACCAGTAAGCTCTCTGTGAAACCAGACTTCCTGGATTGAAATTTTGGCTTTGCCTCCTCCTCGCAAGTTGACTGTGGAAAAATATCTTAACTTCTCTATGCCTCGAATTCTGTATCTGTGTACCAGAGTTAATACCTGTTTCATTATATTATTGTGAAGATGAAATGTCTAGGAAGACAGACAGAAACTTTAGTACAGAGTTTAGCTAATCACAGTTTTATTCTTATTAATTTCGTGAAGATATTTTATTAATATTTATAGAGACTGGAAATTCCTCTGACAAATAATATGTAAATTAATCTTTTTATTTCATTTTATTTAAAGTTTATTTGAGAGAGAGAGTGTAAGAGTATGCATATGCATGAATGGGAGAGGGCAGAGAGAGAGGGAGAGAGAGAATCCCAAGCAGGGTCAGTGCTGTCATCTCAGAACCTGACTCCAGACTCAAACTCCCAAACCGTGAGATCATGCATGACCTGAGCTGAAATCAGGAGTCAGTTGTTTAACAGACTGAACCACTCAGGTGCCCCTGTAAATTAATTGTTTTATTTTTTATTTATTTTTATTTTTTATTTTTATTTTTTTTAATATTTATTTACTTATGAGAGAGAGAAAGAGAGAGAGCATGAGCCGGGGAGATGCAGAGAGAAAAGGAGGCACAGAATCAGAAGCAGGCTCCAGGCTCTGAGCTGTTAGCACAGAGGCCAATGCAGGGCTCCAACTCATGAGCCTTGAGATCATGACCCAAGCACCCAAGTGGGGTGCTTAACCTACTGGGCCACCCAGGCAGCCCTGTAAATTGATTTTTTTTTAAAGCAAAGGTGTTTAGGGGTGCCTGGATGGCTCAGTGGGTTGAGCATCTGACTCTTGATTTTGGCTCAGGTCATGATCTCATGGCCATGGGATCAAACTCCACTTTGGCCTCCACACTGGGTGTGGAGCCTGCTTTAAGATTTTCTCCCTTCTTCTTCCTCTGCCCCTCCCCTGCCTTTGCTCATGCATGTGAATGCACACATGTGCTATCTCTCTCTCTCTCTCTCTCTCTCTCTCTCTCTCTCTCTCCCAAAAAATAAATAAAGCAAAAGTGTTTAGATCTCTTCAGAGGGGGGAAAAAGTACAAATGAGTTGCAGAATTGTCCTAAGAAACCGAAAAAGATATGTCAGTATAGATAAGTAAATTAATAAGAGATTTATTTACTAGAAAATATTTTAGCATCAAGGAGGGACTTATATAAGCATGCACACTCTTTTATTCATTTTTTCCATATACCCAGATGATGCAATGTGCAACATAAATATGTGACCTCGTAAATCTAGGCCTGATCTTCTGGAATGGTGAAATAAGTGAGGTTCAAAGAGTTGTGTTACTCATGTATCAATCATAATAGTTAGCCTTATTGAGCACTTAGCACATAGCAGGTACGTATCTAAGTGTCCTTAGTTTGTAATTTACCTAATCATCACAGCAACCCTATACAGTAGATATAATAATATCCTATTTTATAAGTGAGGGATCTGAGACAACAATAGATTTTATGCCCAGGGTCATATAGTCAGTAAAATGGCCAGGGATCAGAACTTAAGAGATCTGGTTCCAGAGAGTATTCCCTAAAAAAATATGTTCTGCAGAATAAATTTTAGCTGTTACATTCTTTGACCCTTCAGACTAGGTTAATCTCTACCCTTTTTGGAAACCTGTAATGTTTCTAACTTGTCAAATATCTTTTCAGTTTCAAATTCTTCTTTGAGGTTTCTCGAAGCTTCACATTGACTGACTTGCCTACGTCTGGGTTACTGATAGGCTATTTTACCTAGACCTATGGAGTAGGTATATTTCTTATTTCAGCTTACACATCTGGACTTTTGAGGGCTGATGTCTGGCTTTCTATTCATAAGATATCCATCACCATTTTGTTTAACTATGGACTACCTAAATACTCATTGTCTATTAATACTTTTCCCCATCCATCCATGTATCTGTTATAGAATAACTGCCACCCCACTCCTTTTCTGGACTGTGTATAACATGGTCATTTACAGGCTCAGGAGTACAGACCAGAATGATGTGACTCCTGGTCAGTATCAGTATGAGTTATCTGTGTGCATTTTATCTTTTTATCCTCTGGTTGCTCAATGATAAGGGGATACTAAATTAAAAAGATACTAAACTCCTATAAGGAAGATCATATTATGATATTCAGGCAAAAATACATATTAAAACAATATTTTTTACTGTTATATCGGCAATAAAATTTCACATTTGAACACTTTTCAGTTTAAAATTTCACAAAATTTTCTAATTTATTTCTGGCAACAAGCCTGGTTAATAGTGTAATTATTGTCATCAGTAATTAGGAAAAATGGTAGTGTGCCTCTGAAGAACCTGGAAATGAGGGAAATATTCTTTTTTCTTCAAGTAGTTGTTTTTAAAATCAGCATTTATTAAATAAGAGAAAAGATGAGCAGAGTCATTTGTAAGATACAACTCCAACTTGATAGAGTATGTCCCTGAACTTAAGGAAATAGTGTCAAAATGGGGATGGATCGGCCATGAAGATAGAAATAATTATTCATAGGGGATAATATTGGAAATAAGTATTATCTTAAGCACTGTCCAGGAGTGAGTCTTACAAAATAGACTTGGATTATTACAGTCCTGTTGGCAAGCTCAAGCCTTATTATGACAGCAAAACATGAAGCTATGTGCGTCTGATTCTATTAACACTTTAGTTTAGCTAACTCATTTTTGTGGGGCATTCACCAAACAAACTAACTGGGATTTGGCTTCCTCTGTAGATCTGCCTACAGGAGAGACACTATTCAGCTTCAAGTGTACTGGGGGGTAGAATTGTTATTATATTAGATGAATACTTTGGATTGCAAGGAACAGAAACTTACTTGTGCTAGCTTCAGCAACAACAACAAATCAACTAAATGTGAATATGTGAATTGATAATGAATATATGCTACAGGAAATAGAGTGTGTCTTGGAATTTGTGGGGATGCATGCAGACAGGTCTCAGAAGTGGGCTAAAACGAGAAACTGGAATGCATAGAGAACCTGTGAAACCTTTTCTCTCCAGCTTTCATTTTTTCTTCTCCATATGGATGCTTCCTTTTTCATTTTCTGTAAACAATTACTTCTGTTTCTGTAGACTACATGGGAATTGCAACATTACTACTTCGTGTTTCCCTAGCATAAGTGTTTTTATGTTTAGCCATACAAATAGAAACTTCTATTTCCTTTCTTTTGTATTATTGAGGTATAATTGACTTATACTTATTACTCATAGGTCTGTGGGCCCAGGGCCTTCTATTATGTACGCCTTAGATGAGATTTCCACAGAATTTACCAAAACCTCACTCCTTTTAGTTTGAATTGACCAATCTGTCCTTAGCCTGGCAACTCTAAAGCACTCCACTCAGACACCCTAATAAAGGTGTGTGTGCTCCAGGTGCTGCCCCTTTCTCTACCTTCATCCTGCCTTGACCTTCCCACGTGGCCCTTTTAGGTGTGCCTGTATCTATGAATCTGTAAAATAATTTTCTGTTTTAATTTTCTTTCAGTCGTTTGTTGAACTACAGCTCACCATTAGACCCCAGGGCTCTTCTTAACAAGTGTAAATTTATCAAAGTTATAAAATGTATGAATTTTAAAATGAGATTATCAATTTCTACCAAAAAAACTTGAATATTGGAATTATGTTGAAAGCATACATCAATTTGGGGGAATTGACATCTTAACAACTTTGAGGCTTTTGACTAATGAGTGAGATTTATCTCTCCATATATTTGGGTCTTCTAAAAAATTTCAGTAATTTTATTTTATTTTTTAGTGCTCACATTTTCAGCTACATTTATCCCTGCCTATGTTATACTTTTGGATCTGTTGTAAGAGGTATTTTCTATTCCAATTTTCATTCATTTGTTGTTATTACATAGATGTTAAATTGTTTTTGTATATTGATCTTATATTTTTTAATACTCAACTAAAGACATTTAATAGTTATAGTAGTTTGGGGGTATTTCCTCACAGATAATAATGTTATCCATGAACAAAGACAGTTTTAATTCTGTCTTTTCTAACTGGATGCTTCTTATTCCTCTTACTTTCATTATTACTTTGGCTAGAAATTCCATTACAATTTTGGAAAGAAGTACAGAGAGTGAACATCCTTTTCTTCTTCCTGATTGTAGAAGAAAAGCATTCAGTCTTTCAATATTAAGTATGATATTAGCTGTAGGTTTATATATATATATATATATATATATATATATATATATATATATATATAATTCCCTTTATCAAGATTAGGACATTCTCTTCTATTCTTACTTTCCTCAGAAGTTTTATCAAGAATGAATACTGGATTTTGTCAAATGTTTATTCTAATGAGATCACAGTTTTTATTGGTGGTTATGGTGTTTATACTTTGATGTCATGTTGAAAGATAATAATTTGTTTTCTAATGTTAAACTAACCTTCAATTCCAGAGATATACCCCTAATTGACCATGATATACTATCCTTTTGTATATTGTTTGATCTGAATTGAAAGTATTTTTAAAAATATGCATATTTGTTCATGAAATACCTTTGGTTTCCATATCAGGATAATGCCTCTGAAATAATTTGGGAATAATTGCATTTTTTATGCTATTGTAATGGAATTGTTTTCTAAATTTCTTTTTCAGCTTGCTTATTGCCAGTGAGTTTTGCATTTTATCTTGTACCCTGAGACACTGCTGGTACTATGTCTAATTTATTAGTTCTAATAGCTGTTTTGTGCATTTTTTAGAATTTTCTGTTTATAGGATCATATCATCTGTAAAGATATAGCTTTACTTTTTCTTTTCCAATTTGAATGTCTTCTCATACTTTTTATTGCATAATTTCTCTTTCTAGAACTTCCAGTACAAAGTTCACTAATAATAACATGGGAAACATCCTTTTGTTATTCCTCATCTTTAGAGGGAAAGCTTTCAGTTTTTCACTACTAAGTATATTGTTAGCTGTGGGTTTTTCATAAATGCCTTCTATCATGTTGAAAAAGTGTCCTTCTATTCCTAGTTTTCTAAGTGTTTTTATCTTGAAAGAGTTCATTTCTGTCAAATGCCGTTACTGCTTTCATTGAGATGATCTTTTTTACTTCATTCTAACTTGGTATATTACCTTGATTGATTTTTATGTGTTCAACCACACTTGCATCTGGGGATAAATCCCACTTTTGCATGGTCCATATTTCTTTCACTATGCTTTTGGACTCAGTTTGCTAGCATTTTATTGGGAGTTTTTCTATCTGTATTCATAAGAGATACTGGTCAGTTTTCTTTTCATGTATTAGTATTTATCTGACTTTGGTATCAAAATAATGCTAGTCTCATAGAATGAATTTGAAAGTCTTCCCTTCTTTTCTTTTCTTTTTTTTTTTGGCAAAGTTTGAGAAGGATTGGTATTAATTCCTCTTTACATGTTCGGTAGAATTCACGATTGAAGCCATCTGGTTGTGGGTTTTGCTTTATTAGAAGGTTTTTGGTTTTTTGGGTTTTTTTTTTTTCTTCGCTAATTCAGTCTGTCTCATATAACAATAGGTCTGTTCAGATTTTCTATTTCTCCTTTAGTCCAGTTTGGTGGTTTGTGTATTTCTAGGAATTTTTCCATTTCATACAGTTTATCTCATTTATTGACATCAAGTATTCTCTTACAATCATTTTTATTTCCATGAGGTTAGTAGTAGTGAATTCATTTCTAATTTTAGTTTTTACCTTTTCTCTTTTTTATTAACCAATCTAAAGATTTGTCAATTTTGTTGATCTTTTTAAAATAGTTTTTTTTTTTAAATATGTTTATTTGTTTATTTTGAGAGAGAGACAGAGAGTCAGAGAGTGAAAGTGGGGGAGAGGCAGAGAGGAGAGTGAGAATCCCAAGCAGGCTCTGTGCTGACACAGGGCTTAATCCCATGAACCACGAGATCATGACCTGAGCTGAAATCAAGAGTGGGACACTCAACTGACTGAGCCATCCAATGGTTTTGTTGTTTCTGTTGTCTTCCTGTTATCTTTTTTGTTTGTGTCTGCTCTAATCTTTATTCTGTCCTTCCTTTTGTTAGCTTTGTGTTTAGTTTGCTCTTCTTTCTCTAGATAATTTAGGTGTAAAATTTTACTGTTGATTTAGGTGTAAAATTTTGGTATTGATTTGAGATCTTCTTCTTATATGTTCACATTCATATATATAGGTTTTCTTCTAAGCACTGCTTTCCTTGCATTACATGTATTTGGGTATGTTGTATTTTCACATGTCTTAAGATGACTATTATTATTTTTTTTGAGACAGAGAGAGCATAAGTAGTGGAGAAAGGCAGAGAGAGAGACAGAGACAGAGATGACAGAGAATCTTAAGCAGGCTCCACGCTTAGCACAGAGCCTGGTATCATGACCTGAGCTGAAATCAAGTTGGATGCTCAACTGACTGAGCCACCCCAGGTTCCCTGTCTTAAAGTAATTTCTGTCTCCCTTGTAATTACTTGTTTGTCTCATTGGTTGTTAACAAATGTGTGGTTTAATTTCCACATATTTTTTTAACACTCCCATTTGTTGTTATTGATTTATAGTTTCATTTCATTATGATTGGAGAGGAGATACTTTTATGATTTCAATCTTTTTATGTTTAGACTTGTTTTGTGGCCCAGCATAGGGTCTGTCCTCAAGAATGTCTCTTGTGTGCTTGAGAAAAATGTATATTCTATACATATAATTTTACCATTACTTCTATTTTTGCTTTATGCAGTTTTTTTAGAGCAACTTTAAAAATAACTTTATATATTTACATTCATTTATCATTTTTGTTGATCTTTCCATTATTTTGTGTACATCTAAATTTCTGTCTCATATCATACCTCTTCCTAAATAATTAATATTTAATATTTCTTATAATGCAGGTCTTCTGGCATTGAATACTGTTTTAATTTTTTTTTTTAACCTGAGAAGGTTTTTGTATCTCTTTCAGTTTTTAAAGATGATTATTCTGGGTATAGATTTTGTTTGTTTGTTTGTTTATTTACTTGTACTTTGGAGGTGTAACTCCATTGCCTTTTGGCTTGTGTGGTTTGTGCAATGAGTAAGAAATCAGTTTGTTTCTAGTAATAAGAGCAAATAATTACAAAAATAAGCATTTATATAGTGCTCTCCATGTTTAGGCACAATTCTAATCACTTTCAAATATTTTTTTAATTTAAATGTGTTTTAAAAATTTGTTTAGCAAAGTGAATTTAACTTCTTGTACACTTCTTGAAGGAGTAAACACACATACATACATACATATTTGCATGCATATGTATATGCCTGTTAAGAAGAAAAGTGATAAATGACTAGTGTCAGAAGTAGCAAATAGATCTACCCTGAAGACTAAAGATTGTTTATTTAATGCAGAAATGAGAGATTGTTGATGTTCTTAGTAAAATTATTTTTTATAAAATATTTATAAGGCTGAAATCAGATTACAGTGGGTTTCAGATTTAAAGGCTATTAAAAGTTTGCATGGGAAAATGGAAAAGTGAAGAGTGGTAATGGGAATAATTATATAATTTATTATGATAAAATTATAAAAATATACTACTAAATTTAAGTATTATTTACTTACTATGCTGAGGACTTTACATATGTTTTTATGTATTTGATTTAAATTATTTAAATTAATTTACTTCAGTCTTATAACAGTATTTTGAGGGAAAATTATTTCATTTGTACATAGAAGAAAACTGAGGCATAAAAAGACTGAGCATATCTCTGTATCTTGAGAGTTTTGTTTTTTTAAAAAAAAGTAGGGTTTCAGGGTGCCTGGGTGGCACAGTTGGTTGAGTGTCTGAGTTCAGTTCAGGTCATGATCTCATGGTTCCTGAATTTAAGCCCCATGGCAGGCTCTGTGCTGACAGCTCAGATCTTGGAGCCTGCTTCAGATTCTGTGTCTCCCTCTCTCTCTTCCCCTCCCCTGTATGCTCTGTCTCTGTCTGTCTCTCTGTCTCTCAAAAATAAATAAACATTAAAAAAATTTTTAAAAATAGAATCTCTCTCTCCCTCTCTCTGTCTGTCTTTCTCTCTCCCTAGGAATACAGCAATAGATCTTGAGTGCAAGGTCTATTTCTTTGTCTTGGTTGAAGTACATCAGGCTGGACATCTTTTGTTTATTTTTTTAACATTTAGGAGTCAAAATGTGAATTAAAGTTTACCTTGTTATAACTTCCACATGAAATATAAATGGTAAAGCCAATTTGGAGAGTAGTTGGGAGATGGGATTTTCCAATATATGGCTGCCCCAATGTGATGATGTCATCTTCCATCAAAAGTAAAGTTATGTTTTTTTTCCTTTGAAACTAGTCAGATCTGTGGGAATATCTCCACCCATACAATTTGATGAAAGTAATCATGCATGGCTTTTGAGACTTGGTTATAATAAGCAATATGGCTTCCTTCTGACCTTTTCCCTGTCTTGAGAATCTAACTCTGGAAGCCCAGCCACCATATTGTGAAGAAGTCCAAGTCACATGGAGAGGCCACGGGTGGGTATTCCACTGGCACAGTGGGCCAGGCTTATAGCTGACAGTCAGTTGCACCATTAGATATATTCTAGCTCTTGACTTCAGATCTTGGAGCTGAGGCCTTAGACATCATTGTGCAGACATAAGCCATCCCCATTATGCCCTGTGTGGATATTTGACCCAGAGAAAACCATGAGGAGTAATAAATAATTATTGTGTATCGCTGAGAGCTTTTGAAAAAATTTGTTACCCAAAAATAGATAACTGAGATGCATTTGTTTCAGTAATCCAATATTTGGTATGTATTCAGCAACTGTTGTACAATAAGGCATATGAAAAATGTTTGTTGGGTCATAATTTGTAAGGGCAAGAAACTTGAAAAATCTGTAAATAAATGTCTAAAAATTAGAGTAACTGAATAACCTTAGAATATACATACTATGAAACACTATTTCATAGTTAAAAAAATCAAATTTATCTATGGGGAATTTTTAAAATAAATGATGTTGGATAAAAATGGCAAAGTACAGAAGGGAACACAACATTTATGTAAAACACATACATACCCCCAAATATTACATATTTTCTACTGGAATATAAAAGTCAGTGAAAACTGGTATGATAAAATGCAACTAATCTAACACATAAATGAGGATAAGAATAGTATCATAAATTCAACCTAACATGAGTTAAACAAAAAGAGAAAGGAGTTATTTAGGGATCTGTTCTGTGCAAGTTATTGAACCATGAATCTCTTTGATATTATTTTATACATATCTTGAGTCTTGTGAAGCATATATTATTACCAAATTTTTTAAAGAGAAGATAAGTGAGAGTATGGGTATTTGGTATATGGTAGAGAAGCTAAGTCAACTACATAATTGATTCTAGAGAGCCTAATTTTGACTACTTAATACATATGGGTCCCTTTAAAGGTATATATTGCTTTTGAAATTTATCTTTAATTAAATGATTTCTTAAACCCACCTGGTTTTATTTTCCTCATGTATGGTGCCAAAGGGCTAACCAGATGAAATACGTGATTTTTTTTCACTGCAATTCTGAAATTAGGTTGATTTGACTCAACCTAAATGGACATAAGTTAGTGGACTCAAGTCATTATTTGCTTCTGTTATTTCAGTAGACATTTGTATTATACCAGTCACTGAACATGGCCAAATCGAGGACATTCAACAGTTCTTTAGTATTCTCTTTGAGGATTATGGAGAATGAAACAGAAAGATTCCATACCTGTTCTGAAAACTAATGCTAAATGCTATTTGTTATGAATCTTGTTTATTTATGGATACCAATTCCACAGGAATATGCCACAGATCATCTAGCTGAATGTAAGCAGAGTTTGGGTAAGACTTGATTCAAATCTCATTACCGTAAGTGAAGGAACTGGACCTTCCTCTGTGATGGCCTCATGAAAACTTTTCCCATCGTCCCATTGACTATGCTTTGATTCTGTGAGATATGGCATTACCGTGTGTGGCATCCACATTGTGGCTTAAATTAGTGCTAGTTTAGTTTCTTTTTCATTGCAAACCAAGTGTTTCTGGTTTTTCATTGCAAACCAAGTGTTTCAGATCTATGCTAGTCCTGAGTTAGGAGAGCAAGGAGTAAGAGAAGCAAAACAGTTTTAAGTAGTGGGTACTGGAAAAGCAAAATCCCAGTGATGTGCAAGAGTACAGAATAGTCAAGAAACTGTCAGAGTTCAAGCTGACTGGTTCAATTTTGTTCTCGTGGTATATTACGTGTGTTGCATGCATATAGACAAATATGAAATAAGGGAATTTGCAGGAGAATGGGCAGAGGAACAAGCAGCAGGTGATAAGATTATTTCTCAGGACTGGAACTAGGTAATACAGGCCTAAGGCGTAAAGAATTTGTTATATTCAAATTCTTTGTAATGTGTTGGTTCACCTTAATTCTTGACTCCACTTTCCTTAACTGAATATGATTTAGATCATTGTGAATGTTCAGGTACTTCAGTTTATCATCTTATGTCAGTGCTATCCATCTTATATGTATAGTGCTTTGCTTTGTCACTTGGCCATTATACTACCCATTAGTTACCTTGAGTATATTCTTTTCTATAATAACGAGTCAGTGTCAAGAAATCTTGTGGTAAGATCTTGATATATTTTTAACTGGAGGACACCTTTAAAAAATGAGTCAATGATGAAGGATTATCTTGTACTAAAGGGAGAAAAAAAGTAGAAAGGTAATGAATCTGGACTTTGACATGTCGTATATCTTATGCAGGGACACCCAAGAATTGTTGGAGAATGTTGGAAAATTTCCAGGAATTGTCATGGCAGGATGGTAGCCAGGTTGATGATGATGCATTGTCATTTTACTTTTGGAAAATCCTGCGAGGCTCGCTATGGAGTCTGGCAATTGCAGTTACAATTACTGTACTTCATTTTATTCACTTGGGCAAAATAATGTCATTCCACTTAAAACATACAAAATTACAAACTAATAATAAAGCTCTCTTAATGGCCCTTAGAGCGAGGAGTTAACCTTGATGATAAAGTGATGTAAGGCTTAATAAACCTTGTTTCTGGCCAAGTCTCAGGGATAATGAATTCTGTGTGATTTAGCTGTGTGGAATCAATAATAACTGACTGCTGCCTGGCACTAGTTGAATATGAGGATTGCGCGCAGTATTCACACAGGTATGGCGATCACCCAGGCTTCCTCCCACCCTCACAGTGCTTCCCTTTTACTTTTCTTGCCATCAAATGACTCTACTCTGTGATATGAATCTCAACTGCAGGGTGTGTTTGTGTGTTTGACCCTGTCTCCCCAACCAGGATAGTCTCACTAATGGAATCAAGGTAGGCACAGTTAGATGTTGCAGATATTTATGTGCTAAATAACAATAAACCTTGGGTAGCTATTTGTAAACAGTCAATAGCAAGCTTTGTAGTAACTTGGGTAAATACACTGGTGTTGTATTCACATATCTTTTATAATTTTTTAACATTTATTCATTTTTGAGAGATGGAGAGAGACAGAGGGAGACACAGAATCTGAAGCAGGCTCCAGGATCTGAGCTGTCAGCACAGAGCCCGTCACAGGGCTCAAACTTGTGAATCATGATACCATGATCTGAGCTGTAATCGGACACCTAACTGACTGAGCCAACCAGGTGCCCCTCAAATATCTTTTATAAAAGAAAGTTGTTGAGCAGCTACACTTACAGCTTTCACTTAAAAAAATTACATAGTCTGGATATTAGTAGAATACTGTATAGACCAGGAAAATTCATATTGTAGAATTTTGAAGAAAGGATATCAGAATAAAGTCCCTGTGTAAGAAGGTACTTGCCTGACTAAATATACTACGTTTTCAGTCTTGTGAACTCAAGAAAAAAAGGAAACTCTCTTGTGAGTGTCCTAATATACACTCGAATTGAGGTTATGAGATTATCTAAGTAAAACTCTTGAGAACATGATGTACAAAATATGCAACAATACATTCGTATATAATAAAATATACAATAAAATGTATCTACCAGTTTATTCTCTATGCCATTTAGAAAATAGCTCATCAGAAAGTTATTTGAATATAAATTAAATAAGAGTAATTAGTTGCATGTTACAAATGATTGCCTCATGCTCTCATATTTGAGGCAGATGAGATTCTTTTTAAATTTTTTTTCAATGTTTATTTATTTTTGGGACAGAGAGAGACAGAGCATGAACGGGGGAGGGGCAGAGAGAGAGGGAGACACAGAATCTGAAACAGGCTCCAGGCTCTGAGCCATCAGCCCAGAGCCCGACGCGGGGCTCGAACTCACGGACCGCGAGATCGTGACCTGGCTGAAGTCGGACGCTTAACCGACTGCGCCACCCAGGCGCCCCTTAAATTTTTTTTTAATGTTTAGTTTTGAGAGGGAGAGACAGTGTGAGTGGGAGATAAATAGAGAGAGAGGGAGACATAATCCAAAGCAGGCTCCAAGCTATGAGCTGTCAGCACAGAGCCCGATACGGGGCTCAAACTCATGGACCATGAGATCATGAGCTGAAGTCCACCGTTTAACCAACTGAGCCACCCAGGCATCTCAAGGCAGATGAGATTCTTGAAGTAGCCTAACACAGATGTATTCCCATAGCCTGTGCTGGGTAACATCTTCGCTTTGTAAGCATGGGCATTCATATTGCCTGTTGCTCCTTTGGTTTGACCAGTTTGATTGATATGTATTTCATTTTCATGTTAGTTTTGTTTTATATGAATAGTAACAGAAGTATATTTATTATATAAATTATGACAGTGGTTGGAATACACAGAAATCTAAGAGCCAGTTCACATTGCTGAACATTTAAAAGGGTTTCTAATACTGGAGGCATAGATTGAGGGTCTCTGGAGAGGGGCTTTATACCCAAGAGTTCCAGGCTGAATTCCAGAAGTATGAATAAACCCCAAAGTATTTTTGTGGGTTGTGGGAATAGAAGGGCCATGTGATACACTTCCTATATAGAACACTGAGAAAGTAAGTAAGGGAATTTTTTCAGTACCTGTTAAATGGAGAAGAATACAACATTTTCAGGATGTCAGAAAGAGTATGAGTGAGCAGGCCAAGGCCCTAGAAGATATCAGGTTGGACCATGTTATTGGACGCAAGTGGAGACTGTGTCCCTGAGAGCAGTATTGAAAAGCAACGGCTGGGAAGCAGAGAGAATTTATAACTCAGCAAGGCTGTCATGGACAGAAATCAACCTCTGACTGTCAGACTTTTTCTCTTGAGGTCATGGTCAATTTAAGCCTGGATACATAAGTTATCCAGCCCATGGAAAAGGAAGGGAAAAATGAGAAATCTTAATTGGCTGAGTTTAAACTTGAAATGGCTGAAAAAATTACTAGAGTGATCAAGCTTATCTGATGTTAACTGGATTGATTTTTTTGCCACTAGTCAGAAAAGAGTCTCAAAGTAAAGACAAAGTTAATGTAAAAAAAAATCAAGCTATATTTTACCACTTAGAATTTGTGGCTTGAAAATACACATCTGCTTTTTGTTTGCATGTATGTATAAGTGGTTGTGGAGTTTATACTGAGATTTAAGGCATTTAGAACATTATAAAAAAGATGGGTTGTTGAGATTTTTGAGAGATAGAGAATTTGGGTAGCTATAATTCAAATTTATAAAACAACTGTTCACAAATATTTCAATATTATTGGTTTAATGACAACAGATATGCTGCCTTGATACAATTTTATGATGAAATTTGTAATCTAGAATTAATGTTATTGACTCTGCTATTAAGTTTCTTTAAAAATTCTGTTTATTAAGTGTGTAATGCTTTAATGATAGCATGTGGAGAAGAGGAATTGGGGCATTCCTGACCAAATTTTGAGCTATAGTGGCCTCAAGATAGCTTTAACTTCTTTATTTCTCTTATACAGCAATTTATACTAATTACAACAATTCATTTTAGCTAACACATGTGGAAACATAAAAATGTGGAGCTATACATAATGAAATTGAAAGTGATCATAAAATTTTAAAATAAATTTTAATATGTGTGGTTCCATGCAGCTGCATATTCAGACTTTTCTTCTTCCTATTTAGTTCCCAAATTTTTCATTAGTTTTGTTACTTCATGATCAGTATGAATGCCATAGCCCAAACAATTGTAAGCAATAAGTAAAATAGGAGAAATTCATTATCATATAAACTTCTTAGAAATAATACTGAGTTTCAAATCATTGGAAATAGTAATAACCAAATTAGATGTTATCAGACTTTACTAATACAAAATATATGTTTCCCCATTCTAATACTTGAATACTTGAGCAAATAGATGCCACCAGCAATGTTAGATTTGATTAGGGGTTTTTGGCTTACTGCTTAATGAGCTTAGCTATGAATATTAGCTCACTATCTTTTAGATCTAGAAGAAAAATCAGAGTATTAAAAATCAATTGTGTTTCCCCCCTCCCCCCTTTTTAAAATATTACTTGGTTTTAAAAGAACAGCAATCACAGGACTGTGAAAGTACTAATAGTAGCAGAAATATAAAAATTCGCATATAGGAGACATGGAAGTGGAGCAGGTAATAGAAAACACACGAGCAAAGATGTAGGAATCTGAAAAAAAGTTTATATAGAATGTTTCCCATTACTTAGTATGTCTTTCATATCAGATGTGAAGAGGAAAAAGTGACGGAGTGGCTGGAGAAGTATGTATACGGGACCATATAATGGGGAACATTAGATTTCCATGCATAGACTTAGAACTTTATGCTGATCATTTCTAATGTATATTTCACAGAGCCATAAGATTACCTTTATCATTGTGACTGCCATTTTCTTAAGGAAGAAAGAGAAAGAAAGGAAATTGGAGTCGATTATGAGACTTGTAAGGAATATTGATCATTAATAATAGTGAACAAGGAAAATGAAAAGTGTGTGGCCAATGATGAGGACAAGCACTTTAGAATGGCACTGGCATTTAACTAAGATCATGCATTAGAACTTTGGTTTGTTGCCAATAGTTTGTTTTATTCAACTGTGCTAAGCCGCCTTGGTAAAGAAATAGGAATACTGAAAAGGAAAATTTATCAGAAGTGTTATGATATAGAATAAGCCGTTATAGTCTAAAGTAAGAACAGAAACTACCCTGTGGTCAAACTAACAAACCCTCAAATCTCAGTGTGTTAGAATAATGGTTGACTTGCTCTCATGACTGATACAGGTTGAGTGTTGTTATACATTGAATGTTGTCCCCAAAAGGTATGTTGGAGACCTGACTTTTAACACTTAAGAATGTAGCCTTATTTTGAAACAGGGTCATTATAGATATAGTCAAATTAAGATGAAGTCATTAGAATGGGCTCTAAAGCAGTTTAACCAGTGTCCTTATAGAATGGTGGAATGTGGGCACAGATACAGATACATGCAGAGGGAAGATAATATGAAAAGACACAGAGAGAATAGGTTATTTACAAGCCAAGGAATGCCTGAAACTACCAAAACTAGGAGAAAGATGTGGAACTGATCGTTCCTTAGAGCCTTCAGAGAGAGCACAGACCTGCTTGGTTACAGCAGGTTACAAATAAACCTCTGCTTTTTAGAGTTTTCTGTTATAGAGTTTTCTGGCCTCCAAGACTGTGAGACAACATACTTCTATTGTTTAAGCCTTTAGTTTAAGGTACTTTGTAATGGCATCGCTAGGACACTAATATAGGTGCACTTCTACCTTTTTGTAATTTCACCATCTGAAAGATGCCTCCAAACTAGTCTTAACAGAGAGAGGCATGGAGGTTGCACACTGTTTCTTATACGCTTTGGTGAGAAGTGACATAAATAACTTTCATTCATAGTCCAATGACTAGAAGTAAACATATGGTCTCAATTTAACTGCAAAAGAGTCCGGACGTAGAGGAAAATGTTTTTAGTATTTGGTGTACAAATACTGTCTTCTTTGCAACAGCTATTGAAGTAGATGTGCCTGGACTCTTAATTCAGTTTCCACCTCTTAATAATAGTGGGAAAAGTGTTCACATCTTAAGCGTTGATTTTTAGATAAGAGTAATTCTACTCTTAAATAAGAGTAATCTTGTCTAGTTGATAGGAATCACCCGACATAGAGAATATTTTCAATAGATTGTTACTAAGAATTAGAGGATTTTGTAGAATGAGTGCTGCCGAAGGATATGAGGATTGAGAATGTTAGTGTCCTCGTGATATTTCTTTTAAAAATTTTGAAGATATCTTGAAACATTTTAGATCTTGCCTATTACCAAAACATTGGTAGAGTTGGATAAGAGTCAGTAATTTGGGGAATACCAACCTAAGCACTCTACCTCTTTACTTTTGCTGACTCATTTTACTATCCATATGTGAACTGATGTGCATTATATATGGTAACTTGCTAAAAATTAGACTTCTTCACTTTACATTTTTATGATAAGGAAAAAGAAAAAAATCAATATATAAGAGCACTAAAAAGTATTTTATCCTGGATAAGTTATTTTACTTGACATCCTTCTTATATTTGAGTCTTCTTAAATAAATAAAAATAAAAATAAATACTGGCCTGACATGTTTTGTTATAGTGCAAATAAAATATAAAAAATTCTGAGACTCTATCAGTAAGTGAAATTTTAGAAATTTATGATCACAAATAACTTTATATTTGAAACAAAATCATTGTATACTTTTATATGGCAGTGAAAAGCAGAAAATGTCCTACAGTCTGTCCATTTCCCTTTTAAACATAATACTTATTTGTATATTTAAAGAATTTTGACTTAAATACATGGTGCCAGGAAGCAGGTACAATCAGCATTTAGTCTTTTTTGACTTATTCTCAATGATCCCTGTCTTAATAAAATTTCCACATAATAAGTAGAGTAGTGTAGCTTATACTAATAAAGTCAAATAATGAAATATCAATAAAGGAAGAACGTGACAAAAAGGATTCAGTTTGCAAAGCAATTTAATCTTACAAAGGATTCTAAGACTAGAGGAAAACTGTACATAATTGCAAAAGAGAGCTGAGAAGAGGCATGCAAAATCAGTTGAAAGTTTGAATGATTTGACAGTTAAAAAATACAGCCAAGGGGCTCCTGGGTGGCTCAGTCTGTTAAGTGTTCAACTTTGGCTCAGGTCATGATCTCATAGTTCGTGAGTTCGTGCCCCACGTCGGGCTCTGTACTGACAACTTGGAGCCTGGAGCCTGCTTTGGATTCTGTGTCTCCCTCTCTCTCTGCCGCTCCCCTGTTCATGCTCTCTCTCTCTCTCTCTCTCTCTCTCTCTCTCTCTCTCTCTCTCAAAAATAAACATTAAAAAATTGAAAAAAAAATACAGCCCAAACAATATTACAAATAATTACAGTATTACAATAATCTGTTAGGAATATAGAAGTATGATTTCTTTTGTTGTCAAATCAAGGACAATTCCATCTTCTATGCTGTCATTGAAAGTGCATAAGAAACAAATTTTTGTCACCCAGAAAATATGAAAATTACAGACAATAATAATGGGAATGACAGTGATTTAAGAGAAAGACCTATTATAGAATAAAGCAAATGAATATTTGATATTGAGAGTAATTAATATAACTTCAGAAAGTCATTGATTCTACACCACACTATACATTTATCACAAGGTGGTAAAAGAACAGGGTCAGGTATGAGAAACTATGGCCTAAGTCTTCCATGGACTCTCACTTACTAAATACAGGCCTTCATGAAGTCTTTCCTGTCTTGAGAGTCCTGGGCAGACTCTCCTACTAATACAACAAACCGCTTGATTTTTCAGTTTTGATGGTGTAGAGTTCTCTACTCCCTCTGATAATAGTCAGCCTTGCTGTTCATCTCTGCTTCCCTCCAAATCAGGCACACACTTTGAGTAGAAGGCAAATGAACTCATGAGGTTACAATGTGACTGTTTCCTAGATGCCTGGGGTTTTGTCCCAAAAGTAGATTAATAGGAGTAAGTCACTTTAAATTTTACCCCTTAAAATTCTTATCATTGGTACTCCACCATAAGCCAGCGTTTTGGACTGGCCACATATGTGAGAGAAAGGTGAAGCAGACAAGTAATGACTAGGTGAAGACTGGAATATTTACTGCTAAGTGATATGGTAGAGTAGCAGCAGGTAGTAATGATCAGAATCCTGAGATGTCATGCTAGTTTTGTTTTGTTTGTGAAAACTAGAAATCTGACAAGCCCAATTAGACAATGGTAATTATTTTCATTTTCTTTTTCATGTATTTTCAACCATATGACAGGAATAAAACATTATTTTCTAATCGGCCTTTCAGAGTTTTAAAACATTATTTAATACATAACGTTGGACCAACTGCTCCCTTTTGTTCACATCACTGTCTTCTCCACAGCATTTTTAGTTTCTCTAAGGTGTTCATCAAATATTTATTATTTAATTGGGTATTGCTTCATTCTAGACAGTGACCTGCATCCTTTGTGTCTGTTAGGTGGACTGATCTTCACAACAACCTTGTGAGGGTAGGCACTATTCTTATTTACATTTTACCAATGTGAAAATTGAGGCAGAAAAAGGGTAAGTGACTTTCCCTGGGTCACATATATTTTGAGCACTTTATGGCATGATGCAGATTTAGACAGTGTGATGCAGAGTAGTCCTTTGAATGTCCGCCTTATACTGGTCTGTGGTAGAAACATCCTTCTGCCGTATCTGCCTTGAGCCCTTTCACAGGTAGTAAGTCACACAAAGAGAAGCCTTACTCAGTCAGTGCTTCCCCAGTTTTACATTCATCAGAATCACCTGGAGATCATTAAAACATTTTCCTGATCCCCATCCATGTTGGGGCCTACCGATTTGCGTTCTAACAAGCGTGCAGGTGCTTCTGGTGCTGCTGATCTGTAGACGACCCTTTGAGTTTCACTGGACTACCTTATATTTTAAGTCATCATCTGCTCCTGGCTGTGTATCTTTGAGAACCTTAGAATGTGGCAGTTTTTCTTTTCTTTTCTTTTTTAATGTTTATTTATTTATTTTGAGAGAGTGGGAGAGCTCACATGCCTATGCGCAAGCAGGTCAGGGAGAGGCAGAGAGCCAGGGAGAGAGGAAATCCCAAGCAGGGTCCATGCTCAGCGCAGAGCATTGACACTCATAGTAGTTTCTTAGTTGTGGGGAAATCACTCCTGTGAATAGATGGCAGCAAGAAAGATTTAGGTTAGTGTTTAGCCGGGATTTTCAAAGATACTTTTTTCATATCATAAGAACAAGGTATGAGCAGGATTAAAATTCGGTTTTGGTCCCAAGATGTTGACCATTCAAATTAGCCATGAACATTTTGTTAGATTAAGAAGAAACTTTTTATCTTGAATCAGTTGTTGATGAAATCACTTTTCTATTTTCTTTCTGATCTGTGTACTTCATCACATAAAAATGACCAGCCATTAAGATAGTAACAGAAGCGGGGCGCCTGGGTGGCGCAGTCGGTTAAGCGTCCGACTTCAGCCAGGTCACGATCTCCCGGTCCGTGAGTTCGAGCCCCGCGTCAGGCTCTGGGCTGATGGCTCAGAGCCTGGAGCCTGGAGCCTGTTTCCGATTCTGTGTCTCCCTCTCTCTCTGCCCCTCCCCCGTTCATGCTCTGTCTCTCTCTGTCCCAAAAATAAATAAAAAACGTTGAAAAAAAATTAAAAAAAAAAAGATGGTAACAGAAGCATAAATGAGAGTATAATAGACTAGTGCTTTCAGAGGAATTATTACTTTTTATTTTAACATTGACATTTTTCCTTCATAGCATTTTTGTCTATAGCATTGACTTTGCTCAAATATTTCCTGAAGGAATAAAGCTAGTAATGAATCAGTTAAAAGGAAAAAAAAAAAAAGCTTTTTTTTTTTTCTGTCTCAGTCCACTCAGGCCTAAATAATTTTCCCCCCTTTGGAAAGAGACATTTTAATATGTCACATTTCAGTTCCAGTTCAATAAACAACCATTTATTTACAATTTTAAAACAATCTTCAGCCTAGTCAGGTAAGAATTATTTCAAAAGAATAAAAACATTTTCATTTCCCATCACTGCCAAAAAAGAAAAGAACATGAGTTATGAGTCTTGCTATGTTGTCTTAAGTTGATTACTCTGGAATGATTAAAAAACTAGCTGTGCTGTCAGTGCAGAGGAGTACATTATAAGTGTAATAACAGCTTAGGGATACAATCCATCAATGCCGCACTTGGAAGAAGAAAAAAAGTTGATCTATTTCTTTGGTCATCATTTTCAGCATATTAGATGACAAATAATTGTACATTCATCAATAACAATAGATTAAAGTTGAAATGATTTATTGCTATTACACTGCTGTTATGATGGAGCACTGGGTCAGTCAAGCATCAGCGGGGTCTGTATTTAATTTTCATGGGTCTCTTAGCAGAAATAATAGACAGAGAGTAAACCACCTGAAACAAGGTAGATCAAAGTTGTTGACAAGTGATTTGTAGGTTGGTTCTTCATGAGTGGTGGAAGAGAGGCAATAGGACCTCTTTGGCGGGCTTGTTGAACCACTAAATCAAGCAGACCTTACGGAGCTCATGCTAACATTCAGGCAGGCAGCACATGGAAATATGAAAGCTACACAAGTATAAACTTCATCTAATACTGCCCGAAGGTAATGGGATACAGTACACATTCCTGGGACCAAACCAGGCTATTTAAATAATCTGCACATCTCAGGTAGGCTAATGAGAATCTGCTCCTCGGGAAGTAGTCTAATTATTTCTATATCGACAGGCTGTCAAAAAGTTGGTGTTATCATGGAAAATTATGTAATATATTCGTCTTAATATATTTTATTATGTCTTCTTAAGCACGGTGAGAATCATTGATATTCAATGTGTTTGAAAATTTCAATTTCAATTCAACAAGCAAATTTACTAAGTATTGTCAATGTGTGGGTCCATAGACTGCCTATGTGAGTATCACCTGGGATTCTTGCAAAAACACATTACTCTTCCCCATCCAGACATACCTAGTGAGAATTTCTGGGATAGGGGCCAAAAATGTGCATTTCTACAAAGTTTTTTGGGTGATTCTGATGAAATCTAAACTTTAAAGATGAACGTATTAGGCCCAGACATTGTGGACAAGCAATAATAACTATACTGTGTCAGTGGGTTAAAGGAAAGCCTGCCCATCTTGATGTTTAGGTATAGCCCAATACTAGTAAATATAGTTTGTAAGAATTTAACTGTGCATAGAACTTCATTATCCTTACCTCGTTTGTGTGTGTGTGTGTGTGTGTGTGTGTGTGTGTGTGTGATTTCTTTACATTTTAAATGACCTATTTTGATTTCTCATGTGAAATATGGTGGCACAATCCCTTGTTAGCTAGTCTCTGCAATAATTTTGTGCATCTTGTCACCTAATATGCAACTTTATTGAGTTATTTTGTTTACTCATCTCTGTGGTTTTTTTTAATTTAATTTTATTTTATTTATTTTTGAGAGAGAGAGAGAGAGACAGAGTGGGGGAAGTGCAGAGAGAGAGGGAGACACAGAATCTGAAGCAGGCTCCACGCTCCAGGCTGTCAGCACAGAGCCCGATGCAGGGCTCAAACTCATGGACCGCGAGATCATGACCTGAGCTGGTCAGCTGCTTAACCAACATAGCCACCCAGGTGCTCCTCATCTCTGTATTTTTGATATATTGTCCATTTTGTGTTTTTACATAATGTTCAGTGTACAATTCATAGTGGCTATAAAAATTTTTTACAAATGCAGGTAAACAGCCTAATTAAGTGAAAATGTTTGATGTTGAATTTTGACCTGTCTTTGCTTATATAGTATTCCCTGTCATTAATAATAATAATAATAATAATAATAATAATAGACAGGGACACCTTAGTGGCTTAGCCGGTTGAGCATTCGACTTCAGCTCAGGTCATGATCTCACAGTTCATGGGTTTGAGTCCTGCATCGGGCTCACTGCTGTCAGCAGAGTCCACTTTGGATTCTCTGTCCCCCTCTGTCTGCCCCTTCCTGCTCATGCTGTCTCTCTCTCAAAAATAAATACTTAAAAAATAGACACCAGTTTTAGAATTCAAGAAGAATTTTTTCCTTTTTCAAAGTAATGAAAAAATTGTCATTCTGAGAACATGCTCTGAGGCATGTTTTCAGCAGGGATTTGCCAATAAAATATAGGGAGAAGACTTGTTTATAAGATACCTTTCGTCTAATTCAGCAGTGGAATACCTTGGATTGTGCCAGGCCAAAAGAAGCATCTCAAAATAATTTTGTTTTATAATTAATTATAGATAAATGACCAGTTCAGAATGGAAGGAAGTGAACTAATAAATCAATGCTTTGTTTATTGCTGCTGAAGTAGAAATCAGGGTACAGTGTTGCTAATACCCACTGCTGGATTGGCAGAGAATTCCCATCTCCTAGGCAGCAGTGATGATTGGTAATATCTGCCCAGAGTGCTGTGTTTTGAAGTTGCCCCGGGGGTGCCTGGGTGGCTCAGTCAGTTAAGCGTCTGACTCTTGATTTCTGTTCTGGTCATGATCTCATGGTTTGTGAGTTCGAGCCCCACATCAGGCTCCATAATGACACCACTGAGCCTGCTTGGGATTCTTTCTTCCTCTCTCTCTGCCCCTTTTCCTGCTTGCATGGTCTCTCACACAAAAATAAATAAATAGACATTAAAAAAAAAGGTGCCCCAGAAGTAGAGCCAGAGACAAGTAGCTTATTTGGCAGATGAAGTAAGAAAGGGAAGGGGTAAAAGCTAATAGTGGTTAAGTTAATGTGAAGTTATTGCTGTGAGCAGTTGGGGCTAAGTCCTGCTAAGGCCCCTTGAAACATCATGTAAGTATGGCACAGGGGAAATGAGTCTGGGTATTAACACCAACTTTCATTACTCAGTGAGTGAGGGTTGCTCCTCTGACATGTTCCTGGGACTTTAACACTTGGCCCTTCTGGCCCACCTTATGCACTGGTCAAACAGACTCCTTAGAGAGAAATGGGTGCTTGAGGACAGAAAACTTTGGGTAAGTACTGGAACTATCCATAAAATTGGACCTCTGAGGTCCAATTCTGACCTCTGAGGTGGGCCAGGGAGATTTGGGCAGAGCACTGATAGTGTCTGCTCAAAAAAGATTCTTAGGTTACATCTGGACTTAACAGATGAGAATATATCACAGATGTCTTAGATGTCTCTGCTGGTATTTGCCATCCTTTAACTTATATAAACCCCATGACTGCATCTCATGGAAACTAAATCTCATCATATTTTTCCGTGGTTCATATATGTTCCCTCTGTGTGATTAATTGACATGAAATAAATGTAGGATTGCCATATACATGCCCAGAGTGTCTCTAATTAGCAGTAGCCCTAGGGATATAGAAATGACTTTCACAGTGGAAGAATAAAGACCAACAACATTCCTATTGTTTGATGATGATGTTTGGGTGGTGAAGGCTGAGCTCTCAGATTTGATTTGGTAAACATAGTTTTGTGAGAGGTGGTTGTCACAATACTGCAAATATTTGATACCATATCATTACATTCCCTAATTTAAGGCTTTTAAAAAGGACATATTTAATAGTCTGAGCTGTGAAGACAACAATGTCTAACAAGAAATCTGTCCACTGATGTTTGTAATTTGTAACAGTATCCCTGTACAGAGCAGTGTACTAACAATCACTGATAGTATTAATTATTCCTTTCAGTTTAAGAAGAAAATGAGAAGTGCTTAATAATCAATCTCAAGTTTATTAGGAGCTGAATTCCATTGGACGTGAGAGGCAGTTTCTCAGTAAGAATGCCAGAGGAGCACATCCAGTGGCCTGAAGCCCTTGTGAAATTAAAATCATTAGAAAACAATTAACATATGTGGATTTAGCAAACCAGATGACTGGCTAAGTAAAGCTTTGAAAAGTCCCACACCTGTCAATAGTTATCATCAGCAAAGTAATATGTATAGTTAAAAAAAAAAAGAAAAAGAGCTTTAATTTTCTGTCCAGTCAAATCTAAGTGTATCACACTCAATTTTCCTTCCTTAGTAATCTAAATAATTTCCCACCTTGCTCATGATGAATGTCTTGCCAGTTCCTACTCAGTTCTTCCACTTTACACGACCTAATTAAAGAAAACATTCCATGATTGCCTATTTTTTCTCATGCATGACAACCTATTATTTTTTCTACCACCTGATTAGGGCTTTATTACCCTTGGATTTAGATTGATTTGCTGAGCACTTTAATAAAACACTACTTAGTTTGATTTAAAGGGCTACAGGTTTACTTCATTCATACAATTATTCTTATAACCATATCACATTCCAAGTAAACTCCCATCCCCCCCCCCAAAAAGCAGTCTTAGATTACCACTGAACAAGGTTATAAAATAAGAATCACAGGTGACATTCCTGTTGAATATGGGCAGTGCGGTTTCCATTGTGGGCAGTCATGAGAAGACATTTTGCAATATAATTTGTCAAGAGTGATAAATCTATTTCATCATATCTGTCAGGAATGGCTCCTGTGTATTAAAGCCTCTATAAAGTTTGCTCAAGATAAACCAAAACTTTCATATGATTAAATAATAATACGTTTATGATGACAAATTACATTTACCGTGTTATCTACGATGTGAGCCAAAATTAGATAGTTAGAGTTCAAATGGATGATGATGCATTTTGATTTCATATCTAGTGAATTTTTATTAAATGAATGTGCAGCATTTATAAAACTGTCTTTTATTTTGGACCTTTTATTAGAGAGTTGTGTCCTACTTACAAAAAATAAAGGGACACACATATCCACGTTGGATAACTTACTAATTGAATAAATTGCCAATGGAAGATAGAGAAAATATTTAAATATTCACTGGAGAACACACTGTGCTTTTTGGAGGCTAAGCATTTACAGATGGAAAGAAATTCTAGGCCCAAGAACAAGTCATAAATCCTACTCTGTAGTGGTGGAAGACAGGTGGTGTTCAGCAGTGAACTAGAAAAGATAGCCTAATGAACCCCACTAGAGTCCAGGGACTAACAAAATATTGACAGAAGGTTCAGTTCCACATAATCTAATCAGAGATTCAGTCATTTATTTATTTGTTAAGTGCATGTTCTGTGAAAGATTCAGAAAAAAAATGTTTTCTACAATTTTAAAGAACCTCAATCTCACTGGAGTAACTGGGTTTATTTGTCAAAGGGAGTTTAAGGAGGCTAGGCTGGGAATATGCCCTATAGGTGTTAAGGAATGGAATGAATCCCAACTATTTGATTTTAGGAACTGAAAGAATGCATATGGGAAGTGGTTTGGGGCCAAACGAGAATTTCTGTGACTTTTAATACTACAGGCAGTTGTGCACACACACACATGCACACACACAAATTTTTTCTTTTTATTCTTGTTAAAGTTAGAATTAAGAGCTCTCCTGCATTGGTAGCATTCTGAATCCTATCAAAACATTTTTAAGTAAATCAGGTTGTTAGTACCTTTTTAGATTTGACGATTGGGGATCTCTCTCTAGGGATTTCTCTGCAGCAGCCAGTTCTCTACCAATCAGCCTGCGGAAATCTGGGAGTCACTGGGTAGTCAGTTCCTAATTTGGTCAGTGAGAGAATTCAGTGCAAATATCACCTGTCTGAATAGCCAGGATCAATGAATATGAGTGTCATGAAGAGTTCTGATTTCTGTAGAGTAGGAGGTAAGAGAAATCCAGACAGGTACTTTGGAGTGTGTATAATAGAAAGATTGCAAATATGGTAGATGTAGAATGATCAAATAATATATTGTCCAAATTGGAACAATTGTGAAAGCAATGGTGGATGCTGGTAATAGTTATGCTATTGTAACAGTCATGACACAGGATAGTCCCAGGCTAACAAGAAGTATGTCTGCCATAGATGTGTGTAGTTCCATGTTTCCCTTGCATTTTTCTCCTGATTCCTCAAACCTCACAGGACAAGGATCAAGAGTGACATCAGTGTTACTGGTGGTCGTATCATCATCTCTGTCATCCATGTCATTTGTGGCTATCATTTCTTCCTCTTTATGTTAGCCTAACTCATTATTGAACCTCAGGTGCTGTGCCAGTTCTTTTTTTTTTTTTTTCATCTCTGCTCTTTGTCCTCTTTCTCAGTAGCATCCATGTGGATGCCACAATCAACTGCCTGGCCTCTCCTCTCAGTTCCTGAATTTCCTTGTCTGTAAAGATCTTTTCAAATGCATTGGTTGTTTCAACCAGCTATTCATTTCCAGGTAGCCACCTTCTAAACATTGTCATTACTAATAACTGTGTGGCTATCAAAATCTTGGTGTCAAGCATTTTATTTTCTGACCACCAAATTTTATTTTTCTATTTCCTTACTGTAATATTCCCATTGTAGCAACTTAAGAATTCCAAATCATTTACCCACATCCATATTTTATTATTTGTCAATATATGACTCCTTCCATATTTATCGCCTCACTCACCTTAGAGAAGACTTATTATCATGACCACTTACTTTGAAAATACCCTAAAAAACACACTCCACTCTTTCTACTCTGTACTCCTCGACCAACCCAAATTTAAACTTAATTATACGGGGCACCTGGGTGGCTCAGTCGGTTGGGCAGCTGACTTTGGCTCAGGTCATGATCTCACGGTCTGTGGGTTCGAGCCCTGCATCGGGCTCTGTGCTGACAGCTCAGAGCCTGGAGCCTGCTTTGAATTCTGCCTCCCCCTCTCTCTGCCCCTCCCTCACTTGTGCTCTGTCTCGCTCTGTCTCTCAAAAATAAATAAATGTTAAACTTAATTGTCTACATTTCCACATCTACAGCTGAATAACTGAATTTTTTGAGGAAAAAAATCACTCTACAAAGAAATTGCTTTCCTCTTTCTTACATCAACCAGTAAAAGCATAGTCGCATACCAATCACAGTGTCACAAAGGACACCAGAAGTACTGGCCAAAGGCTTAGCTTGTTAAGCCTTAAATGGACACTCTGTACTTAATCCCTTTATATTTCTTAAGTAAGATCAATTCCTTACTCTTTGAGAAGACTAAACCCTCATCTTTCTTGCCAGTCCCCCCCCTCTTTTCCTTTACCAACTAACACCTGATTGAGAAAATAGAAGTAATCAAGAACAAATGACCTCATCTTCTCACTAGAGGCTTATCTCCATAATACTTACATTATTAGTACTACTAGATTCCATGCCTTCTCTGCTTTCAGTAGCCCTCTCTTTCTTGCTTCATCAGTTTCTCTCCCTCTCCCCCTGTCTCTTTTCTCTATCCCTTTTTCTCCCTTCCCTTCTCCCTCCCCTTCCCTCCCTAACCCCTACCCACCTCTTTGCCACCTCCCCAGACAGGACCATTTTTTTGAGTGTATAAACATATTCTAGTATCACCTATCCTAAAAAAAAAAAAAAATTCTTGAACCTTGCCTCCTTCTACTACCTCCTTTCACCACTTCTTTTGTAGTAAAACCTGTTGAAAGAATTTTTCTCTCCCACAGCCTTAATTTCCTTGCTTCCCATTCACTATCCAGCTCTCTGCCATCTTGTTTTATACCCATCACTGTATGGAAATTATTTCTAACAAATTCATCAGCAGCCTTCATGCGATTAAACCATTCATTAAAAACCTGTATGTGGTAAAATCCAATGGATACTCTATTTCCTATACTTATTTGACCTCTTATAAGCTTTCAATACAATGGCATCCATGACTTTTTGTTACAGTGTTCTTGCCATTCTTTTGACTATACCCTTTAAAAGTCCCTTAATCTGGTTGTCATTCTCTACTAATCTCTGATTTGAGAATTTTCCAACAGCTTAGTCCTTGCCCCTCTTCTCTATACTGTCACCTTCAGTAACCGAATCCATTTTTATGGCCTTAAATGGCATCTATATGCCATTTAAATATACATTTCTCTATCTCAAAATTCTTCTCTAAGCTCCATATTTTTATTTTCAACTGCCTATTTGATATTGTATTTGGCTTTTATTATGCATTCAGAAAAAAAATTTTGATTCTGGGGGCACCTGGGTGGTTCAGTTGGTTATGTGTCCAACCCTTGGTTTTGGCTCAGGTTGTGATCTCACAGTTGTGAGTTCGAGCCCTGCATTGAGTTTTGAGCCAATAGTATGGAGCCTGCTTGGGATCCTCTCTCTCCCTCTTTCTTTGCCCTTCCCCTGCTCATGCGTGTGCTCTTTATCTCTTTCTTTCTCTCTCAAAAAATAATACAATTTTTAAAAAAAATTAAAAGTATTTGATTATGGCCCTTCCATCAAAGCCTGTCCCTTTTCTAGTCTTGTCTATCTAAATAATTAACACTGTCATCCAGCCAGTCACGTGGCATGGAAATATCAAAAATCCTCTGATAAATACCATGGGTTTCAGACATACACCTCCTTATTTCCATTGTAATGTATAATTGCTCCTAAATCTTGAAAATTAATTACTCCAGATAGTACAATAGCCCTCTTATTTGCCTGCTTGTCAAATCATATGAAAAGTCCAAAGTGTACAGTTATAGCTTCCAATTCAGATGAAATCTTTTGATGTTCCTCAACAGAAATGTTCCTTAGCATCCCTGCCCTCTGGAACTAGAACCTCTAACACTACCAAGTTTAAGGTGGTTACAGTATAAATTTCACAAATGTGTCCTTGGGAGTAGGGATGAAAAGAGCTGTTTCTGTTATCAAGTCTTTGTCCCTACATGTTCTAGCTATTGATTATTGGCTCTTGGTTGAATGCATAGATCTCCTCATAGTAGACTGCCACTCAGTCTTGCAAGGCATTGTTCTTGAGATGACACTTTAGCTGAGCCTTCAACCTGTAATCCCTCTATTATATCAGGGAAGCTGTGTACATGGTCGGAGCAGAGAATTTCACAATTATTGTCTAATTATATGCTTTTGTAGTAATAAGAGTTCCATAGTCTGAGGCAACATGGTATATGATACCATAACAATGAATTGAGCCCGTGGTTCATGGTAGAAGAGACATTTGAGCAGAGAAACTGAACCTTAAGAACAACTCCCTATATTCTATTACTATCTATTCTGTCAGGCACCTGCTTCTGGGTGATGGAATATATTCTCAAGGAACTAAGAAAACAACTACAGCGTGGGTCTGAATACCCACTGAAATCAGTAAGAGATGGACTCAGTCCAGCCCTCCTGTAGCTCCTGATGAAAGGAGGACCTTGATGATATTTCAGGTCCTCTTGTGTTATGTCAACTCAGACCCTGTATCTAACAGTCCTTTAACAGTCTGGGTATTCCCTTTTCTATAGTGCATAATTACCCTCATAAACTCAGATTCCTTGAGGGAAACATTAAAGTGGTGAATATATTCTATCCTGCATGTGCATTGCAGAATCTCAAGAGGAATCCTATCTTTCCTCAAATTAGTAGGCTTAGGATATGAAAACTGACTTAGATCTGGAAACTGAATGAAAATCATGATTTTCCTTCTTTTCACCATCTCTTCTGTTATAATTAAGTTTATCCTTATGATTATTCAAATAGAACACATTCTAGTTGTTATTCATCTATATTGCCCTTCACAACACCGTGATATATTGTCATTGTCCTAGATCTCTATGGGTCAAAATAATCTGATTGCTTCTACTTATTAAGATGACTTTCTGAGGACTTTCTATTCATTAAACCAGTTTCATCTACCTCTACCTTTTTTTCTTAACATTCTTCCCACTGGTGTCTATTCCTCTGAAGTTCTGTATTCAGATTCCATGGTGGCATCTCCTACTATCAGCCCTAGATTGGAGATGGTTGATAACCATTACCAAATTTCTCAAAGATGTCACTGCTCCTCCCCATAGATGCATTCCTTATTGACCTAGCAAATAGAGTCCTTTGGCCCCTTGAATAAAATAGTCAGGTTTTATGTTTTCAAGCCATGAGTAATAAATGGCTTCATGTATTTCACCTCTTACCTAACAAATCACATATTATTGCCTGCGAGCAATCTTCTCTGACAACTTGTGTAAAGAAGTCTTCGCTGCTGCTTTATTATATCACTGTATTTACTTCCTTTAGCACACTTCAGGAGGATCTGGAAATTATCTTTTTCGGGTAGTTGATTATTTGATTATTGTCTGGTTCCCCAGTAGAATGTGAACATCTCAGTGACAGCAATATTGCCTGTTCTACCATATGTTTAGCTCTTAGGAACTAAAAAAAAATAGTTTCAGGAAAAGTGACTTTTTTTTCATTTATTGGTTTCTAGAAAGCTCTTATACCTTCTTCTTATGTGCAAAAAGTGCTTTGATGCATAAAAGGTAGAAAATATCTGCCAGGAGCTTAGGCTTACTAAATGACATTAATTCTTCTGGTTCACAGATGATTACTCAACAGAGTAAACCTCTGTATGTTAATAAAAGTTAATTATATTTTTGTATGTATTTGAAATGTTATTACTATTGTGCCCTTTTCTGTTACATAAAAAAAGCAGAGGACTGTATTTCACATCAAATAATACTTTTATGGTAGATATTATGGTATATAAGTAAAGAGAATACCCACATCTTAATTATGTGAAAGAATCAAATAGTATTTGGAGACTTCTGATCTTTTATATTGTGGCCTGAGACCGTGATAAAAATGTGTTTCCTTTAAAATACCTTTGCAGATATTGTGTTATGTTTTTTTCACTGCTTATACTCTTTCCCAAATTCAAACTTGCAAAAACATATGCACATTAATTGGGAAGGGGGGGGGGAAGAGAGAGAAAGATCATAATCCAAAAAAATTCTCGGGTGAGAATTCTGAATTTTTACTGTAGTCAGTAGACTCATATTGATATATTTAATATGCAGAAGTTCATTATAGGAGTAAATCCAGTTCTTTTTATTTTAATTTTTTAAAACATTTATTTATTCCTGAGAGATAGAGAGAGACAGAGCATGAGCACCAGAGGGGCAGAGAGAGAGGGAGACACCGAGTCCGAAGCAGGCTCCAGGTTCCGAGCTGTCAGCACAGAGCCCAATGCAAGGCTTGAACTCACAAACCGTGAGATCGTGACGTGAGCCGAAGTCAGATACTCAACTGACTGAGCCACTCAGGCACCCCTAAATCCACTTAAGTAGGAAAACTCACTTGTCAAGGAAACATCCCAACAGAATAGGAACCTTAAGTAAAGACTTAGCACCATGGTTTCTTTTTTCTGCAGGAAAAATAGTGAGGGATAATGCCCTTAGAAAGAATAAACAACCAAATTACCGATTTTCAATAAATATTACATTTTTGCAGTCTTTTCTGGTAAACATTTTCTCTCCTGGACATAGGGAACCTTACTTTGTCATGGGTATATGAATTACAACAGTCAGTCTATTTAAGCCTACTTAAATCTGTTTAAATTAGCTTCAAAATACAGAATCTGGGAATTCACAGTGTGCTTTAAACTGGGGACCCTTGAGATCTTTATAATTGTACACTTAGATGAATGGATCAGAAATTTGCATGTGATTTGTGAATTCCAGAAGCAATAAATAGGTAAATAAGAAGTTCTACAAAAGCCCAGTTTTGTAGTCTTGAATAATATAAGGACATACAGGATACATCTTAAAGGGTAAGAGTATGCAAGTGTTTTAGTAGGGAACAAACTTTAAAAAATGTTCAAATAACAGTTTGCTTGCTAATACTGGCAATAGGCTAGAACGAAAGCTTTGAAGGGATAAATTTATAGGAACATTTTTGAAAAACTCACTGTCATTTTTTAATTCCTTGGGGATGTTGGTTTATATAGATCTAAGTCAGTGCATCAGAAGAATCTTTCAAGTTTGTGTATTATAATAAAGATGTATATTATTTTTCTACCAGTATTCCTGAACCAAAATAGAGCAAGATTTCATATGTATATTGTACTTACAAAATAGTACATAAATATATTATGTTAGACAAGTAGGGGATCACTGGTCAATAGGCGGTGAAAAGAAGAGCATATGAGACAGGTCACAGAGTATGTGCAATGGCTTTGTTGCTCAAAGTGACATGCACTTGGGCTGTTTTAGTCCACATATCTCAGCCTGAAAGTTTAATCTTCATATTCTAGAAACCTTGATCACAATTTCTGAGAACAGAAGATGCTTACCATAAAATTCCAGAACCCAAGGAAAAAGTGTCCTTAAATGGATGTTGGCAAGGAGAGGAATGGGTAAGGACAGTGTTCTGCCTGTGTTCCTCTCTCCATGTGGTCACAATTTGTGGGGGTTATGTAATTCATCTGCCTTAGAGGTCTACAAAGCTGAAGATCTCCAAGGCTGTAAGATGTACTGGATGAAGAATGCTAATTTACAAAGATAAAACCTAAAAACAAGACAAAGGAAACATAAAATGAAATGATAGATTCAGTGTCAGAGAAAGCAACCAGAGTTTCTCCCAGTGTTGATAACTCTGCTCTAACAAGGTTGTTCTGTATTTATAGCCCTGTGGTGCAGACAATCCAGTCTTCAGAAGGTAGGCAGGGACATTTTCATATATGTAGATTCCCGTGCTCAAGTGCAACATACAAATAGGGGAGTATTGTTATTTATTACAGTATTGTTTCATTAGTGATCATCCTTATTTTATGAAATAAATAATTCCATGAGCAATAGACAAAAGTTGGGTATTTGAGTGAACTATAAAATGCAAAAGTTTCTCTAATTGATCTTTTTTTGTGCCTCAATTTCCTCTATTTTGCATAAATGATAATAAATAGTGCATTTTGATTTCCAACAAAATATTTGAAAAGTTTATAGCCCTGAAAGCAAAAGGGATTTGCAAGGAAGAGCTTTTGGGTGATGAGATTGCAGGTTTGCATGATTCTGTTGATTTATGACTTAAGGGGATGCTTATTTACCATCCCAGTTTGTTCTGTACTCATCAAGGAGAATGAAGAAACTGACATATGGGAAAAATACCATTTCAGTTCCAGACACTCTGACATATTTTAAAGCTTAATAGATGGAGTTATTCAAATGCAAAACAACGACATTCAAGTCAGTACATAAAAACATGTTGAAATTTTCCTCTTATCAAAATATGACGCAAGGCCTGCCCAGGTTCAAAACAATTACTTTTTTTGGTAGATAAACATCAAAAATAATTTTCTGCATTTATTGGTGTTAGAATAAGGTGCTTTATCAGTGTAATAGTTGAGAATGATATGCTCTAGTAATATTTTGATGAATTACATGATTATAGTTAAAATGAACAATTTCATCATGCTTGAATTAATAATGGTACTATGATTTGGCAAGCACTCTTGCAACATTCTCTAACTCATTACTTCAGAAGACAGACCTATACAGTCCATCCATTGTTTTAGAAAATGGGAGCTGATACAGTTTCAGAAAAAGAAGGGGCAGGGGAGTCATGTCAGCTATAGAAGCTAATGCATGCACATCATTGCTTGATTACTTCTTACTGCTCATTTTAATCTCTTGCATAACAGTAAGTCAGAAAATACAGAGGCATTTTTGAGTATTTCGTTATTTACCAAATTTAATTGAAAATGATACACACCCTGAGATACTCCTGATACACAGAAATTGTATGTGAATGTGTGTTATTTTACACTCAGATTTAAGAGGATTAGGAAGGATAATATATAATCAATGCAACATTCATTTGGGTATCAATCAAGTAAAACACACACACAGAGTTGAACATTACATAATTTCAGTCATGAAGAGTACAAATTGTGAATTGATTTAATATATTCATAACTAAGTACTCTCTCCTTTAATGTAATTTTCAATTTGTTTCACAAAATTATTCTGTTCATTTTCTTTAAAACCTTACATGTCTGGATATGTTTACTTAAAATATACATATAAAGGCACTCTTTTGGGGATTTATACTTATATGCTGCATTGTGGATCAGAGATAGTCAAAATTAACATTTTAACATCCTTTTCTAACAGACATATATAAAAGTAAAGTTAGGTCACAAATAGGTTATTATTCTTTCTTGAAACAATGTGTAGATATTTTAATAAATACTATAGATACACAATGAATTTTCAAAACCAATCTGCAGTCATAATTCATGTGGGTTTTGGGGGCACATTTTAAACAGATTTCTTATGTGAAACATGACATTTATTTCATGTTTCTTAAGAGTTAGATGTAGCTTAAAATTGTATTCATTTCTTGGTGCTCCTTTTCAGCAACCTCAAAATGCATCTGTATTCTGGAAATGTTTTGTCTACAGTTATTTAGGTGGTATCAATAGGCCAAAGCCTCTTATACGTTGCAGAGTAGAGTATTTCAAAACTGGTGTGTCGTTACAATTGATGCCATCTTTTTATGTTGATGGTCTTCAACATATGTATTGTTTTGGATTTGAATTGTAAGGTTAAAAAACCTTATGTTGACTTTGTATCAAAGACATTTACAAATAAGGTTGTGTTTTTATCTCATTCTTTACAAAACTAGGCATTTGTTCTGGTCTCCATCCTCAGAAGCCTTTCTGGACATAGTGGAAAGGGGAGATCTGATATCACTTGGTTAATTCTGGGACCATCAGTTTTAATCCAGAGAAATAAGGTTTGTGTTCTTAAAAGTTATATTTATCCACAATCATAAGCAAGTGTCAACAACTAGGTTCCATGTTTTTATGAAAGTCAAACTTGTGAACATTCATGAGCTTAGGGAGCAAATCATATTTAAGGTCAATGAATGATGGAACGTTTGCATGTATCTTGTGAACTTCATGGTATAAGTAAGGTGCTCACATTTCTAACCAGGACATGTTACTCTGGCGGGCAGAGATGGTGTTTATATTAGTGTCTCACAGACTAGGTGCTAATCATAAGTCCTTGGAAGCCTGTAGAGTCAACTAAAAAAAAAATTAGCGTTTTTTGTTTGTTAATGTGTTGTTCTTTATATTCCATCACGAAAAAACAGTGTTTTTTTTTTAAACCAATTAGTTTAAATTCTTGTGGACCATGTTTTTATAAACCCTTGGTTTCCCTTAGTTGCACTTTCTGCTGCTTTGAACTACCAAAGTATGCGTCCTTAAAATGCCCTGTGTGAAGACTTCCCCTTCTCAAAGTGACATATGTAGTAACAACTTGAGCAACCCTCTCACTGAGGAAACTAGAACTGGGTGTAGTGGTGGGGGTGGCGTGAGTTCTCCTACAAGCATTGGTTTGAGGGCAGCAAGAGAGCATTCTAAATGTGAAGTATTTCCAATGTAAGATTGAGAAGGAGATGGAAATGCACAGAAGTGGGGTACTTTGCCCTGAGGGACCTTTGCAAATTCCCAAACCGGTGACTGAAAGAATGAGTAGTTCTTTTGATGCTTTCATAGTTAGGGACCACAACTGAGAGTAGCAAGCTCACAATAATAGTCACCCTGGTATAACCTCTTATCTTCTAATTGGCACACAAAATGCCTCTACCCAGAAGTAAAGGTGAACTGGAAGCAAGCAGGCCTCATACAGACTTTAGTCCATCTACTAGTCATTTAAGTGGCTCTAAGGACTTCTGATATTGGTATTCTCAAATATAGACTTAAAAAAACAACGCCTACTGTACTTAAAATCATTGTAAACATACACAATTGTAAGAAACAGAATAAAGAAATCTGTGGATAGTTTTAGAAGTCTGGTAGATGTAAATAAAACAGAAGTAGAGACTCTAAAAGAGGTCAGAAGAAAATACCAAAAGTAGATGGAGAGAGAAAAAGATAGAAAATGTAGACAATAGGGTGAAAAACTGAGAAGTTAATGATAATTAGACCCAGCATACTTTTTTGTAGTCCACATTTCAAGTGATGGCTGCTGAGAATTTTCCAAAACTTAATTTAAAAAACTAATTCATAGATTAAGGGACTATGCAAATCCTAAGCAAGGTCCTAAACAGAAACTCATACTTAAATAATTCATAGGAGAATTGCAGAAAACTAAAGACAAAGAGAACATCTTAAAACCATTCAGAGGGGAAAAAAAGAAAGGAAGAGATTACTTAAGGAGAATAAATAAAAAGGAATTATAGGGGCGCCTGGGTGGCACAGTCGGTTAAGCGTCTGACTTCAGCCAGGTCACGATCTCGCGGTCCGTGAGTTTGAGCCCGCGTCAGGCTCTGGGCTGATAGCTCGGAGCCTGGAGCCTGTTTCCGATTCTGTGTCTCCCTCTCTCTCTGCCCCTCCCCCGTTCATGCTCTGTCTCTCTCTGTCCCAAAAATAAATAAACATTGAAAAAAAAACTAAAAAAAAGGAATTATAGATGAATTTTAAATAGAATTGATGAAAACAAGAATAAACAATTTAGTGTGATGATTTATGTCTACTATAGTAAAGATGAAATAAAGATATTTAAAAAAACTTGAGGAAAAAGAGGGAAATAATAACCTGAATATTTGTTTCCCCTTATCAAACAATTCTTTAAAAGTTGTAAATAGTATATGTATACATATTATAAATATAAATAGTATTAAGGAAATTACAGAGAGGTGCCTGGGTGGCTCAGTCAGTTAAGTGCCCAACTCTTGATTTCTGCTCAGGTCATGATCTCATTGTTTGTGATTTCGAGCCTCCCATTGGCCTCTGTGCTGACAGTGTGGAGCCTGCTTGGGATCCTCTCTCTCTCCCTCTCTCTCTCTCTGTTCCTCCCTCTCTGCTCCCCCCGCTCCCTGCTCATGCTGTCTGTCTGTCTCTCTTTCTCTCAAAGTAAATAAATAAAAAATAAACTTAGAAGAAACTATAGATTGTTTTGAGTCCAGCTTAAGGCTGTACTGGATTTCTATTTTATGTATATGCATTTTATGTAATCCAGTTATGGTCACATAATATATATCAGAGGATGATAGTGAAATATAATTTAGAGTCAGATATGAGAAAATATGCTATAGAAAAAATATATTTTCTTGGACCCATAACTTACTCCACTCACAAAAAATAACTTGAAATGGAACAAGGACTTAAATATAAGACCCGAAACCATAAAACTTCTAAAAGAAGGCATAGGGGAAAAATCTCCAACATTGCTCTCAGTGAGGATTTTTGGGATATGACACCAAAGCACAAGTAACAAAAGAAAAAAAAAATCAATAAGCAGCTATATCAAGTTAAAAAGCTTCTGCACAATAGAAGAAACAATCAACAAAATGAAAAGCCAACTTAATTGAATGGGAGAAAATATCTGTAAACCATATATTTGATAAGAAATTAATATCCAAAATGTATAAGGAATTTCTAAAACTCAATAGCAAAACAAAACCTCCAAATAATCCAATGAAAAAAATGAGCAAAAGATCTGAATAGACATTTTTTCAAAAGAGGCCATACACATTCATGTGCATGAAAGATGTTCAACATCACTCTTCTTGAGGAAATGTAAATCAAAACCACAGTGAGATGTCACCTCACACCTGTTAGATGGCTCTTATCAGAAAGAATAGAGGGATGCCTGGGTGGCTTAGTAGGTTAAGTGTCTGACTGTTGATTTTGGCTCAGATCTCACAGTTTGTGAGTTTGAGCTCCACATTGGACTCTGCGAGGACAGTGTGGAGCCTGCTTGGGATTCTCTCTTACCTTCTCTCATTCCCGCTCTCCTGCTCACGTGATCTCTCTCTCTCTCTCAAAATAAATAAACTTTAAAAAAAGAGATAACAATACATGCCCAGTGGAATATCATTCAGCCATTAAAAAGAAAATCGTGCCATTTGCAACATCAGTGGTCTTTGAGGCAGGAGGTTCTGTGTAATAAACCAGACACAGAAAGACAAATACTGTATGATCTCACTTATATGTGGCATCTAAAAAAGCTAAACTCATGCAGAGTAGGTTGGTAGTTGCTGTAGGGGTAGGGATGAGAGGGAAATGGGGAGTTGTTTGTCAAAGGGTGCAAACTTGTTGTTTTAAGAGGAATAAGTTCTTGGGATCTAATGTATAGCATGATGACTTATAGTTAGCAATACTGTGTTGCATACTTAATGCAAGAAAAGTTGGAAGTTGAGAGTAAATTTTGAATGTTCTCACCATATCAACAGTAACAAAATGGTAATTGTGTGAGATGAGGAATATGTCAACTAACCATATTGTGGTAACATTTCACAATACATATGGGTCAAATAATAACATTGTACACCTTAAACTTATACAATAATACATGTCAATTTATATCTCATAAAGTTAGAAAAATAAAATAATCTCCTATATATGTATGTATGTCAGCTGAAATTTGAAAGGTGAGTTAAGTAGATTTCATAAAGTAGAGCTTTAATATTATTATATTAGGTGATGTGATTAATATATTGGGTTCATGAGTCCTGTCCTGGCATATTCTTGTATAATACAAAAAAGGGACACTACATCCACCAACAAAGGTGGGTGGAATAAAATACTGAATGTGGGCCTAGAATGGAAGTCTCAAGCTTTGCAGTGGGAAAGATTTTCATGCTCCTATCTCTGAGCATGAGCTTTTTAGAAGTGCTACCTCTCATTTAAAAATCGTCTACAATAGCATGTAAGCCTATACCCTCTCTAAAACTTTTAATCCATTTATTATCTTTAGAACATTAGAGTATTTGGGGGGGAACTTCCTTTTCACAGATGAGTTAAAGCAATCTGAAAATTATATTAACTGTGTTATAAAGTGTTGTCTTATAATCTTCATGCATATGTCTTAAATTTATAAGTTAATTTATCCACTGGCTGAGGTAAATAATCACAATTAGGTTACATATTTAAAAATTGCAAATGCTTAATTAGTATTTAACATTTTTTTATTTTCAGAATGCTAATGTTATGTTCACCATGGGGAGAAATAGAAAATATTCTAAAGCACATAGAGGTTAATTTAAAAATACCGATTATCCCACCCATCAGAGATAAATTTTGTGTATTTTTTCACTCAGTATACGTGTGAGTGTGTTTATGAAAATGAGATTATACTTTAATGGAGGTAATACTGCATAGGGCTGCCAGTAGGACTAAATGAAGGCATATAGCAGAGTGCCTGGTACAACACAAATACTCAATAACATAGCTAGATAAGGTAGTATTTACAGTTTTTAAACCTGCTTTTATCACTAGACTGCACATAATGAACATTTATTGTGAATGGATATTCTTTTACAACCTCTGTTTCTTTAAAATTATTGGACTATATTCACTTGTATGGATGAGTCTAATTTTCCCTATTACTGCAAATAAATTATTTCTAATTTTTTTATTATAATAAACAACAGTGAAGCAAAACTCTTCGCTGTTTGTTGACCTTTTTAAAACAAACTCTATAGCAGTACCTTCTTTTGTTACTTTTTATAACCTGACAACATGAATCTCTGATATGTTGTAGTCTACTTTAATTTAAAAATTTGCCTTTTTGTAGGGGTGCCTCAGTGACTCAGTCAGTTGAGCATCCAACTCCAGCTCCGGCCGTGATCTCATGGTTTGTGGGTTTGAGCCCCGCATCGGACTCTCTGTTGTCAGCACAGAGCCTGCTTCAGATACTCTCTCTCTCTGGCTCTTCCCTCCCTACTTGCTCTCTCTCAAAAATAAATAAACATCTATCTGTTAAAAAATAAGTAAACAAAATAAAATTTTACCATTTCCCAGTAAAACAAATACTTCACATAAGTTTAATTGTTTATCCTCCTCCCATCCTTTGTGCTATTATAGTCATATAGTTTGTATCATTTAAAATACTGCTCTTTTATATGCCAGTTATAAATTTGTTACATCTCAGCTCCAAATCTATCCTGCATTGCCCTGCTTGGTGATAATGGAGCTGGACCTGAAAGGAGAAATGGCTGGCTTTGCAGCAGAGGGACCGAAGGGACACTGCAACAAGGAGCGAGGGAATGGGCTTGTTTTCCAGATTTGACTGTGCTTTTCTTTTTCTTCCTATGGCAGTGCTTCCAGTAGCAAATGGGATAAAGTCCAATGGCTTCAAAATTTCACCAGCGATTAAGAAATTTCCTGCTCACCAATCCCAGCCCACTGCATATGGACCAACTCTGTCCTATGACACCCACTGAACTTTCTCATCTTCCAGTAGGCCACATTCTTATCTCCTTTAGCGAGGTTTGAATCTCAGCCTGCTGTTGGTGTTGACAAGCAGGGGCAGGGGGTCCTCCAAGTTTATTACTTTCTTGGGTAGCCGTCCTCAGCCATCGAGGTAGAAGATTCTCCCATTGGCTATTCCTGTATTGTTTAAAGTTCTGTTAACTCCTGTTAGTACTTAACCATCTTTTACTAATTAATAATTTTTATATTAATGTAAAGTATTATATTTGTGTTCAAATTATTGTTTTGTTTACTGACCAGAACCTAATTCATATGGGGATTTAACTAATATTCATTTTTTCTTTATGTTTTTATTTAAATTCCAGTTAGTTAACATAGTGTAATATTAGTTTCTGGTGTAAAATTTAGTGATTCAACACTTCTGTACAACACCTGGTGATCATCAGGACAAGTGCCCTCCTTAATCCCCTTCACCCATTTAACCCATCCCTCCACCCACCTCCCCTCTGGGAACCATCAGTTTGTTCTCTGTAGCTGAGAGTCTGTTTCTTGGTTTGCTCTCTCTCGCTTTCTCTCTCTCTCTCTTTACTTCTATGTTTATCATTTCTGATTATTTTATTCTAAGCTGAAGTTTCATTTTCCACCCAGGGCATGCTTCTTCATTGTGATGAAATCTGGTTAAGTATTTTGTGGAGTGCAAGTGTAGGGGGACAAAGAGTTTTATTTGTTTTAGTCTGAAAACTTCTCTATTTCACTATCGTCCTCAAAGCATATTTCCAGTGGATATAGACTTTCAGATGAATAGCTGTTTTTCCCCCCCCTGTTTCAGTACTTTAAATATTTTGATCTATTGTCTTCTAGCTGCCAAAACTGTTTGATATTCAGCTATCAGTGTGTGGCTTCAGTGAATGTAAGATGACCTTTTGAATCTGGCTGCTTGTAGAATTTTTTCTTTGTATGTGATTCTTAGCAACTTGGCTATGAGTAGTTTATTATATTTATCCTACGGGACTCACTGAGATTTTTGAATTTGTCGGTTGATTTGTTCAATTATTATTTCAGGTTTTTGTTTGTTTGTTTTTCTATGCCATTCTCCTCATGTTCGTGGAGTGTAATTAAAGTTTGTCTGATCTTTTAGTTGAGTCCCACCCACTCTTCTCATCTATTCTGACTTTTCTTTTCCATTTATTTTTCTTTCTGTACTTCACTTTGGATATCTTCTATTGACATACTTTTGAATTCACTAATCCTGCTTACTCCTGTGTGTAGCCTATTGTTAAATCCATTACATGAGATTACCTTCAAACTTGAACGAAGGTTCTTAGTATTTTTTTTAATTAAAGAATAATATACAGTGTACAATACAATGACTCTTGGCAAATGTATATGCCTTGGTATAAAAACAGATAAGATATAGCTAAGTTTCATCATATCAGAAGTTTCCTTC
The DNA here is from genome assembly GCF_016509475.1 of Prionailurus bengalensis. Lineage (NCBI taxonomy): Eukaryota > Metazoa > Chordata > Mammalia > Carnivora > Felidae > Prionailurus > Prionailurus bengalensis. Next base: position 138,299,663 of record NC_057345.1, on the reverse strand, counting down.
ACATCCACTCTCAGTTTGCAAACCTCCTAAATAAGGATTCTTCTCATTTCTATAATCATAGATTAATTATCTGTTCTTGAACTTCATATGAATATGGATTCACGCAGTATGTACTATTCTATGTCTTCCTGCTTTCATTCAATGCATTTTTGAGATTTACTCATATGATTACAGGTGGTAGCACTTTATGACTTCTCTTCCTCCTCTGGGGTAATATTGCACTGTATGAATATATCAGAATTTGACCATCTGTTATCTTGTAGATGGACATTTGAGTTGTTTCCATTTTATAGATAGTAAGAATAAAACTACTCAGATATTTTTGTACAAGTTTTTTTGCTTGTGCATTTGTGTGTGTGTGTGTGTGTGTGTGTGTGTGTGTGTGTGTATAGTTTATCTTGGGAAAATAATTAGGAATGGAATAACTGCATCATATACTAAGCTTATAATTAAATTTATAAGAAAATTCCAATTTTCCAAGTTGGTTGAACCATTTAATACTCCCACAGTAGTAAATGAGAGTTCCAGTGGCTCCACGTTTTCACCAACATTTGGTGTTGTCAGTCATATTTTTTTAACCATTCTAGGGAGTATATAATGGTATCACACTGCTATTTTAATTTACATTTCCCTGATGACTAGAATATTGAACACTTACTTTATGCTTATTATTAGCTAATCATTCATCTTCCTTTTAGAAGTTTCTAAAGGATTTTGCCCATTTTTTTTTGTTGCTTATCATGAGGAATTGTTTACATAGTCTAAATACAAGGATATATGTGTGTGTGTGTGTGTGTGTGTGTGTATGTATATATATACATATATATGTATTACAAATATTTTTTCACAATGTGAGACTTGTCTTTTTATTTTTTTAATGATGTCTATTTATGGGGAGAAGTTTTAATTTTGATGAAGTCTAACTTATCCATACCTTTTTTTAAAGGAATCTATATTCCTGTTTTCTCCAAATGCTTTATTGTTTTATTTTTATATTTGTGTTTATGATCTATTTAAAATTAAGATTTTTGGTATGGCATGAGGTATGGGTGAAAGTTTTTTGTTTTGTTTGTTTATGTTTTCTGATATATTTATTTAGTTTTTCTGGGGCCATTTTAAAAATGTATCTATTTCCTTGGTTCTTTGATGAAAATCAGTAGAAATTCTAAACACTGTTCTGATTCATTTAAGAATATCAGCATCTTTTTTTATTTCAACATTAAGCGATTATTTATTTTTCAGGTTTAAAAGGTTTCAAAATACATATGTACAAGCTAAATAAACTACGTTCAGAGAGTCCATGTAGAACAGAATATATAAACACACAAGGTCTATTTTATAGGATTCAAAAATGATGTCATCAAATACAAAGAAAAACATTCAGGAAAGGTAATCAAATTGGACCATCTTAGCAAAAAAATGTATTAACTAAGTAAGACTAGGACAAACCCCTACACATCAGGGCAAAATTTATTTTCCATGCCTCCCAGCTGCCTGGCTTTCCTTTTCTTGTGTTGTGTTGCATACATCTGAGTCATCAGCCTGCTGTTTCTGTTTTGCATGTTCCTCTGTCTGCTGCCTGGCAGTTTTGAGGAAGACTGGCTCATTATATTTAAATTTGGAGGATATATCTGTCATGAGTGTGTCATCAGGGTGGGTTTTGGACATGAGCAGTTGAATAGAAGTGAGTCTTCTAACTCATAAATATATATCTACTCTGAAGATTTGGCTGGTGTTGTCTTATCTAGAAAAATTCCCCAGACCCCCATATCTGGTTTTCTGCGGCTAAAGTGATCTTTATTTGTGTCATCATATATGGAAATCCTATTTTTTTTCAACTTACTGGAAATCCTGTATTTATTCAACTTACTGATTTATGAAAGTTATAATTAATCATGGACCATATATTATTTATTTCTCTATCTTTTGTTCCTGGCTAAAAGAAGCTGGTCCATAGAAGGCATTATTTATGTAATTATTGGACTTAAATTGTTTTGTTAGGTGATATTTGTAAAATATGCAACTAGGCAACCTTAGTTTTTATAAACTTAGCATAAACAAAAATAGAACTTATTCTTTAATAATGATAGCTTATAATTCTGGTTTAGGAGAAAGTTTAGATAATTACACATCTATTTTAAGTACTAAGAGCTGGGCAATACTCTTTGGGCTGAAACATAAAGATAAGTGCAAGATAATCCATAACCTTACAAACATGTTTTTAATATAGTTACTAATTGTGTTTAAGCAACATTCTTTCACATCTCTAAACACACTGAAATGCAAGAGTAGTACTCTATGTATTTGCTTCCAGTTTTCATTGGTTTCCTTGAACCTTATAAATCAGTTTTAACTATTTTTATGATGCCATATATATATATGTATGTGTATATATATGCATAAATATGTGAATATATAGCATTAATCCATTAAAGGCTTCCTATGATCTCTGTGGTTTTTTTTTTACTCTTTTTCTATTTTTAGGATATCAACTTGACCCTTTCACTTCTATCCCCATTCTTGTGGTAACATTCTCCCTTTTTAATTCTTCTGAATGAACTTCATCTTAATTTCCCTTTCATTGACTAGTTCTTCAGTTGTATCTATTTGAGCTATATATCGAGTTTTCTATTTTTGTGATGTTTTCAAACTCAGAATCCCTAGTTGTTATATCTTACTATTTTTGTTCCCTTTTCAGGTTTATAATCTGCTTCTACTCCAGGTTTTTCTACCTTTTATTCCCTACATCTCCACTTCTCTACCTTCCCCCACCCATATACAGCCCTAACCTTCATCCTTTGCCCCTACAGATCCACCAGCCCCTCTATGACTTTTATTGGGTGACAGATCTATTAATCTCTGTTTCTGGTACATCTTTATCTAAAAGGAGCCAGAGGACCATACTCTTTCACCATCTTCTCAGAATCTACAACTTGGACTATTCCAGTCCCTCACAGGATAAGTGATGGAGGCATAGATATTAACACTTTAAATTATTCCCACCACCGTTGCATCTCAGAAGTTAAGTAGTGTGCCAAAATTAAATGTGCAACTTTTTTTTCCCTAGAGCTCTTCGAACACAGATAATGGAATATATATTTTTCCTTGTATTTCCCTGTATCAGGATTTTGCTCAGAGTAGAGGATCCATAACTGTTGTTAAGTCATCTGTGAGTAAATTTCCATATAATAATGTTACTAAATTTGAAATACCTATGATCAAATGGATTTGAGTAGGTAGGACACCAAAACAAATACACTACACTTTTTTGAGCATTAATTCCAGAATAACTGAAGTAATTGAAAATGGGTTAATAAACCATCACCCTGTGACTATCTGCACTGTGCATCCTTTATTCGCAACTACAGTGCACAGCCAAGAATTCAATATGTACACCACACTACAAAAACTGATGTTTTAATGGTTTCTTAAATATTATTTTTGTACTTATTAATCTGACATGATTCTGCAAATCTTTGTAACTTAATATCAAAGAAGGAAGAAGTACAAGATGTGAGGATTTCTATAAATTTGGTCAACCCTTTTAAAAAGAAACACAATATGATAGTGATTTTATTTGATTTCCTCCAATTCTATATGGTTAAAAAAGGAGGGGGGAATTCAATGAGAAGAGATCGCATTCACCCATCCATTTAAAATCAGTGCTTTATTTCCACGGGCTAAAAGAGTTACAGTTGCACTGTTCATTACTTTGGAAGTGTCACATTTCCTAGTATGACAAGATATATTATGGATGGGGGGTTTTACAGATGTGGAGAAATCACTTTCCAAGTTTTTTATTTGACTTTCTCCCCTTATGCTTCTTTGTACTTTAGCGGCCAACCTTGGGATAATGGGATTACTTTATGCCTTCCACATCAGGCTCTGGATGAGTGCACAGAGGCCAGTGGCAAGAGAAATAAGATGGCTGTAAAAATGCAAACACTGGAAGTTAAAAAAGGTGCACCCAATAACTTGCCCTTAAATTTAAAGGGAACTAAATGAGGAACTTCTGGACAATTTATCTTGCTGTTTACTGATAACAAGTCACTTTGTTTTTATGTGCTCAGTCTAGTATTCCATAATTTATTTGAAAGAAGATGAGAAATAATGTAGATAAATGATGAAGTGTCAGGGTCTGACGCTCTTAAATGAAGCTATTATGGTCAAAGAGAAAACGTAAAACCTGCGGCTCATTATGAGAGTGTTCTACTTGTCAGTTAAGTGAAAAGGCCTGGAATGATTTCCAGTTTATTTGTCATTGCAGTTATTAAAGCTGTCTTTTTGGTGCCATGAAAATGAATTGAAGACTTTATTCGAAGTAAATTTGTACTAAAGCTTTCAGATGTATCTTATGTGAGCTCAGTGAGGCAGGGAAGCAGCTTAAAAGCTGAAATATTACAAGGAGACAACTACCAAAGTCTTTGAAACATACCAGGATATATAAATGGCAATAAATAAAGTGTTTTCTTGACTAAGGAACAAACTTTTTGATTGATACAATAGAATAAGGTTAGTAATGGGATATAGTACTTGCTAATTGTTGGGATATATTTTATTCCAATGAGGAACAAATTGCCTACATTTTTGTGTAACATTTCTATCCGAGTATCTTTCCTATGAGTGATTTCCAAGAAGGGTAAAAGAATGTATCATTTTAAATAATACCTACTTATAAAAATGTAATGAGAATTAATGGAGCAGATCTATCAAAGAAACAGAAAGGTTTAGTTCTTGAATAACAGTAACTGCTTGGCTATAACAACAACCTCTTACAAAGCTTACAAGGTAAGAAGTTCAGAAAACCTGAGTTGCATAATCTCTTTTCCTAATTGAATTATTGGACTGCAAAAGGCTGCATCTTAGTAGAAGGAATGAATATATTATTGGCATTTTTATCTCACATGGTTGTTCTTAAAATACTTTACATCCTTGCTGATGTGTGAGAATAACTTACATTTTATCTCACGTTAGAAGGTCAAAGCAGATGGACTATTGATATGGATGAGGTAGAATTTTTTTTTCTTAAGCACTGAAAAAAAATAACCTTTTTTGTTTTTGATCAAGAAGGAGGCTTTTGGTGTTTCCTTGTACTAGTTTGGCAGTTAAAAATACTTTTTGCATAGTTTAGCTGTGCCACTTTGATGAGTGGCAATTAATAGATACAGATAAAGGACAATTGAAAGACTTTCTCTACATCAGTTTCCACCCCATTGCATGAAATAAGTAGACTCACTAAACTGAATGTTTTATTCCAAGCCTAAGAAATCTCCCAGTCATGTCTTTGAACTCTTTATTGTGGATATTACAAATGTTTGACACATCTTCAGGGTCAGTTTAAAAACAAAATGGATTCTACATCCCCCTCAGAGGTAATCCCTCGCAGAGGTAATCTTTCAGTGTTTCCGTCAGATTTTATAGCCATTTTCAGTGATATTGTCAAAGTAAAAGATCTAGCAGTCTCTCTATTATATGCCTTATTTTCAGGCACTTAAATGTGCAACAAAACCTTCCTTTGAAATAGATTTCAGTTTTATATTTGGGACATTTCAAATATTTCTGTAACTTTTATATGCTAATAACTACAAGTCCCAATGATTTAAAAATAAATGCTTCATAAACTCATAGTTGTGATGTGACAGTGGAAAAAGCTACATCATAGTAATTGCCAGTTAAAGGTGTAGAGTTTTGATTAGATTCAGACTGATTCAGATTCAGACTGTGTTTAAAATGCCCAGTAAGACTTGTAAACAAACAAAATTGGTGAATTCTTTGGATAAGCTATTATTTGGGGGTATTTTTTTAATGAAATTTATTGTCAAATTGGTTTCCATACAACACCCAGTGCTCATCCCAAAAGATGCCCTCTTCAATGCCCATCACCTCCCCTCCCCTCCCTCCCACACCTCATCAACCCTCAGTTTAGTGGGGAATTTTTTTTTATAATTAACATATTAATGTTTGTGCGTATAGAGCCACCTTTTGTGTATAGGTACACTCTTATGTAGGTATAGAAGGTCCCTATGTTTTTGAAGATACTCAAGTTTTTATTTCGGGTTGCTTAATTTACTTTGGCTGGTCAATCAAATATATTTTACCCCCATTTTACTTATTCAAGAAACAGATGTCAAACACTAAATTAGTTGAATTATAAAGTTAACAGTTTCTCTTTTTCTTGAGATCATGGAATATAGGAGGTAGAATCATATAATAAGATATATAATTTATATATTTATATATAATTTATATAAGTTATAGACTATATAATTTGAAATGGATTCAGAGATATCTAATTCAGCCTAGCTTCATAGGTAAGCAAAGCTTCAGGGGACGATTCCTGACTTTGAATATTGGAGAGACAGAAAAGTTGACCCACTAGGACTAGGCAAAAAGTATCTTATGTTCATGGTTATATGACCAACAGTCCAGCTAGCTGATTTCTTACCTGCCATGATACTAGGCTAGATTTCTTTGGTTAAAAAACCACTGGGATTTTCCTTCTTTGAAAAATACCTAGAGTCAATGTGACGGACACTGTGTCTCTTTTAACCATAGGGAGTTCAAGATCTATTAGGTTAGCTACTGGGGACTAGATACAGTTGACTTTACTATAAATTTTTATAGATTAAAATCATATTCTCCCATTTTATTTTTATACATATGTACTCATAGTGTCTGCATAGAGGTTTAATCAACATGTGTTTATTAAATATTAACATTGGAAAACAATAAGAAATTTGGGAATATACATAATCTTTTCCTACATAAATTTATAATCAACAAACTTCTAAATGAAAGAATATCATTTTTTAAATGTTTCAGTTGTTTGTCTTAAATTTCCAATTTTCCACTTTTCTCTAAAAGCATGGGAAGTAATTTTTAAATTAAAATACTGTAATCTTTTGGTATTGTAGTTCTTATTAAGGATTCAGATTTTCAGATTAGATTCTGTATTCTAATATACTGATAAAAGATATTAATTAATAAATGTTTATTGATTGTATTTAATTATCATTTTCAAGAAGGTAAATTTATGCCTCTGAGACAAATATTACATGAACAATTTTTCAAAGATTCTATTTAACCCATTATAATGACTGAGCCAGCAAGTTTAAATCAGTTCAAAGGTCATTTGATGACATAGTATAGAGGCAATTTTAAAGAGAAATATTAGGATAAGATTCTTGGGTTAGGCATAAAGCTGTTTTTTTTTCAAGGCAATAAATTATAACTTTTGGGGTTATCTCTTCCATTGAACAAAAATTATTTGTGTCCCTTCCTGACAAAAATGTATAAATTAACTTCTATTCCTACAAATGGATAAGCAAATACAAAATCAAGCAACAAAAGAATACTCAGTTATCTATCAGTTGTTTCCAACTTCATGTCATTTTTCTGATAGTTATATGTAATCATTGTGATCTTTTTTTCTTCAAAACTATTACCCTAAAATAAAGTTACTACAATAACATGCCACTGTGGCTTGATTAGACTGTGTAGCATTTCCATAGTGTCCCAAAGTAGATAGTGTTGCTGGCTTTCATATTAGAACAGCTACTTAAAAATATTGGTCTGATCAGCATCTTTTTTTTTTTTTAATGTTTATTCATTTTTTTAAGAGGCAGAGAGAGACAGAGCCTGAGTGGGGGAGGAACAGAAACAGAGGGAGACACAGAATCTGAGGCAGGCTCCAGGCTCTGAGCCAAGAGCACAGAACCTGACGCGGGGCTCTAACTCACAAACCACGAGATCATGATCTGAGCTGAAGTCGGATGCTCAACTGACTGAGCCACCCAGGTGCCCTGGTTTGATCAGCATCTTATTTGACATTTGAATATTTTTCTAATACATTTTCTGAAAATGGCCTGATAAATCTAGTTACATTGATCCCATTAAAGGGGAAGTTAAAACTTAAATCTTAGTGATGCTTATCTTAAAGAGATGTATGAATAAAGGATCAAGGAATTCCTTCATAATAAGTGAATAGCCACATGCTTGTTGCATATTGAATTCTGTACCCACAAAATTCATATGTCAAAGCCTTAACCCCTAATATGACTATATTTTGAGATAAAGTCTTTAAATATATCATTAAAGCAAATTAAGTCATATGTATGGAGCCCTAATCTGAAAGGACCGGTGTCCTTTTAAGACAAAGAGACATCAGATATGTGTGTGCGCAGAAGAATGATCATGTGTGGACACAGTGAGAAGGCAGCCAGCTATAAGCCAAGGGGAGAGGCTTCAGAGAAACAAACCCTGCCTGCATCTTGATTTTGAAATTCCAGCCTCCAGAATTGTGAGAAAATACATTTTTCATCCATCCAGTCTGTAGTATTTTGTTATGGCATCCCCAGCCGACTGATACGCTTTTATTCACTAGAATGTCTATGCAGTATTAAATATAACCTATGCAGTAAAAATTCTATGGGTACTAAAGGTAGCATTTTATAAACTTATATAAATTCAAATCCAGTTGGTCATAATCACTTCAATGTGCAGATAGGTTAGAAGAAACTGGAAAAAATAACCAAAGAAAACTATGTATAAAATAGCACCAAAATATTTACTGTAAACTGCCTTAAACTCTTATTCATTTGCCCTTACCAGAATGTCTCTTCTATTTTTTTTAAGTCAATTCATCCTCCTTTCTCACTTCTTAATATGCATTTTCTCCATTCCCTAAACTGAAGCAAGAATAAATTTCTTGTTCATTTCAATTACTTCTCAGAGAAAATACCACTAGTTTTGAAGAGCCTGACTCCATTGGACAGCTGGTCCTGTTTCTTAATCCCAGTTTGCATTGCTTCTGGCTAGATCTACTCACCAGAAGGTGTTGAATCAAAAGGACAACTTGAGTCACAATTGTGTCTTACTAAGGCTTTGTTCAGCGATATATGTTTGTATTTCTACATCAAGCTTAGAAATAGACTAAAGATGACAAGCATGCAACAACCACTCTCTAGTCTTCAATACTGTTGAGCAATCCAGATCCTGGCTTTTGGTCAGTGATATATTATTTTTTATTTATGGATGGTAGACTAATGTTGAGGAAAAGAACATAAGGAAATATGACAAAAAAGGTATACATTTTATCCTATTAATACTTCCAGAAAAAATATTTAAAAATTCTGATTGAATTCCTAATATTTCTGACATGCTACCTGGTAACTGGAGACCCTGGTATTTCCCCTTGTCTTTACTTTCCTTCTCTGTATTCTTTCTTACTTCTCTTTCTAGTTTCCCATATGCCACTTCCTTTAAAAAAAAAAAAAAGACCATTTAGGTTCCTCACACTCATTGGCAGTTTATGATATCAAAGCTCTTCCGGCAGCTTTTCCGTATGATAAAAACATAAAACCTGGTTGTGAAAATCTTGTATAGAAGCAGTGTAAACTGTTTTTTTCGGGCCCCAAAAAGGAGAGTCAGCCACCACAATAGCTAACGTTCGTTATGTGAAATAAAACATGGGCAATATGTTTGTTCACTTAGCCTGTTTCTTGGAGCCTCACCTCTACTTCTAAATCATCCAGAGTAAGCCGCATGCAAATTCAATTATCTATTCCAATAGATGGGAATAGCAATTTTTGGGGGTATGTTTATCTTTCCTTTGAATAGATAAAATAAACTTTCAATCTTAATTATACTGATATTATTGAGGTGGTGAGAATATCGTTTTCATGGCCCCATATGTTGAATTCATATAGTGAGCCAAGGGGAATTCAAATGACTTCTTCAATATCACCCAAGAGCCTTTGGAGGAGTCTTACTCCCAGAACAATGATTTTTCCATTTTGCCACATGGCTGTAGAAAACCCATACCTGATCTCAAGTACATTTTTCTAAATAAAGGGTAATCAACAGTCAGACACGTGGTAAACATATTAGGCTGCTGCTGTTACTCTGGTGTGCTATTATTTGGGGCCTATGAATAGGAAATGTAAAGTAATCTCACAAGGAATTTTATTCTAATGTTTTTTCAAAGAATAAAAGCTTTTCTTTGAAAGGAGTTAGGATGACAAAAACCTAAGATTATTAGAAACCTGGTAGTAGATCTTTCCTTGGCAAGATTAGGGTGAGTTATTACTAGTAAGTCGTAAGCAGGGTTCATTCATTTTCCTTTCGTAAGATGAACTTCAAAGGAACAGTTGCCAAAGGCTTTGTGGCAGATCATTCAGTCACAATGCATTGGATTAAAGAAATACAGTACCTTCCTAGCCTTTCCATCTAGTATCCTACAACTAGTCTCTCTACCTGGACTAAACCTCAGATGTTTTGATTGTTAAAATTCTAATGTAGCCACATGTTGGTGGAGAAATTTAAAGCTTCTTATTTTTCATCACTGTGCTATGCTGCTTTCCAAGAAACTACTAGGCATTAAAATGTCACTTCTATTCATAATATCAAAATTCTTAATATATTATTCAATTTATACATAGCCATGTAGAATATTTTCTTCCCTGGAGTGATCACCTTATTCACTGTGTGTGAAACCTGTCTTTTTATTTCTAAATACCAATTTTAGTAACATTATTTAAGAAACCAGAATAATAAAGGTTCAAGAAATAAACTCACAGATAAATGGTTTCTACTCTTTCTGGCTTCCTTATGAATAAAGTATTTTTCTACCGTATAGAGTCTATGTGCTTCTTACAAAAAGAAATTGTCTCTCTCATGACAGATGTTCTCCCTTAAAGTACTTTTGTTAACCAGATCTCAAAGGTATCATTTGACCTCCTTATGACTGTACTATTTTTTCCCATTTGCTAATGGGATAGTGTAGTCTTAATTTTCTAAGATAGGGGACATTGACTTTTCATAAACAAAATATGTTTCATTATCTATCATTGAAAATGAAATGAATTTAGGGATGATAAAATCACTTCCTAAAGACAGCTTTGTTTTGATGTGGGTGTGAGAAGTCTAGCAGGGAAAAGAAAACTTGCATACCTACTGGAAACTTAAGATGGGCAGAAGAATGAAGCAAACATATATGGGATTCTACAAATATATTTTAATAGACTGATTATTTTTATTAAATTATTGTAATAAAACTTGATGCACCTCATACTCAAAGATGTTTTCCATATTTTATTCACATGCTTTTGGTCCTAGTTTGTTTATAGATAGCAAAATGGGTATGTTTGTTCATTTATAGAAAGGAATTTGATAAATTATTATTTTTTTTCCTCTTAAAATTTCTTGTAAAGGCCATATATATTCCTTATTTTGGAGCCAAGATTCTAACTTCAGGGTTTTTTTTTATGCTGATTCCAGTGAATGTACTGCTATATGTATTTGTTAAGTTTGTTAGAATACTAAGTAACTGGATACACAACTAGAAACCACAAAAAAACCCAACTGTAGCCAACTTGTAAAATCAAGAAGAAGGTGAAAAACCAAGAATCCAGATCGGGGAACCTCAGCTAGAAACTTCCACAGATATTCTGTTTAAAATTTTGTAGTAAAATTGACACAGTTTTAAAGAATTTTAGAAGGGTGCCTGGGTTGCTCTGTTAAGTGAATGACTTCTGCTCAGGTCATGATCTCACAGTTTGTGGGTTCAAGCCCCATGTCAGGCTCTGTGCTGACAGCTCAGAGCCTGGAGCCTGCTTCAGATTTGGTGTCTCCCTTTCTCTCTCTGACCCTCCCTTGCTCACACTCTGTCTCTCTTTCTCTCATTCTCTCTCTCAAAAAAAAAATAAACATTAAAAAAAAGTTTAAATATTTTTAGAAACTTGGCCCCTTAGTTACAAATGTCCAATTTCTAATGACACAGAGATTAGCATGGCCCCTGCACAAAGATGACCTACCAATTCACAGAATGTTCCATATTTTTCTGAGGTGACAGGCTTTCTACTGTCACCTGTAAGCAGAGGGACTCTGAGATCATGAGAAGAAGCAGAAAAATACAAATGAGAAGGAGGAGCCCAGGTAGCTTTGTGGCTTCATGTCCAACCCTCTTGCCCTTACTTAGCCTGTGTCACACCATGCTAGCTCCTCCTGTAGTGCTCACATTTGCCACCACTGTGACATCCCCTTTCCCTGAATTTCAGTGCTTGCTTCTCAGCCTCTCTCCTTCTGAGTCACTCCTGGGAGTGAGGGGGTTCTTCCCAGTGTTTTGTAATACTGTGAGGCTCACCCCCAAAGTATTAAAAGTAGCTTTGTCTAAACACACAAAACATGCAAATTTCCAATTTCTGAGGGGAAAAATCTGATTTTTTTTGCGTGACTATGGTGCCTACCTAACCATGAGAGACAAGTTTCTGCCTTACAGTTACATTTATGTGCCAGGGAGGATAGGACAGCTTTTAATAACAGAAATTTGCAGAGAAGGGAGTTGATCAGTGTAAGCTTAGAAGCCCTTCCAAATGCTGGATAAATCAAATCCAAACAAGCACATTAAGGATTATGGTGGATATTAAGAAGTATGAGATCATATGAGTATGAGACCCTGTCTTTGAAGATATTATAATCTAATTTATTATGGCAGCATAATAATAAGACTGATGGAAAATAAGAACAAATTATTTCAATAATCATTTAATAAAATAATAAATACCCCAAAGTGGAGCATACTTTATTGCTCTATAAATTGTGCAGAGAACAAGAGGGAACAGGTCAGAAAGATTACTTGAAAGTACAATGGCTAATGGAAGTTGTGTAATTGTCAAAGGATATACATTGTTCCTTTAAAGCTGAGGCCTCAAAAAGGCAGAAATTTGTTTAGAAAGCATTTTATTTATTGATTTGCTTCATTATGTTTTTAACTGAAGTACAGTTGACAACATGTGTCAGGTGTACAACATAGTGATTCTACAATTATATACATTGCTAAATGCTCACCATAGTAAGTGTAGTTACCATCTGTCACCATATAAAGTTGTTATGGTATTATTGACTGTATCCCCTATGCTGTTCTTTTTATCCCTGTGACTTATTTATTTTATAATGGGAATTTTGTCCCTCTTAATCTTCTTCACCTATTTCACCAATCTCACCACCTCCCTCCTCTCTGTCAATCTCTACTTTGTTCTCTATATTTATGAGTCTGTTTTTCTTTTCTGTTGCTGTTTATTTTGTTTGATACGACATATAAGTGAAGTCATATGGTATTTGTCTTTCTCTGTCTGACTTATTTCACTTATCACAATACCCTCTATGTTGCAAAATGGCAAGATTTCATTCTTTTTTATGGTTGAATAATAGTCCATGGTGTATATATACTATATTTTGTTTATTCTTCTATCAATGGCTACTTCTACATCATGGCTATTGTAAATATCACTGTGATATGCATAGAGATGCATATATCTTTTCAAATTAGTATTTTTTTTTCTTTAGGTAAATACCCAGAAATGGAATTACTGGAACTGACAGTAATTCTATTTTTAGTTTTTTGAGGAAACTCCCTAGTATTTTCCAATTTATATTTCCACCAGCAGTGCACTAAAGGTTCTCTTTTCTCTACATCCTTGGTAATACTTGCTGTTGTCTTTTTGATACTAGTCATTCTGACTTGTGTGAGGTAGTATTTCATTGTGGTTTTGATTTGCATTTTAGGTGGAAGACATGTACTGGTGGAATATGTACTATTCCTTTTCTTTCATAAAAACAATAAAAATTTGTGTGGAAGTTACCAGGCAGGGAGACTTTATATGATACCCATTTATGAATAGCTTCTTTTGGGGAGGAATATTTTTTCCTCTACCTCTCTTGGTTCTTTGGCCAATCTAATAATCACATTAACATAGGACAGACTAATAGGATAAAAACACATTTAATTACATTCTTTTGGGGCCCCACAAAGACAATGAGACCCAAAGGCATGTTGGGCATTTGAGGTTTATATGCCATTCTGAGCTAAAATATGGGATAGAGGCCTGGGGCTTCAAAGAGGAGGAAGGTAATTCAAAGGATGATAGAAGGAACAGATATTTGGTAAGTAGATGTTTGCCATACCGTAAAAATAGGTCCTTCAGAGCCGTTTCTCTGAGCAAGGCTTCCTATCTAAATTCCTTTAAATATTCAAGGGAAGGGTAAAAGTTTTTCTTGCATCAACTGGGTCTTGATTGCCTTCAACTCAAATAATTCCCAAGCCAGAGTGGCATATTTTGGGGTCATATAGTTTTGCTGCTCTTCACCTTACTGATTTTATTGTAGATGATCTTCCAGGTTGGGTAAAGCTGAATCTGTGTGTTTGATTTATAAAACTACGATATTAAAAAAATAGGTGCAGGAAAATTGTCTTACTGCGTTAGATTTTTGTAATAAAAGTCTCCTTAGTTTTATTTATAAACTATTTCTTCATTGGACATTAAAAATAAAATGGAAATTGGATACTGATGATAGGAATTTGATCATTTAGAAAAACACTGGCTTTGTTTTTGTAATTATGTTTATTTTGTTATAGAGGTATTTTCTCTCAACTTTTGTCACTTTGCCATGTAGGTATTATATATGTAGATACTTTATTTCAAGTAAATAAAGACCTCTATTTATTTGAAATAAAGTACCTACTTGATTTCTTTGTGTATTTGTGTGTATTTTTCTGTGTAATAAGGGTTTCTTCATATTGGGTTGATGTTACCTCATACATGCTTTTCCCCTGTAATATTTACTTACAAATAAAGTGATGATAGAGATAGGTAACATTTTTTCAGGCAATGCACTCATGTTTACACAAGGACCAAAAATTCTGTACCGATAAAACAACTTTGTATTTGCATTGTGCTGAGCTGGCACCCACAAATAATAGAGCCTCCATAGTTACAGAATTACATATATGTGTAGAAACTTATTACCAATTGAAAAAAAATATTGTGTGCCCTCTGACAAAAAGTTTTAACAACTACTCTGAAAAGTACCTTAATTGGCTCAAATCAACTATGAATGTTAAAAATATTGATACATCTTAACATCAAACAAAAAGATAACACGTTAGTAAAATATTTTAAAAACATGCATTTGATTCTAAAAGAAAACAGCACATGTTTTAACATTTTAAGAAGTGTACTACTAAAAGGCTTATAAAAACTACTTTTTTTAAAATAAAACAAAGCCTATTGATTTTCCAAAGAAGTATTTTATAACATGTTTACATTTTTTTTTTTTTTTGGAATTTTTGGTATGAGACAGGAATCCCGACGGGCAATGAATGTTGTGGAGTGGGCATATTTCTAAGTCTAACATAGTATACTTAGGAAATAGTCAAGACAACCCATGGTGGGCAGCATCCTATGGTAGCAGTCTAGAGGTGTTGCATAGATTTTTTCAGTCGGGTAGACAAACACCTTGACACGTTATCTCTCCTTTCTAACAAAATCCTTCATTCTACCTGCCATTTGGCCATTTAAATAATTTAGAAATAAATATTATCTACTGTAACTGAATATGTTCTTTTCATAGCTATAAACTGTTCTCTTTGGGAAAAATATTTCAAATTTTTTTTTTTTTTGGTAGAGCAAGCAGGTGACAAGGTTCTGCTTCATCCCCTGAAAAACGCGCTCCAATGCCGTACTTGAAGGCAATTACAACGTGTCATCAGCCTTATCACTGAGACATCCTCTGTGAACTCAAATCTATAGTCCCTTTACTGCAGTGAGTCATCAAATACTTAAACTATTACATTACTGCATGAATTTTTCCCCCTGAATAAATTACTTAATGTTCTTTGTCATTCTTCAAAAGCAATTTCGGCCCTGAGCACAACTCTAAACTAGGTAAGGTTTACCCTAGGCCTGTCAGCTTTCTGATTCCACATCCCGTCCTCTACTTCTGGACACCTCTTTCTGCCTGAGATCACATCAGTGTCCTCCTGGCACTCTCTATGGAGATTGTTGTCAAGGAAGGATAGAAATCTCTTCCTCAGGACAGTAAACGACTGTTAGCAATTTTAAATGTTTTTTTTCCTTGCAATCATTATATATCTGGTATAACAGAGATCAAAACCTTGAGTTTAAACTTGGATCTTAATACTTTTAAGAAGATAGTGTATAATGTAATCAGGCATTTTTTCAGCGGGGGGAAAATAGACACAATTTTCCACAAAATTTTAGAGAAAGATTATCTGGGAAAGCTGTCTATGGAATACATGATAGAACCATACAATGAAATGTATTTCATGTTAGGGTATAATTTTTGATATCAGTGAGAAGGATTTTTTTTTAGGTTTAGAATTTTCTCTTCACCCATGTACATAAGGCCAGCCTGATTTAAAGCATACTCTTTTCTAAATATCCAATATATATATTTAAATCTTAAAACTCTTTTTTATTTACCTATACTCTCTCATTATGTGCAGTACTCCAAGATGCTTAGCACATTCTTAGAAGGTGCTAACTGATCCAAATTAGAATGCTGTAATTTTAGGGATACCTGACATGTTGTGATCTCGTCGTGGTTCATGAGTTCAAGCCCCGCATCAGGCTCCGCATGGATGGTGGGAGCCTGCTTGGGATTCTCTGTCTCCCTCTCTCTCTGTGCCCCTTCCCCACTTGTGTGCACTCTCTCTCTCTCTCAAACTTTAAATAAAATAAACAAACAAACAAAAATTACCTTTCAGCTTTAAGGCACTGTGTCCTTTTTAAGTACAAAATAATGAAATGTGTTGCATTTATTCTGAAAATCATGTACATTTCATTTTTTTTAAAGATTTTTAAGCAGCAAAATTTAAATTTATCCATATATATGTCTAGTTGCATAGCATACATTACCAATCTTTGTGAAGTTCTATGTTGAAAAGAATATGCTCTCTTTATTACCAACTATGAATTACATAAAAGTTTTAAATCAGTGAATAAAACTGAAGGTCCAGTGTTTGCTAGCATTGAATTTTCACTTCTTAGTCACTTTGTATCAGGAATGACTTCAGCATATTTACTAGCATGTCAACAGTAAGATTTTCCTAAGATGTTTCTATGTATAATTAATAATACAATCAGTAAAAACTATTCTCCAGGGAACTCACAGTCCTAAAGTTATACATGAATTAAAGATAAAATCTGTGATATTGTACTACTTTTTTCCAGTCTCATCTATCTATAATTCAGATTGCCTAACTAAACTTAAATACAAATATGAGAGTGAGAGTATTTGCAAAGTACTAAGCTGACAAATACAGAGTGCTGGCTATTATTTCTGTTTGGAAGTCAGAGATTTGAGCTATTCATTTTGTAGTCTGACAGTCATCACTACAATTCCTTGAATTCCCAAAGCTTTTCATACAGCTTCCTCAAGGACGGCTATCATGTCTTAGCTACTGCAATGACAGATGGGATATAATGTGTCATGTGATGGATAACTCTGGAGCCATAGTACTTAATCCTTCTAATACTAATAGCTGCATTATCATAGAGATTTATGGGAATGTCAGTTTCAAGTTCCCAGTTCCATTCATGGGTTTTTAAAACTTCAGCTGCAAAAAACATGCATCCATCCCATTAATTCTAATTATCATGGTTCATCTTCTCAGCAGTTTTGCACTCCGGAACCTTTCAGTGCAAATTAACGTACCAAAAAAGTGTATTAATTAATATTTGTAGCTTTTAATTTCTGCAAGAGTGTTGTCTGGAAGCAGCTGGCAGTACAGGGCCGCTGCTATTGAATCTTTGCCAAACAAGTGCAGATGTAATTTTGTTATCTCTTGCTTAGTCATTTACGCAAATTAATTTGAACAATTAGCCTTTTACTGGTCCTTCATGAATCATGCAAAAGGGATCTGCCAAAAATTGCTAGTTGACAGAAAAGAATTGGTTAATGCTGTGCATTTTCTAGGAAGGTAATGCAGAGTGAAGCTCAACACTATTTTAGACTGTAGACAATTGCTTAAATATTCTATTGTAAGATTTACTTAGCACTGTAAAACTTGAGAATCCCCTTAATGAAGAGTAAACCTGCATGCTAGTGAAGGTTTATTTGATAAGACTCAGATTTTTCATGAAATACCCAACTTGAATATGTCTTAATCAAGTATAGAGGCAAAACGAGAAGTAAGGTTTCCTTATGAAATGGAAATTAATTAACCAGTTTTTACTACTTTTCAGGTCACATATGCTCACTTCCGTTTACTCAATGTTTGTGTATATCTTTGTGTAATTATTTGTTTATTATATACATAGATTTAAAACATATGTGTAGCCTCTTTTGGTGGCTTCTAATAATCTAACTTTCTAAGAAGTTAGAGATGGAGAGTAATTTAAAATAGTTAACTATGTAGTTATTAGATTTTAAGGTCTGGGTGAAAAAGAAGACTTTATGTGAAGGATACATGATTAAATCACCTCTGAATGAGTAGAGATCTGTTTTGTGGTCTTCATACGAAGTTACCAGTATCTTAAAGGAAAAAATAAAATCAGAAAATAACAATTGTAAAATTTGTAATTCTTTTCATTAGAAGTGGTCCAAACTACCTGTGATCTTATGTTTTTAGTTTAATTTTAATCTACTTTTTTGTTGGTATTTTTAATAACTGGAACTAAGGATTTTTCATCTAATATTAAATGCAGGTGGTTGTACACTGTTACAATGTCAAATAAAAGCTCACCTAAAGTTAAATCCTTCTTTACTTTGTATAGCATTAGCTTAGAAAGGGCACAGAAAATATTTCATGGTACGTACTCAGGTATATGGAAATTATGCATGTATGTATTTTAAATACATGTATGTATGTTCAAATGGACAACATATTTATATTTGGTTAAAATATGTCATTCCATCTCCTTATTATTTAAGTTTAAAAGAAAATTGTTTATCTCAGACCATAGCTTTTAAAAAAAAGAGACTTGAAAAAAAAAGTGAAATTCATTTAGATGCCTGTCCTAGTATAGATCTTAAAAGTAAATCTACTTGAGATGGGTCTAATGAATTTTCTACTGCAGAATATTTTTAAAATTGAAGTTACTGATGATTACATGGATAATAAAGAATTCTAATCATAAAGATTAAAATCACAAATGTCCAAAACTGCAAAGGGATTGCTTTTCAACTGCTTTTTTTTGGCCTCATAATGAAATTTAAATTTTCCAAAATATAATTTCCATAAATATAACATTAATGGAAAAAATCTTTGAAATATTTTAAATTGTTATTTGTAGAAAGTCTTATTTTATCTCTCTGTTGGTCTCAGTCCTGTTGAAAGTAAAATGCTTTGGAGGATTTCAGTTGAATAAATAGTAACAAATCAAGCTCAATGTAAAATCAATCCAGTGAATGTTTAGGTGACATTCAAAGTTTCAAACCACAATTAGTTATATTTTTTCTCTTTAAAGAAGCAACATTTGCTAGTGTTAAAAATCTAAAATCTATAACAAAGGCTATTTTAAAAATCACCTTGAAAATTTTGCAAAATAACTATAGAGTTAACATTTTGATTTATCTTATTCCTGTTTTCCACATATATTTAACAAATTACCATACCCTAGTAGTAATATATAATGTCAAATATTTCTTGCTGTTAAAAATAGCTGTTAATATAATTTTATTAGACTTACAGTTTTTAACTTTAATTGCCCATTTTGCTATTGCTACACATTAAGTTGTATCTTTTAGTGATAAATAATAAAGCAATGGACATCTTGACTCATAAACTTTTTCTTTATTTCAGTCAGATTCTTTAGGCTTGATTCTCAGAAGTGGGATTATTTGTTCAAATGATGTGAATACTTTGAAATTTGGTACACAATTCTTCTTTCTTTCCAAAATTATACTTTTCCCTGGAAATAAGAGAAAACTTAGATTATCACATCTCCAACAGCATCAAATATTATCAAAATACCAAAATAGAATTTTAATATTATACATTTAAAAAAAGGTAACATGTTGTTATTTGCTTACCTCTCATTATTAGTAAAGTTGAACATTTTCTCACATAGTGTCTGATGTACATTTTTCTCATCTGCATATACTTATTAATATGAAGTTCGGTGATTTTTTTCGAGATTTAGTTGCAATGATTTGTTTAAAAGAGCTTTGTAAAATCCCATACAGATATATGCTATTATCAATAACATATTGATGAATAATCTTTTCCTATAGAAACCTCATTTGTAACTAAATAACAATAACACTCTAATTTCAATTTAGCGGAAACACAGTAAAAAGACCATATGCCTCCAGAATTGGGGTTGCTCATTTCTTTGGCTAAAACCCTTTTCAGAAAATTTGTTTTTCTTCTGTATTTCTGTATAGATCATTAGAAAGTATAAATCAAAATGTAATTTACATTATTAACAATACATAAGATACTATATAATTTTCTAGCTCAAGCTATGGAAATCAGTTTTTTAAATTTCATCTTCTTTTATTTTCACTAGCAAATACTGCCATATAGTTACTTATTGCTTGAAGTCATTCTATAATTTATATGACATATGATAAAGTTCATTGGCTTTAATTATATTACAAATAACTTTCTCATATAGCAAATCAATGGAAAACTAAATCAACAAAATAATAGTAATTATTATTTTTTTTTACTAATTGACCAAGGTAGCTTAGTGATCATCTTCCCCATTCCCTAGGCTGTATGTACACAGTCTACGTTATAGTCACAAACAAATGTAATACAATGGCTATCCAGAGTTTTTTAAAGAATTACATGACTTGGTATAATAGTAATTTATGGTACCATATAAATATTGAAGGAAAAAAAGAGAGGACAACATACTTCCATTTTTCCCTGGCTATGTAGATGATTTCTTAAGCACAGGATTAGATGAGTTATCATTTATCTGGTTACAAAGGAATGTGCATTTGATGTTGAAAATGCAGAATTAAGAAAATAAATAGGACTCATAATCATTAAACATAAGTACTGGTTATATAGAGATGATTATAGGGACAGGTTGTGTGTGTGTGTGTGTGTGTGTGTGTGTGTGTTTGCACATATTTTAACAAAATAAACTGGCTTTTTTCTACTTAATAAAAGACACATATTTCCCATGTTAAAAAAAGTGTTATAAACCCACTGTTATATTATTCAGTTATTTGGAATGATCCATAATTTATATAATCGACATTCTATTTTAAATATTTATATTGTTCTAAATATTTGGTATTATGAACAACACTGAATCAACCATAGAGAATTCTTTGCATGTATTCATTATTTTTTCAAATAAATTTCTTAATTGATTCTTATATTTTAAAGTATGTTTCAGTATGTGTCTTAATGAATGCATTAGTGTTTTATAATATTAATAACTGTTAGCAATAAATACCAAGGAATTCAGATTTGTAATCATTCTTAAGAAATGATTAATAGTTTAAAATAGTTTAAAATGTTTTGGTTTGTTGTTATCAAATCTATAACTCATGTGTTAGTAATGTGTGTCTAAACCAAGTTTGCAGTTTATTTCATTGCTGGGTAACTGACTAATCAGAAAAAACAAAAAAAATCCCTTCATATATACACACTGAGAGATGAAACTAGTCTCTTTATAATTGAAAGTATCAGTGGTAAACTTGGCTGGAGCTTGATTAATAGTATATTAAAATCAGAGTCTTCTTGGTGAGTGCTAGATAAGGAGTTTTGGGCAAATTACTTGGTTACTGGGAAGCCTTTAAATTTTAATCATGGAAGTACTTCAGTGTCATTAGAAACTGAAAGGACAGTGGGGTCTGCTGGCAAGTTCTCTGAATTGTTGTGCTTTTCAGGCTCTCCTTCTGCCATGCTATTGAGAGCCAAGCATGGGCTGCAATCGAAAATCCTTTAGCTCCCCATGACTTTGATTGCTATTATTGTAATTTAATATTACACAGTATCTTAGAATAAAAAATTCCATGGAAATGAGAAAAGATAATGCAGGAGGTGGGGGTGGGGTTAGGGAAAATTGAAATAGCACTCAAAATTAGTTCTGAAAATAGTTTTAAGCCAGTGAATCTTTCCTCAAGCCACTGAAGCTGCAGTGAGAAAAGCAAAGATTTTAACTTAAAGTAAGCAACAGGTAAAATAAAGACAGAAAACTTTCTTTATTCTTGGAAATAGCAAACTGTGTTTAAACAAGTTGCAAGGTGAAAAATACAATAGGAAGCAAAGGTGGTTATCCTAGCCTCTGCATGTTTTGACATTTCGCATATAAGTATTTAGATAAGGCATCAGACACATAGAGTTTTATCCAAATAAGAATCCAACATACAATCGGCTATTATTAAAATTTTTATATTAAAGTCATGCCATGAGATTATTTCATGTCCAAGAGGCAAGTGAGCATTTTTCCCTGTGTATGTGACTTTTAGTAGTATGAGCCCTGGCTGCCTCAGTTTTGAACAAGAAAAACAAGGAATAGAATCATAAATAATAAAGTAGTGATTTTAGAAATCACCTAATCCAATAACATTTATTTTTACCAATTAGTGAAAAGAAGAATAGAGTAAGAATATTATCTGATTGGTGTGACACAACTGAAGCAAGCTCACCATTAAAGTATTTCAGTATAGTTTACAAGTTGGGGGATACTTTTATTATGTCTGACTCCTTTTTAGGAAACAATTTTCAGTGATTCATGCAGCTATTTTCTAGAAAAGGGCACAGAGCGCTTGTGAGATTTGGAAAGAATTTTCCGAATAATTCTAAGAAACCAAAACGTAACTCTGTGCATTGGTGGCTTGCATATGTGTTGTGTGCTGCACTGAGAGTTATTTCAAGTTTTGTAACCTCTTTAATATATTTCTGAAAACTCTCTTATGAAAAAAAAGGCAAACCAAGGTAGGTTGTTTATAAACTAGTTATGAACAAAACACAATCTATTCAAGCATAATTATGAGCTGTTTTTAGCAGTGGGGCTATAAATATATATCATAGAGTAGATATGATTGCAGGCAAATAGTCACACAGATATTTTCAATGTGATGTAATAAGCAGATTTTTAGAGACACAAACAAGATTGAGTAGTGCAGGGGCGCCTGGGTGGCTTAGTCAGTTAAGCGTCCGCTGTGTCAGCTATGGTCATGATCTTACCATTCCTGAGTTTGAGCCACGCGTCAAGGCCCTGTGCTGACAGCTCAAAGCTTGGAGCCTGCTTCGGGTTCTGTGTCTCCCTCTCTCAGCCTCTCCCCTTGCTTATATTCTGTCTCTCTGTTTCCCTCTCTCTCTCTCAAAAATAAATAAATATTAAAAAATTAAAAAAAAAGATTAAGTAGTGCAATGAACCTGATATAGCATATAATCATTTTTTACTATCTTCTATTCATTTCTCTCCGTAACTTTAGGTTATTTCATTTTTTGGTATAGAAACAATCACAAATTTACAGAAATGTTACGAGTATGGTATAAATAACTTCATTTTTGTTTCCTGTGCCAATTGAATGTACATTACTGCCTTCATATCACTTCATCCCTAAATGTTTTCATGTTTGTATCCTATATGACAATAAAAACAGCCATCAAAATTGAGAATTTAACACTGATGTATCATCTTCATTGAATTCTCAGAGGATCCAGGTCAGAGTAGTGTTTTTATTTATTATATTTCCTTAGTCTCTTTCAGTCTAAAACAGTTCCTCAATCTTTGACCTTCATGACCTTTTGAAGATTACAGGCTATTTATTTTGCAGAATGTCTTTCAATTTGGATTGTTTTTCATGATTAGGTCCAGGTGATACATCATTGAAGGTAATATCAAAGTCTCGAAACTTTGTTTTTTCATCATATTCTCTTAAATGGCTCACAAATTTTCATTTGTCCCATTACTGAGGATTTCATTTTATTAATCAAAGTGTGTTTGCCAGGATTCCTAAAATAAGCATATTATGTGTGTTTCACCAGTGGTTTTGCACAATTATTCAAAGGATTCTTTACATATCTTTTGAGTCCTATGTACATTTTTACCTTTGGAATTAATAAGCGTTTTGTGGGATATACTTTCATGCTATGTAATAAGTTCATAGAGCCAAGTATGAGCTGCTTTATTTATCCATTTATTTTTTGTATGTGTATAGGATCATGACTTCCTATTTTATTCAGTGGATTCTAATTAATGCTATCACTTATTGTGTCTTGACCAATGGGAGCTCATCAAAAAGCTAATTTTTGTGTCCTGTATTATTTGAGTGCTTTTTTTTCTTTCTCTTTTGTGGTAGACCAAGATTTCTTGCCTTATGCACTTTGCCTGAAAACAGCAATTTCTCCAAGGTGCTCTGGTTCTTTTCACTAGTAAGTGATATTTAGAAGATCCAGTTTCTTTATAATTCCTTGTTGTGTCATTGTTCTCAGGTCCTATTAGTGGGCAAAACTAGGGAATGTGTGTGTGTGTGTGTGTGTGTGTGTGTGTGCATGCACATGTGCATGCATATAGTACACATATACTCTGTTGATATTTATTATTGATCTATATAAAACATATGTCTTTTAGATTTATATTTTTATGCTTAGAACTATATGTATGTATGTATGCATGTGTGGCTGTGTATATGCACATGCATATGTGTATTTCCATCAATGACTCTAATTCCAATTCATTACCATAGGGTTTATTCCAGTTTTTTTTTTTTTTAACTTTTCCATATTTGTAAAAATGGCTTCTTCTACAGTGAGAATCTGCCTCCGATTATTCTCAATATACTAATTTGGTCAAGCCTCTATAAGGATGTAAACTACTGTCTGCATTGCACTTCTTCCCTGCATGCCATATACAGCTTGGGCTTCAGTATGCAGTGAGGGGCTTTTGTTATGTAAGCCTATCCCTCTTTTCCTGCTTGATATCTAACATCTCCCCTTGGGTGGCCCTTCCACATGGATGTCTTCTGTGCTCTGCTTAGACACCAGCAACTTGTTCTAGACCACTGCCACTTCATGCCACATACCACCTCTCCATTTACTAACCCGTAAATTTTTGTGCTACAGGTAAAGCCTTTGGTACTAATTTAAGAAGGGGAACAACAGGGGTGCCTGTGTAGCTCAGTCAGTTAAGTATCTGTTGATTTCAGCTCAGGTCATGATCTTGCAGTTTGACCCCAAAAGGAGCTTGCTCAGGATTTTCTCTCTCCCTCTCTTTCTGTCCTTACCTTGCTCGTGCTTGCTCACCTCAAAATAAATAAACTGAAAAACAAAAAGAAGGAAAGGATGAAAGAAATGAAGGAAAAGAAGAGTACCAAATAGAAAAAAAGAGGAAGAGAAAAAGCTCTACATGTTCATCAACTCCCTTACTTATTGGTGCTAATTATGATCATTCTAGCACACTGTTCATTATAATTGTTCATACATATTAAGAGCCGTTAAAAGAATTTGCTGACTGTGACAGAGTGCTAAGTCTGTCCATGCTCTACAGAAATATGGGGTATAATGTTTTTAAAGGGAATAAAATCAGATTAGGGGAAGTTGCTGGAAGGCAAGGGAGCAGGAAAAGTCAAGAGTACATTAGATCTTGTCATTTTGGGAAATAGCACGAGGAAATGTCTAGATTTAAGAAAGAACACTGTTTTAGATGAAGAGAAATGGCGTTCTGTATTTTTTAAAATAGTAACAAAGGAAGATAGTCATCTAAAAGATAGCAGCCAATAATTCGAGTCCCACTTCCAGACTTTCAATTAGTTATGATAGTAGCATATAATGTTCCCCAAACTGCCCAATTTGACAGTCTCTTCAACTCTACGTGTTCTAAGTGTCCAGTAGCTGATTTAGTATGTTTTAGACAATAATTTTTTTTATTTTTTTATTTTTTAAGTTTTTATTTTAATTTGAATTAGTTAACATGTAGTGTTATATTAGTGGGCAGTATTTATTGACCCCCAAAATAGGATGGCCAGTTCCTAATTGCCTAGCCAATGAACTGTCAAAATTGTTCTGTGTGACTATATGGCTATGCAAAAGACAGAATAGAGAACTAAGAAATACTTAGAATACAAAAAGTTGCTATTGACTTGGAGAGAACCCCTTCCTAGTTCTTGCTTCCACAAGTAAACAATTCCAGTTGCATGAATAGACAGATTGAGGTTGGCATTGTTGAATAAGCATATTCAAGAGAGCAATAGCCATTTTCAGCCTTGATTTTAAATGTCTCATGTAATTAAGGAAATAGTTTTATCATTAAACAATCAATATCATAGGCAGCATGATTAAAGATGTAAATGCAAATTATAGCAGTCTTAATCCACAAGCCAACACAGAACATTATTAGATTGTGATAATAAACGGGCATATTGAACGAGTCTTTGATTTGGGAGATATCCCTAGAGAAATGGCTCCTGGAGGAGCAGTGATCTCAGTCCAAATTTCCTATGAATAATGCTTTGCCTGAAGTGGTGGTATTGCTGGCATTCTAGTGTAGTAAATATGATCTTGGTTAATATAGAGATATCTTTATAGGATTCTAAACTTAAGAATACGAAATCTTGCAACAGTGTCTGCTGCTCTGATTCCTAAGGCTAGAGGTATCTAGTCAGTTAACTACATCACAGAATTTTCATTTCTTATTGGCTCTACTAGTATAACTGAACCAACGGAACCAACCATTTGAATTCATTTTTTGCCTTTGTTTGTTTTTTTTTTTTTTTGAATAGGCATGATGGTATAAAAGTACTTGTACGGATAAATCTTACATATGATTTCCTTTGAAGAAGCTAGAGTATTTGTCTTGCAGACACTGCCCCCTTTCCACAAGCTACCCATACTTTATTCTTGTTAGTGCCGCACTGTCACTTGTTTCTAGCTTGTTTCTTACTATGTGATGCTGCTCATGACTCAGCAGGACCTTAGGAAAAAGTGTCAAAGGATATTGTAGTATATAACTTGATTACTGGATGTGTGTGTGCTCTTGTGCATGCCATTTGGGTGTGATAGCAAAAGACAAAAAACAAATTTCAATATAACACTCAAGTTTTGAAATTTGAGAAGTGTAGGGGAAAAAAGAGATAGGAAAACAAACAAAGTTAAGATAAAAATGGGTGAGTTGAGTATATTTTCAGATGATTACAGGACATCCTTGTGGAAATGCCTAGCATGATGATATCAAGCTGAAATTTGAGATAAAGATCAGAAGGCACTCATTTTAACTTATTTCACACTTAATAATATGTAGCATTTGGAGTTTTTGCATGTTGGGGAAAAAAAACACAGCATCTCATTCTGTACCTATATGCTCCTAGATGAATTCAGAGTTAGGCCTTTTTGAAATATTAATTTTGCTTGTGGGTTTCATTGGGCAATGTGAAAATGACTGTTAGTTCTTTTGAAGTTGATAAAGTTATACTTGGAAATTTGAAAGTTTTCAGACTTAATTGGCCACAGATAGTTGCAAACTTATTCCAATTATTTCAGTTAAGGAATGAAGTATAGACCATATTAAAAACAAAATCAGGAAACGATTCTGATTAAGATGAAAGATCCATCACAAATTAAGGAATAAAAGTGTAATGCTGGTACTTCATGTTAGAGCAGGCCATTTAAAAAATCATGAAGTGAAACATAAGAAGCCTAGAAAAGTTTGGAGTAGGCTAGATAAATTATTTGGAAGACTGTGTGCTAATCTGCCATAAGGGTAAGAATCAATTTGGCTGATAGGCAACGAGTGACTTGTGTTTGATATCTGAATTTTTCAATCAGCATTTTCTGAACATGGTTTCTCATTATGATAATGACTAAAGGATTAATTATCACCACGAGAACAGTGATAATGGCACTTTGAACTGTACTTGTCACCATATGACACAGACTATTACTTGTTTTTTACATTTTAAGAAAGATATGCTTCCAAATGGAAGCACTTGATTCACTTGGTGAAAGTAATACTATTAAGTTGTTGGAGTTAAATGATGGGGAGACAACATTTTAAAAACACTACTTCCACACTGGCCATCCTTTTTACAGTTTTAATTGACCAGTTAAAACAGAGAATAATTAACAATATCGGTGTGAATGCTTGTATCAAATGCATAGTTCAATTAGAATATTTGCTGGTTTCCTCAAAAACTCTCTACTGTAGCAGATAGAATGTTGTAAGAAATAACATTGCTAATTACCTTTCCAAAACAATATCCTTCACTAGCTCAAGTGCAACAGATTAGATGTAAGGCATTTAATGAGAATGGCATAGCATACTGGATTTTAATTTTAGATTATTGGATACATGCATGGTAGGCAATGATATAATTGAGAAATGACTATGTTACTAATTGATACTAATGAAGGAAAAGTATAGATTTTTTGGTATCATCGTTTTTATAGGGACTAGAAACAATGTTTATTAAAGTAATCAAATTAATTACGTAAATGATTATATTTTCTTTGTTCTTCTTCTAGGGTGCTTTATATTTGCCATATTAAGGAAGGCTTCTGAGTTAAAAGGATAAAAAATGCTGAAATACTGGGCATGTTTATTGTAGTTAGCTGCCATTCTTTGATGTACCCAACGGCAGCACAATTAAGATAGCCACTAGACAGTTTTAAGTGACTACTTCTGAATCTGCATATCTTAGGCAAACTCTAGAGGAAATTGTTTTAATCCTTCTCTGCTTTCATTTCTTCATCTTTTATATAGGTTCTTTTGGAGCAGTGGTTTCTCAAATTCTACTTACCTACTCCTGTAGTAAGAAATACATTTACCATGCTTACCAACATATTTTCATATATGTAACACAGAGAAAAGTTTCACTAAAAGTATTTTCTTACTACACAATGTACACTGACATTTTCTTCTTTGTTCTTTATCTATTTTATACTATTAAAAAATACCCCTATGACTACTAAACTGATGGTTCACAGCCTGCAGTTAGAAAATCCTGGTTACAGGACCTTGATATTAGCCCAGCGTGGTGAAGGGTGGGTCTGAAGGAAGACATGAGTTAGGATTGCAGCTACATAACTCTGCATACAGTGCAGAGCAAATGATGCAAGTAAATGAGAATTAGTTAATAGATTTCTAAAATAATATTTTATTGAAATATAAATGTATTCCATACTCAATAAAAAATATTTTAGGGATCCCTGGGTGGCTCAGTCAGTTAAGCATCTGGCTTCAGCTCAGGTCAGGTCATGATCTCATGGTTTGTGAGTTCGAGCCCCATGTCGGGCTCTGTGCGGGACAGCTGAGAGTCTGGAGCCTGCTTCAGATGCTGTGTCTCCCTCTCTCTCTACCCTCCCCCACTCACACTCTGTCTCTCTCTTTCTCTCTCAAAAATAAATAAACATTAAAAAATTAAAAAAAAATCTTTTAGTAAAGGACCAAGGAACAAGGAAAAACAAGTTATTCCCATACAAAAAGATGATAGTTGTTAATATTTTGCATATGAGTTTTTTGTAATTTTTCATGTATATGTGTATAGTTTCTTAATAAAATATTATGTATGCTATTTTATAGTCTACTTTTTCTCAAATTTTATTTTACAATATGATTTTTTTAATTTTTAATGTTTATTTATTTTTGATAGAGAAAGAGTCAGAGCATGAGTGGGGAAGGGACAGAGAGAGCGGGAGACCCAGAATCCAAAGCAGGCTCCAGACTCTGAGCTGTCAGCACAGAGCCCAATGCGGGGCTCAAACTTATGAACTGGGAGATCATGACCTGAGCCGAGTTGGACACACAACTGACTGAGCCACCCAGGCGCTCCTACAATATGATTTTTAATAGCTACAAACCACTATTGGGGGAAATTTTCATTTGAATTCTAGAATACAAGTGTCACTGACATAGAGAATTTGAATGTTTAGCTGCCCTGCAGAGGCTGGCTGCTTCTTGGCTATATCAGGTATGTATGGCTTCCTTTTCCAAATTATAAATGAATTAATCCTTAAGATCTAGGATTTGGTTTTCCCTTTTAAAGGTAGCAGATGGAAAGTTTTAGAACTACGTGAAACGATTTGATATAAAGTAAAAAGGATGCAACAATATAAAAATAATAAAAGGCTGGAGAAAGAGAGGACATTCACAAACATAAAGTTGAGCCCTTGACTTACTAGGGGAAAAGGAAGATTAAGTGATCTCAGATCATAACTCCTTTTCTGCATTGGAAACTTCCATAAACAGTTGTCACTGTAAATGGCCTTGGCCACAGGATGCATTAATAATACTTGCTATAAGCCAATAGTGAATCCATTAATGTGTGTCCTCGATATAATTATTTTAAGTGACATATAATTAACTCATATCTTGTATATACCTAATAGTACTCTTCAATTAACATGCGATGACTATATTAGTAAATCAAAGTTAAATGCTTACTGAAGACACTAAGTTTAGTGTGTTACTCTCTAAACCCTTCATGATTTATACATTTATATCTCACTAGTGATTAGTGTATATGTCCTTGGATTGTGACAAACTTTGCCATTACAAAACACGAACTCAGAGGTCTAAAAAGGCAAGGAATGGTAGATTTAGTTTATTTGGTGGGCTCAAGTATTCATTGTAAGCCCAGGAATTCTGCTCTACCGGCTGTAATCCTAGTTGGTTCTTTTGGTGGTGCAAGATTGCTTTCAAGCCATAGTCTTCCTCTGTTTAATTTTTGAGAACAGTTTTGTCCTCCTGAATTAGAAATTTAGATGTTTCTTTCCATAGTCTAGTTTTTACTCCTGGAAATAGTTTTCAAGTTCTGAAGGAATCCATGGGCCATATATATACTATATGCATCATTCTCTAATGCAGTTTTGTTTATGCTGTTCTGAAATAATTCACTTCCTATCTCCAATAGGTACAAATCCATTTATGTATGCAGCTAGAACGTTGTGCTTTGGTTTTAAATTTGAAAGTAGGAACGACTCCTTTTTTGCATCTAAAGGTCAATTAACATGTAGCAGCTAAAGGTATGGATTATGGAAAGGACGTCCTAAGTTTGGATCCCAGCTCTACCACTTACAGCTTAGGTGATGCAGGCCTAGGCATTTCACCATTTTGTGCCTCATTTCCTTATCTGCAAAAAAATGGAACATAACACTGTACCTGTCTGATAGGATAAAGAACTAGATGAATTAATTTATGTAATACACAGTCATAGAAACATTTAGTAAATAATATCTAGCTCTCTATTTGCTTTTAGTGTCTGATAGCATACAAAAGATAGTTATAGCTGAATACACATTATTGGATGAATGAATACATATTATGGCCACAATAGCTCACAGACATCTTGTTTACCCAATTATTTTATGTGAAATTCAAACATAAAAGCAACTTACTTTATATTCTCTAAAACACCTAGTGTATTATGGTACAAATTATATTTAATGAGTGGGATGTGAATAATGGAATTAGCAATAAATGTTAGAAAACGTAGTGTACTCTATCCTAGAATAAGTCATTTGTAATGGTTTAATATGTATATATTGCAGGAAAAGTGTATCCTGTAATGATCAAGGTCATCTCTCTTTCAGAAGTGATTTTAATTGTATATTAAATTGTATATATACATACATATATCTGCATATATATATGAACTATATATATTGAATTTTATACTAGATTTTTGAAAAGTAAATCAGAAGTATATGACTCCTATGGACTTCAGGATTGTTCACATAAATGTAGTGCTATTCGAATATCTCCAAGACTTGTTCTCAGAATAAATTTATTCTGGCAATGGATTAGAATCCAGAATGAAGACCTTTATATTCGAAGTAATTAGCAGTACTTAGTAGTATTAGCAGCTTGACCCTGAATTCTGTGGTCTCTTCCCTAGACTATGTATAGATGTTTGTGTCAAACAGTGTCTAACCAGTGTACAAAAGATATTAAATTATAGGGAACACATAATAGAGGCTGTGGAGCGGCTTTGGCAGTAGAATGTGCATCTGGAAGTTGATGAGGGTGGGTGGAAGCTAAGAGGATACTGAACTTGACTCGTACTTATCATAATGTGGCAAGTTGTAACTTGTTTCTGACTTTCTTGGGAATTCTTAAAAAATAAAGTGTATCCTACATTGACTTTTAAATTTACAAAGTAAGTGACATTCCTCAGAGTATTAAAAAAAAAAACAAAACACTGTGAGAAATAGAAGTCACATCTGTAGCTTGAACTTGGGTTGTTTTTCTCTAACCACTGATCCATTTCATCTTAAGAAGAAAAGAAGTTCATTATATCCCAGAGCTCAGGAACAATTACTTCAGTGAAAAACTGAAATTCATCATTAAAACTTGGGATAAGATCTTCCTTAAATAAAAAGCTTTTAAAAATACATATAACTGGGGGTGCCTGGGTGGCTCAGTCGGTCTTCAGCTCTGACTTCAGCTCAGGACATGATCAAGCAGTTCGTGCGTTTGAGCCCCACGTCTGTCTCTGTGTTGACAGCTCAGAGCCTGGAGCCTGTTTCAGATTCTGTGTCTCCCTCTCTCTCTGCCCCTCCCCCACTCATTCTTCTCTCTCTCTCTCTCTCTCTCTCTCTCTCTCAAAAATAAATAAACATTAATAAAATTAAAAAATATATTTGTATATATATGTATGTACATATCTATATATCTATATATATCTATATATCTATACATCTATATCTATCTATCTATATCTATATCTATATCTATATCTATATCTATATCTATATCTATATCTATGTCTATCTATATCTGGAGGAGTGGCTAGATCTCCAAACATAAATGTTATAAAATGATAGGTTCAGTAGAAGGTACTGGTCTGGGATGAAAGAATCTGAGAAGGCTAAGGTGTGGAAACATGACATTCATTATCTTATATGTTTCTGTTGCATCCATCCACTTTTCAGAAAAGAACTATAGTGCATCTTAAATGATTTCTATGAACTAGAATTGTATTCTTTCTGAATATTATAAGCATAATGTTGCTTTCTTAGATGCTGCCTTTGGAAGGGATATTATGTTTAAAATGTGTGTAAAACTTCATCAAACCTCGTTTTATCTCATTCTCTTAGTTAAATTACGGTGATTTTGACAAATTTGGAGTGAAAAGACAATGGAAGACTATTCATTGAAATACACTTAATTGAACTTCTGATTCAACAACCATATTTCATTTCCCTACACTTTCCTCTCTTCATTTTCTTATCTTCCTCATGGCTATATTTTATCATTGTCTTTCTAGCCATAATTTATTCATTCCATTATTCCTTTCTGTTCTTTCCTTTTTTATTTCAACTTTCCCCTTCCTCCTCTCTCCTCTCTCTTCAACAAGCCTGAATCGCCATGGTCTAACCTTCTGCATCTCATGTGTTTCCTATGCACAGGAATGCAAATAAGGTCTTAGAAAAAGAGGTGAACAAAAAAATCACATAGCTCTATTGTTGGTTGCTCTGCACATAGCCTGTTAATTAGGTGTTCAAATTAGCTGTAACCTGGGTGTTGATTTGGATGACTGGAGCTTGATTTATCCAAATTTGCTTGGAGTTGCATGAGGCTCAGGAAATCAGGAGTGGGCTATTGCCAGGGCGGAACACTCATCCTTCGTTAGGCTTTTCCACACAGGAGAAAGATGTTCATTATCAATTTGGATTTTCACCAATCTGCAATTTTTATGTGACCCAACAAATACATATTTTTAATATTGTTATAAATGTTTTATTTTTTTTTTATTTTTTTAATGTTTATTTATTTTTGAGACAGAAAGAGAGCATGAACGGGGAGGGGCAGAGAGAGAGGGAGACACAGAATCGGAAACAGGCTCCAGGCTCCGAGCTCCGAGCTGTCAGCCCAGAGCCCGACGTGGGGTCCGAACTCACGGACCGTGAGATCGTGACCTGAGCTGAAGTCGGACGCTTAACCGACTGAGCCACCCAGGCGCCCCTGGATGTTGTTATAAATGTTTTAAAGAGAATGTTGCTTAAGTAACTTTACTCGCAACATTAGCAAATGCTTTTAATAGAGAGCCAGGTAGTCTTAAATATATTTCCCCTCTCTTTAAAAGTACATTCTACCTAGAAAAGATTCAAATACTGAATCAGAGAGTGAGTCTTCAAACATATTAACTTAAATGCAATATAGTAGAATTTATGGCTATAAAATTTTTGTTTCCTGTTTCAAAGATATTTATGTGGAAAATTATTAATCAAGGAACACTTCAATGGAAAAGCAACCATATCTTTCAAAAAACATCCTTTCTGTTTTTAAATGGAGTATCTTTTATGAGTTTTTTGAGTCTCTCATGTTGTTAAAGAAGGCATTCTGTATCGGTGAGACCCTTTGATAACTGGCACTTTGAAAGCCTTTCTTTTCAAATATTTTTGCAAGACTAGTATTAATATATGTATAAAGTCTTAAATTAGGAACTACTCTGGAATTTGTAAAGAAATTGAAAGAATTAAATACTTGTAGGAAGCATATTAAGAAAAAATATTTATTTTAATTAAATTTAGTTGCTTGAGTTATAATCTTATTTCCGTGGTGGCCAAGACTTGCTTGGAGTTTTAATTTTACAATGACCCTTGTCGTTGTAAGGATCTCTGTCTTACAATTCTCTGATTTTCCTGTTCCTTCTACTGTTTCTGTTTTTAACGAAAAGAATTTTGAAGTTCAAGTAAAGGATTCTAAGTCCATTGTTATCAGTTCTTTATAAGGAATCTATTAACAGAGTTTTCTAAATCAAGATGGAAGATGTATATTTGAAAACTATTCTCACCCACTTCTGCCCCATTAACCTTACACAGGATGAGTCTGTAGAATTGCAGAAATGTCCTGATGTATCTGTATTCTTGGTTCTCATTTGTCATGCTGTAAAAATAGAAGTCTGCTAGAATGCTACAGTTGTTGTCTTACTGTATCCATTCTTCATCATTAATAGTAGTAATAGAATAACTCTATGAGAAGTATTGCAGCTGCATCTTTCTTGAATAAATCCTCTTCCCTCTTTGAACTCTACCCATGTTGACCTTCTTCAGTTTTGTCATCTCCTGGCTAAACTCAGGGCCTTTGTACAGGCTGTTCTTTCTAGCTGGGATAATTCCTGCTTGGCTGATATTGCATTAAGTGCTGTTCATTCTATAAATCTCAGCTTAAATGTGAGCTTCCTTTGAAGGGCCCCTCCTGACTACCCAGATTTGGTAGGTTTTCCAAATCAACCTTTCCGTAACAGAATGTATTTCTTCATACCACTTGCCACAACTGCAGTGAATGAAAATGTGAATTCTTTTCTGTAAATCTTTCTCTCACACCTGCTTTTGCTGCCACACTAAAAGGTCCATCGTGGTAAGGACTGTCTTTGCCTTGTTGGTAGCCCTTTCTGATGCCTAGCACAATTCCTGGGATATAGAAGTTGCACAATCATTTTTTTGTTGAGAAAAAGAAGGGGGAAAGGTAGATTTATGAAGAAATTGATTATTTTTCAGTTCCATTGACCCATATTTAAGAATATGGGTACATGGAAAGTACTTTGGAAATGTCCATGAGCTAATAGCTCTTCATAGGGTCAGACTTAGAATATTTGAAGGAGGTGACAGACTCATAAAGTTATGGGGAGATGATCTAGCATTATAGACATCACATTGGTATAGAGCAATGCAGAGGTAAGTAACTCCTGTATCTAAGATTTTAGACACATGGAGCATCACAGAGGCAGTTATCAACATATAATATTTGAAATAGAACTTTGAGTTTGATCAGCAACTGGCCTTTTTTTCATTCAACAATGAAAGCACACCATATGCAAAATGCTGTAGAACATCCTGCTGAGATAGAAAAACTGAGAAAAAAGTATCTTAACTGCCTGCAATATAAAGGGCAAAACAGAGTGAGGAAGGGAAGAATGGCAAAATAAACTAAATACAACATTAGAAGTATAGTACAGGCAGAGTTCTATGGGATTCCGGGCACATTATGAGCAGAGAGCAGGTACAGGACATGGCAATAGGGATGGCATATATAGAAAATGACAAAGAGGTTAACTCAGGATTATTGAGGAATGTCGAGTGCCAGCCATATTGTAAGAAGTTATGAAGGCAAGAAATACATAATTCATGTTTGTTTAATTTTTGTTTTTGTTACTTTGTCTGCAGATAACTTTGAAGTCAAGGTGGGGAATAAATGAAACAAATGAGGGAATGAGACACACGGTGTTAACAGCTAAGAGTCTATTGAAACAATTCATGTAATCGATCAGATTATGCCTCGTGTTATTAATGGGTCAAATGTACAAAATAGGAAATATTCCTTGGATAATTGAAATGAACATTTTCTCTTGAGTTTTTCAAAAACATTATTTGTAACTAGTGTCAAACTACAGAATAGTTGCATGAATAAAAATAGTATACTTGTATACCTTTTACCTAGATTAATCTGTTAACAGTTTTGCCCCATTTGCTTTATCGTTTATTCTCTCTCTCTCTCCATACACACACAAACACACATTTTTTTTCAGTCATTTTGAGAGTAAGTTTCATACATCATGACCCTTTCCTTTCAAACATGAAATGAATGCATTCCATTTTTCGTGTTTGTTGAGTAATATGAACTGTTTACCATGAGAAGTATTTAAGAGATTTATAAAAATTAAAACTACTAAACAGAAAGTAAAATCATCTGTAGCCTTCAAGCTTTGTTATATTTCTAATATAAAATGAAAACACCACTCCATCATTTCATTTCGTCAAAGAATTGGATTTGCAGAGAAAATGCCTTAGCACAAACATACTTCTTTATTTTCTTTTTGTCTCCCAGGTTAGTAAAGGCTTTGTGCAGTGCACAGATCCTTCCCTATGATAATTACACATCATTCAACTAGCTTTTAATCAGGACTTTAAGGACCAGTCTACTCACAAGGTGAAAAAGGCCAAGTTACAATTATAGTGACAGTTACCGCTTTGAATTCCCTGAATTTTCATTCTAAAATATCAGTTACCAATCACTTGGCATGAGTTCTTACTCAAAAACATCAGTTAGTAATCATTTGGCCTGAATTCAGTATATGTATTCTGTTGTGTGTGGCGAAAAGCCACAGGTCTGATTGATGACTTTTAGTAATAGAGTCCTATAAAAAATACACAGTCATTTATATTAAAAAAATCCTTTATTAATGGTAAGTTAGGAGAATATTGTTTTGACAGTCCTCATTTTAAAAGTTAATATTTTTTTTAAGTGTATTTATTTTTGAGAGCAAGAAAGAGAGCATGTGCAAAGCAGGGGAGGGGCAGACAGAGAGGGAGACAGAAGTGGGCTCTACACTGATAGCAGAGATCCTGATGTGGGGCTCAGACTCACAAACCACGAGATTGTGACCTGAGCGGGCATCAGGTGCCTAATCGACTGAGCCACCCAGGCGCCCCTAAATGGTACCAATTTTCATAATTACTGACAAGAATTATTTTTACTTTTTACTTTACTTTACTTTTACTTTACTTTTATTCTTTATAAAGAATAAAATAGTGTCACTTATAATCCTTCTGCACAGAGATACCATCTTCTAATTTATGTTTATATTTTGGCATTTTTTTCAGTCATACATACATTATATTTAATATACTTGCAATCATACTGTTGTACATCATATAATCATACAATGTTGTCTCTATTTTGTTTTCATTCTCACTTTGTGAGAACATCCCCAAAGTACAAGTATCCATTTGAATATCTCATTTTAATTGTCAAATAATATTCAAAGTTATGTGTTTATGAGAATTTGACTTGCCATCTTTGTAGGTAATTTTGGTCATTAAAGTATTTCCAGATACTTTTGATAATGTAAAATAATGTTTGATGTACATCTTTTTGTATAAATATTTTCTCAACTCTCTGATTATTTTTTTAAAATAAATTTCTATCAGTGGAATTCCTACATCAAATTAAACAGCCTTAAAAAATTCTCACTACATATTCCCCAAGAGTATTCTAACAAGTCTATAGCAATATATAATCCAAAACCAAAAGCATACTTAATTGAAATTTTTTATGATTTCCCTTTTATGTTTATTTGACTCTTAGTGTGTTGACCTTTTTTTTTTCCTCTTTATTGTGTGGTTCAGTACATTCTGTGAATTGTTAGTTAATATCTTCTTGTTTGTTATTCTTTTGGTATACCCATGTTTTTATTGACAGCTCAAAACATATTTTACATTAAAAATATTATCTCCTTTTTATAAATGAGCTTAATAATGTTTTCCAAATTCCTGGTCAGAATGATAAAACCATTTGTTTCATAGAGAATTTTATTATTTCTACTTTGTAGTTAAATTTTAGTAAACCTTTTAAAAATTTAAAAGGTGTATTTTGATAGGTTTACCTATCAAAATATTTTGTCCTGAGTGTAAATTGTGGATATAGGTATGTCTAGATTAAATTCAAACACTAGTTAAAAATCTAGTGTGGTTGAATTTTTAGAAATCAAGCAAAGTTATTGTTTATAATGATTTTTATAATTGACAGATTTTGTTCTTATAAATAGGATTCACAGTGTTCCACTTCATTTTGCATTCTGTATGATAATTTACAGTACACTTGCACCTATACCACAGGCTACTGGGAGCCCGAATAGTCAGAGAATCTAAGGTCTCCACATTTGGCTTTGACACTTAGTGGGGGCATGGGAAGTATTGTTGGGCTTGACTTCAGTAACTTCAGGCAGTAAGCCTTGCTGGAGCTGACTCTTGGGCAAAGATCCTCCAAGTAGTTAGTAATTCAGTTTTGCCTTTTGTTCAAGTCCCTCCCTCCACTGAGTCCAGTCCTACCCCTATTCCTGTCAAAATCTTGTGTTTTCAACTGAATAACCAAATAACAATCATTTATTGCTGAGTAGGAACTTTTCTTTTAGAAGAGACATGCATGAGATCTTTTATTTGCCAGACTGTGCCAGATATTTTCTATTTGCCCTTACCCCTGCCCCATTCACCTTCCATCCTTCTCTGCCTGGTGAGGAGGAGCTTATCTGTATGGATACCATTAACAGAACATCCATTCCCTGGTTTCCATTTATTTTTAGCCAATGGAGAAATGGGAAAGAAAGAAGAGAGAGAGATTAGAGTGTTTATTCCCCTGGCTAAACTCGATGTGAGGTCACCTGTTTTAACAGAACATTTTCCCTCCTTGAATGATGGGCTGTTGTATGTGAGTTTTGCTTCCTACTGGTTTCAGGAAGTTTTTCCTCCCATTATCTCTTCCATTTCAGTGTGGTAACAATGCCACTGATGCTAGTCTTAGAATCCCTGAATAGTCCTTAGCAGTTAGTTATTACTTAATAATTACTACCTTCTGATCAGTTTTTATTTTTGTAAAAATTACATTTGTTATCTATCTCATGAGTTACCTCTAAACTTCTGAGCTTAAAATAGTATTAAACGATTATTATGCCACAGTGTCTGTGGGTCAGGAATTTAGGAGTGGTTTAGCTGGGTAGGTTTGAGAAACAATTCCTGGGGCGCCTGAGTGGCTCAGTCCCTTGAGTGTCTGACTTCAGCTCAGGTCTTGATCTCAGTTTGTGAATTTGAGCCCCTTGTCAGGCTCGGTGGTGACAGCTCAGAGACTGGAGCCTGCATCAGACCTGTCTCTCTCTCTCTCTCTGCCCCTCCCCTGTTCACGTTTTGTCTCTTTCTCTCTCAAAAATAAATCAACATTAAAAATTTTTTAAATAAAAAAAATAAAAACAAACAATTCTTCATGAGTCCCTCACATATCTGCATTTATTGAGAGAAAAGTCATTGATTGCCTTAATTCTGAGCTGTATTTTTAAGTATATTTAAAGATTGACCTGCCTTGGAAGATAGATAATTCTGACTCTTACCTGAGCAAAGTATAGGCATCTTTAGTGACTATTGTAAAAGATTTGGGTTTCCTAAATTCAGGATTTATCTCATGTAATGCAATCTGCTGTGTATGCAGGCGTTACCTGGCCCCATTCACATTGTTTTGTGGGAATGAAGACTTGAACCCAGATAAAGAAAAAGCTAATAATCTGATTATTGTAATTGTGTTTCTGTTCTGTTACTGTTGTTTTTCTACTTCAGGAATCTTATATCTTCTACAAATATCCATGAAAATGAGGCAGGGTAATATGTTAGTTGTCAAGTAGGGTAAAATCTTAGACCTTCGACTGTTCAGGGTTTCTCATGAGGTTGCAGTCTTGATGCTGGCAGGGACTATAGTCATCTGAAGGCCTGACTAGAGACGGAAGATAGGCTTTCAAGATGGCTGACTCACATGACTGACAGGTTGATGCTGGCTGTTGTCAAGAGGCCTGGTTCCTGCCTGGTTCCTTGCCACATGAAATTCTCCCATAGATTGGTCTGAGTATTTTCCCAACATTGTAGCCAGTTTCTCCAGAGTAATTGATCCAAGAGAGCGTAAGGTAGAAAACACAATGTCACATGACCTGACGTCAGAAATCACCCTGCCCCTTCCAAATACCCTATTGACCCCACTGCATAACACATTTACTCCATGTGAGAGATAACTACACAGGGGCATGAATATCACAAGGCAAAGATCATTGCAGTCCATTTTGGACACTGGCTACCATGTAAATCATTCTCAAAAATTCCTACTCTGTGTTTAATGTCTCTGTCCTGACTGAAAGTTATTACAGTTCTCTTAGCTGCTGTAGGCATGTTTGTATTTGAATTTGCTCTCTTTATTCTCTTAATGCACATACCTCTACGGTCACTAATTCCATCTACAGGGAAATATCAAGTTAAAATTTTTGAGTAATTTGACCAAAAATTGCAATCAGTATGGGACTAAAGATACCTGAAATCTGCTTCTTCCAATATTCAAACATTTTCTTTTGGATAAGAAATGTAACAATGAATTGAGAGCAATAATTTTGAAATCTTCTTATGTAAATTGGATTAACATGTAGGCAAATGCTTACTTAAGTGGCATAATTGAAAGAATGTGTCTATCAAAATATTGTTCCCAGTCTTCTACCAGAATGTCTGTAAAGCATCTACTGTAAAAGTTATTGTTGGAGAGCCATCAGGAAAGTCTATATTTTTGTCTTGATTAAGGCATTACATTTTATCAGAAGGGCAATATATTACCTTGGGCTTTAGCTAATAGTTTTGAAAACCATTTTTAATAACTAATTTATTTAAAATTAAGTTTAATTCCTAAACACCTATTGTCACCTAATAGAAAGCGCACATTTTCAAGATTGATTTTATTTGGAATAGAGACGAGAAAGTCCAGGGACCTATGTGGTTTTGTGTAGTGGGGTTCTTGGATAGTTTGGTACTATATTCAAAGGTACCTGAAAGAATGGCAGTGTCTACTAGAAATTCTGTGCTCTTCTCAAAATCAACCTGAGTTGACCCTTAAAGGAGAAATGCACTAGTAATTCACTTTTTAATGAAAGCAAAAAGGAGCAGTTGTACAATTATTGCGTAAACAAGCTTGAAGAGCTGCGAATTGCTTCTTTTCTCTTACAGAAGGTTAAAGTATTAGGTGATTGCAACAGTGTGATATTATGGGTAGGAGTATTCTGAGGTTAGAAATCTTATTAAAAAAAAGACTGCCCCCCCCGAATTTTCAGTGAAAGTATATTTTGTGTTTGTCAGTATTTTGAGCTGAAATGTTAGTTTACATTTATCTGTACTTTAAACTTGTTTCATTCTTTCCTTTTAACTCATTCTTATAACAATTCTCTTTTCTGCAGCGTCCTTGACAGAAAAAGCTATGGAGTTTTTCAAATCCAATAAGGAAGATTAGAAGGGAGACATCCCTCAACCAAACCTCCACCAAAAGACCTCAGATCATTAGTGTATGGGAGATCTTGAGAGCTATTAATCTGATAGAGCATCTGACATCTTAGAGTGCTTTTTTATAGATGCCTGGGATGGGCACTCCGTTTTTAGTGTAAAACAACTGTACAGTCTGAAATTCCTCAGCTCTTTACTGAGAGGGTCAGAGTATGAGTATACTCTTTCAAGGTATCTAAGGAGAGACAGAGAAATGAATTCAATCATACATTGCACACTTGAATCCCCTGGCTGTGACACTGAAACACACTTTTGAATGATGCTTGGCATATTCCCATAAAGCCCTTTAGCTGAGACAGAAACAAAATAGCCATGTTAATCTAGTGCCTGCTGCCAGAGCTGCTGTTTAGTTTCAGTGTTCAACCTCTCTGAATACTTATTGTGGCAATTGAGTGTGGCTTATTCTATTAGATCTCCAGATGTGGGATTGTGGGACAGACTTCAGTAAAGGATAGAATCACAGGTGCTGTCACAAAGTGCCCCTTTCACTTTCTTCTGCCAACTGATGGCTTAGTCTCCCTTTGCCAGTTGTTAATTGTTCTGAAACTGAGGCAATGAGACTAATAAAACTTATTTTCCATGGTTATGGCTCTCCCCTTCCTCTCTCTTCCCCCCTCCCCCCTTTTCCTCTCCAGCCCTCTTTCTCTCCT
Source organism: Prionailurus bengalensis (assembly GCF_016509475.1). Classification (NCBI taxonomy): domain Eukaryota; kingdom Metazoa; phylum Chordata; class Mammalia; order Carnivora; family Felidae; genus Prionailurus; species Prionailurus bengalensis. Next base: position 138,257,450 of record NC_057345.1, on the reverse strand, counting down.
TCTTTGTATCCATCCCCCATCCCCTTCCCTTGCTAGAGATGAATAAGAGAAGCCCAATTACTTTTGGAAACTGTCTTAACCAGTTGGAGAAAGAGTCGTAGGATAATGGACCCGGGAGATAGGAGAATTAAATCCCATGATGACATCCTTAGGTCATTCTCCTTGTCCTGCTGAGACTTGCCCTAACTCTAGGGCAGGAATAGCCAATTTCCTCATTAATGAAGCCACTCTGGAGAGGGTTTCTTTTAGTTGCATTTGAAATCATCCACTCTGACACATAGAACATATGAAAAGTAGAGAGGTGAGCGGAGCCGGGCATGAGTGGTTCCACTTGCTGGCCATCCTTCAGAATTGGCATAGCAGTTGGGAAAGTGGGAAGTATTGAAAGATTTTTATGTAAATATATGTTTTAGAAAGATCAGTTTGTTGGCAGTGACTGAAATAGAAAAATATGTTTGGAAGATAATATTGGGAAAAATCGTGCCCGATTGGTGTTTTTGGTGAATCTTCCATGGCAGATTTAATATTGTCTTCTAGGAGGTCACATCAGAGCCAGCCATTAGGCCCCTGCTCATTCAGGGAGTTCTTCTCTTATTAGTTTAATATAGTAGGTTTCTGGATAAGATTTTGCTTGGGAAAAAAAAAAAAAGCTTATCATTTAGCAGTACATACTCATTCTGTCAGTGTTCCATGATAAATACAATGAGTGCCCCGGAAACTGCTTATCATATGTCATCCATTTCCATCTGCACTTGACTTCTGGCAAGCCTGGCATTGCTTAGTGTTCTCATGTAGCCTACCCCACCCTTTCTGTATGAGGATAAGGTACAGGTACTGCCGTTTCATCTCCTTGTCTTCCATTCTCCTTGCCAATCAATGCCACTTGATAAGGAATATGCAACTTTGTCCACATTCAGTACAGATCTTCAACTTATGTGCATAGTGAGGCTATTTTTTTCTTCCAGGGATGAATTTGGTTCTAATATCTCAGGTTTCATTATACTGTTAGAAAAACAAACAAACAAACAAACAAACAAAAAACATTTCGTATTTCTATGATTACCAGCTATTTGTCTTTTTTTTTCTCATTTTGAATCCAAGAAGTTTGTTTACTTGTTTATTTATCTATTTTTGTGGGGGTAGGTGAATGGCAATTTTTCTTGGATCCAATCGAAATGTACTAATTTCCCTGTTTAAGTCAGTAAACTTTCTGCCTAAATAAGAAACAGTAGTCATAGCAGAAGCATCAACAACCACCTTCAGAAAGAGAAAACAAAATGTCCTAATGCAGGATTTTTTATGTAAAACTGAATTGCTTTGGTAAAATATCTACTGGCAAAGCGGAACCTAAACAGCATTTCATGTGCATCCTAAACAGCTTGCCTGAAGTCTGAAGCAACACTCTGCTTATATACTTTCTGAAATCTATCTATATTTTATTTCGTCTTGGAAAAAGATTAAAGAATAGAATTATATTAGAAATGGTGGAGGCATGATCCATGCCCCCTTGATTATATTGAAACATTAAAATGTCATCAGCATGTTAATTTTGTCATCTCAACTGCACGAGATTTATTCAGCACTTCTATCTATTACATTACTGTGGAAACACAATTTATTCTGATTGTGGAAATGTCATAGGCAGCAACTAAAAACATCTGGAATTCTTGGTTTAGAAAGAATGCCTGGTTTCAATAATGCTATTTCTAAATTAACTTTATCTATGAAGAAGGCAGGAATCATGCATTTTTAAATTATTCAAATTGAAATATTCATTTGGCTCACCAATTTTAACTGAGGAGGTCAGAAATTTTTTTAAAAAATGTGGATAAAGAACTGCTGTTTTTTTAATGGTTGGGAAAAATAAAATGATCTCCAATGAAAGTGTAATTTCAGGAAAATATAGTGACCTGGCTTTTTTTGCTTGTTTGGTTTTCCTCTTCATTATAGCAAGAAAAGCTTGACTAAGTCTGTGACACATCTAGGAAGGGGAGGCAAGGGAGAAAGATGAGTAATTAATTCCAAAAGACCAAAGACAGAATTGTCAGAATGGCACAAAGAAATATGAATTTTGCTTTTACGTTTTACTTTTTCCTCTATAAAAATTGTAAATAGAGTACATTTATTTGCTACTATTGAGGTGAGAGCTACTCCCCTGCTAAGGACTTGTATACAGGGTAGTGAGGCAAATGTTGGTTGATGATAGTTTAGGGGTTTTCTCAGTATGCATATCTGCAATGTGTTGTCTAAGATACCTAAGTCCTGAAGCTCTGCAAACTGAAATAAATGCCCGTTGACTGGCAAAAATTGGAACTGACCTAATGTGAGGTTATATTCTTTATCTCATTTACCTAACTATTCATAAATTTACTGGAGAATTACTAATTCTAATTACTAATACAATTATAAGCTGCTGCCACAGACCTCATGTAGACAGTTTTATGATTCTTTCCTAGTGTAACTTAAAAAATTCCTAGAACTTGAAAAATTCTAAGTTTCACAACACATTTTGTTGACAAAGATTCAGCTATGTGGTTAATGGATCTGTAGTAAATTCTAGCGATACACCTCCCTGACTCTCATCCCTACCAAAGCAGGTTATTTCCAACTTGTGTGGGCTTGACTTCAAAATTTCTGCTGTGAGGCATTATTTGAAACACGTACGCTCGTGTCTTAGCTAAATTCACCTCCAGGTTTCACATCTAGTATAAAATTATTTTGGCAGACTCCATGGAGAATAAATATACTATTATGCTTATTAGATATATGCAGCTGTTGCATTCCTGCTTTTTATTTTTAACACTCTTCTAATTTTGGAATATTTTTAGATTTACAGAAAAGGTACAAAGATAGTACAGAGGAATCCCATATACCATCACCATGTTTCCCTGTCGCTTTCCTGCTGTTTCAAAGAAGCTGATCTTACCAAAGCAGGGTGCTCAGATGTGTGCTGATTGGCTAATCAAGTTCCTCTTTTTTAGGCTCTGCACATTGCTTATATTTGTGATCTTTAATTCTTACAACAAGTATGTGAAGTGGATGTTAATTTTTGCACAGTTTAGAAAGGAAAAATAGAGTTCAAGGAAGGAAACTGACTTATCTAGAGCAACATTTCTCTCGCTCTCTCTTTTTTAAAGTTTATTTATTTTGAGAGAGAGAGAGAGAATGAGAACAAGTGGGGGGGTAGCAGAGAGAGAGAGGGAGAGAGAGAATTCTAAGCAGGTTTTGCACTGTTAGCACAGAGCCCCATGCAGGGTTCGAACTTACCAACCAGGAGATCATGAGCCAAAATCAAGAGCCAGATGCTTAAGGGACTGAGCCTCCCTGGTGCCCCTGTGGGGACAGTTCTCCTATAACAGAACTAGGTGTCTAACTCGGGACCTCAGTGGCTGTGAAACACAAATTCTCTTCAAAGCACAGCACTGTCTTCAGCCCCTGCCTTGCTGAGTGCCCCCTGGTCAGCAGAACTTGTCTTCCTCTCTGATGCTCACAGTTTGTCCTCTGGCTGAAGCTACTACACCCTCTCTCAGCTTCCTGGGCGGGGGTGGGGGGTGGGGGGTGGGGGTGGGGGGGGTGGGGGGGGTGGGGGGGGGTGGGGCGCTCCTCAGAAAAATGTGGGAGTTTGGGAAAGTGGGAAGAGAGCCTATGGAGTTTAGCAAGACAAGGAGCAACAGAGGTAAAAACTAGTTTTGCCACTTTTGAGGTTCAGGAATAAGGCCTTTCACAGCATTTTCCTTTGTTTATGCAAAGGCACCCATTAGCATTGGCATGCATTCTTTGCTTTCTAAGTGAAAAAGAGAAAGGATGGAGCTTTAGAGTCTGCTTTTTTTATGTTGTCTCCTTTTATCGGGAGGAACAAGCTGTAAAATACCCTTAGAAAACCACTTAAGAAGCTAAACGGAAGAATGGTTATGAGACCCTTGGTTTTTTTTTAAACACAGCTTTGTTTGTGTCACTCAAAGGCCTGGTGAAAACAGAATGGGAGAAACTGCTCAGAAGCCTCCAGGGTAGAATTGAGGTAAATTAAGTCTCTCCTCAGAGTTTCTTCCTCTCTGAATCTTAGGCCATCACAATTTGGTTCCCACCCTGGTTAGGAGGGATGTCTGGAGGGCAACAAGGGCTGTGTCAGGAAGATAGCTTGATCCTTCTGAGTTAATTTTTTTTTCAATAAATATGTCATTATACTTGGCTAAACAGTTCATTGTCATCATTAGAGTAACCCTTGGGGTGCCTGGGTGGCTCAGTAGATTAAGCAACTCTTGATTTTGGCTCGGGCATGATCTCACAGTTCATGAGATGGAGCCCCTTGTTGGGCTCTGCGCTGAGTGTGGAGCCTGCTTGAAATTCTCCCTCCCCCTCTCCCCTGCTTGTTCGTGTTCTCTCTCTCTCTCTCTCTCTCTCTCTCTCTCTCTCAAAATAAATAAACATTAAAAAAATAAATAAATAAAAGGAGGGGCACCTGAGTGGCTTATTCGGGTGAGCATCTGACTTTGGCACAGGTCATGCTCTCATGGATCTTGAGTTCTGGCCTCACATCCAGCTCTGTACTGACAGTTCAGAACCTGCTTTAGATTCTCTGTCTCCTTCTGCCCCTCCCCCGTGCTCGCTCGTTCTCTCTCTATCAAAAATAAGCATTTTTTAAAAACAGAATAACCCTCTTTGAACCCCCAAAAGATCTCGTATGAAAATGTCACATAGCAATTCCAAGATGGGCTATGTATAGTTCTGACATCACTAGAGTATATGTGAAATTAGTTTATTTAGTATTTATACGATAGAAATTGAAAAATATTCTTGTGATATTTACAGAGAATAATCCACTTGAAACATCCCAAATATGTCCATATTTCTTCCTATATTAATAATTAAAGCAACATTGGGCCCCTGGGTGGCTCAGTCAGTTGAGCATCCCACTTTGGCTCAGGTCATGATCTCACAGTTGACAAGTTTGAGCCCCACGTCGGGCTCTGTGCTGACAGCTCAGAGCTTAGAGCCTGCTTCCGATTCTGTGTCTCCCTCTCTCTCTGCCTCTCCCCCGCTCCTGTTCTGTCTCTCTCTATCTCAAAAATAAAGATAAACATTAATTTTTTTTTTAATAATTAAAGCAACATTGATGAAAACAGGTGTTTCTGTGGCTCTGAGGCTCCTACTGTCTGGTGGCTCTGTGTCTTCATGACATGGTTTCCAGGGTCATCATGAAGGGCCAAGATGTGGGAATCCCATTAGGGACATTTTTATAGGACATTCTTGGGTGTCACTTGTATCAATTCTTTCTATGCTATATTAGCCAGATGTGAATTGTACTTTATGTGGGCATCCAGAAAGAAAAAGAAACTGGTATGGTGAAGAGCTCACTAGTCTCTGCCATACTTATCAAGTTAAAATAAATTCTCATTTTACTCAAAATTTCTCCTGCCTCTTAATTCTTATAAATCAAATATCTTTGTTTCCTCCATATTTCATCCTAATGTATCCTTTAATCCTTTTTTTATTTTTATTTATTTTATTTTTTATTTTATTATTTTTTACTTATTTTTTCAATCTCTTTATTTTTATTTTTTCATCTCTCCCACCTTTCTCTTGCTTGATTTCAGTTTTCTTATGTACTATACCCAGGTCACTGAGTTAGCCAGGCAGCCCTCTTTCCATTACCCATAGTAACCTCACTTCCTGGTTCTGCCACAGCTGCCCCTCCAGTCTTCCATACTTGTGTAAGTGAACTAACGTGAATTCTCGTTCCTGGGTGAAGCACAAGTAGAAACCACACCAGGCAGAGTTGTCTCACAAATTAAGCTTTATTTGCAGCAAATAAGCAGATCATAGAGAATAACTTCCAAAGGTGAGACTTCCTGAGCAACAGTGAATGGGTTCCTTTTATTTAGGGTTCGGATGAATATTTGGACAGGGATGCCTTGTCATCATATGTTGACAGGCATAAGATTGTGCATATGCCTTAAAGAAACATGCCTATACATATGTTGGTTATTATGTAAATGAGGCTTGTGCTTCTCCTTGGGGTTCAGCTGGTGACACCTGGACAATCTAATCTTCTGCTTTCTCCACTTTTGTCCCACATGGAAAACACCACCACTACCACCACCACTGGCAACAACAACAGAAACTCAGTAGTCCTTATAAAACTGTTTCCAACCTCTGCCAAACCCTAATAATACTGTTTGGCTATTAGTGATTTGGGATCAGTTTACTTTTTCATTTTCCATGGCAAATATTTCAAACTTTGACAACTTATTTCATTTATTTGTTTACTACCTGCCTTAACATCAGAAGGTCAATTTTTTTTTTAAAAAGTACATGCCATGTTCCCCACATTTTATCTCTAATCAGTATAGCCCTGCTTTGTTTCCCACGACTCTTCTGCTCAGACTGCTCCTGGCCCTTACTTCCTTACTTCTTTCCTTATCTCTTCTTCATTCTCCATCTACTTCTTCTCCCCATTCTGTATCATGTTCCCTTTATGGAGGAAAACTTTGATTCATCCTTCAAAATGCACCTGAAGTATCACCGTTTAGTCTGCTCTGGCTGCTATAACAAACTACCACAGACTAGGTTGCTTAAACAACAGAAATTTATTTTCTCACTGTTTTGGAGGCTGGGATGTCCAACGTTAACGTGCCATCAACTAGGTTTTATTCTGAGGCCTCTTCTCTTAAATTGTAGGCGGCTACCATCTCAGTGTGTGCTCACATGGCCTCTCTGTGAGCCTGTGGACAGAGAAAGAGAGAACAAGTTCCTCTGGTGTCCCTTCTCCAAAGGATCAGAGCCCCACCTTTGTCACATCATTTGACCCTAATTACTTCCTTAGAGGCTCCGTCTGTAAATACATCCACATTAGGGGGTTGCCTCACCATTGCTTACAATTTCAGCATAATAACCTTTTGACTGTAGCCACACAAATGTGACCCTTGAAGACAATCTGTCATATTTTAGACTATGTTCGCCTTTTCAACTTCACCAGATAAATTTTAGAGGGCTGCGACAATCACCTTTACCATCACTTCCCAGTGATGCATCCTTTGAAATGAGGCAGGAAGAGTCTGTGCCCATATAATTTTGAGTAGTGTGTTGCACTGTCATCATACTTTAAAGTGTTTTCTTAGGTATCCTCTCTGGAGTATGAGCTAGATAGAGATGGAAATCATGTCTTAGTATCTTTTGTATCATGTTCAATAGCTAGTACCAAGTCTGCAACAGAGTAGGCTCTCAATAGCTATTTTTTGATCAGTCGACTGATCCACCAGATCCTGAAAGTCAGCCAAATGATAAAAGAAAGATTATGTTATGGGGCATATCGCTTAATAGCAAGAATGATGCATTTAATTGGAATTATTTTGATATTGATTCCCTATATATGGCATGTACTCATTCTTCAATGGAATGTTTAATTCAGCTCAGTTCTGTGATCACTTGGGGAAAATACCATTTGTAAACACCAGTTTAAGTACAGGTATAAATTCCTCAAGAACTAAAATAGAAAAATTTGAGTATGTTCATTCCATTGAGCTTGTATATCTCAAAAGGTTGCTAGCATAAAACTGCTAGAATTGGAAGCTTACTGTGGATTAAGCATAGTATCTAGAGTTATAGCTATTTATTTCAAGAGGCCTGGGCAGTTCAAGCATATGTTTTAAGGCCTTAAAGCTCTATTCCTTTTTTGTCATCATTTGAGTCCTGGCCTGATTCAAGTTATTTTTTTTTTCTTTTACCAATTACATCTTGGAATTGTAGAGTAGATTTTTTTTTAGGTTGCTGTTTGTGATTATTCTTACTACTTCATCAACTCCATAGTTGTCAGAAAGGCATTTTTGCATGAAATTTAATTTCTGCAATGAAGATTGAAAAATTATCTTGTCTCATCAATAAGGAAAACTCTACCACATCCCCCACCCCTGTTTTCTGTCAGAGCAAAATAATCTCTTGAATTATCTGTATAAAATATTTTGCATTGTTCTGGCAATGATCTGGCTCCATCCCTGGGTAAGAAATTGGGCATGTGTGGCTAGGCATCCAGAGGAATATGTTTACCAATGAATTATCTTCCAAGGTTTTGACACCACCATCAGTTATGCCAGATGCAAATCATTTACTCTCTGTCAGTTCAAATACACAGTCTTGTTTGGATGACTTAAATCTATGCTGGCACCAAAATATAGCAAGCAGTATTGCTCAACTTTTGAGTTGAAAGCATAGACAAATGTATACAGCGCCAAAACATGGAAATAATACAATGTAGGGTGAATTCTGTTAAGTGTTACTTAATGTTAGCATAGCATGAGATTGTCAAAGGAGTAGTGACATTTCGTATTGAGAAAAGGAAATGTTCTTCTACAATGGTAGACATAAATGTTTGACATGGAGTTTTAAGATGACTGTCATGTTCTGTATAGCCCACAATCCTGCCAGATCTCATAAAGTAAAAAAAATGAAACTCCTGGTAAATACCTCAGGAAAGTGCCATATTAAATTTTGGGATTTTATAATAATGACTTCAGTGCTTCAGTATTTCATAGAGTTTAGCATCACGTCTATAGACCATGAACTGGTGGATTAATGGCCTCAAGAGTTAAAAAGTTTTGACAGATTTTTCTTTATTCTTTCTTATTTCTGAATCAAGGCAGATCATGGTACAAAAATTTAGATTATTAAATCACTTACTTTTTGGCTTTGGCATAAAGACAGCTGAAGTAAACGAAGTTGACCAATATTTGACTTACTGAATAGATACAATTTCTGTTTGTATAAAATAATGGGAGAATTTAATAAAATATCCCAGCTGAGGACTATGGATTTAGATCACACACAGACCATTAAATTAGAAAACACAAATCTGGCTGGCTCAGTGGGTTGAGCATCAAGCTTCGGCTCAGGTCATGATCTCATGGTTCGTGAGTTCGAGCTCCTCATTGGGCTCACAGCTATCGGTGCAGATCCCACTTAGGATCCTCTGTACCTCCCTATTGATTCCCTATATATGGCATATACTAATTCTTCAATGGAATGCTTAATTTAGCTCAGTTCTATGATTTGGAGAAAATAACCATTTGCAAATACCAGCTTAAGTAATATATAAATTACTCAAGAACTGGAATGGAAAAATTTGAGTATGTTCATTCCATTGAGCTTGTATATCTGCTCCCCCACCCATGCTCCTCTCTCAAAAATGAATATTTACTAAAAACAAAACAAAACAAAAAACAGAAAGAAAATCCAGATTTGAATATTAGTTCCACTTTCTTATCTATGAAACAGGAAGGATACTTCCTAACTTATAAAGACAGTATATTGATTTCAAACTTGAAGGATAGGGGTGCCTGGGTGGCTCAGTTGGTTAAGCATCTGACTTCGGCTCAGGTCATAATCTCACGATTTGTGAGTTCAAGCCCCACATCAGGCTCTGTGCTAACAGCTCAGAGCCTGGAGCCTGCTTCAGATTCTGTGTCTCCCTCTCTCTCTGCCCTCTCCCTCTCGTACTCTGTCTCTGTCTCTCAAAAATTAATAAACATTAAAGGATTTTTTAAATGTGATGGATAAGTATGCATATGTTTATGTACACACTTATGACAACTGGCAATTGTTATAAACATACATCAGGTCATATTGATTTTAATTGAGCTGAGTAATCAAGGTAATTGTAAAAAAAATACTTCCTTTTCTTAGGTAGAACAAGTCTTACCTAATTTAATGTTTCCCTGGCTTCTTTGACTTTGGCCTATGCTTCCCAGTTAGATTTAAATTGGGCTAAGTAATCACATTTCTAGTTATATATTTTCTCAGAGTCAGAACTTACAGAGCATCCCCGGATCCAGCAATAGAAAAAAACACACATTAGTGCCAGAAAATATTTGTGTTACATAAATCTTTTTAAATGTTTTTTGTATAAAATGGTTACACAAAATAAATAAGTGGACCATGGAATTATTTTAGAATGTATATATTTATGATTTAAGAGCATTTCACTTTTCTTTGGTCAAGATACTATTTTCACTAGTTGCTCATCAACCAGGATGGTAGTTCTCAAACAGAGATTTTTTTCTTTTTCCTCTGGGGGATGTTGCTAATGTCTGGAGAGGCATTTTTAATTTTTATAACTGGTGCATGGAGGGGTATCACTATCATGTAGTGGATACAGATCAGCGATTCTATTAAACATATCATAATACATAAGACAGTCCCTACAATAAAAATTGTCTGGTTCCAAATGTCAATGGTGCTGCTCTTTAGAAACCACTTCTATCAGGTTTCTTCTATCATACAGACATGAAGTTTCTCATTTCAGAACTAGTAGAAGACTGATTTAGAGATGATAGAATGTATTTGAACACATTTTCAGTCATACACAGGTAACAGGTTTCAGGAGGAAGTCACACACAAATTATCCTTGCCTACAGACAATGAGCACGCAGTATGAGAAGTTCAAGCCTTCTAATTTGTACACGTGGGAGTGTAATATTTTATAACTTTATTATTCCTCGTAGAGAAGGAACTTCATACACCTGTTGATAGATAATTTTCTGCAATCAATTAAAAACAGTTCTCTTTGATTATCCATAAGTAGGTTTCACTTTATAATACATATTTTTATTTGAAAGATTGTAGAAAATATTTTCTAAACTGAGCCTTGACTCTCATCATTATAATAAGTGAAAACTAGAGAAGATCAAGAAATCCATCTACTTCTTCATTTTATAGCTGAGAAAATTGGGAAACGATGAGACTGAGCAACTTTCCCAGGGTTATAAAGTTTGTTGCACATTGTGTCAGGACCATATTTCCAGTCCAGTCAATTAATTGCCAATATTTTCATTTTAATGCTGTCATTCATCATATATGCATTTAAGTTCATTGCCTATTTTTCAAAGAACTGTCTTGGGTCTCTCCTGCCTCCCTGTCACAACTCATCCTTACATTTATTTTTGTCTGACAGTTTTTTCTCCTGGTTTCTTTTAGGTCAGTGAAGCCAACAGTACAAAACCTTTAATTTGATACCTTACCCTAAAGCCTTTCCATGGGCTTTTATACCAAACCAGACTCCCCTAGATTTAAGAGGTGTGGAAAAGCTAGATTAAGGTGTCTCAGGCTAGCTACTCTTCTATTTGGTCAGATTGTGAAATGGCCTGTGCTGCAGAGTTCGCCCATCACTAGAGGAAAAAGCTCTTCTCATTTGTACCGGTTTAACTTACAGGGATTTTAGTGATCCACGAAACAAGTGAAATTTAAGATACACATCTTAAGCCCAGTTTGTAAAGGCTTGCGCTTTCAATAACAAAACTCACAGTGACAGTGATGTATGGTTTTCTTTATGAGACCTGAAAACTGATGGATATGTGATCTTATAAATGCTTAGACAAACTAATGCACATAATTATATTTTCCATTTGAAGTCTATTGCTAGGCATTCTAATACAATATCATTAGTTGAAATGGCCACGATGATACAGCTTGGGCAGTTTGTCACGGTAATTACAGGGTGATTATTTTTGACTGGAATAAAGATTTCAGTTTTAGTATGGTGGAAAGCATCATCACAAATTACAGTCTTGGAAAATAATAATAAAAACTTTAAGATTTTAATGCATTCTGCAGCATTATTCCAAAATAATTTCTCATTAAGGAAAATGTCCATAAATTGGATAAATAAATTATTTTTAAAGTGATTAAAATATGGCTTTGCCAAAAGGATCCCACTTATCTCATTAATGGTTCCTATGTATAAAAATGTCGACATTAGATAAAATTTGAATGTGGTAAATAAGGCTTATGTCATAATTAACAACCTTTGAAGAAAGGATTTTTTTTTAAGCAGACACAAAAGTACGGCATTTATCTTCACTATTTTCAGAATGGTTGATTAAAGTAGACAGTGTCCTAACATCTATATTGAAAACTATATTAATCAATTGATTAATCATGCAACATTAATCAAAAGCCTCCCTAAGTGTTTTAGTATCTGAGCAGCTCTTAGTATTTTCTATCAGATCCCTTTTAAGGTGTCCATTAAAAAGATTAAATTTGGGTGGTAAATACTGAGGGGTTGTGGAACTTGAGGCTTCTCACTGGAAGGTCACAGACACCGCTCATTAGTGCTACTTTTAATGGGATAAGAAGCAAAAGTTTTGAATATGTGACTAAATCAATTAATCAGTCCCACAGTTGACTCATTGCAGTAAGCAGTTTAATATTTGCCGAATTGGCACCAGGGCCATCTGGGTGATTTGTCCTCAGTGGGTTGGCTTAAACCAAAGAACACTTTTTACTTAAGAGTTTAAATTGAATGGCAAAAAAAAAAAAAAATGAAGCCGCAACTGCTATTCAATATGTTGGTTTGTACAAACTAGTTAAAAGTCAGCCTTTATTATTAAGAATGTATTCAAATGATCTAGGGTGCCCTGTACAATGAGTGTAAAATGTCCTATTACTGGAGTGGATGGTTCAAAATCAAATGAATTATTTCAGTGTTTAGTGAGATTCGATTGAACTTCATAGTACACTCTCAAGCTTACTAATCAGCTGTAAATTTCAACATTGGTGATTTATAATTGGTTTAGTTCTTAGATTTCTAAACTCTTTTACATGTAATATTAGTGAAGCAAATTTGTGCAATAAATATGGAGAATGTCAGCATCAAAAACAAACAAAATTAGTATAGTTTAGATAAAGACAAATGTAATAACTATTGGGCAACAAATAAAATTATTTATCATATTTTCAGAAGTCACAGCTCTATTATCTTTTGTGTCTCATATCTTTCTAATTTTAAAAAGCAACACTTTTCAATATATCTGTTTATTTTGATCATTTTCCCATATAAGAAATGGTAGGTTCTGCAAACTGTGTTGATCTTACAATCCTTTTCGTTTACTTGACAGAGATTTTCTTTCTACTACTGAATAAGTGATCATAACGACATTCAATGAAATTAAATCTTGTCAATTTTTTCTGGATAGTTTTGCCAGCTTTTCAAACAGAATCCAAACCTATAGACATTTAAAAGCATGGTATGGCCCATCTGTTCATCCCTGCTGTTGCTTGAGGAAAGATTCTGTAGTCGAGACAGTTCCCAGAGTTTGTGCAAAGGACTTTATGATTTGGGCAATCTCTAGCTATTGCTGTTTTTCAACAAAATGATTAGGTGGTAGTTTTAAAATTTGCAAATATGTCCTGAAGCTTCAGCGATAGAAACACATATCTAGATAACTAAATTTAATATATGCTGAATATCTTCAGCTTCAAAAGATGCTTGTTTTCTTCTCTGCCAGTTGCTCAGAGTGAAAACAGATATTTTGTTATATATGCTGCCCTGCTGCTGGTGCTCATCTGCAAAAGGATGACGATTGGGAGATAGAGAGGCATGCTTCATCTTTGTGCTTCTCTTTTGCATAAAGTTACCTAAAGAAAGGCAGCTACTTTTTAAAAGACAGTTACCTTTATGATGTATTATGTAATGACACAAATTCTAAAGAAATAACTTTAGGTTTTTATTTAGCATTTAGTACTACAGAAAAGGAATTTAGATAATGCATTTTACCTCCCAAAGTTGATTTCTTACCCTTCTTAGTTCTTTGTTTTCAGCAGAATAGTGCTTAAAAGAGAGTTACAGAATATATCTAATTATGATAAGGCATTATAAAAAATTGGTTTCTGTTAGCATGCATAATCTACATTATAATTCCAAGTGTGCATTTTGGTATGAAGTATCTGAATAATATTCTTAGTTGATTACTACTTAGAGCTATTCAGGTACACACCAAATGCTCTAAATCTTTATTTTGTTCTTTGTTATCAAATAATTACATGAAAAAGAAACATGTCTAAAAATAATCAGAAATAGATTTGGTTATGTCTCCATGTATATATTGTTTCATATTTGAGTTATATTTTCATTTTGCTATTGACGTGAAGCTTGGTTGCCTTCAGCGGGGAAGGAAATATAATCTGCATAATTCCCATTAGTTCTTCATTGGGTAAATGCATTTTGATATTCTATAGTAGGTTGGTTTGTGGCTAATCATTTTTGTACTTAGCAGCAGGTGTTACTTCTATATTGAAAAACTAGTGCACATTTTAGAAATTATGGGTATAATTTAGCCATAAAACACCTAAGTTTCAGGATCCATCATTTCATTAAATAAGTTCACTGGAAACAAGAAAAGCAATCAGTTGCTAATAAGATCATTGTTTCATTACCTGGGTTAACTTTTATACTATTCAGAAAGCATTTTAGAGAGAGATTCGTTTTTGGTGGTGTTCTTATGGTGTAATAGGACTACCTGACATCAAATATTCTGACGGAGCCTGATTTCCCAAATGTTGCCTTGGGACAGCTTTTTAGGGAGGGCACAATTTTGAACACAAGAAAGTATTATATGTTGGTAACATTTTGGTTTATGGATTTTAGCTAAGATTTATATTTTAAACATTCTTACAAGAATATCCATTTAAAAGTAGATGACTCTAGGGGTATCTGGGTGGCTCAGTCAGTTGAGCGTCAGATTTCAGCTCAGGTCATGACCTCACAGCTTGTGAGTTTGAGCCCCGCGTCAGGCTCTGTGCTGACAGCTCAGAGCCTAGAGCCTGCCTCAGATCCTGTGTCTCCCTCTCTCTCTGCCCCTCCCCTGCTCATGCTGTCTCTGTCTCTTAAAAATAAAATAAACATTAAAAAAAATTGAAAAAAAGGTAGATGTCTCTAGTATTCAACGTGATAACCCCTTAATAGAATTCAAAATTATGTAATTCTGTGACTGCAGGCATAAACTATTGGTGATTGTGAGTGAAACCCTTTTGTTCTTTATACCACTCCTCAGACCTTTAGGAGGAGGACCTAGGAAAATTACAGAACCACTTCCGTGACCTCATTTTTAAAAAAAAAAAATTTAACGTTTATTTATTTTTGAGACAGAGAGAGACAGAGCATGAATGGGGGAAGGTCAGAGAGAGAGGGAGACACAGAATCCGAAACAGGCTCCAGGCTCCGAGCTGTCAGCACAGAGCCCGACGCGGGGCTCGAACTCACGGACCGCGAGATCGTGACCTGAGCTGAAGTCGGACGCTTAACCGACTGAGCCACCCAGGCGCCCCTGGTGACCTTATTTTTAAGAGAAGTGATATGACAGACGTATCTGCCTCACTGTTTTCTGAGGATCACATGAGGTACAGGAATTAATATAATTTTGAAAACTGTCAGTTATCAAAGAAATGTAAATTTGTATTATTATGTTTAATTATTACTGATTGTGTTATCATGCTATCGATGAGGGCCTTTATGTATTGTTTAGAGCACTACTCCCTCAGCTGAAGGCTCCGTTCCTGGAGTCCTGTTGCCTTATTTCTTCACAACTTTCCTCTTTAACTTATTGTGTGGATTTGCTCAAGTGACCCAAATTCTCTGTACCTCATTTTACTCATTTGTAAATAGATAATAATATCTAGATTATAAGGTTACTGGTAGGACTAAATGAGTTCATACAAAGAGAGCTCTGAGAACATGAGACCAAAAAATGCTGAATCACTGTTTTTGTTGTTGCTGCTGTTACCAGGATCTTGTGTTCTGGCCATAATGAAGTTACCACATTCCTTTCCATTCAAATTTCTTGTGCTATAGGCTTGAGTCACGACAGAAGGAGAACTGTGAAAAGAAGCTCCCCAAATGTGTTTTTAAAATGTAGTTTTTTGGGGGTGCCTGGGTGGCTCAGTCAGTTAAGCAGCCGACTTCGGCTGAGGTCATGATCTCGCAGTCCGTGAGTTCGAGCCCGCGTCAGGCTCTGTGCTGACAGCTCGGAGCCTGGAGCCTGTTTCAGATTCTGTGTCTCCCTCTCTCTCTGCCCCTCCCCTGCTCATGTTCTGTCTCTTTCTGTCTCAAAAATAAAGAAAAACATTAAGAATTTTTTTTTAAAAAGTAGTTCTTATATTTCTCCATAGTAGTTAACTCCTATTTCTGTACTAGTGGCCTCAAAAGACAAAAGGAAATATGAAGTGAAATTTATCCTGACTGTTCCAGATAATACAGAATTTTCCCTCCAAACATTCAGCCAATGGATTTATTCCTGGGCAATAACTTACTATATAATAAGGACAGTTCTAAACATGTGGCTCCTATCTATAAATGAAAGTGAAGTGAACTTGGTCTATGAAAGATTTGTTTTGATTATAGTCAAAACCATACTTATATAGACAAAGTGGTAGAACAAGAAACCTGGAATTTGGTTAAGTGGTAATTCTTTTTTTTTTAAGTTTATTTATTCATTTATTTTGAAAGAGAGAGGGAGAGGGAGGAGCAGAGAGAGAGGGAGAGAGGGAGAATCCCAAGCTCCACACTGCCAGAACAGAACATGAAGCAGGGCTTGAACTCACAAACTATAAGATCATGACTGAGCCAAAATCAAGAGTTGGACACTTAACTGACTGAGCCACCCAGCCACCCCTAATGGGTAACTCTGATTGAATGTAGTCATCTCAGTAGCTATTGATCTCTAGTCTTTCCATAGGTAGAGCAGAATTGCCTGATTTTCTACTGAGGTAGAGAATCCACCAGTCTAGTTTACTATAGACACCCATGGAATTTATCCTCCCACTACTTAATTCTGCTAACATTCTCTGATCAAACACATGCCTTTGTCTTTTCACTGTGTTTTTTATGTTCTCTTCATCCAAATGTCATAGTGATCTGAAATTTCTTGAAGGCTGAAAGTCAGGAATAATGGAACAATTTCTTATGTTAAAGATGTGTTTTCTTCTAAACCAATTTCCTTTTCCTAAGAATTTGTAAATTCCATGTACCTCGGCCTGCAGAGGGCTGATAGTTCTCTAGGAGTCATTTAAGTTTATAAATATATATCACATTTCAGGGGCACCTGGCTGGCTCAGTCGATAGAGCATATGACTCTTGACCTTGGGTCATGAGTTCAAGCCCCATGTTGGTCATAGAGCTTACTTCAAAAATAAAGACATAGATGCTTATGTACATTTTTACATAAATTTCCTTTGATTCACTGTAGCATTGTTTAAGAAAATCATATCTCAGCTTTCTACTGAAAAATAAGCCTAACTTGTAATCCAGTTCTATACAAGGAAACATCTTCTCTTAAACTTATATTTAGTTTTATGGGGTGAATGGCTGGCTCAGTCACTAGAGCATGCAACTCTTGACCTCAGGGTTGTGAGTTCAAGCCCCACATTGGATATAGAGATTACTTAAAAATAAAATCTTAAAAAAAGTATTTAGTTTTATTCTTGATAGTTCCCCAAATCAGTTAACTAGAAAGGGAACACTGAGAACAATGAACAATGGTAATTGATCAAAAGGATTATGGATACAAGTAAATAAGACAAGAAAGTAACTAAATAGCTATGAGCTAATTCTATATTTTTCAACATTTAAGAAGAAAAAAACTCATCTTTCTGGTGACTTGTAAGCTGCTTTCATTGAATCAAGGGTGAAGAGGAAAGAAGAAATATAAAATATAAAAATATAAAAAAATATAAAATATATCATATAATTAGACTGCAATATTTAGTTATTAGACTTTTTATCTATTAAGATTGAGAAACAAAAAGATTTAGAAGACTATAGTAATAATAGCATAGGTTTACTTATTTATTCTAAATTCTGAAATATTTAAAAAATTTCTAAATGCTCTTTGTTGAGTTTGTAAACTCACATCAAATTTCAGATACTTGCAAACATTTGTAAAACATCTCTGAGAAATCTCTCCCCTCAGCTTGCAGAAAAGACCATTTATTTTAATTTTACTTTTTTTAGCACAAAAATACCACCAGTTGTAAAAAGATATTTGCTCCTTCTTAGAACACAAAAATGTTTATTGAAACAAAAATAAGATAATTTTTAAAAACAGGAATAAAATTCATGTTCTCAATGACTGCAAGTATAATTCAATTTTTAAATTATTTTTATTCTGTGAACATTTTTTATTACCAACATATTACAGAAAAGTTAGTAATTGTCATTGTTTGGTTGTGTGTTTCACATAAAAGTATCTTATTTAATTTCTGTAACAACCCTATTGATAGGAAGCAATATCTTCATTTTACAGAGAAGTATAGGTAGTAGTTAATTTAATTAACCATGTACATATCATCTGATTTCACAATCCTTGCTTTTGTCTCAACCCTTATTCTATATTACAATATAAACAAATGAATACACAGTGCTCTGAAAATTTCAGTTTCCTTAGAATACTTGTTAGTTTTATTGCAACTTTTTACTGAGTGGAATTCCATTTGTGACTGTTTCTTCTTTTTCTACAAATTGTGTCACTTTGTCTTTAAATACACTCAATACATTCCGATTTACCCATTAAAAGTCACATACATTACTTTTAAAGACAAAATTCATGTGTATGCTTAAGCCTAAGAGAAAATCTAAGGAAATATATATGTTAGTAAGTCATTTTATTATGTCAGATGTTTTGGTTATTAGGATTTTTAAAATCCATATACTCTGCCTGCTCCATTTTTAGGTACAATTACAAATTAAATTTTATTCCTGTGTACTTTGATAGATACATTAAAGTGTCTTTCTTCCTGGATTTTTTTTTTTGTATGAATAATGATGAATACAAACCACAAACTAAATGAGATTATTATAACTAAATTAGGTGTACAAAACATCCAATGGTAAACCTTAATTTCTCTTACCAACATGCTTTTACTATTACCTTGGTGAACTTGTTTTTAATCAGAGCATATCAATGACATTTGCAAAGAAGTACCATTATTTTAACTGGAGCCATGAGCCTACCTACAGTAATGCCATCCTGTCCAGTTCTGATCCCAAACTCAATCTATTAAACCCTTGAAAGTTTGCTTGTTAATTATTGCCAAGTAAAATTTTCATTTGCTCCGAAATTGCATGGTGAATATAGTTATTACAATTAAGTTTATATTAGAAATTGGCACTAGAGGGAGCTAAGTAATTGTATCATTTATGTGTTTAGGGGAAATTGAACATTCATTTAAAAACTTGTATTTTTTTTTTCAGAACCTGCTGATTTTACAAATATGGCAGCTATGCCTCAGCAAATTATAAGCAATAATGAATTAGTTAATTTTCTTCAGTGAAAACTGCTATGGTAAGATTATTAAATTACTGTATTTCTACTTAGTGAAAGTAGCTACCAGTCAGTAAATTAGGATTTCTAGGACTCTTTGGGGAAAGGGATTATTACTATTATCCATGTTTATCATTATTTTGGCCCTAACAGAATTAAAATGCTCATAGTACCATGTTAAAATACAATATTTTGTTCCCAAATTTATGGTTTGATAAGAAAATGGCTTTATTGAATAGGATCTCAGTGTTTTTTCTCAGATGAGAAAACAATTTTACTCTTATGGTACAGTCTAGGAATTTAGTTGGTTCGATTACTTTGAAGGGCTGGTTCTGTTTAAGAACAGCGTTCTTCCCCAACGAGCACAGCCTATGGTGAGTTGGTAACATTGTGCCATTTCCTGCTTTTATACTAATCTCCACAATTCATAAAAGTCTGTTTAGGTGTGCAGAGGTAAAAGCTGCAGGATGCTTTTATTTACATGAACTAAAGAGCTAAAAAACAAATATTTAATCCCATGTATTTTCACGTTGACTCCCTGAAAACACATTTGAAAACAGCTTGTATTATAAGTCAGTATTGTGGGGAGAAAATGGGACGTTTTATCCTCCCCGTCACATTGCTTAGGTGGTCATGGCCAAAAAAGGCACACGTCTTACACATCCTTATGTGAGTTTGTCCTCTTACAGACAATGCATATGGGAATTTGTTCTTTTTTTCACAGGTCTAATGAAGGAAAAATATGGTTTAGATGTTAAAAAAAAAAGGTTTCGTTCACATACCATTCTACTTTGAAATACAATGATGTTGAAAATAGTGATGTAAAACTCCTGATTTTTTTTTTTATGGTGAAATCCTTTTAGCTAATCTTTTATTATAGATTTGAATTGATACACCAGTGTGCAAAGTGAAGTTTCTAGCTTTTTTTCTAGTGGATCAAATGAGGAAACCCTCTGCCTTTAACTACCTCTGCACAGGTTTAGCTTTAATATAAACGTGAATTTTAGAGAAAATAAATGTAAAAAGTAGAAAAAAATTATAGCTGGGCTATACATTATGTGATAAACCACAACTTTGATTTCTTTCTGTTTGCTTCACTTATTTCCTTTATGAAAATGAAGCATTGCTTAACTTTATGTTTTATTTTTATGATTTGAATTATTAGCGTATTATCTATCTCAAAGGAATATCATAATTGAGGTTAGCCTTATAAGAGAGGTTAGCAAGTAGCATTTTAAAGACAGGATTTTGGGGGCACCTGGTGGCTTAGTCAGTTGAGCATCTGATTCTTGATTTCAGCTCAGGTCATAAACTCAGGGTTGTGAAGTTGACTCCTGAGTCAGGCTCCATGCTGAATGTGGAGCCTGTGTGGGATTCTCTTTCTCCATTTCTCTCTCTGCCGTTCCCCTGGTTGTACTCTCTCACTCTCTCTCTCAAAAAACAAAAAACAAAACAAAACAAAAACAGTATTTTGGAGAAGAAAGAAGGCTTGTATATGGGATACCTAGGACATCTTTTAGATCTCTAAATTAGTGTTTAAAAAACTGTAATGTACATGCTGATCACCTGAAGCTTCTTAAAATGAAGATTCCGCTTCAGAAGATCTGGGTTCTTCATTTTTAACAAGTTTCCTGTTATTATCTGTGGACCACACTCAGAATAGCAATAGTCTTCACTTTCCTTAATCCTGATACGTGTTGCTGTGACTTGAAATGAGAATTTAGAGCAAAGGAAAGTTGGAATCTAGAACCAAATGATGGCCCTGATACAGTAAACCTGAGATGCCAATTATAGTTGCTCTTGCCCTTTGTGAGCATGTTAGATGTGCGACACTGACAACATACAAGAACAGTGAGTGTGCAGGCACAGGGCCATCTGCAAACCATTTACACTGTGTAGCTGTAAAATTCCTTTGATTCCACAATATGTAGAAGATACCATAATGTTATCTTTTAAGAATTTCAATAACTTTAAAATCCTTCTTATGAGTAGATAAATCCATTTCAAACGGAGGTGTGGGATATCTCAGGAAACAGTCTGGAGTAGCAAACAGAACTGTTTGCTTTGGAAACAGATTCATCTGGATTCATATTCCAGCTCTGCCACTCATTAGCTATGTAGTTTTAACAATTTTATTTAGCATTATTTCTTATTGGTAAAATGGAGCTACATACCTACTTTCTAGGTTTGTTATTAAATTTTATAATTTCTGATTTCTTGGCTTTGATCGTTGAACATCTAGAGTGTTTTATTTAGTATCAGGAATTTAGCATCAGGAAATGCTCTCGTGTGTAAAGGCCATCAGTACTACAACCATTATCAGCAAAATAGGATGTTGGGCCACCAGTAGTGGAGTGTAGATGGAATGCCTAATTTATGAGATGGAACGATGAGGGAGGAAGGTAGAAAGGAAGATTGGATCAGGTAAGGCAAGGTCTCAGAACTATGCTAGGGATTTGGCATTTATTCTGTAAGGAATGATAAACCATTAGAAGACTGTGAACTGAGGAGTGGTGGGAACAAATAGTATTTCTTTTTTTATTGGAGAATGCTTTAGATGGGGATCAGGATAAGGTATTTCTTTTTTTTTATTTAAAAAAATTTTTTTTCAACGTTTATTTATTTTTGGGACAGAGAGAGACAGAGCATGAACAGGGGAGGGGCAGAGAGAGAGGGAGACACAGAATCGGAAACAGGCTCCAGGCTCTGAGCCATCAGCCCAGAGCCTGATGCGGGGCTCGAACTCACGGACCGCGAGATCGTGACCTGGCTGAAGTCGGGCGCTTAACCGACTGCGCCACCCAGGCGCCCTGAGGATAAGGTATTTTTTCTGTAATCCAGGTTAAGAGAGTGTAGGGATATGAGTCAAAATACTGGAAATAAAGAGATATATTTATTTAATAATTATTTGGGAGTCAAATACATAAGGATTTGTAGCCTTGAGTTAGGATGCTTAAAGTCATTAAAACCCCTAACTCAACAGACTTCAGGAAATTTACTATTTCACAAAATGAGAAGTGCAACAGAGAGTGATGTTAGCTTTTCTGTGGATTCTTTTGATAATTTATCTTTTGATAAATTGTATAATTTACAGATTGCTGCACATCCATACAATCTCCAGAGACAGAATAAGGATTATCTCTTCCTTGTGTCTCTTTTCTAAAGTAAGAGGACTTTTCCTAGAAACTCCCAGCCAATTTCCCTAGGTCTTGCTTAGCGTGGTATCCCAAGCATAGTCATAAACCAATCTGGCAAGGGGAAGAGACAACTAGGAATGACTGAGACTATAAGGACTCTCTTCCTAATATGGGGAATAGAGGTGGCTTTTCCTGTAGTACAAGACTATTTGCAGAAGAGTGGATTGCTCTGTTAGGAAGGCTATGTTTGAAGGTGTAGTGGGGGAGTGTGTGTGTGTGTGTGTGTGTGTGTGTGTGTGTGTGTCTGCTTTTGAAAGAGCAAAGTTACACTTAACTAATAATTGATTATTTGGAAATAAATATTTAATGTCTCTCTCTAGAATATACTATTAATATCATGAGATCTGGGATATATATATATATATATACACACACACACACACACACACATATATATGTATATGTATATATATATATTTTTTTATTCATTATTGTATCCCTATCACCTTGAATAGTATCAGACACACTGATGATTTTCAAGAAAATATTTTCTGGTAAACTACTTTTGAAAGTCATATGGCATTCTTATATATACCTAATAGATTTATTTACCCTCTAGTAACATTTCTCTAACCCACTAAACTCTAGTCACACCAAGCTTTATATACTCCTTTAGTCAAGCCCACATTTTTCCAGAACTGAGCAAGTGTTCTTCGCAAGCCTAGTTTCTCCTTTAGTTTTCTGTTCATATATTACCTCCTCAGAGAGTCCTTTTCCGGTTATCTTGTCTGAATTATTTTCCCACCATGAATTTTTTGTTATTTTATTTCAGCATCTTGGATATTGTCCTCAAATACTAATTTTAATAACTTTTAAATAGAAATAGTATATGTAGGCCTAGATATCTATGGCTTTTCAATATCTAGTTTCAATTTTTTCTACCAGTATACCTAGGCATGGGACAGGTTTGTACTTTATCAATATTTGCTGCATGAACAATCATGGCTGAGGTCCTTGTTTCCATTATAGGTTGACTAGGGGAATCCTCTTAACTAATCTAGAAATTTTAGAAAAAGTGTTTTTTTTTCCCAATGGAGAATAATTAATTTGAATAGTTGTACAGTGTGATATTGGAGGAGAATTAAGGATGACTCCTAAAGTTTTAAAATTTAGAGTCTGTCAGACACCTGGGTAACTCATTCAGTAGGGTCCAACTCTTGATTTTGGCTCAGATCATGATCTTTCAGTTCATGGGATCAAGCCCTGTGTCAGGCTCCACAGTGATAGTGTCGGACTTGCTTGGGATTCTCTCTTCGTGTCTCTGTGCCTCCCCCGCTCACACTTTGTTTCTCTCCATCAAAGTAAATAAATAAACATTAAAAAATAAAAATAAAAATGTAAGTCTGTACCACAGGGGAGAGAAAATGATAATAGAAGTAGCAATATGGAAAATATAATCTATCCTGTTATATAATCATCTGCTTTTCAAAATATTTTACATGTATTTTATATGTTTTTATATGCTTTATATATATTTTAGATTATTTGAGTAAAACTAGGTAATGTGCTTTTCCACCCAAAGTATCTTCTCAGTATTATACTATATTTAGTATTTATTTATTTATCTATTTATTTAGCTACTTGAGTTTCTCAAAATTTTAATTCTATAAGCTTCATGAGGAGTTACCATAACATATGTTTTAAGTTATGTTGAAAAGAAGTAGAGAATCTTAGATCTTGAATTTGGTGGTATTGTAATGAGAATGTACAGGTGTTAAAGAGTGATTTTCAAGAGGCTAAAAAGCATGACTTGTGCAAATATAGAAATAACATGTAGCAAAGACTTTATTCAACCCATTATTTCAGGTAGTAACCAGTAAAATGTTGAAACCAGTTCAAAAACTATTTGAGATTTGCAGATTATATATAAAGCTAGCTAATGTCTTCAAGGGAATTATACTTTTGGAGTTTTCTGTTCTACCAGGTAGCAATTATTTGCAACTCTTCTGAATAACAATCTACAAATTAATTCTACCCCTGTGGAATTATAAAATAGGCAATCAACAGAAAATCAAGCTCGGGGTGCCTGCGTGGCTCAGTCAGTTAAGCATCTGACTTCAGCTCAGGTAATGATCTCATGGTCCATGGGTTCAAGCCCTGTGTTGGGCTGTGTGCTGACAGCTCAGAGCCTGGAGCTGGCTTCTGATTCTGTGCCTCCCTCTCTGTCTGCCAATCTCTCTCTCTCTCTCTCTCTCTCTCTCTCTCTCTCTCTCTCATTCAAAAATAAAAAAAAAGAAAGAAAAAGAAAATGAAGCTCAGTATTGAATTTTTGAGCACCAAAAGAGCACATCGTGTGTGTGTGTGTGTGTGTGTGTGTGTGTGTGTGTGTGTGTGAGAGAGAGAGAGAGAGAGAGAGATGACAATAATGATTGTTTGCTGCTAACACTACCACCAAACCACTATAGTATGTCCTGCAATTTAGATCTTTGAAAGTTAATCTATTTCTATAACTTAAAAAAATAAGGTAGCCAGACATAATTGGTCAAAGCAATTTTTAAAACTTTTGGTGCCAGATGAAATGTGTCTATAGATTCAAACCCTAGGTAACATACATAATGTAAATTTTTCCAAAATAAATCTGAGTGTTTATGAAGAAGTGTCGTCAAATCTATCTAGAGGCTCCAGGAACATATCCTGACTTAGTTTTCCTTTAGGATGAAAAAAAAGTTCAAAACTAGAATCACCTACATTAAAACACTATTGCTGACCCAGTGCCCCTTCTGTTGTTATTTCATTCACTGCACTTCATGCAGCTGAACTAGATTGTATCCTTAATGAGAGATTGGTGACACTCTAACAGGGCTACTCAGCATCTATATCATGTAACATATGTCTAGAATAATAGGTGATATTTAGCAAGTTCTTATTGGCAGAGTGACACAATTCTGATACAACATATATCATTTAATCCATACAATGAGAACTTTGAAGTAAACAGTATTTTACAGATAAAATCCAAAGTTCATAGAGATTGAATAACTGGCAGAAGCTCTTATAACCATTAAATGAGGTGGCAATATCTACCCCAATCTAATTGAAACTGCAGTCCTGTCTTCAACCATATTTCTTTTATCCTTAAGATAATTGTTTTCTATGGATACTTTTCCTTCAGGGACCTCTAAGCATCAGTCGGCTATTTTCTCAGCAGCTATATGATTTTTCAATAGGAATTCAGTAATAATAATAACAATATTAATATAGCTTCTACTTATTAAGTATTGTTTGTCATCTAATAGTTTTATCTCATGTAATTTTTAACAGTAGTTCCCTGTGGTAAGCATTATTATTCTAACCTTATGCTTTGGGAAATTGAAATTCAGATAAACATCCAGAATTGCCCACTACATGACCAGATCTGTCTGACTCCTCTGCCCACATTTACCTCTGTCATGAGAACTGCCCCTGCTGAATATTTAAGAATATCCATTTCTTTTTTTTTAATTTTTAAATGCTTATTTATTTTTGAGAGAGAGAGAGAGACAGAGTGTGAGTAGGGAAGGGGCAGAGAGAAAGGGAGACACAGAATCCGAAGTAGGCTTCAGGCTCCGAGCTGTCAGCACAGAGCCCAATGTGGGGCTTGAACTCACAAACTGTGAGTTCATGGCCTGAGCCAAAGTCGTACACTTAACTAACTGAGCTTCCCAGGCACCCCAAGAACATCCATTTCCAAGGTAAACTTCTAGGATGAATTTCAAAAGACTCCCTTTCCCTAGATCCTGGAAGCATTCTTTAATTTTTGTCCCTGTCCTTGGGATGGGACTTAGGGGATTCTTGCTGATTTCTTGACAGTATTCCTGCTCCCCTTATTAAAGTCATCTTCATGGCTGCCTGTTTGGCCAAACCACGTTTGTAGACATGGATGGTACTCTTGATATAATACAGGGACTAATGTTCTGTCTAACTTTTCTCTATTAGTCTTCTTGTGCTATTGTTTATAGTTATTTTATAGCTCCAATTGAAACAATCATTACTCCTATGTCTCCTGCTATTAAGAAGAACATCTTCTAATGCTGGGTCAGAAAACATTTTTATGTGGGCACTTGGGTGGCTCAGTTGGTTAAGTGCCTGACTCTTGGTTTAGGCTCAGGTCATGATCTCACGGTTTGTGAGTTGGAGCCCCATGTTGAGCACCATGCTGATGGTGTGGACCCTGGTTAGGATTCTCTCTCTCCCTCTCTTGCTGCCCTTCCCATGCTACCTGTTTGTCTGTCTCTCAAAATAAATACATAAACTTAAAAATATAAAAAAAAGAAAACATTTTAATTTGCACCAAAATATGTTATTCAAAAGTCTGTCTCAGAAGGGTGGTTACATGGATACAGGTGGTACAACAAATACTACCAAGTGTTAAAGGATCTGTATGTTAAAGAATCTATATGAGTCCACACTGCTAAAATATTTCAACTTTCTGTGTAAATACTTTCATAATAAAAAGCCTGGGGAAAAAATATCTACCTCCTATGAAGTTGCAGCTAATTTTTTTTGTGTTGCCATCCTCTCTCTGATAGACTAGATGTCCATGAGAGCAAGAATCTTTGTCTCTTCTGCTCAGAGATGTGTCCCAATGCCTAAAACAGCAGATGACATATAGTAGCCCCTTAAAAATATTTCCTTAGTGAAAGAGTTTTAAAACTACAGCAAAGACTTATTGTTGCTTGTGGTAAGATGATTTTTTTTTAAAGCTTTGTTCTGGAACACTGCATACTGTGATAAATGCCTCAGGGTGGGGCAGGAGGGGAGAGTAAGGAGTATTAAAAATGTCAAGATCCTTCAAACAGATCTCCTTTCTCGGCTCAAACAGGAATCTGAGGCTCAGTCTTAAAATTTATTATTTTTTTTCCCTTCTGGGTTTCCCATAGGAAGAGTTTACAAAACAGAACCAATTGGGTCCTACCCATCCATAGACAACCAGTGAGTTCAGAAACCTTCACACTCCCCTACCATGTAGGAGAAATCCTCCATACCAGGAGGAACCCCAGGAATATTTGGGTTTCCAGTGAGAATGCAAATCTAAGAAAGATAGCTAAATGAAGCAGTTACTTTTTTTCCTCCAAGAAATTATCTCATCCTCAGAGGTAGTAATGTTCCAACATCAGGAAGATTCAGCCTGTAAGTTGGGGATGACTTCTGGAGAATGTGTGACAGGGCAACTGCTCTTCTGGCTCCTCTAAGCCACGCTTCTGACAACCAGCAGAGAGAGAGATAAGAGGTCACAGAAGCCACTTTTGTTCCAGAAGCTGCAAATACATGGGAAGAGAATTCTCACATAGACATGTGGGAGGGGTAGCAGTATAAGTCTGCCTCTCCTCAATGTTATTTTCTTCAGTCAGGTCAGCAATATTCCCAGAAGTGTATGTAGGTGGGGCTCCCTCTTGTACCTTCAATATCACTATTGGTGTCTGTGTTGTCTCTTGACTAGACCACAGGCTAGACTCATTTTTAAATATATTATGGTGGAAATTTCCAAACACAAAAACAGAGGGATTGGCATTAAATAAAAACATCTCATGGAGAAAAATTATTAACCATATAGGCTACTGTGTTAAAGCTATATAACCTCCATTTTATTAAAAATTAAATAAACCAGTCACCTATTCTTATCATCTCTCTCTTCTGAAAAACTTGTGCCATACTTCTATTTTTGTACTCATTGAATTATTTTCCTTTAATCTACATGGTCATGACCTTCTGCTTTAAGCACTGGAATCTGTCCTTAGAACATAACCAATTTCATTTCTTCAAAAACATACTATCTCCTACCATATAATCTAAACCACAGTCTGCATTTAAGGCTCTTAAACAAGCAAACAAGATTTTCTTCCTCATCTAGATTGAGATCCTTACTACCTAATGAACACATATCCATGAACACATTCATTTCCATTTCTTCTCAGACTTTCAGTTATGTCATTTCTCCAACATGAAAGTTTCTTCCATTGCCACCTTACAAGTCTGCATTCAAACAGTTCTACAAAACCTGATCTCACTTCCATCTTGTCCAAGCAGACATTCCTGATCATAACTGACCTGCTCCAGATTCCTAAGCACTTATCTATGCTAAATGTGGTGGTATGTCATGCTATAGCTTATATTTGTTCTGATGTTTTGATATGTAATCAGTTTGTATTTTCTGTAGGAGCATCAAGTTAATGAGATCAGGATACATGTCTTCTAAAGCTCCTACATCTGTGAGTTCTAATTTTGGTTGCTCATCACTCACATGAAATCTTTATATAGAAAAAAAGAAAAAAAAACTTCTAGATACACTATGTCAGATATATTCAGATATATAGAACCTGAGAAGGTTTATATTTCATAGTCCTCCAGGTAATTCATGTATACCTATTTCAGTGTTGATTCATGAACCAACATTTGAGATCTCTTGCTGCAGAAAATAATGGTTAGATTGAGCATATTTAAGAAAAAATCTAATCCAGACAAATTAATTTGCTAACTTCATAGGATTTGTGGTCAATCATTAGGCATCTTTATAAGGTTACTTGAAAGTTCATAAAAAAATAAAGCTAATTTTTCAAACTAGTGCAAAACATTCAAAATTCATTTATATTATAATTACAATATTTACAATAATTACAATATATATAATTACAATTATAATTGATGATATCTCAAAATAAGCCAAACATGAAACAGTCATTTTAAGTATTTCTATTTAATGTGTCTTGAGTGGAAATCCATACAAGACCCTGTCATTAATTTATCACATAGAATTTGAACACCATCTCTAATTTAGCTCTAAAACTGAATATGTGTATTATGGTTTTGTTCTGTTTGCTATAATCTTGCTATCTAGCAGAATGCTATCTAAAGCATTACTGTATATAAATATGTATCTTTAACATAGAAAGAGAAGGAAAAACAGTTTCTGTCCCTTTGCTCATGCCAAATTTCAATAGGATAGTGACATTGCAAGATTATTTGATCACTATAACCAGTGGATAGGATCAGTATATTCCAAAGACCCACCCAGTTCCATGTTGCCCTCTTCTTTTTCTTCCTTCCTTCGTGCAGCTGGTTAAGTAAATTGAGCAAGGAACTCTTGTTTGTGTCGTGGGACAATAGGTAAGTCATGACCATTGGACATTGGCCAGGCTAATAATAAAATGAAAATACCTCTATTATTTTGCTATGATTTTTTTTAAAGTATATAGCCCTGACAGCAGCTTCTCTTCAGGAGAATTGATTGGTAAAACAGAGTTTAAACTTCTAACATCATCCATCCCAATACTGTAAAATGCCATCTTAAACTTATGTTCCTTCCCAACTTCTTAGATTCAGTAAGAGGTGCTATCTGTCAGATCCACACATTCATGGCACCAGAATCTTGACTATGATAATCAAGAAGTTGATGAACAAGCAGATGAATGTATAAAGTCATGACAGTAGCTATAACATGGAACTCTACTGGGTTGACAAAATGATATAGTTTAAAAAAATGGACCCTAAACTCTTCAACCCTTCTCTATCTATCTATCTAACTATCTATCTGTCATCTATCCATTCACTTTTATTCTGTTATGAATTTCTAACTCCTACCACTAAAGATCTTTTGATAACTCATCTCAGAAAAGAAGTATGTCAAGGTACAATTTAAATGTACTTTTGTTTCATGCCATTCTATGGAATATGGGCTGCAATGCCTGCTTCTTGTGTTAAGGACCTTATTGATTATTGCAGAAACTGTCTTAGACTTTGTTTATTCACTTGCTCAAAGAATGGTCTTTCATTACTAGGTCTTTAATAGATTGATTTCTATGCTACGTTTGCTTTCTTTTAATATTCTTTGCAAAGTTGTGGCTTCTTCCATTACTAATGAAAGAAAATTGAGGAGAGCTGTTTTGGCTGTCTCTTTCTCTCTGAGGACATATCGCTGTTCTATTTGCTACTCTATTCTCTTTGCCATTTATCAGAATTCTCTTCTGAGCTGTGGAAAGGGAGGACCATTTAAAAATTATTCTTTGGGAAGAATGTACTGCTGTTTGGGCATTGTCAGGACACTCTCCCTATAAAACATTACAAATCTATTGGGCAGGAACTTAAGAGAGTTTTGGATTTTATCACATCCAATGTTGTAAAGGGTAACAGTGCTCAGCAGATGCATATTAATCAATGAATATATGAATGTAGTTACTTGATAGGACACTGAGAATTTTGTTTGCATGTCTACAATAATATGTGATTTGATAAGAAAACATTGATGTCCAAATTGTATATATTTAAAGCAGTGCCTTAATTAAAAAAAAAAAAGTACCTGAATGACTCAGTTGGTTAAGCATCGGACTCTTGATTTCAGCTCAGGTCATGATCTCACAGTCTTGAGATTGAGCCTCCCCCCACCGCCCCCCAATCAGTCTCAGGCCTCCATAATGTGCAGTTCAGTTTGTTAACTGTCCAACTTCAGCTCAGGTCATGATCTCTTGGTTCGAGGGTTCAAGCCCCGCTTCGGGCTCTGTGCTATAGCTCAGAACCTGGAGCCTGCTTCAGATTCTGTGTTTCCCTTTCTCTGCCCTTCCCCTACTCACACTCTGCCTCTCAAAAATAAATAAATAAATAAACATTAAAAAAAACTAAAATTAAAACAAAACAAAATTTCACATCCATATTTTGTTTCACAGTTCTAGTAAGTCCTTTGTGTACCTAGAATTTTAATATGTGTTTCATCCCTTTTGTATAAATTTGACCCTAGGATACTACAGAAAAAAGACTGTTCAAAGTTATTTCTTTACTACCATTATTCATTAATTCAATAAAATATGTTCCACTAAGAATATGTTCCACTAGGCATATGTTCCACTAAGAATCACAAAATGTGAAAATCAGAATAAACTTTATGAGTCCCGTCTACTAATACCACATTTTATATAGAGGATAACTGAGGGTCAGAGAAATGAATTGATTTGTGCAATGTGGCAACTAGTTGGTTACAAAGTTGAGAATAGACTGTATCATAAATGATTTTGATCTTATGATTATCTTATGATACTTAGAATTGGATTATAAATAATTGCTCAAAAATCACTCGTGTTTAATTTTTATTTGGTAGAAATTTGTCATTTACTGCAACATCAATGAAACTTCTGTGAATATGCAGAGTCAAAAGAGAAATAAATCTAATGAATTTTTTTCTTATGAAGTACAATTGAATATTATATTAAAGAAAGATTACTGTTGTTAGCTAATTTTGCCACTATATAGGGCAAAGAAATCTATAACAACAGATCTTTGAAGCATGAGTGATGTAGAAGAGTTATGGATATTAATTCAGTCTTTCCATGTGGTGTTCAGTGAAATATTAAGCTTTAGATTCTGTGTGGGAGTGTATCTAAATATAGTTGTTATTTTGCATTTTTACTCTGCAGTTTCTCAGACATATTCATGGCAGGGAAGGAAAAAAAAAATGTCTGCCATAAAGGCATGATTCCCGATAGGATGCTGAGAGGTCATTTCTTCACAGCCAAAGCACAGTATAGCTAAAATCAAGAATTCTTATTCTGTCTTCCTATCTCTCCCTTCTTGCTCTGCATTCTTCAGGGTGACTTCAAGAGTACATTTTTTCCAGAGATGCTGACTTCCATGAAAAATTCTTGCACAGACTGTAACTAATTAGTTTAACTTCAAATTACAATTGATCCATTTTCTGGCAGTCCTGTCAACAACCTGGGGTGCTGATGAGGTAATGGAGATCAAAAGTTCTAGATTAGAAATTGGAAACTCTTGAGCCAAGTATTCAGACTTGACCCAAGAATATGTTTTTTTGGACAGGCACGCTGTCTTAAAGTTCTAAGTTTTTTAATGTTTTTAGGAATATCTATGTATTCTTGAGTTTATCATTCCCTATTATCTTTCACAAACCAGCTTCATACATTGATTTTATTTGCCTGCTATAACCGCTGCTTAAATGACCACATCTAGGTAATGTAATATATCCTAGAATCATAGAATTTCAGATATGGGAAAAACTTCATCATCCAGATTAAGCTGTTGCTTTTTAGATAAAGAAATGGATTCAGGGAGGTAAGCTGATTTATAGAAGATGAAACATGAGTAAGAAAAAAAGAGAAAAAAATAAGCTAATGTTTATAGTGAACCTGAATGCCAGGTAGTGAGCTGGACACTTAAACTCACATCATCACATTTAATTCTGATACTTATAGGTGAAAAAAATGATATTTATATTCACATTGTTAGGGCAAAAACAAATCAGACTTTAAAGTCAAATATTGGTCAGCTCGACCCAAAACACCTAGTCTTCCAAACAGAACCACATATCTATTCCTGAAAGTCAGTGAACTTTCAACTATATAATATTGCCAATCAATTAGGCAAATGATTTGGGATAAATAATTATGCTTTTCACTTTAGAAATGCTCCCCTCTGAGGGGCACCTGGATGGCTCAGTCAGTTAAGTATCTCGCTCTTGATTTCAGCTCAGGTCATGATCCTGGCGTTGTGGGACCATGTTGCGCTCTGTGCTGAGCTTGAAGCCTTCTTAAGATTCTCTCTCTCTCTCTCTCTCTCTCTCTCTCTCCCCTTCTCTCCCTCCCTCCCTCTGCATCCTCCCTCGCTCAAGCGCACTCTCTCTAAAATACAATAAAATACAATACAATAAAATAAAATAAGCACCAATCTGGTAAACTTGCCACACACTCACCTTGGGCATTTTTGCTTAAAATGTAGAAGAGGCGCCTGGGTGGCTCAGTCGGTCAAGCGCCCAACTCTTGGTTTTGGCTCAGGTTTGTGAGTTCAAACCCCGCATCAGGCTCTGCACTGACAGTGTGGAGCCTGCTTGGGATTCTGTCTCCCTGTCTCTCTGTCCCTCCCCAACTTACTCTCTGTCTCTCTCAAAATAAACATTTTTTTTTGAAAAAATGTAGAAACATTCCAGGAAGAATCCCAAACTGAACTGTATCTGATGCCTTGTGTTCTTATCCTGTCTCGAATATGTCATCTAAAAATAACAGAGGTAAAGTGGCAGATGTGTCATTTCTCTGTGTAATTTATCAGTTGGTGGATTCAGTACAAAATCATAAGGCTCCACTATTTGAAAGCTACATGAGACATTCCTCATTGCCTCATCTTCCTGACCATCTTAGCACATCTGCTTCTTGGTGTACGTAAGTACTTGTCGACCTAAGCTAAGTCATCACTAAGTCATACCAGTAACAGTTTATACTTTACACAAGTTTCTCAACATTCCTACAGAACCATAACAATTCTGCCATTTTTTTTTTACCTACACTTCACAGCATTTAATGAACTGCATCTTTGTGGGTCTATGTATATGAGAAGGTTGTCAGGCAGGATGTGTAGCAAATGATTTATTAAATGTAAAACAAAAATGAAAGCCTACACACCAGCCATACCAGTCACCTTCTTAAACATTGAAATTCCCTTAGAAGATATGTCTAGAACGTTCATCAGAATCACTTATGAGTCATATTTATCAGTTAATACAATGGAGGAAAAACGTATCAGCTGTCAGGTTTTGGAATATATCCAGACAAAAGTGATGCTAGTGGTATTATACTTGTGAAAGACCTATTAATGGGAGATGAATTAGACATGGAAGCACATACAGGAGGTGTGTTATGCGGATCTCAGGAGATGGATCAACCTGGATCATGAGACTCTGTGCAAAGAGAAAACAGGTCATTCTGTATCACAGTGCATATACAAAGAGATTTATTTTTTAAATAAAAAGCCCTGACAAGCTTGTTAGATTAAATATAAAATGAGAACTCTTGCCTGCTACTACTGAACATTCATAAATCCTTTTGCCAATGATAGCCTCACATCTTTTCAGCTACATAGACACTCTGAGAAGAAGGATACTGGTTCACGAGTACGCATAATTATTTTGACATGTCATTTACGTCATGTGCAGAAATCCCCCTTTATCCGCGGAAGATGTCTTCCAAGGTGCCCAGTACATGCCTGAAACTACCATAGTACCTATTTATGCTATGTTTTTCCTATCCATACATACCTATGAGAAAGTTTATTTTATAACTTAGGTAAATTAAGAGATTAACAATAATAACAGAATGAAATAATTATAACAGTATACTATAATAACAGTTATGTGAGTGTGGTCTCTCAAAATATCTATTGTACTGTAGTATTATCTTTATAATAATATATAAATAATAAGTAATATACAAATTTAAGCAATATATAAAAACAGTACCATATTGTAATATAGTATTATATTCAACCTTCTTCTTATGGTGATGTGAGATGGTAAAATGCCTATGTGATGAGATGAAGTGCGGCACATGACGTAAGCACTGGGATGTAAGGTTAGGTTACTCTTAGCCTTCTGGCAGTGTGTCGGGAGGATCATTTACTTCCAGACCGGGGCTGACCACAGGTAACTGAAACCACAGAAAGTGAAACTGTGGATAAGGGGGACTACTGTGGTGTATATATATTTAAAACTATGCATACGTAAAACTTCTGTATACATTGAATTGTGATGTTGCTGCAAGGAGTTCTAGAGCATCTATTTTTGTGGTATAAATAACCATGTGCATATGTGCACGCACACATGCACATGCACACACACCCCTAACTGATCTAACCTGCTTTGTGAATTGAGACTTTTTAAAAAATTTTTTTTAACATTTATTCATCGTTTGAGAGAGAGAGAAGAGAGACAGAGTGTGAGTGGGGGAGAGGCAGAGAGAGAGGGAGACACAGAATCTGAAACAGGCTCCCAGCTCTGAGCTGTTAGCATAGAGCCTGATGTGGAGCTTGAACTCATGAACTGTGAAGTCATGACCTGAGCCAAAGTTGGATGCTTAACGGACTGAGCCACCCAGACACCCCATGATTTGAGACTCTTAATGAGAAGTATTGCTGTCAGCCACATGAGTAGGTGAATATGGTTAACTGTGCAGTGCAGCTTTGGCCCATATTACCCTTGTCTTATTCTGGGGTTCATCTGCACTGTGCACTAACAACTGGGCTGGTGTCTTTACCCTTGAGTCTGTTTCAGGCTTGATGCAAGGCTGCTATGTGCGAATGTTCTGTAGAGTAGGAATATAAAGGAGAAACACAGGAGGTAGGCTTGAGGAAAAGTCACATTTACATCTGAGTTGTCTGTCCAGGTGATTTCTGCTTCTGATGGAACCAGCAAAAAAGTACAATCTGGATAAAGCCCAATTGGTTAGAAAACTGACACTGGTTAAGTGGATGATTAAAAGTGAATGGTAGAAGAGAGAACTTAATAAAAATTTGGAATGTGTAAAGGAGTGGCTTTATAGCTTTTACAGAAGTATCTCCATTCTCTGAGTAGCATGGAAGTAGCTGTTAAAGCCACTGGCCTCCGATAATTTATTTACAGTAGGGTAGGTCATTAGAAAGGTGAAGCATGCCAGGAGATTGAGGATTGCTGATAGGTTTCATCCTGGCTGCCAAGTCTGTTTGATTTGTAGTGGCTGCCTAGAGAGATGTGGATAAAAGGACTTTAAGACCTTATCTAAACCCAACAATTTAGTGTCCTGTGATTGATTAGTGATGTCTGCATGGGCACAGAAATGTGAGTTATTGACATCATGTAATGTGTCTTTAATCCTGTACCAGATATCTCTCAATAATTGGGTAGTTGAAAGGGTCCACATCTGACTAACAGAAATTTAGCTTATCATTTGAACACCTTGATTAGCTTTAACAAAATTCCAGAATCCTTGCAACTCTGGCAATTGATTGGTCTGAACAGGTTAAGAGGATAGATAGAGTGGGATTTTCTCATATGTTCTTAAGCATAATTTGGGAATACAGGTTTTGCAGAACTTGAGAGCAGGCTAATATTTTTCTTTAGCCTGTCCAAACAGTCCAACTTGAAAATGAGGCACTGGAATTCTGGGTCAGAATTCAGATCAAAACAAGGAGTACTAGCATGATGCAGAGCTCTGTTCTTTAAAGAGAATGTATTGGTTATAAGAACATGACTAGTTCTCTGAACTAGGCTTTGGCACATCGGCACAGATAGTTCCTCCTCAGAATTCCAAAAGGCAAATGAGTGTGACTTGCAAATTGTCGACTGAGGATGCTACTAGGGCAGTGGATGTCTGCAAAGAAGCATCACAGTAGCGGTGAGCCTAACAGGAAGGAAGACAAAACAATAAGCCTTGCCATATTGGGGGTTAAGCCTTAGGAATGAACTTTGCTTTAAAGAGTAGTGCCAAAGCTTGGATCATCCTGATAATTGGCATATAAGTGAACCATTAAATAAGGAAATTAGGAAGCCTCACCATGGGAATACCTGATAAAATTAGGACAGGAACATAAAGAGAGTGCTTGGCCCACTCGATTTTCTTATAAATGAAATTATGTAAGTGGAGTTTCAGTGTTTATCCAGAAGTCAGGATTTCCCTCTTTAATTTTTAAAGTTTTCTGGTAAAGGTATTAGATTAAGTGTTAGCAGACATTTATATCATACTATGAATGAGTCTGTGAGAAACTTTCCTAAATACACATTTTGCAAATCGCAAGAAAGCTGCTACAGAGAAGCTGGGAAGGATACCAAAGGAGTAAATTAGGCAAAATGAAAGCTGGAAGTAGGGGGATCCATGAAGACATGGACACAGATCTTAGATCAGTGATTTCTTGAACAAAGAAGTTATTGCTGAATGCAGAGAATAGATAAAAGTCCTCAAGAATAATAGAAATGATGGTTGATGAAAATTATTGGCATGATTCTTGATGGGCCTTATTAGGTCTCCCAAAGGCTGCTCTTGGGAAGTGTATAAAAGTAGGGTTACCAGATAGTCCTAGTTTGCCAAAGACTTTCCAGATTTTAGCAATACAGTTCCTTGTTCAGGAATTTTCTCATTCCCAGGCAAACAGGGGTGGTTGGTCTCTCTCAGAGATGTGAAATATGACCCTTTTCTGAGGAGGGGGGGAAGTAGTGCTTTCAGAAAATGTTTTAACACCTGAAGATGATCTTTGCTTGAAAAGCATGGCAACAGTAATATGGTCATCCTTTCAGGCATCGGTGAAAAAACCCGGAAAAGAACCTCTGTCCCACTTGTTCCCATCTATTTGAAGGGATGTGTGTGTGTTCACTCACATAGAGGGAAATCTGTTTCCATTTTTTTAAATTTTTTAAATGTTTTTATTCTATTTTGAGAGACAAAGAGAGAGCATGAGCAGGGGAGGAATAGAGAGAGAGAGGGAGACACAGAATCCAAAGCAGGCTCCAGGCTCTGAGCTGTAGCACAGAACCCGATGCGGGACTCGAACCCATGAACTGTGAGATCATGACTTGAGCTGAAGTTGGACACTTAACTGACAGCCACCCAGGCGCCCTCGTTTCCATTCTTCAAGCTGTGAACGGACAACCTTTTGTTTTGGGGTTGGCAGCAACTGAAATTAGTATTTACGGAATCAGCATACCTCTCTCCCTCAAGGAACATCATGACTGAATTTGATTAGGAACTTGGTGATTTAAAATGTACATCTGATGCATATTAATACACATGTGTTAGGGCTACTGTTTTTTAGGGATAAGAATCATTATTCTTCATTATGCTCATAGTTTTATAAATCTGGAACTGGATTTTTTGGATTTGATTATGATCGCAGTTTTAAAACTGTTTTTCATTATAAAAGAATCTCACTGGCCACCTCTATTTGACTTTACCATTTTGTACTTGATAAATTTCTCTTCTGTATCCTGGCTTTGAAATTTCATTAGAAATTTAAATGATAATTCCAATACCCTTACCAGGGAAAATCTCTACCAAATGTTATGTGGTGGAAGAAAATAAATAATAGCACTTAGACTGGAATACATAGGGAATGAAAGAATAATGCCAAAAGTCACTTTAAGTCTTTAGGAAAAGTCATAGTAACCATTTTGTTTTTGAAAATGGTTGAAGTGAATTATTTAGGTAATGAAGTTCTCTAGTATTTGGTGCTTTGAGTTTAATTGGTATCAGTGAATACATATATTATTTGCAAGATGCTGAAAAACTGGGGATTACACACAAAGAAAAATATATCAAAAATGTAGAGGAACTAACCATAAGCATCATTAATTTACTTGGAGATTTCCCAAGTACTTTCAGTGATCAATTTTTAGCTTTTTTGAGATTTGTTTAGTTATGGCTACTTAGTATATTTAAATGATAGAAAAGGTTATATTTTAATGTGGATGTGTGCATTTATGTGTGTTTATGACTTCCCTTGTTTTACTTAATAGTGGTGGGCAGATGTATTTTGGTGTGAATATCATGTGCTGTGTTTATTGATATTTAAGCCCTAACACACACTAGTTCAAATCCTTTGTTGTATATATAGATAAAAGAGTAACTTAAAGACCTGTAGTCTGAAAACTATAAAACACTGATGACATAAATTAAAGGTGACACAAGCAAATGGAAAGATATCCTATGCTCATGGATTGGAAAAACTAATATTGTTAAAAAATTTCCATACTACACAAAGCAATCTACGGATTCAATTCATTCCCTATCAAAATATCCACATTTTTTTCACAGAATAAGAATAAATAATACTAAAATTTGTGTGGAACACAGAAGACCCCAAATAGCCAAAGCAATCTTGGGGAAGAAGAACAAAGCTTTGAGTGAATGACTCTTGATTTCAGCTCAGGTCGTGATCTCACAGTTCATTAGTTGGAGTCCCACATTGGGCTCTGAGCTAATGGCATGGGGCCTGCTTGGGATTCTCTTTCTCTCTCTGTCTCTCTGCCCCTCCCCTACTTGGGTTCTCGATCTCTCTCTCTCAAAATAAATAAACTTAAAAAAGAAAAAGAAGAAGGAGGAGGAGAAGAAGAAGAAAAAAGAGAGAAGGAAGAAGAAAGAGAAGGAGAAGAAGAAGAAGAAAGCTGGAGGTATCACAATCCCAGATTTCAAACTATACTACAAATTTGTAGTAATCACAAGACTATGGTGCTAGCACAAAAAAAGACACATAGATCAATAGAACACCGTAGAGAGCCTGGAAGTAAACTAATACCTATTTGGTCAATTAATCTATAACAAAGGAGGCAAAAATACACAGTAGAGAAAAGACAGTCTTCAATAAATGATGCTGGGAAAACTGGACAGCTACATGCAAAAGAGTGAAACTGGACCACTTTCTAAAGCCATACACAAAAATAAACTCAAAATAGATTAAAGAACTAAATGTGAGATCTGAAACCATAAAAATACTAGAAGATAAAACAGGCATACTTTCTCTGGCATTGGGTATAGCAATATTTTTCTAGATATGTCTCCCAAGACAAGTGAAACAAACACAAAAAGAAACTATTGGGACTACATACAGATAAGCTTTGGCACAGTGAAGAAAACCATCAAGAAAACAAAAAGGCAACCTACTGAATGGGAGAGGATATTTACAAATATCCTATAAGAGTTTAATATCCAAAATTGTAAAGAACTTATACAATTGAACAACAGCAACAAAATCCAATTTAAAAATGGGCAGAGGACCTGAATAGACATTTTCCCAAAGAAGGCATGCAGATGGCCAGCAAACACATGAAAAGATGCTCAGCATCATTAATCATCAGGGAAATGCAAATCAAAGCTACAATGAGATATCACCTCACACCTGTCTGAATGGCTGAAATCAACACAAGAAACAAATGTGGAGGAAAATGAACATTCCTACACTGTTGGTATACCTCAGAGATTATTATGTGCGAAGTGGAGGGTAAGGGGCTGAGAGAGGACTGTGTATGTACTTGTCTTATTTCCCTATTTCTATCAAACACGACATTTTATTATCTTAATTACTAATAGTCTACTTAGGACAAAGCTGTGTGGTTAAAAAAGAAAAATCAAATCAATTTAAAGGTTTTTGTGTACAGGATGTACAGGTGTACAGGTTTAAAGGCTTTTGAGTACAGGATATGAGTTCTAATCTCAACTTGACTTTCTACCAACATGGGAGAAAGTCTAATCTTCAAAGATATAAATAAAAATAATATATATATGTATTATTAATATATATTATATATATATCATATGATATATATAGTATATATCATATGATATATATGGTATATATATATATATATATATATATATATATATATATATATATATAGTATTTGAAACAAATTATTTCCAAGACTTATTGAAAACAGCTTACATTGTTCCTACAGTTTACCTATACTACCTAACCTGTATTTTGAGACATTTTCCCCACTTCTTTCTTCTTTCCCCACTTCAGCCAACTAGACACCCTGCCACTGCCAACATTTTCCAAAATTCCCTCCTCATGTAATTTCTTTCACGTACATATCTTTTAGAGGGGACTGGCATTTTATCTTCCTTCTTTTATATCCATCTTTCAATATCCTGCACATCTAAGATGTAACTTAAATATCATTTCTTCTCTGAAGCTTCTTTGATCACCCCACATGTGATATTTTTCTCCTCTGAATATCCTGCGGCATTTTGTAGGTCTCTTCTGGCATGTTTTGTCTTTGTTCTATATTATTTGCATATGTGTGGTTTGCTTATCTAACCCCCCAAATTGTAAATTACTTAATGACTTTAAGGTGAGGATTTTAAGCAAGGTTTAATTTTCATAAAAATGTTTTTGATCTGTCTTCTCTGTAAAATTATCAAGATCTGTGAAAAGTTTCCAATTAACTATTTAGGCTGTGGAAGATTCATGGATACTAGCAAAACATATGAGCCACTGGATTCAGACATAACTGACAGTTTATTATTCAAAGTAGTAACAGAAGCTAGACTATTGGAATTTTCTTGTACAAGTTTCCCAATTTCCAATTTCCACAAGACTGTAAAGAGGACCAGATATAAGATGCACATACACAGTTGGTTGCAATACAAGAGAAGAACTATGAGCTTAGAGAAAATCATCTTATATACCGAACAGGAAGCATGCCAGCCCATTGCCCCTAAGAGAGCCACTTTCTCTATCTTCCAAGGCTATTTACTGTACAAATACTTTGGAGCCAATTTGATGCCTCTGCTCACAAGACATGCTGAATTATGAGAAGTCCAAGGAGAACTGTCTCACTAAGAAATATTCATTCAATGGAGCACTTGGGTGGCTCCGTTGGTTAAACTTCCGACTCTTGATTTTGGCCCAGGTCATGATCTCATGGTTCTTGGGATCAAGCCCCATGCCAGACTGTGCACTGACAGCATGGAGCCTGCTTGGAACTCACTCTCTCTCTCTCTCTCTCTCTCTCTCTCTCTTTCTCTCTCTTTCTTTCTCTCTCTCTCTCTCTGCCCTTCCCCTGTTCTCTTTATTGGTCTCTCTGAAAATAAATATGTAAACATTAAAAGAAAAAGAAATATTCAGCAA
Organism: Prionailurus bengalensis; assembly: GCF_016509475.1. Taxonomy (NCBI): domain Eukaryota; kingdom Metazoa; phylum Chordata; class Mammalia; order Carnivora; family Felidae; genus Prionailurus; species Prionailurus bengalensis. The sequence continues at coordinate 138,215,830 of NC_057345.1, read as the reverse complement.
GTATTTTGTGAGCACCATATATATGCCCTAGTTCTAGGCACCAGGAAATCAGGTACAAGTGAAACAGTAGACCTTTGTTCCAATGATGTAACTGGAAAAAAATACGAAATCCATGAGAGCTTTGGCATATTACAACAGTAGTACAGTGCATCCTTCCAATATAGGAGTGATTTTGGTTTAATTTTGTCCTCTGTATTATATCTTCCTTTGTATTGGTATCAGCCCTCTTAAAATGTAATAAGATGAACAAATCATAGTTTGTCCTCTGCTATTAAAAAGAATACGTCATTAGAAAGTGTCATGCTTAACTACAGTAATCATCTTTAGGAAGTAATTAGTATACATATTACATTCCACTCCAAGTATGCAAATTTGTACCTGGATATTTGATGAATACATTTCACTTTATGTATGAAAAAATGATCCTTATTATTGAATGAACTAATTAGTGACAAAAATTTAGGCAACCAACTCCACATTTTCATAGAGAGCTGATAACTACCATGACTACTACTGTCAAAATTAAATATTAAAAATAAATTTATTAAAAAGTATTGCTAATTGTTATTGCATGTTGCCAGATAATATAAAAAATTATTTTTTACTCTGAATTGTGAACACCATAGCTCCATGTCACAAAGCATCACTAAACATATTATCATCAGAAACATTGATATCTCATTTTCCCATTGATAACTTCCACTTGTAATGGTGAGACATGGAACTTGACTTCAATTTGACCATTTCTGTGATCTCACTTTATTTCATAAATTCTTTTATCTGGCCAATTATTAAATGGCATGTGATTGCATTTCTGGAAAACCATGGTGCTTCCCCAACAGAAGTAGGACATTGCCAAGGTTTCAAAAGGTAAAAAACAGTTATTTTGTTCAGCTTCTACAGAGGCTGTTCTCTGCTCTTTAAAAGTTTTGCAGGAAGTGAATTAATGTAATAGTTTTACAGTCTGTATAGTATAAAATAGACTCAGATTAAGCTAGCAGACTTGTTATTTGACAGTTTATAAAATATTTTAGTATCTTTTTGGCAGTAGCAGTTTGAATGTTGGCAAATGTACACATTGCTTGCAGTTTCAAAACCTTGTAATGAGTATTTTCCACTGTAATAGCAGAGAGCTGAAATTTGGATAAACCACTTAGACTTGTGAACTCTGACATGCGTGGTAACAATGTCTTTGTAAAAGAATTTTGTCAAGTATTGGAGCTCCTACTAATAGCACATCCATCTTTCTGCACACCATAAATCTTAAGAAAATTTCTATTACTCTGCAATTTGTCTGGCTTATGCTATTTATTAGCCATTTTATTCTGCTGCTTTAAGAAGTAATGTGATGTTCATTTTATTGCTGGTTCAATAAATTGTTAATTATAATGCAGTGATTGCAGCTGACGTGATTTAAAAGCCACATTAGCACTATAGCATTAAGTTTTAACTATTTTACCCTTCAATTCCCTGTTTATACAACAGTAAAAGGAAAATAGCCTTAGACTAATTTAAAAAATGAAGGTACTTATATCTATTGATCACATGACACATTAGAAACTTTTTTTTTAATAAAGGTTACACTTTCGTCTTGAAAAGTGGGGGAAAATGAGTGAACGATACACAATAGAACACTTAAGAGAATGGCGTATGACTCTAAGACAGGTAGAACATAAGTGAAGTAACTAGATTATATTTATGAATGTTAATATTAGAGGCGTCTACAAACTGTTAAATAGAAAAGCATATGGGTCATGCTAATTTTGTAAAGGTATTCCTTCTGAAATAAAGAAAAAGTTAATAAGAATATGATAGGTGTGACTTTTGAAGAATATTTAGTTTTATGCTCTAAATGATCAAACACGATCATCATTAACAACCCTATTCTTTTCAGGCTCAGGCTAACCTAGATTATTCTTGCTTGCCTAAAATACATGAATTCTAGCCCCATATTGTATTCCCATTGAAATATGTCAATTCACACTCTCTTCAACATGGAAGCTGTGACACTTCCTATACCATACATGTTTGCTGTTGATTATGTACTGCTCCATATAATTTCAGAGTGTAATGTCTGTCTTTTCATGCAAAGTATGGAGTTTGCTCACTGACTTCAGTTCCCGGAAGCCAAGGATTCTGTTCTTTGTTTGTTAGCCCCCCCGTACCCAACTCCCTCAGTATCCTGCAAAATCCCAAGCATTAATATAAACTCTTCAAATAAATATATTGGTTCCAGAACATTTCTCTAAGGCTGTATCTGTACATTTTAAATGATGTATAATCTATGAGGTACCATTTCTCTTACACTGATGAGTGAGGGGCTAGGGAATATGCCCATTAATGCCAGTAAATTAGATTGGCTTTCTTTTAATTTTGTGATTCAGTTTGCAAAACAGGGAAAGGGACTAGGAGTTGGATGATTTGGGTGTCTTTGTGCCTTTCTCCTAACCACCTTTTTTCTGGCACAATATGAATTTGGGCAAATCAGTGGAATTGTTCTAGGATTTGGTTTGAGTATTGTTTTGTTTTATTCATCATCTCCAAGTCGAGAAACTACCATGTGCCAGGCACTCAACTATATACTGGGAGTACAATTGTAGATAACCCTTCTAAAGTTTACCTGCTAATGAGCATAGATATGTAGATACCCAGATGCCTTTGATTTTTTCCCCTGCAATAAAGCATTGATCCAACAATTTATAAATCATTATCGTGTGCTATCTATAGCACTGGGCTTTCTTCTGTTTTAGTGCTTTGTCTTATTAAAAAAATGTATAAAATGGATGTTACCTATATATGCTTATTTAAATGGAGAATTTGGCAATTATAACTATTTCTAGTACCATAAAATATTAGAAATCAAAAAAGATTTAAAGCCAATTAGTTTGTAATTTTACTACTTCAGGATAAGTTGAGATTTCAAATTATATAGCTCTTTGGCTGCACTTCCAAAAGTCTGATTCAGTAGCTTGGGTTGAGATCCTGGGATCTGTATTTTCCTAACTCTCCCTGCGTAAAAGCTGTTGATCTAACTCACATCTTCGATCTTACAACACAGAACAACTGAAGCGTAGATCAGGATCTTCTTCATCAATATGGGACAGAACTTTCCCACCCTGGGCCTGGGCACTTGCTGTCTACCCTACTTAGACTGTTCATTTTCCTAGATTGTTCCATGGCTGGCTCTTTCTTTTCCCTCATATCCCAGCTCAAATTTCACCTCCTGGGAGAGACTTCCTTCATAGGGTTCCCTTTCATTTGCTGCCTTTTAAAAAATCTGTCCAAAATGACAATTATCTTGTTTAACTCTCATTCTCTCTATGACAATGTAAATTTCATAAAGCAGAATTCTTGGTCCCATTTTTCATTATTATAATCTAATACCTAGCATACTGCTGGAGCATAGCAGGCAGGGGAACATAGGGTGTGGAATGAATGAATGAATGCATGCATGCATGAATGCTTTGTTCAAAGTCAGATAAATTGTATCAAGAGGGATAAGACTCTATATAGGCTTAGTGTTCTCACCACCAGGGCCATGATACCTCCCTTTTGCAATCTCCTGTTGTTTTTTACAGTGGGATAAGATTTTAAAAGTTCTTTGATTCAAAGTGTTAAATTTTTAGTTCAGTAAAGTGTGCCACAGGCTACAGAGTTGAAAGGTTTTGCCTAAGGGCATATATAATTGGTGACTTAATTAGGAACAGGAATGCAGGTACTGTATCTGTTGATCCAGTAGTCTCTTTACGTTATAACTTAGCCTGAGTTTTAAATTAATATGTTGTTTTGACTGAATTATTCAGATTTCCCCAATCTTTCTTTACTTTTGAATATAAGAAAATTGCTTTTATCCATAAAGAGGGTTTGTCTAGTAACAGTCTAAGCATTTCTGTGTGTATATGACAGTTGGAAAAAAAAAGTGGCTATGATCATAAACTTGTGAGTTTCATATGCATAAGCAATGGGTGCCCATTCCTGTCTTTATTTAAAAGGGGATACCTCCATAGAGCTCTGGATTGACAAAGTGAAGTGGTGTTTATTTCTCACTAGTGCATTACTCTTTGTGAAGAATTAGTCTATCTGAATATTCTACAAATTCTGTATTATATTAATCTAGATTCAATCTTTCTTTCTTTAGTAAACCATTTTGAGAAGCCAACCACCCATCTAATAATTTGAATTTTCACATTGATTTAGGAAGCCCTCCTTTTTAGGCAGTCTTTTAGTAGTGTCTTCAATATAAAATTGATCTTCGTTTCTGTTTTGGCATCTTTGCTCAAGCTTTTCTGTGCATATTGGCCAAGTTATAATATTTCCAACTCCTTGTCTGTGTAGCATTGGGAAAAAGAAACAAGAGGTGGAAGAAAATAACTTCCTCGCCATGATCCCTTGCTCACAACTCAAATCGGTGTTTTAAAATGTGTTTACTCATTTGTGGTCCCATTTAACATGACCTAGTATACTCTAGATCATGTAGCTGGCACATTAAGACAAGCTTCCAGGGTTAACGTGTTAAGATTTTGGACATTTGATTCCAAAATTGAAAATAGTACACAGCACAGGCTACAGGAACACTTCAAAATTATTTCTTAGAACATATTTGACTTCCATTAAGACAAAATGTCTTAAATGCTGGAAATCTCCATAGATTCTTCTTTTGTTTCATTAGTCCATTTCAGGATTTTTTGGCCATAGTGGCATATCTCACTGATTTACTCAGATTCTGTATGGGTGAAACCCAAATTTTCATATCTTTAAGAAGCTCCCCAATTGATTCTAGCAAGCTGTAAAAATTGAAAAACCGCTAATCTCATTCTTTTAGGACATCATCCTATAGTTTTACCAGATTAGAACTTTTGTTTTTCTCTTACATGTAGAAGTTACATAACAGGGAATCTTTGAGAAATTGTGACTTATGAAAGTCCAAAGTGTTTTAAAACGTCAGAGGATCTGTTTGCCAAGGAATTATACAGAATCTTTTACTCCACAAATAATACTACTTCTGTATGACATGTAGACCTTGATAAAAATATATGCTTCCTGAGATAAGCTTGAAGAACATTATGGGTATTGTTCAGTGAATAGATGTTCCTAAATGGCTATGAACAGGCTTTGCATTATTTTCTCTAGCTTCCCTTAGCCTCACCAATGGTCCTGACTACAGGGTAGGAGGACAGCTGTGTCTCAGTGCCATGACAGCTAATGTCCTTTACTGCTGTTCACTTGATCTGATTTCCATTTTTTTCCTGAACTTTAACTTTATTTTTCTGTTTATGATTTCATCTCCTCTTCTAAGTGAGGCATGTGTTATTATTTCACTGATCTTGATCTCCAGGTTCCCTCCTCAAGTGTAATACTTAAGTCCTACTTCAAAATTGCTGTATTGTTTCCAGCTACTTAAGATAAAGAACTCATTTGTTCTTATCTAAGCCTCAGAATCCTAAACCTTGGTAGAAACCTCTTGTTACTGTGACCATCGTCATGTTCTGATAAGAACTATGACCATATCTGGGGCACATCAGGAAATATTGATACTGGATCCTTCGTTGGCCTTATATGTTCTCCAGCTGAAGCACTGTTTTTTAGAATGATCATTTCCTCTTGCTTTATAGTTGACTGTATCAGTTGCACTCGCTACCTTAGAAATATTCACCTGCATTAATTTCCATCATTTAATTGGCAGGATTACTTTCTAAGAGAGAGCTTCAAATTTTGGTTATATTGGTAATTACTGTGTATTACCTTGATAACTATTTCTCCTCCTGAACTCTGTCACCTCTACCCATGCTCAGAACCTAACCAGAACATTTCTTCTGTTTGTTCTTCTGTTTACCTAGTGATAGGATTGCGCCAGGATGCTATAGAAACCAGAGGGAGGCTTGTTCATTCTTTCACTTTTATGACATTTCAACTGAATGTCTCACAGCAGGTCAACTTCAATGTATTCAACGCTGAAACTTTGATATATAATGTCTTGTCTATGAAGTCTTCCTCGATCTCTACTTCCCTAAATGGCACCAATGTTCTCCTAGTTGCTGAAGCCAGAACTGTAGTCATCATTCTTTATTCTTCTCTCACACCTTATATTCAGTCAACCACCTAATTATATTTAGTCTCCAAAATGTCTAAATTCCAGGCACTTTTTTTTATTTCAACATCCATACGTTTTCTTTGATATCATCAACTCTTACCTACAAACCCCACTTAATTTCTTGCTCTCTCCAACCTCGTAATCTATTCCCTTTTAGGGACAAGAATGCTTTTTTAAGGTAATAAATAAGGTTATATTACTGATGTGGGAAACAAAGGCAGAAGGAAATGGCAAATTAAATTAAATTTCCTTATAACCTGCAGCCATTGACAAATACTTGAGGTAGGCAGAGTATAACATTCCTCCAGGAACTCCCTACTGTCTTAGTGTTAGTGCTTTGCTAGAGGGAAAAACAACCTTAGCTTGACAATAGCTAGGCCTGCAGTATTCTGTGAGTCTTCTTTAGCATATGAAAATCCTCTTGGAAACTTCCCCTCGACTTTACCTCTCCAAACTCCCAAATCTATATTCAGTCTCTCCTCAAGGGGCAGCTCTTCCTGCCCACTGGTCCTGTTCCAGTATTTTAATAAAAACAACTTTTTGCACCACAGATGTCTCAAGAATTCTTTCTTGGTCATCGGCTCTAGACCCCCACCACCATTCCAAAATTACATCATTACTACGATGCTATGTACAAACTAACCCCTCATTTCATTGCTCACTTTACCTTGAGTCATTCTCCCTGCTTGTACAACAGAATTTTCTCCCACTTCCATTCTGCAAACACATTGGAGTCATTGCCAATTTAGGTCCCTGACAAATGCTATTTCTTCTGCTTGAAATGTTTTTCTTCTTATTTTTTCTATAGGTAGCCATTTTCAATTCTTCAAGATGAATTTGACCAATGTGCATAGAATAGATTGTGGGGTGGAGGGCACATTCTGGGAAGAGAAATGATGGTGTTCTGATTAAGGGTGGTATTAGCAGAGATGAAAATAACTGAACGCATTTAGAATAGATTCTTTTTTTCTTTACATTTTTTTAGTGTCTTTTTTTTTTTTTTTTGACAGAGACAGAATATGAGTGGGTTAGGGGCAGAGAGAGAGGGAGACACAGAATCTGAAGCAGGCTCCAGGCTCTGAGCTGTCAGCACAGAGCCTGATGCAGGGCTGGAACTCACAAGCTATAAGATCATGCTAAATAGGACTGAGCCGAATTAGGACTCTTAGCCAATTGAGCCACCCAAGCACCTCCAGAATAAATTCTAAAGTTAATAGGATCTGATAAAAATTACATATGTGAGAAGGAAAATTATAAGAATGATTCCTAATTTCTTGGCAAAAGTAGGTGATAACATTCACCGAAAAAGCAAAGTCTAAGGGAAAAGTTTTAGGTCTTGCTAGTGGGAAAGGAGAGGCAGCAAGTATTTGCAAACTCATTGTAAGGAAAATCAGCATTCATTTTGACTTACTGAAGGTGGGAGATGTGGGTGATGGAGAATTCAAGGATGACTTCAGCATCTGGCTTCAGTAAGATGCTGTGTCACGGAGGAAAGTTCTGGGAGTAAGTGATAAATCTACCAGCTCTGGAAACCTGGAACTGAAAAAAGATTAAGATAAGGACCATAGTTTTGAGTTATTAGCTTAGAGATCATAACTGAAGACAAGGAAATAGGTAGTATTAGCTAGAATGTAGAGAAGCTGAGGCTAAAACCTGAAGGGTTGAGTGGAGAACAACTATCAAACAAGTCCTAGAATTTTGACCCAAGAAATACTAGAATAGTGTGTTAAGGATGTGCTGTAAGGGACAGACCAAAAAAACAAACAAACAAAAAAAACAAAAAAACTTTTGAGAAGGTAGGAGTGAAGTCTTCCCTAAAGCATTTCTGACCTAGATAGGTTTTGCGAATTTGCAATACAAAAGATTTGATGAAAGGAATTTCTTTCCTATAATATTAACAGGTAACAATGGTATTTACAGACTGCAGTGTTGATAAGCTTTGTTTCCTTTAAGTGAAAATGCCCTACAAACTCTGATTGGCATCTATATGAAAACAAGGTATTCTGATTCTTAATAGCTGACAAAAATGTTCATTGAAAAATATTGGCTGCTTAAATGAAGGGCCTTAAATAAAAAGACAGTTTTGGAGGTCAGCTCTGTGCTAGATACTGGGCATTGATAATAAATAACTCAAACTTACTGTTCTTCAAGAGTTCATTCTAATGAGGGAGAGGTTAACAGATAGCAACTAAACCAACTACCTAAAAATTATAATAACATTTATAATAATAGTTATAGACAAAGAGCTATCCAAAAAATAGGAGGTAAAAGATGCTTAATTCTGTCTATGGTAGGGAAAAACAAGTCTGGTAGTGGAGGTAATATTCTAGCTGATATTCTATGCATTGGCATATCCTCTACTTTACTTTCGTTTTAAAGTTTTGTTTAACTTCCACAGATATTTCATAAACTTTTAGGGTAGCTGTCTCCTTGAGAATCTGTTAAATGATATGCCCTCTTTTCATAGAAACTGGACACTGCAGCCATTCACAAAATTTCAAATATTTAAGGACTTCCTGGATCAATATGATATTGCAGAAATAAATGGAGACCTTCTGTGTGGTTCTGATTTTTTTAAAATATTTATTTGGGGAGAGCATATGCTCATGACCAGGGGTGGGGCAGAGAGAGATGGAGAGAGAAAATCCCAAGCAGACTTTGGGCTGTCAGTGCAGAGCCCGCCTCAGGGCTCAATCACAGGAACCATTAAAACATGACCTGAGCCAAAATCAAGATTCTAGACACTTCACTGACGAGACACCACGTGCCTCTAATTTTTTTTTATTAATTCTAGACTTTAAAGTCTAGAACATTATATAAGAATGATATATAAAGTTATAATTTGCAGTATTCTTTTCTCTTCTTGTAGAATCTCATCCCTATTGTTGTAATTTACATATCACTTCAGACTAATATTCTAAAAGGACCACTTTGATTATATCATGACATTCTTCTGTTTTATCCCTACTAATACCTGAATTCTAAAATTCTACATCTTGCTTTTATAGCTCACCGTAATTTCTTTTTTCCCTATAACTCAAAGATTATTAAGTTTTGCTTGCCCCTATTCATTATCACTTTCATTGTAATTCGTCAAATGGTTATTAAGCCTGGCATTCTATGCCAGCCATTGTGCTGCTATTGGAAATTAAATAAGAAATAAGCCAGAAACTGTACCTGGGCTCAGAGGATATTTTCTTTTGAATGATACACAGTATGTTCTTGAGATAACCTTGACAACTTGTTATTCTTCAAATTCCTTGATTCTGCTGTGCTACGTGATACCTGAAATGAGTTCTAACACAGACTCTTCCCATGCCCTTCCTTCCATAATTTCAAATTCTGAGCCTATTCAAATTTCTTCTCAGTGTTTTGGGAAGTCTTTGATTATCCCAGATTGATCAAGGGCTTCTCTTCCTTACATCTTACAGCTTTTTACTCTATTAGTTGTTATTTATACCAGTAATTGTAGGGCAAGTCAATATTCTGTCATTTTCCCAATGCTTATTATAATGTATACTTATAAAATTTTGAAGAGTAAGAGTGGCATTTTATCCTCCTGTGCAGTGACTGTCTTTGGGCATTAAACCAAAATACAAATGAATGACTTTGTGAAATTGGGCCTGTCACAGCTATGCCACGTTTAAAATCGTGATCTATAAAAATTTCTACTAGAAAGTGAGTTCTCTGAGTGGAGATAGCATGACACCCTCTTGCATATTATCCACATAACCTGCTACAGATGCTAAGTATATATTGAGTTAATAAATTAATGAGTAAAGGAACACTTTACTTTTTAAAAGATTATTCTTGACACTGCTAAACTAGATTTTACATGATGTTTCTATGTGAAATATTTTTCTTTTCAGAACTTCAAGTTCCATTCATGACAACTTTTTGGCATTTTTAAAATACTCCTTCCAGGGGTACCTGAGTAGTTCAGGTCATGATCTTACAGTTCATGGGTTCAAGCCCCATGTTGGGCTCTGTGGTGACAGCTCGGAGCTCGGAGCCTGCTTTGGAATCTGGGTCTCCCTCTCGCTGTGCCCCTCCCCTGTTCCTTGCACTCTGTGTGTGTCTCTCTCTCAAAATAAATAAACATTAAAAAATAATAAAATGCTCCTTTCAAATATTATTTCTCCTTTCTTCTCTTTTTTGGTTTATGAGGAGCAGAGGAGTGGAATGGGTAGAAGCTGTTTCTTTCCCAGCTTTAGTTGAAGCCTGAGGCAAAGAACCTCTTGGTCCAGCTGCAATCCAATCTGGTATCTCTAATATCTGTAATAAAACATTTACCATGAAGTAGACTATTTTATGGAAAATTATTCATGTATCTACCTCCCTGGATCTTTACCTTCCCCCTTTCTCTTGTTCTCTGCATTACATAGGATGAGACATGGAATGGGAAGAAAGAATCCAGCTATTTCATTAGAGTGCTAATACGCTTTCTGTAGAAAATGTCTATCATGATAATTTAGGAAAGGATTGCTTTGTTCCCTTGATGTATCCTTCTTGGGCAGGGAGATTGTATGTTTTTCTTTTCCCCTGTCCTCCCCCACCCCCCACTTGCCCTCCATAAGTGGGTAGATTGGCTTTTCTTTTTTTTTTAATGGGAAATTGGTTTGGAGAAATATCTGGGGATTTTGATGGTTATCAAAATTGCTTCAGTGTGTAATATGTAGAAGTGGAGTTTTCAAGAATGGACTGTTGTAAGATTCCTGACCCTCCACTTCTCTATGCTAAAAGGAGAAAGCACAAAACACAAATATCTTGAAAGAGTTACATCCCTGCCAGTCATGTCATTGTTCAGTTGGGATAAAGTAACTTTTCCAAATTTGGAAAATAAAATTGGTATTAACTCTAAAAACCTGTGAAGTTTTACTCCAGCCCCTGGTTAAGAAACCCAATTCCTGAAAGAATTGAGCAATATTTTTACTTTTCGTGTGTTCTTCTTTTTCTTTTAATTTTTTTTTAATGTTTATTTATTTTTGAGAGAGAGGGCGGGGGAGAGAAAGGGAGACACAGAATCTGAAGCAAGCTCCAGGCTCTGCCCTGTCAGCACAGAGCCTGACACGGAGCTCGAACCCATGAACCGTGAGATCATGACCTGAGCGGAAGTCAGACTCTTAACTGACTGAGCCACCCAGGTGCATCTCATGTGTTCCTCTGTCCAAAGAAGAAAACTAGGCAGAGGTGAAGTATTGAGAAACAAATGAAAGGGAGATTGGTTAAATATAGGTAAAGATAATATATGCCTAAAGATGATGAAAAGTGAAACAGGCATCTGTTTATATATGAAAATATGTTGGAAAGGCAGTGTTGGGTAGAAGTTAAGCGTGAACACTCTAGAGTCAGAATACCATGGTTCACATTCTGGCTCTACTAGTTGTGGATTATCATGGACAGTTAACCTGTCTGTGCCTCAGTTTCTTATTCAGTGAAAGGCAATACTACTATCTAACTTAAGAGTTTGTATTGAGGATTAAGTGAGAAACTCTACAAAAAGTTCATCAAGGTCAATGTGTTGGAAGATCCCAACACAAGATAAAATTAATATTTTATCTTGGGTAGGATATGGAGTGTATAGAATATAATGTGAGTAGTGTTTCCTGGAACTGTGAATTGCGGTGGTCTTAAAAGTACTTAGCACAATGCCTGTATACAGTTTTGAGAAACAGGAGAATAATTTAAAAGCTGGTAGTAGCAATAAATATTATTCTTACCCATATACTGTGTGCCAGGCAGTACACTAGATGTGAGAGACACAGAGATTAATATGATAGATACACTTCCTGCTTTCATAGAGCTTATAGTTTTGCAGGGAAGACACATAATTTAAAAAACAACAGCATAAAATATGAGATACTCTCCTATAGGAGCTATGAGAGCAATTAAGATAAGTAGGGCGTGATATACCTGCTGATAAAATAATGTTACTTCTAATTCTGTATTGCTCTATTCTTTAGATATAATTAAGGCTGTAATGAGCAACATTCATAACGATTTTAGAGCCATAGAAATATTTTAGTTCAACCTATTTATTTTACAAAATTAAGGAGATAAAGACCAGAAGTGACTTACCAATACTGCACAGTTTGCAGAGATATAACATTGTTCTTTCCATAGCACCTTATAGCAGAAGTAAAACAATTACTTATTTTTTATGGTCAATATTTATAAGCATTTATAATTGGAACATTCACATGCCTTACTTCATGTGCCTTTTGTCTTACTGCGTTAAAGGCAAACTGGTAAAGACATTTCCCAACTTTTTAGAAACTAATGAATAAACAAAAAGCAGAATCAAACCTATAAATACAGAGAACAAACTGATGATTGCCAGAGGGAATGAGGGCTGGGGAATGGGCATTATGGGTAAAGGGCAATGAAAGATACAGGCTTCCAGTTATGGAATGAAGAAGTCACAGGAATAAAAGGCACAGCATAAGGAATATAGTCAGTAATATTGTAATAGGGTTATATGGTGACAGATGGTTGCTACACTTGGGTGTGCATGGCATAACTTATAGAGAAGTTGAACTGCTATGCTGTACATCTTAAACTAATGTAACTTGGTGTGTCAACTACACTCCAATAAAAAAAATTATAAAAAAAGATTGTCACATGTTACAAGAAAATGTCAAGCATGGCAATATTCTCATTTGAAAATAAGATAAGCTAAGAAGTATATTTTAAACATATTATAGATGATTTTTCTTCTTTTAAGCCAGAAAAGCAAAATTATAATGAATTCTGATTTTGACATACTTAAAATATTGAAACTTAAAAAGAAAACTATGTATGAGGTAAATTAGTCATGGAATAGACATATGCATAATCGGATTTCGATGAATTAAAAGTTATACCCTAAAATATTATAGCCTTATAAAATTGCCTTGAGGATAAAGTAGTTAGAATTGACATATTACTCATAATCAGTAAAACATTAACAAGAATAGGAATTAACATCCTATCTTACTTTAAGAAGGAGAGTGGAGAGAGAGAAAGAGACAAGGAGGAGGTGGAGGATGATGATGACTTTCTTTTAACTTTATTTATTTATTTTGAGAGAGAGAGAGCGCATACAGGAGGGGCAGAGAGAGAGAGAGAGAGAGAGAGAGAGAGAGAGAGAGAGAGTGAGAGAGAGAATCCCAAGCAAGCTCCAAGCCATCAGTGTAGAGAACAGTGCAGGGCTCAAATTCACAAACCACGAGATAATGACCTGAGCTGAATCAAGATTCGGATGCTTAACCAACTGAGCCACCTAGGTGCCCCAGATAATGATGACTTTATGGAGAACAACCTTTATCCTCAGTAATTTAAGCTTATTGTTATGTTCTTTTTCTATATTCACTGCATTTTCCACTGCCAACAAAACTGTGATTTTATCTAATTCAGTCTTCATCCACTCTGTGCTCTGGGAGGAGTCCTCTAGTGGACCTGTGATTTGGGCCACATCTAGCAGAACATGCAGGTCCCTCAGCCACAGTGATTGCTTTGTGGGGGATGGGGACTGGACAAATGCAGATCCAATTTGATGCTCCTGGCAGTGTTTCAGTTGACATATAATGTACTTACAGAGAAATGTACAGGTTTAAGTTTACAGTTCAATGATTTTGACAGTTGCATATACCATTTAATTCACACCTTACCAAAATACAGATTTTTTTTTATTATTATCTGGAAAAATCCCTTTTGTGCTTTTTAGTCAATCCATTCAAGGCCTCAGAGGAGGCAACCAGTTTTATCATTCCATCCACTATCAAACGTTTTTGCCTTTTTCTAGATCAGCTCTGACAAGTTTCTAGATCATTTAGATTACCACATACAAGTTCACCTATTTCCAAATCATCACATAAATGAAACCATACTGTATGTAGTTTTGTGTCTGGCTTCTTATACTCAGCAGAAGCTTTCTGAGTTTTATCTATGGTGTTATATGTTTTATTAGATTATTCCTTTTTATTTCTGAGTATATATCACAAATTTTTAATTTCTCATATTAAGAGGCATTTTATGTTGTTTCTTATTTTGGGCTTTTATAAATAAAGCTACTGGTGTGAGCATTTTTTATAATCTCTTTGTGGGCATATGTTTTCCTTTATCTTGGGCAGACACAGAGTAATAGAATTGCTAGGGCAGTGTATGATTTACTTTAAGAGAAAATGACAAATTTTCAAAGAGCTTGTGTCACTTTAGGTTCCCCATCCTCATCAACACTTGTTGTTGTCACTTTTTTAAAAAAAATTAGCTATTTCATTGCAAGTCCAATAAAATCTCATTATGGTTTTAATTTGCATATCCCTGGTGTTTAATGAATTTCAGCACTATTTCATGTGTTTATTGGCCAATTATATATAATAAATACATATTGTATATAATAATGTATAATATATAAATAATAATATATGCAATATAATACATAATACATATAATAATATATAATACATGATAATATATATAACAATATGTAATGTATATATAATATATGTATATTCCTTTGTTAAGTGCTGTTCAAGTTTTTGCCTTTATGACAATTCTTCCATATACCCCCTCCCATCTTTTGTTCTGTCATTATACATTTTCCTTCTAGAGATGTTATAAACCTTACAAGGCAGTGTTTTATGTGTTCTTAACAGTCAGTTTGCTTTGAAAGAATTTAAGAAACTAAAGACAAAAATATTTGACTTTTCATTTAGGCATATATTTGAGTTTTCATTTCTTTATGTTGTACTTCAATTAGTACTATTTCTCTTGTGACTGAATTCTACTTTTAATGTTTCTTATTGTGCTCATCTGCTGATGACACATGATTTCAGCTTTTGTTGGTCTAGGCAAATATTCTTATGTGAAGTGCTGTCCTATTTTGTTAAATTTAGATATTTAGATTTTTTTTTTCTTTTAGCACTTTGAAGTTGCCATTCTATTATCATCTAACTTATATTGTTTCTGATGGAAAGCCTTTGATTTTCTTATTGTTGTTCCCCTGTAAGTGATGCGTCTCCTTTTTAAGATTTGGGTTTTTGTTTGTTTGTTTTTTTTGTTTTTTGTTTTTATTGATTTTCAAAATTTCAGTATGCTATTCTTTGGTGAATTATTCCTTTTGATTATCCCTGTTGCATTCATTAAGATTTTTGGCTCTGTCATTTTACAGTTTTTATTGAATTCAAAACATTTCAATAATTATTCCTTTAAATAATTTTTCCTACTCTAAATAATTTTCCTGCTCTCTCTCTCTTTCTCCTCTCATGTATTTCAGCTACATGGATTTTTAATCTGGTATACATTACTAATTTTTTTTTTGAATGAGAGAGTGCTCATGCACACACGAGTGGGAGATGGGCAGAGAGAGAGAGAGAGAGAGAGAGAGAGAGAGAGAAACTGAGAGAGAATGTTAAGCAGGCTCTACAACGAGGGTGGAGTCTGATGCAGGGCTAAATCCCATGACCCTGAGAACATGACTGAGCCAAAATCAAGAGTCCAACACTTAACTGACTGGGTACCCAGATGGCATTGCTAATTTTTTATCAGCCTTTTTCTTTTGTTGTAAGTTTGGATCATTTTTCTTTTTTTTTTTATCTTGTATTTAAATATACCCATTTTTATTGTACAATCAAACTTGATGTTAAGCTGATCCAGCGACATTTTCATTATAGACATTACAGTGTAAAGTTTTAGAATTTCCATTTTATTTGTTACAGTTTATGTTTCTCCACTGATAATTTGGTATTTTTTATTCTGTTAGTATATAACTTTAAATCGTAGTACATGTTTATAATAACCATTTTAAATTCCTTATACTCTAATTCTGTTATATCTGACTTTTCCAGTTTGATTTGTATTCAGTAATTTCCTTCCTGGTTATTTGTCATGTTTTCCTGTTTCTTTTTTATGTCTAGTGACTTTTGATTTGAAGTTGAACACCGTGGATCCTGTATTATTGTATGTCTGAATTGTCTTCCTTAATGAAGTACTGAATGTTATCAAGCATATAGTAAATCTACTTCCAGATCAGCTTGATCCTTTTGAGGCTTTTTTTTTAAATCATGGTTTATCCAGAGTAGCCTTTCTCCTTGGTCTAATTACTCCTCCTTCTAAGATGTGTAATTTCTGGTATCCCTACTGGAGGTCCAGAGTGTGCAGGAAGGTCTCCCTTTAGCTGCTGGAACTACATGTTTCCAAGAGTGTGTGAACTCAATTAGTTATTTAGCTCACAATGCCCTAGCAAGTGTTCATTCTCTATTGGTATTTCTGAAAAGTAGTAATGATTCTTTGACTGGACTTATGGAATTTTGCCCTGACTATTCAAGCTTAATATACAACCAAAGTTGTAAGGGCAGCCTTTTGCCGATTTCTAGAGTTTCTTTCTTTTAGAGCTCCCTTCTCTGAAGTACACTGTCCCGTAACACCCAGCTACCTCAGAAACCTCAAACTCTGATCTTTTTCTTCTCATCTTATCAATAATGATATGCTCTGTTGCTTTTTCTGTCCTCTCTAACATGGCCCAGAAAGTGTCATTATGCAAAAAAGCCAGACCAGTTGTGGGGCTTATGCTCGTTATTTCCCTTCACTAAGAAATCATAATCCTGCACTGACCCTAATAAAACTCTTGTAAATAATTATTTCATTTGTTTTGTCCAATTATGTAGTTTATGGCAGCAGGGCTATCCTTTCATGGCTGAACGTAGAAAATAAAATGGATTCAATGTTAATGGCTCTCTTTGACTATTGGGAAAAAAAGATATGCTTTCTTTTCCTTCATTCCTTCTTTCTTTTGCTCAATTTGAACCTGGGATAACATAGGCCTAGAGGTGCTATTATCTATCTTGGTGCCATATCAAGTTTGAGAATGACACAGCATGGAAAAAAAACAGAGCCAAAACATGAAAGGAGTCTATGACCTGATGATTTCATTAAACTCAACTCTATTTGACTTAGATTTATGGTCTAATAAATGGCTGCATGTCTCAAACATATTTTAGTTAGTACTTTTGGTCTGCTTGCAACCCAAAGAATCTTAATACATCTTACAAACGACAGTGTTTTCTACCAGTGCCCTATGTAAGATTTTATGTTCTGATTAATATCAATTGAGTATGTACCATAGGTCAGGTGTTGTGATAGTAATTAGTGTTATTTATAATACTAGGCTGCATGGATGATTTGATTTGATCCCGTGTGGTCATTTGTATCATATTCAGCTTTATAATAATAAAAGTGTTATTTAACTAGCAATTAATTAAACTTTATTTTCTAAAATTGATGGTTATAAAATAACTAGGAAAACAAAGAAGTTGCAATTTAATAGTACTTATCCGTTTGGTACAATTTAATATACTTCTCTAATCAAATTTAAAATTTTCAACATATCATTTTACCTTAGATTACTAGCATAACCAAAGGAAATGAATTCTTACACTGAGATACAAGTCAATAGTTATATCATCTATTATTACTTTATTCATTATGGGTAGCTTTAGCTTGATAAGTATGTGTGTATATATTTATATTTATATATATATATATATATATATATATATATGTATGTGTGTATATAATGCATATATATTACATATAACATATATACCTATATATGCATGTGTGTATGCACATAGTATGTTTAGATGGAATTTCCACATTAGTGTCCAAAAGTTTCTTGTTTAGTGGATAGATAAGAATTGTAAAACAGATATTTCAAGTAGAGAACAATGAGAGTCTAAAAGATCTTTGGTGCAACATGTTCTTGTATAAATGCAGTTTGGAAAGACACACTTAAAAGTATATTTAATATTTAGAATCAATCTACCTATAACATGAATCTGGTGTAGAAGTGGGAGTAAGCAATGAAATTTTCATGGTAAATTATGATAGTAGGAGAAAATGTAGGAGTGTACTGGGGTTTAAGAATCTTAGTGTGTTCAGAAGCAAAAAAAAAAAAAAAAAAGGAAAAAAAGAAGCTACAGATAAAAAAAAAAAAAGACCAGACTTCACTAGAAATGAAAAATAACGTATTCACTAGAAACATATTCAATACATCTTCTGTGTAAGGCATAAGAGGCAGAAATAGGTTATTGAAATACATATGAATATAAATTGTGTATTAGTTAGAAAGCTACCAAAAATTGTTTATGCAGTGAATACTTCGTTACCCTTCGATTTTCTGTTGCTTGTTTAGTTATTTACTTCTTATAGTTCTTATCTAAGGTGCTTTCTTAGGCACCAACAAAATGACATATGCCAGTATCTGACACTAAATTTTAAAATTGACTTAGTCTTTTTTTTCTCCTTTGAAAATAATTGAGAAAACTTTGTTACTATAGCATGTTCATTATAGAAAATTCAGGCTTGTGTGAACATAAGATATGTTGAAATGGTCACCTTTTTGTAAGCACCTTATATTTTTTTTATGCCTACCAGAGAGAGGATAGGGTTAGAAAGTTTGGGGGGTAATCAGACCTCAAAGAGTGTTATGATTTATGCAGTGGTTTTCTTTAGCAATTGTGAACTCGTGTTTCTTTCCTTTAAAACTAGAAGTCTTTGATTTATCCAGCCAATAAATATTTGAATACCTACTATGTGAGGGATTCTTGTTACCCCTTATGAACAAAGCATCATAGTGTCTTCCCTCATGTAAATTTAGTCTACTGAGAGAGATTGACACTAAAAATATGAACTGATAAAAAATAATTACAACCTATAGAAAGAGCTATGATAAAAAACAGAGTTGACTAGTATTCCATTGTATGTATATGCCACATTTTCTTTAAAAAAAATTTTTTTTTCAACGTTTATTTATTTTTGGGACAGAGAGAGACAGAGCATGAACGGGGGAGGGGCAGAGAGAGAGGGAGACACAGAATCGGAAGCAGGCTCCAGGCTCTGAGCCATCAGCCCAGAGCCCGACGAGGGGCCCGAACTCACGGACCGCGAGATCGTGACCTGGCTGAAGTCGGACGCTCAACCAACTGCGCCACCCAGGCGCCCCTGCCACATTTTCTTTATCCATCCATCCTTTGATGGACATTTAAGTGATTTCCAAATCTTGTTCTTGTGAATACTGCCATAACAAATGTGGGAGTGCTGATATCTCTTTGAGATTCTGATTTTAATGCTTTTGGGTACCCAGGAGTGATGTTGTAGGTTTAAATGGTAGTTCTATTTCTAATTTTTTGAGGGACTTCCACGCCATTTAGAAAATAAGGAAATCCTTATGTGCAACAACATGGATGAAACTTGAGGACACCATGCTTAGTGAAATGAACCAGTCACAGAAGGACAAATAGTGCATTATTCTATTTTATATGAAGTACTTGAAATAGTCAAACAAATAAAAAACAGTAGAATGGTTGATGCCAGGGACTGGAGGAGGGGGAAGTTGGGAGTTGCTAAACAGTGGGTATAAAGTTTCAGTTATGCAAGATAAATACAATCTAGAGATCTGCTGTACAATACTGGACCCACAGGTGACAATATTGTATCATACACTTAATTGTCTGTTAAGGGGATAGATGTCATAGTAACTGTTCTTGTCCTAATAAAAAAAATGTTTAAGTTAAAAAAAATAAGGTGTTTGATAATAAGGTGGTTAGAAACAGCCTGACAAGTAATGTTAAATGAGCTTTAAAAGATAAGAAATTTCATAGAGGGCAAAATTTGGGTTGGGGGTAGAGGGTTCTGGCAGAAGAAATACAATTTGCAAATGCTTAATGCAGAAATAACTTAGTTAGCATGTTATTTTTTGTTCCTAAGATGCTAACCCTAAGAGAGAGTTCATGTGCAAGTGACTTGTTGAGGAAACCTTAAGAGAACCCAGTATGGGAATGACAAGGGCAGGAAAGAGAAAGGGAAGAGCCAAACAAGGGTGGGATTTAAGCCTCAGCCCTAGTCTCAGTCTGACGCTACTGCAGAGCCCTGCAGTATAAATTATAGTTCAGAGTGATTCCTACATGAGGCCATGGAGCTGTTTTCCATCCTCCTATAGCCATCAGTCATTGGTTAGGAACTTGTCCAAGGGATACAAACTCCCAGGCATTTCCAGGGCTTTGCATATGCAGGAAAAGAAACTTCAATAAGTAGCCAAAAACAGTCTTCTAAAAAGAACCACTATATATAAGAAGTTAGAAGCAATAGTCTAACAGCCTCTGTGCACACAGAAGCCAGAGCAAGTGTGCACAGAAATGCTAAATGGGATTTAAGGGATCCGTTTGGAGCTCCAACAGTATCTGCCACAGCTTGTCAGAGGAAATCTGTAAGGAGGCTAGAGCGACTCTAGCCATAGGCAGAGACAGATGGATGAAAGCCAAAGTGGAAGGTAAATCAGGGCTAGCAATGTGGGATTTAGCAGGTGATGGTATAGTGTTGGCATTCTATTATGCAAACAAATGGGTGCCAATACAGAAGAATTACACAAACAGATATATGTTTCAAAAAATATCTGTGATTATTATATAGAGGCTGGTTTAGAAGAACAAGTAAGGGAGCCAGGGTTTTTTAATAATCAGAAAAGAGATGATGGTAACTTGGATTAGAGTGGTTGCAATGAAGAAAAGAAATAAGTCGGGACACTTGATACACATTGATACACATTTAGGAATGGAAAATTATTGGGCATGGTAACAGATTGAATATAGAAGTCAAGTAGAGGGGGGGTTGCTGTGGGAGGTGTCAGACGTGCAGTAATAATAGGATCTGACAATAGGGAAATCCTCTTTGACAAAGAGGAAAGTAACCGGATAAATTGACCTTAACCTTAAATCCTGAGAGTCAAACCTTCTCCATTACTTCTGTGACTCCAGGATACTGAAGAGCACAAATCAATTCTGTCAGGTTTACAAAATCCTAATCATCTGGTTATTTACATAAATGTGAATTTAAATATGTATATTGATCATTGACTATGTGTCAGATTTATGAATACAAAAATGAATAAAGACAGCCCTTTTCCTCAAACATGTACAGAGCAGACATGTACACACTTAAATTCAAAAAAAAAATAATTGAGGAAACTTAGGATCAACACATCTTCTCTTAGAACACACGACCCTTTTATTTCAAAAGTGATAATGTAGACCAACACACCCAGAGAAATTCAAAATCCAGCATTAACTCCTGAATCTCTCCAGTCACACATCACATACCACAAATGCCTCATTTTGTCCTCCGTAACTAAGGACAAATTATAATAGAGAATATACAATCCATAAGAACTCACAATTTATGATTTCACAATTTGTGGTTGAAGGAATCTTACACACAATTATTGGGTGTCCTCTATGATTAGATATATCCTAGCGGACCCAAAGATACTGGAGATACAAAGTCAAATTAACTACTGACCTTGTGCTTAAGGAACTTGCAGGCTACTTATGACTTCACCCACAGTAGAGGGATTAAGGTATGGTGTGAGGAACTAAGAGGGTAGTCACAAGGTGTGCTGCATTATGGGAGTACTTAACCTTTGAGAATACTGGTGATATCGGTGTGCAGGTGAATTTGAACCAGAGGAAGCTGCTTGATTGGTATTGTACCTTTTTAAGCCTAAAGGATAAAGAAGAGTTTGATGGAAAATAATTCCCTAACTTCCGTCCTCCTCTTTCCTGGACTGAGGAAAGAGGATTTCAGAGCCTCAGGTATCTGCAGTAGAATAGCACGTGCAGTAGAATTAGTGATAGATTGCCCAGGATGGGGTGGGCATGATGGGCAAGCTGGAGCTGCACAGCAAGAGTATGTGCATTATACTAGGAACATACAAGGTAAATAGTTTTGATTTTATCAGGGAATGGAGACACTGAAGACTTTAAAAAAAAAATTTAAATGTTTTATTTATTTATTTTGAGAGAGAGTGAGTGAGCAAATGTGTGAACGGGGGAGGGGCAGAGAGGGGAGAGAGAGAATCCCAAGCATGCTCTGTGCTGTTAGCACAGAGCCTGATATGGGGCTCGATCCCATGAACTATGAGAACTATGAGAACTATCAGCCAAAATCAACAGCCAGACACTCAACTGACTGAGCCACCCAGGCCCCCCAACACAATGAAGAATTTTTAAGTAGGGATGTGGAATATCCCCTTATACTTAAGAATACTTACTCTGACTGAAAAGGTAAGTATAGGAGACTTGAGGGCAGTTAAATAGCTTCTGCAATAGTCAGGGATAAGAAATTAATAAAGCTTGGCCAAGTTCAGTAGCTGAGCAAGTATAGAATTACAGATACATCCATGAGACATTAGGAGATAGTCTATGAAGTATAAGAGTTCTTACATATGAGAGGTGGGGAGTATTGGGGGTACTGAAGAGGTCTCATTTTCAGAATGAAATAACTGGTCTCATTCATCAAAATTGAGAAGTCACTGAATGAGCTTCTAGAATTTTTAGGCAAAGAAATGTCCTGTTTTCAATATGTTGAGTTTTAAAGTCAATGGTTGTGAAAAGGAAAGTAGAAGTACCCTATAGTTTATTGAGTACACCGGGCTGATTTCAGAAAAGAAGAGGTTGGAGAGAGATTAGTAAGTGTAAAGGCCATATGTGAAATTATGAGCCAAAATAAGGCCACCCAGAGAAAGTATGTAAAGATAAGAGAAAAGGGCCTGGAGAAAAGAGCACTGATGTATAAAGAATTGAGAACAATGAAGCTATGGAAAGATTGAATAGAAGGCAGTAAGACAGAGAAAAGCCAAAGACAACGTAGTCATAGGGACCATATGAGGAAAAGTATCCAGAAAGAAGGTGTGGACAATCAAGATTAAATATTGCAGGTTAGCTAAGATAAAAAGTAAAGGGTCTGTGCTCTCCCCACCCCCCAACCCCCATCCCACAGTATGTAGCACTAGATTACTGAAAAACATGTTTAGAAATTTTCAAGAAAATGGTTAGAGAAAATTGGATCGCAGTGTGTTTGAAAATGCTGTGAAGATAGGTGACTCATTTGTTTGGCTCTGAAATACAGTAGATAAAGTGTGACTAGAGTGTATGTAGCATGTTATCAAGGGAGGTTTCATTTTTTAATATTTTGAAACAAGTTAGAGATATATACTTTTTTTTATACAGGTCAAAGGGAACAAGTTACAAAAGAACAGACTCAAGTAGGAAATAGTAGGGATTAGTTGATATGTTGAGTTATCTAGAATATAGGTGGCAAGCTTACTCCAGGGCTACAACATGAAATTCCTGTTCACTGGAATGGGAACAAAAGGAGAGTAAGATGGGATTTGATGTAGAGACATACATATTCAGAACTGATTGGGGGGGGGGGGGCAGCAATTTAAAAGGTTCTCACCTCATGGCCTCTAAATGATCTGTCCAGAGTTGGATAGCAGTGGTCCTTAGAAAAAGGAGCTTGAGAAAAGCCAAAGTTCTGAACATACACCTATGGAGAATGGGAAAAGAAACTGAGCAAAGAAAAGCTGAAGGATTTTCAGGCAACTCTGGGGGGTCTCCTGAGTCTGAGACTACCCATATGTAGTGGACAGACCTCCATGGCTATGAGTCATCCCAGAGAGCTAACCCATAGTTAATCCTCTGGTGTGCATGGGGATACTTCCCAATCACATGTATGCCACCACCTTCCCAACTTCCTCTACCTGAAACTTCCTTGTTCAATTACCCTGTTAGAAGCAGGTTTGGCTTTCTGTGCCTCCCCAAGTCAAAATCAAGTAACTGAATAAACAATCTGTTAGCAGGTTAATGATAAAGGGATAAAAGTGTTACGTGTTCTTCAGTGAGCTGCTCAAGATGATATATTACAAGCTTTCCTCTCTAAACTGTCTATATTTTAAAACACCCCCAAACTAAAACATTAAGGGAAAAGATGCAACAGTTTGGATGGAGATAATCTGTTTTTCATTTTCAGGCAGTGTTAATACCTATTCTCTAGGGAGTTGAGGTTTCTGGTCTGTGTGTAGGAAATGGCAAAAGCAGAGAAGCACAACGCTCCACACTTTGGTGGCCACTCTCCCTTAACAAGTTTAATTGCCTCTTCTGACAGAAAATATTTTGGAAAACCAGCACTTGTTTTCCTTTACAGATCATCATGGCAATTCACAAGTGTACAGTGAGCAAGTTGGCCATGAGCAGCTCTGAAGGACGTACTGGCACCTACATGATGCCAGACATCTGGAGGCAAATTTTCATCTGAAGAGTAGGTGGGGCTGTATATTTTGGAAGCATAATGCTGAACATCTGGATATTTGGAAATCAACTCATTGCCTAGCGTTCTACATAGAAATATTTTGTTTTTGGTAGAGACAGTCACAGGCTCTTTACCCTTAAAAGCAATATCATGATTTATGTTTATGTTTTCTCTATTAAAATTTGAAATTATACAGCACTGACAATGTGAGTTAAATATTTAGATCACTAATTAATGTTAGGTCACTCTCTCTCAAACTTTAATAGTACATTTGAATCAACTGGAGAAATTGCTCATAAGTGTTCTAATTCAGAGCACCCTAATTCTGCATTTCTAGCAAGCTCCTTGGTGATTGCACTGCTGCTTGTCCTCACTTATGACTCATTCAGTGGCTAGGTTCTAGATCTGCGCTGTCCAATATGGTACCCACTTGTCATCTGTGGCTTCTTCAATTTAAATTGTTTGAGTTAAAGATTTAAAGATCAGTTCCTCAGTGCCACTGGCCACTTTTCAAATACTCAGTTGCCAAATATAGACAGTGTAAATATAAACCATTTTAATCACTGCAGAAAGTCCCACTGGGTGGTAGTGTTCTAGATGCATGATTCCATAGCTTTGTGCATTCACAAAGACTTGGAAAAATTATTTGGAGTTTGCTTATAATTAGTCCCATTTAAAATCACATGAAAACTACAAAAATGGAGTTCCAAGTTGAATACAATAAGCAAATCACAATTTTGGAGTCTAACATTTTATTTTAAAAACTTTTTTTTTTTAGTAGCAATGGACACTGACGTTTGTCTGAATTAGAATATATATTTTAAAATGGTCTAACTGTTGTACTAAACTCCACCAGTATATTTAAATATAATATATTTGTCTAACATAGACCAATGGAATAGAATAGAAACCCCAGAACTAGACCCACAAACGTATGGCCAACTCATCTTTGACAAAGCAGGAAAGAACATCCAATGGAAAAAAGACAGCCTCTTTAACAAATGGTGCTGGGAGAACTGGACAGCAACATGCAGAAGGTTGAAACTAGACCACTTTCTCACACCATTCACAAAAATAAACTCAAAATGGATAAAGGGCCTAAATGTGAGACAGGAAACCATCAAAACCCTAGAGGAGAAAGCAGGAAAAGACCTCTCTGACCTCAGCCGTAGCAATCTCTTACTCGACACATCCCCAAAGGCAAGGGAATTAAAAGCAAAAGTGAATTACTGGGACCTTATGAAGATAAAAAGCTTCTGCACAGCAAAGGAAACAACCAACAAAACTAAAAGGCAACCAACGGAATGGGAAAAGATATTCGCAAATGACATATCGGACAAAGGGCTAGTATCCAAAATCTATAAAGAGCTTACCAAACTCCACACCCGAAAAACAAATAACCCAGTGAAGAAATGGGCAGAAAACATGAATAGACACTTCTCTAAAGAAGACATCCGGATGGCCAACAGGCACATGAAAAGCTGTTCAGCGTCGCTCCTTATCAGGGAAATACAACTCAAAACCACACTCAGGTATCACCTCACGCCAGTCAGAGTGGCCAAAATGAACAAATCAGGAGACTATAGATGCTGGCGAGGATGTGGAGAAACGGGAACCCTCTTGCACTGTTGGTGGGAATGCAAAGTGGTGCAGCCGCTCTGGAAAGCAGTGTGGAGGTTCCTCAGAAAATTAAAAATAGACCTACCCTATGACCCAGCAATAGCACTGCTAGGAATTTATCCAAGGGATACAGGAGTACTGATGCGTAGGGCCACTTGTACCCCAATGTTCATAGCAGCACTCTCAACAATAGCCAAATTATGGAAAGAGCCTAAATGTCCATCAACTGATGAATGGATAAAGAAATTGTGGTTTATATACACAATGGAATATTACGTAGCAATGAGAAAAAAATGAAATATGGCCTTTTGTAGCAACGTGGATGGAACTGGAGAGTGTGATGCTAAGTGAAATAAACCATACAGAGAAAGACAGATACCATATGGTTTCACTCTTATGTGGATCCTGAGAAACTTAATAGGAACCCATGGGGGAGGGGAAGGAGAAAAAAACAAAAAGAGGTTAGAGTGGGAGAGAGCCAAAGCATAAGAGACTGTTAAAAACTGAGAACAGTTTGGGGCGCCTGGGTGGCGCAGTCGGTTAAGCGTCCGACTTCAGTCAGGTCACGATCTCGCGGTCCGTGAGTTCGAGCCCCGCGTCAGGCTCTGGGCTGATGGCTCAGAGCCTGGAGCCTGTTTCCGATTCTGTGTCTCCCTGTCTCTCTGCCCCTTCCCCATTCATGCTCTGTCTCTCTCTGTCCCAAAAATAAATTAAAAAAAAAAAAAAGTTGAAAAAAAAAAACCTGAGAACAAACTGAGGGTTGATGGGGGGTGGGAGGGAGGAGAGGGTGGATGATGGGTATTGAGGAGGGCACCTTTTGGGATGAGCACTGGGTGTTGTATGGAAACCAATCTGTCAATAAATTTCATAAAAAAAATAATAATATATTTGTCTATATAATTCATCATAGTGCAAATGCAGATGCTTCTATCCTGATTTATCTTTTGTACTTTTCCTTTGTTTTGCTTCATTACCACTTTTTATTATTGTTGTTGTTGATGTTGTGTTGCTATTTCTGTTAGGTGCTGTATGCATACTTATTAGTATTGCTCTACTTAGATCCCCAAGCATCAACAGGTCCTTGAATAAATAAACACATAAATAATGTTCCAAATTCATTCAGTAATGAATTAATGAGGTATCTAGATACCATTCATAAAACCAGGTTGCAAGTCCCTGGTCTGATTCATTTCAACTGTATAGTTTAGTAAATTACAGAGTCTCTTGAAGGCTCAGTTTCTTTGTCTGTGAAGGATAGATGATTAACAAAGATTCAATCAAATAATGAATGTAAAAGTCCCTCTAATACTGAATCAGTGCTGTGCACATGTATTATTATTATTATTACAGAATGATTTTTTTAATGATCACTTAAAGTGGTGATGCCCAAATACTTTAATGTCAGTATTAGGTTAAAACATAAAGTTCACTGGGAAGATGATTATCACTAAAATGTTTCATACCATGTAGACCTAGAGGTGCAACAACATAAAATTGAATATGCAACTTGAAAAATAAACCTGGGCGTCAACCTTAAGGTTTTAATTCTCACTTATAAACTCTGGTTCTAGAACCACCTTAATGTAATTAAGAACAGTTGCCAAATAATACAGACAGAAAAGTTTTATGCATACATGCACGTATATTCTATTTAATATAATATTAAATAGAGTACTGCAAATATAAACAGTACACTCAGTTATAAATTCATGAGTGTCAGAGCAATTGACCAATGATATTTTTCCACTAGCTTTATGAAATGCAAATTATATTGCACATACACTAGTGCTTTTCTCTCTCTTCTCTCACTCTGCTTTCACAAACAGTTTATTGTAAAGTTTCAGTGCAGCTTACCTCCTGTGAAGGTTAAGCTTTTCAGATAAGTACTTACTTGCTCTAAATCTTGCCTATGAACATATCCTATTTAAAATTGCAGAACTGCAGAAGTAGATTTCAAGTTTGCATAATGATGCAGAAGATCACAGTTTTGAGATATAGCACAAATTAAATTGTAGCCCAGATCTACTTTTTATATAAGCACACACCAATTATCTCTTTAACAGTTACTCATGAACATTATTATTAAAATAAAGTAGTCCATGTAGGACAATCAGTTGCACTATTCAGACTTCCCTGAAAATTCTTTTCAGTGCCAACTGGAAATTTTGCATTAACCATGAATAAGTTTGAGACATTCTTCATTCTTACATTCAAGTAAGTTTTAGCTAAAATGTTGGAAAACTTCTGCCTAAGAATGTGGTGAACTTTCCTCCCTCCCTTCCCAGTTTTGATTTTTGTTTTGATTTGTTTTTGTGGTATTTGGTTGAGCATTAGGTCTTTACATTGAACACTTAGCATGTCAAGGAAACTAATGATCTAAAATTGTAAGAGATTTTGAATAGATCAACCTGCCTATTTCTCATGCCTGCTTGAGAAGTTTTTTAGAGCCTTTCCATTCCTTTCCTTCTATGCTTGCCTGGAGATTTGGATCAGATGAGTCTGAACAGAATCCTATCTTATTCTTTGAAACAACACTTGGTAAAAACTGGAATGTCAAGCCCAATATATTTAAAAATTACCAACAGAGAAGATTGTGTAGGTTTTTACAAAATCTGGAATTTACACAATTATATTTAATCTTTGTAAGGCAAATACTCAAGCTAAGCTTCAATGCAGGAAGGTGGATTGGTCATTTTAATCCAAGTAGTTAGTGTGTTGAGCTAAAGTCCAATCTTGAAGGTGGTGACTGCATTGGTCTTATGGAATTAAGTGTGGCACTTGGGCTAAGAAGCTGGTGATAGATCCAAGTCAAGTAAGATTCACCATTACCTAGGTAGGAGTTTGAGCTCAGGGATCCTTAAGTAGAATTTGAGACTGAATATAGGTAGGATAGGAACTCTGTATGCAGGAAGAAGAGATGGATGGGGAGTCTGAAAGCAGGATGATAGAAGACGGGCTTCAAATGAACTGGGCTCCTTTGATGTTGGAACTGACTGGCATTGAGCTGCTAGAGATGGAGAGTGAATTAGCTCTCTTTCCATCCTCTAAACTTATTTTTATTTCCTGGGAAAAATCATCTTTTCAGCAGAGCTCACCTTGTTTTGATATCCATTCCTTTGAAGCTGCTGCGGTTGGTGTCACACAACTCTGATTCTGAAACCACAGCCACATACACAAGATTTGGGAAGTTGACTCTCAGTACCAATACGTACTATAGGATGGCATTTACATATCAGGTATTGGCAAACAGTGCTTCTAGCATGTCTATTTGCATCTGAGTCAGTGTGGTGGTCTGTCTTATTTCCCAGAAGTGGAGAAGTGATGGTTAGATACAGACATTTGATTAAGATGAGAGATCATGCTAAGGGATGGAGGAGTGAAGTCAGCTCACATGGGGCAAGCAAGGCAGAAGAGCTTGTTTCACGAAGGGTAGGCATATTCACTTAGCCCTTAGTGAATTTGTGGTGGTGGATTGAAAAACAAATAGGTACGCAGACAAGTAGGTAGAAAGAAAGAAAGAAAGAAAGAAAGAAAGAAAGAAAGAAAGAAAGAAAGAAAGAAAGAAAAGTCCTAAAGATTGGCATTGGGCTAGTTAGAATTCTTGAGTAAAATTAGAATCACAACAGTCTCATAATGTCAAGTCTCTGAATTTCCAGGAAGAAAGGGTACACATTTGTAGTGCAAGTCTGCTTCCCTGTTCGTTTTGAGGCATAGAAACTGAAGATCCTGCAAGTGATTTTCAATTTTCAGAAATTTGGATTTATAGCAGCTGCAGCATAGTTCCCTGCTTCCTCTTGCTGCTTATACACCCTTAATAAATTGAGTTTTAGTAGTTGAAAAGGGTGAGTAAAAATGTAAGGTTAAAAAAAAACTAGTCAGTATTTTTTCATGTAATCTAATATTAAAATTCTATAAATTCTCAAGAAAAATTATAGCAACTGTAGAAATTTAGGCAGCCACCTATTAATGAAAAATGAAGAACTGAATACAATGTAATATGGTTAATAATTTACACATTTTGAATTAAGGTCTGGCAGAAAAACCTAATGGAATTATATAAATGATGGTTTCATTTATTTTAAATTAAATTATTTTTAGATTTATGTTTTGACATTTTATTGACATTAGGTTTTTAGCCTAGTTGTTGACATTAGTTTTCTTAATACATCCCTCACCTCCCAATAACAGTGGAGAATTTGTTATTAAGAATACAGTTTGAGGACCATAACCCTTTAAAAGTTATGTAGTCACTTCATCTTGGAAAAACACATTTTGAATGACATCTATGCTCTTTACTTAAGAAACACTTTGGAAAGCAGAAAAAAGAATTATTTAGATACATATGCATTTCTCCATATCCTTCAGTTGTAGTTGTTAATATAGAATTACAGTGATCATGTAATTCATTGTTCAAACTTGGATCCTTTGAGAATGATATAAAATGCATTGCTGGGCAAAAAGTTTCATCTTGGACTGTGTTGGCCAACTAGAACATAGGGGTGCCGTCTCCAGAATATTATTTCTGAATACTCATAACAGACCATATATTTAAGTATTTTACCTTCTTCACTGTTAACTTCAGGAGTAAGAGAGAAATGAACACTACAGGGAGGAAAAGAAGCATTTAAAAAGCAACCAACCTGATTTCTAAAAAACTGGTCATTAAAATCCTATTTTTGACATTGCTCTTTGTTCTCTTTAAAAGTTTGAGTGTAGGGGCGCCTGGGTGGCTCAGTCGGTTAAGCGGCCGGCTTCGGCTCAGGTCATGATCTCACGGTCCTTGAGTTCGAGCCCCACGTTGGGCTCTGTGCAGACAGCTCAGAGCCTGGAGCCTGTTTCAGATTCTGTGTCTCCCTCTCTCTGACCCTCCCCTGTTCATGCTCTGTCTCTCCCTGTCTCAAAAATAAATAAAACGTTAAAAAATTTTTTTTAAAAAAAGTTTGAGTGTATATCCTGTTTTAGACCTAAAAAAATTAGAGTGACTGAGATTTGGGACCAAGGAATCTAGATCCCTGCACACTCCCCAGGTGATACTCAGGCATACTTAAGTGCTGGCTTAAATAGAAGATAGGGGTTTGTACAACCTAAAATGTATCTAAAATAAGAATGTGACTCCTTATATCACATAGTCTGTCAAGTTAACAATTTTACTACTTTTACTCCAGTGCACATAGATATGAACAATGAAAATCCAACTAGATGTAATGTAAAATTTTAAAGCATACTGAAGTTTTATTTCTGGATGATGACATTAGTAAGCTTTTACCCTTTCTTATCTCACCTAATAGAAGTGAGTTATTGAGTGAGGTCTTGCTACTAGAAAGGATAAGCTTGATCCTCCTTACTCTTGCTCTCTCCCTACCTGCATCTGTCCCTTAAGCTAGGCGAGCTAACTCAAAGTCTACCTGCCTACCCTCCCATTAGAAAATTGTAACATCTACTTGAATTCACAGCAAATTGCCCAGGATTCCTCTTGAATTTTCTCAATCTGATTTTAAAAAAGGATGTTCCTTTCTGAAATAATAGTGAATGTAAAATATTGATGCCAAAGCATACAGAGAATGTTCAGGATAGCAAGTAAGAGTTAACTTGGGGACAGATCAGAAGAAAAGATCAATAACAGGTAATCTATATCTATATCTATCTATCTATCTATCTATCTATCTATCTATATCTATATAGAGATATAGATATTACATATCACCTTCAATGCTTCCACATTTGCCAACTACATCAACAGCTATGCTATCCCTTCACAGCATTCTTGTAGGCTCCCTCAGATAACTCTATGAAGAGTGGTGTTATTAGTAGTCTTGAGCACATCTGGGCAAATAGAGAACTATTAAAACTAATCTTGTTCAGTGTAGCCTTTCAGTTCTAGGTATGTGTCTCTTGAGCTGTCCTTTATTACATGTTCTGCTCAGCTCTTTCATTCAAGCCCTTATGGTATAGACACTGTGATACATGCTGACAGAGTTACAAAGAATGATATACTATGGCTTTTCCCATGAAGGATCTTACAGTCTGGTGTATGATGTAAGATTAGATACACAGAAGTATGTTTAGTCTGTTACATAAATGAAAACAGCCCCACCTAGCAATATGATAAAGAAAATCAGTATCAAAGAAGTGGTCCAGATAGGATTTTTCTTTAGGGCTTCTAAGGAGTGAGAATCCCTTCCAAGAGAGAAGCCTGAAGAAGATCTCAAAGGAGAGAAAGGCAATAAATAGGATGGTTGAAAGATGGGTAGGATTTAGAGAGATGGGGTGGGATTTAATTAGAGTATATTTAATTTTAATAAGGATTCGATCCAAAGAAAAGAGTTTAAACTTAGTGGAATATCAAGAATTTACCACTAGGAGGTTATTTGACAGACCACTCAGCCTTTCCTATCTTCCCAAAATCTTCCTAGGTGTATGTTTCCTTTACCTGGTTATTGAATTACCTGTACTACCTAGATTTTGAGATCTAGAACTTCTTATGGTGTGTACCCTTTTATGTGTTTCTGCTATGGCAAGTATGGCATCTTCCATGTATTGGGAAAGTATTCATGCTCATAATAAATCTATGGTGATCTGTGAAAACATTTCTCAAATGTAAATGTGCATACAAACTGCACAGGGATCTTATAAAATATGCTAACTCTGATAGATGCAGGATGATGGCTACAGGTGTGCATTTCTAGCAAGTTGCCAGGTGAAACAGATGCTGCTAGGCCACAGATCACATTTGGAATAGAAAAGTCCCACACTTATAATTTGAAACACCAGATCTTCATGGTGTTATCCTGTGTTTTTATTCAGGTTTTCACTTACGTGGTTCCCTGTTCTCCAGTTAGCATTTAAATTCATTTGTGAAAGAGCCCGTTCCTGTATTGATGCTCTCATATCAAAATAAAAAACAAAAACAAAAAACAAAAAAACCCACCTAGTTGAATGTTAAGCACATGGAAAATTATCATATCCATATAAAACATATCACCAATCAAACACCAAAATAATAATTTCAACACAGTAAATAAAAACAAGTTTTACAGATCAACCAGTTACCAGACCTCAGTGCCACTTTAAGTTCTGATAGGTTTTTAATTATAACTTGTGTGTTCTAATTCCTGTGTTTTCAAATAATGACCTCTCTTTTTTTGTATTAAGAGAAATCAAATTAGTGATATATCACATTCCTATATGCACACACAAAATTACTGATTCAAAGCAAATTCACTATCCATAAACAAAGGTTAAAGAGATGATCGTAGGATCCTCATGCAAGGTCTGTATACTCTTAGTTTATACTTATGTCTAATAAGATTGATTTAACTATTCAAAATCACATTCATTTAGACTAATAACCAAAAGAGAGAAGATAATTTTTATCAAATGCATAAATGGCAGTGAAAGCTAAAAGCTTTCAATATGATGGGAAAAAGAGATGGGAAAATAAGTTCAGAAAAGCAGGCCTTCAGATCTTTAAAGCTGAACAGTTCAGTGTGATTTTATGCAGAGACAAATGACTCTTCATAGTTCCATAGGCCCTGGGGTCTGCATTTTAATATTCTTAGTTAAATAATTGGTATTAATAGGAACCTAGGGTACCTATATAAAGTTGAAACATATTTAATATTTTTCAGAGAAAATAAGAGATTTATAGTGAAATTCTGTGCCTTAGTGTTCAGCAGTTTAAATTACCATTAAAGAGATAAATCTGTTTTATTTTTTGGTATGATTGTAATTTCAAATGCTTATTTTTGTTTTATGCTTAAAAGTTATATTTTCCATTATCCAGAATGTATCATTATGAAAGATAGCGTAAGTTTAGTGAAATACTAGTAAGTATTTTTGAAAAGAATTTAAGCGATTTGAATATTTTTTTTCTTACTTTGGACTGGTGGAGCCATCTCTGATTTGTTAGATGGGATTTGTTAATCATTATCAAAATATAATATGCTTTACAGATATTACTTTATCATATATACCACCTGGTACATATACCATGTACAATATAATTTAGTATTTCAATTAAAAAAAATGAACTTTAACAAAGCAGAAAATAAATGCGGAATGGCTTGAACATTCTGTTATTTCAAATTCATCCCAATAATAAAATTAAATTAAAGTACAATTATTCTAATTTTGCGTTTGGCAAGCACATTGTCTCCTAGACCTTTCACTCTTACTCTTCTAAATGTAAAAATCTTGGCTTCTCAAAAATACATAATTTCTGTATTCCATTTATTTTATAAAGCAAGTTACAACTGTATTTCAAAGAAAACTGAATATTGTAAAACTTTAAGTGTGGGGATAATTAGACAGGTATTTAAGTATAATTTGGGGTTCTAACAGAACTTGGAAACAATATCATGACTTACAGGGAACAGAGATTCTTAAAGAAAATCTTCATGACAACACAGAGTGAAAAGTTCAACTGCTTCTAACATCTTTTCCATATTATCGACTCATTTCTCCTCTGTGTGTGCTTTGGTTCTTTTCAGTGTGCTGCATATTCTAAGGCCCAGCCCTTCTCCCTGCGGGTGCTCAACATGCATCTGATGATGATACTTAACAGTGATTGCCTTGTGGGGAGAAAACGTTAATTTGTTCTGACGCTCCCAGATTTCAATCTAATGAAATGAAAATGTAGACTGGAGTGGGCTAAGCTCTCTGGTGCTTTTCCTTCTTAGAACTTGGGTAGTTTCCTTTTGCATGATTGAAATCATGCCTATATCATCCCCTTAATGTCTGTAGTACAGTGCTTAATGGCTTCATCAGGATATATCACTTTCTTTGGCACAGAGCTGCCAGTGGAACACAAATCATTTAGAGAGAGAGATCGTTAGAGAAAGATAGGGTGCAGTGGCTGAAGGATCACAGTTAAAAGTCAGGAACATAGAGAAAAACCTAAAGTGTTTGGAAAATTAAGAAAAATTCACAGAAAGCGTATTAAAAGTTTTAAGTTAAAGATGGAAAAAATAGGGAGATCATTATAAGACTACATTGATACAAATTTATAAGTGGCATTACTGACAAAAAAACTGTATTTTACTTGTTTATCTTAATGTCTGTTATCACTACTAAAATACAAACTCCACACAGCTGGAGATTTGTGTTTGTACACTTTGTATCTCTAGAAATTGGAACAGTACCTAGATACCAGTAAATGCTATTTGTTCCAAAAAATGAGTAAAGAGAATCCTAAAATCAGTATAAAGAAAAAAAAAAGGAAAAAAAAATCATGAAATATAGCAGGATTAACCCATAAAATAAAATTTTATATCCTAAAAGGATGTTTAAATGTTCTTTTTTTCCCCAGAGCTGTAGGGAAATTTAATAGGCTACTTTTTATTTTCTCCTTAATAGTTTCAATATTCCTATATCCTGTTTGATAGTGTACATGTTGTCCTACCTGTCTGTCACATCCTCATGGAATCTTCCCACATTTAAGACAAAATCAAGGTCATAAATAAAAACAACAAGTGTCAACATTTTTAAAATAATGAAAATAAAATTTTCCAGGACATCTTCAAATGTGTTTACGGATGTCTGCAGGCCACTTATCTTCTCATAAACAAACTAGATTAATACAGATTCTAATTGAAGGCTTTGGACAGCTGCTTGGTACAAGACAGAGGAGAAGTTGAAGATATAATAGCACAGAGAAAGAGTTTGCATAAAAAAATAGTAGGGGTACCCACTTAACTGATGACCAAATCAGTTAATCCACTTAAAATGCCCACTGCTCTCATACCAACTCCTTACTTCTGAAATCATTGAGCATCTGTTATAGAAGATGGTACTTAAGAGCAGATTGTTGCTAACTTATTCATCCTGTTTTGAGAGTGGTGCTTATTGAATACCCAGTGCACAGGGAGGAATATGGGCTGAGGAAGGGTAGTTAAGTATCGGAGCTCTGTACCTGCTTGGAATTTTTTTTGTTTTACTTAATAATATGGTATTTTAACATTAGGCTTTGCTTGAATACAGTTTTTGAGTTGAAAAACAATGGTATGTAAGAATTCACAAGAAAAATATTCCTGCCAAGTTTGAGAAGATGTCTTCAGATCAATAAATGCGTAACATATATTGATTATTTTGTAAATACTTGGTAAAATGTAATTCTGAGAAATATGTCAGATTTCCTAGGTGTAATAAATTATTTATTAATATAATACAAATTTGTAACCTATTACTAGTTTAAAAATACACAGTGAAAAATAAGTAGGGGTGCCAGGGTGGCTCAGGTCATGATCTCCCAGTTCCTGAGTTGGAGCCCGCTTGGAGTTCTGTGTCTCCTCTCTCTCTGCCCCTTCACCACCCCTGCTCACACTCTGGCTCTGGCTCTGGCTCTCTCTCTCTCAAAAATACATAAACATTTAAAAAAAATCAGTAATAACTGGCATTTGGGACATAAAATTCTATATACAATAAGAAGCCATTAGCTCTCTCCATACTATTTCATTTTAATTAAAGTCAACAAACTTTTATTTTGTACTTTTATGTGTCAGCCAAGAGTATACCACATGATTCATTCATTCACTTAGTAAATCAGTATGATTATCTGTCTTTTTTTTCAATATATGAAATTTATTGTCAAATTGGTTTCCATACAACACCCAGTGCTCATCCCAAAAGGTGCCCTCCTCAATACGCATCACCCACCCTCCCCTCCCTCCCACCCCCCATCAACCCTCAGTTTGTTCTCACTTTTTAAGAGTCCCTTATGCTTTGGCTCTTTTCCACTCTAACCTCTTTTTTTTTTCCTTCCCCTCCCCCATGGGTTTCTGTTAAGTTTCTCAGGATGCATCTAAGAGTGAAAACATATGGTATCTGTCTTTCTCTGTATGGCTTATTTCACTTAGCATAACACTCTCCAGTTCCATCCATGTTGCTACAAAGGGCCATATTTCATTCTTTCTCATTGCCACGTAGTACTCCATTGTGTATCTAAAGCACAATTTCTTTATCCATTCATCAGTTGATGGACATTTAGGCTCTTTCCATAATTTGGCTATTGTTGAGAGTGCTGCTGTGAACATTGGGGTACAAGTGCCCCTATGCATCAGTACTCCTATATCCCTTGGATAAATTCCTAGCAGTGCTATTGCTGGGTCATAGGGTAGGTCTATTTTTAATGTTTTGAGGAACCTCCACACTGTTTTCCAGAGTGGCTGCACCAATTTGCATCCCCACCAACAGTGCAAGAGGGTTCCAGTTTCTCCACATCCTCTCCAGCATCTACAGTCTCTTGATTTGTTCATTTTGGCCAGCCACTCTGACTGGCGTGAGGTGATATCTGAGTGTGGTTTTGATTTGTATTTCCCTGATGAGGAGCGACGTTGAGCATCTTTTCATGTGCCTGTTGGCCATCCAGATGTCTTCTTTAGAGAAGTGTCTATTCATGTTTTCTGCCCATTTCTTCACTGGGTTATTTGTTTTTCGGGTGTGGAGTTTGGTGAGCTCTTTATAGATTTTGGATACTAGCCAGTATGATTATCTTTCAAGAGTATAGTTTGCAAAGGTAACTCAAAAGTGAAAAAAGGGGGTGCTCTGTCACTAAGGTGCTGCCCATTTAGTGAGAAAATACAGCATATATTATTATATAAACCTATAAACAAATTGATACAGTATGATTAGAAAGGGGCAATGATCTAAATTTGCCACAATTGCTATTAGAGAACAAAGGTAGATAAAAATAATTTTGCTTGTCAGATGTCATAAAGGCTTTCCAAAGTAGAAAAATCTTTAGACTTCGATTAATCTTGAAAGGATGAATAGGGCTTATCACCTACACAAAAAAGGAACAATATGTTTCATAAAATAGAGAAGCAAATGGTGGCCTCATATGTAGTGTCTTCATTCTTTTTTTTTTTTTTTAATTTTTTTTCCACGTTTTTATTTATTTTTGGGACAGAGAGAGACAGAGCATGAACGGGGGAGGGGCAGAGAGAGAGGGAGACACAGAATCAGAAACAGGCTCCAGGCTCCGAGCCATCAGCCCAGAGCCTGACGCGGGGCTCGAACTCATGGACAGCGAGATCGTGACCTGGCTGAAGTCGGACGCTTAACCGACTGCACCACCCAGGCGCCCCTGTAGTGTCTTCATTCTTAAGGTAAAGATGGAAAATAAGCTGTGTTGGGGTCTTCTGTATTCCAGTCACATTCTGCAAGTTCTGGAGAGACGTTGTTAAGAGAATAAAAATCTGGTGAACAAATTTATGCCGAATCATTTAAAGGGAGTGTGTAATGAGTGCAAAGAGGCCCTAAACTGTGATGATGGCAAGTATGATGTGGATGAGGGAGAGGAATAAATAAGTCAGAGAGAAGTTGGAGAAAACCTGGTAATCAAGTAAAGAGAGGAAAAAGAGCAAAGTTTTCTGAAAGGCTTTGCTGAGAAAATGGTGCTGCCAACAATTGAGATACAGAGAGAGGAGAGCAGGTTTGGGAGTGATAATTTGATCATTACTGTTCTTTAAGATAATGATGATTTCCAGTTGTCTTCTGAGATTCAAGAGTGGTGGCTGAGAGTGAGAAACTGAAGATCAGATCACAAGGGAGGAGGTGTTGGGAGAGATGAGATATGTGTGTTCAGGGGACTTTGGCCTTTATTGGTAATGAAGAGTATGAAAAAAATGAGATTTTAGGGGAAAAAAGAATTCATAAAAGACAGGTTTAAGTATAAATTCTAAAGAATACTTTCATTAAAGAAATGGAGATGGGAAAGTATGCAGAGAAGAATATTAAAATGATAAAAAGTATGTGAAGAATAAAGTGAATTTTATTGAGTAGCTAGTATATGGGAATAATCATATTCTCATTTAATCGAAACATCAATCATTCTTCCAGAGAAAAGTTTAATATTCTTATTTTACTCACAAGAAAATAATGGCTCAAAGTGGATCAACAATTTAGACAACATCATTTAACTAGGAAATGTTGAAATTGATATTAAAACCTGTATCTTCATGACCTCAAAACCCATACTTGTGGTATTCCAAATGAGAAATCAGTTTGACACTCAATAAGCTAAAATTTTTCAAGTATAAGACTTTTGTATCATTTATTTCTGCTCCTGGAAACTATTTGATCTATATATTCTTAAATAAAACAAAAGCAGTGTTGAAAAACATGTTGAACAATTAAACAACAGTTGTCTCTAAATACTAAAACAAACATTGACCAAAATATTTGAGTCAGGTGTCAGTTCAGAAACGTTTTTAGATGTATCATTCATTTTTCAGGTGTTGTTTTTCTCATTCATCTCTCTTTAGCTCTGGAAACTTCCGGATTATTTCTCCAGATATATCATCAGAACAAATATGAGATTTTATTAGAAACACATTGGGGGAAAAAAAGTAATAGGGCTTGTAAATCTTCCTGAGACTTAATTGTATATTCAAAAGAAATGATACTAGCAACATTACCTAATGGTGTTTAATACATATTTTATAACGTTTTTGCTTTTATTATAAATGATTAATAAACGACAATGAATTCTGCCTTGTAATGTCTCCTTCAGGTGTGGCTTACACAGAGTCCTACTTTGTACCTCATCTCTTTTCATAAAGTTATGATGGCTCTGAGTTGCTGACATTCTTATCATAGTTCCTACTAGGTCACTAAATCACAGGACACTGAATTTTCATTTACATGTCAGTATTCATTCAGATTCCCTGAATGAAACTATGTGCAAAGAGAAATGCTGTCAATTTTTTTCCCCTTGGAAAAAACATATATTTATATGCAAAGTGTTTTTGCAGTTTGATTATTTTATTACTTAAATAATGGAAGATTATTATTTTTGTGGAGAATAAAGAGTTGCTTTGGAACTTTTGTATCCTTTTGCACTAAGGAGAAGGAGAAGGGAAGAAGGGGATGGGGAGGGGGGAGGGAGAAAGAGGCGGAGGGGGAAGAAGAAAGAAGAAGAAAGAAGAAGAAGAACTTGTTATAAGCCAGGTTCTTGTTAGGACTTGAGTTTTTGCATCTCCACAAGGATTATTGCGGAAAATAAAGATGCTCTTACAATTTTTAAATGATTCTTGGGATAAAGCAGTGGGTAATTTAAAAATATACAATAGAGTAGAAATAGAATCAATGGCTGGTGGTGAAACACAATTGGCGTCTTGCTCCAATTCTTCACTGTTTATGATGTTATAATCATTCCAATTTCAAATGGACCTGATTTGAGACACAGAAGATGATGTCATGAGACAAGTAAGTAGCAGGACTGATGAAGTCTTAAAAGTAAAGGAGGCTGCTATGATGCAAATCAGTTTTCCAAGGGATGTTAAATATTTCTGAAGTTAACAATTGAAACAAAAATACACTGTCAATAAAAGGCAGATAAAATAAACACAGAAATCACATGCAGTCCTAGGAGAATTATTTTTGAATAAAATGCTTTTTCAAGGTCTTCACAAAGTTGTCAGCAGCTCTTTTAAAAATCAAGTCAATGCATTTGAAGCAATTGTTCATAAGATACGACTGGTTGGTAAATGATTCTGAAACTCCATCCAGCTGTTAATTTTACATAGCTATTCACAAAGTGTGCAAGTATTACAATAAATAATACTTCCAAAACACTGTAACATGATAGGTTTCTTATAAAGCATTATGATTCTCTGCATATTGAAATACTTGCCCCCTTAACTTTTATGTTTCATTTATGGTGCATTTTTTTTCAGTACATTGATCGACATTATCACATAATGTTCAGTGCCTATTGCTAGTGAATAATAGCATGTTTATTAATAAAAACTGTTATTACAATTTTGGCAGGACACTGAATTGATTGAGTTCCTCTTTAAAGAAAGGAAGGAGGGGGACTGCTTTTAAATAGAGCATTGAAATTGGATTGGGGAAAACTACCAGATAACCTCAAAAGAGACCAATTTTGGATTCTATAGGATATAGAAGTTAGAGTAAAACAGGGAATAAGACGGGTATGTCCCTGTCTTTTTGGAGCTTAATTTCTGGTATAGGTGATAGTCCAAAATTATATAAGCATGCATTAAAAATGAAGTAGATTAAAATGATAGAGAACAGACTGCTGATTGCTAAGAATTAGGGATGGTGTGGGGAGTTGTGAGGGGTAGGTATGACTAAAAAGAGGTATCCTGAAGGACATCTTTGTGGTGACGGAATAGTTCTGCATCTTGATAGCAGTGGTGTTTACATGAATCTATCTACACATGTTGTAAAATGGCATAGAGCTATACACACATTGTACCAAAGTCATGCTTTTAATACTATACTATAATTATTTAAGATGTGCCCATTGAGAGAAAGTGGGTAGAGGAAATAGGGACCTCTCTCCACTGTTTTTGTAACTTCCTATGAATCTATAATTATTTCAAAATAGTTAAAAAATAAGATGGATTGAGTGACTGATGGATAGATACTTGTTTAAGAGAATTTGTCAACATTTTAACAATTTTAAGTTGACCGTAAGTTGTAATAAATGCAATGAAGGACACAAAGACTAAGAGAATACAGAAGGATCCTAATTAAGGCAGGCTATTCAGTGAAGACTCCTTTGAAGAAGTGACTCCAGAATAAAGATGGATTTATTCATGTAAAAGTCCAGTTCATTCTAAATCTTTGGATAAACATGTTCAAGGGAGGAAAGAACTAATGGTTTCCAACAATGATACAAATACTAACGTGGTTGGAACTTAGTGAATGAGGGATAGAATAGAAAGATAGGTGTCTGGTAATATAGGGCAAGCATCAGCAAACTTTTTTTGTAAAGGCCAAATAATGAATTTTAGGGTTAATGAAGACATAGGGTCTCTGCTGCAACTATTCAGCTCTGCCTATATAGTGTGAAAGTTAGATAATACATAGATAAATGAGCACAGCTTTGTTCCATTATGACTTTATTTAGAAAATGAGGCAGCAAGCTGGATTTGTACAGGGGACTATAGTTTGATGACTTCCGATGCAGAGTCTTGTAAAATAAGGTGTTCAAGTTTGAGGCCAAAAAGAAGTAACTGAGTGGTACTAAATAGGAAAATTAAGT
Organism: Prionailurus bengalensis; assembly: GCF_016509475.1. Classification (NCBI taxonomy): domain Eukaryota; kingdom Metazoa; phylum Chordata; class Mammalia; order Carnivora; family Felidae; genus Prionailurus; species Prionailurus bengalensis. The sequence continues at coordinate 138,173,984 of NC_057345.1, read as the reverse complement.
TTACCATTAATAGTTTGTGAAAAATAGGAAGAAGGTAGAGATACAAAGTATAAAGTGTATTAATTTAATTAAAGAAAAAGGATGGCTTAGGGAAATTCACTTGAAAAAGTTTTAGAAAATCACTGTCTTTTTTGTAAATGTTCACAAACTTCCTATGGATACTCTATGTACCCTAATACAGTGCAACGTAATAGTCCTGTCGATGCAGTAGTTGTGATATGGATGGAGTCGGAAGCAAGATTACTTGTGTTTAAATCATGACTAAGTCAGGTACCATCTGCCACTACACAGTTCATTGACCTCTCTGTACCAATTCATACTACTTAAAATAATCAGGAACGTTATTGTTCTTTAGTAGTCTTAATAATATTTTCCAATAAGATAGCCTTAGAATCAGGGTTTCTGTCTGATATATCTGGGATTCATATAATATTCTTCTTGCTGTTTAACAAATTTTTGGCTTTCATTATTATGCTATTACTTCATCATCTGTGTATACTCTGATCTCTGATATTTTCCTCTTTCATATTTTCTATAATTTTCTGGGTCAATGATTATTTTTATGCTCTTTGAAAATGCTCTGGGGGGATACATTGGATCTGTGGATAGGTATAAGAATAATTTAAACATGGAAACTAAAATTTTAAAAATGATTAGCTGACTGGGTATTTTTTTAGGATCACCTGGAAGTATACATATGTAATTATAATACAATATAGGAATTTAGTGTGTGTATTATTAGAACCCAAAATGCATGATTAATTATTTTTCTGTTACATTAGGTACAATAGATTGGCTTTAGAACTTTATATATAATATATAAATACATATGTATTTATATATTATATATTTTCTGATTTTCCTTGTTTACTACAGATTCTCAAAGGGTAAAATATTCTTCTAACTTGTTTTTTAGCTAGGGTCTTAATATCATTAGGTCTTTCTGATCAGTGCACTCCATGAGATTTTATTTGTAACTGAGTAAAGTGGGAATATCTATTTGTTCAGCTCATACAATGTAATTCTGGACCCAACAATATCATCAGTAACTTTATGATCCCTAGATCACATCTTAGGTAGTGTGTTCCAAGATACAAGAATTAAAGCTGAAATCTTTAATTCTCTAGCTTCCTCATTGTGGCAGAAGTATCTGCTCTTGGCCAGTTTAGCCATGGTATTGTGGGAGTCATTTCCATAGGCTCTGGTTATAGCCTGCTCTTCTCATTTTTCCAGTGATTTGTAAGTACCTAATTACCTGTATCTTATTCTTTTCTGAATAAAATTGCTGCAGTACCTATGGACCCTGACACTGAACTTTGGTTGTTCCCATGTTTGATACAGAAATGGTTGCAGGTAAAAACTCAAGGATAGGGATTTATAATTACTTAACTGGCCTCATTGGATTTGAAGACATAAGAGGTTGGGATACTAATAGTTTTCAATGCCCAGAGACAAAAGATAGTTAATTTAGTGTGTATGATCATCTCTTTCAATTATGCCTTTAGAGGACCAAGTGACAGAGACAATAACAATGTGATGAGCAAAAGGATAAGAAGGACAGTATGGTAGGTAGCCTACTTCTAACCACACTGCCAAACATAAAGAAAGGGACATATTCAAACTAAAAAAACAAAACAAAAAAACAAAACAAAAAAAAGTGTATTTATTTTTTTGAGAGAAAGAGAGACAGAGTGCCAGCGGGGAGTGGGTAGAGACACAGGGAGACACAATCTGAAGCAGGCTCCAGGCTCTGAGCTGTCAGCACAGAACCAGTCAGGCCTGAACTCAAGAACCATGAGATTATGACCTGAGCCAAAGTCAGATGCTTAACAGACTGAGCCACCCAGGCTCCCCCAATATTCAAATATTTAAATTGGTCAGAGAATATTAGAAAGCCCAGATTTTCTAGGATTTCTCTAAAATAATTTCTTGTATCTTGTATTTCCAGAATTGTTGTAGTCAAAAATCAGACACTAACTCTGATTCTACTGGTGACTGAAAAAAAAAATGTAGATTGAATTCACACATCAAATTTCACACGAGAAGAATAAGGACAGGGCTTGGAAAGATGCACCCCAAGAATCAGAGTAGTAACAACTGAGAGAATCCAGATAACTAAATGTCTCCTGAATCTAAAATTTGCCTGAGGCTTCTGTATCAGCAGACCTATCATATCCTCCTCTGTCTAATGAATCTGGCCACACCATACACAGATATCTGCTTCTGATTTTGCTTTTGCAGTACCTTATAACAAGATACCAATTCTCCACATATCACACCCCTACTATCCCATTTGTCTCCATATTGATAACTATAGTCAGTACTCTGCATTCTGTAGGGTCAAATTACTAAGTAACATGGTGGAAGAGAAGGCTTATTCACTAAAGAATTGCAAACTGTGCTCATTTATATCAGAATAAAACAAGTGAATATGTGTAGAAGGAAATTGCCAGAGAAGAAAGAATGTACTGTTAGACTGGGCTGACTTTATTGCTATGGATTCAGTATGCTAGTTCACTGATTCTCAAAGGTGGCCTGTGATGAATGAAGTCGACATGCCTGAAATTCGATGATGTGATGTAGACAGAATTATGATAATAACTGAGCAGATTTACCACATGTGTTCATCTCCCTGCCTCCTTTCCTGGTGGCCTTAGAGGACCTAGAGGACATTCCTTCCACCAAAGCACTGAGTGAGTAGAGCACCAACATTTTTGAAAAGTGCTTGACCTTTTTAAGCTGAAGATGAAAAAAGGAAATATGAACATTGATAGAAGATCCCTGATTTCAGAGCAAATGTCGGGATCTGAGGGCACTTAGATAACTCTTAAGTATCAGAAGCCAGGTGGCCAAGATTGCCCAACAAGTAGCAGGGGCAAAGTGGTAACAGAATTGCTTGACTTAACTGCATATTTAGTACTGGCTAACTGATTATGAAGCCTTTAATGAAGAAAAAGAGGCAGCCATCTAAGGCAAAATTTGTTAGTATAACAAAAGAACTCTAAAGATGGTGGCCAGAAACCTGACTTAATCGCAATAGCAAACAGCACTCAGGTCCCAATTTTCAGATCTAAGTTATTTTATTAAAACACTTTTTTAAATGTTTATTTATTTTTGATAGAGACAGAGTGCGACTTGGGGAGGGGCACAGAGAGAGGGAGACACAGAATCCGAAGCAGGCTCCCCACTCTGAGCTGTCAGCACGGATCCCAACACGGGGCTTAAACTCACTGTGAGATCATGACCTGAGCCGAAGTCAGACACTTAACCGAGCTACCTAGGTGCCCTAGATCTGTTATTTTATAAAGATGGAGCTCTTTATATTAAGAAGAAATCAGTTTTCTATGAGAAAAGATCCTAAAATAATAAGTTTGGAGCCATTTGCCAGTATGATTATGCACTAAGGACAGTAAAGCACTACTGTTAATTGTTGGACACTGTCTTTAAAACGATGCTACTTCTTAGGGATCTACACATTACTGCAGTCCAGCAGTCAGAATGGGGATCTGTAGGAAAAACAGAGCATGATAAATGGATGTCTGGCACCCAAGTTTGTCTTATAGTGAGTTAACAGAGTCCTCAAACCCACTCATGGTTTTTACTCTAGCTCTTGTGTTATATGATTAAAATATCCTCACCAACTATCAGAATCTCTACATGGGCTTCCACCCATGAAGTAAGGACTGTCATGACAGGAATTGAGAACTTGAAGTCCTGGAGTTCAGCTTATTTATCAAAGTATCACGTTCTTGGGGAATTACAAAATAAGTGCCACCAACTGATCCTTAAAGACACAGTGGTGCAATGTCTTTCTTATTTTCTTTTAATTGGACTGCTTGTCCCACACAGAAGACAAATGGATCTTAGAAAATTAAAGCAGATTATCATACCTTTAACAAGGTGTAACCACAAATAAACCAATTGTTTTAGGTGTAATTTCAGTGTTAGAGCAAATAAGCATAGCTCCTGGTACTAAGTATGTAGCTATTGATTAAACAAATACAGTTTCTTTTTCTAATCCAGTAGGCATAGAGTAACAGAAAGTGTTGGCTTCCTCCTGGTGGAGACAGCAGTCTACCTTCATTATCATTCTTACTCTCCATCAGGACCCTGATTTAAATCTGAGAGACCTCGATCATCTTACCATTCAGGACATCATGTAAATTCACTGTATGAAATCTTGTTGATAGGACCTGATGAGCAGTAAGTCACACATGTCCTTGATACCTTAGTGAGACATTTTTTTGCCATAGAATGGGAGATGAACACTATGAAAATTAAGGAGTCTGCCACTTTTGTGAGATTTCTGGTATCTGATGGGCTAGGTCATAGTGGAATACCTACAATGAAAAGAAAAATAAGGTGATGAATTTCATACACCTTTCCTCTAAGAAAGAAGAATAGTGTGTTTAGAGGAAATCTTGCCAGCTTTAAAACTTCCATCTCTGAGTAGAGCACAGACTAAGGAAGGTTATCTAGCTGAGCCCTTATGATTTATCAGAGCCAGTGTTACATTAAGTGTTTATGACATATTAGAATCCCATTCTGAGCCTATAGCAAACCTAGGTAAGAGAACAGTTTCAAACCCCTGAAATTTACAGTAAGCCATGTCTTCTTTGTAAAATACAGTTCTTACTTTCAGAGATAGTTCCTGCTTGATACTCAGTTCTGGTAGGGATTTAACCGGTAGCACCATAAGTCACTAAATAACCATGTTGTAAACCTCAGCTCTCTATCATGAATGGCTGCTATGTTTTATTAATCCATAAAGTCAGGCATATGTACCCGAAATTCATCATCAAATGAAAATGGTTCATAGAGTCACTATACATCTCAATTTTCCCAAGATAGCCTCAATTATTGTCCAAGCATTTCATCCCATTTACCAATTTAGCATTCAGAAGAGTCCTAGATTGAGTGATACATTATATAGTTACCAAGTAAGTCACATGAGGAAGTGAATCATTTCTTAGTGTGTCTACTCTTATTCTACTGCTTCCTCTGCCTCAATCTACATTCCTGAGTTTATAGGACCAGTTAGCTGAGAAAGATAAAAAAAAAAATTGAGACTGTTTTATAGATGGTTCTGAACATCGTATTGGTATATGTAAGAAGTAGACTATTGTAACATTTTAGACCAACTAAAACATTTTTCTCTTACGTACTGATATCTAAACCAACAGAGCTTAGTAGTGTGGCTTTGAAAAGCCAAAAAAGTTAGCTATAACAGTGATTAGAGCTATTCCTGCTTCTACCATTTCATCGATCACTGGAGGCTGCTCATTATAGACTCTACTAGTGGACCCCCTTGCTCTGTGCTTTTGGGTTGTGTTTGGCCAATCAGGAGTACAAAGAGGAAATCAGAAGCAGAGAAGAAGGAGGTCAAGGATATTTTCTACTTCCCTTCTTGAAGGCTTGCCACAGGCTGGTTGTATCCTTCTATGGAACATCCCCACCATTGTTCAAACTTCTAGTAAAAATTACCTCTCCTTGCCCTTTCTGGGCTAAGGGTGAGAGTCTTTTCCTGCCATCATTCTTTGTAGTTTCCCTACTCTCTGACTATACATTTGTCAATAGACTGTTTATTAAACACTCTTCAAATGATCCAATCTCAGAGTCTTTCTCCTGCTGGTACCCTGACCAATTCACCATGTAAAAGAAAGACAGAAAGCTAGCTTCAGAGGTGTTTAGGGCATTGACCACTGAGGGGGATAGAAGCCTGTTAATGAAAGCAGGACACAGTCAGCCAGGCTTGGGTATGGCCAGCAAATGTATGAGGAGATTAGGATGTGAACATAACATATCTCAATAGCAAATGTGAAGCAAATAATTTAAACATTTTTTGCCTTGTTTTCAGGCTGAAGCTCTGGAGATGAGTCTGTAGGTCATTCAGTCATCATCAGGTGTAAGGTTAGATAGGTTAAGCAAACTCTCAGCTTATGTATAGAACTCTCTGTTTTATATGCTTTAAAATGAAATAAGACCCAAGAGTTATATGACTCCCAAAATTCCCTTTATCTTTCTCAAGGCAATAAATCAGCAGTTTGTCAGTTGTATTTATAATTTGCTCTTAGATGTATAGACATTTTTTTTCCAGAGTCCAATATTCTTTAAAGGTGACCTTTCACCTTACCTTTTTTTCTTATGCATATAGTTTAGATCTCTTAAAAATATGAAAAGGGAAAAATTTTATGACTATTCAGTAATCTCTTTTTACAATTCAGGTTAGGAATTTCACAGCAATAACTTTCATTTATTTTCATCTCCTTTTATCACAGTTGCTGACCTATTCTTGATAAAAGGCTTATCTATTACTCTAATGTTAAAAACATACAAGTCTTGAGCCCAGGAATCCCCAAGGCTATGCTGATATTGTTAGTATTTATATCTAGTAATCATATAAAATTTAATTTAATTTTAATACTAATATTTAAATTAGAAGACTATTAGAGCCATATTTCCCTTATGGATATAGTTGTCATGTAAATGAATAATTGAGTCTCAAAAAATTGATCTAAGATAAAGAAAACAAGAGAGAATATTTATTTAGCATAAATATATTTGCTGTCTTATTCTTGGAAAAGGCAGCATGGTGCTACAAGTGAATTTGTAGTTTTAATTATTTCTTCCTTCTCTGCCTAACTTTAAGAAGAGAATTGTGAGAGAAGAGGGAGGAAGGTATAGGGAAGAAGGGAAGGAAAGAAGAGAGAAAGGAAGAGGAGGAGAAAATTTTTCCTTAAAGAATCTCCCTTTTAGGGAATATTCAAAACATACCATGCTCAATCCCCATACACACATACCCCCAATCCAAGGACATTCAATCTCCAGGCCTTGGCTAAATACAGCAATAAAATATTTAAAAATTCTTGGCTGTGTAACAATTATTTAATTTCAAAAAAAAGGAAAGGAAGGAAAAGAAAAGCTAACTTGAGAATTTTTAAAAATTCAGGGGGTTCTTTTTAAAGTCTAAGTAAGATCCTGTCTTATAATGAACAAAAAAACATCTTTGTTAAGCTCTTTATTGCTTTAGTCTCATATTTTCCATTTTATTACTTCTGGAAAGTCTAGTTAGTACTGTTTCCAGGGATTTATCTACCTTGATACTTACTTTGATGGACACCATTTACCATGTTATCTAGTAAGTCCCATTAAAATTTGTGTTATAAATTATTCTTTCCATCTTACACTTATTTCTCAAGTATTAGTTTTCTTTCTCATTTTCTATAATGAAATATTTGAAATCAGATTGGGAAAAAAACCCTGAAATGAACAAATTTCTAAAGCGAGTTGAATACTGAATAAGGAAAGCTAGCCAATTCTTTTAGGCAACATAAAAAACCGAAAGTAGCAGGCAATTTTAAATAAGCTCTTCAGTGTTCTGAAAAATATAAAATACAGAAAACAAGGGTGATAGAAAGGATAGAATGTGTTTTGGAGTTACATAAAATCCAGTACAATTTTTTTTAAGACTTAAAAAAAGATTTCATAGGAAATTTCTCTTTCTCTCTCTCTCCCACACACACACAAAATCAGTGTGAGCTACAGATGTCCCTTTAGATGATGCTGTATATCTCTGGACCTATGTCCACAAGCCAGGATATTATCTACTTAGGTGACTTTCTTAATTTTTCATAAATGGTTGACCCAGTGCTTGAGACAATCTCCATAAGTTGTTATGACCGACATCTATTGGAATGTAGATAAAATAGCTAAGTATCAAAAAACAAAATCAAACTGGTTTTATGAAAAAGATATTAGGAAGTAGTGTGCCATATAAAATACGGAATAGGGGTGCCTTGGTGGCTCAGTCAGTTAAGTGTCCAACTCTTGGATCTGGCTCGGGTCATGATCTCACCACTTGTGATCCCCTGGGCAGGCTCTGTGCTGACAGCATGGAGCCAGCTTGGGATTCTCTCCCTCTCTCTCTTTCTGCCCCTCCCCTGCTTGTGCTCCCTCTCTGTTTCTGTCTCTCTGTCTCTGTCTCTCTCTCTGTCTCAAAAATAAATGTTTAAAAAAATAAAATAAGGAATAAAATGAAATTTTTAAGAATAAAATTTCTCTGACTCTTTCAGAAATTAAATACAATTTATACTGATCTGAGCAAGCCACATAATTTTCCATTTTGAAGTTAGTAGATTGAGAGGGAGCATTGAATTTGATGGTCTCTGGTGTCCCTTCTAGGTTTAGTATCTATATATCATACAGTATATAAAAGACAAATGTTTATATATATATAAAGGTATATATATATATATATATATATATATAAAGGTAAACCTTTCTTCTGGCTGAATCCTTAAGTAAACATGCTGAGCTGATATATGTTGCATATGTAACAGAGTGACAGATAAAATTAAGCTACTGAAATTCATTACTAAAACCTCATTGGACCAGACATACTAGTAGAGATTCTAATAGAGTTAGACCAACATTATCAACCATCCATTTATTTCAAAAATCTGAAGAAGAAACCATCCCAAAATCATTGGTTCTCAATGCAACAAAGGCTCTGGTCCCATAATCCTCTCCTCTTACACTGATCTTCAGTTCTTCACTTTCTATCCGTGTCAGTATCCAACCTCTTACTGAGTCTTTTTAGGTCCGTTTATGTCATAGCTCTCATATTAGACTCAATGAAATGTAAAATATAAGAAGGAAGAGGACTTGTTCATTTTCACAGCTGTATCTTCAGGCTCTAGAGTAGTGCTGACACATAACAGGCATGCAATATTTATTATATAGATTGACAGGACAAAAGTTATTTTTTAAACAGATACAGCAGTTCTGGTCTCTATCTCCCGAGTGGACTGCTGCACCTCTTACTATGCCAGGTAGTAGTAAGTACTCAATAAATATTTGATGAATAAATGGATGAAGGAATTTTCTTCCCTGTCTATAGCATCTATCTCCTTTGTCCTCAATATTTACTTGCTTATTTATTATTTATTTACTCATTCAACACATATTAATTGAATGACTTCTATTCCCAGGATCTGTTCTCATTGTTAGGAATGAAGAGATAGTTTCTCACCATAGAAGGAAAATGTTCCCACTTTTAACCTCCAAATTATAACTGGGAATGTAGAGAGCCATATTAAACCTATAAATTACTACATGTAAATATAATTTTAGACAATGATAAGGGATATCCAAAAATTAAAATAAGGTAAAATAATTGATTGGTCATAGAAGACCTGGGAAAATTACATTTGAACTGGAAGTCAAATAAATTGTTGGTGTGATTTCTTCCTTCTCCTCAAAAGTTTTTGATCTTTCTCCATTGCCTCTTGAAGGAGGGAGAAAAAAAAATCAAACATGATATTTAAAACCTTCTACCATCTGTACTGTCTTGCTAGAATTAACCCTGGCTCTTCCTTTCAGTATCTCATTGTTGTTAAGACTCATTGCCCATCAGAATCACCTGGGAAGCTTTTTGTCTTATAATAAATAAATCATATTTTAGTGATATCAGTTTTATTTTAAAAAACAAAAAAATTAAATGGGATACACAATGATTCCAATGAATTTGAACTTGAAGTTAAAACTGCCACCAAACCACTTTGGGCTCCTCATGCCTCTGAAAGAGCAGGCAAGGAAGAGAGCTGTAGTGTTGGTTGGGGTGATTGATAATTTGGACTGCCAAGGGGGAATTGGATTAGTACTCCTCAGTGAAGGTAAGGAAGACTATTTTTGGAACATAAGATATCCCTTAAGGCATCTGAGGATTACCATGCCCTGTGATTAAGGTCCGTGGAAAACTATAGCAACCCAGTCAAGGCAGGAATAGTAATGGCCTAAACCCATCAGAAGGAAGGTTTGGTTCACCCCACTGAGTAAAGAAGCATGACTAGCTAAGGTACTACTCAAGGCAAAGGGAATACAGAATGGTTACTAGAAGAAGGTAATTATAAATTCTAGATACAACCATGTGACTAATTATGGAAACAAGGACTGTAATTGTCCTAAGAATTTATTTCTTATTTTGTTTTGAATGTATTTGTGTGTGTATTTAGCAACTCTTTGTTTTCTCTCCTCTCTTACTCTCTTATCATACAGCATAAGGTATATTGGCTTTATTTTAGTATTCATGTATTGTTAATTTTATATCATAGTCTAAATTATGGGATATCAAGAGAAGAATAAACATCATTCAAGGATTTTACCTCCTCTCTTGAGGATCAGATTAGTGCATTTTTGGTTGTATGCAGCATAGTTGTGTCATGTTGGGTGGAATTGTGATCTTGATTTATCTTTATTTGGAGATTAAGCATGGTTTAACAAGATGTGTAAGAGAGCCAAGTAGATTTACAATGGTAATTTTATGTCAACATACCTGGGCTAAGGGATGGCCAAGAGAGCTGGTAAAACATTATTTCTGCGTCTGTGAAGGTGTTTCTGGAAGAGATTAGCATCTGAATGGGTAGACTGAGTAAAGGAGTTCATTTTCATCAGTGGGGTTGGGCACCATCCAATCCATTGAGGGTCTGAATAGAATAAAAAGGTGGACGTAGGGTGAATTCTGCTTGAGCTGAGACATTTATCTTCTCTGGCCCTCGGACATCAGGTATCAGTGCTTTTGGTTGTTGGGCCTTTGGACTCAGACTGGGCCTTACACCTCAGCCCCCTTCATCTCAGCCCTCTCATTTTTCCTACTTGTGCTTGCAGGTGGCAGGTAGTGGGAGTTCCATAATGGTATGAACCAATCCCATAATAGATCTTCTCTTACCTGTGTCTGTGTCTATGTCTATATCTACCTTCTGTTGTTTCTGTTTCTCAAGAGAACCCTGCCTAATACACTTCCCTAGAATATAGTTATTATATCGAGTTGGCTTCATGTCTTATCCCAATATGGATTTCACTTACCAAGATGCCAGGAATCATCCATAACTACTTAGTACTAAGAAACCTCAATCTAATATGACTAACCACTCCTGCTGCCCAATAACATCCTGGTTTTAGTACTGGACTTTTGACATTCTAGTCAGTGGTTGTTCATTCTACTCCACACTCATTAGATGCTTAGAAAAGCTTTAGGAAATGTGAGTTAAATATATTGCTCCAAACATATTCGAACATAAAACTGGCAGTGTAGCAGCCATTTTTAAGTACACAAATTAATACATTTTGTTCATCTTCCCTTCCCAGTACAATAATGCAATTACCCAAAACAAGCTGGAAGGCTACCTGTATTTAAATAGAAGACAAGATGATTTAGCTATATGCAACAAATACTCTTCTTTCCCCCAAAAGTATTTGTTGTAAAATCTAATATTATTGTAAGCACTCTTCATTTTTCTTAACATGGATCTTGTATAGATGCTGAAATACAAGCTGGATAAAAACTGCACTTATTAGAATTTTGTTATTTTCAAATTAAAAATAAATAAGCTCCCCTAAGATACTTTTGTCCATTATATCTAAGAAATATGACACTACAGACTTTTTTAAAAAATTTGTATGTTGGAGTTTTTTTTTTTTTAACTTACAAAAATAAATGCCTTAGTCTGTTCTGGTCTGTTGAATTATCCAGATATATTACTTTCAAATATTATACAATCTTCTGTTCAGTTTTGAGCTAGTATTGCTTCAGATCTTGCAACAAATCTCACCAAAACATGCATTAATAAACAGTACTATGGATTCCATTCAGTGTCACAAGGCATTTGTTGTTCGGTTGCATGGTTTTATGACTTAAAAAATTTTTTTTAGTGTTTATTTATTTTTAAGAGACAGAATGTGAGCAGGGGAGGGGCAGAGAGAGAGGGAGACAGAATCTGAAGCAGGCTTCAGGTTCTGAGCTGTCTAGCACAGAGCCCGATGTGGGGCTCAAACCCACAAACCACGAGATCATGACCTGAGCCGAAGTAGGACACTCAACCGACAGAGCCACCCAGGCGCCCCTGGTTTTATCACTTTTCTAAGGATTTGTCACATATCCTAAAAGACAATGCAATTAATCTTATGTAGATTCACTAAATTAGCCTGTAAATAATGTAACAAATTGAAATACAAATTGAAATTAAATTAAAATACAAACTCAAAGCATTTGAAAATAAATCTATCATATTACATTAAAAACTTTAAAGTGTGAATGGCAATAAACTAAGTACAGGAAGAATGGTAAGTACTTCCCATTTTGGAGAGGGAAAAAATAAGGAATTGTGTAGACTCCCTAAGATTGAGGAGGGAAGATTTTGTTGGCTAAAATTTGAGCCTTAACTTTGTCTTACAGAGTAAGACACTTTGATAGTTGCATGGGATAAGGGAGAGGTCACTGTTGTTTCCCAGTCTTAGACTATACTCCATGTAACTTCATTCCCCACTGCTCCCTGGAGTTGATAGACAGTTCTCATTGATATTTTGTTTGGGTGGTGATATATGTGTGTACGTATGTTCTGTTCAATCGATGCAACTTTCCTCAAGACACCTTCATTTCTCTAAGGAAAAAGTGTGTAAAAGCAAATATTTGCATCACCAGTAGTCTTTGTTTAGGGCAGGGTATCTCAGGCTTGGTAACTAGTGACATTTTGTGTCCAATAGTTCTTTTCTGTGCTGAGTTGTAATATGTACTGTAGGATGTTTGGCAGCATCTCTGGTGTACCTACTAGATCTTGGTAACACTCCACAATTGTGGCTACCAAAAAGTCCCTAGAAATTGCTATATGTCCTTGGGTGGAGGAAAGGAGACAAAGCCATACATGGTTCAACACCACTGGGTTAGATCAGTTGCAATGTTCTATTATTGGAAATATATGCTAGAATAAGTTTGATTTAGTTTTCTCTGTATTTGAAAATTACAACAGAGTTATCTGTGGAAGCTGTTATAAAGAAAGGCCAAAATACAACCACATCATCTTTTCCAATCATATAGAAATATTAGAAATCATCTTTATACAGTTTTGGTTATTGATCCAATATGTAGCTTTTATGGCCCAGCTCGTAAAATAAGACACTCAAATGGGATGGAATACAGGAGAGTTGTTATTTATTGTTTACCCTAACTAGGACTGTCTTTCTAGCAAGAATATATCTCATACCATTAAAAGCAAAACTGTGTAGAGTCCCCACAAATCCGTAGATTCCTTTAGATTCTGTTGTGGAGTGATCATCCGTGAGTTTGTCTAGATACTAAATTATATACTCTAAATTATTTTTAGCGTATATTTTAAGGATTCTATTTTTTCCTGCTTGCAACATATTCTAAACTTTGAAGAGAAAGTTTATTTTTTCAGCCAGTTGCTTTTCACAATCTGTTTTAAAACCACGAATTTTTCCATTTTATTGCTCAAAAGTTTTAATGACCTGAATTATTATAGAACACTGAACTGATTTCAAAAATAATATGAGCATTGTGGAAATGAAAAAAAATAGTTTCATCTAAACTTCCCTCTAAACATTTAATGTTGCATGTCTTTATATTTAAAGTGCTACCTTTATGTATGGTGGAAAGGTAATAGAATTCAAGTGTTGTTTGCTTAGTGTAATATCTTCATAGCCTTTTGGGTGACAAGATAGCTCTGAAGAGGACATCTGGGAATTGGGTAAATCATTTACAACCCTTTCCAAGGTTTAATTTTGTCCCTGTTCTCAAGAAACAAGGCCTGTCTGATTTCTGCATCATCTGTGAGTATAAATAAAACAATAAAAAATGTCTGTCTATAAGAAGGGATCTTAGGTATGGGAATAACTTACTTGATCTTTTTTTTGAAGATACGAATGAGGCCGGATCTGGTCTTTTGAGAGCTCTAGTGATGTAGCAGAGAGTGAGGTTTCTCTAATATCCATGATGCTCAGTATTTTGACTTAATTAAACTAATAATTTGTTATCGAACTAAAGTCACCTTCTTGTCTCCACATTTTTAAAGTTTATTTACTAATTTTTGAGAGAGAAAGAGAGAGAGTGAACGCATGAGTGAGTGAGGGGCAGAGAGAGATGGAGAGAATCCCACGCAGGCTCTGCACTGTCAGCAGGATGTCAGATGCGGCCTGGAGCTCACCTGAACCATGCATCATGACCTGAGCTGGAGTAGGATGCTTAACGGACTGAGTCACCCAGACACCCCCAGGTCCTCACATTTAAAACCATGTTTTTATTGCCGTTTTATTGTTTTTCTGGTTGTTTTTGTGATTCTTCTCTGTTTCTTTCTTCGTCTCTTGCTCTCTCTCTTTGTGATTAATGTTTCCCTAGTGTTATGTTTGTCTCTCTCTCTCTCTCTCTCTCTCTCTCTCTCTTTTTCCTTTGGTGTGATCTATTACAGGTTTTAGATTTGTGGTTACCATAAGGTTCATATATAACATCCTAAGTGTATATAGCAATCTGTATTAAGTTGATGGCCATTTGAGTTCAAACACATTCTAAAAAAAAACAACTTTAAAAAAATTCCTTCTTCCATGTTTTATGTATATGCTGTCATGTTTTACATCTTTTTATTCATAATTTTCTTACATCTAATTTTGGACCTAGAGGGTATTATGCTAAGTGAAATGAGTTAGACTGAGAAAGACAAATACTGTGTGATTTCACTCATATCTGGAATCCAAAAACCAAAAGAAATGAATAAAGAAACAAACAGGAAGCAGAAACAGACTTATAAATAAAGAGAGCAAACTGATGGTTGCCAGAGGGGAGTGGGTGGGTGGATGGGCAAAATGGGTGACGGGGAGAGAGATACAGGCTTCCAGTTATGGAAAGAGTAAGTCATGGAAATAAATGGTACAGCAGAGGGAAAATAGTTAATGCTGTAATAGTAATAGTAATAGTAATAGTAATAGTAATAGTAATAGTAATAGTGTTGTTGTATGATGGCAGATAGTAGCTGCACTTGTGAATATAGCATAACGTATAGAGATGTTAAATCACTATGTTGTACACTTCAAGTAATGTAACATTGTGTGTCAACTGTACTCAGATTAAAAAAAAACAAAATAAAAAAATAAGGTCATGGTTTTAAATCAGACGCACATAATTATAGAAAAGAATTGGTTATTTACTGGAAAAAACATGATTTACAGAGCTTTGAAGTGTATTGCTAATTACCTATCATATCAGTGACTTACAAATATTCACATATCCAAAATTGGTCACAAAAGAAGGCAGTCCACAATGAATCTATGAATTTTCTCAATGAGTAAAAAAATACATATGTCTAAACATATAATACATATAATGTATGTACCTATTGTTTTTTTTATCTATTCTGCATCTTTATTTATTTATCACCTCTACCAAAAGAGAGAAAGCAGAGGAGACAAGGGAGAGAGAAGCCAGTTTAAAAGAGTAAAAGATTCTGGGGGCATCTGGGTGGCTCAGTTGGTTAAGTGTCCAACTGCAGCTCAGGTCATGATCTTGCAGTCTGTGCGTTCAAGCCCCGCGTTGGGGTCTGTGCTGACACCTTGGAGCCTGGAGCCTGGTTTGGATTCTGTGTCTCCCTCTCTCTCTGCCCCTTCCCTGCTCGTGGTCTGTCTCTCTCTGTCTCTCAAAAATAAATGAACATTAAAAAAATTTTTTTAAATAAAAAAAATGAAAAAGTAAAAGCTTCTGGTTCAGGATTCATTCACCAAGAGTTTTCTTTAACTTTAGTCTGTAGAGATCTTCAGTGTAAAAGTTTCCTTGATCATTTTAACTTTAAGAAGTGACTACTTCCATTCCTATTTATTGGAGTATCACCATATTTTCTGTTAGTCTGTACGGAGTAAGATGGTCTTGGATTTGGAATCAAAAGACCTGGGCTTCATTGCTCTATTTTCAAAATGATTGACTTTTCAAGGCTCGTATTTTTTTTGTGAGGATGTACAGGAAATCAGATACTATTTGTGAAAGCCTTTTATAATCTTTAAAGTGCTTTACTAGTGTTAATTCTTCTTCCTATAGCTATTATCAAGCTCGACCTAAGAGCCTCTAAAATGTTACCTATATCACTCAGATTTCTACAACTATATAATGACATATTCCTTAATTCCCTTCTGTTAATGCTTTGGCCTCCCTCTTGCAAAATAGCAAGAAACAGTTAAATGTTCCAATTCCTAAGAGGTTGAGCACTTCTACAAACAACAGTCAGAATAGGGAAAAAAGAAAATTAACAGTTTTCTGCTAATGACTCATATTAGGCCTCTTTGGTGGTCTAAAGCAATGGATTACATCTTTTTATCATTTCTTCCATCTGCCTGTCACAGGACTACGACGGTGATTGCTAGTTTTGTTGTTAAAAATGTCACCCCCATTTTTTCAGAATCTTTAAAAGTAAACACAGGAAAAGTGGTGTATACCTGTCATTTAGATCAAATAAAACAAAGGTCGATGGAAATACATTTCTCGTTTGAAGGGGCTCCCCTGCTGATTTTGTTTATCAGAAAATGGCAAGTTTTTGTTCCTAATGGACTCAAATTTAAATAAAATCTGACCCTGGAAATAAAAGCAGCCATTATGATGAAATAAAATTATATACTTTGGAGGAGAAATTGAATTAGAATGCTGACTTTCTTTGGTTAAATTCTTTTACATAAGGAAATGAGCAAGAGGGAGAAAACTGTTGGATAAAGCGAGCATTTTAAAAATCAATAATTGCTTCTAATTTACTTTTAAAAACTTTGTTTCAGACTTCATAGAGTATCATGAATTATACCGAAATGTGTATATTTGCTTTACACTGGAGTTTAGCTAAAGCCAAAAGGGCAAACTGATTTGCATTTTGGTAGTTCTCCTTAGCAAATAAAATTCTCAAAAAACCAAGATTTTGATGACTTAAGTCTCACTATGTTTTGAAAACTGGAGTCATTTAAAGATCAAAGAACATTGGGAAAAGCGTACTTGAAAAATGAAGATAATCTTATAGACCTTATAAGATCACATTTTATTTTAACTAAAGTTCATGTTAACTTAAAAAGAAAAAGGCTCTGACATTCATGTAATTTCAAGAAGAGTTTATCTTAATAGTTTGATGGGGAGCCTCTCAGAATCACTACCTCTCTTCTTGGCCTCCTTGTTTTGAGAAAAATTATTTTTATTTTGATCGTGTTCAAAAGAGTAGTTCTGAATTGATGAAATTTAATACAGTAAGACACTTTTTATATTGAAACTCTTTAATTCATTTTGGGGAAAAAACCAACAAACAAAAAAAACAAGCCAAAGTGTATATTTGTGCTTTGAATAGGTATGCTTGTCCCTTAGAAAAGTTAAATATTTATTATAGTTATTTTGGATAAAATAGAAGTAACACAGTCATGACTTCTGCAGTTAATGGAGAGCTTGAGAGAATATCTAGACCAAAGCCTTCGTTTTTGGTTAAATAACTCACAGTTGGCCACATTAAATTATTTAGTGGGGGCCACCTTTATAATTATGGCACAGTTAAGACTAGAAACAGCAACATGTAATGGAAAGAAACAATCTTTGTAATAGGACAGTTCTGGAAACTAAATTCCCCTATTTATTAGCTGTACTGGTTTGGACATGATGTTCACTTGCTCAGAATCTCAGTCTCCTTTTACCATATTTTCCCATAAGGCTCTGCTAAGGATTCGATAAGACGATGTTTTAAAAATTACCTGGTATATATAATAGATAATCGAGTCATTGATCAAATAGATATTCAAGGAGTAAATTAAATGTATCAGACTTTGTTCTAGGTGATGAGGCTATTACAAAGAAAAAAAAATATCTTTCTATCTCCTCTCATGAAATTTATCTTCTTATGGTTTGGGGTGAGCTCAGACAAAACAATAGAAATAGATAGGGTTAGAGCCATAAAAATACCAGTAAGACCATAGAACTAAATGTAGTGATAGTCAGCAAGAGTGTAAGGACAGGGAGGCTACTTTCCATGTGGTAGTCAGGAGGATGGCTCTCAGATACAGATTCATATGTGGACTATATGGAGATTCACATATTCATATGTGAATGGTAAAAAGTATTAATTGAATTTGAGTTAAGCACGGATTGGAAGAAGGAGCCATGGTAGTCATTAATATTTTCATAGACTGTAGATCTATAAATTCCCAGAACAATGTTGTCTTTCATTCCATTATGCCCTTATTAAAAGAGTACATTTTAATAGCCTTTAAATTCACTATATTTAATTACTGTAATAGATGAGCAATATTTAATGGTGTGGGCAGTAAGAACTTTTGAGTCCTCACCTGAAAATACATACATCTGGCCTCTAGGAGGATATATTTCCAGAAAATCACTACGAAAAAAATCCCATTTACATAATACATAGAGTATTTCAAAGGCAGAAAGTATTAAAACACTACCTAGTTTCTTTCTTCTTATTTTCAAGAATTCAATTGATAGCATGTGTTTATGGCTTGCTTAGGGAAATCCAGAAACCACCTCGGCTTCAGAATGATATCTGGAGTCCAAAATAAACCCTGAGAATGTTTAGAATCAGGTATTTTTATATACCAGCCCACATCATTTTTGGAGTTCATGCCCCTAACCTGTTTTATTCCTATATCCTAAGGGATAGAGTGATTCACAGTCATTGGTATGTTTCCAAGGGTTGCATCTGGCTCTGCGGAATCTTCAAATCCTTATTTTTGCATGGCAGAGAGAGAGAGAAACTGCTAAATAGGGTCATCCTGAACCGACGAAATGGCTTGAGAAGCAAGGAAACCGATTATACCCCAATGTTTCCTGCCAAGAAGAAATTACACAATTCTGGGAATTTAGGCAATCTTTGTTCTAGCACAATGAACGATTTAGTTATGATTTTTTAATCCCAGGATTTTTGTTGACAAAACACAAGAAAAAAATACACTCCAAACTCCATGGAATATATTCATCTGCTTTAGAGGAAGAACAGGTCTGAATATACTTCTAGTCCACAAGACTAAATGTTTACTACCACAAGAAAAGAGCCTCCTCACCTCCGTGACCAGAGTTGTTTGATGATTTTAATCTATAGCTTGTGAATGCCTTAGGATCCACAGAAAACACCACAGCTAATCCAATTAGCTAATGCCTGAAATGCTTTCCCTGCAGATTCTGCTGGTTTCCAAAGTACTTTCTCAAAATCCAGTATTTCATGTACTTGTGCATCAGTCATTTCTCTTTGTGTGCATCCAAACTGGATATGCTCAGATCACTTCAAAATGGACCATCTTTCTCTTCCCACTCTACTCATATGACCCATTCTTAATGATTAGATTCCTAGGGCCAACATTTTAAAGGGCCACCCTTCTGTGTGTGCAGTTAACACATTTTCAAATGCCAGTTGGCATATGTGTCTTCCTGTGGGGTAATTAGGCATGCAAATGTAGTAATTGCACATGCAAATTTCCCAGCCCAAAAAGAATGGGAGTTTTCAAAACTCAGTCCCAGAGTAGTCTCTCACCATCTCTCTGGAAGCTCCCTTCATTTGAAGCCAAGACTCAGGATGGGGTCCCAATTAATGTTTCTCTTAGCTACTTCTGTGATTTTAGTGTTTTTATATTTGAGAACTTTAATCTTTTTTCCCCGTAATTTTAAAATGTGTACTTTTTTCTATCCTCTATGTTGAGAACCCTCCTGTATAAACCATATGAAGCTGAAACATTGCTAAGGGCCAGTTATACTTGGTGATCAGGATTTGTGTCAGGTGCATGTTTTTGAAGCTCCCTAGGGGATTGCTATGTGAGTTTAAGGAAAGTAACTCTGCAGTGAGTGTCAAGAGACCAGAGTTCACATCCTAGCTCTGTCACTAGTTCTGTGACCTTAAACAAGACCCCCTAATCTCTCTGAGTTACAGTTTTCTGGTTGTAGTAGGAGGAGTTTTGTGGTTGTCTTATTTTGTTTTATATTATCTTGCAGTTCCCTTACCATTTAAAAAATTCTATGAACTGTAAAAACAAAGGTCATGTTTCCTGGTCATTTTTCTTAAAACACACACAGCTGAGATCCCTTAGCAGCAAATCAAGATATCCTCTGATTGGCTGAGGTACATAGGCTCTTGAAGCATTTCAAAATGCTCTTCCATTCAAGCATCACCTCCTAATCCACAGATTCTATCCATTTTCTGTTCTTTGGGGTTTTACTGGTTTGGTTCTTAAAAGGTTGTCTTAGACAAAAACTTTCATATAAGGTTTTGGTGACCCAATTGGTAACTGCTTAAATGTCACAAAGATACCTGACTGGATAGGATCTTAAGAATCATTTGGTCCCAATTCATTATTTCACAGAAATGTATAAAAGGGCTCAGTTAACTAGTTAATTATTTCCCCCCCAGCCTCTTTTTAAATTTACTTGTTCTTAGAAAGGCTTATATTTCTTTTGGGAGTTACAAGATTTTCTTCATGTTTGTATTTATTGTTTCAGCCCAAATATAGATTTTCAGCCAATTTGTCCTATTGTGCCTCCTTCATAATCATTAGTTTCATAACGTTAGTCTATTCTAGATCAGAGCTGCCTAAATATGTTCCCTTTGCCAAGATTACAGCCTGTATCATAAATATATTTGTAATATTGATGCAGAGACTGTTATTTTAATGTACATAAATTTTCATCGCATTAAACACTCAAATCTCTCATGTTAATAGTCCATTTGATTTTAACTTTGAAAAGTATTTTTTCAGATTTTATTTAAAAAAATTTTTTTTTCAACGTTTATTTATTTTTGGGACAGAGAGAGACAGAGTATGAACGGGGGAGGGGCAGAGAGAGAGGCAGACACAGAATCAGAAACAGGCTCCAGGCTCTGAGCCATCAGCCCAGAGCCCGACTCGGGGCTCGAACTCACAGACCGCGAGATCGTGACCTGGCTGAAGTCGGACGCTTAACCGACTGCGCCACCCAGGCGCCCCAAGATTTTATTTTTAAAAATGTGCTTAAGATATTAGACATCTCTATGTTTAACATGCAAGGATTTTTGCACTCATGTCATTTTAGAGTTTTGTCCTGATGGAAAATGCTGCTTTGGTCTGTGCTGACTGAATGTGAACAGCTCACTCTAAAAAAGCTGTTTCTATCATATTCGTTTGAAACTCAAGACATCAAATTGAAGGTCTTTTGTTGCAAACCTCTAGCTAACTCTGGTGAACAAAGAGGTTTAATAAAGAATAGTGGATAATCTGAAAGATACAAGGTGTACAAAATGTGACCAAGACTGGCAGATTCCCGTCTTTGGGCACACAAAAACTCCATTTCTTTCTGAATATCATTCATTCTCCACTTTCTCCCAGTATTTTTCTTTATAGTCCCATAAATCAAGGCTTAGGTGAAGAACATTTTCAGGATTTTTCCCACAATGCCTTATGCGCTCTAGTCCTTCATTTTCTCCCCGTCTCATCATTGTAATTTTCCTGTTTGCTTCCTCTACTCCTGTTACCCTGGTCTCCTCACTGATATTCCTGCAACATGCCAGGCTGACATTGGTGGGAGTTCCTTCTACCTGGAGCTCCATTGTGTGTTTGCTTGGATAAACTTTTCTTATATCCTTCAAAGTCTTTGCCCAAATGTTATCTTTCCAAATTAAAACTGTGACTTGCCTCATCTCTGCCCCAGCAGTCATGACCCCTCTTAGCCAGTTTGTATTTTCTTCACTTCATAGGATTTAACACTTTCTCATATATAATATATTATGATTTACTTATTAAGTTTATGGTTTATTGGGGTGCCTGGATCAGTCAGGTGTCTGACCCTTGATTTTGGCTCAAGTCATGATCCCAGGGACATGGGATTGAGCCCCATGTTGGGCTACGTGCTGAGTGTGGAGCCTGCTTGGGATTCTCTCCCTCCCTCTCTCTACCCCTCCCCTGCTCACATGCGTGCACTTTCTCTCTTAAATAAATAAACAAAATAGATAAATAAATAAAATAAATAGTGTATGGATTATCATCTGTCTCTCTCACCAGATCATAAGCCCAAGAATTGGTTTTATATGTCTTTTGTATATTAATGTGTCCTAATTGGTTAGAAGAGTGTGTATCATGTAGCGGGCTTTCAGTAAACATTTGCTGAATTAATGAATAAATGATGCTGCCTCTCTAACTCCATAGAACCTTAGAGTTTAAGAGCACTACCAACTGTTTTCTCAGTTTAAATTATCAACTGAATAAATAGAATATACTCTGCCTAGACAAAATCATTTTTCTTTTCTTTAAGGGTCCACTTAAGGTCAAATCTGTTGAGGCCACCATAACTGCATTCCTTGGCACAGGTCCCATGCCCAAGATTATGTTGTCAAGGACATATTCTCTGAGTAGGTTGTAAGGAAGAGAAGATTTCTCCCTGCCCCATTCCTCTTCTGTCAAATCTCTGCTGTACCAAATTATTTCTATACACATACCCAAAGATAATATATGATTTAAGACATTAAAATAAGGATGAGGATTCATCAAATCTGTGTTTTATTTTAATGACAGAACCAAAGTGGATAGTCCCTAAAAAAGCTGAGATGATTAGGTGCAGAAGCATTTATACTGTATTGGATTCATTTCTGAAAATGTTCTCAATGTCTTCAAAGAATATTCACTTAGAAATTGAGAACTGTAGGTTCTACCCTTTGTTTTACCACATTGTGTGACCTCTTACAATTCCTTTCACTTTGTTGGCTTTTGATTTTTTCAAATGTAAAATGTGAGTGTTAGACTAGATGATCTTATCATTCTATGTATGATTCTATGATTTATATCATTCCTACAAAAGAAGAAAGTAATTAGTTCAGGCAATTTTATGAGCAAAAGAAATGAACCAAATAATTCGTTTGTTGACCTATAACTTGTTAGATATCTGTTTCCAAAATGAGAGTTGTCATCCGTCATCATCATTTTGTTATATGATAAAATAAAGCATTGCAATGGTGCCATTTGGAGAACTGGTCAAATGCTAATGTGATTGGTGCTGATTTTGCTATAGTGCCCTGATACTTACACAGTTGACTTTGTTGCAATTGACATTGAATACAGTTAACTGCACAAATGCAAGTAGAGTAAAACAAAAGAGGAAATAAGCATTAAGAAGAGATACATATATTCTTAATTTTTAAAATTTTAACTTGTATTTATTTTGAGAGATAAAGACAGAATGTGAGTGGGGGGAGGGGCAACGTGAGAAGAATGAGAGAATCCCAAGCAGGCTCTGCTCTGTCTGCACAGAACCTGACATATATGGCTTGATCCCACAAACTGTGAGATCATGACCTGAGCCAAAATCAACTGATGGAGCACCCGGTGACCCATTCTTAATTTTTTTAAATCAATTTATCTTTTTTTTGAGAGAGAGAGACAGCACAGGAGGGACAGAGAGAGGAGAGAAAGAATCCCAAGCAGGCTTTGCACTGTTAGTATAGAGTCCATCGTGGGGCTCAGTCTCATGAACCGTGAAATCATGACCTGAGCCAAAATCAAGGCTCAGATGGTTTAACCAACTGAGCCACCCAGACACACCCCCATTCTTAAATTTTTTAAAGAAATTTTATTCAGTGTAGTTTCTAAGCATAAATATCAATGAATATATATTGCTTGTCCAGCTAGACTCTAATATCTTAGACTTTTTCTGACTTTAATCTGGAATATCTCCTTCAAGTGTGTCATTCACAAAAGATATTAATAAGAATTTTATAATTCTGTGACAAAATAATATATGAGCAAATCATAACTCAATATGCTCTCTCTATTCCTGGATCCTTAATAATTAATTGTCAAATTGATTATTTGTGTATATCTTTACAGTCTTTTTTTCAGTATTCCATTGAATATTTATAAAGGTCTGTGTAAGTACTAAGCATCAGAGAAAATCACGTGAATAAGACAAAATTCTTGCCTTTAGAGAATTTGCATTCTAGTTGGTAGGTTTGAATTGTAAACATTTATTGAAACTAGATGTACATAAACAAATTTCTGGGAACATTGAAAAGAATGCAAATAATTAAGATTGTTCTTAACCATATACCAAATGGAGGAGATGATGCTTTCTTAGAATTAACAAGAAGCAAGTCCTGGCTACTGAAGGCTGAGGAAAGGGCTGTTTGGAGGTGATGACAGTGAACAGGTTCAGTGCTCAGCATTTCAATGCATGGAGTTTACGTGTGTGTAGCAAGGTTGGGGGGAAGGGTGGGATACACTCACTGAAAGAGAGGAGTAAGCAGAGGGTTTCCAATGATCTTGCAAAAGAAAGGATATTCTAATCAGTGGGTTAGTTTCTTAATATGTACATTTAAAGAATATCTTTTTGGCTATGTCAAGAATGTCCATTTAGAGCATTCACAGACCAATTAAGGACATTAATGAATCTCAGCATTATTCACTAATATGCTAGGGGAAAGCAGTGTGCTTTTTTAAAAAAAAGTTCTGAGCACATGGTGCCTGGGTTGCTCAGTTGGTTGCTCTCAGTTTCGGCTCAGGTCCTGATCTCAAGGTTTTATGAGTTCGGGTCCCACATGGGGCTCTATGCTGGCAGCAGAGAGTCTGCTTGGGATTATGTCTTTCCCTCTGTCTCTACCCCTTCGCTGCTCACATTGTCTCTGTATCTCTCAAAAGAAATAAATAAACCTGAGGAAAAAAAAAGTTGTGAGCAAGCCTTCATCATCCTGCTACGGTTCCTATGCATTCATAGTTTATGTTTAATTATTTAAATTGATTTTGTCTATATTTCTTAAAACCAATAAGTAATTATTGTAATTAATAGAATTTAGTAACTCTTCAAAAAGCTGTAAGTATATATATCATTTTCATCACCATACCTATTATGTCTCATAATATACCAACAAAAAAAGGCCTACGAAACCCCTCTGTCATCTTATTACTAGAATTCCTACTCTTGATTCTCTCTTACATACCAGTGTCGACAGCAGAGTGATTACCTCCTCCGTTATGTGAGTTACGTTGCAGAACAAAACTGAAAAAGAAATAGACCTACCATGCACCTGAACAAAAGCTCCAAAGGAGTTCTGGGCACTACTCAGGGGTATATAGGGGAAACACTCTAGTAAGTTTGCATTAAGCTATAGTAGCATACTCTAATAAATTTAAAATTATAAAAAGCAAACATGCGAACAAAATTCAGGCACATTGTCACACCACAGTGTTTCTGTCTGGCTTAGTGATGTTCACTAATTGCTGGTGATAATGATGTTTTTGTTACTGATGATGATAATGGTGATGATGACAATAATGATGGAGATGATATTGCTATCCTAATGACAAAATTTGACCTTTGTGGTTCATTTTGGGTGTATGTCTCCTTCAGCATCCAACTGAGTGAGTCCCCGTGAGTATGCTCAAACAATCATACAGCCAATTATGAGAAACTTTTTTCCTTGAACCATAATCCTAGCTGGAACAACATAATACTAAAATACCAATTAAATGCTTCCAACTTTTAAACCCAGTGTACATTATCGCAGGTTACTATTTTTTTGATGATTTCTTAATTTGCACCTAGCATAAGTGGTACATACACAGTCAAGTTAATGTTACCTCCTACAAGGCCGAACATTTCCCCTGAGTGTGTTTCCCATCCAGAGAATGTGTGAGGATGCCTGTGTATGCACTTGCATGTTGGTTTTAGTTTGGTAATTCTTTTTATATCTTTATTTCCCTCCTATTGTACAAGCTTTTTATTGGAATCAAGCACTGTTAACAAACATGAGACCCCCCAGGGAGCCTGGAGTGGTTTGGCAAAAAGAAAAAAAAAATCCCAGCTTGCTGTTCAGTGGGACTTTGCCAAGCCAACATAGCTCTAATTGCATCTTTCCACTGGTTTACCCCATCCACCGCCTCTCCCTTCTTCCCAATAGTCTTTTGTGTGTACTGAAAAAAAAATATGTTATTATAGCTAGTACTGTATGTTTACAATGAATTTCAGTGGATTTGGTAGCCAAAAAGATGTAGACTTTTTTTTTTATTAGCAGTAGCTTTCCAATGGAGATAATATTTATAGAATAGGCCTGCTTGTTTGTATTTTCCAAGATAAATAAAATGAATAATATCCAAACATGATAATCAACATGTCATTTTCCAAGTACATTGGCATTTAGCATGAATGCTTGCTACATACTTATTCTGTAAGGAGTAAAGGATAGGCATTAGTACCAACTCCCTGGGGAATGGTATTTTCAGCATTATTTCAGTATGAACAATCTTCTTTTGTTTATAGCAGGTATAATGTAACTGTAGGAGGAAAATGAAAAATTGCAAATGAATGCAAAGTTTTCATCAAACCCTTTTGGCATGAGAATAGTTCTGTACCTTTTGTTGCTGTCATTTCATTCTCTGGGTAATAGAATATATTTGAAGGTGGATTCTTTAGCCTTTATTTTATCTTCTGCATGCTACAGGAGCTTTTTAGTATGTGTTCATTACTTAATCTGTTTTTGTTTTTTCTTGAGAAGACCACATGATGCCTGTCCATTCATGATTTTTCAGATGCACCTATACATGCGTGTTCAGATTTTCTGAGACAGAATGAGGATTTCAGTTTCCTGATTTCCTACATTTGTAACTGTGGTTAGAGCAAAGAACTTGAGCTTTTGTATGGCATGTGGGAAAGAGTTCTTGCTCAAGAACTCTGCCCTGGTTGAACAGTCAGATTCTGCCACTTCTTAGCTAGATGATCTTCAAAATAATAAAAGCCTTCATAAACTTCAACAGTGCATATGCAAAATGGGAATATGACTCCCCTGATAATTAAGGGGCTTGATGGAGATGATGTAAGTGGAGGAGTTTTCACATAGCAAGCTTTCTGTACCTGCTAGATCTCTCTACTCGTCAACTTTTCATCCTTGTCTACTTGATACAGGGTTTAGGTGACCTTGTGTTAGCATCGGTGTTATTATCAAAGGTAACATTTAAAATCTTCTGATGTTCTGTCTGTAGGTAAATTTCTGTACAAAACACGTTTGCCACGGCGTGCTGGTAAATCTTTAACAACTAGCAAGAGGGGAAAGGGATGGGACAGAGGGTCTCTGTTTTAAATTACTAGCTGATTTTTGTCATGTAAAGGTACACACCTGGGTCAATTTCAAGCTCTTAATATAACATCACTGAGCACAGAGCTGGTGAGAGATGCACAGGAGCCCATCTTTGTACAGCATTTCCACCACATAGATAAAATAGATGTAAATAATCTCAAGAGCAGATAATCGTGAGATGTAGTAAAACAGGTGGAAATTGATGAGTTGTAAATATTATCTTTGTTAATATAATTTATTTAATTGAATGTTTATACAATTTAGCTAATAATGGCGATGTTTAGCAATTGGCTTACAAAATTCCTGAAAATGTCACTTTCTGCTCTCACAAGCCAGCGCCAGCAGGCTTCATTATACCTCTGCGTGTTTGCCAGGACTCTCAGTCCTTTGAAGTTAGTTATATGAGGTAGAATTAAAGCCAAGCATTCCTCTAAGGAGAGAGTACACTGACGCACAGGATAAGTAAATCATTCACGTGAACAAATACTCAAGTAAATGTAAGTGGCATGACACTAGGTATGGAGAGTTTATGTGTAGAAACAATGAGACCCATGGGAAATCACTACCTCTCAACTAATTAGTTGAGGACAGATCCCACTGGCCAGAGTGCATCCCCAGAGAAATGGCCTTCTTGCCAAGACCCTTATGGAATATTCTGCCCACTCTGCCCTGGAAGAGTTTGAGGGCGGAATGTACAGCCCATTTATTTAAATTGGTATGTCTAAGGGGTTATGTTTTAGGATTGTGGCCCTTGAAGATGGTATTTGAATGTACTGTTTTAATGAGCTTAATTTGTCTAGTTATTTGTATCTCTACAAGTTGTTTTGCTTATTGATCTGTTTGTTTTGCCTTAAATTGTGCTTGTATGTGTATTTATCATGCAGATTATACCTGTTTGTATACATCAATAAATGCAATTTAAAAAAGTGATTAAAAATCGTATCAACATGAATAAATCGTGTTTGGGTGTCCAAGAAATAAGTGCTGGATAAGGTCATTTAAGCAATCCCGTTTTTCAGAGGATGAGGTGTTGGTTTTCATTACTTAACTCCTCTGAGACATTTTCCTAGACCATACTGGACAGACAGTCAAGCTACCTGTCTTTCATGATGATGTTGCTTAATCCTACAGAAAGGCAATTTATCTTTTTCTGGGTGTTTCACCTCCCAGGGTTTCAAACTATATCCAGGCCAAGATAATTGATGACCTTAATATCACTATTTGAGCTCTGCTGGTGGCATGCTGAGACCTATTTCCTTGAGGCAGAAACCTAATGACCCACCCCTTCTCTCCTGAACTCCAGTAGAGATTTCAATCTCTGTAAATCATAATGAAAAAAATAAGTTACAAAATGATTTTCTAAGAATGAACTATACATTTGCATATACCCATTTGTTTGACTGGTAAACTGTGGCAGATCACTTGAATGGGGTTCTGTAGGTTGACTTTTACGTTCTGCATTTCCTTTTCACATGTTCTGAATTCCTTTAAAGTATACAGAGCTCCCTTCAATTAAATCTAAGAGGAAAAATGTGTGTAACAAATTCCCATAATTTTGCTGAATCTTTCTGATCACAGTGCTATGATTATTTTTTTTTACCAGATAAATTTACCAGGTTGAAGATGAAAGACTATTTTATAGAAGACATTTTATTTTTTTTTAATCTCAAGGAATCTTTGAGGTTATCTAGTACTTTGTTCTCAATGTGTATGTGATAAAATTGAGATTTATAAGAGGTTCAACATGCCAGCCAAGATCACAAACTTCAGTAAAAAATCTGAAATTTGAATAAATCTCTTTATCATACTGTCCTCCTTTATACTGTTCAAGCCTTCGCATTTCTTCCTTTTATGGGACCTTCATAGGACCTTCTGCCTGCAGTACTTCTTTACCAGGCAGCTTCTCACACTGAAGTCCTATCCCAAGGGCTTTACCATATTCTAATTTCCTGTCCCTGATATTTTTTCTTCACAACACTCATTACCATTTGTGATTGCTTGTCTTTTGTACTTGCTTGTTAAGCTGTTTATTGTCTTATCATATCCACTGTAAGCTTCATGTCAGCTAGCCAGTATCTGGTTACAAAGGGAGGGAGGGAGGCAGGTTAGAAGAAAGGGAAGGGAAGGGGAGGGGAGGGGAGGGGAGGGGAGGGGAGGGGAGGGAAGGGAAGGGAAGGGAAGGGAAGGGAAGGGAAAAAGAACTAACAAAAGAAGGGAATGGGAGGAGAGGGGAAGTGAGGGGAAGGAAAGAAAGAGAAATCATAACTTTTCCATCAAACCACTAGGTAAGAACAAATTAGATATATTCCTACATAAAAGTAGGGGATGTCTGGGGAAGGTTTTTCAAATGATTATTTTTAAACTAGTTGTCTTCAATAATGTAATTAGCAACATTAAAGATGACTATGCCTACAAATATAGTCTCTTTCTCTTCCCCACCAAGGGCAGACATTCCCAAGCTATTAATAAGAGATTTTGTTCCTAAACTCAAGCTTGACCTAGAGTTAGTCTCAAAGCAGAACTGTAGGCAATCATTCTAAATGGGTTTGCAAAAATGATTTGCCATTTTTGGCCTATGGGATATAACTAAATAGTTTTGTGTTTTGATTTTTGTCTTTTCATTTTTAGTAAGATGATCACCTATAATGTGGGCACAAAGAACTGGAGATATTTATATCTGGATGTCTTCAATAGTAGTCATTAAATGATATAAATAAAGTGTATTCAGAAACATTGAATAAATAAAGAGAAATATACATATCATTAATCATGTATTTATTCTATTTTTCTATATATCCTAATATGGGTAGGATGGAAGAAAACTCTAATGCAGGCAATTATAAACTAATTTTAGAAAGTTCAAAATTATAGCAACTTGAATCTCTTTATAAAACAATATGGATTTACACAATCAGGTTGAATTATAAATCAATGGAACTTTGCTCTTATAGACCTGTGTTTTTCTGAATAAGCAAAAACATTGGACAGATAATATTTTTCTTTGGTGCTTTACTTCCCTTTTTTAACCAGAAACTTTTGCAAGATTTGTGCTTTCTCTTCCTTTTTCCATACTACTAGAAGAGCTTAAGAAAAACTTACGAGAATCGACCTAAGAGTAATAGACCATTTGCCATACTGCATTTTCCATCAAAATATTTTTTGAGGTATTTTTTCCTTGAATAATGCTATCTGGTTGTATGATCCATTTCTAGAAGGTTAATCTTTTTTTATTATTTAGTTTTCCATTTTTTTTAATTTCTCACTGTCAAAAGAGTGTAGATAGCCTGTCCCTGTAGCATAATTAACCACAAACATAAAAATGAAATAAAATAAAAAATAAGTGACTTTCTATGTGCTCAGTACCCAGATTAACAAATAAGAAATCACCAAGACTTTCTGCAATCCTCCCTCAGTCCCAGTTACCACTATTGTGCATCTATGTTAATTAATACCCTGCATTCTTTATAATTTTGCCACATATATATGGTTCAAAAACAACGTGTTTAATTTCAGTCAGCTTTCTCAAGGTATATTTTACATATAATGGAAGTCTCCCAATTTAATTTTGTAGTTTGCTGAGTTTTGATTGATATAGTCAATACATTATACTATGTCAAGATGTAGAATGTATCCTTTTCTTGAGCCTCTTTGTCAACAATCCTCTGCTCCCAAATGGACCCTTGGTAAGCTTGATTAACTTTCTGTCATTCTAGTTTTGCCATATCTAGAATATCATATACATGGACTAATTCAGTACATAGTCTGGCTTCTTTTGCTTTAATATAACACTTCTGAGAGTCATTCATATTGTGTTTATCAGCAGTACATCTTTTAAAGTGTTTAGTAGTATTCCACTGTATGGATATACTATTCATTTTTCGATTTCTCCATTCATTAGTTGATAGACACTTTGGTTATTTCAGGTTAGCTGTTATGAATAAAGATACTATAAATATTTTCACACTATTTGTTTATGAACATATGTTTTTATTCCTCTTGGGTAAATACCTGGGAGGGGTTTTGCTGAGTAGCATGGAAAATATAAGATTAACTTAAAATAAAAAACAAAAAATTACCAAATTGTTTTCCAAAGTATCTGTACCATTTGGCTCTGTCAACAATGTATGTTTTAGTTACTCCAAATTCTTGGCAGCAGTTAACATTATCTTCGTAGTCTTTTTCATTTTAACCATTCTAGTGGGTTTGTAGTGATAGCTAATTGAGATTTTAATTTAATTCTATCAACTAGTAATGATGTTTAACATATTTTATGATATTTAAGCACAGTTTATATATTTGCTTTATGAATGTCAAATCTTTTGTACATTTTGTTTTTAGTCATGTTTGTTTATCACTGAGTTTTAGAAGTTTTTAAAATATATTATAGATAAAAATAATTTATCAGATATGTGATATGCAAATATTTTCCCATAGTCTTTTCCTTACCTTCTCATATTCTGAATATCATCTTTAAAAGAGCAGAAGATTTTACTTTTGAGAAAGCCCTATTTGGATACATTTTTTCTCTTATGGTTGATATTTTTTATCTTGGAAATAATTACTTTTTCTGAGGTTATATTTACTCTTTTTTTTTCTTCTAGAAGTTATATTGCTTTAGTGTTTATGTTTAGATCCATGATTCACTGAGATCATTCTTTTATATCGCTCAAGGTGAACATCAAAGTTTATTTCCTTTGTCCATATGGACATCCAGTTCTTCAAAGCACTCTTGATTTCCTTTTTTTTTTTTTTTCTTTGAATTTACTGCCATTTTTCCATTGAATATCTTGGCTCCTTTTTTGGAAATATCCAGATTGCCTCTTCTGCTTCAATGATTTATATGTTTATTTTATACTATACCACCTTTACTTGATTATTGTAGCTTTATAATAAGTTTGTAAATGAAGTACTCCAAATTTATTCTTCTTTGTTGAAATTGTTTTGACTATTCTACATTCTTTGCATTTCCATGTTAATTTTAGAATAAGCTTTAAACTTCTACCAAAAAGATCCTGTATAGATATGATTGGGATTGTGTTGAGTCTATAGATTTTCTTTATGGTAGTAAAATATAATATCATAAAATTTATTATTTTATGTCTAATTTCAGTGACATTAAGTACATTCACATTGTTGTACAATCATCCCTACCATCCATCTCTGGAACGTTTTCATCTTCCCAAACTGAAACCCCGTGCTCATTTAACAATAGTTCTCCATCCTTTCTTTCTTCAGCCTCTTGTAACCTTCATTTTACTTTCTGTCTCTGTTAATTTGAATATTCTAGGGGTGCCTGGGTGGCTCAGTGGATTAAGCCTCTGACTTCGGCTCAGGTCAGGATCTCATAGCTTGAGTTCAAACCCCGTGTTGGGCTCTGTGCTAAGGGCTCAGAGCCTAGAGTCTGCTTCCAATTCTGTGTGTCTCTCTCTCTCAGCCCCTCCCCCACTCACATTTGGTTCATCTCTCTCTCTCAAACTAAATAAACATTAAAAATTTGTTTTAAATATTCTACATACTTCATTTAACTGAAACCATTATATGTTTCCTATTTTTCTGACTTATTTCACTTAAAATAATGTCTTCAAGGTTAATTCATGTTGCAACACTATTTTTTTAAGGCTAAATAATATTCCATTTTGTGTATATACCACATTTTGTTTATCCATTCATCCATTAAGGGACTTTTGTAATTTCTACCTTCAGCTATTGTGAATATGCTGCTGTTAACATGGATGTACAAATTTTTGTTTGAGTCCTTGTTTTAAATTATTTTGGGTAGGTTTCCAGGAGCTGAATTGCTGGATCATATAGTAATTTTATGTTAAATGTTTTTTAAAGAACCCCCGTATTGTTTTCCACAGTGGCTCTACTATTTTACATTTCCACCAACAGTACAGAAGTTTCTCCTCATCCTACCCAAACTTATTTCCTATTTCTCCTAATAATAACCATCCTATTGAGTGTGAAGTGATATCTCATTGTGGTTTACATATGCATTTCCATAATTATTTATGATATTGAATTCCCAATGAAAGTCCAGGAACAGATGGCTTCATAGGCAAATCCTACCAAACCATTTAAAGAAGAGTTAATACTTATCCTTCTCAAATTATTCCAAATAATTGAAGAGGAAAGAATGTTTCCAAATTTACTCTACAGGGTCATATTACCCGGACAACAACACTAGACAAAAGGATTTAAAAAAAAAGGATATTAGAGCCTGATATCCTTGGGGAACATGGATGCAAAAATTCTGAATACAGTGTTAGCCAATTGAACTCAACAATATATTAAAGGATCATATGCCACAATCAAGTGAGATTTAGTCCAAGGATGCAAGAATGGTTCAATATCCACAAATGAAACAGTGTGATGTAATCCCACATTAATAAAATTAAGGGAAAAAATCAGATGATCATCTCAAGAGATATAAAAAAAGCATGTGACGAAATTTAACACCATTTGTGATCAAAACTTTCAGCAAAGTGGGTATAGAGGGAACATATCTCAACATAATAAAGGCCATATATGACAAACTTAACTGCTAACATCATAATCAGTGGTAAAAAGCTGAAAGTTTTTCCTATAAGATCAGGAATAACACAAGGATGTGTAGTCTCATCACTTTCATTCAACATATTAGAAGTCTTAGCCACAGCAGTCAAACAAGAAAAACAGAAAGCATAAAAATTGGTAAGGAAGGAGTAAAACTGTCACTATTTGCAGATGACATAATAATACATATAGAAAACCTTAAAGACCCCACTAAAATTTTAGAATTAATAAATGAATTCAGTAAAGTTGAAGGATAAAAAATTAATATACAGAAATTGGTTATGTTTCTATACACTAAAAATGAACTATCAGAAAGAGAAATTAAGAAAACAATCCCATTTAAAATAACATCAGAAAAAATAAAAAACTTAGGAATAAATTTAACCAAAGAAGTGAAAGACCTGTACTCTGAAAACTGTAAGACATTGACGAAAGAAACTTAATATGACACAAACAATGGAAACATATACCATGTTCATAGAGTAGAAGAATTAATATTGCTAAAATGTCCATACAACACAAAGCAGTATACGGATTCAATGCAATCCCTATCAAAATACCAATAACATTATTCTCAGAACTAGAATCAATCCTCAAATTAGAAGACCATGAAGAGCCAAAGCAGTCTTGAAAAAGAACAAAGCTCCCAGATTTCAAGATGTAGTACAAAGCTGTAGTAATAAAAACAGTATGGTACTGGCACAGAAACAGACACATCGATCAGAAGAACATATTGGAGAACCTGGAAATAAACCCATGCTTATATATTCATTATATATTCAATTAGTCTATGACAAAGAAGGCAAGAATATGCAATGGGGAAAAGGCAGTCTCTTTAATAAATGGTGTTAGAAAAACAGCTACGTGCAAAAGAATGAAACTGGACCATACTCTTATAAAACTCCTAGAAGAAATCAGAGGCAGTAAACTTCTGATCATTGGTTTTTCAAACATCCAAATATATATATTTGGATCTGTCTTCTCAAGCAAGAGAAACAAAAGCAAAAATAAACAATTGCAACTCTAGCAAACTAAAAGGTTTTGTGCAGAGAAGGAAACCATTAACAAAATGGAAAGGCCACTTACTGAATGGCAGAAGATATTTGCAAATGATACATTCAAAATATATAGAACTCATACAATTCAACATGGAAGGGAAGGAAGGAATAAAGAAAGAAGGAAGAGAAAGAAGGAAGGAAAGAAAAGAAGAAAGTTAAAAAGTGGGTAGAGAATCTGAACATTTTTCTAAAGAAGACATTGATGGACGACAGACAAATGAAAAGATGCTCAGCATTACTAAGCATCAGGAAAATGCAAATCAAAACCACAGTGAGTTATCACCTCGCACCACTCAGAATGGTAATATCCAAAACACAAGAAATAACAAATGTTGGCAAGGGTGTGGGAAAAGGCAACCTTTGTGCATTGTTAATGGGAATGTAAATTGGTACAGCCAGTATGGAGGTTCCTCAAAAAATTAAAAATAGAAATATATCTATATTTCAATAAAAAATCTATTAATCAATCTATGTGGCTATTCAAATTATTTGTTTCTTCCTTAGTGAGATTTGATAATGTATTTCAAAGAGTTTCCATTCCCTTTAAGTTATCAAATTTATATATATAATTTTATATATTTATATAATATATATTATATGGTAATTATATATGTATTTTTTTAAAATTTCCTAAATCCATAGTGACAACCCATCTTTCATTCCTGATATTTTGCTGCCTTTTTTTTTTTCCAACGTTTATTTATTTTTGGGACAGAGAGAGACAGAGCATGAACGGGGGAGGGGCAGAGAGAGAGGGAGACACAGAATTGGAAACTGGCTCCAGGCTCTGAGCCATCAGCCCAGAGCCTGACGCGGGGCTCGAACTCACGGACCGCGAGATCGTGACCTGGCTGAAGTCGGACGCTTAACCGACTGCGCCACCCAGGTGCCCCTGCTGCCTTTTTTTAAAAAAGAAATCCATCCATCTGGCTGGAAGTTTATCAATTTCATTGATCTTTTAACATACTAAGTTTTTCAATTCATTGATTATTTCTGTCCTGTTGTCTGGTTTAAATTGTGATAATTTCTACACTTATCCTTATTATTTTCTTCCTTCTCCTTTACTTTTCATTATTTCAAGTTTTTATTTAAATTCCAGTTAGTAACATATAATGTAATACTAGTTTCAGGAGCAGAATTACTGATTTAATCACTTACATACAACAGCCAGTGCTCATCACAAGTGCCCTCTTTAATACCTATCACCAATTTAGCCCTCCCCGCCCCCCCCCCCCCCGCACTGCCTACCTCTCCCTCCAGCAACCCTCAGTTTGTTCTCTATGGTTAAGAGTCTGTTTTACGGTTTGCCTGTCTCTTTTGTTTACCCCCCATGTTCATCTGTTTTGTTTCTTAAATTCCACATGTGAGTGAAATCATATGGTATTTATCTTTCTCTGACTTACTTATTTTGTGTAGCAAAATATACTGTAGCTCCATTCATGTCATTACAAATGACAAGAAATCATTCTTTTTTATGGCTGAGTAATATTCCGAGAGAGAGAGAGAGAGAGAGAGAGAGAGAGAGAGAGAGAGAGAGAGATCTTCTTTTATCCATTTATCAGTCAATGGACATTTAGGCTCTTTTCATAATATGGCTATTGTTGATAATGCTTTATAAATATTGAAGTGCGTATGTGTCTTCAAATCATTATTTGTGTATCCTTTGGGTAGTGCAATTGCTGAATTGTAGGGTAGTTCTGTTTTTAACTTTTTGAGGAACCTGCATAGCATACTGTCTTCCAGAGTGGCTGCACCGATTTTCATTCCCATCAGCAACGTAAGAAGGTTCCCCTTTCTCTGTGTCTTTGCCAACATCTATTGTTTCCTGAGTTGTTAATTTTAGCCATTCTGACAGGTGTGTGGTAATATCTCGTAGTTTTGATTTGTATTTCCCTGATGATGAATGACGTTGAGCATCTTTTCATGTGTCATTTGGAAAACATGCCTATTCATGTCTTCTGCCCATTTCTTAACTGGGTCATTTGATTTTTGGTACTGAGTTTGATAAGTACTTTACAGAATTTGGATACTCATCCTTTATCAGATATGTCATTTGCAAATATCTTCTCCTATTCCAAAGATAGCCTTTTAGGAAACCATCAAAACCCTAGAGGAGAACACAGGTAGCAGCCTCTTCACATTGGCCCTAGAAACTCTTACTAGATGTGTTTCCAGAAGCAAGGGAAATAAAAGCAAGAATAAACTATTGGGACTTCAAGATAAAAAGCTTGTACACAACGAAAGAAACAATCAACAAACCTAAAAGGCAACCTGCTTACTTTTCTTTTAATATGATCTTTCTTCCCTAATTTCTTTAAGGTGGAAGCTCAGATTGTTGTTTTTTAGAAGTTCTTCTTTTTAATGTAAACATTGTATTAAGGGTTTAGGGTGTTCCCATTACCATCCCTTCACAATTCATATGTTGAAATTTTAAACCCCAGTACTTCAGAATGTGACTGTATTTACAGATGGGGCCTTTAAAGTGGTTATTAAAATAAAATGAAATCATGTGGGTAGACGCTAATCCAGTATAACTGGTACCCTTATAAGAGGAAATTAGGACACAGATACTGTGATATTGTGATTTATAATAAGAATATACATTTGGTCTTCACTCCTGTTTTTGGCACAAAGCTCCTAAAATTTTTGGAATTTCCTGTGATGAGAGTGATAAAACATTCTTTGTTGTTAATAAGGTGACTTTTGGAAAATACCTAAGGATGGGGGCTGGTTAATAGGGGTGCCACCTATTGTATGAAAGGGTTGGAACTTTCAGTATCACCCTCCTGACATCCAAGGAGGGGAGAGAGGCAGGAGATTGAGTTCAGTCACCAATGACCAATGAATTAATCAATCGTGTCTATGAAGCTTCTATAAAACAGGATCTGGAGAGCTTATGAGTTTGTGGGCATGTGGAAATTTGGAGAGAGTAGCACATCCAGAGAGAGTATGGGAAGCTCCTCACTCTTTCCTCATACATTGCCTATGCATTTCTTTTATCTAGCTGTTCCTGAGTTGTATCCATTTATAATAATCTGGTAATCTAATAAGTAAAATGCTTCTCTGAGTTCTGTGAGCAGATCTAGCAAATTAATCAAACCTAAGGAGGGCGGGGGGGGGGTGCGGGGGGCGGCGATCACTGGAACCTCCAATCTATAGCCCGTCTGTCAGAAACACATGTGACAGTCTGGACTTGCAATTGGTTTCTGAAGTGCAGGGAGGGAGGGGGCAGTCTTGTAGGATTGAGTCCTTAACTTGTGGGATCTGGCACTATCTCTAGGTAGTGTCAGAATTGAGTAATTGAGTTGAAATGGAGAACAGCTAGTTGGAGCAATTATTGGAGAAGAATTGCTTGGTGGTATGGAAAAAAATCACACACTGTAACTGGTGTCAGAATGGTAGACATGCAGAAGAGGAAGATCAAATGAACATCAAGATGGCTGTCCCCAAACCAAAGAGAGAGGCCTCAGAGGAAACCAACCTCTTGCCAAACTCTTGATCTTAGTCTTCTAGCCTCCATAACTCTGAGAAAATAAATACCTTGATTAAGCCACTTAGTCTGTGGTACTTCAGGCAGGCCCAGCAAATTAATTGTTTTAATTCATTCTCCTCATTTTGATATATTATTTTTATATTTTAATTTAAAATACTTAATTTCCTTATCTGACCCTTGGTTTGTTTAGAAGTACATTATACAATTGCCATACATTTGTGGATTATCGTGATAGTTTTTAACTGATTTTCTTTTCTTTTTTTCTCTTTTCTTTTTTCTTTTCTTTCCCTTTCCCTTTCCCTTTCCCTTTGCCTTTGCCTTTGCCTTTCCCTTTCTTTTTCCCTTTCCCTTTCTCTTTCTTTCTTTGCTTTTTGTGTTTAGTGTGTTCAGGGAGCATATATTATATGCCTTGCTTTTCATCCCAGAATATGGTTTATCTTTCTCAATATTCCATGTTTACTTGTGAATGTATATTCTGCTGTTGTGGGTCTAGCGTTCCAAAATATCAGTTAGGTCAAATTAGTTGATATATTGTACAAATTTTCTCTGTTCTTGCGTGATCTTGACTATATGTTCTACCAATTCCTGAGAAAAGAGTGCTGGAATCTCAAACTATAATTGTCAATTTTAGTTCTTAGTGTCCGTCAGTTTTTGCCTCATGTTTTGTTTTTGTTTTTGTTTTATTCTGATATTAAAGTACATACACAAGTAAGATTGTTATGGGTTTTTTTTTAATGAATTGACCCCTTTTTCATGATAATAAGTTCATCTTTATTATTGTTAATATTTTTGTTTGATAATTTCTGGGGCACCTGGGTGGCTCAGTCTATTTAGCATCCAACTTTGGCTTGGTCATGATCTTGCAGTTCACAAGTTCAAGCCTCACATTGGGCTCACTACTGTCAACCTGTCAGCACAGAGTCTGTTTTGGGTCCTCTGCCCCCATCTTTCTGTCCCTCCCCTGCTTGCACTCTCTCAAAAATAAATAAACATTAAAAAAAAGAAACGTATTTTTATAACATTATTATAGATTTTCAGCTTTCTTTTGGTTAGTCATGTGGTATGTTTTTTCCAACCTGTTATTTTTAACAAATATTAAGCACATCTTTATATATATATGTTGTATAAACTTTGTTTGTAGCTTAGTCTCATATTTTATTCAATCTGAAATTTTCTGTCCTTTGAAATATTTGAATGATTTTCAGTTAGTGTATTTGCTGATATGGTTATATTTAAATCTACCATTTTGTGGGGCACCTGGGTGGCTTAGTTGGTGAAATGCCTGTCTCTTGATTTTGGCTCAGGTGATGATCTTGCAGTGTGTGGGATCGAGCCCTTTGTTGGGCTCTGCACTGAGAGTGCAGAGCCTGCTTTGGATTCTCTCTCTCCCTCTCTCTCTCTGTCCGTCACCTGCTCACTCTCTCTCTTTCTCTCTCAAAATAAATAAACAAACTTAAATTGAAATCTACCATTTTGTTGTTTTCTGTTTATACAATATATCCTTTCTTTCTTTTTCTTCTTTTCCTTCCTTCTTTTGGATTGTTTGAGTGCTTTATGATTATATATTATCTCCACTATTAGATTATTGTCTATTCCTCCTTGTATGGTTTCAGTGGTACTCTAGCTTTAAGAAAACCAATTTTCATTTTAATTACTATCATGCCAGTTCACAAAGAATGAAAGAACTTTCAACATATACCTCCTTTTTATATCTCCTCTCTTTTCTGTTTTTATAACATATTTACCTGCAGATGTTATAAAAGTTAAAACACGTTGCTATTATTTTTTATTTAAATAGTTAATTATCTTTCATAGAGATTAAAATGAGAGAAAATTTTTGCATGTTACTACTTGTGTACCATGTGTCGTTCTCATTATTTCCTATGCAGATTCAGATTTCCATCTGGTATCATTTTCCTTTTGATGGAAGAGTTTCCTGTAACATTTCTTAGTTTGGTAAGCTGGTGGTGAATTCTCTCAGCTTTTATTTTCTGAAAAAGGCTTCATTTTGTCTTCACTTTTGATAGTTTGTTAATTATAGACTTCTAGGTTGACAATTGTTCATTCCTCTCCTACCCCCAAAATTAAATGTGTTATTCCATTACCTTTAGCCAAACATAGTTTCAGAAAACAAGTCTGCTGTTATTTTTTTAATCTTTGGTCTGTGTTTATTATGTCTGTGTCTATAAAACATATAAAAAATGTTTCTTTTCTCTGGATGCTTTTAAGAGTTTCTCCTTGTCATTGTACATAGGAATTTGATATTTGATATGTCTTTACATGGTTTTATTTTTATTTATTCTACTTGAATTTTGGTGAGATTTTTGGATATGTGGATTTCTGGTTTTCATCAAATTTGGAAAAATTGTGATGATTATTTCTTCAAATATCCTTTATCTGCCATTTCTTCTCCTGGGACCCGAGTTACACATGTACTAGACAATCGTCTTTTGCATCCTTTGGTTCTCAGAAGAATATTGCCCTGCCATGATCACATTCTTATCCTGGGAACCTGTGAATATGTTACCTTACATGGTGAAAAGGACTTTGCAGATATGATTGTGTTAAGGACATTGAGATGGAAAGATTGTCCTGGTTTATTTGAGTGGGTCTGATTTCACCTAGATCCTTACAAGCAGAGCACACTTTTCTGGCTGTGGTTGTGACCACTAAAGAGGGTCAGAGGGACATTCTCAACCCACTGTTGATGGCTTAAAATGAAGAAACCATGAGCGAAGGAACAAGGGTGACCTATAGAAACTAGAAAAGGCAAGGAAACAGATTCTACTCTAAAGCCTTTAGAAGAAAATAGCCCTGCCTACACTTTAATGGTAGTCCAGTGAGACCAGTATTGGTCTGTTCTAACTGTAACATAATAAATTTGTATTGTTTAAACCACTACATTTTTGGCAGTTTGTATGGAAGCAGTAGAAAACCAATACAGTCCTAAGGTCTCTAATGCCCTGTTTATTGTTTTCTAGTGTTCATTTTCCTCTGTATTTCATTTTGAATAATTTCTAATTATGTCAAATTCAAATTTACTCTTCTTTCCTTCTGCAGCATCTAAACTTCTGTTAATCCCATCCAATAGGTTTTCCATTTGATATATTTGTTTTCATCTTTAGTTGAACATTTTGTAT
Organism: Prionailurus bengalensis; assembly: GCF_016509475.1. Classification (NCBI taxonomy): domain Eukaryota; kingdom Metazoa; phylum Chordata; class Mammalia; order Carnivora; family Felidae; genus Prionailurus; species Prionailurus bengalensis. Next base: position 138,132,853 of record NC_057345.1, on the reverse strand, counting down.
TTTTATTCTTTCTCCCTTTTTATATACATGTTGTCCTAAACATCTTCTTATAACCTTTATGATAGTGGTTAAGATTCTTGTCTCCTAATTCTATCCTCTCTCTAATCTCTGGGTTGGTTTTGTTAACTGATTTTTTCCTGCTTCTTTAGATTCCTAGTAATCTAGGAATATAATAGATATATATTTTTTTTCTTTTTTGGATGCCAGGCATTCTAAAATTTATATTGTTAAAAGCTGATGTTTGTAATATTCCTTTAAAGAGTGCTAAGCTTTGTTCTTGCATGCAGTTAACTTACTAATGGATCAGTTTGATCCTTTGAAGCTTCTTTTTTGAGCTTTATAAGAGAAAGGACAGTCCAGCATTTATTCTGGAGCTAATTTAGTTCCATTAATAGAAAATGCTTCTAAGGATTCTAGCCAATGTTTAACTTTTTGATGAGGTTTCACCATTCTGTCTAGTGATAACTGCAAGTATTCTTCCTAGCCTTTCCTTGGTTCCAAGAATCATTAGGTGTACCCTTATTCTGTGGGTTTTTATACTACACATGTCCAGATTAGTTCAGAGCCAAAGACACTCAATGAGAGCCTTTTGAACCTTTCAGGAGCTCTTTAGTTTCATCATTTTCAACATTTTTCTCTACAACTATTTCTCCTCAGTCTCTCTTACTCATAGGTCTGCTTCCTTACCTCAGTGAGATTACCAGGTTCTGTCTGATATTCTCCTTCTGTGATATGGTCTGAACGCTGAATCCTGTTAGTAACCTGGGCAGTTGCATGGCTTACCTTATTTGTTGTCTTTCTCCAAGGAACCATAGTTCTTTACAGCCTCTTGTTAAATATCTATAAAAAAGAGTTCCATATATTTTATATTTTTAGTTTATATGATGGAATGATTGCAGTTAATAAATTCATGGGCAGAAGTGGAAATCTGTTGGTTTTTTTCTTTATTTTTTTTTGAATATTGAATAAATGGAATCATACTGTATGTATTCTTTTGCTATTTCTTTTCCCCCAATATTATATTTACAGATTTATACATGTTGCTGTTTGTAACTATACTTTATCAATTTATCTACTCTATAGTATTCTACTGTATGATCACATCAGTAGCTATTTCCTTTGATGGTCTCCTCTTATTTGCTGTTACAAAAATGCCACTATGAATATTCTTTTTGGAAAGGTCTTTTTTTTTTTTAATGTTTCATTTATTCTTGAGAGAAAGAGAGACAGAGCATGAGTAAGGGAGGGGCACAGAGAGAGAGGGACACAGAATCCAAAGCAGACTCCAGGCTCTGAGCTGTCAGCACAGAGCCCTACATGGGGCTCGAACTCACAAGCCGTGAGATCATGACCTGAGCCGAAGTCGGACGCTCAACTGACCGAGCCACCCAAGCGCCCCAACCACTATGAATATTCTTAAACATGTCTTTGAGTATACTAAGAATTTCTTTATCATATATAGGTGCAATAAATTAAAAAGAACCAAGAATACAGTTTTTCCCCTTTATTAGGTATTGCAAATTGTTTTCAAAGTGGTAGTTTCAGTTCACACTTTCACTTGTAGTGTGTAAGTTTTGATTGGTTCAACTTTAAAATTTTTGATAATGTAGTTTGAAAGGGTTTGTTATTAAAGCTTTAATTTGCATGATTAATGGCATTAAACATCTTTCCATATATTGATTACTTTTTCCTCTTCTGTGAAATGCCTTTTTACATTTTTGCCAATTCTCCTAATGGGTAGGTTCATTTTACTATTAATATAGAAGAGTAACCTGGATACTAACCATTATTTTTTGGTATGGCAAATTATCTTCTAATTTTTTTTTCCCAACGTTTATTTATTTTTGGGACAGAGAGAGACAGAGCATGAACGGGGGAGGGGCAGAGAGAGAGGGAGACACAGAATCGGAAACAGGCTCCAGGCTCTGAGCCATCAGCCCAGAGCCTGACGCGGGGCTCGAACTCACAGACCGTGAGATCGTGACCTGGCTGAAGTTGGACGCTTAACCGACTGTGCCACCCAGGCGCCCCAATATCTTCTAATTTTAAAAGAAAAATCTATTTACAGGGCACCAGGAAGGCTACGTTGCTTAAGCATCTGACTTTGGCTCAGCTCATGATCTTACTGTTCATGAGTTTGAGCCCCACATCAGGTGAGCTAGAGCCCCGCTTCGGGTGAACCCCACTTTTCTCTCTCCCTTTGTCTCTCTACCCTTCATGAGATTCTCTCTCTCTCCCTCTCTCTCTGCCCCTTGCTCACTTGTGCCCTCTCTCTCTCTCAAAAAAAAAAATCTATTTAGGTACATGAATAGATGAATAGAAATGCTTATGTTTATTAAAGTACAATTTATCCAAACTTACTCTATAATTGTTAGCTTTTGTGTCTTGAGATATTATTCTTTAGCTCAAGATCATATGTATACCATATATATATATATATATATATATAATATATATACACACACCATATATATACCATATAAATATATATACCATATATATATACCATATAAATATATATACCATATATATACCAAATATATATATCATATATATACCATATATATATACCATATATATATACCAAATATATATATCATATATATACCATATATACATACAAATGTATACAAATGTATATATAAGTATATAATTAATGAGTTTATATAATAATTTTGTTCAATTTTCTAAACTTGTATTAATACTGAACTCCTTTAGCAGTTTTATAGAACTGTTAAAAGCTGGTACATCAAATTTCCCTCCTCAAGAATATTTTGGTTACTCCTGGGTTTTTCTTTTATATATTAAACTTGGGAAAAAAGAATCTATAAAGCTTAAAAAGTACTCTGAATTTTGTCTGGAATTGTACATAATGTATAGGTTAAGTTAGGGAAAATTTACTTTAAAAAATATTTATTTATTTTGCGAGAGAGAATGAGAGAGCATGAGCAGGAGAGGGGCATGCAGAGAGGGAGAAAAAGGGAATCCCAAACAGGCTGTCAGATCCTGTCTACTGTCATCTACCATCAGAGTAGAATTCGATGTAGGGCTTGAACTCAGGAACCACGAGATTGTGATGTGAGCTGAAACCCAAGAGTCAGACCCTTAAGTCACTGAGCCATAGGCACCCCAAATTAGGGAAAATTTACTTTTTTACAGTGAGCTTTTTATTCAATATGTTATATTTTTTATTATGATTTAATATTTTTACATAGAAGTATATATTTTATGAAATTTGTACAAGGTGTTTTATAGGTTTTCAGGCCATTATAAATAATAACTAACATGTGACATTAAGTTCATTTGCTTGTGACAGAAAAGCCGGAGTAATACTTCTAAATAAGATAGAAAAGTATTTATCTTTAAAAGAAGTCTGGAGACAAATTCCCTAGAATATAATTCTTTTTATCACAAAATTTTATCCCATGGTCCAAGATGATTGCTAGAGCTCCAGCCTTTAGGGCCACATTCCAGCTAGTAGAAAGGAAGCCAAATTGAAGAAAGAGAAATTCCTTCCTTTTAGACCAGTGCTCAGAAGTTGCACAAACACTTCTGATTATGAAACTGCTTTTAAGCATAAAGATGAACAAAAATAAAAATGGCTGCAGTAATGTTTCAGGGAAGCTCATTTTAAAGTAACCTTTTCCCTCTCTTGCACAAACCTCTCTTTCTTTCTTAGCCTTTTGTTTTAGGAACCTTGTACCACCCTAAAGACATGACAAAGGAGGCTGGCAACAAGTACATGATTCCTGTCAAAACCAGCTAGATCCTGTATTTCCCTATAAAACTCCCCCAGCCCCTCTGGGCAGGCAGGCTTGCAGTTTTTTGAAGGCTGCAGCTTACTGCAGCCTCCTTTGGCCTGGCAAAGCATTAAAGCTATTGTTTCTCTTTATCCCAAACTCTGTCTTCATGTAATAGTTTGGCTCTGAAGCACAGAGGTCAACTTTCAACAATTACATCTCATTAGATAAAACTTGGTCCAGAGTGACTGGGAAATATAATATCTGTCCAGAAAGCTTCATGACTAAATAAACATTATGCATTCTATTACTGCTATAGACTAAATGTTTGTGATGCCTTAAAATTTTATGTTGAAATCCTAACCCCCAGTGTGATGGTATTAGGAGATGGGATCATTGAGAGATGATTAACTCAGACGTTGGGGCCCCCATGAATGGGACTACTACCTTTATAAAATGCCCCAGCAAGCTCCCTTGCCCTTTCCCACTGTGTGTGGTCATAGCAAGAAGATGGCTGCCTATAAGCCAGGAAATGGGCCCTCACCGGATATTGAATTTGCTGGCACCTTGATCTTGGACTTCACAGCCTTCAGAACCGTGAGAAATGAATTTCTGTTGTTTCTAAGCCACCTAGTCTATAGTATTTTGTTATAGCAGCCCAAACACACTAAGGGACTTGCTAAAGAAAGAAGGGACTGTAGTATATGTAAATCCAACAGTCCCAGTCCTTTGATTTTTCTTTTAACTGAACTAAGTATTGTAGAATCGTTATACTCTAGGAAGAGCGACCAGCCGATGACTGATGGAAGTCTGTAAATGCCAGGCTACCTTGTTCCATGGGTCTGAGGCACACCTGTACCAACCCCCAGAGTTTCTCAGCAGAAGTAAACAACTTGCTTGATAATGCACACTTCAGTGACTGCCTTCTGTTCTCTGTACCAGTTTTGTTCTCTCCTACCAGTGTTTCCTGGTATCATGTCCCAAACTATTCTTTCTCTATGAATATAAGTATATTCACAATATAAATATAGCATGCACACTGTCTTTGCTAGAAAACAAACTTTAAAGTTTCATTTTAGGAAAAAAGAGTAACAAACTTCCTTTAACTAATGTCTTGGTAGAGTGCTCGAAACAAAGGACATTAATATCCAGAAGACTTTAGTAATCATGGCTAGAGTGATGCTGGCAATTTAGAGCAGAGAACGTTCCCCTCATTAATGTACTCATGGCAGAAAACAGCCATCTTTTCTTGCAGGCCTGTTTTGTAGCCCCCCTGGCTTCTCCTGTGGCTTTGTTAAACACAGGACTCTTAAATGGGCTTATTGACTTTTTTCAATCCATATTAGCATACCTCTCTCCTAAATAGCTGGGAGTTGGGACTTGCTGCATTCCATTGTTAGTAACACTTACTAAAATCAGTAATAGAACAGTGGGAATAAAATCACAGAGGGGTATAAAAGCTAGCACACTAAAATATTAAAGTCCAACTGTGAAAAGCTTTCCATGATATTTTTTTCCATATCAAAATGTGTTTTAAACACTTTTTGAGTATTATTATAATTAACTATAGTAGCTTTGTAAGCAGTTCCTTTTGTAAGAGAAAAACCCACCATCACTTAGAGGTTACTGGTTTTTGACACTGAGCTCTTAAGTGGATAATTATATTTATTGAGAGGTGATGCTCACTTGACCACTTGGCGTTTTGGTTTGGGCCAAGGGAAAACAAGGCAGGTGAAGTGTTTTTATGTACAATGTAACAGATATTGCTATTGTGACTCCATTTCTCAGGCGTTGTTGTTTAACTAAATCTTTATTTCCAGAAACTGCAATGTTCCCTCTCTTCCTTGTTCTTGGAAAATTAAAAGCTTCTACCTTAGAGAAGTCAATGATACATTATCCACTCACTCTAAATTGAACCCATTTGGAGCTATTTGCATCTTGTAGAACCTACGGCTGAGTGCTGCGCTCAGAGGTGTAATGAGCGGTTGTCACAACACACTGGAGGTGGCCCCATAACAAAATGATCCCCTGTCAATCCCCTCACAGGAAATGCTTTGGCAACCTGTAATTCGGCCCCAGTATTAACATCCTGCCTGGGTTTTGTTAAATGGCACTTTCTAGGAAGTAGATCTGGGGAACTTGTGTTTAATAATGTTTAAAGAGGAATATTTGATGGAAGTTTTAGAAAGCATCACATGGGGTTAACAGTGATTTGTCATTTGTTTCTAATTAAAGGACCTAATCTCTTATCACTGAAGCAGTTGTTTTTTTTTTATATTAAAGGCACAGATGTGAATGGAAACATATTAATGAGATGTCATACTACATAGTCATTTAGTGTTTTGTTTAACTTAAACATAGCAGAAAATGTGTGTCTAAGTAGACACGTGTAATGACATCCTGATAGAATTATAATTTCCTGCATTTGCATAATCTTCAGTAAAATTCACACTAGGTTCACCTTGCATTGCTAATTTCATTTCCCAAATCTGCATTTTTAGAAAATTAAAGAAAAGTCAGACTTAAAGTACTTTGGGAGTAGAAAGAGCTTATTGTTAGGTTCCTTCAAATTAAAACTGGAATTGTAATTTAAATATTTGAGTGCCAGGTGTTCTAAAAAGTGACAAGAACCATTCAAATCAACGGGAAGTTTTGCATTTCCTGAAGCTACTTAAAATCCTCTAGGCTAAATCATATCAGGAGCTTGGCAACTCTTCAGTCTCAGCCGGAGCTTCAGTGTGACTTCTGGGTTTGGGAAATCATGTTTGTCTGATCAAGTGCCCTGGTGTGCCCAGTTCCAGGATTCCATGAGCTATAACTTCCAAAAGTCAGTCAGGTAATTGGGCAATGAGAGAAGCAGCAGGAGCAACCGTATTTAACTACCCCCTGATGTGGACCACATGACTCTCCATTAGCCCAGCAAGACAGCTCTGGATGCTGGTGAAAATCAGGTGATCTCAAAATAGTTTGGGGATATGGAAAGGCATCAAAATTAGACATCCACCTCGGATTATTAGTGTGATTTCCAGTAGGAAAACCTAATTATTCCCTGTTCTGGTTAAAAGGTGCTTTAGAAACTGTCTTCCAAGTTCTGTCTACCTGGCATACTATGTTTCAGAGGTCTCATTTGATGAAGTTTTGGGGTGATGGAGGGGTTTGTGGGGTGTGGAGCCAATGGCCAAGAAAGAATTCTTCAAGATGTCTTTCGTGCAAAAAGGTGATTTTATTAAAGTATGGGACAGGACCCATGGGCAGGAAGAGCTGCACTGGGTCATGACAGGCAACTCATTGTATACCCACAGGTTGGGAGAGGGTCACGGATAGAGTAAGTCTGTAAGGTATTTTGGGAGCAAGGTTTCCAGGACCTTGAGGGGCTAGCTGTTCCTAGGGAAATGCCACTTATTACTGTTTAATAAAAGCCCAGTCATGAGTCCCTTCAGATGTATATGGGGCCAGGGGTGGGGGGAAGCATAAGCTTGAAGCATGATTGCCAGCATATATCTTGGGGCAGTTGAGTTAAAGGATGTAGACACTTACAGGATCCTCGAGGTTGGGATAATGTTAAGCTAAGGTTCTCTTTTGCCCCTAGCAAAGTGTCATCATCCATCCAGGCAGCTGAGCTCCTGGAGGGAGGTCACTCTGCCGGTTTCAAGGACTTGTCAGTGGGCTGTAGTCAGTAAAGGAATTTAATTTTTCATTTGCCTTAGTTTCCCACATTACCACGACAAACACTTAAAACCCTTTCCTTTGTTCTTGGATAGACAGGAGTGTCCAAGGAATATCACACATATTCTACCTGGTGGGGGATGGGGTGTGCCAGCCTGTATTTTGCCCTCAGCTTGCCCCACAATCCCTCATCATCATTTATTTAGTAAAACAATCCCTCATCATCACTTATCTATAGATATAGATATAGATATAGATATAGATATATAGATGATCTAATTTGTTTATTTACCAGAAACAAAATGAGAGTCCTTTGTCTCACACATAACAGCAACAAATTTTTTTTTACATGCATAAGTTGTACTGTACGAACAAAAGTTCTTTTTTCACAAAGATGAGAAGCAATTAATGAACTCTTTTGGGGGGGGAACCGTGTTGTCCCTTCAATTTTTCAAACTCACCTAGGATCAAAATGACATAGTAGCCTTAGTGGTCTCACATGGTTACATGTATGTATTTATCTATGCCCAGTTAGACACAAAATAACCTATCAGATTAAAGGGGAATGGATTTTATACTTTTAAAATGTGACATATGTATGAAGTGCTCACTACAGTTGGATTAATTTTATAAATTGTGATAGTCAACAGAAATAATTCAAATATTCACATAATTGGTTCTGAAGTTTATTTTTATTTTTTTATTTAATGTTTTATTTATTTTTGAGAGAGAAAGAGACCACGAGTGGGGAGGGGGGACAGAGAGAGAGACAGACAGACAGACAGACAGAATCTGAAGCAGGCTCCAGGCTCTCAGCTGTCAGCACAGAGATCAACGGGGAATTTGAACTCACCAACCATGAGATCATGACCTGAGCCGAAGTCAGATGCCTAACCAACTGAGCACCCAGGTGCCCCATGAAGTTTCTGTTGTATGGCAACAGTACATAGAGATTTTATATAAATATAGATTACTCAGCCCTATCCTGAGAGATTCCAATTCAGAAATTTTGAGTCTTAACCGGGATTCTGTTTTTTAAGCAGGCTCCACAGATTATTATGAGATAGCATGTGACCAGGTTCAAAATATTCTGTTTAGTTGTCAACTTTTATATTAAAATTGTTTGGTGCAGACTCCATGTAAACTTTATTAATATCATTGATGATGGTTTGTTTATGCATAAATACAGATTGAGACCTCGTATGTGTTCTTTTTTTGAAATTACACAGCAACATCCTGAATATGCTTTATCCAGTTTCCCTCAATGGTAATATTTTACAAAATTATAGCAACATATTGCAATCAGGAATTTGATACTGGTTCAATCCACTGGTCTTCAGATTTCCCCAATTTTGCTCGTTTGTGTCTGTGTTATTCATTTTTTTAATGGTATCTCATTATTATATATATATATATATATATATATATATATATATATGTATATATATTTTAGCTTTTGGTACTTCGTACTACTTCTCTATCCTTTATTTGTATTAAAATTAGAGAAGATAACATTAACTCAGCAGAACATGAGTACCCACTACTCACCTCTAATAATAAGGTTGAAATCTATTTGTATATCTCTTATGTATCAATTCTCCTTCCTCTCCCCTCAGAGGTAAACAGTATCCCATATTGAATATTTTAATAGTTTGCTACAGATATAGTTAGAAGCCAGAAATATATGTTAAAGTTTTGCAAGTGTCAAACTCTACATAAGGTGTCATAAAATTATCTATAGAATTCTGCATGTAAGCATACTTTATGTATGTACCTTGTGTTGAGATTTGAAGTTATTTTCATATTACCATGGCTAAACAAAGGCTGCAGTTGGACCCTCCCGTACATGCATAGAGGTCAGAGAGTTTCTCTGAATGTATGAATGGTAGTGAACTTGTCAGATATTAGGGTAGGTGCATCTTCAACTTTCCTGAATATTAATAAATAGTTCTCTATGTTAGCTGTGCTTTTACACTTAGTAGGAGTATAGTTGAATTCCTCTTTGTCCACGTCATTGCATTGTCTGACTTTTATTTTATTTTTTTCCTAATCACATAGGCTGGCTCTGTGCTTATGAAAAACATCAGTTTCCATATGAAAATGAAAAGAATATCTGCTTTACAAGTTGTGACTAGGTTTAAATGTAGAAATCCATATGAAAGCACTTAGCAATGTCTGACACCCAAAAGGAATTTAAATGTTTTACCTCAAAATGTGAAAAAGTGCAAGGTGTTTGAATTTAAACTGGGGTAGATTAGGATGTCTTCTTAGGTGATGTCATTGGTGGTGCTTAATTACAACCCTTTGCACTGGGGTGTTGGTTGAACATGATATTTTAATGAGAGCAAGCTCCTGGAATATAGCACTGATCCTGACTCTAATGGATCCTAACTAAACAGTACTCCTTCAACCCTGGGAAAAAAAGCCCTGTGATTTAGTTCTACCTTAGGAGACATGAGACTGCCAGCATTATAAAAATACAACGATCTTGTGAGCACCTAAAGAGTAAGTGATCTAACAGGAAACTGCAGCCAGATGAATGGGAAGACCAGGATGAATGAATGAGTTATGATGTTACCCTGTTGGTCTACAGTCCCCCCACATTCCGATGACATGCCGAGGACTTGATTCTAGGGGGCAAATTAGTTTTAATCCATAGCCACATCCGTGGCTATGCAGGATTGCGTTTAGTGTCCTTGGTGGAGTATATGTCTGTTGAAGAGAGAAATGAACTTCTAGCAGAATGAATGGCTTTGAACATAAGGTTGGTGACTGATCATAGAGCAAATTGTTAGAATGATTAGGAATTCCCTATATTTTCAAAGATGAACTATAATGTCTTTGCTCAGAAATTAGCGGACTTCAGCTGAAAACATTTACCTGGAGGTAGCAGACAAATGTGTAGGCTCGCAATATTCAATTACTGTTAAGAAAATGGCCTCTGAAATCAGAAAGCCTTGCTGGCTACCAAATGTATGATCTCAGAACAGTTATGTAACCTCCCCTCTGAGTTTTCTCTTCTTTAACAGTATTTACAATGATTCATTACAAGGATTAAGTAAGATATTTTCTCAACACAAAAAGGACAAATGGACACATGATAAATTCTAACATATTGCCAGAAAATTCTCTCTGATGAGGAATGTCTACACTGTACTACTTTCAGCCTATAGGGCATAATTCTGTGGCGACTTGAAAATGGCAAAACTGGGAGACAGATCACCAAACCAAATTAGAGTTCAGAATAACTTGACCAGTTGTGAGAGACTAAGTATGTCAGAATGGATGAAATAGAATTTTATGAATACAGAATTGTATAAAATGTTCATTTATTTATTTTTGAGAAAGATAGAGGCAGAGAGAGGGAGACAGAGAATCCCAGGCATTTTCTGTGCTGTCAGCATAGAGCCTGATATGGGGCTTGAACTCACCAACCGTGAGATCATGACCTGAGCTGAGATCAAGAGTCAGACACTTAACCAACTGAGCCACCAGGCGCCCCATGAATTCAGAATGTAAAGGCCTGAGAAAGAATATGATAAAGGAAATATTCTGCCAGCTATCCACATCGCCAGGCCCTACTTATCAGGAAGTGATCAGTCAGATTCTTGGAGGGAAACTAAAGGTATCCAGGACAGGTGTTTTAAGGAGATTATCCAAGCAGATGTGTATGGTGGTATGAATAGGGTAGAAAGAATCCACCAAGAATGGGGGAGCACGAACCCAGGGAGTAATGAGAGTGAGAAGCTATTGCTGTCCTTGGGCTGGAAGTGGCAGGGCAGGGCAGGGACTGGTGTTTGCAGAGCATGGGGAGAGCTAGAGCCTTGAGCCGGGAAAGCCTGACGCTGGATAACAAACAGTTCCTCAAAACTCCATGTGTATAAAAATCACCTTGGCTTACTGCTAAAGAGCAGATCCTAATTCTGTCACTCTGCAATAGGGCCCAGATTCTACAATTTTAAGAAGACCTCAGGTGATTTTGATGCTACCCATCACATCCTTAGGCCATGCTGTAAGTAGCAACGGCATAGAGATACTTAGTCACTGCCTCATCTAGCATATCCAAGCAAAGAAGTGTCTGGAAAAGAAGTGCCCCTTAGTTTCTGAAAGTCCCTTTTCTTTACATAAAGTGTATTTTAAGACTCATTAAACTAAACTAAAATAACATTTAGGAAAGCAAGCAGAACATAAAGAAAAAGATGATTTCAAATGCAGTCTTAAGCCATCAGATAAGCTTCCTTTCTCCAATACTTAATACAATTAGACTTACAGAAAGAGTGGGAAATACATGCACCAAAATACTGTAGTATCTATTTCTGGATAATAGAACACAAGTTATTTTTATTTGCTTCCTGTTTAGATCATTTTTCATTGTTTTTATACTCGGTATGTATTATAATTATTGCAGCAACAATATAAATTATTAAAATGCACAAAGTATATGATAATGTTAAAAAGTAACTTTCTTCATATAGTTCTTTAAATTGACAGATAGCTCTAATATTTCAAGGAAAATATTTAAAACATAAACTCCTCTATCAATTATATGTGCAAAGCCTTTGTAGGATCATAGTAAAATAAACTTTTGTATTATCAAATAAATCACTGAATTTGAGACTGAAAACTTCAATATCACTTCTCAGAGCTGTTGATAAGACAAGGATTTCAGAGAAAATGAGCTGCTGGATAAACAAACATAATGTACTTCTGGTTACAGAGGATTTCTCACCTGATCAGCCAAACATGGATATTATTATATTGATGGGATAAAGGACAAAAAGATTATCAGCTACCAATACATGTATAAAGTAAAGCTGTTTTCTCCCCAGCCTTGGGATTGTCCCCAGATTCAACATTTGGCTCTCAGCTCTTCTCATCCCTTCACTCAAGACAACACTTCTTACTGACTTAAGTTATTCCTTTACAGCTGACATCTAGAACTCTAACTTTTGCTTCGATGTAACTTCCAAGTGTCTTTACAGTTCTGAGAGGTTTGATATGGTTTTTCTGTTAATGTCTACTGTTGGAAAATTAGAGGGGTTTGAGGATGGCAAAGAAAATCAAGTTAGAAAATAAAGAAATTCTCAAAGAAAGATGCAAATGTACCTACTATTTTTGTAGATATTTGTGTATGTGTGTGTGTGGGGGGAATAAGCATAGATGAGATTAAATCTGTATAAATGAAAAAGAATCAGAGAATAATTCTCAATGGCAATGTCTTCAAAGTCTGCAGAGACAATGATTTTAGACTTAGGATCCTGTATGTAGTCGAACTAACATTAAATGTCACAGCAAAACGGACATTTCCAGAAATGTGAAGACTCCGATAATTTCATTGTACAAAGCTGTACCTGAAAGAAAGTCTAAAGGTGGGACTCAGACAAAATAATAAGGATAATAATTAAAAAGCATAGAGAGCATGAGAAAGAAGGTTGAGAAAAAAAACTAGAAAAGAGCAAATACATAACTATGACTAATACTTTTCTGGTGCATAATGATAAAATGATTTTTCTCAATGCAAAACTCTGAATTAAACATGGGTGATGGCAAGTGGAGGAAGGAAAATGAAAATTAGTTAATGAAGTTCTTACATTATGGGAAGAGAGAAGGTAGGGAAAAGATGCAGATAGTTAATAATCTAGATGTTAATAAGTCCCTTGTTCCTGATACTCTTGAGCACTGTCTTGGAAGTTCAACATCAAGAAGACAAATTAGGATGAGAAAGTGTTAAAGAAGAATGACACCATCATTATTTCTGGATGATGTACTAATATTTCCAGGTAGTATAGTAAACTCCCTAGATAACATACAAACAATTAGAAGAGACACAAAAGTTCAATGAGATAACTGAAACAAGATCAAAGTTAAAATTAGTACCTTTTCTAAACATCAAGAATGTATAGGTAGAAAATATTAAAGGAAAAAGTGAGTTCCTATCTAAAGAAATAGCAAAATCGGAAAAGCTAAATATATATAAAAAATTAAATATATAAAATAAATATGAAAATAAACATGCAAATTATTTTTTAAATGACAAACTATCCTTAAAGTTATAGAGGAAAACTGAATAAATGGGTGAAATATATTATGTTCGTAGATAGGAACTTATGTTAGTATGGTAGCAGCTTTGTTTTGTAAAAGTAAAAATCCTTTTTAGATTTCTTTTGGTTAGCACAGACAGGCACTAATGTAGATCTTTCCTAAAAGTGAAGCGGTGTGATGTAAACCTTTAGAAAGTGAGGGAATACTCTCTATTTTATGGCGTTTTTACTTACAAAAGGTTTCAGAGAAACTCTCTACTTTCTTTTTTTTTTAATTTTCTTTTTTTTTTCAACGTTTATTTATTTTTTGGGGGACAGAGAGAGACAGAGCATGAACGGGGGAGGGGCAGAGAGAGAGGGAGACACAGAATCGGAAACAGGCTCCAGGCTCCGAGCCATCAGCCCAGAGCCTGACGCGGGGCTCAAACTCATGGACCGCGAGATCGTGACCTGGCTGAAGTCGGACGCTTAACCGACTGCGCCACCCAGGCGCCCCGGAACTCTCTACTTTCAAATAGAGGAGGAAACCTGTAATGTGAACCGAGTAAGCAGCTTATTTTTCAAGATTGACGGCTTACGCATCAGCACCCAGGCCTCTGTGCTTGTGATCCACAGCTCTCATGTCATAAACCCTGACCGTCTCACTTAGGGCCTGTCTTCAGGATGGACCCTAGAATCATTCAGTGTATGAACAAAAACCTTACAGCTACCATTCTCCTGTGTCAAGGTGGCGTTCTTCTCCATTTGCTAGTCTCTTTGTTTCACCAGCAAGTGTTTCTGGTGGTCTTTTGGGGTGTTCATGGTCACTGTATCTTTATGAGGCCCTTGATGTGAATGGATGCCTGGGTAGATTTTATTACCTATGGAACGGAGCCAGTACATCGTTATTATTTCAGTAACAATGCATCTTTTCCTAGCTGTAAATGCTGGGGATACTTCTTTCCTTCTGTTCAAGTAGCATCTACCATTTCATAGGTCTCTACATTATTTGCCTGATTATTTAATATATTAACAAATAGCATGTTGCCATTACATTTGGTGTATCTAAAACCAAATTCATCAGTTCATAGTAAATTTTGTCCTTACTGTGTTTTATATTTTCTTCTGTTCTATCCCCAAATCTTCAGGATCCCAGATTTTTGACGATTGGTTTCATTTTGTGCTATTTCTAAGAATTTCTTCACAGGAAGGTATGATTTCAAGTATTAGTCAAGAAGAAAGTATAAGTTAAAACAGCATTGTGTCAGGCATCCATTAAAATATGTTGTTGTTGTTTTTCCCTTTTCTGGTAAAAAACAGCTTAACATTTATATCTGTACCCAACTTGAGGTAATAATAGGATGAAAGTTGAGGTCAACCATACTATTTCTATATCGGACTGCCCCTCACACCCAGGCCTCTATTCAGTATGTAGGAATTCTGGAAGTTCTAATTCTCGCTAAGTTCATTGTTGGGACGTCCACAGGGACCTCGTATGTACTCTGGGAACTGCTCTTTCTGCCAGAATATGGAATGCAATTTTTTTTCTTTTTTCCTCTACTGGTCCATTGTGATGATGCTTCCATTAACTGCCAGTAACTAAAAGGATCACACTAATATGTGCATATGTTTCCACTGATGCTGTTTAAACTCATAGAAGCCAAATGAAAGCTGCTATTGCCTAAGGCCAAAATCATGGATACCTTGGCCAGTGGTGTACATTTTTTGCCCTAAAGAGATTATGCTGTCTCCAGAATAGCTGCTATTAGGCAAGGATACTGTGGTCATCATCAATATCTCATTCATTCGCCATTGCCAACTTAGCTTCAGCCAGTAGCACTTCCCCAGTGCTGAGGCAGCACTTGGTATCCACGGGAATTATAGAGAAATGACTTCTATCCATTTACTGTACTGCTCTCTCAAGGGTCAGGCCTGAGTTCACAGGAGATGGGCCAGGGGAGATGGGGGTGAGCCATATCATTTCTATTCTGTGAGTCACTCTTGGAAGACACAGCTTCTGTTTTTGAGTCAACTCTACTCTTTTCCTTTAAGATGTTCCCTGTTCTCATAGCCACACATCAAACAGTCCATCCACATTGACTTATAATGAGCCCATTTGACCTGGTCTTCAGATAAATGTAGATAGCCTTGAATTCTGAAATCATGTGATGTTCAAGCTGAATCCTCTATTTTAAAAAAGAGTAAATTTAAGGACACCTGGGTGGCTTAGTTGGTTGAGCGTCTGACTCATGATTGTGGCTCAGGTCATATCACGGTTCGTGGGTTAGAGCCCCATGTGTGTCTTTGTGCTGGCAGTGTGGAACCTGCTTCAGATTCTCTCTTTCTCTCTCAACTCCACTCATGCTGTCTCTCTCTCTCTCTCTCTTAAAAATAAACAAACATTAAAAAAAATTTTAAAAAAAGTTAATTTAGAAAGCTATTTGTGTTCTATCTGCTTTGTATTTCAGAAACTTATTTCAGGGCACCTGGGTGGCTCAGTCGGTTAAATGTCTGACTTAGACCCAGGTCATAATCTCACGGTTCGTGAGTTCAAGCCCCACATCTGGCTCTGTGCTGACAGCCCAGAGCCTGGAGCCTGCTTTGGATTCTGTGTCTTCTTCCTCTCTTTCTGCCCCTCTCCCGCTCATGCTCTTTCTCTCAAAAATAAATAAACATTAAAAAAATTAAAGAAACTTATTTCAGAATAAGTCCTAAAAGAAAAAGCAAAAGAAGAGGAAGAAACACACACACACACACACACACACACACAAATACTAGCATCATGCTGAAAATAGTAAAAAAAAAATGATGATATTACATATATCAGTTTTATAGAAGAATTTACAAAATGGCAAGAAAAAAGCAGCAACAAAGCATTCTGCCAGCGGGCTGCACAGCGCTGACTTCTGTCATGCCGATGGCTGTGTACAGCAAATCCTTGGGAAAGAGAATGGTGAGGTCTCATGTTAGTGGTGGAGCAGCCCCCTAGGGAAGGCCTATATGGATAACACAATAATAACTGCAGGGTGGACACAAGAGGTTACGTGGCTGTTAGCTGCGTTCGAGAAATCAATTAGGTAGGCCACAGAGAAGTTTAAACTGGAAAAAAGTGTTGTTTGATATTTTCGTAGATAAACTCACTAGGAAACTTGAAGTTGAGGACTTAAGGAAAAATGCCGTTAAGAATTCTGGGAGGAACTGAGTCAGATGTTAAGAAGGATATTTACTGTTTATGTAAAAAGAGCTTGAGGAGTGCTGTTTTTTAAAACAGTAAAAATGATGAATTGGGCAATAGAAAAAGACGTGGACATGAAACCCAAGTTTTTTTCTTTGAGGACATTCTCTGGTTTTTATTTTTATTTATTTATTTATTTATTTATTTATTTATTTATTTATTTTAACATTTTTTATTTTTGAGACAGAGACAGACACAGCATGAACAGGGGAGGGGCAGAGAGAGAGGGAGACACAGAATCGGAAGCAGGCTCCAGGCTCTGAGCCACATTCTCTGGTTTTTATTTTTATTTATTTATTTATTTATTTATTTATTTATTTATTTATTTATTTATTTATTTATTTTAACATTTATTTACACAGCATGAACAGGGGAGGCTCAGACACAGCATGAACAGGGGAGGGGCAGAGAGAGAGGGAGACACAGAATCGGAAGCAGGCTCCAGGCTCTGAGCCATCAGCCCAGAGCCCGACGTGGGGCTCGAACTCACGGACCGCGAGATCCTGACCTGAGCCGAAGTCGGACGCTTAACCGATTGAGCCACCCAGGTGCCCCATTCTCTGGTTTTTAGAAGTGAAGTTCATGGGTAAGAATTTCACTGTGTTTGTGAGGATCTTTGCCGACTCATAGCCTATCTTCTGAATAGTGTACAGATCAATGGCATTGGAGTCCAGAGATGTAGAACTGACTTGCAGCTTTTGCTTGCTTAGAGCTTCCATTTTATCATCTGTAAAGAAGCGTGAAGCTTTTAGGTTTGTTTTGAGAGTAAACAATGTATCTGAAACTGCATAAAATCACCTGGCACTGATTTTTATCTAACAACTATGCACCAGAAACATAACGGGTTAGCTATTTTATTTTCCCAAGTTAGTGCTCAAAAAATTTCAAACCTATGGGAGAGTTGAAAGAATGGCACAATGAGCGCATAGAAACTCTTCACCAAAGTTTTTCAGTTTTTAATGCTTTGCCATAGGATCTTCCTTTCACCCTGTCATGTCACCCCAAACTGACTTAGCCTGCATCTCCTCAGAACAAGAATATTCTTCTACATAACCACATATATTAAAATACGGAATTTAACATTGATTCAATTATGTAATCCAAAATGTATCTCCTATTCAGTTTCCTCCCCATTATCTAATAATGTCCTTGTAACTGCTTTTGTTGTTGTTTCTTTGTAGTTTTAAATTTTTTGTTTTGTTTTTATTCCAAGGTGCAAACCAAGATCACACATTGCATTTACTGATTCTCACCATTTTCTTTTTTTAAAAAAAGTTTTAAATGTTTATTTTTGAGAGAGAGACAGAATGTGGGAGGGGGAGGGGCAGAGACAGAGAGACACAGAATATGAAGAAGTCTCCAGGCTCCACAAGCTGTCAGCACAGAGCCCAACGAGGGGCGGGGGTGGGGAGGGGGTGGGGCGCTCAAACCCAGGGAACCGTGAGATCGTGACCTGAACTGAAGTCAGATGCTTAACTGACTGAGCCACCCAGGTGTCCCATTTTTCCAGCATTTTCAAAATAACATTGATATTTTAAAACTCCAGACCTATTATCTTTCAATTTGGATTTATCTGATGTTTTTCTCATGACTTAGATTCTAGTTAAATATGTTTTAATGGGATTACTACTTAGATGATGTGCCCCTTCTCAGTTCATCAGTTAGGGGGAGAAATCTCAGTTTGTCCCATTTTGGGGGAAATTGAATGATCAATTAAGGTGGTTATCTGCAAGATTCCTCAATTATAAAGTTGCCTTCTGCTTTATGTAAGTAATAAACAATCTATGGGAGTAATAACATCTTTTAATAAAAAAGGTATCACAAAAATCCTTAAAAGTAAATTTTGAATTAGAATCTCTGGTAAATACATGTATTTTCATACTTAACCCTGTAGACACAGGATTCTTAATTCAAAGCATGATGCAGATCAGTTGAAATATTCTCTCTCTTATGCTCATTGCCATTCCCCTAACTGAATAAACACAACCCTTCTAGCCGTAATCTCTTGACATACCTTGAGAACTCTGTAAATGCCAAGGCAGTCTCTTGCATGGAAATATTGGAAATTGGGATGAAAATATTTTCTACATATAGAGGGTGAAATCTTTCTCAAGACTTATCTTTCTAAAATAAATACATTTGTGAGTTCTTGAGTTTTTTTTTTTTTCAATAATGATTCCAAGTGGTGGTGGTAGAGGTGAGTGAAGCTGCCAGCTGTGTTCCTACCTCAAGCTCCTGTGCAGTGGGTAATGCTGTGTTCATGGCTCAGAAACACAACTTTTGCAGCCTCACCTTCTTCAGTTACATGATACTGGAGCCTGTTTTCTTTCTCTGTGACTGACTGGAAGTCCCACTAATGTCAGCACCATGTCCCCACTCACCTCCCTCCACAAACACCATCATTAGAAAGTAAAAAGACAATTCACATCATTTCCATATTCTGCTAAATGTATATTTTCTGCTGGTTGATAGAAAAAGCTTGTAAATGCTTCAATCCTTAAAAAACAAAAAACAAACAAAACAAAAAAAAAAACATTGCCAGGTAATTTGCCAATTCTGTTTTTCTTTTCTTCTTTTTTTTTTTCTTTTTTTAAGTAGGCTGCATGCCCACTGGGGAGACCAATATCGCTCTTGGCCTGAGATCAAGAGCTGAGCTGACATCAGCAGTGAGTTGTGTAACCCAGCTGAACCACTCAGGCACCCCTGCCAGTTGTTTCTCTTTTTCCTGTTCCTTCCCTATCAAACAAACAAACATTGAATCAAAGACACTTCCAAAACTAAGTTAAATCATGTATATCCAAGTATACTTATATATATTGGAAATTACACAATATTCCTCAAGTACTAAATGAACAAATGTCCTCACTTATCAGTGGATTATTTTGTAAAGAAAATTTGAGTATATTAACATCAAAACTAGAAAAAATAATAATGAGTGGATTTTTTAGTTTTTTAATTAGATATAATTGACCTATCATATATTAATTTGAGGTATACAACATAACAGTTCAATATTTGTACTTAATATACAGTGATCACCATAGTAAGAATAGTTAATATGTATCATCCTACCTAGTTACAATGTATTTTATGAGAACTATTTTGTTTTGTTTTACATTTTTATTTACTTTTGAGAGACAGAGACAGAGCATGAGTAGACAGAAAGAGGGAGAATCCAAAGTAGGCTCCAGGCTCTGAGTTAGCACAGAGCCCCGATGTGGGGCTTAATGCCACCAACTGTGAGATAATGACCTTAGCCAAAGTCAGATGCCCCCCGACTGAGCCACCCAGGCGCCTCTATTTTATGGGAACTTTTAAAATCCACTCAGCAACTTACACATATGCAATACAGTATTGTTGAGTATAGTTATCATATTGTATATTACATCCCTGTGACTTATTTATTTTATAACTGGAAGCTTGTAACTTTTGCCCACCAATTTTGCCTGCCCTCTGTTACCTATGGCTAAATAATATTCCATTATTTATATGTACCACATTTTCTTTATCCATTCATCCATTGATGGACGTTAAGGTTGTTTCTTTGTCTTCGTTAATTGTTTTCTTTAGGAATATCTCTCAAATTAACCCATTTCTATCTCCACTATCACCACTTTTTTTCAAGCTTCTATTATAGCTCACTTATTCTATAACAACCTGCTTCTACAGTCTCCTTTCCAGGCCATTTTCCATAATTTTATGTAGAAAGCCATCTTTTTGAAATCAAATCTAACTATCTAAAATCCATCTCCCCATGTCTACCTTAAAGCACTTTAATGGATTTCTTTTTTTTTTTTTTTTTGAGAATTGGATTTTCAATTCAAATGAAAATAGGAATTCTTGGGGCGCCTGGGTGGCGCAGTCGGTTAAGCATCCGACTTCAGCCAGGTCATGATCTCGCGGTCCGTGAGTTGGAGCCCCGCATCAGGCTCTGGGCTGATGGCTCAGAGCCTGGAGCCTGTTTCCGATTCTGTGTCTCCCTCTCTCTCTGCCCTTCCCCCGTTCATGCTCTGTCTCTCTCTGTCCCAAAATAAATAAACGTTGAAAGAAAAAAAAAATTAAAAAAAAAAAAAAAAGAAAATAGGAATTCTTAAATACAGCCTGCCATTTCCAACATGTTAGGATCTTGCCTATCCTTTCCAGACTTGTTTTATATTTTTTGTCCTAAGTACCCGCCCTTCTTCTAGTTTCTTGAATAAGATCTTATTCTCTCCTGCTATAGGGGTTTTACACATGTCATTTTATCTTCTAAAATATACCCCATTCTCTCCTGCCTCCTACGGTCATCTGGATAAATGATCTCTAAAGTTGTTGCATATGTTTTAATGGGTACATCCTTAAGATTTTATTTAACTAATTAATTAATGAGGGAATTAGCAAGATATTATCACTAGTTCAAAAGAGATTTCAAAGAACACATTATACACATGCGTATATGTTTGTGTGTTGAGGTATGCTGAAATGAATTTACCAGTTGATGTGAATCTGAACAGTATCCATGGAGCAACAATGAATTGCCCTCCACTGGATGAAATGTGTTTGTATTTCTATGGACATGAGTTATTTGCTAAATTATGAAATGAGTCAAACACAATGAAAGGTGCATATCATCTTAAGCAGTGCTCTGAGCGTGATACCCAGTGATCTTTTATGCCTCTTTTAAAGTCTCACAAGTTTTCTTGACCAAGTCCCCTAGTTTGATCATAAAATCTCAAAGATTATTCCTTGAGGTAATAAAATTAAGATATTGAGATTACTAAAGCCATAAATTAAATTCTCTCTGGAAGTTTTTATAAGGAATCTCAGATTTTTAAAAGCCTGTATAATTTACTCTCCCAAGGCAAGAATGCTAAGCCCAAGAAATTCCACTAGATTTTACCAGCTATACTTGTAAATTTTGATGGATGCCTCCCTTTGTAATTTCTCCAAATTTGCTAGTATTCATGGTTTATCATGAAGCGACTTTTTAAAGAAAATCCCTATAAGCCTGGATCCATTTCAGACCAGGTACTGGATAAACCAGGTACCAGATCACTTCCCCTGAGAGGATTTTGTTGGCATTGGCTCTAAACATGAATTAATCTTTTTTGTTTGTTTGTTTCTTAAAAGCGCCTTGTCCTACCTGATTAAATGAGCATAATTCTCAAATATAATATTCCAGACAGGGTCTTGGTTGTACAATTGATTTCTCTCAATTCTGTCCTGGTAAGTGTAGGACTGATTTTCATTGATCCTAAATAAATAATTATATTGCCAATATAATAAAAGGTAAGAAGATTAAGTAAGAAATTCTGGAGATCAGTAGGGGTCAGATATAATTTTAAAATATTTTATTTTAGTTCATAAAAGCATATAAAAGTGGGTTCAAGATCACTTAAGTACAAAGACAAAAGGCATCATTTTTTATCCAGAAAATTTTGACATTGAAACAACATCAACCATATTCCAGTCAGATAAACACAATAAAATGTCCCTTATCAGCTCATTCAGTGGTATGTAATCGAGTCTTCCTCTGCTGGATCTTTGGTTAACAGTCTGTTTCATAAAGCTGTTTGTTTCCATATTAAAATGAGTTCTGAAAAGCTTTGGTCCACTGATACAGTGTAAAAGTTTTATTATTGATTTGAGCTCAGAAATCCTAAAAGTATGAAGTACCTGATACAGTCATTTCCCAAAAGGCTCTGGGACTATCCTCGTTTGAAGACACAACTCTAACCTAAAGCTTGTACCAGAGCCTTGGTGCAAGTACTAAATGAACATCTCATTTTAGACGACAGAGATTTAATGGCTGTGGTTTATTTATTAATGTAATACAAAATATCAGAATGGAGGGGATCAGGGTTCTCCTAAATGGTAGAGAATATTTTAGAAGAATTTTGACGTCATTTCTGCAGGTAAAACATAGTGATAGCCAGCAATAACATTTATCCATCTCTAGGGAATTCATATGAATTTGTAAAATACATACAGTTTGTAAAATATATACATTAATAATAATTTATACACAAATTTAACATAGGCAAGTGGCTGGTCTCTTTTGATTTGACAGATTTTCCCACCCAACACTTAAAATAATAGCCCAGCAAACAAACTTTCTAATTCTTGCTAGCATTTTTCTTTTTTGTAAGGTGAAAGGATAAATACTTTGCAATTTTCTAACGGACTCTGGAATAATGCTGAAATTTTTGTTTTACATATTTAGGATTTGATTTGAGGAAGACAAACTCAAAATATTTATCAGAAGAAATTTGGACACTTAATAGGATAGTATTATTGGTGCCTGAAGAGACAGCACTGGGCTACCTATTTAATCACATTGACAAGAAAACATTTAACAAAATAAATATGGCTGGTAATGTGATTATAAAGAACTCTAGATCTTTCGTAAGTGAGGAAACTTTTTTCTTTTTTTCTTTAATAGCAAAGGGCACAATTAATTCAGCATAAAGCACAGAAAAGTATTCTGGTGAAATATGGGATCTTTGCTTTTGAGGCACATTAGTTAAAGCAGGTAAAAAATAACATTTGAAAGGGATTAGTCAGTAAACCAAGGATGTTAGCTTATAAAATTAAGTGAACTTTGACAAAATTAACATCTTTTGTCACTTTTTTTTATAGACTTAGGTATTATATACCAAGACAAATAAAATTTACTTTCCAAGCTTTCTCTTTCATAGTCTAAAATAAGCTGACATTTTACTTGTGAGGACAGTGGTTCCTGCTCAGGGGTCTGAGAGGTGAAAGCTATTTTCAAAACAATACCAAGATATGTTATGTTAACAGGCAGTGCATTCATCGTTGTTATTTACAAATGATTGAATAAACATAAATTTTAATAATTTTTCACTTTTAATATGTAATAAGTTAAGTGTTGAAAGTTATAATTCCCGTAAATGAAGGCTTTTGGGATCCTTAAAAAGTTTTAAGAATTTTGATCCACTTTTGGTCCAGTTTCAGGATGAAATTATTGTTCCTTCTTGTAAAACAAAATCACACACACACATGCACACAGTTTGGTCATTATTGCTGTCAGTGTAGCTTCAACCACTTATATTAATTATTACTTTTAACCAACGTAAATAACTGCTATTTCACAATCAAGGCGCAGATACTTGAGAATGTCTGGCAACTGATACATTTTAGCAGACCAACAGAGATCCTGAGCAGACAAAGCATGCCTTTCTACACAGTAGGTTCTCCTGCTAAAAGTGTCAGATATGAGCACTTTCATTATCTTGAACAAAGCTACAGCCTTTCTATAGTATATAAAGGTAAAACAACAACAACGACAAAACTATATAAACTTACAATTATGCTTAGTGATCAATGTTCCAGTATTCTGAGAAATTATTTAGCTATTTAGGTAATTTAGTTAAAAAAATAGACTCAGGAAATCCACTTGACTGGGTTTGTATTTGCAATTCATTGGAAGTGAATCAATGAGTGCAGTTTCTCTGTTAACTTTATTATGTGTGCAGGTGCCATAAAACAAGAGCCAGAAAACAAGCCTAGGGCCAATGTCATTGATTAGGGCTTGCTCTCGAGTTTGGACTTTAGAGAAAAATTATTTAGGATCATATCTTTGCTCTACCACTTAGTAGCATAGAAGAAATGAGGCCAAGTTTTCCAATCTGTAAAATAGTTGTTGTACTTATTAATGAGTTAATTTTGTAAAATTGCTTACAACAGTGTCTGACCCATAGTAAATGCTCAGTAAAGGGTAGTTTTCATCATCATGGCTGTCTTTAACAGCATCAGCAGCAATATCTAAGTTATTGGTAGCAATCAGTTATTTTAGAAAAGATAAAAAGCAAGTCCATACTCTGTTAGAAATGGACTGTCACTTCAGTCATTTTAAGGATGAAAATATGGAAATCCGGAAGATTTAAATAAATTTCCCATAATCATAGAACTTGTTACGGAGGACACTACCTGCAGCATATCAATGTGGGATCATGTAATAATAATAATGCTCAGAATACCAAAGACCAGGATTTCAAACACATCCTTCATTTTGGGATTAGAACGTAGTATATTATAGCTCTGTAAGTTATCAGTGAATGGCCAGTTCAGCTAGGTGACACAAGTTTATAAAGGGAATTTTTCAAGGTAGTTCCTCCCCAACATCTCCCTCCCTCCCTCCCTCCCTTCCTCCCTCCCTCCCTTCCTTCCTTTCCTTCCTTCCTTTCCTTCCTTCCTTCCTCTCTCTCAGTCTCTCTTTTCTTTCCTATTTTAATAAAAAGAAAACATAATCATTGGAAAACATTTGTAAAATGCAAGAGCATATGTAAAGAATGACATAAACATAATCTACTTCTTAATCTTCCAGCCTTGAGATAACCACTCTAAACATGCCAGGATTTATTTCATTTAAGTCTTCCCTTATTATTATTACATTTTTTAACACAATTATTGTGAGGGAATTCAAAGTCCATTTATTTAATAAAAGGAAGAGTTTGGAGGAGAATACCTAGCTATTCTGTTTAATACTTAATTAATTCTTGGCATTTTCATTAGAGCTTCTCATATTTCAAACGTGATTAAGCTGACTTTGCTTCTTTAGCATTCTTTAGGGCATAATGGCAAACAATTTGTCTTTTGATTCTTGATTTATTACTTTGCTGTTGCAATTACCTTAACTGTATAGAGTATATACCTCTTTACATTGACACACATTACCCTACACATACACACAAATACATTTTATTTCTATTTTATGTGAATTGTAGGCCCATTAAAACAGGCCCATTAAGATTATAATTCCTATCACATCGAACCAATAAATCTTGAGAAGAATTGTTATATTTATAATTATTTTTTCTAAGATTTAGAAAAATCTAGATTCGATTTTCTTTTTAAATGTTTTTTTTTACATTTTTTTAATGTTTGTTTATTTTTGAGACAGAGGGAGACAGAGTGTGAGTGGGGGAGGGGCAGAGAGAGAGGGAGACACAGATCCAAAACAGGCTCCAGGCTCTGAGCTGTCAGCACAGAGCATGATGCGGGGCTTGAACCCATGAACTGTGAGATCATGACCTGAGCTGAAGTTGGATGCTCCACTGACTGAGCCACCCAGGCACCCCAGGATTCTGTTTTCTATTAAAATATACTTGTTGGGAGTGCCTGGCTCAGTCAGTTAAGTGTCTGATTCTTGATTTTGGTTCAAGTCATGATCTCATGGTTGGTGAGATGGAGTTTGGAGCCTGCCTGGGATTCTCTCTCTCTCCCTCTCTCTGCCCCTCTGCCACTCATGCTTGTTTTCTCTCTCTCAAAATAAACATTTTAAAACATACATACTTGTTAGTATCTTTACAAAATATTTTTTTAATATTGGTCCTATGCAAACATTATTAAAATTATTCTTGGAATAATTTTATTTATTAAATTTTTCTACTTTACCTTTATTTTTTTCCTGTTGTTACCCCTTAACTAGTTATTGTTGATGTGGAGAAAGTTATTGAAAAAAAACCCATAAGATTTCATCATTCTTTCCAATATTTCTACTTCTTATTAACCTTTCATGATTTGTCCCTGTGATCAGAATTTCCAAATCATAAATCTGTTTGTTTTTGGTTTTAGAGTTTCACCAATCAGGAGAGTGTAGGCTATGGATTTCAGACAAAATTTGTGCCCAGAATTTCATGTTTCTTTTTTCAAGAATTGGTATTCAATTTTATCAGATTTTAAACATCTAGTAATTATTAAACATCTATTAATGTGCTTCCTTTTGTGTCTGTTGTAGTGTATAATTAGTGATCAATTTCTTATTAAAATCCTATTGTTCTTGGATGTCATGGATGATGAGAAGTAACTGATAGAAAGGAGGAATCATTGATCCAGAGCTCTATAAGTTAACACATTTTTTTTTTCTAAGGGAAACACATCTTTCTAATCTAACTGCACAGAAGAAGGATTTTTTGCTGGGAGTTTTTTTTTTTTTTTCTAATGGCCACATTCTCCAATTCTTGGGACATATCCAGATGTGGAAGCCTAAATTGCTAAACCACAAACCCCACAAAAATAGATTTTAGGCAGATAGTGAAGACTTCGGTGTGTGAAGTCAATGCCAAGCATTTGTCACTGAATTTTTCAAAGTGCTTTGGAAGCCAAGAATATTAGTAGTTGTGACTCAAGAACAATAAATGTATAATTTGTTACATAAAGAAGAAATAGGCTGTAAAACAACTTTTAAAATCTTACTTTTTCCTAGGTGCCCAACTACACATGATTTTGCAGAAAGTAGGTTATCAAAATGAAGCATTTAAAAATAAATGAATATAATTTGTATCAATCTTTCATTTCCCTTTGTAGTCTTACCTACATTTATCTATTTGATCTAACATGCTTTAATTCATATTATTTCTCAATCACTGCTAGCAGTAGAAACATTAAATAGTAGTTCAGGCAGAAATACAATGAAGGCATTCTAATTAGATTTGGTGGTTGTCATGGCATGGGGGGGGGGTTGTTCTAATCTTAATAAACAGAGTTCTGTACATGAGAGCCCCTTTACTTTTCTCCTTTGTTCCCCTATTTTATTCTACCCCAAGGCAAGAACATCTCTATTGTGCTTACAAATATATAAACATCTCTATTATATATCCACAAATACACACACACACACACACACACACACACATATATATCACACACACACATATATCACACACACACACACACACACATATATATATATATATATATATATATATATATATATGGCCTAGAAATATTTTTTAAATGCTATTTATTTATTTTGAGAGAGAGAGAGCATGCAGGGCAGGGGCAGAGAGAGAGGGAGAGAATCCAAAGCAGGCTCTGAACTGTCAGTGCAGAGCCCCACATGGGTTTAAACTCATGATCTATGAGACCATGACCTGAGCTGAAATCAAGAGTCAGATGCTTAACTGACTGAGCCACACAGGTCCCCTGCGTACAAATATTTTTAAGACATACTTTTATAATCCTACTTCTGTGTTTTAGTAAGAATAATGCTTTAAGTTTTATAGCAGGAATTGTCTATACTGCTTAAAGTATACACTATTCTTGTATCTTACATCTACAAGTTAATTTTTAAAAGATAGGGGTGCTTGTATTTAAGCAGCGTTTTGTACTTTATGACATATCTTCATTGGATTTAGAGCTAAAAAGTACTTTAGACATCATGTATCCCAAATTTACCTCTCTACCCACAGCAGAAAGAAACAAAATTGAGGTATCCTTTTCTGTATGTGGGCTTTTTCATCTTCTCATTCATATGTACTTTTGTCTTCTGCCTTGTGCTGATGCAATCTCATCACAAACAAATAAAATGATATATCTCCTAACATTGATAGAGTTTGATGCAATAAGCAAAGGTTAGTAATTGCAAATGTTGACCTCAATCATATAAAATACTGCATGTCTGTCTCTCTTACATGTAATTGAGAAAGAACTCTCTGCTACTTTCTCAGTCCTAAGATACATGTATTGCTTTTAGGAATTGATAAGGAATTTAGGAAGAGTAGATACACTGACCCATTAAGTATAGACATGAATTTGATGATGTATTCTAATTTATTAAAATGGTAAATATGGAAAAAAACATGTTGTAGTTTTTTCATGTTTTAAGGATCCCTTCAAACTCAATCAGATCATGCCATATATTATGATAGTTATAATCTTATTTAGATGCACATATTTCCATTAACTCCATTAAAAAAAGTTGTGAGGATTAGATGACCTAATGCATATAAAATGTTAGTCAAATGAGGCATTCAAAAGTAGATCTTCCATTGGTTTTCCTAGTTTGTTATTTTATTGTTATTAATATTCATACTGTTAAGCTTTTAATAACATTTCCTCCTTTTTCACCCAAAATAAGGAACTAGAAAAGATTATGGATTTTCATTTTATAGAAAATTTAAGGTAGATTCTACAATTTTCTGTAAAATATCCAATGGCTTAAAATCTCTAAGTGCTATGTTTAGGATGCTCCAAGAGTTTGGAATCTCCTGCCCTTCTATAGACATGATGGGATGAATTTCCTATCAGAGCACCAGATGCCTTTATAGAGACATAGGTTTCCATTGTTTGGTAAACATAACAAATTATGCCACTGGAGGCGGGGGGACAGCCACTTTGGTTAAGTTTAATGGGTTTGTTCTTTAATTCAGAATTCACTATGTCTCCCACCAACTATAGGACCTTAAGGAAGGAATATCCATCCCTCCCTTCTGCAACTACCCTTTACAACATCCAAAGTGAAGGTGAGAGTGGATGTCTCTGTCTTGTTCCTGACTGTAGATGAAAGATCTCTTATTTCCCCATTGAGTATCATATTAGTTGTGGGTCTTTTGTACATGACCTTTATAATGTTGAGGTACATTCCCTCTATCCTTACTTTGTTGAGAGTTTTTATCAAGAGTGGATACTGTAATTTGTCAAATGCCTTTTCTGTATCTATTGAGAGGATCATATGGTTCTTATCCTTTCTTTTATTAATGTGGTGTATCATGTGATTGATTTGTGAATATTGAACCACCCTTGCAGCCCAAGAATGAATCCCACTTGGTCTGGTGAATTATTATTTTATTGTACTGTTGGATTCAATTTGCTTATATTTTGTTGAGAATATTTGCATCTATGTTCATCAGGAATATTGGCCTGTAATTTTCTTTTTTAGTGCAGTCATTGTCTGGTTTTGGAATCAAGTTAATGCTGGCCTCATAGAATAGTTTGAAAGTTTTTCTTCCATTTCTATTTTTTAGAAAAGCTTGAGAAAAATGGGTATTAACTCTTTAAATATTGATAGAACTCTCCTGGGAAGCCATCTGGCCCTGGACTTTTGCTTGTTGGGAGATTATTTGATTACTGATTCAATTTCTTTGCTGGTTATGGATCTGTTCAAATTTTCTATTGCTTCCTATTCCAGTTTTGGTAATTTATATGTTTTTAGGAATTTATCTATTTCTTCCAGATTGCCCTGTTTGTTGGCATATAATTTTTCATAATATTCTTTTATAATTATTTGTATTTCTGTGGTGTTGGTTGTGATCTCTCCTCTCTTATTCATGATTTTATTTATTTGAGTCCTTTCTCTTTTCTTTTTGATAAGTCTGAATATGGATTTATCAATTTTATTAATTCTTTGAAAGAATCAGCTCCTGGTTTCATTGATCTGTTCTACTGGTTTTTTTGTTTGTTTGTTTGTTTGTTTCTGTATCATTTATTTCTGCTGTCATCTTTTTAAAAAAATTAATATTTATTCATTTTTGAGAGAGTGTGAGCATAGGAGGGACAGAGAGAGAGAGAGCGACACAGAATCCACAGAATGAAGCAGGCTCGAGGCTCTGCACTGTCAGTACAGAACCCGACATGGCACTCGAAGCAACAAACCAAGAGATCATGACCTGAACTGGTTGGATGCTTAACCAACTGAGCCACCCAGGCACCCAGAATTCTGTTTTCATCTTTATTGTTTCCCTTCTTCTACTGGCTTTAAGGCTTCATTTTCTATTCTTTTTCTAGCTCCTTTAGATAGACATAAGGTTAGATTTTATATTTGAGATTTATTTTGCTTCTTGATTTAGGCGTTTATTGCTATATACCTTCCTCTTATGACTGCTTTTGCTGCATCCTAAAGGTTTTGGACTTTCATGTTTTCATTTTCATTTGTTTCTATGCATTTTTGTATTCTTTAATTTCCTGGCTAACCCATCCATTCCTTAGTAGGATGTTCTTTAACTTCCATATGTTTGTGGTCTTTCCAAATTTTTTCTAGTGGTTGACTTCCAGTTTCAGAATATTATGGTCTGAAAATATGCATTGTATACTCTGTCTTTTTGTACTTGTTGAGGGGTGATTTGTGACCCAGTATTTGATCTATTCTGGACGATATCCCATGTGTACTTGAAAAGAGTTTTTATTCTGCTGCTTTAGGATGAAATATTTTGAATGTACCTGTTAAATCTATTGGGTCCAGTGTGTCATTCCACACCATTGTTTCTTTGTTGATTTTCTCCTTAGATGATCTGTCCATTGCTGTAAGTGGGTGTTAAAGTTCCCTCCTGTTATTGTATTATTATCAATGATTTTTCTTTACGTTTGTTATTGTTTTATATATTTGAGTGCTCCAAGTTGGGGCTAGATGGAGCTAGAGTGTATCATGCTAAGTGAAATAAGTCAGTCAGCAAAAGACAAATACCATATGACTTTTCTCATATGTAGAATTTAAGAAACAAAACAGATGAACATAGGGGAAAGGAGAAAAAAAATGAGAGGGGGGCAAACCATAAAAGAGACTCTTAACTATAAAGAACAAACTGAGGGTTGCTGGAAGGTAGGTGAATGGAGGGTAGGCTAAATGGGTGATGGGTATTAAGGAGGGCACTTGTTGTGATTAGCATGGGGTGACATATGTAAGTGATGAATCACTAAATGCTACTCCTGAAACTAGTATTATACTATATGTTAACTAAGTATAATTTAAATAAAACTTGAAACATAAAAATAATGAAGATGCTTAGCAATGTATTGATTCTGCTTACTCTTCGTAATTTTTAACCTATTAATCTTGGTGCCTTTGTTATTTAGCACAGAATCTGCTACATTATAATTATTCAAAAAGATTAGTTAAACTGAACAGAGACTATATCAATATATGGTCAGAGAGTATCTAAATGGATTTTTCCTTTTAGTAAAAAGCCGATGTCTGTGTTAAAAAAAAAATGAAAGTGAGCATGTTTGTATCTGCATTGCTACAGAGGTAGAACGATTCTGATTGTATTGTAAGCAATTGCCAATATTTCATAAAACTTTTCAAGTTTTTCTCAAATTACATATTTGAATCTTTAAGACATGCCATTTACATTGATTTTCCTCTTACTATCTTGTGTGAAGTCATATTTTTTATTTAAAATGTGTTATGTTTTTATTCATTACTAAAGGTAGGCAAGGAAAAAAAGGAATTGGAAATATGATGATTACTATTATCCTCCTTCTGTTGGCAACACGTGAGTTAAGGTGCCTCACAATTTTTTTTCTGAGGTCTATGATGAAAAAGGTCTGCATTTCAATCTTTTCATATCAGTAAGCATTTATTTATACAGTATTTTTCAAATTTCTCATCATTTCTCTCTTCCTCTTAAAATTAAAAAAAATTACTAGTAACTGGAAATAGGGCACAGATATCCAGGAAATGTAATTTGGCAATAAATGCTGTTTTGAAGTACACTGCATGGTTTGTGGATAAATATTTCTTTAATGTGTGTAATTACTGGATCAGCAGAATAAATGTGGTCATGTCCTTGTAATTAATACATTGTCAAAAGTTCATTTAAGTATAATAATTTTACTGGGAAAATGCTGTCTATGTGTTTCCTGCAATAATTTGTTAAATTAAGTGCAATAAATATAAAATTACTCTTAGAAATATATCTATTCTTTTCATGTTCTTTTTCACTAGGTGTCACATAATGCTTTAAGAAACCCCTCCATACATCCCCTTTACCCTAGCCCTTACTTCATCAATTAAAAATTCTTAAGAAAGAGTACAGATACTAAATTTTACAAATTCACTTTTTAAAAAATTTAAGTTCAGCTTTAGAATATTATAACATAGCATATTAGAGCATAGGTTGAAAATATTTCCCCACAAATTATGCAAATTGCCAAATGTCTTGTCCTTAATATAGGATGACTAGTAAAGCATGGCCATTTCCTTCTGCACCCAGTGAACATTTATCTGAGGAGAATGGAGTCACAGCAACACAGAATTCTAGAGCTGGAATGATTCTTAGAGATCGCCCATGCAACCCTTTCATTTTATAGTCTTGTCACATTTTCTAAGCCCTCCACAGAAGGATACCAGGCTCTGCTAAGTAAAACAGCTGTGGGCACTCAAGGAGGACATGATAAATTAAAGGTGCTTTCTTTATAATGCTATGGCCAAAGGGCAGCAGGGAAATATGGTTTACATTGCCTGACATTTTACCTGTGTTGGGCATATAGTTGGAAGTTCTATAAATAAAGGGCAGTGAGAAAACAAGAGATACTCAACAGGGCTGAGAATAAAATGCACTGTGAGGTGGACATTGCTCACAGTGGTACGTACAGCTAGCAAAGACCTTTTTCTTACTGCTTTACCAAAGTAATTCATGTACGAGAGACAAAAGACAACAGTTTTTTAAAAAAACATATTTGTTTATTTTGAGGCACGGGCCGGGGGGGGGGGTGGTCAGAGAAAGGGAGAGAGAGAGAATCTCAAACAGGCTTTGCCCTGTCAGCTCAGAGCCTGACATGGGACTTGAACCCACAAACCGTGAGATCATGACCTGAGCAGAAACTGAGACAGACGCTCAACCGGCAGAGCAGTAGGAAGAGAGAATGGACATTTGCTAAGTCAATGAGCATGCATTGATTAATTTTTCCCATTTGAAAAATAGTAGAAACTATGGCTCTAGATCAACATTTCAAATACTATACAATCAATTTCCATATGGATTCTATGGGTCTTGTAAGCAAGACGCTAGTCCACCATCTAGCCTACTTCAGAGAACATAGCACCTTTGCAATTAAATCCAGTACTTCCTATTTTACAGATCTAGCTTGCCCTATAGTAGACTTCCCATACTCTGTGATTCTTCTTAAGTACCACAAGCTCAAATTTACTGTGTGCACTTGATGTTGACTGAAGAATATTTTATAGGAAAGAGCTATAAGAACTTAGGAAGTGAAAAGATATCCTTAAATCCAATATTAAACATTGTGATACCTAGAAAAATATCTTACAGATTCCTATCTTGGAAAACATCTTACTGGTTATATCTCTTTTTACAACTCTGGCCTCTTCACATTAAGCTTGGGCTCTCCATTCTCACCCAGTTCTTCTGTACATCTTCTTCCTTGACCCTTTCTCCCTTTCTGTCCTGGGCTGCTTGTAGAAATTTTCTTCTCCAATGATTTAGAATTATTCAAATCTCTCTTTATATTTTCCTGTTCTCCAAGATCACATGCCAATGGGGTATCTCACACACTAAAGAGAAATCCAGCAAGTTGCTTAAACGAGAAGCCATATCTTTGATGCAAATTATGCTACTTTCTAATTATACAAAAACAGCACAATATATTCTTTTTTTCATTTTTATCACTGACTTTTTTTTTAATTTCAGTAACCATAGGAAGTATATAAGATGAGGGCAGGAAGGAAGCCTTCACAATACCTTGGAGGAATTTAAAATCTAGTTGTGAAAAAACATAGGTAGATGGGTAGCTAGGTAGGTAGATAGTTAGCTAAGAAAGATAAAATAATCAGGCTTTTAATTAAAAACAAATAAGCATGGGGGCACCTGGGTGGCTCAGCCAGTTGAGCACTGGATTCTTGATTTCGACTTGAGTCATGATCCTGGGGTTCTGGGACTGAGCCCTGCATTGGGCTCCTCACTGAGTGTAGAGCCTGCTTGAAATTCTCTCTCTCTCCTTCTCTCTCTGTCTCTGTCTCTGTCTCTGTCTCTCTCTTTCCCAGCCCCTCTCTCCTGCTCACATGCTCTCTCTCTCTCTCTCTCTCTCTCTCTTTCTCTATCAAATGAAACATTAACAAACAGAAAACCACGAAGTATGAAGTAATGTGTTGCAATATGAATATATGAATGCTCAGAGAGAGTAAAGAATTTGGAATTCACAGTCTGAGTTGGAAGAACATTTTGGAAGTTTTGGTGCCTAGTCATACCCATTGGAGATGGGCCAGTAGTATCGTTTTTAAATAGATCTAGCGAAATGAGCAGTTTAACCTCAAAGCTTATTAAGCCAGAGTTTAGTGCTCTTCACTTTCATGGATCCATGGTACTCATAGTGGCTCAGGCAGTATGCTGTGTGGCCATTATTGACATACATGGTCAAACGTTACAAAAGTAGGACATTTTAACTATAATTAGTTAAAACTGCTGTCTGTCTCTTCTCCAGTTCCCTCTCTGTTCTACTTCCCCTTTGTCAGGCAGTGGTGAAGTGGCTATAGACCATTTGAGGACTTTGTTTTGGGGAAGTGTGGTTGAAGATACATTAATTTGGGTTTAGTGGGGTATGTCTATATGTTTCAAAGGTGTGTTTCTGTAGGGCTGCCAGAAAAAAATTCAGGACACTAGTTAAATTTGAAATCTAGATTAATCTGTTAGATTAAGTTTTTAGTATATGTCCAAAAAACATGATCTGTTGTTCATATGAAATTCAACTTTAACATATCATTCTGTATTTTAGTTTGCTAAATCTTGCCTTCATGTATTTCTGTGTTTGGTTTATGCTAGTCATCCTGGTGCAGAATAGCAATCAGATATGTTCTTCATCCACTGTGTCTACTCTCCATGAATCAAGATCCAATGCAGTCAGAAGTGACATTGCAAAATGATAAAGCTCTCTGCTTACCTGACACTGGGAGAATATAGGTAGTGGAATAGAAACAAACTTCAGAATTTCCAAAATCAGAAACTATTCTGTGGACATGTTCTCCAAATATACAGCTCATATTTAAAAACAAATCTGACAGGGGCGCCTGGGTGGCGCAGTCGGTTAAGCGTCCGACTTCAGCCAGGTCACGATCTCGCGGTCCGTGGGTTCGAGCCCCGCGTCAGGCTCTGGGCTGATGGCTCAGAGCCTGGAGCCTGTTTCCGATTCTGTGTCTCCCTCTCTCTGCCCCTCCCCCGTTCATGCTCTGTCTCTCTCTGTCCCAAAAATAAATAAACGTTGAAAAAAAAATTTTTAAAAACAAATCTGACAGAAGTTCCCCCAAATTTGACAACAATCCTAAAAGTTCACATGCTTTTACCAACAATGAGTTGTGATATTCAAAGTAACTTTTCTAAATTACCAATTAAAAAAGTCAAACGTAATAGAGGAAAAATTTAATTATCTCTTCACTATATAACAAAATTAGAATAATTAAGAAATTATAGTTATGTGAAGAGATGATTAAAGAAAGTATAAACCAAAAATATATTACAGAAACTGGCCAGAAGTGATAAAAGTTTTATTTTTCAAGATCTTATGTTATTTACCACATTCTGCATCTTTTTTTAAAAAATGGTATATTGCTGTACTTTTTAATTCTAAATAGATATTTATGTCTTCATTATTTGGTGCCCTCCAGGCTCCACATGGAGCCTGTTTGGGATTCTCTTTCTCCCCTCTGCCCCTTCCCTGCTCACTCATACACATGTGTATCCTCTCTTATAAAAATAAATAAATAAATAAAAACATGAAAAAGTAATAATTTGATGCCCCTTCTCTTAAAGAGCATTCCCAGAATTTTAAGGGCTTCAGGCTTTGTGTGATATCTTGAGAATCATCCAGAGATTTGTAGCGTTATTTTCATACTGTATTTGTTCTTTCTTCTAGGTCTTGATTCTTTTCAGTTTTAAGAGAATGAGTACCTGTGATCTTGAGTCAGTTACCAACTAATTACCTTGGGCATGAGGATTGGGAATTATCTGTCTTGTCAGATTATCTGTGTTCAGTCCATGCCCTTTCCCTCTTTTTACCTTTATGATCTCAGGTAAATTACTTAGCTCTCTCTGCCTCATTGGAAGAAATAAGATTATTGCTAGAACTAAGTGAAAGGATACATGTGGTACACTTAAAAGAATAGTTGACACATAGTTTATAAAGTTTTGATAAATTGTGAACAGTGTTATTACTGTATTCATCAGTGTTCTCATTAGGCCAAAAATTCACTTGATTTAATTCATTAAAAAGCAATAGGTACAGGGGCGCCTGGGTGGCGCAGTCGGTTAAGTGTCCGACTTCAGCCAGGTCACGATCTCGCGGTCCATGAGTTCGAGCCCCGCGTCAGGCTCTGGGCTGATGGCTCAGAGCCTGGAGCCTGTTTCCGATTCTGTGTCTCCCTCTCTCTCTGCCCCTCCCCCGTTCATGCTCTGTCTCTCTCTGTCCCAAAAATAAATAAACGTTGAAAAAAAAATTTAAAAAAAAAGCAATAGGTACAAATGGGAGTATGTTAGGCTCATAGTCTCATGGATAATTTAGAAGTTATTTCATGAGCGTGTCTACGTAAAGATAGACACATTTGATAATGAAACAAAAGAAAAATGTGTGTCCTCAAGCGTCCCTACTATGCTGCACCATATGAGAACCATCCTGAAATTTATAGCATTATGTTCATATGTATTTGGTCTGTCTTCTGGATTTTGGGTTCTTCCAGCTTTATAAAAAAAAGAGCAGCTGTGATTTTGAAGCAGTTGCCAACTACTTGTGCTTGAAAGGCAGAAGTTCTGTAAAGGAAATTTTCTTATCAGTATAGAGGAAAAAAAATTAATGGAGTATGATTCCTTCAGAGTGTCAAAGTGATTCAAAATAAAATAATAACATCGAAGCCACGTTCGTTCAGGTCCCACTAACGCCACATCCGCAGTTGGGCCATATAATCAACTTGCTCTTCACAAGGAGGAGACAGAACTTGCCCATCAATTCAGATAGTCTTGGGGCAGTTATGTAGTTATGGAAAATAGCATACTTGCTAACCCTGCTGCTCACAAACTTCTCTGACATCCATTAATCCAGTGTAATGATTTGATGATAAGAACAACATAGATTCAAGTGTATATTTGAGGGAAAAAAAATAGTCATTTTACATATAAGGAAATTATCATAGATATCGAATAAAAACACAGTACGTTTGTGTGAGATCAAGTAGGTATTATGGACTGAATGTGTCAGCTTGAAACTCCTGTGTCCAAGACCTCACTGCCAATATGATGCAGAAGGGGTCTTTGGGAGGGAATTGGATTTAGATGAGGTCATGAGAGTGGAGTGGTCTTATAAGAAGATGATCATGAAGACACAGTGATAAGCTGTCCACCTGCAAGCCAGGAAGAGGGCCCTTACCAGGGAATGAAATGAGCCAGCACCTTGATCTTGGACTTCCCAGCCTCTAGAACTGTGATAAATAAATTCTGTTCTTTAAACTACCTGGTTTTTCTATGGCAGTCTGAGTTGACTAGGACAGTATGCGTTGAAAAAAATTATCCTCTATTACTTTAGGAGAACTCATAGTTGGCTTCATGAAAATCTTTAATTTGACATGATGTCATTCTTTGAGATGATGTCCTGTCTTAGATTTCCCTGGAGTGTGCTGTGTCCCATCGTGATGTTCTCAGGATGCTCTTACCCTTAGCATTGTATTTGTCCCAAGTCAACCGTAATTATAGATTCAGTCACCCCACTGGATTCTGAGATCTTTTAGGTCCCAGCTTCCCTGAGTCCTTTGTGCCTACTACCATGTCTTGCACAAATTATGCTTTCAGTAATGTTTAACTGAAAGAGTGAGATAGGGATACATATGTTTTACTTTCCTCACATTTCACTTGGCTTCTGACTGCCAATAACAGTTACATTATAATTATAAGAATAATTCACGTTAGGCCTTTCCACTGTTATTTAAAGTCCTCAATCCCATTTTGAATGAGAACCTCATGCCTTGGGTTTTATAGAATGCATATCTAATATGTAAGTATATCAAATAAAGATGCAATACATAAGAGGCACCACTAAGTGTTAAATGTGGAGGAACACAGTAGAGCCTTGATGTCCACATCTCAGAATATGACTTCTAATTTCCAGTAAAGTTATGGAGAGTGGAAAGTTACCATGAAAACATATTTTCTCCTGAAGTCTATACATCATTTTTCTAAGTGTTTCCTGACCTGGGCCACCACTCTTCTTAAACACATATTGAAGAAGCAGAGTTCTTTACTGAATCCCAAACATCATCAGCACAGGGACAAATGCTTAGCTGAGGCTCACATCTATCATTCTGGTTGGTACATATGGTAATTTTCTCTAAATTGGCTGGTTTTCTCAGGCTACTGTATCATCCTGAGATATTAAGTTTTTAAATTGGCTCTTCCCACCTCTTTTAAAGTTAGATGGCTGATTGCTGTCACATAATTTAATGATCTAGTCCAATCTATACAATGACTGTGTAACATGGGCTAGATAATTGTAGATGAATTGCATGCCATTAATCAGTTGGCTTTTTGTTCTTACATGTTCCATTGCTTATCATTCAAGGAAGAAAATTGTCTTTTGACAGGGGTCCCATTGCAGCCTTTTTACTGTCCAATAACATCAAGGCTGAGATTTCAAAAGATAAATGAGAATGATATAAGTGGGGCGGGAGAGTACTTAGTTAAAAGGCCTGTTTATCTAGGGATTATATTTGGGGATGTTAAAAATTTCCCTGTATTGTTTGGGGGTTGGCTATATAAGGTTTTTATATTTTGAAACGTAAAAATAGTTTAGGTAAAATAGATTTTCTCATTTGAGATTCATCAATTTATGCAAGAGACTACCCTTCATCGTGAAAAGAATAATACCAAAATTCTAACTTTTGGTAAACATCTCCACTCCTTCTTCCCCCAGTTACCAATAACTATATTGGCAGTGGAACTTCACCTTAGGTGATAGACTCGGCACTCTATTCATTATTATACTTTACCCTCTTACAGGTGGGAAACATGCCTTTTTAATCATTGTACTTCTACAGCCTACCTCAAGTATCTAGAATTTATTAGATACTCAATTAATGTTTCTTCAACTAACTCAATCTATTTTTGATCTGGCAAGGTTATGTCTGCTAATAAGGAGTTATTACTGGGGAAATAAATCGACATGAGCCATCTGGTGGGGAGGGTCAACAGTGAAGAAAATAGTGATATTTCTAATTGTATAGAAGGTGTATTTGGCAGTTTGATGCAAAGTAAAGTTCCATGGTGTAATGCTTAGCACCCTGGACTCTGAATGCAAAGTAAAGGCCCCACTTATACTCACCATGTGTTATGGAGTTGTAATTTTGTTTTATTTAATCTTTAAGGATGACAAAATCAAATGAGATTTCAAAATAATCTTTTGTTAAACATTATATCTGTGTCATTATATTTACATACACGTGTATTACCTATATGTGCAAGTATATGTGTTCTTTTTATATCTTGTAAGTTAACCCTAGACTTTATGAGTTAAATTCCTGATTGAACCACTTGTAGCAAATCACTCCTCTGTTGCATCTCAATGCAGGGGCCAGGAAAGGAGGTGGCCTTTGCTTGTCTTGTAGACAGATTTTCTTGATGTTATACCAGATGTTCTTAAATGTACTCTCTGTTCTTCTTTGAGTGTTTCCACTTGTATCCTCTGGGGCAATGACTGGAAGTCAGGAAAGTGTGCTTCTTGATAATAACTTGGAGGCAAACCCTTACTCTTGTGAGGAGACTGATGGGCCCTAATAATTATGGAAGC
Source organism: Prionailurus bengalensis (assembly GCF_016509475.1). Lineage (NCBI taxonomy): Eukaryota > Metazoa > Chordata > Mammalia > Carnivora > Felidae > Prionailurus > Prionailurus bengalensis. The sequence continues at coordinate 138,092,915 of NC_057345.1, read as the reverse complement.
AAAGTTAAAAATCTAGAGGAAAACATTGTTACAAGGTTATTTCAGCCTTAACATAAAATATTTATTTCCTTTAAACAGAAAATATTTGAACAAAGAATATCTTACCAATGGCATTTATTTTATTAAAGTGATTTATTAAAGATTTAGGTGGAAACAACAGCAAAAAAAGAAAATAATAAAAAATAAAATGATTTCTCCCAGTCTTTTCTAACTGCATCTTCACCTATACAAATCTTTGCTTATTCATAACTCCTATTGCTTTCTCTGAAAACTTTCATTTTAGTATAAGCTATAAGATGGCACCCCTTGATGAAAAGCAGATGTTTTTTGGTTGCTTCTTTTTCCTTTTAAGAGTGTTTGGATTTTTTTTTCAGTACAATGCATAACGCTAACTCTTTTTAATAAGCAAGAACATAGCCATGGTACTTCAGTGAGAACAGGGCAGAGAGGCTGGCAGTCATAGAAGGAGAGCTTCATCAAACACCAGGACATACGAATGTGTAAGAATGAATGATCAGAAGTGGGCTCTAAATCAATTTTATCTTCACCATTTTAACATCAAGAAGAGTTGTTAGTTGTAAACCAATTGTTATGCAACTTAATGAACTAATTAGGAAAATCAGTTGCAATAATAGTATTGGTGCAAACTGATCTGAATATAAAAAGTAGAATTAGAATTCTAATACAAAACTTTCCCAACTAGAAAGACTACATAATGCTGCCGATAAGATCTGTTCTTTGTAAAATTAATCATAGGCAGTTCTTCATTTACTACATTTGATTTCTATAATCCATTCTTCTCTAATTGTGCTACACCACATTGTTATACTGGTGTTATTTCTGCTGTGTGTATATGTCTTGTGGTCTGCCAGGATGGTATAGTTAATTTCCTAAGTGACATTGCATCAACTGGCTCCGGTATTATTTTTCCTATTTCTTTGCTTCCTTTAGTGAATGAATGGCTGTCATCCAGAGAGATATAAAATATCAAGACCTCTGCTCAAAGACCACACTTGGACTGGTAAGAGAGTGCGGCAGTTGCCTGTTTGAATTACAGATAGGGCTGGAGCATTCTGGAACAAATTCACAAGTAATAGAGAAAAGTCATACAAATATCGCTTAGACCGTTTTTAACATGGAATGTTCAAAAGATGGAATCATAAACTCCAGAAGACATATGTCAGTTGTCACTCCTATCTTTTGTTCCCTATGTTGTGCATTTTGTTGTTGTTGTTGTGTAGTTTTAATATAAACGAAATATTTTCCTCAGAGGTGACTGGGTAATTGTTTTGATAGTTACATAATTTTATATCTTAGTGATGCAATATTTATGCATGCAATTCAAGTTATCTGTTATAAAAGAAACTATTTAACCATAGTGGACTAATGGTATGTAGGGAAAATGGGTGTCAAAAGGAAATTTATTATATCTTCCAAGTACTGCTTTCTGTGATAAAATACAATTTGTATGATTGTGAAGTAGCATTGTTTATTTTTCCAGTCAAAAAGTCACTGTCAAAAGTATGTTTGGGGAGGAAAAAATGGCCTTAAAACAAATGTATCACAGGGAATATCTAGGTTGTTAAAAAAAAAAAAAAAAACCTAGGGCAGTATGTTAAAAATGAACATTTCCAATACAATTTGTCACCCATGCATAAATCTTGCTGACATTTTCAGTCACTTTAATAGCCTGCCCATTTTATAAATCAGTATGAACTTGCACAGTTGCAAAAAGTGTGTATTTTGAACATCTCATTTGCATACTTTACCAAAAGCCAATGAGGCAGTGGGAGCAGCACTGGTGATCATAATACGTGTTTGGGGAAAGGCAGAGAAATCACTAATGGCTTTGCCTTTAGGGATTTCTGTACTCCATAGGGGACGAAAATGAGAAATATTTTTCAAACAGCAGGGGTAAAGGTTTTAAAACTAGAAACACATGGAGTGATAAAGATGTTAGTGCCACAGGGCGCATAGCAGGAAAAATTTACAATGTAAAAACTGTAATTTCAGCATTAGGAAGTAATAATCGTGTTTCATCATTGTTATTAAAGCATGACCCTTAAAGTCACATAAATTAGATATAAGTTTCAAGAGAAGTTTATTAATCTTTAGCAGGAAAATATTAGGAAAGTTTATTATCAGATAAGATTTTCTGGGGGAAGACATGTTCTTTTGATGGTGTGTGTGTGTGTGTGTGTGTGTGTGTGTGTGTCTCAAGGAAATGTGTATCATTTCAAAGAGTAAATAAAACTTTGCTCACTATTATCCAGTGAGTATCAGTACTGCCTACAGATAGATTGTTCTTATTCTTTTAAATTAGCACATTTCAGGAGATAACATGATACACACAGAATGGACACTGACCCATCTAGAATATTTCTACTTGTTCAGAGTAGAATCATAGATGGAAACTAAAGCTTGTTTTTAATACAGAATGTTACTTAGATGACATTGGTGGTAAAAAAATGTTGCTAACATAATTATTGAATTAGTAAAAAAAAAATAGGCTTCTTGGAATAGTGGAAACATTTCTGACTAAAAGATGAAGTTTTATTAGTAGCTCTATGATAAAATTAGTGAATGGTTACAGCTGAGAGGGGGACAAGAGCTAATAGTTATCAGTGGACATTAACAAGAAAGAATAGTTTATGTAAAAAAGATAGTTTATTTGGTGGTGAATATGTTGCTCTGGAACTGAATGTGTAGATAATGGGCAAAGTATTATTTTTACCAACTAAGACTTCTTTCAAAGGTCTGCTTTAGAGTTATGAGTTAAACCTGTATCTTTGCATAATTATTTAGGTAGAACTCAATTTTACCAAGTTAAGAGGAAAAATTTTGTCTCTAGATTAATCTTTCAATTTTCTTCTCATACTCTGTTTTAACATTTATGGAATAGATGGTGAGTTACAAAACACAAAATTTATATAAAATAATTTTAGGATAGCAAGTATTCCTCAAATACGTTATAAAGAGAAGCAAACCAAATTTGTATTAGTACAAAATCAGAAATACACATTATTGTATATGAGTAAAAATTGTAGAAAATATAAGAAAATATAAATAAGCATAAAAAGTAACTATTTTCTACAACACAGACATGGCCACTTTTAACATTCTCACCTGCACTATTCCAGAATTCTAAGAATATGTATATATCTATATATATCTATATCTATATAGATTCTTATAATTTTGTTTCATACCAACTAATATAGAAATATACTTCTAAATGTATGAGTGTTATTACTTTTGGCCCATAACATTAATGAGCTGTATATCAGCAATGATGGCCAAGTAGAAAACATATAGAATTTGATAGAATGAACCTTTAAGATTATTTAAAATTGTATTAATTAAATGAAAAAGACTTCCAATAAGATACTAAGCTTGTGTAATAGAACCCATCTCAATAAGTCTGCTACTGATTTATTTAATAATGTCTTCTCATTCATAAATATTGTATATATTATTCTGTTATCACTAATTATTTTAAATTTTTTGTGATATTCAAAATTCTTTCAGATAGATGGTGACATCTATCCTCTTTCAAAAGCAGTAGCCATCCATAGTAGTAAGTTGACTGACAGTCTGTCATCCATTGCAGAATCATAAGTAAATCATTATTATTGTGTTTGTTAATTTGCTGCAAGGAAAACAAAAGGAGACCCAGTGCTAGGAAATTCATGAGAGACAAGATGAAGAAACTACAAGGGTTGAGAAAATAACCATTCTCATTGTGTTCAAACTCTTTTCAGCTACACGGAATATAGATGTAGGAATGAGATTACAGTGGAAAGAAACAGAGTGAAACTGAGTTGTTCAATGTTTCACAGGAAAAGGACCTGGTAGAGTCTGTATTACACATAGAGTGAGATAGAAATCATGAGAGAGGAAGAAAGTCAGTGAATCAAGATAACTATGGTGCTTCAATGCTAAGTCATTGGAAAAATAAATCATAATTAAGCCAGCACATGAAGAGTACTGGCAGGCTGTAAGTGGCAAGCATGGAGTCAGTTCAGATTATTGCCCATGTTTAAGGCAAGTAGAATTTGAAAATAAACCGAAATAATGAATGCATTCAGTGCTTCAAAAATAAGTAGATCTGGGGAGCCTGGGTGGCTCAGTTGGTTAAGCATCTGATTCTTGGTTTCGGCTCAGGTTATAATCTGTGAGTTCAAGACCTGTGTGGGGTTCTGAGCTGACAGTGTGGAGCCTGCTTGAGATTCATTCTCTCCCTCTCTCTCTCTCTCTCTCTCTCTCCCCCCCCCTTTGCTTCTCCCTGCCTTTCCCTCTCTCTCAAAATAAATGAATAAACTTTAAAAAATAAGTAGATGGGATTCCTTTCCTTTGAGAAATCTTTTATGTTGTCCAGTAATTGGCTATATTCTTTCTGTTAAATACATATCATATTATACTATTTCAATGAAATGTTCATTCTGTTCAGCAAAGAGTGAGATCTTAAGTTTGGAGAAATTCACATTGTAGAAAATAAATATCCAGATATCCATGCTGTAGAGTGAGAACTGTTCTAATGTGTTAGTTAGCTTTTGTTAGGTTATGTGGTAGTAACAAATTGCCATCAGATTTACACAGACACTTTTTTTCATCATATGACATGTCTACAATTACACATTTTATGTGGCTCTGACTTAAATTCATTCTGGGTTCCAAATTAAAAAATCACTATGAAACAATATGTCCCTTAAATCATTCTGTCAAATCTTACATTTCACTAGCCAGAGAAAGTCACATGGCATACCCAGTATCTATGCTATATCCATGTAGCATTCCATACGAAGGTCCTGTAAATGGCTGGAAAATAGGTTGCAACTCACAACCCTCGTATGGAGAATAGAGGATAATTTGGGGATGATAATGAAATTTGTTTATTTGTAAATACAATAATATAATTTGCCACATTGGTAAACTTTGAAATTAGAGTATCTAACTGCAAAAAATCCATATTCCTTTAATTAGATTCCTATAATTAGATATTATATATATAACTATATATATAACTATATATATATAACTATATATATAACTATATGTATATATATATAGTTATGTATGTATGTATATAGTTATATATATAACTATATGTATATAGTTATATATATAACTATATGTATATAGTTATATATATAACTATATCTATCTATGTATATAGTTATATATAACTATATCTATATGTATATAGTTATATATAACTATACATACATATGTATATGTGTATACATATAGATATAGTTATATATAACTATATACATAGATAGATATAGTTATATATATAACTATATACATATAGTTATATATATAACTATATACATAGTTATATATATATATATAACTATATATATCTATATGTATATAGTTATATATAACTATATGTATCTATATGTATATAGTTATATATAACTATATATATCTATATGTATATAGTTATATATAACTATATATATCTATATGTATATAGTTATATATAACTATATATATAATGTTTAGTATATATTTCAAATATATATTCAATGCTTATTTTTGAGAGAGAGAGAGAAGGACAGCACAAATCGGGTAGGGGTGGACAGAGACACACACACCCACACACAGAATCTGAAGCAGGCCCCAGGCTCTGAGGTGTCAGCACAAAGCCCGATGTGGGGCTCAAACTCAAGCTGTGAGGTCATGACCTGAGCTGAAGTTCAATGCTTAACTGACTGAGGCACCCAGGTGCCCCTGGAATATAATTTTATGCTAAACATGTTATTGGTTGGAAGGTAAAAGACACAGTAGAATTGGAGAAGTTAGAAAGCAGTGCTAATAATTTCATTAACAAAACAATTGAAAAGGCAAAATCAACAGAAGAAACCAAGGAGGCAGGGAGGCTTTTCAGGCTCACTTTATTCTCCAGCGGGAACCTTTGACATAAAGAGTGGAGTTGTTAGTATCTGTGGTTCAGCCCGCTAGTTGCCCAGGAAAATCTATACTCTTTTTCTATCATGGTAATTGAATTTGCACCTAAGATGTAACTGCCCAGCCAGACAGTCAATTTCCAGGCTTTCTCTTCAGTTAAATCTTACCATGTGACGAAGGTCTTTTCAGTGGAATATTGTTGAGTGTGATGTCTGCCACTTCCAAGTCTGTTTCCATAAACAAAAGTTCTTTGTGTACTCCTTCTTGCTCCCCATGCCTTCTCTGGAGATGGAAAGTGATGATTATTCTGTCATTGAAAATCACATATTGAGGGGCACTTGGGTGGCTCAGGTGGTTAAGCATCCAACTTCGGCTCAGGTCATGATCTCACGATTCATGGGTTCGAGCTCCAGCGTCAGGCTCTGTGCTGACAGCTCAGAACTTGGAGCCTGCTTCAGATTCATTGTCTTCCTCTCTCTCCATGCACCTCCCCCACTGTCTCTCAAAAATAAATAAACATTAAAAATAAAAAAAAATGAAAATCACATGTTGAAGTTGGAAGAGCTACTGTAGCCTGAGTCTCCCTCTGTTCCTAAGCCGTATCAGGAATACCTGCCCTTCACTGTTACATTAAAGAGAAAGAAAACTCTGTTATGTTTGAGCTGCTACACTATTTATGTATTATAGGGGTTTACTTTTCCTAATACATTGTCCTTCTTCCAATAAATTTTGTTTTTAGTCATTACATATATTTTCTGTAAAACATGCATTCTCTGTTTCTTCCTTGCCCAAAAAACCTTCGATGACTTCCTGTTGCCTCCAGAGAAAATAAGAATTCTTTGTCTCACCTTTCAAAGCTCTTATAAAATGTTCCACCTTCTTGCCATTTCCCTGATATATATACGCTATAAATAACAAAAGCTTTCTTTCTTTCTCTAATACTATGCACTTTTCAGCTTCTGGGCCTTCAGTTATTATGTTCTCCTTCACAGTAAAGCACCTCACTTTTTAAAAAACTATTGATTCTCTAACTCTGCCATACCCCACACATACTGTTCTCTCAACCCAAACATTAAGTATTATTTGCTGTGACAATGAATTTTTTATTAGCATATACCCTGTATCATAGATATTAATTTAAATGCAATTTTTTTTGTATTAGGTCATCCACTCCTATAAAACAGAGCTTGTTTCCTCTTTAGCTGGGTGTTCTCAACACACTATCCAGCTTTCAATAAGTATTTGTATCTTTTAATTGTAAAGACTATATTGAAAGGAATTGAGTAAAATTGATTAGTGGACCCTATACTATCCATTGGTGATATTTTATATCAGAGATTCAATTCAAGCTTCAAGAAATATAGTTAGTTAGAATTGACTAATATTGACTCAGGAAGAAAGGGAGACTCTGGAAAGAAGTTGACCAAGGTAAAGCCATTTCGGTTTTAGGCTCACCCTTAACCTAAAAGTCAGCAGATCATAAAGAATCACAAGATCAGACACATGGAAAACCACAGGAGCCCACTCCGTCTGGCAATAAAAGGCACAAAGGCTGGACATTCTTCAAATTGCTCCCTGTGGTTAATTCCAAGACCCTAAGAATGGAAAAACTAACTGCCCAATGTGAATAATAAACCCAAAGTTAAAGAGTAAGTCCTTCCCTATCTGGTTAGCTAATTAAAACAAAAACAAAAACAAAACTTTGAAAACTCTTCATTGGAGGCAAAGGGTGATGGTGGGAGGTGCTCTTTTCCATCTGGGAGGAGAGATTGCTACTTTGTCTGTGAAATAGCTCCTTTCTTAATTCTATACTTAACAATCTTGTCCCTTTCTCTAAATGGCTTGCTCTTGAATTTTTTCTAATGCAAAACCAAGAATCTTCTTGGAAAGGACCTGAGGCCCTCCCCCTGTATGCTGTATATGAACATTGATGGGTAAAGATGACCATTGGATGTAATATGGATTAGACTAATATCTTAAATTTTAAAAGACTAGGTTTTGCCAGAATGAGACATTACTTTTGCACAATAAAAAGTCTTCTGTTGCCAAGAATTTTTCCAACCTTCAAGCTGTGAACATATTTTGAAGCAAAAGGGAACATATCAATAGGCAGGGTGGGATACCCCATTAACGAAAGGCTGAATTTATGTATTAAATACTGGTCTCTCTATTGTCACATAAATTTTACTTTTGTCAACTCAAGTCAAATATCACAATGACTTTGTCAGTTCATCCATGATTCTTAAAGATTTGGACCTCAGAATTTATCTGAGATTTTTGCGAAAGTGATCCAAGTCATGATTTGTTAAGGATATTAATTCTCTTTTTCAAACAATTTAAGCTGTTATTCTGTAATTCCTTTGGGCTTTCAGTATCTCACTTTTACTTATAGATTTTTTTAGGATACTCATATTTTTACTTTGTACAGTAACATAAAGTAGATAATGCAATATTGACTTTTTAATTCCTATAATGTATTTGTGGTTACAGAAAATTGTGACAAAAGAAAAATTAGATGTAACTCATGAAACGTTGGATTGTTTGTAACACAAATCTTTTTATGGTACATGAATTGTTACAAAAAACTGAAGTTACACTTGTTTACTCTCAGTTTTCTCAAAAGTAACCAACCGTAGCATCTTCTACAGGATATTAAGATAAATGGGGTGCCTGGGTGGCACAGTCAGTTGAGGCTCCAACTTTTGATCTCAGATTAGGTCATGATCTCACAATTGCTGAGGTGGAGCCCCAAATTGGTCTCTGTGCTTATGGTGTGGGGTCTGCTTGGGATTCTGTCTCTCCTTCTCTCTGCCCCTCCTCTACTTGTGCGTGTGTGTGTGTGTGTGTGTGTGTGTGTGTGCATGTGCATGCTCTGTCTCTTTCAAAATAATCTTTTAAAGAATTTAAGATAAGCAAGTAATTGGGATACGTGGATGGCTCTGTGAGTTGGGCATCTGACTCTTGATCTCAGCTCAGATCTTGATCTTGCGGTCCTGAGTTTTAAGCTCCGCACTGGGCTCCCTGTTGGGCGTGAAGCCTACTATAAAAAAAAAAAAAAGATAAGCAAGAAATCCTCCTAATGACTCCTAATGAATGAGAATTCAGGAAAATAACAGAATTGGAACAAATTTGTAATTACTTAATGGTAACAGGTTTTTCAAAATTGAGATTTCCAAACTGAGATTACATATGGCAATAACAGTGTTCTCTGGCTCTTGAGTTAAAAGTAGGCTAAAATATCACAGACCTTGAAGTTCATGAGACTCAATCACAAGTTGACATGAACTCAATCACAAGTTCAAATCAATATGGATTTGAATTGTCAATCCTGATGTTGGCTCTTTTCAGTGAATTTTGTTAACATCTGTGAATAAAGGGACAACACTATAATAAAATTTGCACAAGCAATTGTGGACTAATTTATTAAATAGAATGGGCAGAAGGCCCTGAATTTTATGGCTCATGTAAGAATCCATACTGATTCTCTTGATGTGGAATTCATACATTGGCTACCTGAAGATGATTATTTTCAGGAGAAAAAGCTATATTTTTTGAATATATCATTAGCATATATCCTATGCTAGTATTTCTGAAAGCAAATGGTATTATCCAACTCTGGTTCAATTGAATAATGGATTCATTAAAATGTATTAAATGTATAGGATATATCAACAGCTGTCCCAGGTTTTGAGGATAAAAACATATCCATAAATACTTAGCATCTAAAAAAATTCTAAAGAGGAATGTAATGCTCTATCAATTAGCATTTTCACAGGAAAGGGATGGAGCATTCAAATTAAGATTATTTAATTAACTAATAAAGAGGTTAATTTTAAGGATAGGGCAGAATTTAGGTAATCCACATTGGATAGTGGGTAACATGAATTTAGTAAGGGCCATGGGTAGCCCTACCCCACCTCGGCTTTAAGGAGCAAAAGGCACGATTGTTTGCCAAACTTGAAGACAGACAAAGGGCTGTCTTGGAGGTGGACAGCTGACAGGGGCTAAATACACCAGCCCTTGTGACCCTGCCAAGACTCCCGCTGAACTTCCCTCTGCTACCTAATCTCCAAAACCCAACGTTGTAACAACCAGAAGCGAGAGGGGAAATATGCTCATTAAAGTCAGTAAGATCAGCCTCAGAGGACAGGATGAAGAAAGATGGAGGGAAGATGGGAGAGAAAAAGCCATCTAGACCAATGATTGTATCTGTTTTATGGATGAGGAAACTAGAAAAGCCATAGCTAATAAATGGCAGAGCTAGGATTCAAAGCTACCTTGGTCTGATTAATAGTCTTTCCCACTTTACAGCAATGTCTGATGAATGGCTTTTAGTCTCAGAGGATTTACAGTATTATAAAGGCTAAACTATAGAGAAGAGAGCAATGTAGTGTGAATCAGTATCAAGAGGTCAGGTAGGTTTCCCAGTCTGTAGCATAGTTGTCCTTTGTCTCCTCAAAAGTGCAAAAGGAGGAACCTCCATGTATTTCTTCTATCTAGGAGTGGGTTTAGAGTTGGCTCTTGCTCAGGTGAAAATGATGAGAGGACATCTGAGGAGCATCACATCACATAAGCGTTGCACTGTTCATTTAAAGATATTGGTTGTAGCAGCAAGGCAAACTTCTTGGTCCCATACTTTCTCTATGTACAACCTTTGTCTGGAAATATTATTTTTGTTTTGGCATTTGGGGAGAATTGCTGGAGGCTACAAATATTTTAACTTGGGGATTTAGAGTGTGGTTGTTGTGACTGGCTTTGAAGATCCAGGTAGTGTGAACTTTATTTCTGTTCATCATACTCAAACTTTTATTCTAAATCTAGAATTGCCATAAAAGTACTTTTCTTGTCAGATGGCAAAATTTAAAATGATTAGAAAGTACTTTGGAAAAGACGAAGCCTGCTCTTTCTTCTCAGCCCTGCATGTGTGGAAATATTCTGTAAAACTCCAGTGTCAGCATCCAAACATAAAGGATGCCACTGTGCATTCACAAAACCCCTTATATTATACTATGGGATCATTTTCAACCGTTGTCACTGTGCTACAAAGGACAGCTTAATAACTCTGGTCTAAACTCTGTGATTACATACACTCAGATGCTAATTTGATATAATTGAGTGTGCTCTTTTGTTGGATTCTACATTCAGTTTATGTTTAATATGGGAAGACTGTATTTAGTAATGGTTATCAAGGGTAGAATAAGCCCCACAGGTGTTTCCCCAGAATCAAGCTTCTAAGTCACCTTTTCCATTAGCTGCTAACATTGTTAATGTCTGAGGCAGCTGGTGCAGGAATGAGAGAAATCTGTAGTTCCTTTACTTGGGACAAGATTCATTTAATCCACATCTGACTGCTCTGTTTCTATGGCACATCTGTTTGAGTGACACAATGTATGCATTTTTTTTTTTTTTACTTCTCAAACATTTGCAGTTTTGTAAGATTATCTATAACAAGATGCCTGATCATTTCTTGGTCTCCTATGAATCAATTTATAAATTCCACAAATACAAGATTCAGATGTACTTTGTCACCAAAGGTGAGGTGTTTTGAGTTTTGAACTTTGTTAATTCTGAATGCTTCTGTGTTTTTCTTAATTTGAGAGTCACAGTTTGTCTGCAATATCACTGTCTTAGCAGGAGGTAACAGTAAAACCTAATCTATTACAAGTAATATAATCATTTTTTGAATACCGTCTTTCAAGAGTATCATCTAGCACCTATGTTTTTTGTTTGATTTCTTATTTTTTAATTCTTTTCTCATAAACATAACATACTAAGATTAATAGATAAACACATACACACACACACACAAATATATATTTGTAACTAAATGTGAACTTCCTAGGACAATTACAGTCTTTGTTTCCATAACTAGTCACATGTTGTATCTTGAATCTGCCTAGAAACTTTGGATGCAGTATTAATACTGTTCCTCAGTAATTTTGAAACCATGAGTTAATATAGATTGCATTCGTATTTGAAATTATTTGCTTATCTATCTCTGGACAGACACATAGGACTCTAGCCCATTTTGGGAACTTGGTCATGTGACACTTGAGCCAATTCAGTGTGATCAGAATTGACAGCCATAATGTCTGAGAAGAAGGTTTAAGAACTATTAGATGCATCATGTTCTCCTCCTGCCATGAAAATGGCAGCTCCTAGATGCTGACTCCTTCGGATTACTCCTCCCATCCTAGCTGAAAAGACAAGTGAAGCAGAGATGATCTCTAACTTAAATGCAATGCAGGCAACCATATCCAGTCTTTTGTTGTTGTTACCACAACATGTCAGAAAATATAACTGATAAGAAATTGGTACCTATAAACAGGATGCAGTCATAGCAAAAGTCCCAAAATATATGACATTGGCTTCAGGACTATGGATTGGGAGGTGTGGGAACTCTCAGGAGAGACAGGAAACATGGAGAAACTTTATTGAATGGTGATATATTTGGTATATCTGTCTCTTGCGGTAACTTGAAAGGCTGCTACTATACTTAACAAACTTGCCATTTTAAATGAAGTTGAAAAACAAAAAGTGACTGATGTGACTTGGTTGCGTTTGACGGCATTAAAGAAGTATTAAGAAAAGCATGAACTTAGAAAAAAGGTTAAAAATCACGGAAGAAAAACATGGATCTAGAAATTTCTGAAATCAGAGGATTGAAAGATACAACCATTTTCTTCAACCACTGAAAACTGGCAAATGCTTTGCATAACAAAGACTTCTTGAAGTTTGGCCTAACGCAAAGATGGAATCATGGAGGCTACTGAGTTGCCTTAGCTAAATTCCATAACAAGATTAAATTGATTCTCAGAAAAAAAAATTGGGGAAGGACAAAATGGCTTACAGGAAAAACAAAGAAACAAACAAATGGTATAGTGTTTCTGCTGAAACCTGATAATCTTTAGGCATTGACATGTCTAGGGAGAGAAAAGTGTATTTCAAAAAGAGTTATAGACATTCTTACTGGAACATGAAGCTTATTAAAATCATGTTTAATATGATCAGATTAAAATCAGACAAGAGATTTGAGAGGTTTGTACAGCCAAGATAACTCCTAGACCGGACCAACAAACCATAATATAGCATAACAAAAAATTAGACGAAAACACAATGCGACAGTTAAAATGACATTGAGCTCTCATCTATGGACAAGATGCATCTCTTAACACTAATTAAGCCCCCAAGGAGGGTATACAATTTAATACTTTCGTTAGATGTGCCCAAGGAAAATGAAGAAGGATCGATTTGAGATGGAGCATAACCAAAGAACTTGGTGATATGATCATGAAACAGAATTGAAGACGAATTCTGGAAGATTCTTTATCCCCAAAGTAGATGGGTACCCTAAATATCTTCCAGGAGTAAGTCAGCTTTGCTATGGACCAATTATTTTGTGCCTCCCATTCTTCTTATTTTCTAACACAGTATTTATTGTGATTAACACATCCCTGTGTCACTACTGAATGTTGGGCATTGTAGGGTGCAGATAACTTATTTTTGTAGTTCATGTATCTTTGTATCAACAGTAGCCATACTCATGATATAGAAATAAACATCAGACCCTAGAATTGAGTCTAATGTCATGATGGGTTGGGACTTTTTGAGATGCCTTCTTTGGGAAGGAGTTTGTTTATGTGCAGACAGAAGGCAAGGGAATATGTTACTAAGAGGATGAGATATAACAAATTATATTTATTGTTACCATTTATTCACCTCCCTTCTGTAAGAGGATAGTGCATACCTTCCTGTTGCCAGGTGAATGAAGATTAATCTTTCTGGGAGGCATTTACTTCTGTGACCCACTGATGTGAGGCACAGCCATTTGATTTAATTTTGCCAGTGGTATAAAGGCTGAAATATCCACACTATATTTGAACAGAAATTTATGAGCCATGAAGTGGGTCGGCCATTCTCCTTTCCCTCTTCCATGGGAGTAGTATGTCCCAGAATCTAGCGACTCCTTCTGCCTGGATCCTATGATAAAGACATGAGAAGTAAAGAAGAAATATATCTGAGACACACAGCAAAAATGTAACAGGAATGAACAATAGACTTTTGATTATTATGAGATACTGAGCTTTGAAGAGGTCACCTAGGAAAGGCTGTGTGTTACCTGAATATTTTAAACTCTTTTTTTCTTTCTACTCTTCTTTCATAAGGGTATAAAGATAATAAAGGCATTTCCCAGTGACATGAGGAAAACAGCTCTAATTTGGTTGCATGACAGGGCCAAGTTATGGGGAAGAGAGAGGTATGGCCTGTGGTTTCTTAACACCACAGTTTAAGACACAGGAGATAATGTTTAAGTCAAGCCCCAAAGAGGAGGTTTCATCCTTTCAGTTTTTATACAATCATTATGTCACTCAACTCTCATCAGCATTGATAAACATACTTATTACTGTATTGAAATGTAACCATTTTCTTGACTAGGGGATATGTTCCTTCACTTTTCATATTCTCTTCAAGACAGTCTTCAGCTTATGTTAATAAGATTCTCTTACTTTATGAGTTGTCCATACACTTCATCTCTGGCATTTTTGTGGCTCATGCATTTTGCAAAACAGCCTTATTACTATTTTCACCTTTTGATAATGTGGTTTATAATGTTAGCTTATCTACTATACTGAACTTGACACAAAGAAAACTAGAATAAAATATTGGTCTTCAAATCTAAAGATTCAAATTGTACTACTGTAACATTACTCAAGAATGTACACAAGGAAAAATTGTCAGAGGCTTTTAAGGTGTCAGAAAGGGCAGGATCTGCATGGATAAATTATGGGAATTTTTACTTTTTTCTTTCTATTATGCCAAAAATACCATCACCAGTCTGGCTTCTGTATTGTGTTGAGCCCAAGCTTTGAAATAAGAAACTCTAAAACTCTTGAAAGCATTTCCCTATTTATGTTGGTTTTATTTCTATATGCTTACGTTTCTGACCATGTCTTAATTCGTTCAAGTTTCCATCTAAGGTATCTGTGCATTATGATAACCAGTCCTGTGCTAGACTATTCATCATGTAAAATTACGAAATTTTTATTGAAATTCAATTTCTGTATAAATAATAGTATATCATTGTGATATGATTTGCTTAGAGAAAACCACTATTTTAATGTCATTCAGGAGCATTAGTGAGTAGTTTTTAATGTTAAGAGGAAAATAATTTTTAAAATAACACCAAGAATGTGGGTTCTATAGGAAGGAATATAGAATTATTATGATAATATTAATACATAATTTATTATTTCTACTTGATAGTAACAATAATATCAATTTTGTTAGTCCTTATTGTATGCCAGGCCTAATTCTAAGCTCTTTCCATATTTTATTTCATTTAACCGTAAGGAAATCCCAAGAAGTGTCTATTTTACAGATATATATTTAAAAATTTTTTTAGTCTTTATTTATTTTTGAGACAGAGAGAGAGAGACAGAGTACAAGCAGGGGAGGAAGAGAGAGAGGGAGACACAGAATCCAAAGCAGGCTCCAAGCTCCGAGCTGTCAGCACAGAGCCCAAAGCAGGAACTGAGCCAAAGTCGGCCGCTTAACCGACTGAGCCACCCAGGTGCCCCATGCAGGCATACCTTTTTAAAGGTGAGGAAATTCAGGCAGAGTTAAGAAACTTGCTCATGGACATAGCTAATAAGTGGTGGATATATCAGCAATATAAACCAGAACCTGTCTTTTAAAATTTAATAGATTCACAAATACCAACATTAAAATTATGATTATTCTTTAGATTTATCAGACTTCTACTAATACATCATAAGTCAGAGGTTTAGTTTTGTAGGGAAAAACTCAGATTCAATCCCTATCTAAACCTTATTATTATGGTAGAGATGATTTGTGTTTACTCTGCATATAATAAGTTTTGTTAAGTTATCTCAAGTCACTAGGTATTTTATTTGTGGGTGTTACTCCCTAATTTAGGAGACTCTAAAAAGGCTGGGAGGATGATTTATTCATCTTGTTGACTCTACTTCATCAATGCCAGTCATTGTAGCTTCTTGTACGTAAAAGACACTGTCTCATTACTTCTGTAGGTTCTTTTTTTCCCCCCAACTTTCTACATCAGTCCTAACATCTGACTTGATAGGATGTTTTCCTTGATCCTCACAAATGGATCATTCATACAGAATCACAATGCAATCATCCAGTATCTCAGGGCAGCCTCTTCTGAAGTATTCAAAGTATCTGTTATTAGGCAAGATGTGTATAGGTGTATTACCTCACCAGACCAATCTGAATTTTCCAGTCATTCTTATTTAGTCCAAAAAAAAAAAAAAAACAACAACAAAAAAAACTTCTTAACCTTGTGCATATT
This sequence comes from Prionailurus bengalensis, assembly GCF_016509475.1. Taxonomy (NCBI): domain Eukaryota; kingdom Metazoa; phylum Chordata; class Mammalia; order Carnivora; family Felidae; genus Prionailurus; species Prionailurus bengalensis. Next base: position 138,076,669 of record NC_057345.1, on the reverse strand, counting down.
TCCTGCATCATCCCTGTAGCTATTTTCAGAGTATTGTTCATTCAGTTTCTTTACCCATGCATTGGATCCAGATTTCCTTCATTTCTGTTCCAACTAATGGAACTTGCAGAGCTCTGAGAATGCTTTGCACATGTAAATTCATTTAGTGCAGAAACACGAAAGGCACTTGAGCCATGTGAATAGAATTGAGTTGAAATGCCCAACTAAGATCATTCTGTGAAGAAATGCATTTGATCTAAATTCATTTGAAGGGGGGTCGTGTTAGATAATATGGTATAATTAGATGAGCTAAACTGTCTAGGAAATTTAGCAAGAAGATACTGTACAATTTTAGCTATCAATGGTTAAATGGCTTTTAGTGATATGTAGTAGATACCCCTGGGTATAAAAAAAATGCATTCCATGATAAAATAATGCACGTGACACATTTGGCCAGAGTGTTTTGAAATAAAAACAAGCATTTTGTTTATGGAGTTTATGTTTTTCTTTTTCTGTAAGGAATGAGCACTATGAGAAGACTGAAAAATGGGGTTCATGTACAGAATTATTTTTTAAAAATAGTGTACAGTAGTTACTTTATTGATGATCAAGGAAGGACCATCAGTTTTCATGATTAGGCCTTGAATTCCAAAACAGCACTAGGAATGAATAGACTCTTGTTGTAGAGTTAATGAAGCGATTAAGGCATGTAAAGTAATTAATAATGATGTGATTCATAAATAACCAAAACACAGCAATTTAATATAACAGCATAAAAAAGAAAAACAGTATAAAAAAGAAGAACACAGAAGAGGAAAAGTACAAAATAAATGATCATTGGTCAGTCCATGGAATAAATGCTAGTTACTAAAAGATGGGCATCCGTAGGGTCTGGGAAAGGCCAGAGACTGGAGTTCTTTTTCATTGTTTACGGATTGTGAGAGAAAGTCTATGGTATAGGCAGTGTCTGGAAATAATCTGATTCTATTTCAGGACTGCAGTTATTTCAGGGATACAAAATAACTTAGGTCCTAATAGACAAGAAAAGTAGGGTAAATGGTGACTGGTGTTTGAAGCTCAGGCAGACAGTTGGTGTCTGGTCTGGGCTGTCTGTATAGTAAAGGGATTCTAATCTTGGACTGTGATTCAGGTGTAGGAATCCATTCTCTAAAAGTTAAATGTAGCTGAGTTTTGTACCTAGCAGGTCATGAACAGGGACTCATATCACTTCTGCCCATCAGAATCACCTGGCAGAACTTAAAAATATCTAAGGGGCGCCTGGGTGGCTCAGTCGATTAAGTGTAGATCTTCGGCTCAGGTCTTGATCTCACATTTGTGAGCTCGAGCCCCCGAGTGGGGCCCCAGGCTGGGCATAAAGCCTACTTAAAAAAAATGTTGTACAATCATACACACACATGCCATTTAATGGGTGCCTGGATGGCTCAATTGGTTAAGCGGCCGACTGTTGATTTCGGCTCAGGTCACGATCAGGGCTCGTGGGATCGAGCTCCACGTTGGGTTCCACACTGAGCATGCAGCCTGCTTAAGATTCTTTCTCTCTCTCCCTCAGCCTCTCTCCTCCACTCATGCTCTCTCTGTCTAAAATTAAAAAAATAATAATAATAAAGTTAAATATCTAGATGCCTGGAACGCACCCCCAGCCTACTTAAATTGTAGTTTAATTAATTTTTCTGGAGTGACCTGGAACATTAGTTTGTTTTTTGTTTTTTGCTGTTGCTTATGTTTTGGTTTTAGTTTTTTTGGTTTTATGATTTAAGTTTTTGGTGATTCTAGTATACAACCAGGATTATGAGCTACTACTTTACAGTGCATATGGAGCACCTGGGGATCGTGTGGAAATGCATATTTTGATTCAGTAAGCTTGAGGGAAGGCCTGAGAGTCTGTCTTTATACCAACCTCCCAGCTATTGCTGGTTCACACACCACACTTTGGGTCATAAGGCTCTACCTTTATGATCCTAACACTTAGATACTAGGGAAGAAAAGTTCTCTTATTAGAACTCAGAGAAGTAATTCTCCTGAGCTCACATCTCAGAATTAGGGTTAAGAGTGGAACAAGACACAGCTTAATCTTAGATTATCCATCTGATCTGTCCTAGAGGAAGTTCAAAGTCAATCTTCACAGTAGTTTTTCTCATTCTTAAAAAAAAAAAATATATATATATATGTATGTGTATATATATATATGTATGTATATATGTATGTGTATATATATATGTATATATATATGTATATGTGTGTGTATATATATATATATACATATATATATATATATATATATACCTTGCTCTCTTGATGACATTTGACTCACTCCTCATAGTCTCCACAAACAACAGTATCTTGTCAAGCTTTATTTTTTTGAAGGTTGTATTATGACTTGGTAAATTTACAGACTGTATATATTTTTTTGGATATGCTAATATTCTGTCTCTGGCCACACAGCTCCCTCCACTCTGTACCACAAGAACATTTGTTTCCCATTTCTTTAAGAAATACTTGAACATTGCATGACAAGATATTTCTACACTTCATTTAGGAAGTGCAAATCTTTAAGTCATTTTAGTAAAGACAGCTACCAGATCCATTTCAGAAGAATTTTGCCATTCATCTATTTTGTTTTTTGAAATCACATTAAGGAAGAATTAATCACCACAAATAATGATATAATAGATGATTTCTAGAGAAGTGTAATAACAAAAATTAGAGAACAAGTTGTCAAGAAACTAAAACTTGGTTTTTTGGACATTGCTGCAATGTTTTTAGGGAGTCCACTAGGGTTATAATGTGCTGATAACATGTGCACTACCATCACTATACTCATACTTTTTAGTACACTAGAGTAATCCTTCTAATTCTGGTATTTGAATGTACACTCATTGTAATATGTAAATTAGGAGATTGTATTAGGCATATAGGAAAGCTATATGGCATAGCTTTTTGTATTAGGCATATAGAAAAGCTACACTTTTAGTCCACCTACCTTTAGAGCAAAACCGTAATTTATTAAATCTCCTGTGTGTCAAGTCTGTTTGCATGAATTTCTTTAATGTTTTTTGTATACACACTGTTGTGATTTGAGAAATATGTGTGCCATCTTAGAATAGATTTGATTTCTTTTATGTGGGAAGTCATATGTATTAGTTTTCTATTGCTGTGTAACAAATTATCACAACTTTAGAGGCTTAAAGGAGCACAAGTTATCATTCGGTAGGTCAGAACAGTGTACAGGGTCAGGATTCCGGCCATAGATGAACTGGGTCCTCTGCTCAGGTTCTTTCTCGGATGAAATCAAGGTGTCATTTAGGGCTATGATTGCATTGAGGCTTGGCATCCTCTTCCAACCTCACTTGTTGCCATAATTCAGTTGCTTGCAGTTGTAGGACTGGAGTCCTCAGTGTCAACTGTTTGCTACCATGTTGACTCTCTCCAAAATGTGGCTTTATTAAGGCCAACAGGAGAGTATATCTGGCATGTGGAGTATCTCTTGACTTCTTCCTGATTCTGACCATTAGATCTTCTTTTAAGGAGTTCATTTGATTAGGTCAGGCCCAGAGTTAATATTCTCATATTTTATTAACTTAAGTTGATGAGAAGCCTTACTTATATCTGAAAATTCCCTTCACCTTTTCCATATGGCATAATCTGAAAACAGGAGCTACATAGAGCTACAGGGCTTCCACCCAATCTAAGGCTGCGGGAGGTGGGGCCATCACCCCAGTGGGTCAGGAAGGTAGGGGCATCAAACCAAAAGGGATTATTCAGAAAACTTAAGATCTAATGGAAATTGCCTTGCTAGATTTTGGACATGCTTAAGACCCATTACCCCTTTTTTTCTTTCCAATTTCTCCCTGTTAAAATGAGAATATCAATCCTATGCCTGCTCCACCATTGTACCTTGGTATCACATACCTTGTCTAGCTTGACAAAATCACAGGTAGAGTGAAATTGGTTTTGAATGAATTGGACCTCAAGTCTCACCCATGTCTGATTTTGATGATACTTAGATGAGACTGTGGACTTCAGAATTGATGCTGGAATGACTCAACAATTTTGGGACACTTAGGATGGAATGAATGTATTTTGCATGTGAAAACGGTAAAAATTTGGAGGTCCAGATGCAGAATGTTAAGGACTGAATGTTTGTATCCTCCCAAAATTCATATGCTAAAGTCGTAACCCCCAGTGTGGCTGGCTGTATATGCAGATGGGGCCTCTAAGGAAATGAAATCATAAGGGTGAAGCCTTGATCTATTAGGATTAGTGTCCTTAAACAGACCCCAGAGAGCTCTCTCTCCCTCTCTCTCTCTCTCTCTCTCTCTCTCTCTCTGTCTCTCTCTCTCTCTCTCTCTCTCTCTCTCTCTCTCTCTCACTATTCATCTCTCTCTCTCCATGATGTACACTGTGAGGAAAAGCCATGTGAGCACACAGGAAAAAGGCAGCTGTCTGCAACCCAATAGAACTCTTACCAGACACCAACCCTACTGGCACCTTATCTTGGACTTCCAGTCTCTAGAACTGTGAGAAAATACATTTTTATTGTTTAAGCCACATGACATGGTATTTTGTTATGGCAGCCCAAGAGGACTATTCCTCTAGGTCATACAGGGGGCATAGTTAGCTGAAAACAGCTGTCACTTATAAGTTCTGCGAATCTGTGTTTCCACTAGTGGCTTAGAATTTTCTGTTGGTCCACAGTCTTGTTAACACTTGGTATTTCCTTTCTTATTTTTAGCCATTTCAGTGAATATGTAGTGGTGCATTAATATGGTTTTATTTTGATTTCAACAATAAATGGAATTGAACATGTTTTCGTACTTTGGATATGGAAATATTTCTTTACAGTGTTCACATTATTAGCCCATGTTTTAAAAGATGGGCTGTCTTTTTCTTGTGAGTAATTAGTCTGTGCACAACATAAAACATCTTTAGTAAGATGAATATTTTGCATATATGTTCTCCAAATCCATGTATTTTCTTTCATTCAATAATGCTTTTGATTAACATAAATTATTATATTCCAATTAATTAATTTATTTTATTGTTAGAAATTTTAGATTCTGATAAAAATTCTCTGCTTGTTTTAAGGTCATAACAATGTCTTTTCACGTTTTCTAATTAAAATTAATTGCTTTACATTCACATTAAGAAAAGTAATCCATGTGGAATATCTGTGTTTATTTGCTATAAGGAAAAATATACATTTGCTTTTTGTTTTTTTTTTCCAAATGGATAACTGATCAACTTAAACTCCATTTACTGAAAAAAACACCATCTTTTCTCCATGAAACTGCAGTTCACCTCTGTTATAAATAATGTGACTGGATACATTCATCAGATTCTGGGCTTCTCATTTTGTTCTGCTGGCCAGTTTTTTGTCCTTTTGCCAAAACCCTGCTATCTTAATTAATATTAGTTACTATCTTAATTAATATTAGTTACTAAAACTTTATGTTAAGGTTTGATAGCTAGCAGTGAAGATTCTCTAGCTTTATTAATCTTCTATCACATTGCTTTCTATTCTCGGCCTTTTGTATTTTCATACGAATATTAGAATCCACTTGTCCATTCCCACAAAAATATTTCTATTTTGAGTAAAATTGAGTTGAAACCATAGATTAATTTGGTTAAAAGGGGACATTTTTAACATACTGAGTCTTCCATTTCAATCTACATTCATTATATAAACTCTATTCATTTAAATGTTTAACAAATTTATCTCAATATTTTTTAGCTTTTAGCTAAAAAGGATTAGAACACAAATTTTGCTAGGATGTGATGGTTTTTTATTCTAATGTAACATAATTTTAAAGAATTTCTTTGCCCATTTTTCTTTTTATATATAGAAGTATGATTTATTTTATTTATTGATCATATATACAGCAACCTTGTGACATTCAGACTTATTTTAAAGATTTTCTGTATATTCTTTATTTTTTATTTTATTTTTATTTTATTTTTATTTTTTAAATATAATTTATTGTCATGTTGGCTAACAGTATATACAGTGTGCTCTTGGTTTTGGGGGTAGATTCTCCTGATTCATTGCTTACATACAACACCTAGTGCTCATGCCAACAAATGCCCTCCTCAATGCCCATCACCCATTTCCCCCCCTCCCCTGTTCCTCCTGCCATTGACCCTCGGTTTGTTCTCTGTATTTAAGAGTCTCTTATGGTTTTCGTCCCTCCCTCTGTGTTTGTAACTATTTTAAACTTTATGGATACACAACCATTTCGTCTCTGAGTTAGATGTTTTTATTTCTTCCTTTATAATTGTTATATTCTTTTTATATTTCCCTTTCTTTTTCTATGTGTGTGTGTGTGTCTAGTAACTAAGACCTCCAGTATAATATCTATGTATTTTTTATATATTTATATATATTTATGAAATTTTTTATATTTTTGAAATTTTTCTTATCTGAAAGAGAATGTTAAACTCTTCCATTATTGCATATTCATTTATTTCCCATTTTAGTGTTCTAAATTTCTGTTTTATATATTTTGACTCTGTTATTGAGTGCATACAAATTTAGGATTGTTAAATATGGATTGGCCCTTTTATGGTGAAATAGTTTTTTTTTTATTTTTACAAATGCTTTTGACTTAAGTATCTGATACTAGTATAGCCGCTGTAAATGTCCTTGATTAGTATTTTGTATGCTCTTTATCATTTCACTTTCAAACTTTCTCTCACCCATTATTTTGTAAGCAGATTGAATGCATGTGTGTATTTTTTAATGGGGCACCTGGGTGGCTCAGTTTGTTAAGCATCTGACTTTGGCTTAGGTCATGATCTTGCAGTTCATGAGTTCAAGCCCCACATCGGGATCTCTGCTGTCAGCACAGAGCCTGCTTCCCATCCTCAGTCTCCTCTCTGCACCTATTCTCTCTCTCTCTCTCTCTCTCTCTCAAAAATAAATAAATAAACGTAAAAAAAATAAATAAAATAAAAAGTTTTGAATATCCTAGACATTTACTTGAAATAATTATTCTATCTATATTTATTATTACTGATATTGATACACATGCACACACAGAGAGCTATACTATTAGTTTTCTATTTGGTTCATTTTATTTTGTTTATAATTATTCTTGTGCCTACGTTTTGAGTAACCTGTTTTTTTTTTTTCTTATCTGTGTCTTTTTTTCAATTTTAGCATTATAACAATTTAATTATTCTCATAGTGGTTATTGTAGGTAATATACTTTGTTATTACATTTTACTATAAAAAGTGTTACTGTACTTAGGAAATACTGACAGAACATCAGAACATTTACATTCTGCCTTCCCTAGATCCCAAACATTTTACACTACTGTGGTCATATCTTTTAGTTTTATTTCTAATTTAAACCACATAAAGTAGTACAATTATTTTTTTCTATAATCACTAATTACTTCTATTTCCACACATATTTACCTTTTTTTTATCCCTTTTTTCCTTTCTCAGTTTTCATGTTTCTGTTTAAGGCATTATTCCTTTTCCCTGAAGAAACCAAATTAGCTTTACTTTTAGTAAAAACAAATTATCTCTATTTGTCAGAAATTGCCTCTGTTTCCTTCCCTTTTGCAAGGATATTTTGCCTAGATATCTAGGTTAGCAGCTATTTTCTGTGAGCAACAAGACACCATCATTGTTTTCTCTTTCATAATTTCTATTCATTTGTTATCTCTCAGTCTCTCAGTCTTCTTTTAACAAGATGCAATGTATCCACTTTTCCTTTTAGCTATTTTAAAGATTTTCTAAAAAAACTTTTTTGTGGTTTTCTTGCTGTAGTTTTCTTGGTGTTTGTCCTTCTTAGATTTTGCTGATCTACACGTATCTATGAGTTGACATATATCAATAGATTTGGAAATCCATGCCATTATCTCTGCAAATATTTTTTTAATTTTTTAAGTTTATTTATTATTTTTGAGAAAGAGAGAGCACAAGCACAAGTGTGGGAGGGGCAGAAAGGGAGAGGGAGAGAATCCCAAGCAAGCTCTGCAATGTCAGCACAGACCCCAATGCCCCAATGCGGGGCTCAAACTCACTATCCCTGAGATCATGACCTGAGTTGAAATCAAGAGTCAGATGCTGAACCAACTGAGCCACCCAGGTGCCCTTTTCTCTGCAAATATTATGGTATGTTCTCTTTCTTCTTTCTCTATGACTCTCATTACAGGTATATTAGAATTTTTTAAACATTGTATGTGACTTATATGCTCTGTTTTTTTTTTCCTTTCTATCTTTTTCTTTTTCTGCTTTAGTTTGTATATTTTCTATTAATCTGTCTTTAATTTTACAAGTCTTATATTTTTCTGCTTGCAGTCTACCATCCAAACCATCTACTGAGTTCTAAATTCTAGATATCTTATGTTTTAGTTATTAAATATTTTTATACATTCCAATACTCTGTTGAAGTCTCCTTGAATTCACCTGTATTTTCCAAATTTATTCTCTATGCTCTTAAACATTAGAATTATGTATATTTAAAGGGTTTGCTTGCTAATTCTCCTATATATGCAATATGTTGTTAAATGCCTTCTGTTTTTCCCTTGATTTGCTAAAGTCCCTGCCTTTTCTCAGGTCCAGTGTGTGTGTGTGTGTGTGTGTGTGTGTGTGTGTGTACATATATATAATATTATTATATTACATTATATTATATATTATATCATATTATATTATATTACATTATATTATATATAATATTATACATATTATAAATATTAAATATGCATTTAAAATATATATCTTTATTATGTGCCAGATATTATGTATCAAGGAAACACAGAGGTTCAAGATGTTGTTCCCCTCTACCTGAAGATGTTTCTCTTCTCTGTGCCAAATGGATAAGAAGGGGCAGAAATCTCAATAACGTCATGACTAATTTGTCACAGAAATTTGGTTATAGTTTTACTCATTCTTTCTCATGTTTGTCTTCTTTCTTGGGGATGACCCTCCTGAGATTTTTATTGAAATCTTGGTTTTTCTCTTTGTTTTTATCTTTTTGAAATTGTGGGATACTAAGTTTTACCCTCTAGAGTTTCTCAGCCCAGTTCTCAAGCTTCTAAATGCGTACAGCATTAAAATCTGGCAAATATCTTGAAGGAGAGGCCATCCAAAATTTGAAATAGTCTACTTTTCCAGCAGGTCTTTCTTTCCCAAGGTCTATAGGACACTGGATGTTTTATGGTTCCTTTTAGAACTTTGAAATGAACTCCCAATCTTTCTTCATATTCTTAAAATTCTACAGTATTTTTTAAAGGGAATATTAGGTTAGTGATGAGGCTTCTCAGATGTCTAAATTGTTATGTTTGTACTACTTGAACATTGAGACTTTAGTTGGTTTCTTTATGCCATCAGAGTATATGAGTTTGGAGTAAGCTTGAACATCAACCTGACTGGGAAATTCCCATAATATCTGATGGGCATGAAGTCTCCTTGGAATGTTCTCTACTTTCTGGAGTTACAGTTCATCTGCTACTTGTACCTTTAAAACTTAATGCCTGTGAGGCAGTAATTTCTCTGAAATCATCCATAACAGTATCTCTTTAGATATGTCTCCAGAGGCAAGGGAAACAAAAGCAAAATGAAACTATTGGGATATCAAAATAAAAAGCTTCTGCACAGCAAAGGAAGCAACCAACAAACTAAAAGTCAACCTATAGAATGGGAGAAGATATTTGCAAATGACATATCCAATAAAAGGTTGGTATTCAAATTTATAAAAAATTGATACAACTTGGGGCACCTGGGTGGCTCAGTCGGTTGGGCGTCCGACTTCAGCTCAGGTCATGATCTCACGGTTTGTGGGTTTGAGCCCCACATCGGGCTCTGTGCTGACAGCTCAGAGCCTGGAGCCTGCTTCCGATTCTGTGTCTCCCTCTCTCTCTGCCCCTCCCCCGTTCATGCTCTGTCTCTCTCTGTCCCAAAAATAAATAAATGTTGAAAAAAAAATTTTTAAATGGGCAAAAGATGTGAACAGACATTTCTCCAAAGGAAACATATAGATGGCTGGCAGATACATGAAAGGATACTCAACATCATTCATTATCAGTGAAATGCAAATCAAAGCCACAATGAGATACCACCTCACACCTGTCAGGTGGCTAAAATTAAAAAAAGAAAAAAAAACCTGAAGAAACAAGTGTTGGCAAGGATGTGGAGAAAAGGAACCCTTGTGTATTGCTGGGGGGAATGCAAACTGGTGCAGCTACTGTGGAAGACAGTATGGAGTTTCCCCCAAAATTTAAAAAATAGAGCTACCCTAGCATTCAGCAATTGCACTACTGGGTATTTACAAAGGGATTTCAAAGGGATATGTGCATACCTCTGTTTATTGCAGCATTATTTGCAATATGCAATAGCTGAATTATGGAAGCAGCCCAAGTGTCTATCAACAGATGAATGGATAAAGGAGATGTGGTACACCCTTACACACACACACACACACACACACACACACACACACCGAATATCATTCAGCCGTAAGAAAGAATGAAATCATGCTGTTTTCAACAACATGGATGGATCTAGACAGTATAATGCTGAGTGAAATAACCCGGTTAGAGAAAGACAAATACTGTATGATTTCACTCATATGTAGAATTTAAGGAAGAAATGAACAAAGGAAAATAAAAGAGAGACAAGCCAAACAACAGACTCTTAACTATAGGGAAGAAACTAATGGTTAGCAGAGTGGAGGTGGGTGTGGGGGATGGGTGAAATGCATGAAAAGGATTAAAAGTACACTTAATGAGCTCTGAGTAACATATAGAACTGTTGCATCACTATATTGTACAGCGGAAACTAATATAACACTGTATGTTAACTCTATGCTTGAAATAAAATTAAAAAATAAAAGCAATGATGAAAAAATTAGAAAAACTTAATGCCTATGAGAATGATTTTTGAAATGCATTCAGCTTTTTAAAGTTGCTTCATTGAAAGCATTGCCTATTGTAGCCAATCACGTCCTTCTCATAGTGGGAGCTCCCAGTATAGCTTCTTTCCCTTCTTGAAGTGAGATTTATTGAAAACACAATTTAAATACAGTGAAATTTACTCTCAGTATGTGCTTTAATGCACTAAACAAATGCATACAACCATGGTATCACCATCAAAACCGTAGTAGAGAATGGAGAATATTTCCAGGACCTCGAAAAGATTCCCTGTGCACCTTCCTCACAATGACTTCCTTCTGCTACTTGCCCCTGGCAGGCATCAAATCCTCTTCTTTTTTTTTTTTCTCATAATTTTAGCTTTTATTTTTAAATTCTTTTTTTTTATATATATATGAAATTTATTGACAAATTGGTTTCCATACAACACCCAGTGCTCATCCCAAAAGGTGCCCTCCTCAATACCCATCACCCACCCCCCCCTCCCTCCCACCCCCCCATCAACCCTCAGTTTGTTCTCAGTTTTTAACAGTCTTTTATGCTTTGGCTCTCTCCCACTCTAACCTCTTTTTTTTTTTTCCTTCCCCTCCCCCAAGGGTTCCTGTTAAGTTTCTCAGGATCCACATAAGAGTGAAACCATATGGTATCTGTCTTTCTCTGTATGGCTTATTTCACTTAGCATCACACTCTCCAGTTCCATCCACGTTGCTACAAAAGGCCATATTTCATTTTTCCTCATGCCATGTAGTAGTACTCCATTGTGTAGATAAACCACAATTTCTTTATCCATTCATCAGTTGATGGACATTTAGGCTCTTTCCATAATTTGGCTATTGTTGAGAGTGCTGCTATGAACATTGGGGTACACGTGGCCCTATGCATCAGTACTCCTGTATCCCTTGGATAAATTCCTAGCAGTGCTATTGCTGGGTCATAGGGTAGGTCTATTTTTAATTTTCTGAGGAACCTCCACACTGCTTTCCAGAGCGGCTGCACCAATTTGCATTCCCACCAACAGTGCAAGAGGGTTCCCGTTTCTCCACATCGTCTCCAGCATCTATAGTCTCCTAATTTGTTCATTTTGGCCACTCTGACTGGCGTGAGGTGATACCTGAGTGTGGTTTTGATTTGTATTTCCCTGATAAGGAGTGACGCTGAACATCTTTTCATGTGCCTGTTGGCCATCTGGATGTCTTCTTTAGAGAAGTGTAAATCCTCTTCTTATAATTTTACATATTCCAGAATGGAAATACAATATAAATGAGATCATACAGCATGCAGTCTTTTGTTCTTGGTTTCTTTCACTTAGCTTAAGGCTTTATATTGTTTCGTAAATCGGGTAGTTCATCCGTTAATACCACTGAATTGTATCTCATTGTGGATGAGTTGCTAGACAGTTCTGGTGTTGTTAGATTTGGTGATTATGAATGAAGTTCCTAAATGGGGCATATGTTTCCAGACTTCTAGGGGTCAGTTGAGGGGATTTTGGTTGTTTCCAGCTAGTATTTGCAGATAGGTGTTTGAATAAGCATGTTTTTATTTCCTTTGAGTAAATACCCAGGTGAAGAATTCTGTGTTGTTAAACAAGTACATTTGACTTCATGGGAAATTGGCAAACTATTTTCCAACAAGAATGTATTATTTTTTACTCCCCACTAGCAGTGTGCATAGGTCCACTTTTTCCTTTTCTTCACCAACACTCAACATTTTCAATTTAATTTTAACCATTCTGGTTGGTATGTTGTGGTTTTAACTGTCATTTCCCTAATTTCTAATGATATTGAGGATTATTTCATGTCCTTGTTTGTCATCTACACTTTTTCAGTGAAGTGTTCATCATTTGCCTCTTTTTATTGAATTTTTGACTTCTAAAAATTCTCTGTATCTTATGAATATGCCTTTCATCAGATGATAGATACTTTGAAAAAGATCTATCTACAGCTTGTCTTTACTTTTTCTTACCAGTATTTAGCACACAGCCAAATTTTATCCAGATTCCTAATCTACAGAAACTGTGAGATAATAACTTATTATTTTAAACCACTATGTTTGGGACAATTTGTCATGCAGCAATTGATAATTAATATGCCAATTATGCCATCACCATTATTAAAAAGGTAATTTTTTTCACCATTGCATTACTATAGTACCTTGGTTGAATTAACCATAATCAATTAACCACAAATGTGCGAGTCTCTTTTTAATGCCCTTTTCCCTCCATGTATCTCTATGGTTTTCCTTTCACTAATATACCACGTTTTGATTACTCTCACTGCATAGTGCATAGTTCCTATGTATTGCTCTTACTGCATTTCCATGGATGAGATTTTGAGAGCTGCTTCCTTAAAAGATTAAAAGCCAAGTGTACTTGTTGCTGTTGCTACCTTGCTCTTATTATCTCTTATATCCTTAAATTTCTGTGACTAACTACTTACACTGGTGAGCTTGTCAGGAAACTTGATCTATTTTCATAGGAACCACCTCACAGAGGATGCATGGAGGGTTGCCTGACCTCCTCAAAAATCTCAACAGGAACTGCAATAGATGAGACTCCCTTACCTCAATATGGAACAATTATGAGGAGAACCTCATCACCTTGGTGCAGGCTAAGGCTTAACTTTATCAGAAACTGCATCCTTACTTATACTATTTTCTGTTCCCTCCTGTATTTTGCATTTATTCTTCTTGTCCTGATGAACATTCTCTTAATGCATATTGAGAATTAAATCCCTGCTTAGACTTTGCTTTTTAGGAAACCCAACTGAAAACACCAAGAATTTCACTCATGCATATTTGTGTCGATTCTTAGGGCACTTTTGCACAAATGTTGGAGGAAGAATAATACATACATGAAAATTCTGTGGTACAAAGTCATAGAATATTATCTCCAGATTTTATCTGGAAGGTCCATTTCACTGTAAGTTCTGTCTTCAGCTAATATTTAAGAAATACTCAAGCAGTTGGTAATTGTCATGGAAGAAATACGAAAGAAATTTCTTGCCACAGTGAATCCCTAAAATCTAGTTAACAAGACAGATTAATGGAAGTGTTACAGCTTTTGAAATATGCCCTAGCAAGAGAGGACATAGAAAGCAGTTAGTATTCCTTCCATAGCCAATATCATCTTCAAAGTTTTGAATTGAAGTCTCATTTTCAGTTTCTAATTCTTGTTTGAGACCTGCATATTCATCTTTCAAAAGAAGCAAACAATTCATATAATATTAAAATAGTTGGGAATATTTTAGTGTAAAGATATGTTATCCAGATAATTAACTTACAGTTTTGAAATTTTATCTCTGGACCTGAGACATAATGAAGATTTCGTAGGTTTAACTGTGAAGTGGTTGATTTGAGTACCTGTCACAGAGGAAATTCTGTGCCTGTAACTTACCAGAATAGCTCTCACACTGAGATGCCAACTGTGGAAAATAGTAAGCACCACTTCAACACAACTAGAGTAGAGTGAAAAAACAAAGCAGAATTGAAGCATAACAACTTTTTTTGTGGTTAAATATATATTTGATTTTCAAGCCAAAGAACTTTCTATATGAACTAGACCATCAAAGACCAGTGTTTACACTATTCTACGATGTGTATTTAAAGAAAGGCTTTTGCTAAAAAAACAAAACAAAAATATATTAAGATAATTACAAAGCTCTAATTAGTCTTTTTCTTAAAAATGGCTTGTCTGCTAGGAGTTTAATAGGTGAAGGATTTTAAAGGGGTTATAGAGAAATTGTTACAGTAACCATAGAAGGAAAAAGTGCTGAAGGTATCATGGAGCCTCATAATTAAACAGAAACTTACAGCTCAATTAAATTTAAGCATCATTATGCATAAAGCATCAGTGAGTACCAAGAGACTAATAAAAAGAAGTGCTATTGATGTTAATAGGCAAAAGGTAAGAGATAATATAGATTGGACCAAGCATTGCAGAGAGATTTAGGAGAAATGTGAATGATCCTAGAAACGAAAACTCAGTCCTTTCTCTAGTAAGTGGATGGTTATAGTCTTAACACAGAAGAGCTATCTACTGTTTCAGATTTTTAACTCAAGTTTAAATGAAACACTATGAATCATGATTTTTACTTGGAATGGATTGGAGGTTTTGAGCTATGAAAAATAATATATATGATTTATTTGGAAAAAGGAAAAAAGTGGTACCTATGGCTACCAGTGGATCCACCTTCTGATTCACTTTTGTAAAACATATTTTAAGAGATCGAGGTTAAGTTATTCCAAAGGAGGGAGGTTTTAACTTTCAGGATTCATGACACAGACAAGTTTTTTTCTGAAACACATCAGGTTAAACATTTTCTTTGAAAGAAAAGTGAGTTATTACATAATAACAAACTCTTTCTTTTCAGAAGAGCTAACACCATGTTAAAAAAGAACTTTAGTGTTTTGAGGAATCTCCATACTATTTTCCAGAGTTGCTGTGACAGTTTGCATTTCCACCACAAGTACAAAAGTGTTCCCCTTTCTCATTCTTGCCAACATCTGTTGTTTCCTGAGTTGTTAATTTTAGCCATCTGACAGGTGTGAGGAATTAAAAATAGAACTACCCTATGACCCAGCAATGGAACTACCAGGTATTTATCCAAAGGAAACAAAAATGCTGATTTGAGGGGCACATGCACCCCAGTATCAACAATAGCTAAATTATGGAAAGAGCCCAGATGTCCATTTGCTGACAGATAAAGAATATGTGGTATGTGTGTACGTGTGTGTGTGATATACACACAATGGAATATTACTCGGTGATCAAAAAGAATGCAATCTTGCCATTTGCAACAACGTGGATGGAACTAGAGGATATTATGCTAAATGAAATAAGCCAATCAGAGAAAGATAAATACATGATTTCACTCATATATGGCATATAAGAAACAAAATAGATGAACATAGGGGAAGGGAAGGAAAAATAAGATAAAAACAGAGAAGGAGGCAAACCATAAGAGACTCTTAAATACAGAGAACAAACTGAGGATTGCTGGAGAGGTGTTGGGTGGGGGATGAGCTAAATGGGTGATAGGCATTAAGGAGGGCACTTGTGGGTGTTATATGTAAGTGATGAATCACTAAGTTCTACTCCTGAAACAATTATTACACTATATGTTAACTAACTTGGATTTAAATAAAATCAATCAATCAATGAAAAAGAAAATTATAACTGACCCCAGATAGATAGATACAGAGATACATAGGTACATAGATAAATATAACATAGATAGGTATAAATATATCTTATCTGTATTTGCCAACTGTCTTTTCTATCTTACATAGGTATATCTTATCTTTATCAGTGGTTATTAATCTTTATCAGTGGTTGAGATTTCTAGACAAGAATGGTTACTATTTCTAGGTATTAGTTTCCTCATATGTAAAATATGGGAGATAGAACACATGATTTGCAAAGTCCTTTTCCCTCTTAAGTCATTAAAGTCTGATATTCTTTTTTTTCAATTTTCTTAATGTTTATTTTTTAAAGAGAGAGAGAGCCAGAATGTGAGTGGGTGAGGGGCAGAGAGAGGGAGACACAGAATGTGAAGCAGGCTTCAGGCTCTGAGCTGTCAGCACAGAGCCCGACGTGGGGCTGGAACCCACGAACTGTGAGATTATGACCTGAGGGAAGTTGAGTGCTTAATCGACTGAGCCACCCCAGTGCCCCAAGTCTGATATTCTTTAAGATAATTTCTATCGCAGGTTTTCATGAATATCTTGTTCTTAAACATCGATTGTTTTGTTTTGTTGTTTTTTTTTTTTTTTGTCAGAGAAAAGAAATTCTGTTGCTTAACCAAAGTGTTTTAGAATATAGCCAATTAATGCTAATGTTATTGAGTTGCTTTAACCACTGTCAGGCACCTGAGTTTGTCATTAACACATTATTGGAGTTATATCAACACTGAATATCTAGGTTCTGTCTGATTTTTAATCTGGATAGAAGTCATATAATTCATAGTAATTCTAATATGTACAGTGAGTTATCCATTTGTACTGAAATATTGTCCTCACTTTTTCTATCTTGGTTAGGTTTTTAGTATGTGTGACATGCCACCTAATTTTTCCTCCTTCCCTGTAGTAGTATTGATGTAATGATAAACATGTTGACTTTGAATAGATTGAAGTCAGAATCACTTCAGCCCCTTTGATTTGCTCTGCCCACGTGAGGGAATCATTCTTTTTGCTTCATTTCTCTTGTAGGCTCTGTGTCCCTCTTCAAAAAGACAGATGTCTTCATTTTTTTGGAGAGGCTCCGTCTGTTACAGGCGTCTGTGCTAATTTATTGCCATAAAAATTGAGAGAGGTTATGGAAAAAAATATGCTCAGGTAAACAAAGTGTACAAATTTAATTCTGAGAAAGAATGTTAGTTAAATATCATCAGAGTTATCATCCTCCAAAGACAAGTGTCAAGGTTTTGAGTTTTATGTAACAAAAATGTCTATTTGACCAATTGACCAACGTAACAAAATTACAGCGATTCTCAATTTTGTTCTGCTTTCTGCTCCTTCTCTAATGTTTACAATCTTCCTTCTTTTTTTCTTCCTTCTTATATCCCTCCTTCACTTAATTTTCTTCTTTCTTTAATTTTCTGTGGACCTGACATGATTTCAAAGAATTAATGTTATAATGGACTCTGGAGAAAATAAAAAAATCATTATATCACTTCAAATGGGCAAATTTAACTACATTTTTCTTTATGCCTACATTGTTTGTATGTTAGAGTGTGAGAATTTCTTTTCAGCTTTGTCTGTGCTTTTATTTATTAACCAGATTAAACTTTTAGTTTTAGACTTAGGTTAGCTCAGCAAATTTCGTATTGCTATACCGCTTATCCCTCTTGTGGCTAAAGTTTATTCCGATAGAAAAAAATATGGCTTTCTAAACTAGTAATTAAATATAAAAGCATATAGTTGGAGATTTATTTGTATCTCATGACTTAAAGTTACAGCTTGGTTAGTTTTGACTTCAATTTCATATTTCAAATTGAGTAAGTAACTTAGAAAATAACACTCTTTTTCCAGAAAGAAAACTCATACAGACACCAAAAGCATGAACATACATACTGTTTGGTTTCAAGAATGGCATAGGCTTAGATATGTGTTCTTACAATATTACTTCTAATGATCTGATATGATTTTCACGTCTGGGGACTCACTGCATACTGTTGCAGATTTCCTTCTGGGTTTGTTTCCTTTTTATCTTACAAAATCTCAAAATATTTTACTGAGATGTAGCAGTAAAAATAACCAAAACTATGAAAAAAAAATTAACAAAAAGTCTTTCAAAAGGATTGAAAGGCACTACAGGGCCCTGCAGTGGTCTGGAAATAGAAGTGGGGGACAAACGGTCATGCTTATGTTACCATGTTAGGATTTCAGCTAGTTATCTATCACATATTCACAGTGAACAATAATATTGTTCCATGCTAATATCTTTCAGAATTTGCTAAAGACAAAATATCAAAATTTTATTAAGGTGTTATTTCTTATTCTATGCTCATTAGAAATATATATTGCATGCAACTGTTCTTTTTCTGTATAAACTTAATGAATAGTTGAATGGAACATCTGTAGGCATAAAAGCTAATTTTATTACAAATAAATTATACACATCCTGAATTATACAAATAAATGAAACAGAGTTTAAAAATATTTTTAATAATTTGTTATAGTGAGGGAAAAGCATTGTATTCAGAAGTTAAAGAAGTAGAAAAATGATAATTATAGTGTCATTTCTACAATCTTTGGATCCTAATTTTCATATAAAATATTGCTAGTATTATTTTTTAATGGAAAATGTTTAAATTACCTGAAAATTTGAAAAGGACACCTTATAATAATTTTCAAAGTAACTTCCCCAAATTATAGCACTCTTTGTTTTCTTCACTTCAGAAAAAGTTACTATTTCATCATTGTTAATGGCATTAAAATGATTCATAGGGTAACATTAAGAGTCCATAACATAATAAATGCTTTACCTATAATAAGAATTATCTTTTAAATACTTTATGGAACCTTTTGCTTTTTTGCAATCTGAGTTTTCTAATATCGACCTTGCTTTCTTGCTTTCATTCTTTCCTCTTTCCTTCTTTCATGCCTCATGTATGTGAGTTATTGTAGATACTTAAATTTAGATATCTTATTAAAGGATTTTAGCAGTGATTTATATGAGGTTATTAATAAATCTATTTGAATAATCAATATAATCTCTCTCTCCCTTCTTTTTAACTCCTCTCCACCTGACAATTAAATTTTATCAATATTAAAACATTATTTATCTTGTTTATTTAAAAGAAATATGAAAGGAAAAGCATCCATGGTAAACACAAGGCAGATTGTGAGTGTTATTTTCTTACTGTAATCTGTTTGATGATTTTGAAGAAACCAAACTGATATTTCAAATACAGGTAGTGAGTTTGATTTCTAAAAATCAAAGAAATCAGACAAGTTGATTATTTTTAATAAAGGCTCGATCCATTTGCTTGAATTACCAAAGTATTATACACATGTTAATTTTATTTTGCTATTAAATTTTTACCTGATACCTAAAAATATTTGTGATACAGAGAAATAAGAGTCTTGTTCTCCCCATTTCAATTGTCCTACTACTTTCACAGCTGTACAGTGGGAAACATGTTGAGAAAAAAGTATTAAAATATTTTAAAGCCACATGGGATTATTAAAAACTGAAATGAATCCTCTAAATCATTGAGGCAACTGTTCATCAGATGATTTTCCTTAAAAAGAAAAAAACTCCATACTTTACTGGAAACCTATAATTCACAGCTGTTATTTCAAGCAATGTTCCTGGAGAATGGTCAGAGGAATATACTGGAACATTGGAAGTAGAAGAAATTAGCCATATTCATCATTTGCGTTTAATTTTGCATTTTCATTCAATTAATTCCCCTTACTTGTCTAGCAAGACTGAACTCCTCTTAAAAGTCTTAATTCCTTTCAGCTCAGTGTAAATTATGATGCCTGAGAGTCTTGGACTATGAATAATGTGGCCTATTTTGGGGGACTGCTGTCTAGCTGTTATTTTTGGATGGGAAAAACAAAAGCATTTCACACCCTCAAAGAAAAGGTAGTGAGTGTTGAAAGTAATCAATGACTTCCTTTTATTTCCTGTAAATGACAAGCTTAACAATTGTCATAGAAGTCACCAGTGCATTCTGGAAATCTCATTCTGTCATCATAAAACTCTGACTATAGCAACATCTGTCTAGAGCTGGACAGAGCCCCAGTGACCCTGTGCTAACATTGCATCCCTGGTGGCCAGAAAGCAAGCAAGAAAGGTAAAAGTAAAGAAACATGTAAACAGCTTAAATGACAGAAAAGTACTCTCAGAAGGAAACCTTTTCTTTGTTTCTTTTTGTTCATAGCTGTCAGAGAAATTCTCTGGTTATGTCTTTGCTTTCATTGAACAAGAACCAAAACAGAATTTCATGTCATTATACAGATAAAATTAGTGATGAACTCTCAACTCTTTTTTTAACAGTTCCCCTCCTTCCTTGCCTTTGTTCTCAGTGCCATCTGAATTGCAATATGTGTCAAAGTTTAATTTTTTGTTTTATTGGGATTATATTTAGATTTGATGATATTATAACATAAGGAAAATTATAACAGGTCGTTGAGGATAACAAGAAAAAAGAATGGGCCTTCGTCTTGTCTCTCTTAAAGCCAGTGCCAAGAGGTTTTATTTTCCCTCTCGGTGCCTCGTGGGGTTAGTATGGATATATCACCAGGTCCTTTGATTTCATAGAATTTTCCATTTCACCCCGCCTAGAAATATGAATTCTTGCCACCAGTTTTCTCAGCAACAATCGAAAGAAATTAAATGCATAGATATACTAGTTTTGTCTGAATTATTTTCTTTAAAACTTATTATTCTATTAAGCGTATTATTTTCTATATTTTCTCTATTTTTCTTAGACTTTGGGGGTCTCATCTCACTGTAAAACTACTTAGATGAAACATGATTTAATGAAAGGGAGTGCAGAGAAATTCTTTTACTTTTTCTACTTTGAAATTCCTGGTCTTAGACATCAGCTTTTCTCCTTTATCTGTGAATGGATGAGCATACCTTTCCCAAGAGGTGGATGATTGGAAAATAAGGGAAATGATAAAGCCCAATATACTTCTGTTGGCACTCAAGCAGATCAATCACTCTGGAACACACTGCGGGGGAGGAAGGGGGAAAGACCGATCATTAAAATTTTCAGAGAGGGTTTGAGTGCCTTAGATTGTAAAAAGGATTTTTTAAAAAATCTGTAGGAAATGTACCTTACAGATACAGCTTAATTTATGTGACACAGTTTCTCAGGTTTACAAATATTAGAATGAACAGGAATCTTAAGCATTTACAATCTCTAGATTTTTTTTTTTAATTTGCCTATAAACATTCAGGAAAGTTCAGAAAACTTGCACATAAAACACAAGTTTTCAGTTCCACCCCTTCTGCCTCAAGTGCACAAAGACAAAGCAGTAATCTATCTAGTTTATTTCTTTGAAAATGGTGTTCTTAAAGTACATCTTGCAGATAGATTATCTATCCCTCACAGCAAAGCTTCACAATGGGAGTCTAATAATTGCTCCTTTTCTAATTTCACTAAATGAGTTATAATTATTTTATGTCTGTTTTATGGTTACTGAATAGTATTAACCTAAACTCTAATTATAATATAGCTTTCAAAGAAATGTATGGACACCAAATTGATGAACAGCCAGCTTATGTAGGAACATCCCATAAAGCAGAAACACAGCTAATAGTTTTAGGAATAGCATGTTAAAATTCAGGAACACAATTCATTTGTGAATGAAACAGGATGTAAATTCATTGAGTTTATATCTTCCAAGACTAGATAGACAGGAACATACAATTGCGATTAATACAAATAAAATAAATTTACAGTTAAGCACAAAATTGCCATTTTCCAATATGCTTGAAACCAATGATAGATAATTTAGTCTTGTATGATACACAAACTGTGAGTATATAGTGGCCATCGAGTCACTTAGATTTATAGCAATCTTAGCAATATAAACACTATGTCACTTAAGCAGATTGTGTTATAGAGGGATGCAATTTGCCTAAGATGTTTTAATAGGCACTTGCAATTTTGAAATTCTTCATGTAGATATTTTAATATTTTAATAAAAGAAAATTGATTTTATCTATGGATTTATCATAAAGAAAGGGAAAATCAAATGTGTTTTTAATTTTAAAATATCCTTTAAGTACTGAAAAATAACTTTTTAAAGGGAGATATACCTTAATGTTTGACAAGCATTTTTTTAAATATTTCCATAAGTAATAAATTACAGAATATTCACACACAGATTGACTGGAATCCTTGTGTGATTAAGAGAATTATTAATTGAAAAAGTTTTGTTTTAACCAAATAAGTAGCAATCTAAAGCAGTCTTCATTTAGCTCATGAAATTCTTACTGCTTCCCATACAAATATTGACTCATATGAATATATTTAATTCAACATGTTTTCATTTTATTTCTTTAAATTTTGAATGGACAATGTTTATAGATTTACAGTTAGGTTTAGATATTGAAGATAGCAACTAGATTTTTTTTAACTTCAAAATTTCTAAAATAAACAAGTCAAATCATTAAAGAGGTCAAACATGTCCTGGTGACTTTATGGTGACTAGAGGATGGGGTTTATGCTCAGTCTGAAAGAAGAAACTGGAAAGCTACCTCTCAAAACTTTCAATAAAAAGGTTATAAGGCAAATACTATTTTATTTTGGTTGATTAAAAATTTTAAAATAACTGCATTAGCCATCTTGAATGTATACAGGATGTTTGTAGATTCCAAGTCTTAAATACTACTACCTGTGGAACATTGACTACCATTTCTAACAATACAAATATTAAGAAAAGCAGCCATTAATTAATAGGTGCTTACTATGAGTCACATAAGGGCGTTGTAATGATTATTTTATGAGAAACATGGTAAACTAAGTATTATCATTATCACTATTACATGGATGAAAAACCTGGGGCTCAGAGAGGTTAAATGCTTTTACCGTGATAGTCTAATTTTTGGTGCTGAAAATGAATCCCAGAGTATTGTTCCCATTGTCAGCAACCAAAATGTTTTCAAACAGGTGTCTTAAAAATTCACATCAGTCCTAATGTTTTTCTAAGACTTCAATATAGGATTAGTTGTTTCCCCAAACACTATTCTAAACTTCAGTACAATCCACTGAATATTTATTGAAGGCCAATAATATGACAAATACTTGTGCCTAGGGAGTACCATCCTGTATCCTCAAGAGTCCCGGCTAGTACTTTTTTTGTTTGTTTGTTTAAGTTTATTTATTTATTCTGAGAGAGAGTAGGGGAGGGGCAGAGAGAGGAGGAGAGAAAGAGAATCCTAAGCAAGGTCCACACTGCCAGGACAGAGCGTGATGTGGGGCTTAAATTCACGAACCGTGAGATAATGACCTGTGCTGAAACCAAGAGTTGGACGCGTAACCAATTGAGCCACCCAGGTGCTCCTATGACTAGCTCTAAAGACTGATACAAACATTTAATTTTTTATGTAATGTGACAACCCTGTGAAGAAGATTTCTAGAGTGGGGACATGCAGCACAGTGGAGTCCAAAAAATACTTCCTATAAGATACAGTGTTTGAACTAAATGTTTAATAATGCAAGAGTTATCCAAATTAAAGAACGTAAGAGAATTGGTACAGGCAGAAGAAACCTCAGGATGAAAGCTCAGACCCTTTATCCACTCAGAGGTGAATAGAGACATAGAAGGCTTGTATTTTTTTTTTGTTGGCTTTTGTTTCTCTCACTGGTTGAGAAAAGAAAACTGTGAATAGCAGGTGAAGGCTGAGAAAGTGATACAGTGTTCTGATTCCTTGTCAGTTATAACTCTGCGACTTTGAAAATGACTTCTCAATTTCCAGGCTATATTCATTTCCAGATTTTTTATTCTATCAACTAATCTGATTATTATAATTATTATCTAATTTCTGGAATAATTGCTATAACATAAAGTATGGATATGGCAGCTGCCAACCTCATGACTATCTAATCGTCTAGCAAGAAATGTTTTCTGTTATTGCTAATGTACAAGTTGCATTTTGACTCATTTTCTCATTTTACCTTGTTCCATTTCCTTATGGCTGGACAAATTGATTTAAAGTCTGTGTTCTGTGGGTCTCTTTTGTTAATTTTAATGAGAGAAAAAAATTCTGTTAAGCAGCACTGTAAACGTCTGATATTGTTTTTAAGACATAATCTGTTTTTGGTGTAACCTTTTGACCTTTTTTTCAGTTCACAAGACTTAAAATGAGCTTATTGGAATGGCTAATAATTTGCTTACCTAATAAGGTCCTATGTTTCCTGTTATATCTCCTAGCACTAAACAACCTGCTTATGCACTAGAGAAATAATTTGATAAAGAGTTCTATAATTTCAGTGCTTCATACTACTAGCCTTCTCTCCCCCCACCCCCAAGTTACAAAGTAAACTGGGTTATTTTCTCTTCACTAGATTGGCTATAAAACAACAGCTGGGTCTCTTGAGTTTATCATTTTTGCTCCCTTTACACCAGTTGGGCATCCTTATAAATTCAAAATGGGCTTCCATCTGCTAAAAGCTGTATAACATGTTTATTTTTTATTCTTTACCTTGAATTCCAATCCATAATGCAAAGTTTTTTGTTGTTGTTGTTGTTGTTACTGTTATTTTAACAAACCTTGGTGTATAGTGGGAGAAACCTTCCTGTAGTTAAGCATTTGTTTAACTGTAGCACAAAAGATACACATTTTTGTTAAATGTGCTGTGACCTCTCCTAGGAAGAGGAAACTTTTAAATCTATTTGGGTCCCCATTTCATCTACAGCAGTACATTGAGGCAAATTTATGTTTTGGTTCTATGTCCTAAAATTTAATAGGGCACAATTATTATGTGACTTTGTGCTATTAAACATTGTAGTTGTACTGAGGGTTACAAGGTAGAGAAAACACATGAATCGGAAATGCTGATATGGGGATGCCATTGTCTTATTCTAACACATTCTCCCAATGCCCTTTTCCTCTCCAGTCTCTAAATATGCTCTTCACCCTTTGGTAGAAAAATCAGTAGCTTTGTACAACATAGCCTTCTAAAAATGACAAGCATAAAACCAGGAACATTGTCTTAATGTTTAGTGTCTCAGTAGAATTACAAAGATAGATTTTATCAGAAGAAGACATTTTCTCAATGGTATTATCTTCCATTTCCAGCCAGGACTGCTATGAAATGGAGCCATCCATGCAGCCTCTGACAGAATTGACTGATCTCTTTTTTCTGGAATGAATATCCTTCTCTAGCCAAGGGAATGGAATGCTCCCACCTGTATATGACAAATCTTGCTAATCTGCTCTGCGAGCATTTATTAAAATGCAGTCTTAGTTTAAGCTCAGGAATATTAAATAAGGCATAGCACTCACCCAGCTTCCCAAAGAGACCGCAATTAGCTCAAGATAGATGTCATTTTCTCAGTGCTAAGGGATCTGAAATTGCCTCATATTTATTTAGGGGCTCAAATTTTCAGTTTATGAAAAAACAAAGCAGAGGAGGAAGTATGGTTTAATAAACTGAACAGAGCTTCAGGGGTCTGAAATCTACTACTTAGCTTCGTCCAGTGACTGCTCAATCATTATTAATCAATTATGAATATTTACCAGTATGAGAATAGATCTTTATCTTTTTCTCCATATAATAAGGCATTTAAGGAAGTGTAAAGGAGATAATTATTAACCATTTGAATTCATATTCACTCTTGGGGCATCTGATAATCATATCATTACTATAGAGCTGTTTCTGTTATACCACACTTATTCTGTATGTTCATATAGTCACTAAGATGGATTAGTGACTTTAGGACATTTTGCATACACTCTATTATTTCCTAAAGGTTTAGTTTTTTTGTTTCTTTGCTTTCTACTCTCATATATTTCTACTTTCTCCCTGGTATGGATTACAGAACGATGCATTTAGATATAATGATGCTTTGGATGGTGGAGAGGTGAAGCCAGCAGTACTCGAAAACCTGGCCCTACTTCTGCCACTGAGTTTATGTGTGACTCGGGAGAAACTAAACCTCAGCTTCTGTACTGGTAAAGTTAGAGAAATACTCTTCCACAGCACATATGACACCTATGAGCATTAAAAAGGGTAATATATGTACATTCTGGATCACTATACTTGACATATAGTAGGTACTCAATAATAAATATTAAACTAAGATTATTATCATTGTTTGCCAAGGAGCTTCTGGAGCACCCATTTCCTTAAGAAAAATGACTTGTCATGTGTAGAAATGCCAGTGAGTGCCCAAACAGAATTTATATTATTTTCTTTTGTTTCAAGAGATTATGATTATCTGCTCTGGTCCACTAATCCTTTATTTGTTATGTAATTGAGGAAGTGACTTCTACCCAGTATTGTATCAGCAGTAACACAATTTTAGTTGAGCTCTGAATTATTCTTCCTGGTGGTCCTTTTTGGAACTTAATACCTGAGTTTCAGAATGTTTAATATTCACTATTATAACATCCTTATCATTTTGTGTCTTTGTCATTTTCTGTCGATTCTCTCTGGTACTAGAACACTGAATTAGTGTTTATAATTTAGTGTTCTACCATTTCGTGTGCCAATAATTAGCTAATAGGTATTTATTATTTTTCTATGGCCCTTAGGTTTAAACTTCACTGTGGGAAGGATCTGTATTCCTTTAGTTCAGTGACATACTTTAAGGCCCTAGATTAGTACCTGGCCAGAAATTTTATTAGATGGGTACATAAATAAATGCAATTATAGAAATATCACAACAGTTAGACAATATCTAAAGCTCCTCTAATATTAAAATTGTAAAGATGTAGTTCTATTTGAACTCCCATTGATTTCCATATTTCTAGCTTGATCAATAACTTATATGTAGAACTTTTTTTTCTTTTTTTTGGCTTACTCATCATATTAAGACCATTACTCTTTTTGCTGTCAGACTGATCTTTTGGTCACTGATTTACATCACAAACTCAGTTTCCTCACAATATATTTCTGGATTGGTGATGGCATTCCTAGTTTTGTTTTGTTATATATATATATATATATACATATATGTATATATATATTTTCTTTTGTTTTGTTTTGATATATATGTGTGTGTGTGTGTGTGTGTGTGTGTGTGTATATATATATATATATAATTTTTTTGTATGCCTAACACTTTACATTTTAGTTTAGCATAGGGTCCATCATTTAATGGAAGATATCCTAAATCAGGCCAGTTCTTTCACTCTTTGAGTTCTAGGGCTGGTTATTAATTGATGAAGTAAAATTCCATATATTTACAGTTCTCTTATCTTCTTAGAAATTCATCTATCTTTAATTCATTTCTTATTTTCCTTTACATATCTCTTAGATGTTTGAATCCAGCTCTTTATCTTCAACTTCTTTCCTAATTCCATAGTACTTAAAGTGGAATCCTTTGACCACATCATTCAATATCAACTAGGACATTGACTTAAAGATGTAAATTTGTGGAATCTTTCTAAAACCTACTGATTCAGTAGCAAGGGAAGTGGGTGTCAAAAATCTGGACTTCTCACACACACACAAGACTAGATGATTGTTGAAGCAAAGAACATTGCTTTACAATATTGATTTTAAGTGACCATGGCCGCCTTAATTGTAATTAACTGTGATAATTTCTTGCCTGACTTTCTGTGAGCTTTATTCCAACAAAAAGTTCTATTTCATCAGAATAAACATTTCTCTTAAGATTAAATATATAGCAATATGTACTAATTGAAGGATTACTTACAGAATGGCCATGTGAAGAGGTCTGCAGTTGCTCTCCCTAGGGAAATTATCATAACTAGTTTATTAGTTATAGTTATGATCATAACTATTATTTTTAAAGATAACCAAACTCTCTGGAAATTTTACTAAGGTCATAAAGAAAATGAAATATTTCACCAAGAAAATATACTAAATCTCAGAAATAACAGCAAGAATTTATGGCATTCAAGCCACAACTAGTTCCTTCCTCTCTCTTCCCAGCTCAGCATGATAGAAATTCCATTCTTGGCAGGTTCATCCAAGAACATCAAGCTCTCTTTCCCTTCAGTTCCTGGTCTACAGCTGAGGTATATTCCAAGGAAAGAGATGACAAAGCATTTCTCATCCACCTAGCTCCAGGTTACAGATGTTCTTTCACAGGCAAGAGCATCTGAGAGATCTAGTGCTTTCTTTTCCCCTCAGCTCCAAATTGAAGGGAAGAACTCTACATCAGGTGTAACAGGCTGAGAATACCATGGTTCTTATTGCCTTTACCCCAGCTTGCTTGCAGTGCAGAGGTTTAATGCGGGAGAAGAAAATCAAGAAGACAGGAGGCTCCCCCCATCTGTCAGAACAATGCCCTGCTGATGGAACAAAGATCTTGCTCCTACTGAAGTGGGATGCTTCACATGACCATAGAGAAAGAGCAGTGCTGCACAGGTTTAATGCAGGGAAGAAATAGACAGTAAGAACAGAGAGCTCTGACATTCTACCCAAAGCAATTGACTTTGTTTTGAGCAGAATTGGGGGAGGGGGGAGTTCAAGCCTAAATGTAGTGTTGAAAATAATGGAGAATATGACGGTAACATTAAGAGAAGGCTGTTAACTTATATAGAGCAACAAGATAAACCATGAGTCACCAAAAATACAACCAGGGGAAAAGATAGTTAAGAAGAGCCCTCTTTAAATATTCCTTCTACAAAGAGGCCCAAATTTAATTGGGTCAGACTGTAAAGCAATAATGTCCCAGGCGATTCTCAAAAACAATAGAGCAATTAGCCACAATTAGTGTTATCACATCTTAATACATGGATATGATAACAAAAGGAGATGCAAAACTTAAAGAGGGAGAAACAGACGGTCAAGAATCCTGCTAAAATCATTGTCCTTCTTGGATGACTGCACAAGGCCTCACCCTCTGAGGAGAAACTACACACTGAGGTGGGAAATAGAGGATCAGTATCCAGAGTTGCTTTGATATGTTATTTAAGTTGTCCAGATTAAAAAATATATATTACAAAACATGCAAAGAAACAGGAAATTATGACACAGAGGAAAAAATTTGCCAACAGAAACTACCTTTGAAAAGGTGCAAATAACAGATTATAAATACATTTTTAAATGTTTATTTAGTTTTTGAGAGAGAGATAGATAGCATGAGTGTGGGAGGGGAAGGGAGAGAGGGAGACATAGAATTTGAAGTAGGCTACAGGCTCTGAGCTGTCAGGACAGAGCCTCACATGGGGCTTGAACTCGTAAGCTGTGAGGTCATGACCTGAGCCAAATTTGGCTGCTCAACCGACAGCTACCCAGGCACTCTGTAAATAACAGATTAACAAAGATTTCAAAGCAACTATTATAAATATATTGGAAAAAAAAACTAAGGGAAATTGTGATTAAAGAAGTAAAGGAGGGTATGATCACAGTGTCTCATCAAATATAGAATATTAAAGAGACAGAAATTCTTTAAAAAAAGAAATGAAAATTCTAAAGTTTAAAAGTACAACAGACAAAATAAAAAGTTACTCAAGGAGCTAAATAGTAGGTTTTATCTGATGTAAGAAAGAATCAGCAAATTGAGGATATGTCCATAAAGATGAACATAAAAAAAGGGAAAGAAAAGAAAAAAATGAACAGTCTCAGAACAGTGTCGGTACCATTCAGTGCATCAACATATGCATTATGGAAATAGTGAAAGGAGAGGAGAATATGAAAAAATGAAGAAAAGTATTTGACTTTTATTTGACTAATAACTGCTCACATTTGATGAAAATGTTAATGTATACATTCAAGAATCTCAACAAACTCCAAATAGTGGAAGCATGAGAGAGCTTAACCCTGAACATCATAGTAAAAATGTAGAAAAATAAAGTCAGGGAGAGAACATCAGCAGAGATAAACAACTCATCAGGTAGAATTGAGCCTTAAACTCTTACCAGAAACGATGGAACCAGAAGATTGATGTATTTATAGTACTGAAAGAAAAAAAAATACAAAAAAACTTGTCAATCAAGAATCTTGTATCCAGCAAAACTATCTTTGAGAAGTGAAAATAAAATTTAAAAAAACTCCCAAAAACCAAAAACTGAGAGATTTTGTTCCTAGCTGACTAAAAGACTAAAGGAAGTTCAAGATGAAAACAAGTGATGCCAGGTGATCATTTGAATGCACATACATACACACACAAAAGTAACAAAGAGATCATTAAATATAATTAGGCATTTAAAACAGATAATATAACATATATATCCTTTTTCTTCTTGATTTAAAATCAATCATATAAAATAATGTGTATATAACTGTATTTTTGGCCTTGTAATGTAGAAATTTAAGACACACATATTTGGCAAAAAAATACAAAGGAAGCAAATAGGAGAAAAGCTGTATTAGAATAAGGAAAATCAAACCAGATGGTGAATTGAATCCACAGGAACAAATTAAAAAAAATGTAAATAATATAACAGACTATAATACATACTTCCTCTCCCTTTTTCTCTAAGCTTCATTAAGAGACATGATATAAAATAATAATTATACTAATGTAATTCTGGGTTTGTTAACATATGTATATGTATAATAATAACATCAAAGGCCTGAAGAGAGAATAGAATTGTATAAGAATAACATTTCTGTATCTTACTGGAATTAGATTACTATAAATATGAAGTAGATTGTGATAAGATGTATAATGTAAGTCCTAAAACAACCACGAAGAAAACGACTTTTGCTAAAAAAATTTTAATGTTTACTTTTGAGAGAGACAGAAACAGAGAGCAGGGGGTGGGTGCAGAGAGAGGAAGACACAGAATCCAAAGCAGGCTCCAGGCTCTGAGCTGTCAGCACAGAGCCAGATGTGGGGCTTGAACTCACAGACTGTGACATCATGACATGAGTCGAAGTCAGATGTTTAAGTGACTTAGCCACCCAGTGCTCCTGAAAATAACATTAAAAAACATAGTTAAGAACTTATAAAAGAAAATAAAAAAGCAAACTAGAAAATATCCACCTACCTCCCGCCACACCAAAAAAAAAAAAAAAAGCAGTAAGAGAGGAAAAGGGGACCAATAGCAACAACAAAAATGAAGCATATTGAAAAAAATGTTAATTTGAAGACATAAATTCAAATATCTATAACATTAAGTGAATGTATTAAACAATCTTATCAAAATGAAAATATTGTGGCCTGCATTTAAAAAGAGAAAAAAGATCCAACTCTAGTCATCTACATCAGACAACCTCCTAATTTTATATTTAAAGATACAAAGAGATTAAAAGTAAAAGGATGGGAAAAATATATCACTCGGTAGTAGCCATAAGAAAGTTGGAATGGCTATACTAATATCAGAAAAACAGACTTAAAAAATTGTTCCTAGAGGTAATGAGAAACATTTTATGATAAAAATATTGTCACTCCATCATGGAGATATAATATTTATAATATTATAAATATATACACTCAACAACAGAGCCCTAATATAAATGAAGCAAAAACTGACAGAATTGAAGTGAGAAAAAGACAATGCAACAATAATAGTTTAATACTTCAATACTACACATACAATAATGGGTAGAACAAGTAGGCAGAAGATAAAAGGGGAAATAAAAGAATCGAACCTATTATAATGCACCCACACCTAATGGACATCTTATAAATACTCCTTCCAAAAAAACAGCAGAATACACTTTCTTCTTAAGGGCATATCTTCTCTAGGATAGAACATATGTTAGGCTATAAAACAAGCTTCAATGCATTTAAAAGGATTGAAATTATGCAGAGTATGTTCTCTGACCATAATGAAATGAAATGAATTCAATAATAGACAAAATTTGGGATATTCACATATGCATGGAAATTAAACATTATACTACTCTTAAGTAACCAATGAGTCAAGGAATAAATCACAAGTGGAGTTAAAAAATACTTGGAAGTGAGCAGAAAAGACACACTATATAAAACCTTCTATGATGGAGCTTAGTCATTGCTTAGAGGGGAATTTATAGCTTTAAATGTCTGTTAAAAATTATAAAAATGATAATGAAAGAACTCAATAATCTAATGTTTCATTTAAATAAATGGGTAATAAAGAGAAAGCAAAACCTAGATGATACAAAAGGAAGTAATAAAGACTAGATTAGATAATATAACTAATAAAGAATAAAAATATAGAAAAAAAGAAATCTGAAATTTTTAAAAGTTCCTCAAAACTGGCAAATCTTTAGATAGACAAGAAATAAGGAAATAAATAAGAAGGGGTAAGAGGAGGGCAAAGTAGGGGGAGAGGAGAAAGGAGAGAGAAGACTCAAATTACTAAAATCTGGAATGAAAGAGGAGACATCACTAGTGATAAATAAAAAAGACAAGCTTATCCAAAGGCAGAAACTACTGAAATAGACGTAAGAAGAAATAAAATAAGAATAGATTTATAATAAGTAGAGATTGAATTAGTAATTACAAAAAAAAAAACTTTAAACAATGAAAAGCAAGTTTGATATTTCTTTAGTGGTAAATTCTACCAAATAAGTATGGAACTATTAATATTTCTTTACAAACTCTTCCAGAAATAGAAAGGGGGGACATATCCCAACTCATTCTATGAAGCTGTTATTACCATGATATCAAAACCAAAGACATGCCAAAAACCTTACAGAACAATATCTTTTATAATTGTAGACACAAAAATTCCTCAACAAAATATTAGCAAATCAAATCTAGCAACACACAGAATAATATTAGAAAGGACTAAACATTACATAGAAAGGATTATATATCATGATCAAATGGGATTAATCCCAGGAATGCAAGATATTGGATAATCATGAAAATCATTCAATATAATACAATTTATCAACAGTATAAGGACAAAACCTAACACTATTTGATGGTGAAAAACACTGAACCAACTTGGAAAAGAAGGAAACTTGCTCATCCTGGTAAAGGACATCTAAAAATAACCCACAGCTACCATCATAATTAATAATGAAATACTAAATTATTTGCCTCCAAAATAAGGAACAAACAAGTATGTCCCCTCTTAAGCACTTTTATTCAATAATGTCCTAGTGGTTATAGTCAAGTCAATTAGGCAGTAAGCTGAAATAAAAAGTATTTATATTGGAAAGGAACAAGTAAAATTACGTTTGCATATGACTTGATCTTATAGATAGAAAATCCTGAGGAATGTGCTAAAAATCTATTAAAATTAATAAACATGTTTAACCAGCTTTATAGTATAAAATCAATGTACAAAGCTTAGTTGTGTACACTAGCAATGTACAATTCAAAGATAAAATTAAGAAAACAATTTCATTTTGTAATAGCATCAAAAAAGAAAAAGAAAGCAATAGTTACAACCTTATATTCGGCAAAATAAAAAAAAAAAGAAATGTAACACTTATACTCTAAAAACTGCAATTAAAAAAGGGAATTAATAAATTAAAACATCCCACGTTGATGTGTCGTAAGAGGCAATATTGATAAAATGGCAACATATCCTAAACTGATCTAAAGATTCATTAAAACCCCTAACAATATCCCAGCTTGCACATTCTCTCCCTCTTTCTCTCTCTTTTGCACAAATTGATAATCTGTTTTTAAAATTCACATGGAAATGCAATATACTCCGCATAGTCCAAATAATCTTCAGATAAAGACACAATAGGGTTTTCGTATTTCTTAATTTCCAAATTAGGACAAACTGTGTTTATCAAAATGATTTGGTAGTGACGAAGAATAGAACAATGGAACAAATTGAATGTGCAGAAATAAACTGTTCCATTTATAGCTAATTAATTTTTAACAAAGATGCCAAAAAAATTCACTGTGTGTGTGTGTGTGGGGGGGGTAATATTTTCAATAAATAGTACTGGCTCTCAATGGTGCAAAGGAATGAAGTTGGATACTCTTGCTCATGCCATACAAAAAATAACCCAACATGGATGATAGATCTAAAAGAAAGAACAAAGAGTATAACTCCTAGAAGGAAACATAGGTAAAAGTTTCCATGACCTTGGATTAGACAATGGTTTCTTTATAACCCAAAGCACAAGCAATATAAGAAAAAGTAGATCACTTGGGTTTCTTCAAATTAACAACCTTTGTACATCAGCAGACATTAAGAGAAAGTGAAAGGCCAACCCAAGAATGAGAGGAAAGGTTTGCAAATTATATACCTGATAAGTGAATAGTAAAAAAGACAGTGCAGTTTAAAAATGGGCAGAAGATTTGAATATACATTTCTCCATTGAAAATATACAAATGGCAATAAGCACATAAAAAATTGCTCAACATCAGGGCACCTGGGTGGCTCAGTCAGTTCAGCGTCCAACTTCAGCTCAGGTCATGAACTCACAGTTCGTGAGTTGGAGCCCTGCTTGGGGCTCTGTGCTGACAGCTCAGAGCCTGGAGCCTGCTTCAGATTCTGTGTATCCCCCTCTCTGTCCCCCCCCCACCCCCGCTCATGCTCTGTCTCTCTCTTTCAAAAATAAATAAACATTAAAAAAAACCATGTTTTGAAAAGTTGTTCAACATCATTAGTCAAATCAAGGTAGTGCCTGGGTGGCTCAGTCAGTTGGGCACTGAACTTCAGCTCAGGTCATGATCTCGTGGTTTGTGGGTTCGTGCCCCATGTCGGGCTCTGTGCTGAAAGTTCAGAGTCTGGAGCCTGCTTTGGATTCTCTGTCTCCCTCTCTGCCTCTCCCCCACTTGCATGCATGCTCTCTCTTGCTCTCTCTCAAAAATAAATAAACATTAAAAATTTTTTTCTAAAGAAATGCAAATCAAAATCACAATGAGATACCACTTCACACTCCGTAGAAAGGCTGTTACAAAAAAGGACTTAAAAAACAAACAAATAAGTATTGACAAGGAGAAATGGAAACCTCATACGTATACTGCTCATAGGAATATAAGATGGTATAAATGCTGTGGAAAACAATTTGGCACTTTTTTGAAACATGAAACATAAAGTCGCCTTATGACTCAGCCATTTCGTTCCTAGGTATCTATGTAAGAAAATGAAAATACATGTTCACAAACAATTTTCCACTTGAATGTTCATTGCAGCTGTACCCTTTTTTTACACATTTTTAAATTAAGTTTATTAGGAGAGAGTCATTGCAGTAGTATTCCTTTTTTTCTAAATGCTTATTTTTGAGAGCGAGAACACAGTGGAGGAGGGGCAGAGAGAGGGGGACAGAGGATCCGAAGCAGGCTCCACACCAACAGCAGAAAGCCCAGTGCGGGGCTTAAATTCACTCACCATGAGATCATGACCCCAGCCAAAATCAAAAGTCGGACATTTAACTGACTGAGCCACCCAGGCGCCCCTTTGCAGTAGTATTCTTAATAGCCCAAGGTGGAAACAGTCCAAATGTTCCTGAACTGATGGATGCATAAATGTGATATATTAATACAATGGAATATCACTTGGCAGTAGAAAGGAGTGAAGTACTGACAAAATGCTACAACATGAATGAACTGTGAAAACATACTAAATGAAATATGCCAGTCCCAAACAACAACACATTTTATGCTTCTATATATATGAAATGCCCATAATTATCAAATACATGGTGACAGAATGTTTTTTTAATAGTTGCCTAGGAGTAGGGGAAATGGAATTTGGGAGATATGGGGAGTAACTGCTAATGGGTTCAGGGTTTCTTTTTGAGATGATGAAAATATTCTAAAATTAGATTGTGGGGATAGTTGCCCAATTCTTTCTGTGGCCACCAAAAATCACTGGATTATAAAATTTAAGTTGGTGAAGTATATAGTAGGTAGCCTGTATCTCCATAAAGCCATTCAAATGTTTGGATTGAGGGAATGACTGCATTGGTCTGTAAATATACTAAAAATCATTGAGTTATCTGTAAACAAACAACAAGCAAACTAAAAAAGTTGCTTTAAAAATTATATGAACTATTAATGACAGTTAATTTAGCTTTGGAGAATTTATTTATTGTGATAGGGTGTGGTAAATGAGGAATCTGCAAAGGAGAAAGTTTTGCTGTAACTGAGTACAGAGTATCTATCCTGGAACTTAAATGCATTCCTGGCTAGGATTTGTTGGAGTCTAATCATTATCACTCTTACCAACATTACAAATGCTTTTGAATGCTCTTTGGAATTTTTGCTTCCTGCCTTGGCTGTATTTTCCCCATTTTTGTGATGATATTGTTAATTAGGTAGGTATGTTCTGCCCATATTCTGAATATGACTTTTCACCATTTCTTATTCATTGAATTCCTTTGCTGTACAGGATTGCAGTTGACTTCAGTTTTTCCTTCACTTTAGCTTGTGCCAAAAGTCTGCATTTGCTGCGTATGTGCATTTTAGTCTTAAATATTTGAGTTATAATAATAATGACTGACAGTGACAATATATAGTTAATTTTCATTTTGTTCTTACTGTCTACCAGGCAATTTCTATGTACTCTAAATGTGTTAGCCTTCTTAATAAACATAACACAAAAGAGAAGTAATATTAACTCTCTATGAGGAAAAGAAGTATACTTTTTACTTGTTGCATCTAATTCATAATTATAAATCCTGTTGTTTTCACTATATTGAATATACTACTTCTATCAGATATTCTTTCAAGTAAACAAACCCCATATTATTAGTATAGTTCAGTTGCTAATTGAACTTTGATATTTCTTTGTCACCAGAATCATACATAAATATCTTTGGTTGATTGTATGTGTGTGTGGAGTTGGGGGTTTAAAGGTGGGGTTAACATGTTGTATTACATCATTTTCTCTCTATAATTGAAGGGTAAAGACCAATAATGAAGGCTCACCAACTTTTATGCCCTAACCTATCTGAGTTCAAAACTTTTCCATCACATTCCCCTTGTTTTCTACTGACTTCTTGTCTTCCAATATTCATGTTTTAACTTTGAATTTTCCCTCACTGAAAATGCAGGGATTCCAGTGTATCTGTTCTGAAATCATCCTCTGCTCAGCAATTCCACCCTTCTGGTCCCCTGTCTGTATATTTTTTCCAGTGTGACTGCTTGTAGTGTTTCACTAATAGCCTTGAACCCCACTCTGTCCATATGCTGGCTGCTAGCCATCAAAAACATAGCTTGGGGTGGGGGGAGAGAGTGAGCTGCCATGTTAAATCGCCTCTTTCCCTCCCTCTGGGAAAGGACCTTAACCTCAAGCACTTTCAGTCAATCACAGTCCAAGAGAGAACCTTGAAAATGTTCTGCAACACTGATTGGTTCCATAAAATATGCTGGCTGTATGCAGAAGTTGAGTTTCTTTTTGCTTATTTTATAATAAAGGGCAATGCATGTGCTGTATTCATAGTAAT
The DNA here is from genome assembly GCF_016509475.1 of Prionailurus bengalensis. Taxonomy (NCBI): domain Eukaryota; kingdom Metazoa; phylum Chordata; class Mammalia; order Carnivora; family Felidae; genus Prionailurus; species Prionailurus bengalensis. The sequence continues at coordinate 138,039,386 of NC_057345.1, read as the reverse complement.
TCAAATCTGACACAAATAATACAGCAAATAATTACAGTGACCTTTAACTCACCTCAAATTTAAACAAAGGTTAAGCTGCCCTTTACTAAAGTAAATATTTTCTGTAGTCAAATAAATGCAGACACCTTTGGAGAGGAGAATACATTGCCAAACTAAACGAATCTGAAAATTGTTACAACAGAATAATTTCAAAACATAAAGAATGCAGAACTCTTCAGCATAAACAACATCCAGACGTGCCGGCATCTACCATTATTAATTTACCTTACCATGTTTCCAGTGGGCTTCCCCATATGTTTTCTGGGAACTGTTGCTTGAATTTCTGTCCAGAAGGGCAGATATCAAAGAGAAATATTAAAAGTAAGAGAATTTAGTTCTCCTTTCCATACCCCGAGTCAGTAAACAATTTATATTTTATTCCATAAAGCTGAATAAAACCTTAAATGTTTAAGTGGTTACCATGCATATCCCAACTCTTAAAAAATAAACGCAGAAGACAATGCTAAGTAAGCAAAGGAAGCAGCTGATACGTTTATGTGGTTCTTATACCAAGGTTTAGCTGTTGGTCAGATAAGGACCAGGTGTGTTTTTGCACATTTTAATTTGTTTAGTCTATGTCTATTTTAAATAGCACTTAAAAAGGAAAGAAAAAAAAAGCAATTCAGGGGTGGACTATGTTATGTATACCTAGTCTTTAATTTTAAAAGTTTATTTAAAAAAATAATTACTCTCTTTCTGGGGTTCAAATGCTAATGATACGTTGACTGTGAAAAACAAGTCAGTCATCCGCTTGTTACTACAATTGGTCCCGCCTCCAAATTCTGCCTTCATTAAAATAAGGCCACCTGATGTAATTAGAAGTAGCATGCCTATAATATTTTTGGTCACAATTTAAATTGCATGTCTCAAATAGGGATTAAATTTACATTTAATAGGACAATAATTGTATGTTAAAAGGAAAACTAAGTTTATTTCTTTTTGTTTCTCTCACTGCAGCTTTGCCAAATCTATTATTAAGACCCAAGATGTTCTTAGAGACCTAAATTAATGGGTTTATTTTTAACCAATTAAAAAAAAAATATGCTAAGTCCCAGATCAATAAAACCCTCTTACATGTCTCTCCTAACTCTGACTCAGCAAATTTTTCTGTGCCTCAGCTCTTTTTGAAGTTGTTGGAACAACAGTGCTGAGGTGCCTACTTCCTTACCAAAAGGGTGCAAGTCTAGGATCTGAGGCTAATCTGTTCATAACCATGGTGTTTGTTATCTCAAAGATTGTAGCTCCCCTTGGGCTCTTACTCTATATGAAATGGCTGGCACTGACCTTGACAGAAATACATGATTTTGTTATGAGAGTAAGAATGAATTCCTAGTAAAAGCAAAATAACTATGGAAGGGTACTGGACTCTTTTACTGTTGCTTGAATTCTTTATAATTTTGTTTTATTATCTAATATTTCATGAGGAATCTTCTTCCTCTATACATGAGCATCTTATACTCTCCTGCAGTTCCTAACTCCTTGAATCTCCCTCTCCTGATCCCTTTCTTTGAGGAAGAAGAAATTACCCATTGCCTTCCCTGATGTTTCTTACAAACTTCGTCCTCTTCAGAAACTTACTTCCTCTTTGGAGACTTTTTTTTTCCATGGAAAAAACATACACTACTCTAATGGACAGCTAGCGAAAATGCATAAGGAACCCAAATCCAAATCAAGAGATACAAAAACTGGTAACTTAAATATGTATTATTCACTAGAGCATGGTGCTTCTCTAAGTTTTGCTTTTAAGGAAAGATACTGCTGTTAAGTTTAGATCCTTGATCCTGACAAAAATTGAAATATATCAGCTCCTCAAGGTTCTGCCTCTTCAGGTCTAAAAATACCTGTGAGGGGCGCCTGGGTGGCTCAGTCAGTTAAGCATCTGACTTAGGCTCAGTTCATGATCTCAGAGCTTGTAAGTTTGAGCCCTGGCATCGGGCTCTGTGCTAAAACCTCAGAGCCTGGAGCCTGCTTCAGATTCTATGTCTCCCTCTCTCTCTGCCCCACTCCCACTCTGCCTCTCTCTCCTTAAAAAATAAACATTAATTAAAAAAAAAATACCTGTGACATCTTGTGCCTCTTATTCAGAGCAGATCTCAAAACTAACATTTAGAATGCAACCCTCCTTGGTTCTTCAAAAAGAGGTTATAGAATTGAACTTGTGCCTCTATGATCATACTTTTTATTTTCTTTTCAAAATTTATGTTATATTCCTGCCTGAGACTTTGAATTTATTTGCCTATCTGGTCTACTATTACTTGTTTGCTCTTCTGATTCTTTTTCTCTATGGATTTCAATATGTATATACAGCAAATCTCATATATGTAAATATCACAGAGGTATCTCTAATACTCTTCTGCTACATCTGTTTTCCTTCTCTTAGGATGTGGAGTTACAATGCAGTTGAGTGCTATATTAAAATATATTTTCTTCTTGTCTGAGAGTACCTTCTTCCATAAGCAGAGTTTATACTACAGAGGTAAGTATGGCAATACTGGGTTCATTAAAGTAATACATAGAATACTATTTTGGAAAATAATAGTTGCTTGGTTAAACTATAAGTCTCATGAAAAACTGATGCAGTGTTTCCCAAAGAGGAGTAAGATCAATCCATTTTTCTACTGGGAAAGTAGAGGATTTGCAAAGAAGTAATTAGATTTTCCTGATGTTATTGGCTTTTAAAGGGAGTATAACAGAGTTTGGCCATAAAGAAGGGAAGACATAGTAAGGGGGAAAAAAATGCCCCAAACTATAAATATATAAGAAGAGAACAAAAGAGAGTCAGTGAATCTGACCAAAACAGCTAGGAAATCTGACCAAAAAATCTGACCCCTAGTGAATTGATAGTTACAGCTGGACCACGTTTCCAAGGTATTAGAGTGAGTATCACTCCTACATACACCATGTAACTTGAAGCCATAGGGATAGGGTATGGAAGCCAGCATAGAAAGTACTAATTTTCTTGGAACAATATATATGCCAGAGGGATAACAACTTGTTGAAATGAATACAATTTTTAAAAAAATTTAATTCTGATATAGTTAACATACAGTGTTATATTAGTTTCAGGTATACAATATAGTGATTCTATTCATATCACCTAGTATTCATCACGATAAGTGTACTCTGAATCCCTTCCACTTATTTCACCCATCCCCCAGCCACCTCCCTTTGGTAACCATCTGTTTTTTCTTTATACTTCAGAGTCTGGTTTTTTTCAGCCTGTCTCTTTTTTTTTCTTTGTTCATCTGTTAAATTAAATTTCACATATGAGTGAAGTAATATGGTATTAATCTTTCTCTGACTTATTTTCCTAGCATTATACTCTCTAGATCCATCCATGTTGTTGCAAATGGCAAGATTTCATTCTTTTTTATGGCTGAATAATATTCTGTCATATATATATATGTCTTCTTTATCCATTCATCTATGGACAGACACTTGGGCTGCTTCCATAACTTGGCTATTGTAAATAATGCTATAATAAACATAGGGATGCAAATACCTTTTCAAATTAGTGTTTTTGTGGGAATGAATAGAATTTTTAAATATGGGGTGGTAGGGATGAGTCATGTGGAGGCAATCAAAATAATGCAGGGGAGGGACCAGAATGTATTGTTAAATGTAGTGATGTGGATACAATTGAGAATGAGATGCTACTAATCGTGTAATCATCTCTGAGAGAGACTGGTAGAAAGTCTTTCTGGGCTATTTTTGCATTTCTAGAGATCTCTTGCCCTTCCCAAAGACACCTTCAAACTTCTTATCATCATTCAAAATAATCTTGGAAGCTTTTCTCATACCTCCAAGAGAGAAATAATTATGCTCCTGTCTGTTACATCTGGGATTTATATATATATAAATATTTTAATGTGAGTTAGCACACTATCTTTACTTGTTTCAAAACCTGTTTGTTTCATTTTCTAGAAGGGAAGTTTATTAAGACCAGGTAACTTTTTTTTCCCCCTTTTTATTTACCTTTGTAAATTGCCAAGAGCTTAGCACCATATTTGACATATTGTAGGTGTTCAACAAATCTTAAATGGAATTTAATTTTTGGAACTGTCCTGGCTTTAACTAAAGTTGGCCACAACGTGTACTGACACTAAGGGTGGGTGAATCCTTTGGTAGGGGCAGGGATAGTTTCCTCTGTTTGTAAATCTGTATGGGCAGGAAGGAAGAGGTAGTATTCCTTGACAAAGACCCCTATTACACATTATTGTTAGTGTTAATGGTGTGCTTTAAACATGGGCTGTGATTTCACTGCCATCAGTTATTGGAGAGGAGGTGACCGGAGGATTTGTGTGAGGAGAAAATTTCTTCCAGTTCTGGAAAATATAAAGACTCCTGGCAGAAATTTTTCTCTGACCTCAGTCTTTTGTAAAGCTACATTTCTCTTGATTATCTAGCGTATTTTACTTCACACATGATGTAAATAAATGCAGGGACTTTTCTTTTTCCTCCTTCTCTTTGCTTTGGCTGCTGTGAAGCTCAGTGAAGCATTGTTATCTCATCTTAAATAATTTTATTACACTTTATGTCCTTTGTTTCTTTATATTACTTCTCCTTAGGACTCTTCTTATATTTTAGTCCTTTCTCCCTTCACCTCAATTAGTCTATCATATTATTGTACAATTTTTTAATAGCTATCTCAAATACATCTGGGAACAAGGCAGGATATAAAGTAATTAATAAGTAAAATAAATCCAGGCATGTTAGCCCCACATACTACCTGCCTGCCAATACCACATAATACAAACCACATTGCACTGTTTAGAATGAATGAAAGCAAAGGTCTCGAGTTGGTGGCTAACAGGCAAAATCCTGCCCACTGACATGTTTTGTTTGGCCCACACAGAGTGTTTAAAATATGAAATACTTGCCAACCTTTAAGAATCAGAAAATTTTAAATGAAATCCTAGTTTTTCTTAAAGGGGCCTGTATTCCATGGCAACAGTGTGTGAGTGGGAGCACTCCTCCTGCAATCCATCACAGTCCCTGATACTCTGCCTTATTTCTGCTGTATTTCAGTTGGCCCTATTGTATTCACTTCTGTGACCTGCTAGACACTATAAAGATTTTGCTTGGGGCTCCTGCAGTAATGAGATGAGCAATTTACTTAAATAAGTCATCATTTTTCAGTAGCTTTTTATTTCTATTAATAAAATAATGGCAGACCTGTTGCTTTTGCTTCTTTTGAACATGAAAAAGCTAACCAATATTTTGGAGCTTAACTCCTAAAAATAATCTACTTGTTTATGATATTTCTATCCATACATTGGAAGTCTACTCATCAGGGAATTGGTATTCAGGACACCTTTACCATTCAGATCATAGTCCTGAATCTGCAAATAAGGCCTTGGCCCTGCGAACAGCTGTCAGAAACTTCTGCCCTTCAGTCATGGATTGTAATGTTTTTGACCTCAAGTGAGGGTCCTAGTGACTCTTAATTACCATAATACTTTCAGCAAGCTTGATTATCTTTTATTCAGCCCAGAGCAAAGTAGAAATTTTTTTTTTAAAGACTAGCACAGTTGTAAAAGATAAGTGACAAAACACACTTTGATGCTTAAGGGAAACAACCAACTGCCCCCCCCCCCAAAAAAAAACCAAAAACCAATCCCAAAAAAAAACAAAACAAAACAAAAAACTAAAAATTTAGAATTACTACTTGGTGAAATTAAGTAGTTTCATAAATGTTCATTTATGTTTGTATCCTTTAAATAAGAAGATTGGGGACCTACCATATTGCCCCGCTCAAATGATGTGCTGGAGCTGGCACCTAACTGGTTCACAGGAGCAAATGGTGTGTGTCTTCCCAACTCTGTACTCACTGATGTCATGATTTTTGTTTGTTTGTTTGTTTCCAAAGAGCTGATTGTTAAACATTTACCAGCACATCACTGCATCCAAGTCCTGCTGGGCTTTTTTCTCTGCATGTTTTTTGTACATTAGCATGCACTCTTGTCCATCCTTCCACACTGAAATAGTCTTTCTACTTCCTCCATTGGAAAACTCCTACTAAGAAAGAAAGAAAGAAAGAAAGAAAGAAAGAAAGAAAGAAAGAAAGAAAGAAAGAAAACTGTTTATTAAAACCTTTTTTATGCATCAGCTCCCTGTGAATTCCTCTCCAATTATAGACAGAAATAATTATTTGCAATTTGTATCAATATTCTTCCCATTGCATTTTATATATCTCGTTATAGTTTGCACTTTTTCTATGTAGTGATTATTTCCATGAGAGCAAGGACAAAATATTTTTATTCTCCTGATGATATACTCTCTTGTGAATCATTCCATCCAAAGCCATAATAGTTATCCTCTATAGATGGAATGAAAGGAACTGCTGAGCCCAAATTGAGTTCATCTCTTAGCAGATGAGTGAAGTGGACAGCCCTTCATCCTTGAACTATTGATTAATAAGGACAGGAAATTAAAAAGCAAAGCCTTAAGATGGGAGTATGAGGGACTAAGTTCTCCAATAAGGCAGAAAAGGAAGGCACTTTCACTAAAGACTAAGGGTACATTTTTCTCTGACTCCATAAGGGCAACCTGGTGTGGTCTGGACATTTACTTGAACACGTCTCATACTTGGTGGTTGTTTGGACAACAATGATTAGATGAATTGTTTCTTAGAAATATTGAAGGCTTGTCCATGTTCCCTTTCTTTGCATTGCAATTTCTCAAAATATAGCAACCTAAACTTGCTGTGCATTTCACACAAATTGTGTGTGACAGGTCACAGTTATTTAATAGAGACTAATAGTCCTCATTCCCATAATCCATATTATTTAAATCCTCCTGTGTCAGTCACTGTAGACTAAATTTGTATCCAAATCATTTTCATTCCCAGAAGTTAAATGTGATTCTGGCAAAAACATAGCTCTTATATTATTTGGTGCTTTTATTATTAAATAATTATGCTCAAGAAGCTTCATTGCTTGTTACAGGCTCGGGATGTGAGGAAAATTCCAAAGCAAAGGCTGCATCAGTTTGTGGGCATTTCTTTGTGATTACCAACTTGTTTTTCTTTGAATGTTCTTTGATTCTCCCCCGAAAGAAAGAAAGTCCATTCAGTAGCATCAAAGTGTGGATGTTGTCCATAGTGATCTGGATGGGAATCAGTAGCAGGGGGCTCGCCTCAATGTCTGTGGTTCAAGGGAGGATGTCACTCTTCAGAGACAGTGTGAGCAATAGGGAAGCAGGGGAAGTTTCTGAATGACCTCACAGCAAGAGATGAGCGGTCAGTACTGTAATAATGGTTTACATTGGCAGGACTCCACTTCTGGGGTGGTCCATAGTGACATTGTCAAGAATCTCTTTCATTAGTACTGTGAATACTTCAGGGACACATTGGTTGAAAGGTGAAAAGTTGGAAATGCTGCTGTTTTTCATGGCTGGGGATAAGGAGAGCCCATTTAGGAGCTTATAAGAAGCTGTTTTTGAAAGAAAATACAAAACGCCAACACAATTTTTCATGAACTCTCAAATGCAGTGTGGTACAGACTCTTGATTAACAAACCGATCTCTCTCTCCTGTTGGAATTGTGGCTTCCTTTTGGTAGTGTGGTTTTTTGCTAGGAAATCTCAATTTACTAAGGTTGAGAGGTTAATGGTTTAGGCTACAGGTAGCAGCAATTATCCAAACTGGAGAACAAATAGTATAAAATAACTGACATGAATTTTATCAAGTTTATTGATTAAGGTTTTGTGCTCTTTCTGTTTATAGAATTAAAGATTTGTTCCATGGAATGTAACAACCCATGTAAACCTGGCATATTACACAGTCCCATGCACACATGTTATCTTCCTTTTGAGTCTTTTAAATAGTAAAGTCAACAACATTAGTGATCTAAACACAGTATACTGCTTTGTTGCAAGGGTGCATTTTAGTGTTTTATATATATTTAAGGGAAAGTATAGGAAAATTGATAAATTGAACAGGCATGATCTAGAGCAATTTAAAATTAATAGAACACTTCATATATTAGGAGTAATTTACATTCAATGTTAAGTCACTTCCAGCAAGTCTTGAAAAAGATCTAAACTTGTCTGACTGCTCTATATGTTCATAAGCACATCTTTCCCAATTTGATTGACTAATGTTTTAGTGGTGCAAACTTACTGGTATGAAGTCTTTAAAAGTTATATATAATAGGTTCAGGGGAAAAAAGTCTGTATTTTATATTAGTATTATACATTTGGTGTTAACAAATATGTACTTCATTACTTAAAAGTTTTTTTCATTTTATCTGAAGGTAGATGTTAATTCATAAATCCATTTGACATGTTTATTTGGATAGTTTTATCCCAATTAAAATTTATTTTATTTTATTTTTTGTTTTTTTTTAAGTTTTTATTTATTTTTGTGACAGAGAGAGACAGAACATGAGCAGGGGAGGGACAGAGAGAGAGGGAGACACAGAATCAGAAGCAGGCTCCAGGCTCTGAGCTGTCAGCACAGAGCCTGATGTGGGGCTCGAACCCACAGACTGTGAGATCATGACCTGAGCTGAAGTCAGACGCTTAACCAACTGAGCCACCAAGGCGCCCCTATTTTATTGTTTTTATAATTATAAAATAAAATATGGTTTTGTTGGACACATGAAAGATAAAATCCTCCTAACATCTTAATGTTCTATCTTTCCTAGCTTAATGTTTCTATCCATATATGTGTTTTTTTGGATATAAATAGATATTTATTATAAAGACTTAAAACATAATAAAAACTTATGTTGAAAAAATAAATATTTCTAAATATTTAATTTCCATAACTAATAGCTTGTATAGTTTTACATATTTTTTCATGGATTAAAAGTATATCATAAGTTGTATTTAAGTATTTTTAAAGAAGTGGGTCTGTTTTATACATGCACTTTGAAACCTTTTTTTTCTCCCTTAAAAACAAACAAAATATATAGACTGGTAGGTAAGCATATTCTTTTTGTATTTTTTTAAAGATTTTATTTTTATGTAATCTCTATACTCATCACGGGGTTTGAACTCACAGCCCTGAGATCAAGAGTCACATGCTTCATGAACGGAGCCAGTTGGGAGCCCCTATTCTATTTGTATTTTTAACGTATAGAATCATAGTTACTTATAAGATTGTATGCTTTTCTTTTTACTTACCATGATAACTAGAGTAATTTCTTATCATTATGTAATATTTTCATGAAATTTTCTTTAACTCATAATAGTCCATTGCACTATTTAGAAATCAACATTTTCATAATTTTGGTTATCAGTTGAAGTACCTCTTTTTCTTCTTCCTCTAACCTGTCCCTCTCCCCCTCCTCCTCTACTCCTTTTCTTCCTCCTCCCCCTCTCCTCTCTCCTTCCCCTCCTCTTGCTTCTTCTTTTACTACTCTTCTTTTCCTACTTTTTCTTCTTCTTCTTATTGAATTTTATCAATGGGAAATATTGGACCAAAGGACATGGAAATTTTCAAGTTCTTGTTACATATGAAGTAATTACTCAATACAATATTTGTATCAACAGTGTGTAAGAGTCCTTGTTTCCCTGAAATTTCTTATTTAGATGATTTTACTGATAACTTTACCTCTCATAATGTGCACTAGATGGTAGAAAATAAATCTTCTTGCTATGAGTTTCAATCTAATTCTCACCAAAAATCTATTGGTATTTCCAGTAAACTATTGAGAGGATCGGAATGGAGCAAAAGCATGGCAGCTAGAAAGCTAATGGTGAGAAATGATTCCCAGATTAGCCATTCAGGTTGTGAGAACATAATTATAAGAACTTATAATTATAACAATTATATGAAAAAACTTAGGGTGCTTAAATAATTGCTGCCCAATAAATAAGCACAAATGGCAGAATTACAACTATGTATGAAAATGTCACTTGAAGTGGTCTACCTCTTGGGAGGTGCCACTCTGAAAGGAAAACCTAGGAAGATGCTATAACATGGAGTCCCATAATGATCTGGAAGTTGACTTAGATGATCTGGTTTAATTATGAAGTCCTCCACAGGTTTTTTTCCACAAGGATGTAGGATTGAGGAAGGGGGGCTTTTATCCACGCTGTCATGTCAAAATTATCTGAACTTTGTTGCTGGCCAAATGCCTTTTTTCTTTGATTTAAAAAAATAGGAGAATCTCAATGGTACATGCAATTGAATGTAAATCCAGTGTCAAAAACATGAGTAAGACTTCCTGGGGCTTCCAGGAAAAGAAAGTGAGCTCTCACTTTTACTATCTCTCTGCATTTCTTTTGGATGTAGTTTGTAGACTCACTCCAGATCTGTTTAAATGTATGGATATTACATAAGAACGTACTAGGTTGCAAACTCATGGAACACAGGAGCCATGGTTGATTAGTCATTACATGTATACATAGTTGGCACTTACAACATGCTTATTTAAAACAGTTGGTAAATGAGTGAACATGTAGACTAAGTGAATACTGTTAACTAAGGCCAGAACTAAGAATGTGGGACTGTTCTGAGGTTTCTCTATTGTTCTAAAATGTTCTAGAAGGTCCTGACTCGATCATCTGATCAGTATGTTAACAATAAAGGGAGCTGCTTGAGGCATGGTGCAATTATACCTCTCCCCTCTGCCATAATGGAATACCAGAGACTGCTGGGTTCAGTCTTCATCAAAGTTATAAAGAAGAAATTGAGTCTTAATTTGGTGCATCCTCTACTTTATCTCTTGCTTACCTTCCCATGTTTTGAATCTGGGTGGCCAATCTCCTTGAGAAGGAATCTGAAAATTTCAGTTTTATGATTGTGCAAATGACTATATAGTTAAATTTTGCCTATACCATAGTCATTTTTACATTAGCATATACAAGAGCCTTCTTCCCTTTTCTCATTTGCCTTTTGCCAAAAAAGGAGGTCCTGTGAGGAAGTTTAGGTATTCATGATTTCAGTGTGAGAGTGTATTGGGATTCAGAGACTTAACTGAACTGATGTTAAGTTTTTGGCCTGCTGCCTGTTCACTCATTGGTCTACATCTGATCTCGTATCTTACAGCTCTGCAGGTGCCGCAGGGAGATTATCTCTGCCCCTTGCTATTTAGGTCACGTAGTCCACCCTCCTTGGATTTCCCCAAATTTCATCACCGTTATTGGACACTATCTTCCTAGGAGATATAACAGGTTCCCTATTTTTGTTTTCAGTTCCATAAAATTTCAGAGATATTTGGTTCTCCCTTCATTACTTCTTATATTGATCTAACCTAAATGTGAATCTTTGGCAGGAGTATAAGGCCTAACCTGAAGTTACTATGGGGATTTGTTACTTTAGCCATTGACATGAAACCTGCTAGGACACTGGAAGGAAGTATCTGAGTTGTAGGGATGTGAGAATCTTTTGGAATCAAAGGACTTAGAACTGGGAGTGATCTTAGAAATCATCTTGTCAATTTTTTTTTCTCATTTTAAAGATGATCAACCATATGAATAAATGGAACATTTGGGCACAATGGACTGTACCAAGTACTGAGGGTGAGGAAAAGAAGTGGTGAATGACTCTTCTGGTTGTCCTTGCATGTTTGATGGAGAGTTACAGCTTCTGTGAAATAACTAGTGAAAGTTACCCTGTCCTCTTTATAAACATGGGATGAATTGATAACTTATTTTCTTATTACTTCTTTTTCTCTTGAACATAAGACCAATACTAGGAAACATACAGAAGATGATGATAATTAATGGTAGAGGGTTTCTATACATTGTAAAGATGTTTTCCAGGTTTTAAAATCAGAGATGAAATATACATGGAATCCCTCAATAGCATCACATTGTTAGATTCACAAGTTGACATGGTTGACATTATCAACATGTTTAAATTACAGTAGCTTTTATTTTCCTTTCATTGGTTCTGTAGGTAAATGATAGTGTAATATTTGACCTGTCTTCCTAATGAATTTATTCTACTTAAAATACTTGAATTTAAAAGCCAAGATTTTATGTATCATTCAGAAGGGGTTGTCTAGACAAAGATAACAGGTCTCTGCACAGTTTGGACTTCCTGTTTTGTTCAGTGTGTATAAAGGACAATCCACATCATTGGTGTTTTCTCCATGGTCTGTAGGTTTTCCATAGCAGTGCCTTTTATTCCACTGTGATGCTATATGAAATGTTTCTTCTTCAGAAATGGTGTGTAATATAATTATATAGAATACACAATGTGTAGTGTATTGTATATATATCTAACAAACTGCATTTGGGTTTCCAGGATTTCATAAAGAACTTCTTGGCATTTGTTAATACAAATTTTTGTACAGTTAGGACATTCTGAACAAAGCAATCTAAATTTACCAATAATAATAATAATAACAAGAAGAAGAAGAAGAAATAAGAAAAGCAAAGCAAAGCAAAGAAAAGAAAAGAAAGGAAAAGAAAAGAAAAAGGAAAAGAAGAATTGATTGAATTGTTCTCTCTAGTTTGCATGATGACATTCCATGGTCTCTGGGCCCCGACCAAGGTAAACTGAAATAAGGATTAACTGACTATCGCAAAGGCTAATTTACAGAAACCACATGAGGAGTTCTGAGCACAGACAGCACAGATAACAAAAATATTATCCACGTTGTTTACAGTGGAGTTAGTCAGTTTATTAGTTGCAGTGCTTCATTATGTATAAACGATGCCAATGATAGTCTCCTAGTCAAAATAAACAGGCATAAAGTGTTCTGCATATACAATTTGTGGGGAATAGTTACTTTGCTATTTATTTAATAATTGACCATAAATGGAGTCAAAGTGCAAAGGGAAAAACTAAAAAAGCAGCCCACTAAGGGCTTTTTGAAAGATTGATAAATAATGTGGAATCTCAATTAGGCTGTAGAAGGAATGCAGATATTAAAAATTTGGTCAAGAATCTAATTAGCTGGAGGTAATTAAACAGTCTCACACGGGGTCATTAATCTTTTCCACAGACCTTTGATGTTTTGCACACTGTCTCCTAGTCATTAATAAAATTCATAACACTCCACTTTGTGCTGTTTTATCATCATGTTTTTTCTCTGTAAGAGCATAGAGCAAGTGTCATTGTATCACAAGGGCCTTACTTTAGTTAATTTCTTTTCCTCCCCCCCATGCTTGTTAGGATTAACTATTTAATGATACAAACAAAAAGCAAATGGCACATTTAAACTTGTCATCAACTTTAGTAAGTAATATAATTTTACAACTTTGTCATACTTATATTGAAAGAGAGAGAGAGATTTCTATTGTCCCCTTGTAAATGTTTCTTAGAAATGGTAAATTACAGTGGAGCTACATTTAGTTATCTAAAGATTTACATAGTCACATATCAAAGTTGTAACTTTTCAAAAAGCAGAATAATGATTTAATTAAGAAAAACAGACTAAATGGAAATTGTGGAACACAAAGTATACATTGAACAACAAAGCAGGAGAATGTCATTTCAGTAGTAAGTTTCAAAGTAATGCCATTTTTAAAACTGTCAGTGTTATAAAAGACAAGGACTATACAAAGATTGCATTTAGAAAGTATGATTCCTGTGATTCAGAAAAAACATTTTATTTATTTTCATAAGTGTGATGTTTGTATATTTATTATTTTATTTAAGTTATTAACCAAATACATTTCTGGAAAAAAAAACTTGTTGTTTTACAGAATTGATTATAATAGAGCATGTTACTCCAAAAGCCGTTCTACTTGTCCCCTGGTAGAATATATTGAATTAGAAGAGAATGCTAAAAGAGATTGAGTGGTTATGAACATTTCACTTCAGAGATAATGTTCTCACAATGATGGCATAAGAGAATATATAGGAAATGAGATATTCATCTAAAAATACCTGAAGAATTCATGGGCATTCATTAAAGAAATCCATGGAAATGATGTCTGCAGAATATTAAACACAGAAAATACTATTTTATGCTATTTGGTTGTTTCTGATAGGAAGATTTTCAACCACCTCCCCACACCCCCCCCCCCTGCCAAAACAAACAAACAAACAAAAGCAACCCTACAGTCATATGCCTATTTAATGAAATCAAAATTTCTGGAAGAAAATCACTTTTTAAATTTTAGGAGTTGTTACATATTATCTCTTATCTTCTCATATTTTGTGTGGGTGAAATAATGGCATACTTTCTTTTTTAAAAAAAATAAATTCTTATATTCCAAATAATTAGCATTGCTCCTTTTAAAAAAGGTCCTTTTTATCTAAAAATAACACAAAATATTTGCATAAAATTAAATTCTAAAATTTGAAGCTGCCTTTATGACAGACTGTCACATTTTAATATCTATACACACCTTTGTTTAAAAATCAAGAGAAAATAAATTTAGAAAAGGAAAATTATGTCATTAAAATCATAAAACAAAAGCTCATATTAAAGAAAAATGTCTTTGACTCTTCATTAATGGTGCATTATGTAAGATTGAGATACAATCCATTAGACATAATGTGAAGAGAGAAAACATCAACTACATATACAAAAAGGAGTTGCTTAGAAAATCCATGTGGAATCCCCAATCAAAAATAGAAACACCCACTCACATTGATTAAAATTTAATAGTGATTTGACTAATCAGTATGTTTATTCTAAGCAATTACATAGTAAGCCTAATTGTTAAATTTGTACAGCTTTGTTATTCTTGATCCTCCAGTGACATAAATTTAAAACAGGTTGAAGTTAATGACTAAAGGAATGTAAATAAAATAGTTAAGTGTTTTAAAATATTAACAGGCTTGATACCACACTGGAGTAACAAAAAAGGTTTAGATCACATTGTAAGCATCAGACCTGTGTAATGGATTCTGCACTTTTTGTTGGTGGAGCAGTTAGTTTTCTTGGGTGAGGTCGTAAATTGGAGATCTGTTTTTAAAGATATAAAGTAACTTTAAACAAGACAAAAAGTATAAACGGAATTTATTGACACTGTATTTGCATACAATTTTAAATGGAGGAGTTTGCATTTTATGCTATGTGTCCTTGTGCCTATGTGTTTGTGTGAGCTTAAGTCATGTCATTTTTATTGGGTATATTTCATCCAGGAGATATCGTCTATCTTAGAGGAAAAAAAAAGAGGACTGGACCACATATTAATGTAATTTATCATTATGTGGCATATGAAAACACACATAAAAACAGTTTTAAAACATAGTGATTTAACTGTAAATAAAAAGCCATGTATTTAATAATAAATAGCAAAGTTTCATTTTCATGAAAAACTAGTTAAAATACATAAATATGAAACATTTAGAAGTTTGCTGTGTTGGTATATGCTGTGTTAGCTAACTGGAGACTAAAGTGTGCTTTGAATAGTTTGCTCAAAAATCGAGAAATATATATAATTTGGCAGATATTTTGCTAAATTTATCTTTACCTCTGTTGGTCCTAGAATTTTAATCTATTTCTTTAAGAGTAACAAGGGACAAAAAAGGAGTTCAATAGTATGAGTGTTTGAGGTTCAGTACCACCTCCCAATTTCCTGGTTAACTGTAAGGTCATTCCCCAAACAGCAGGGCATAGGGGAAATATACAATTCTGGAGTCATTATATCATTTCCTGTCCTGTTTCCTGTCAACTGTTTCTGCCAGAAATGGCTAATAATGACCTATTTTCACCAAGCAATAGGAGAAGCTGAAGTCAGAATTAATGCTGTAGAGTTATATCTCTTTCCTAAATGTAGTTATAAAATCTGGACTAAAGAGGGCAGGAGATACTCTATAAAAAAAACTACAGAAGACCAAGAAAAAATCTCTACGAGAAAGTCATGAATACATTTCAGTATACAATAAACTGATTTATTTTCAATAAAACCTGTATAAATGTTATAATTACTTTGATGCCTTGATTAACTGGAGTTTCAGTGATATTTGTGGATAGTATGAGCTTTCCTCACACTGATTATTCAGTTTACTTCTCTGCATTTGTATTGGAGATGAATGTTTTTTAAACATTCCTTTAGATTATAGTTTCCTTCTGGGTATATTAGGAGCAAGGAAATTAATAGTAGCCTTGAACTAGGAAACATGTCATGTCACTTAGGGTAAAATATGAGGTCTTTTCTAATCTTTACTCCATCTTCAAACTTAAGTTTTAAAACCCATGACAACATATGTCACAAATGGATTTCTCTCAGAATTAATGTGAATTTCCACGGATGTACTAGCTGAATAGAATTCTCATCTATTTAGTGCAAATTAATGCCTTCCTCTTTCCTTTTTTGTTATTTTATGAATTTATCTGGCAAAATTGAAAATCTGAAATCAGTCCACATGTCGAGATGTCGATTAATGGTAATGATCATCATGTTTAGGTTGGTATTCAAGATATATTGGTGAATAAGAGATAAGGCACACTAACTTCTTCCTTCTTTGTTTTTAAGTGACACACATATTTATTTTAATCTGTAGATATATAGTTAAACTGACACCTCCAAAGACATTTGTAGATATTTAGATAATTAAGTAAACAGGGAAATAGTTCTCTGAAACAATTCATACTATATTTTTCATTTGACTCTTATCCAGTTTATTATTATTTGCAAAATGCCAAAATTTAACTTTTTAAAAATTTATCCTTATAAAAATATTTAACAATTATTGGGATATGCTACTTGTTATGACAATAAGTATTTTTTTCAATATAGTGTACTTTAACATAGTATCTAATTCTTAACTATGAAGGTGTTACATTAAATAATTATTATAATTCCTGTAATGGATCTGAATGCCATTTTATTGACCAAATAAGTTTAAAACTTGAATAGCCAAAAATACAAAATCAAACTGCTTGACCTTATTAACGGGATAATGCATTTAGGCAGCTAACGATAGTTACCTATACAGACTTAACACTGAGTTTAAGTGTCTGGAAAACTCAGATTGCTTCTATCTGGGACAAATTTTGTAATTCCCCACCTCAGAAGTAAATATTGGTCCTATACATTTGGATCCTTCTAAGTGTCTAAGTAGTGGACACTTCTATCAAGCAAAGACTGAGGTAGATAGAGGCCAACCTTCTCTAGAATTTACGTGAATGCAAGAAACGGCCACCCTCCAAATCACAAGGTAAAGGCTGTAGACCACACTTACCCATGTCTATAAATAACTCTTTTTATATGGAGTGGATGAATCTGAGACACCTCCCTAATGTCTGTAAGGTGTTTAATTCTTCTGTCTTGCAAAGACCAGATTTCTGCTTATTTGAAGAACAAGGGGGAAAGAAGCCATTTCTGTTACAATGGAAAATAGCTTGCAGATAGTCATAGAACTTATGGGCGTGGGTGAATATTACTTTGCATTCATAAATAATAGATTTTACATCTGCAACAATGAACTGAGTATTTAATGCAAGTTTTATCCTGGTGTCTGTGGTCTGCATGTTTTATGTGTGAAACTTCCAAAATGAGATGTTCTGAAAATTCTACATAATTAAAACATTCTCATAACATCTGTTGATCATAAAGACTTAAAAATCTGTGACTCTTTGATCTCTGGATAGCATGTGGGTTATTTTGGACTTGCTGATGTCCAGGTTGTTTCTTCATGATTTGGTGTCCTAGAGCTGAAACCTTCCTAGATTTGAATTTAAAAAGTTTAGTATCAAGTTTGACTTGATACCTAGATGAAGGTCTCTACAACACTTACACTGATTGCTTTAGGACCACCTAAGGTCTTTCATTATATGCAGTGCCCTCTTGAAATCTACAGAATTATTTCATTTGCTGAGAACACATTATTCTATCCGTTGAAGTTTAGTTCACTTCAGGTCAGTATTCCACTCAGCAGATCTGAAGACAGTAAGCCAATCTGTCAGAATAAGCAAATAGATATTTCAGTACCTGGCATTCCTTAAAGTACATGAATATAATTCCAGTAAGTACTATTTTATAAGACAAAGAGATAAGAAAGTCAGGGATGATATGGAAACTGCATTATTATTTTTTTAATGGTCCCAGGTTAACAGTGGGCAAGAACAATATTGAAAACTGTCCATGAAAGTCAGGCTAATAATGCTGCTTAAAAATTATTTTGTTCTTGAATAAAAAATACCTGAATTTTAAACAAATGGTACATTGTGTACACTGGGAAACTTTAGGTTGTTTTATTTTACTTCATGAAGATTTAAGTTACATTTAATATTCAGATACAATAAAAATATATGATTTTTGCCAAGTTGATACTTGAATAGGTATAACTATAAAATAGCAATGATGATTTTTTAAAGACATACAGATTTCCCAAGGTTACTCATTAATGTAGATATTTTAAGTATACTTAGCTACAATCATTGGTTATAAGAAGTGTTTATAATTTCATTTGTAAATCTCTTCTGATCTCCTTTAGCAATTTTTCCTCTTGTTCTTGTCTGTCACAGAGCTGAGTTTTGTTCCCAGTGCTCCTTAGCATTATGGGGTGGAGAAATACAGGTTTTAACCTAACAGAGTTTCAGTATCTTTATCTGAAAAAAAAATAATTCCTATGATCACAATTCAGTTGTGTTATAGTTTTTGGCATTAACGTTCTCTCAATTCCTTAAGGTCTTAGGATATTTGAAGAATAGCAAGATAACTGGAAAAAACATATAACCAAAACTTTTAAGAAGATAACACTGATCTAGATATGTGAAATCTAAATTATTATTAAAAATCAGTCACAGTGATCTAGAGCTGTTCCTCACATGTAATTAATTTCCTTTGACTCAGCCTGTACACAAGTTGAAACCAATGAACTCTAACACAAGGCTTAATTCAGTACTCATGGCACTGCCCTCGTACCTCTTCAGGTAGTCAAGATCCAACACTAAGATGAGGAACCAGCACCTTCAGCCCAGTAGAACAATCAATGAAAATATTTTTAGTTAAAGAACAGAGAGTTGTGCTGATACTTAATTTTAAAATTTAAAAATGTAGTTTGTTAATTTACGTTTTCTAACTCCTGTGTATGTTTCTATGCAAAAAATACTTAGAAATTATAGTTTTATTTTCATTCTGTCTTCTCTGAAACCAAACCAAACAAACAAAACAAAACAAAACAAAACAAAACAAAACAATGGTCAGTTCATCCCCAACTGAATGAACAGGTATAATTACTTCTAAAATGTTATTAGAGGGAGGTGACTGCTCATGTTAACAGAAGAGGGCATTGGAAAAATATAATTGCTTTTGATATTCATCTAAGCAACCTCTATCAATAGCACTTGCCATGGAACACAATGGGGAATGACTCGTTTTCCTTTTTTTGAAAGTTTTTAGTCTAGTTCTAAGTGTGTGCAGTATATTTCAGAATATCTTTTTCTTTTAGACTTTTCTATTTCACTTTCCCCTCTTCATTTTTCTTCTGACTGCCTTCCAATTTTTCCCTGAACTTTGTTCCTTCTGTGAACTTTTAACCCACTACTTGAACTCCAATTCCCTAAGAATAAGACTCATTAACTTTTAATTGGGGTTGGAATATAAGAAACGTTGGTTCTAGGGAATTGTTCTAATTTTTTTCCACCCTACTTTAAGCTCATTACCTTCAAGACATGTGTTTGAAATATGTCACATAAAACAAACAAACAAAAAACACTAGAATTTAGTTGCTTGTGATCTTTTTAATTTATCATATAACTTTCTGGAAAGCAGTGGAACATACATATTGGAAATAACTGACAGTATCTGAAGAAAACATGAATTCAGAATTTGATGAGACATTTCTTGGTCTTAGTGGGTTTGTTTCTACTTGGTGATCTGGGTTTATTTCATTACATTTGTTAATTTTTTTAAATGAGGCCTTTATAAAGAACAGTTAAATTTATCAATTTCCTGTAATGGCTCTGTTTTTGTTTTTTTGTAATTACTTTTTTAAAAAGAGTTCTCTGATGTTTATTCTACATGTTTAACAAGTTAATGATAATAAAACACATTTAGGCAGCAACTAATAAACTTCCAAATATTAACAACTTCAATCATAATTTGATATGTGCACCTCCAACTTTAGTTGTTTTTTAACTTTTTTGATTTTTTTTTTCTAGCTTAACTAATTAATTAATGTTAGATTAGTTTTAGGTACACAACACAGCGACTCAACAAGTTTATACACTATGCTCTGCTTGCCGCAAGTGTAGCTACTATCTATCACCATGTAACACTATTAAAATACCATTGACTATAATCTCTATGCTCTGTTTCATTCCCAGGACTATTCTTTATTGGGTTTAAGTTTACTTATTTATTTATTTATTTATTTATTTATTTATTTATTTATTTTTATTTATTTAATTAATTTATTTATTCTTAATGTCTATCCATCTTTGAGACAGAAAGAGACAGAGCATGAACGGGGGGAGGGGCAGAGAGAGAGGAAGACACAGAATCCGAAGCAGGCTCCAGGCTCTGAGCCATCAGCCCAGAGCCCAACGCGGGGCTCGAACTCAGGGACCGCGAGATCGTGACCTGAGCTGAAGTCGGACGCTTAACCGACTGAGTCACCCAGGCGCCCCTACTTATTTATTTTGAGAGAGAGGGAGAGAATACACATGAGCAGGGGAAGGGCAGAGAGAGAAGGAGAGAGAGAATCCCAAGCAGGCTCTGTGCTGTCAGTGCAGAGCTGGTTACTGGGCTCGAACTCGTGAACTGTGAGATCATAATCTGAGCTGAAATCAAGAGTCATTAACTGACTGAGTCATTCAGGCACCCATGACTTATTCTTTCCATAACTGGAAGCCTGTATATCCCACTCCCCTTCACCCATTTTACCCATCCCCCAACCACCTGTCCTCTGGGAACGTTGGTGTGTTCTCTGCATTTATGTGTCTGTTTCTCGTTTTTGTTTAGTTTGGTTTGGTTTGATTTTAGACTTCTGTAATGGCTTTTTAAATAAAGTAGAAAGGTTTACTTTTTAGCCTTAATTTCTGAAGAAAAATAAGCTTTATAAACATCATTTTGCATGGATGGATTTGCGTTCATCGAATTAGCTTCCTCATTCTCTTTTATTATCAAGTGATAGATTCAATACTTGAAAATATTCTGAAAATTTAAGATTATATCATGTATTGAAGTATTTTCAATTAAAGAAATATCTCAATTAAATATTTTGGGGTGCCTGGGGGCTCAGTCGTTTAAGCTCCAACTTGAGCTCAGATCATCATCTCGCTGTCTGTAAGTTCCAGCCCTGCGTCCGGATCTGACAGCTCAGAGCCTGGAGTCTGCTTTGGATTCTGTGTCTACCTCTTTCTCTGCCCCTCCCCCACTCTCTCTCTTTTTCTTTCTCTCTCTGTCTCTCAAAAATGAATAAACATTAAATTTTTTAAAAATATTTTCACCCTTCCAATTAAATTTCATAGTGAGTTAAAGCATCCATTTAATTATGATAAAGTGATTGAGAAAAAGATTTGCCCCACTGCATGCAAAGTTTTGTTCTTCTTTTAAAAATGTAGTTTAGGGGCACCTGGGTGGCTCAGTTGGTTAAGTGTCCAACTTCTGCTCAGGTCATGATCTCACAGTTGGTGGGTTCAAGCCCTGCATTGGGCCTTGTGATGACAGCTTGAAGTCCTAAGCCTGCTTCAGATTCTGTGTCTCCTTCTCTCTCTGCCCCTCCCCCACTCATGTTCTGTCTCTTTCAATCTCAAAAGTAAACATTTAAAAAATTAAAAAAATAAATAAATGAAAATGTAGTTTATATTAGCCCTGATATCACACAAGTCCTGATACAACACATGAATGAAGCATATGACCAAAAGTACGAAAATCTACAGTGTGACCTTTCTTAGGGTTATAGCTCAGAAACAAGGGGCCAGAATGCCATTAAATCCACATTCTTTCATATGATGCAAATCTCATGTTGGGTGATATAAGTAGTTGTGCCTGAATAATTTGATGTTACAAAGTTATATTCCCTGGAGTATAGAATGTTGGACCTATTTGAAAGATAAAGTTAAAATTGGTCTGCTTGATAATTTTTCATCTCTTTTCTTGATTTCCTCTTTTGTGAATTTTATTAATTATTACTGAATGTCACCATATAGATTAAACATTATGTAAAACTCCCCTTTGTACCCCCTAAACAATATATTTGATGCTGGATCAATCCAGGATCAAATGGGCTAAAGATATTTGGAACAAGTAGTTTTTGCCCAGGAATTGGGAATAGTAGAGGAGTATGAGTATTTCTAAGAGATTAATCACAATATTAAACAATCAGTAGAAAAAAGCACGGGCAATCAGAGTCGATACTGGTATATGCTGGCTGAAAATTAGTAGTAGTTTTTCGTAGAAGACTGGGCAGTCTGAGATCTTCCCTTACAGACTAGTACTGATCACATGCCAAGGAACTGGTCCTTAATACAAAATACCTAGTTTAGAATTAACTTATTTTTCTTATAACAAGTAATGTGATCACACTATTTTTTAAAACATGAAAAATAGCTATAAATGCAAAGTTTTGAAGCACCGTATTTCTCCTATCTTATGCTCAAAAAGGTGTCATATTTGCTAGTTAGTGGAAAGGCCAATAAAACACACCTACCACTGGAAGAGGTCATCAAAAAGACATGACCACCAGTTAACCCACAACTTGGACCCCAGCAATTAGAGGCTCCTCTCCCCTTTCACTGTTGTTGAAATATGTGTTCCTCTTGCCTTCCCTCCACCCAGAAACTGCTTCAAGAATATAGCTTTGACATAGAAATGTGGTGTTGAGACAATCTGGATTGGGTGCATAACCGAAGTCAGTTAAGGACTCTGCTGAACTGATGCTAGTGGCAGGTGTAGAAATCTACTTAGTCTTGTGGCCATCCAGAGCAAGCCTCAAGACAAGGAAGTTCTCTTGCTTATTAAACCTGCCATCTACTGATCTTGGCTGGTCTGCCTCTTTCCTTGGTTTCCTTGCCCACTTATAAGAAGACTGATTTTAGATTATACTCAGGAAGCTCATGAGGAGGTTTCACAGTAACACATGCATATACACATATGTCCATACATACACAAATAAAATACAGTAAGATCATGTCTGGCATATGATGCTGTAGAACAAATAGACTTCAGAGATAGGGGAGTCCAAATGAAGCATATTTTGAGGAAATGTAAATTCAGCACCTAAAAAAATTAGCAAAAATTTGACAGGAAATGCAGCCAGGTTTACTGCAGAAGCACAGATCTTTAGGGAGTCTGAAGAATATTTAAGAGCCCCTTTTGTCAACCTTAGCCCTCAAATTTTATCTTATGCCTGAAGAGTGGTAATTTAGACTACTAAGTATTCATCTGACTTAGAAGAGCTGCTGTTTAGCCAACTGGAAGGTAAAGAGCTTATTTAAAGTCATCATGCTTAACCAGCATCTGGTATATCTTTAGCAGGTACAGATACATTCTGCAACACTATGAAACTTGAATTTGAAAGATTCAATGATCTTGGACAAAGGAGCTTTGAGATTTCATCGTCTTTGTTGACCTGTCTTTAAAATATGAAAATCAAGTTAGTTCTTAGTTCATTTCACATGTATTTCTTTATCTCCTTAAATCTCTATGTGGTGGCTTGGGAGGTCCTTTTAAGCTGCAATTATTTGGAGACATATTTTCTTTAATTCACGAAATAGATGCACAAAATTAGGCTTGAATTCCTGGCTCCGTGCCAACGACTAGCAGTTTTCTTCAGCATTTTTTCTGTGCTGCTTCCATAACTGGATAGATGATGGTGACTTTTAATGGCTGCTTTGGGGCTTGGGAAAAATATATATACATGTGTATAGAAAAGAAAGCTATTAAGGACAGGAGATTGTTGAAAGCTTTACTGACTTTCATGCTGTGAAGAGAAGAGGCCAAGATACCTTATGCTTTTGATGCCTGAGGGTCACTAACCAAAAAGGGAAAGGAGAAAAACACACTCACATGTTGAGGCTCTGATGTGAAATCATTTTTCTTCTTTCCATCTCTGGGTACCCAAATAGGGTCAAAAAGCCAGCACCTCAGTTATTTCGTTGAAAGGTTAACAAATGTCTCAACTTTCAGCACATATTCCCACAAAAGTGAAAACTAAGTAAGTTGAGCTTCGAGTCACTAATGCTTTCTTCCTGTTACAACTGTAGCCTCATGGTGAACTTTAGAAACAGGTTCGAATTTTTCATAATAATTTTCCCCTGACATAAGTGGTAGATAATTAAACTAAATTCTTCCCCTCAAGAGTCAGGTTATTTCTGCTGTCGGATAAGTCAGATTGGTGTGAAATGTGATCTAAGGTTCAATCAAATGTTATCTCTTCTTTAAAAAATGGTATCCAAGTCAGTCATTACATGTATTGTTTGCATTTAGGAGAAACTATGAGCTCATGTTATGACCAATACTATCATCTTGTGAAATCCCAAGTGTCTTTTTTTTTTTTTTTAAGAAAATGAAAACAGTTCTCTCAATGTGCTTCATGAAGCTCTTTCAGCACTATCATTAATGATCTTGGGTAGAACGGAATTGAGATTAGTCAGAATAGCTACTACTGGACAACTGCCAAACATCAAAGCAAGGCAAACAAAATATGTAAATTCTGTATACATGCTAATATGGATTTATGAGAATAATTTTAGTTTTTTAAGTGGGGAAAAGAAAAAAAAAGTTTTATGGGATAGACTTTAAATACTGTTGGGATTGAATATAATGGAATGATTGCAAGGTGGGAGAATTTTCACAAATTATTAAGCAATAATTTATTCCTTGATTAAAGTTTAGGAAATATATATTTATATTGCTTCTAAATTATATTTGTTGGTGAGTCCATACAAGCAACACTTTCCAGATGCTCCAGGGAAATACAATTAAAAACCACATTGAGATACCACCTCACACCAGTCAGAGTGGCTAAAATTAACAACTCAGGAAACAAAAGATGTTGACAAGGATGTGGAGAAATGGGAACCCTCTTGCATTGTTGGTGGGAATGCGAACTGGTGCAGCTGCTCTGGAAAAGTGTGGAGGTTCCTCAAAAAATTAAAAATAGAATTACCCTAGGACCCACTAATAGCACTACTAGGAATTTATCCAAAGAATACAGGAGTGCTGATTCATATGGGCATATGTACCCCAAGGTTTATAGCAGCGCTATCAACAATAGCCAAATGATGGAAAGAACCCTAATGTCCATCACCTGATGAATGGATAAAGAAGATGTGCTTTATGTAGACAATGGAATATTACTTGGCAATAAGAGAGAATGAAATTTTGCCATTTGCAACAACGTAGATGAAACTGGAGTGTATTATGCTAAGTGAAATAAATTAGAGAAAGATAGATGTCAACTGTTTTCACTCATATGTGGAATTTGAGAAACTTAGCAGAAGACCATGGTGGAAGGGAAGGGGGAAAATTGTTTCAAACAGAGAGAGAGGCAAACCAGAAGAGATTCTTAAATACAGAGACAAAGTGAGGGTTGGTGGGGGTGGGTAGGGGAGAGGGGAAAATGGGTGATGGGCATTGAGGAGGGAACTTGTTGGGATGAGCACTGGGTGTTGTACATAAGCGATGAATCACGGGAATCTACCCCCAAGCCAAGAGCACACTGTATATACTGCATGTTAGCTAATGACAATAAATTATATTTAAAAAAAATAAAGATGTAACTTACATAAGAAGAAATAAGTTTCCAGATGCTCAAAAATGTATAAGTTTACAATGTATTAGAAGTCGTTCCTATACTTAGCAGTCCCATGTACATGATTGTTAGTTATTATGGAAATGTTTACACACACATCATACTGCCGTTCAACTGAAAATGATATGAATTCTGTTCACAAAAAGTAAAATCATGTTTTTAAAATAAAAGTCAAGAAAAGCAACAAAACACAACATTTCTGTTATTTTGCTGTGTATGTATGTACTTATGTATGTATTGTCCACAGCTTTGTTTCCTTTGGGCTGATAAACATGCTACTATGTGCTCACCTCGCCACTGAAGAATGGTTAAGTCTCTAACCTCTCTCAGTCTAGTGCTTTTCCATTTTAGTACTCATTTGTCTGAACGAAAGCAGACATCTACTCACTGTGATGACTTAACTTTGCATGGTAACATACTTTTGAGCAAATTTTACATGTTATCTTGTTTATCCTTATTTTATTGTGTAAGTAGATGGAAAATGTTATTATAGTTAATTGTAAACAAGGAAACTTAGGCACATAAAAGGGAAGTGATCTTTCTAAAATCACAGAACTAGTTGATGACTTATTTTTATTTTATACAAAGTAAAAAATTAATCATGATAAGTGTCTTGTATATTTAATCCCTGTTTCAAGGTAGGTATAGTATCTTCATTTTACATTTTAGGAAAGAAAATGTTAAAGTTAATTAACTTTCACAAGTTTATACAACCAGCAAGGGGTAATGTGCAATTTTAACCTGGCTAAGGCTGACTTTAAAAGTCATTCTTCAAATATATATGGTCTTTAGATTGGTCTATTTTTTTTTTTGTATCCTAGTCTTATTAACAAATCATAATTTTCTCCTTTTTCTTTTCTTTAGTTTTCTTTTCTTTTTTGGTGGAGATTATGACTCTCAATTAATGGACCTCAATTTAATACAATCATAAATTTTGCAGAGAAGTAGCAGTTATATACTTCATTTGCAGATGGTTAAAATGTTTTGTTTTATTTATATTTTATTAATTATCCCATTACAAAAATCTCAGTGATCTCTGTACACAAGTATTGCATCAAAGAATTATTGTGTCTATGCATAATGTGTGGCTGTCATTGCAGAAAGGAAAAATAAAGCTAACCAGAATAAAATTTCAAGCTAAGCAAGGGATTTTTATCTTATTAAATATAAATCATGTTTGCATAAAGTTCACATAAAATAAACATAAAAATATAATAATATAATAATGTTCCTGTAATAACTAACCACCTTAGGAAATAATATATTATACATACTATTGATATTTCTGTGTCCCTTGCTCACATTTATTCTCCATCGTCTCTGCAAAGTACACTACAGTTGCATATTTAGTATTAATCCATCTCACGTATGGCTATACATTGTAAAATATATATATGTGTCAATAAACAACATGTAGTATTTATGTCATATATTTCAAAATATAAAACCGCCCTTTTGAGTCATAAGAATACAGGCCTGCCTACACTGAGGTTGAGCCAAGGCAATAGATACAAGTCCCTGCACCACACCATCAACTGAGCAATCATCCAGTAAAAAGCAACAGCAGAATATCACACAGGAAAAGAAAGAGAGTGGAGATACTACATCTATGGCACACACATGTGAGAATGAAAACCCAGAATGGAGGAAGAACCATGAGATAATCCTTATCACTATGCAACTCCCACTCTAAGGTCAGCTGATGGCAAAATACATAGATGGATGGATGGATGGATGGATGGATGGATAGATAGATAAACAAAACAGCCAGAACCTTATACTACCATCCTTAAAGAAGATATGACCATTTGCAGGCATAAATATTATTTTCTTCAGTCTTTACTGCTTTATACATTATGACTCATATTAGGTGAAAAATTGCAAGACAAAATAGAAAGAAAAATAGGAAAAGCTCACATATTAAAGAGAAAATTTATAGATTCAGACACAGATATGATCCAGATGTTTCAATTATCAGATTGAACATTAAAATAATCATGATTAATATGTTAAAGGGTCCAGTAGAGAAGATGGGTATCATGTAGGAACAAATGGGGAATTTCAACAGAGAGAGTAGAACTAGAAGAATTAATGAAAATAATACAAATGAAAGGAACAGGTGATAGCAGCAAATAATAATAATAATATAATAATAATAATAATAATAATAGTGCCTTCAAAAAGCTCACCCTCAAAATAGCTGAGGAAAGTAATTAAAATACAAAATTAGCCAATAAAGTTATCAAAACTTAATCACAAATAAAGAAAACCAGGATCCAAAAGCTATTGTATGAAAAACCTAGAAAAACACACAAGTTGTAATAAAATGTCAAATTATCTTACACATATGTAATTAGAGCCTCATGAGAAAGGGAGGGAAAGAATATGCAAGAAGAAAGATTTGAGAGATAATAGCTAAGAAATTTCTAATAATCATGAAAGATATGAAACCACAAAACCAAGAAGCTCAGGGAAACCCAACAAGATAAATAGGAAAGCACACAACACAACTATATGCCCATAATATTTGAATTTTCAAATTGCTTTAAAAAAAGTTAAAGGGAACATCTTTCAAGGAGCCAGAGAGAAAACAAAAATAAGAAATACAGCTAACATCTCCTCAGAAACTATGCAAACCCAAAGACAATGAATTGACATTTAAAGTAAAAAAAAAAAGGGGGGGTTGCCTGTGTGGCTCAGTCAGTTGAGTGTCCAACTTCGGCTTAGGTCATGATCTCACAGTCTAGGAGTTTGAGCCCCGCATTGGGCTCCGTACTAACAGCTCAGAGCCTGGAGCCTGCTTCGCAATCTGTGTCTCCCTCTTTCTCCTTTCTCCCTGCTCGTACTCTGTCTCTGTCTCTCTCTTTCTCAAAAATAAATAAACATTAAAAAAATTATATTTCCAAAGTTTAAAAAAAGGTTAATTTAAAACTCTATACCTAGGAAATATAGTTTTCAAAAAATAAAGGGAAAATATAAAGTATTATTTAGTTATTATTTTAGTTGCATATTTTTGTATTTCTTGATTTATGGGAATTTGTTATGTCTTCAAGACTTCTGTGCTGCTTGTTCATCTATTGTATAGATACAGTTCATCTATCTATATAACCAGTTCATCTATTGTATCTATTGTATGATATTTTGTTGTATAAATAAACTCAACTTTTAAAATCCATTTACGGCTGATATGCATCGAGGTTTTTATTTTTTTCTTAATGTAAACATTACTGAACTAAGCATTTGTAATTAGTGTCTTCTGATAAATTATATATGAATTTTCTTCTATGGTATAGGGCTAGGTGTGGAATTTCGAGTAAATGTATATGTATTATATTTTTTTTACATTAATGAATATCCAAAAAATTGCAATGTGAAGTGTTTTAATTAATTTCCCCCCCCCAGCAGTGTAATGTCATTTATCATTTTCCTAAATTCTTTTCATAATGTGTCACATCAGGATATTTAACGTTTTGTCATACTTATTGAAATATAGCTGGAATCTCACTGTCATTTTAACTTATAGTTCCTTGATTACTACTGAGGTTGAGGAATTTTTCTATATATTAAAAAAATTTTTAATGTTTGATTTATTTATGAGACCTATAGAGGCAGAGCATGAGTAAGGGAGGGGCAGAGAGAGAGGGAGACACAGAATCTGAAGCAGGCTCCAGGCTCTGACCTGTCAGCACAGAGCCTGACATGCTGCTCAAACTCACAAACCACAAGATCATGACCTGAGCTGAAGTCTTAACTGACTGAGCTACCACGCTCCCCGGAACTTTTCTATATTTATTGGACATTTAATTTCTTCTGTGAATCAACTATTTTAATATTTCCTTATTCTTCCTAGTAAGTGTAATTTCTTTGTCTTATATTCTGTGCATTCATCCTCTGCATTTGTAAATAGTTTTTTTGCAGTCTATTTTTCTTTCTACCTTTTTATGAAGTCTTTTGATGCATGGAATATTTATGTTTCAAAAAGTCAATGTAAAAATCTTTCACTCTTATAGTTTTCACTGTCTAAGTTTTATTAAAAATAGAATTTTTAATAAATAAAATAAAAATAAAATTTTTCTACTTTATCCAAATATATTTACTTCTTGATATTTCAAATTTTAGCTTTCAATCTTAGATATTAAATATACCTAATATTTCTTTTTGAATAAGTCAGGTAGTGAGTAAATCTTTATTTTTCTTATGACGTGGTGTTCTAGAATCATTAGACCATTTATTCTCCACTAAGTCTTCAGTTGTATTAAGGTATTAATAAAATGTAACAAAATACATTTAGTTTTGTCATAACTAAGTTTTCATATATATATGCAGTCATAAAATCATCACTTCAGTCAAGAGATAAAAACGGAGGGTCTCCTGGGTGGTTCAGTCGGTTAAGCGTCAGACTTTGGCTCAGGTCATGATCTCCCAGTTCGTGAGTTTGAGCCCCACATCAGGCTCTGTTCTGACAGCTCAGAGCCTGGAGTCTGCTTTGGATTCTATCTCCCTCTGTCTCTGCCCCTCCCCTGCTCATGCTCTATCTCTCTGTCTCTCAAAAATAAATAAACGTTAAAAAAAAAAAAGAAAAATAGATCCCCAAATTTTTCATGTCCCTTTGTAATTTCTCCTCTAAACTTTCCTTTCCCACTCTGCCCCTAGACAACTACTTCATATTTTTTTACTTCTCTTCAGGGAAGCCAATTACATGTATGTTAAGCTGCTTGAGGTTGTTTCACAGCTTAATAAGGATCTATTCATTTATTTTCATGCCCTTTTATCTGTTTCATTGTAACACTATCCATTGCTGTCTTTAGGTTTACTAATTTTTTCTATTGCAAGTCCAATCTGCTGTTAATCTTATTCTGTGTGCTTTTCATCTCAATCATTTTACTTTTCATCTGTACACATTTGGCTTTCCATATATTTCATGTCTATATTTAACATGATTCTTGAGCATTCGGAATATATACTTCATATAATTTGTCTTAATGCCCTTGTCTACTAATTAATAATTTCTGTTGAATCATTTTTCTCTTTATTATAGGTTGCATTGTTCTGTTTCCTTGAACACATTGAAATTTATTATTTGATGCTAGTATTCTTTAACTCCTATATTCTGGATATTTTTTCAATTCTTATATTCTTAAACTGGGTATTTTTTAATTCCTATATCCTTAAGCTTTTCCTTGGTGTGCAGTTAAATTACATGAAACCAGTATGCTCCTTTCAAGATTTGCATTTAAGTTTTTTTGTTAGGATCAGGATCAGGACAGCCTTTTTGTTTAGGACTAAATTTGACTCACTAGTGAGGTATATAATTACATATGCTACCTGTTTTTTCATGAGTTACTGGGTTTTTCCATTCAGGCTTATGGAAAACAATGAATGATCCTCTGTATTCCTACAGAACTCTATCTTTGTGTGGCTCTCTTTTTTCTGGTCTTCTGACTTATCAATTCAGGCTGTTCAGCCCCTTAGGACTCACAATTTTTTTTTTTTTCAAGTTGAGGAGACTATTATTCTCCACCAGGGTCTTCTTCTTCCTGCTGCCTCTGTCGCTTAGATATTTTCTTTGGGCATTAAGTGTGAGAAATCAAAGGCTCACCTGTTTTGTTTCTCTTCTCTCAAGGATCACTATCCTGCATTACCTAATATCTGAAAATGGTTTTCTCATGTGTTTTCCAGTATTATAGTTGTTTTAGGACTAGAGCATGAATCCATTTCCTGTTACTATTTTTTAGCCAGAAGTGGAAGATCTCTCATTTTAAAGTTTTGGTTTTTGGTTCCAATTCACTGATCCATTTATGTATCACCACACAAATTCCACACTATCTTCCCACTATAGATTTATAAACATATTTAGTATATTAATAGAGCAATTCTCTTGACTTTTATTTTTTTAATTAGTTTCATTAAATCATAAATCTATTCTTTTTTATATAAAATTTAAAATTAGGGTAGCCTGGGTGGCTCAGTCAGTTAAGTGCCCAACTTCAGCTCAGGTCGTGATCTCACAGTTCATGGGTTTGAGCCCTGCATCGGGCTCTGTGCTGACAGCTCAGGGCCTGGAGCCTGCTTTGGATTCTGTGTCTCCCTTTCTCTCTGTTCCTTGCCCATTTGTGCTCTGTCTCTCTCTCTCAAAAATAAATAAATATTAAAAAAATTTTTTTAATTAAAATTAGCTTTCCTATGTTCATAAAAATTTCTGTTGTAATTTTTATTGGACTTACATTTAGTTTGAGATTAATTTGAGAAATCTAAAAATATGAAGTATTCCTATTTGTGAACACAGTTTCCATTTCTACTTATTTAGGTCTTCTTATCTTTTAATAAAAATAGAAGTAAAATTTTCTTTGTAAAAGTTTTTGAAATGTTTTAGTATTTATTTTCTATTTATATTTTCAATTGTTTTGGAAATTTTACATGCATTTAAATTATAATTTCTAATTATTTTTTGTCTAAGGGAACAGGTTGAATTTTTTTTTATCATAGATCTAATAGAAAATTGCTAAATTTTCTTAACTTTTTTTTTAGCTTTAGCTGGTATATAATATTATATTGGTTTCAGGTGTGCAACATAATAATCTGATATTTGTATATATCACAAATGATTACCACAATAAGTACAGTTAACATATGTCACCATATAAATTTACACAACAAATTTTGTCTTGTGATGAGATATTTTAAGATGTACTATCTTCGCAACTTTTCAATATACAATAGAATATTATTAACTATAGTCACTACATCATTTTGACTTGTTATTTTATAACTGGAAATTTGTACCTTTTTACCCCCTTCACCCATTTTGCCCATTGCCCACTCCATAACCTTTGGCAGTCACCAATCCATTCTTTGTATCTATGAGCTTGGCTTTTGTTGTTGTTGTTGTTGTTGTTGTTTAATTCTACATATAAGTAAGATCATATGGTATTTATGGTTCCCTTTCTGACTTATTCACTTAGCATTCTGCCCTCAAGTTCCATCTATGTTGTCACAAATGGCAAGATTTCACTCTTTTTTATGGCTGAAATGTATTATAGTAGACATGTAGGTAGGTTGGTAGGTAGATAGATAGATAGATAGGGATAGAGATACATAGCTCACATCTTCTTTATGCATTTATGCACTGATGAACACTTAGGTTGTTTCCATATCTTAATTATTATAAATAACCAATGCTGCAATGAACATAGGGTGCATATATCCTTTCAACTCAGTGTTTTCATTTTCTTTGGATAAATATTGAGAAGTGGAATTGCTGGATCATATGAGAGTTCTATTTTTAATTTTTTGATGAACTTACATTCTGTTTTCCACAGTAGTTTCACCAATTTACATTCCCACGAACAGAGTAAAAGCTTTCTCTTTTCTCTACATCCTTGCCAACACTTGCTTCTTGTCTTTTTGATAATAGCCATTCTAACAGGTATGAGGTGTTATCTCATTGTGATTTTAATTTTCCTGATGATGAATGATATTGAGCATTTTTTCATGTGTTTGTTGGACATCTGTATGTCTTCTTTGGAAAAATGTCTATTCAGACCCTCTGCCTATTTTTAATCAGATTTGGGTGTTTTTTTTTTAATTTTTATTTTGCTATTGAGTTGCATGAGTTCTTTATATATTTGGAATATTAACCCACTATCAAATATATGATTTCCAAATATTTTCACTCATTGTGCAGTTTGCCTTTTCATTTTGTTAATGATTTCCTTTGCTGCACAGTTTTTTAGTTTGATGTAGTACCATTTCTTTGTTTTTGCTTTTGTTGCCTTTGATTTTAGAGTCAAATCCAAAAAAAAATATCACCACCAAGGCTGACGTCAAGGAACTTACCACCTATGATTTTTTCCAGGAGTTTTGTGGTTCCAGGTCTTACATTCAAGTCATTAATCCATTTTGGGTTAATTTTTGTGTATGGTGTTAAGACAGTAGTCTAGTTTCATTCTTTTGCCTGTGGCTGTCCAGCTTATCCAAATTTATTAAAAACCGTCATTTCCTCATTGAATATTCTTGGACCAATTGTCAAAAATTAACTGACCATATAGCATAGGTTCTGGACTCTCTGATCTGTTTTATTGATTTATGTGTCTTTTTTTTTTTTAAATGTAATACTGTACTCTTTGGATTAGCATAGCTTCATACTGTAGTTTAAAATCAAGGAATGTGTGCTGGAATAAGTAGAAGAGAAAGCCACCTTGGAAATGTTACTTGAGAAATGCCATAAAACTCCTCCCTTAAGATAATTGCCCCACCTGTTCTGCCACAAGTCATGATATCCCCTTATTACCCATTCTTTTACAGAAAGCCTTTTAAATTTCTTTAAAATATTAGTATTATGTGGACAACATGGAATAACAAATCATTTCTAACTGCCACTAAAGCCTTATTTCATGCCAGTCCCACTGAGGAAAGGTAAAAAAAAAAAAAAAAAGAAAGAAAAAGAAAAAAAAAATCAGAGTGGGATGTCCCCAGCTTTTTTTTTTTTTTTTTTTGTGGTTCTATACAAAATTTAGGATTATTTGTTCTATTTCTGTGAAAATGTTTTTGGAGCTAAATTTTCTTATTAGTAATCTAGTCTAACTACTAGTCTAGTAATCTATATAGTCAATCCTATTCTCTATGAAAATGACATATACAATTATTTTCCATATACATTTTTTCCTATTCTTACAGTGTATGTTATACTAAGAAATGTTGGCATGGATGACTTCTTATTTCTTTAATTTATTGATTTAATTAGCTATGTTAATAGATTATCTGGAGTTGAAATACTCTCATACCTCTATAATAAATCTAATTTGATCAATTGCTAGACTTGAATTGATGATACCATTGGCAGCCATGAGACTGCCTAAAGACTACCACCAACAAGGGAGATTTATTGTCTAAAAGTTCAGTTGCTGCCATCTAAATTCGCCGCCTCATTTCCAACAAGGCCAATCTTCACACCAGCCACTGCTCTTACCAGCCAATGATTAAGCCCAGTAAAAATCAATGATAACACTGGATCAGTCTTGGAAACAGGAGACATTTTCTGGTGGTAGACTTGGGCTTAAACTCTTCCTGATAGACTTGCTAAATCATTCCTAAACTTCCTGGAATATTTGATGCTTCCACTGAAACTTACTTTCCTTTCTCCTTGACTCAGGACCAGAATTGTACTGTGTGGCCTGCTGGTCTTCCCAGCCTTTTTAAACTTTATCCTTGTTTTCTCTCACAGACATTTCCTCTAATGAAATCCTTGTGTGTTTAATCCCATCGTTATATCTGCTACTTGAAAGGCTTAGATTAACACAGCTCCTGGGATAGTCTGAGGAAACAGACTACAAGATTGGGATTGGGGAATGACTCATTCACTGCTCAACAGGCAAGATGACATCTTGGCTATTGGGTAAGGCATTTATATTACCAAGCAAAATGTGGTGGCTCAACTGTTGAAATTTTTACCAACAGTAATCTGGGAAAGTTGCCCCATGAAGGGAATGCAATGGGAGGTATAAAGTTGTGGAAAGTTGAAACCTATGAGAGTAACAATGCCTACAGAGATAGTGCAGTTGGCTAGTTACTGCTACATTGTGTTGAAGGCCTGCAGAGGATAATGACAGACTGAGAGCTTTTAACTAGCAGTTAATGTAAGAGTCACAAAGGGCATTATCTCCTATAGTGGACAGGTTGACACACATGAGCAGTGAACTGAAGACCTAATTATTAGGACTGTAGCACTCTAGAGACATTTGCCTGCTCAGGAAAACAGATCTATTTTGTAAAGAGTGAAGGAAATCTAATATCTTGAAATATGTGGACATATAAGTATGGATGTCCCTAAAAATGTTGATTTTTCAGCTTTCCTGGATCCCGAAGGCCTGCAGAAATAGTCAGTCCACCCTTCCTTAGTATGACTTGGCACTTAACTGTGCTGGAGTATGCTACAGTAGTCTCTCTGCCACAGGTGAAAGATAGTCCCCTCAGAAGCTGTTCTCACGTGCTCTCATGGTGGCCAGGCAAAAAGTAGGATTAAATCCCAGCATAATTTGGCTGAGGATGTGTTGGGTTTGATAAGGGAGGATAAGGACTATATCTTCAAAGAATTGAAAGATTTAAACTGGCATGTATTGGCAAGAATGAAGAAAATACTTCTAAGATGGAATTTTGAGACTCCTTGACCAAGAGGATCAGAATGTAAGATTTCTTGTAATGGGGTGTTTAGGAGGTGATTACATCATGAGGGTAGAGCTCTCATGAATGAGCTCAGTGCCCTTATAAAAGAGAGCCTAGGGAGCACCCTCCCTACTTCTGCCATGTGAGTAGACAGTAAGTCAGTTGTTTATGAACTAGGGTATGAACTCTTACTAGACACCCCATTACCTGGGGCCTTGATCTTGGACTTTCCAGCCTTCAGAACTGTGAGAACTGTTGTTTATAGGCCACTCTGTCTATAGTATTCTGTTACAAGGGCCCTAACTGACTAAGCAGATATTATGCAAGTTGTAAGGAATATAAAGTATATGAGATTCCCTGGGAAAAACTGCACATCTTCCTGCATCATAGACATTATTTTATATCATGTATTTGAAAACAAGACAGATATAGAATACATACAATATTTTTTATGGATTTAAAAATATGTAAGACTTTAAAGAAAATATTATGTTTTTGTAAACCATATCAGCCTGATAAAACATAAACACACACAACTGCACGTACCATTACATATAGCCTTCCACCAAAGTTTGCATATGCACACACACTTACACATGCACATAACCCCATTAGTCTTTTGTTCTCCCAGGGACACTTGGTTGAAAAAGTGTATAAAACTCTGTCTTATAATATATTGAAATAATGACCACTGACAGAGGGTAGACCTAGTGTTGTTAAAGATGGCACTTGTCAAATGAAGGCAGACTGAGAACTTTTTACTGCAGGACTCCCAAGTTGAACCTATATCCAATTTACTAAAAACTAGATTACGTTGTTTTATGTTATTCCCTCTTCCTTGTGTTAACATCTACCTCTTACTCAAGTTTTGCATAGATGTCCAGGCTGTACCAACTGGACTATTTACCTCCACATGGGATAAATATTAAAGGAAAAGCAATGTGTCCAACTCTAAGGAGGAGTGATGGTAACTTTAATTAGAGAGAGATGCCCCAGTGACATCTTGTTAACCAATATTGAGGCGGGGTGGGGGCGTTGATGCTGTAACTACGTCTCTTTATGTAAAGATTTTCCCTATGTGGTTAGTAGTGGAGAATATGAGCAGAAGGCTACATGCATAGCCTTAGAGCAGTCACTCCCTTAGTATGGGAAAATTGAGAAAAAGAGGTAGTAACTTCCCTAAGGTCATCCAGATAATTAATAGCCAAGCTATGATTCCAACCTAAGTAAGTTCAAACTCCCTAAAATATGACACCACATCATAAGCTCTTTTTTTATGTTGTATTGGAATATTTCATTTATCACCCAGGCATTGGTTCCAGTCTTAGACTATGTGTGTAGGCCAAGTAAATCTCATGCAAAGATAGTGTGATATGCCTTCAAAGTATAAAAAATTGACTATGATGATTATTTATTTCATGTCTTTACTTAACCCAGGCTAAATGTTTTAAGTTCCTTCAGGCATTTCACATATATATATATATTTTTTTTCCTAGACTTTTTGCTTTAAATGTACTCTGCTGAGCATTATTTCTATTAAAGTATGGTACCCTGAACGTGCTCAGTAGATTCCAGTGTGGCATGATAAATACAAAATACTATTTATTGAAAGTATTCATTTAAGTCCTCTTTGTTTAGTATAATGACATGCCTTGATTTACAGTCTTAGTTTATGCCTGTTATCCCAGGATAATAGAGAACCTCCCTTTCATTTTTAAAAGGGACCAGTTTGGAAAATATACTATGTGATTATTCCATCTATAATCACATATGCCTATTTTTTTGTGAGTTTTCTTAAGTCATATCTTAAGTCTCATAAATGGAGGTATCTTCTAACGTATGGACACCTTTTTAAGTCCCTCCTACCTTATTTTTCCTGTATTTCTGTTTGTATCTTTTTCCTTCTAACTGCTCAATTTCTCATTCACATAGACTACTTCTTGGTATAGCATCCTTCATAAAACTGTTTTATATTCTCCCCCAAAAGTCCTTATGCTACTCTCAAGTCAACAGGTTGATAAGACATTATTTGAGAGCACTTAAATACGTTCTGAACTAAGGTTTTGAATACTTCCCTTGTCAAAAATTGGTACTTTGAGTTTCTTTAGTCCTTCCAGAGAATCTGATACTGGATTTGAAATGAGCATCATTAATTGTGAGACACTAACATTTGAACAATTGCCCGTCAGTGCAAAAAGATTTGACTTTGTTTCTGATTAGCATTCCATATCTTAATTCTGTATATATTCCTTATCAGTGAGCCCTGTCTCTAAGTGCCCGTGCCACGTTAAATGTTTAGAAGCTGCCCTATAATATAGCACATCTCCTATAAGGCTAATATCCTGACACATCATATAAGAAACAAAAGAGTATAGGTACTTGGGCTAAGCAAGATTGCTCAGGAACTAATGAATAAATAATGATATTTCATGAATAATTCAAGATGAACGTCGGATGCCTCAAACAATCTTTATCTGCAAAACAATAAAATCTTTTAATGTGACCATGTGACATGCAGTACAAATAGGGATGGGGTTAATTGTCTCCTTGGAAGCATGTATTACACTCCTATATTCTGCCTCTGCATGAGGATTTAATGCACAGGTGAGGCCATAGAATAATGGGGATTTAGCAGCTCACTTAGAAAAGTGTATAAAATTGAATTCGAACCATAGAGAAAGGATTCTGACATTATGTTTGCCATCATCAAGGCAAACATTTCCATATAAAGAAGAATCAACAGCAAGCTAACACAAGGAAATGTGGGGTAACAAAAGGCGGCAGCTCTGCCACTTACTGAGATTTGGGCCAATTCTCTTGACCTGTTTGCTCTAAAGTTACTCAACTGCAAATTTGTAACTGTGTTGACCTTTAACCATCCCATGAGGTTTCCGCCACCTACAAGATATTATAGATCATTACAGTGTTGGTTCTGAGGGTGAAGAGACTTTTGCATATTGGTTTCTTTAGAATGTCAAGTGACCTGTCAGTTTCAAGAGATGGTAGTAGAGTATAGAGGAATTTTAAAACAGTGAAGCTAACAAACACCAACTGCAGCAAAGCAACAACAGTAAAAGTCCAGTCAGGAGACTTCTAGGACTCCACAGGGAGTTTGTGTGTCCTCATTCATCCCGTTTCTATACTTGGATCATTCTGATTACTTGAGCTGCAGCATATATGCACTATGTGACTTTATGTCCCTCAGGCTAAGTGTCTTTATCTATAAACTGAGTTTAAAAAGTGCAATCTTCATAGGGTTGTGTAAGGATTAGTTGAGGTAATACATGCAAAACTCTTAGCTATGAATATTAGCTACTATTTTCTGATAAACACACATATAACCAGCCCATATAAATTATCATAGACAAAATATAACTTATAGTAAAAAAGATTTTCTACTACAGTAATCCAAGAAATAGAGTTATAATAACAAAGTGCATTTTTTTCCAATTACATTAATAAAGTTTAAGTTAGTTTCAGTACATGTGAAATTGCTATGAAATTGGGATTTCAGTATTTGCTGGTGAATAATGTATAACATTTTTAAAATAATTTTGTTATTTATATCATTAATCATGTAAATTTTTAAACATTTTAATCTAATAATGCCACTTCTATAAATATATACAATGGAAAAACCAGATAAGATAAGATAAAGATAAGAAAA
The DNA here is from genome assembly GCF_016509475.1 of Prionailurus bengalensis. Classification (NCBI taxonomy): domain Eukaryota; kingdom Metazoa; phylum Chordata; class Mammalia; order Carnivora; family Felidae; genus Prionailurus; species Prionailurus bengalensis. The sequence continues at coordinate 137,999,956 of NC_057345.1, read as the reverse complement.
GCTAAAGATATATATGTATCCTTGGCAAAATTGTTGGAAATGGTAAAATAAATAATGCTAATACTCATCTATAACATAATATAAAATTTAAATGATAGTATGAGAAATGGTGTCACAAAATGAGAAGCTGGAAATACAAAGTATCACTGTGTTATCATTTAAACTCTGGAAACAGTCATATGAAAAAATACTGAGATTCAAATAAAAAGTGTACTACTTTTGTTTTCTAAACAAAATTTGAAGGATTCTTTCCTATTTTCCAAACTTTTTTTGTGATGTTGTTATATAGTTTATATGTAATGAAATTAGCTTTGGATTCTTGTAGAGGACAGATAATCTAAAACTTTAGCAAAATAATAATTATTTATGTTCTGAAACAATTATGTTTTAAACACTTACCATATGCCAGGCTCTGAGTTTTCCAGTGCTGAAAGGAGGACTACATGGTTTATTGAATTTGAAATCGTTTAAGGAAGTGACCTTCTAGCTGAACTATCAGCCAGAATTTGGAAATGCTTTCTCCTCCTCAGATCCAGGTAGCAAACTCATAGAAATGAGACTATCCAATTAAGATTGTCCTATATCAGATATTATTAGTGAAATTTATCTAAACTCAGTCCTAGAGTTGCGGCAAGATGGCGGCTTAGGAGGACGCTGGGCTCACCGCACGTCCTGCTGATCACGTAGATTCCATCTACACCTGCCTAAATAACCCAGAAAAACGCCAGAGGATTAGCAGAACAGAGTCGCCGGAGCCAAACGCAGACGAGAGGCCCACGGAAGAGGGTAGGAAGGGCGGCGAGGCGGTGCGCGCTCCACGGACTGGCGGGAGGGAGCCGGGGCGGAGGGGCGGCTCACCGGCCAAGCAGAGCCCCCGAGTCTGGCTGGCAAAAGCGGAGGGGCCGGGCGGACTGTGTTCCGACAGCAAGCGCGACTTAGCGTCTGGGAGGTCATAAATTAACAGCTCTGCTCGGAAAGCGGGAAGGCTGGAGGACAAAGGGAGGGAGAGCTGCTGAGCCCCCTGACAACAGAGCTCAGTTTGGTGGGGAACAAAGGCGCTCGCCAGCGCCATTTCCCCCGCCCATCCCCCAGCCGAAATCCCAAAGGGAACCGGTTCCTGCCAGGGAACTTGCTCGCTCCGCGCAAACACCCAACTCTGCGCTTCTGCGGAGCCAAACCTCCGGCAGCGGATCTGACTCCCTCCCGCTGCCACAGGGCCCCTCCTGAAGTGGATCACCTAAGGAGAAGCGATCTAAGCCTGCCCCTCCTGCCCCCGAGCACCTTGCCTACCCACCCCAGCTAATACGCCAGATCCCCAGCATCACAAGCCTGGCAGGGTGCAAGTAGCCCAGACGAGCCACACCACCCCACAGTGAATCCCACCCCTAGGAGAGGGGAAGAGAAGGCACACACCAGTCTGACTGTGGCCCCAGCAGTGGGCTGCGGGCAGACATCAGGTCTGACTGCGGCCCCACCCACCAACCCCAGGTATACACCACAGCACAGGGGAAGTGCCCTGCAGGTCCTCACCACGCCAGGGACTGTCCAAAATGACCAAGCGGAAGAACTCCCCTCAGAAGAATCTCCAGGAAATAACAACAGCTAATGAGCTGATCAAAAAGGATTTAAATAATATAACAGAAAGTGAATTTAGAATAATAGTCATAAAATTAATCGCTGGGCTTGAAAACAGTATACAGGACAGCAGAGAATCTCTTGCTACAGAGATCAAGGGACTAAGGAACAGTCACGAGGAGCTGAAAAACGCTTTAAACGAAATGCATAACAAAATGGAAACCACCACAGCTCGGCTTGAAGAGGCAGAGGAGAGAATAGGTGAACTAGAAGATAAAGTTATGGAAAAAGAGGAAGCTGAGAAAAAGAGAGATAAAAAAATCCAGGAGTATGAGGGGAAAATTAGAGAACTAAGTGATACACTAAAAAGAAATAATATACGCATAATTGGTATCCCAGAGGAGGAAGAGAGAGGGAAAGGTGCTGAAGGGGTACTTGAAGAAATAATAGCTGAGAACTTCCCTGAACTGGGGAAGGAAAAAGGCATTGAAATCCAAGAGGCACAGAGAACTCCCTTCAGACGTCACTTGAATCGATCTTCTGCACGACATATCATAGTGAAACTGGCAAAATACAAGGATAAAGAGAAAATTCTGAAAGCAGCAAGGGGTAAACGTGCCCTCACATATAAAGGGAGACCTATAAGACTCGTGACTGATCTCTCTTTTGAAACTTGGCAGGCCAGAAAGAATTGGCACGAGATTTTCAGGGTGCTAGACAGAAAAAATATGCAGCCAAGAATCCTTTATCCAGCAAGTCTGTCATTTAGAATAGAAGGAGAGATAAAGGTCTTCCCAAACAAACAAAAACTGAAGGAATTTGTCACCACTAAACCAGCCCTACAAGAGATCCTAAGGGGGACCCTGTGAGACAAAGTCCCAGAGACATCACTATAAGCATAAAACATACAGACATCACAATGACTCTAAACCCGTATTTTTCTATAATAACACTGAATGTAAATGGATTAAATGCGCCAACCAAAAGACATAGGGTATCAGAATGGATAAAAAAACAAGACCCATCTATTTGCTGTCTACAAGAGACTCATTTTAGACCTGAGGACACCTTTAGATTGAGAGTGAGGGGATGGAGAACTATTTATCATGCGACTGGAAGCCAAAAGAAAGCTGGAGTAGCCATACTTCTATCAGACAAACTAGACTTTAAATTAAAGGCTGTAACAAGAGATGAAGAAGGGCATTATATAATAGTTACAGGGTCTATCCATCAGGAAGAGCTAACAATTATCAATGTCTATGCACCGAATACCGGAGACCCCAAATATATAAAACAATTACTCATAAACATAAGCAACCTTATTGATAAGAATGTGGTAATTGCAGGGGACTTTAATACACCACTTACAGAAATGGATAGATCATCTAGACACACGGTCAATAAAGAAACAAGGGCCCTGAATGAGACATTGGATCAGATGGACTTGACAGATATATTTAGAACTCTGCATCCCAAAGCAACAGAATATACTTTCTTCTCGAGTGCACACGGAACATTCTCCAAGATAGATCATATACTGGGTCACAAAACAACCCTTCATAAGTTTACAAGAATTGAAATTATACCATGCTTACTTTCAGACCACAATGCTATGAAGCTTGAAATCAACCACAGAAAAAAGTCTGGAAAACCTCCAAAAGCATGGAGGTTAAAGAACACCCTACTAACGAATGAGTGGGTCAACCAGGCAATTAGAGAAGAAATTAAAAAATACATGGAAACAAACGAAAATGAAAATACAACAATCCAAACGCTTTGGGACGCAGCAAAGGCAGTCCTGAGAGGAAAATACATTGCAATCCAGGCCTATCTCAAGAAACAAGAAAAATCCCAAATACAAAATCTAACAGCACACCTAAAGGAACTAGAAGCAGAACAGCAAAGGCAGCCTAAGCCCAGCAGAAGAAGAGAAATAATAAAGATCAGAGCAGAAATAAACAATATAGAAACTAAAAACACTGTAGAGCAGATCAACGAAACCAAGAGTTGGTTTTTTGAAAAAATAAACAAAATTGACAAACCTCTAGCCAGGCTTCTCAAAAAGAAAAGGGAGATGACCCAAATAGATAAAATTATGAATGAAAATGGAATTATTACAACCAATCCCTCAGAGATACAAACAATTATCAGGGAATACTATGAAAACTTATATGCCAACAAATTGGACAACCTGGAAGAAATGGACAAATTCCTGAACACCCACACTCTTCCAAAACTCAATCAGGAGGAAATAGAAAGCTTGAACAGACCAATAACCAGTGAAGAAATTGAATCGGTTATCAAAAATCTCCCAACGAATAAGAGTCCAGGACCAGATGGCTTCCCAGGGGAGTTCTACCAGACGTTTAAAGCAGAGATAATACCTATCCTTCTCAAGCTATACCAAGAAATAGAAAGGGAAGGAAAACTTCCAGACTCATTCTATGAAGCCAGTATTACTTTGATTCCTAAACCAGACAGAGACCCAGTAAAAAAAGAGAACTACAGGCCAATATCCCTGATGAATATGGATGCAAAAATTCTCAATAAGATACTAGCAAATCGAATTCAACGGCATATAAAAAGAATTATTCACCATGATCAAGTGGGATTCATTCCTGGGATGCAGGGCTGGTTCAACATTCGCAAATCAATCAACGTGATACATCACATTAACAAAAAAAGAGAGAAGAACCATATGATCCTGTCAATCGATGCAGAAAAGGCCTTCGACAAAATCCAGCACCCTTTCTTAATAAAAACACTTGAGAAAGTCGGGATAGAAGGAACATACTTAAAGATCATAAAAGCCATTTATGAAAAGCCCACAGCTAACATCATCCTCAACGAGGAAAAACTGAAAGCTTTTTCCCTGAGATCAGGAACACGACAAGGATGCCCACTCTCACCGCTGCTGTTTAACATAGTGCTGGAAGTTCTAGCATCAGCAATCAGACAACAAAAGGAAATCAAAGGCATCCAAATTGGCAAAGATGAAGTCAAGCTTTCGCTTTTTGCAGATGACATGATATTATACATGGAAAATCCGATAGACTCCACCAAAAGTCTGCTAGAACTGATACAGGAATTCAGCAAAGTTGCAGGATACAAAATCAATGTACAGAAATCAGTTGCATTCTTATACACTAACAATGAAGCAACAGAAAGACAAATAAAGAAACTGATCCCATTCACAATTGCACCAAGAAGCATAAAATACCTAGGAATAAATCTAACCAAAGATGTAAAGGATCTGTATGCTGAAAACTATAGAAAGCTTCTGAAGGAAATTGAAGAAGATTTAAAGAAATGGAAAGACATTCCCTGCTCATGGATTGGAAAAATAAATATTGTCAAAATGTCAATACTACCCAAAGCTATCTACGCATTCAATGCAATCCCAATCAAAATTGCACCAGCATTCTTCTCGAAACTAGAACAAGCAATCCTAAAATTCATATGGAACCACAAAAGGCCCCGAATAGCCAAAGGAATTTTGAAGAAGAAGACCAAAGCAGGAGGCATCACAATCCCAGACTTTAGCCTCTACTACAAAGCTGTCATCATCAAGACAGCATGGTATTGGCACCAAAACAGACACATAGACCAATGGAATAGAATAGAAACCCCAGAACTAGACCCACAAACATATGGCCAACTCATCTTTGACAAAGCAGGAAAGAACATCCAATGGAAAAAAGACAGCCTCTTTAATAAATGGTGCTGGGAGAACTGGACAGCAACATGCAGAAGGTTGAAACTAGACCACTTTCTCACACCATTCACAAAAATAAACTCAAAATGGATAAAGGACCTAAATGTGAGACAGGAAACCATCAAAACCTTAGAGGAGAAAGCAGGAAAAGACCTCTCTGACCTCAGCCGTAGCAATCTCTTACTCGACACATCCCCAAAGGCAAGGGAATTAAAAGCAAAAGTGAATTACTGGGACCTTATGAAGATAAAAAGCTTCTGCACAGCAAAGGAAACAACCAACAAAACTAAAAGGCAACCAACGGAATGGGAAAAGATATTCGCAAATGACATATCGGACAAAGGGCTAGTATCCAAAATCTATAAAGAGCTCACCAAACTCCACACCCGAAAAACAAATAACCCAGTGAAGAAATGGGCAGAAAACATGAATAGACACTTCTCTAAAGAAGACATCTGGATGGCCAACAGGCACATGAAAAGATGTTCAGCGTCGCTCCTTATCAGGGAAATACAAATCAAAACCACACTCAGGTATCACCTCACGCCAGTCAGAGTGGCCAAAATGAACAAATCAGGAGACTATAGATGCTGGAGAGGATGTGGAGAAACGGGAACCCTCTTGCACTGTTGGTGGGAATGCAAATTGGTGCAGCCGCTCTGGAAAGCAGTGTGGAGGTTCCTCAGAAAATTAAAAATAGACCTACCCTATGACCCAGCAATAGCACTGCTAGGAATTTATCCAAGGGATACAGGAGCACTGATGCATAGGGCCACTTGTACCCCAATGTTCATAGCAGCACTCTCAACAATAGCCAAATTATGGAAAGAGCCTAAATGTCCATCAACTGATGAATGGATAAAGAAATTGTGGTTTATATACACAATGGAATATTACGTGGCAATGAGAAAAAATGAAATATGGCCTTTTGTAGCAACGTGGATGGAACTGGAGAGTGTGATGCTAAGTGAAATAAGCCATACAGAGAAAGACAGATACCATATGGTTTCACTCTTATGTGGATCCTGAGAAACTTAACAGGAACCCATGGGGGAGGGGAAGGAAAAAAAAAAAAAAGAGGTTAGAATGGGAGAGAGCCAAAGCATAAGAGACTGTTAAAAACTGAGAACAAACTGAGGGTTGATGGGGGGTGGGAGGGAGGAGAGGGTGGGTGATGGGTATTGAGGAGGGCACCTTTTGGGATGAGCACTGGGTGTTGTATGGAAACCAATTTGTCAATAAATTTCAGAAAAAAAAATCATAAAAAAAAATAAAATAAAATAAACTCAGTCCTAAACCCACACACATGCACACACACACATACACACACACAATCAGAACTACAACATTTATCGAAACAGATAAAAATTCTAGTTTACTTATTACAATTCTAGTAGAAAGGCCCCTCTCGGGGAGATAAAATCACAATTCAATCCCAAGTCAGTGGAGATCCCATTGTTGCTTGTCCCAAGGACGATGACTTCTATTACACTTCCTGAAAATTTAGGAGTTCTGGACTAAGCTGTTTCATTTAGGCCTTCAAGACATGTTATCTCTGATTATTTTCTATTCTATTAAGTATCTTCCTTCATGGTTTGGGGGGTAAAACACCTCATTGGTTGTTTTTTATGATGATCTTTTGGAGTTATTCAGAATGGTTATGCCTTCTGCAAAATGCTTGAGTAATTTTTTTTCCCTAAAACTTAACATGTGAGTCACAGCTTTTAGTGTGTATGTTTAATCCATGCTTGATAATACATGCAGTAATTACTCATAACTCCCTAAAGCTTGAGCAGGCTGTAGATGACCTGTAGTGAAACACAAGTTGTAGTCATTAAGAGCTGATTGGAGGTAGGAAGAAACATAATACAAAGGATGGGTGAGTCAGGTACCTTTGGGGTTCCCACTATTACCAATAATACACATTTTTCCCTGTCTACTTTCCCTTTTGCTTCAAGTACTTGAAAATTGAGGTCTAGCTTTTTAAGCAAATTAGAAATAAGTAGGAAAATAAGGTGGGAGACAATAAGGAGGTATACATATGTGTATACATATATACACAGACAAAATGTAGTAATATAATATGTATAATAGCTGTGTTATAGTTGAATAAATGTTTATGATAGTTAGTTCAAAGATTTACTTTGCACTGGTCCCAGAGTACCTCAAAGACTGTATTTTGGAGCTGTTCTAACATGGTTGGATATATATTCTTATACCAACAAACAGTGTTTGTCCAGGTCTTGTAATCATAGAAGGATGGCATTCTTTTTTTGTTTGTTTGATTGTTTGTTGCTTTACTCAGTTGGGATAAAAACACATTTGGGAGAAATGATAGTGATTCCAGCAAAAAGAGAAGCAAAAATAATGTACCACAGACGGTAAGGCTAGAGGTAAGGAGATTCTCCGTTTGCTATGGCATTTTGCCTTCGAGAGATGCTATTATAGGTACTGATAGACGAGGACACCAAGACTCAGAGAGGTTAAGGCTCCTGTCCCATTTTAGACTGTACCTGAATCCAGGTCATAACTGGAATCAGAACTGATTTCACTGTACTTTGCTGCCACTAAAAGCGAATTTTTAGTTTTTGCAGCTAAGATCAGACTGTAGAGGTAAAGGAGAGTCTGTGAATCTTAACTCAGTTGGTTATGACACATTTTGAAAATCCCTGTCTAGCTTGACTTCCTCGTTTTACAGAAGAAAAAACTGAGATCCAGGAGTTTTAATAACTTGCCTCATTTCACACAAAATCTAATTTCCATTTGAGATCTTGGAAAAGCACTTCTTGAGATATAATACTATTCAAGTATGGGGCAGTCGTAGAGTCAAAAGGATCTCAAGCAGGTATCCGTCGTATCATTTTTTTTAAAATAAATTCTTTTTTTAATGTTTATTATTTATTTTTGAGAGACAGAGACAGAGTGTGAGCAGGGGAGGGGCAGAGAGATGGGAGACATAGAATCCGAAGCAGCTCCAGACTCCAAGCTGTCAGCACAGAGCCTGATGCAAGGCTCGAACTCACGAACAAGATCATGACCTGAGCTGAAGTTGGAAGCTTAACCAACTGAGCCACCCAGGTGCCCCTCTGTCATACCATTTTTAATCCATATCACACCAAGGTTTTCTTCCATTTTTAAAATTCTCTTCCAGTTTTGAAGAACTCAGAATATTCTTTCTTCTCTGAATTCAAGCTATACCAAGCATTACTATTAATGTTGTCATGTAACTGACAGAGCCTTCATGGTATTGCTTAAACATGTTTTATTGTATTATATATTCATAAAACTACATGTACACATGTATGCATGCTCTATGTATACTTTTAGAAAACAGGTGATCACCCATTTCCTTCACAAGGACCCTTGGTGTACTTGAAACTGTAATTATTAAGTCACTTCTGAAAGATTTTTTCAGAACTTAAAATCAGTAGAAGGTATATTTCTTGGCCAATCATAACATGTTTAGCTTTTTGATGAATATCTGCATTTTTAAACTAACTTTTTGGCTGTAGAACCTCAAACTTTATGGCTCTTGTGGAAGAGCTGGCTATGGCTCAGTACAATGTTTGATATCATTTTGTGAGTCAGAACATGCATTACTGTTTCTGTAGCACAGTGGAACATGCAACATAAACAAAAGATTTGTTTTAATCTTTCTACTTGGATATTTTGTTTGATATGTTTCATATGGCTTCACTAGTTTTTATTAATCATGTCTTACATATCTGACCAATCTTCTTTATTGTTCAGGAATAGAACAAAAACTGTATCTGTTCTTATGAAGACAGTTGCTCCCTCCCCCCGCCCCACCAAGTTCTTTTAGAATCATTCTGAATCTCTTTGCACAGGAAATCTACCAAGTATGAAGCATCATATGAAAATTGAGTTTCAGCAGAATAGGGATGTGGATCTGAACTAATCTTCAAGAAATTGTGCTACTAATTTCAGTCCTGCCACTGACTCCATGTATCATTATGGACAAATCATGCAACTTTCATAAGCTTTAGAGTCCTTGGCTTAAAGATGAATGGTTTCAACAAGATAGTTTGTGTATTTTCTACAAACTTCCACCTTTTATAAATGTTTCACTGAATAATTTTGTCTCCTAAGTTATAATTCATATGCAGATTAGAAACCTGATGGGTGCCTGTTCTATTTTTTTCCTCTCTATATAGAGAGGTTTATATACTGATATCATATTTTCTTGAGTCATTTGGAACAGTGGCATTTTTCCACAAATATGTGCACACAAATGGAATACATGCGTCTTGTAGAAGCTGGAGAGACTACATAAGTAGTTATAAGCATAGCTACACATGTATACACATACACACAAACACAAAACACAGAGTGTGCATATATATACTGACTGTGTGCACATACATTTTTCTCTCATTTACTCTCCCAAAGTTTATATTCCCTTGAGCCAGAATCAGAACAAGACATCCATTTCACTGTACACAGAAGTCCACAATGAGGGAAAGTAAATAAGAATCTCTAATCAAACTCTGCTTCAGTGTTAGCACGTAAAACAAATCTGGCAGATCGGTGGGAATTTTTGTCAATTTTACTGCCAAGTGGATAAAAAGTAATAGGCACTTATTTCTAAAATAGTTTTTCTCATTTCACATTAAGAAATAAAATGTTTACAGTGAAAATTTATTTTTGCAGTGGAAGTTAGAAAGTGTGTTAAACTATACCACAACTGTTTTGCTTTAAGTGTATAAATTTAAAAATGGCATTATATAGGAACAGACAAAGTCAAAAGGTAGGCTTGATCTAAGTACAAAGTTTTACTAGCCAATTTTTTACACAGGATAGAAGGAACAGAGATTGAGAAACCAAGCATGAGAACCTTATGAAAGTTACAACAAGAAATAAAAAGTGGGACAAATTTCCATTTGTTCACTTTACTCATTTTCAGATAGCCTTTACACATTTATCCAGAAGCCAGGAAAAGTGGAGCAAATATTATCTTTGTGGGAAAAAATATATATATGTATATAAATATATATATATATATATATACACACACATATATATACACATATATACATATACATATATATGTATATATATACACACACACATTTTTGAGATCCATGAGCAAGACTTATGCCAGTTGCATGTTTGTGGTATTCTAAAAAATAGATATTTATTTATTTATTTTTGAGAGAGAGAGAGAGAGAGAGAGGGAGCACACTAGTGGGGGGAAGGACAGAGAGGGGGAGATACAGAATCTGAAGCAGGGTCCAGGCTCTGAGCTGTCAGCACAGAGCCTGTTGCGGGGCTCAAACCCACCAACCCCGAGATCATGACCTGAGCCAAAGTCAGACACTCAACCGACTGAGCCACTCAAGCACCCCAACATGTTTGCAGTATTTTAGTGTGGTCTGTGATAATTGCTGAAATTCAGTGCCCTGTTTGCATTAATTAATTTATCTCTTAGTTTGTGCCTTTTCTGGTAGATATCTTAAATGGTAATTTGAAAATTAAAGTAGTCATATCTAGTAATTGTCATTGTGATGGTTAACTTTATGTATCAACTTGGCTAAACCATGGTACCCAGATATTTGGTCAAGCGCCAGTCTAAATAGCACTGTGAAAATATATTCTAGATGAGATTAACATTTAAATTAATAGACACTGAGGAAAGCAGATCATCTCCCAAAATGTGGGTGGGCCTCATCTGATCAGTTGAAGGCCTTAAGAAAAAAAGACAGGTCCCTCAGGGAAGAAGGAATTCTGCCCCCAGGCTATCTTCAACTCAAGTTGCAACATTAACTGTTGCCTGCACCTTCAGCCTGACCACCTGCCCTGCAGATTTTGGACTTGTTGTCCTTCACAATTGCATTCCTTAATTTAAAGACATTTCTCTGTCTCTGTCTCTCTCATTCTTCACACACATACACACATGCATGTGTATATGTCCTATGTATGTCCCACTTCTCTGGAGAATACTGATTAATGCAGTCATGAGAGAGGGTCCTTCATGGGAGACATTCTGTCTCTAATCCCCTAAGGATGGAATTTGGGAACTGCCGGTAGCATAGCTAGTCATAATATCTCAAGTGAACCTTGTGTGGAACCTAATCTCAAAAGCAGTTTAGAACCTAGTTATTTAGGGATTTATGAAACACAGTTTTACATTGTGCATTTGTGTCTAGAGTAAAATGGGCAATTATTCTTTAATGTAGATCTTTACCATACCTTAAACCACTGAGCAAGTACTCATTCAATTTTCCATCTCTAAATTTTGGGTGCTGTTTGTAGAAAGAATGGATTGCAGTTAACTAAAATAGAGTGAAAATGTTCCAAGGAACCAGAAAAAAAAAAAGAAAGTGTATTATCTTCTTACTTGAGTATAAATAAATAGATTATAAACACATAACCAAAGACTATAAAAAATAATAGTAATTGAAAGTAAAGATTCAGATTCACACCTTGTCTCCTTTTCTGTGTCAAAAATGTTAAAACTTACAGCATTTTCTGTTTACAAAGAAACAATTCTGCATGTTAGTGTTTTACCTCTGAAACCTAGGTGATCATGTTATGCATTTTCTACTTGGAGGATGAGGAAGTAAGATAAAATATATTACTGCCTAGTTTCATTACTTCCTTGCTTCAATTTTGGTTACTTATGGTACTATTTTTAATTCTTCTAATAACTATATCTGTATTTATGTCATAAATTAAACCTCTGCTTTTTAAAATTTTTTGCTACAGTCTCATCTATCCGCTCATACTTTCCTTTTCATCCCAGACACAATTTCAATTATATATACTACGTTACACTGTCCAATTTTACACCATATATATTGTTTTGTTACTGTTTAACTTCATATACTTAAAAAAAATACATTACTTATATTATTGTTTTACATATTATTCAGTGAAGAATGAAGTAGCATATAATATATTAAATGTTTAAAATATACTGTATTTCCATCTTATTCATATTTGATTTTCCTGGGAAACTCCATTTTGCCTGAAATTTCAATCAATTTCTTTGTCTCTGTGTGTGACTTTTTGACAAGAAAGTTGCCTTCCTCATTATATACCCAAGAGCATCCAGATTCTTAATCACACTTTTTAGAAAAAGTTTTCTCTATCTTTATGAAAACATTCAACAAAGAGCCCCGTGGTTTCCTGTTCTCATTTATATTGATTATGCTTCAGACCTGTGGCCAAATTGTCAAGCTGGGAATTCTTTCATGTTTCTGGGTGAATTCCCTTTTTTTCCTAGATCCTATGATGTCGACTTCCATAGATTCCTTGTTAATTTATTGGAAGACATCAAATAAGTTTTTAGCACAAATGTGCAAAGTACAATTTCCAACTTGTCGCGTATTTGAAACTCACTTGTTTTCCTTCATACTTGGTTGACTCTGTCATGGAGCTTTCTCAGTTGCATTTTCAATTACTCTGCAAGTATATTCTTCAATGACACACTCAAAACCTCCAGTTCATGAACTCTTTTGCTTTGTCCAGATCCATCGGTCCTCCTTTTTCCCCCTTCTTCATATCTTTATGTGTTCATATCTTTATGTGACTTCAGTCTCATGATCCATGATTTTAAGAACATTATTGCCAATAACTAACTTCCACCTTCTGTCTTTTCATCATACTCCATGAAAACTCAGACCTGATGATCCCTGCTATCTCTGTTTTCTGCACCCATTTCTGAGTTTACCACCATAAGTGGAGAAAATTGTGTAACAGAATATATCAGTGGCACCCACAAATTTTTTAACTCAGACTTCAAATGGTTTTTCAATTTGTATTCGGTTTATTTGATTATACTCTTACAGCTGGATCCTCTCCATCAAAAATTAAACAAGTTCAAGTGTCTCCCATCTTAAAAGATAAAGTCACTACCTGTCTTGAGTATACATTCTTTTTTTTGCCCGTTGTCATCTTTGCTGCAGCCTTGTCATGTGTGGATCTCAGCTTTTTCAACTCTGGTTTATTCTACAGTAATATGTTATGTGCCTTAAGTCTCTCAGAAATTCGTTGAATGTTTGATCTGTTTGGCTCTTTAATTCCATTCTTGATGTAATGGACTTGGTACCTTTTACATTCTTAACAGGGTATATATGGGTATGAAAAGTAATGCCTGTTTTCAGGTGACTATCTTCTATTTAAAGACTACATAAAGCTTGCATCACTATAGACCTAAGGGAGATAAAGGAGATAAATTAGGCCATTTATTCTTTAAATGAGGAAGCTGATTTCAAAATAATCGTGTGAAAGCATGATGTGATCAAAATATTTATATTAGGCTTGCTCTCAACTGCAACTAAATAAAAGAGAAATGAAAATGGAGATTACCATACTGAAAACACAATTATTTTTATTTTTGAAAAAAAAACATTAAAAATGTATGAAAATAAGAACTTTATTTTTCATTTTAGTGTATTGCAGAAACTAACTTCTACCCCATTAGCCCTCCCTAATACTCTTGTTTTTCTTTAAGATTAAGCTAGTCACATAGAAAGTTCTAGTTCAAACCAAGGTAAATTAAACAAGTAGCATCTTCCCAATAATTAGTTTTCCATTAATTTATTGTAATTTGTTTCCTCAAAACAAGCTCTAAAAAGTATTTAAACTTGGAAATTATGATAAATGTTATCAAAAAATACATACTTCAGTAAAATAAGTGTCACTGAGTATTCTTAATCCTGGTATTTACATAAGACAATAAAATTATATCAAGACCTAGAATGTGACTTATACACAGATAAAAACAGTGCTTTAGGCAGAAAATTTACTAAATAATACATATTCAATATGATATTACTTTGGTTGGAGTAAACTTCTTATTGCTTCTCATAGGGCATGGCTATGGTCTGTATAGCCTGATGAGTCATGTTCTTACATAGCCTACTCATGATTTAATTTTAACAATTTAATTATCTGGAAATCATTTACCATAATCAAAGACTATGAAGTATTAATCAGTTTATCATGTGTCTCCATAGGAATGAAATTTTAAAAATAGTAATATATATACTTCTAATTGAAAATAACAAAATATTTAAAAATACATAGAAAAATGCATTATGCATTTACGTTATTGTGCTATGTTACTTTTTCCCCAAAACCCATTTCTGTCAATAATTTTAGAGTACTAGTTATATAATTGTAATAATTTAAGAAATCACCCATTGAAATACTTTTTACAGTCAATGTTATTTCAGAAGTTGGTGCTATTTAAAAAAACAGGATATATGTTAGTACCGTTATCAAATTATAACATTAGTTTTCTTGATTTCATTTTATAATATTATTTAAGAATATTATTTTCTAAATATGTAATATTTTTTCTGGTGTATCCAAAGTTGCTTATCTATATCTATATGTCTATGTATAGATATATCACCTATATCTATATATCTATCTAAAATGAATCTTTCCTATTGAATTGATATCACTACTTGATACCTTGGATACCTTCTGAATGCTACCCTTGGTGACTAATAAGACACTACAAAATTTGGGAGAACGTTTGATATTTGAGTTACTAAAGCACTATGGATGGGGTCCAAGTCTTTCCAAATCACACACTATGGTTAATGGTTCCATTGAGATTTTCTTTAACCAGTTTTCCTTGACATACACAAAATAAGTCTATGAAAATGCACACTTACGAATGTGATAATGAAAAAAAAGATTGCTTCTTTGCCTAGAACAACTGAAGCCATTTTTTTTTATTTCTGTGGTTATTTCTTGTCTGCCTGTGGCATCTACACCAGTTCTTGAACCTAGAGTACTCTTGGTCAGAGTAATTAATGAACACTTGAGAAAGGAGTCATATAGTGACCAGAAATCACCTAGCATTTTGTGAGGTGTTTTGTTTTGTTTTGTTTTGTTTTGTTTTAGGAGATACTACGATACAATTAAACATGTACTTGTGAACAGAAACTACAGCCAGGAACCTATACTGCTTATCATGACATGAGATTGATCCTAACAGAAAGTGTTTTGCTTTCTTGCCAAGTTCTTGATCTTGTAAGTGGCTTTCTTATCCCATTTTTAAATACTTTATGTTTTGTTACATAAGATGGTGCAAAATATTTTATGTGCAAATTTTTAGAATTTTTTAAAGAAAATTTCAGAGGTAACTAGACATTTTCTTTAATTTTAGATTTTAAACAGAGTTTCATGTATAATATTTGATATTTTAGGGGTGCCTGGGTGGCTCAGTTGGTTAAGTGTCCAAACTCAGGTCATGATCTCACTGTTTGTGAGTTCAAGCCCCCGGTCGGGCTCTATGCTGACAGCACAGAGCCTGGAGCCTGCTTCAGATTCTGTGTCTCCCTCTCTCTCTTACCCTTCCCACTCACTCCCTGTCCTTCTCTGTCTCTCTCAAAACTAAATAAACATTAAAAATTTTTTTAAAAAGTAAAAAATGATTTGATATCTTAACAACCATTGACCTTTGATCATTTCAGTCTTAAGATATTGAATGTATGCTTTCTCCCAAACAATGATCTCTTCTTAATTTTTCATACTTATTGTTTCTAATTTTTAAATAATATGTTAATTACATTACTGCTTTGGTATGACACCAGAATAATATGAATATAATGAAGTATTCATGGGTACCTTCCGGTGATGATTTAGTAAACATACTATATATATATATATATATATATATATATATATATATATATACACACACACACACACACACACATGTAGTATGTGTATATACTATACTATATATATATATATATATATATACTATACTATATATATAGTATATATATACTATACTATATAGTACTATACTGTACTATATATGTATGTTTAGAATATACAGGCATCCCTCATTTTGCATTTCCTTTTATTGCACTTCGCAGATACTGCATTTTTTTTTTTTTTTTTTTTACAAATTGAAGTTTCGTGGCAACCTCATGTCAAGCGAGTATCGGCACCATTTTCCAACAGCATTTGCTCACTTCATATCTCTGTCACATTTTGTTAATTGCTGTATTATTTCATACTTTTTCACTATTATTTTATTTGCAATGGTGGAATTTCATGATAAAACTTGAACGAATGAGGAGTTGCTTCTTAGGGATGAGCAAAGAAAGTGGTTTCCTGAGATGGAATCTACTCCTGATGAATATGTTGTGAAGATTGTTGAAGTGGCAACAAAAGATTTAGAATAGGACATAAACTTAGCTGATAAAGCAGTAGCAGGATTTAAAGCATTGACTCTAATTTTGAAAGAAGTTCTACTGTGGGTAAATGCTATCAAACAGAATGCATGCTGCAGAAAGATATCATTCATGAAAGGAAATGTTAATTGATGTAGCTGACTTCATTTTATTATTATTTCTTCATTCATCTTATTATTTCTTCCACCACTGTC
Source organism: Prionailurus bengalensis (assembly GCF_016509475.1). Taxonomy (NCBI): domain Eukaryota; kingdom Metazoa; phylum Chordata; class Mammalia; order Carnivora; family Felidae; genus Prionailurus; species Prionailurus bengalensis. Next base: position 137,983,286 of record NC_057345.1, on the reverse strand, counting down.
TTCATCAGTCAGCTAGCCATCTGTATTGAGGCAAAGACCTTCCACCAGCAAAAAGATTACAACGCGTTGAAAGCTCCGATGATGGTTAACATTTTTTAGCAATAAAGTATTTTTAATAAGGTATGTACATTGTTTTTTTTTTTTAAATAATGCTATTGCATACTTAATAGACTGCAGTATAGTGTAAACATAAATTTTATATGCACCGGGGAACCAAAAAATTCATTTGACTCATTTTATTGCAATGTTTGCTTTACTATCATGGTCTGGAACCAAACCCATAATATCTATGAGGTATGCTTTCTACATATGTTATATATATGTATGGAGAAAGAGCGAGAGAGAGAGAGAATTAGGATATACAGTATATAATCAGCATGTGTGTGTGTGTATGTGTGTGTGTGTGTGTGTGTGTGTGAGATGTCTTACATATATAAAAGATAAAAAAGAGATTAGGGACCTTTCTTAATCTGTAATGACTATGGCATATCCTATGCTATAGGATGGTTTCTATGTTACTTAGTCTAAAAAAATTCTGAGTTTTATTCTTTGCCCTTTTTTTAAGATTAAGTGGAAACATTAAGTTAATTGAAAGCTTCTGATTATTTTTGGTCTTGATTACTATATTTAATATTATTCTAATAATATAGTTATTATACATTACATGTATAGAGTTAGTAGTGATTTAATAAGCTGTTCTTTTCAAATTTTGTGAGTTGAAGTAGTTTATCCACAATTAGTGCTACTCTGATATTTTAAGCATGGACATAGAATAGAAACATTATGTTGTTTTATTCTGAATCATTCTCCACCCCGTGTGGTATGTCCTCAAATCCGTTTTATTATGAAAACATTGTAAATGTTTTTGATGTGATAAATCTGACGTGTTTTCCTATAACTCATTCATTGACTTCAGTAGAAATTGTGAGGAAGCACATTATATTTTGTGTTGCTATTTGTTTTAATTTTTCTGTTACATATAAATTAATACATTCTTGATTTTGCTTTTTATTATTTTAGATTAGAATGCAAAGCTATTTCATACCTAGACTTAGGATAAGTGTTGGTAACCCTTCCAAAGTGATATGTGGATTTTTTTCCCTTAATTGATTTTTTTACTCCTGGAGATTTGGTTATTCTCACAGGTGATAGAAGCTAAATTTATTGCGAGATAAATAGAGTTAGTTGTAGAAGCTGGTCTACATGCCACTGCTACTTAACCTCCATGTTCATATTTTGATATTTGACTTGTTTCTGTAAATAAGTGTAGGTCTATGGTATAAGTAAGAACTGTGTTGGTTTGCAAATTCAGGAGTTCCCCAGGTGAAATCTGAAACTGACCCCTTGTACCTAGAGTAGGAAGAGAGACTGAAAAAAGAGGCAGGACACTCCAAATTGGTAGATGGTAGGTTTAATAAGCAAAGGAACTTCCATTCAAGGCTTGTGTGGGTGGCTCCAAGAAGATTCTGATAACCAGAATCCTCAAGTTCATATAGAAGCCCTAATGGGGTTCAGTAATATATACAGTCCATACGGTCTCAACAGCACATTACTCTCTCAAGGTTGCATCTTTGAAATGGCTCCTGCTGTGGAAACAGTGGGTGGAACGTGCATTTCCAGGACAGGAGGGAGTAAGGAGCCTCTGTCCTAGTCCAGTTCACAGGTCAACTGGCAGTCACATTCTCTTGATTAATTCCTTCAACACATTGGTAGTTATCATTTACACTCAGCACATCACTTAAAACAATATTAAATTAGGCATCTCATCTGATTAGGGACCAGTACCCAAATGTGTACTTCTGTGGTGTTTATTCAAGGTCAATAAGTAACCTACCCAGGAGGAAAAGTAGCGATGGAAAAATGCCTGTAAACTCGAAGTTATCATTAAAAGACAGAGGAACTGAATACATACTTTTCTAAAGAAGACATCCAAATGGACAAGGGGTACATGAAAAGATGTCTAACCTTTCTAATCACCAGGGAACTGGAAATCATAACCACAATGACATATTACTTCACACTTGTTCAAATGGTTATTATCAAGAAGACAAGTGATTAACGATTCTCTGTTCGTGAGAATGTGGAGAAAAAGGAACCCCTCATATTCTATTGGTGGGAATGCAAATTGGTTCAGTCACTATGGAAAATAGTATGGAGGTTCCTCAAAAAAATTAAAAATATAACTACCTTAAGCTGATTTATTTCACTTAACATAATACCCTCTAGGCCCATCATGTTGTCACAAAGGGCATGATCTCATCCTTTTTTATGGCTGCATAATATTTCATTATGCATACACAAGTGTTCCACATCTTCCTTATTCATTTATCCATTGATGGACACTTAGGTTCCTTCCATATCTTGGCTATTATAAATAATGCTGCAGTAGCACCTGGGTGACTCAGTCGGTTAAGTGTCTGCCTTTGGACCAGGTCATGATCTCACAATTTGTGGGTTTGAGCCCCGCATTGTGCTCTGTGCTGACAGCTCAGAGCCTGGAGCCTGCTTTGGATTCTGTGTCTCCCTCTCTCTCTGCCCCTCCCCAGCTTGTGCTTTGTCTTTCTTTCTCTGCCAAAAATAAATGAACAGTAAAAAAAAAGTTTCTTCTTTTAAATAAATAATGCTGCAATAGGTATGCATATATCTTTTCAAATTAGTGTTTTTCCCCCTTTGGGTAAATGCCCAGTAGTTAAATTATTTGATTGTATGGTATTTTTATTTTTAATTTTTTGAGGAGCCTTTATACTGTTTCCACAGTGGCTGTACTAGTTTACATTCTGACCAAGATTACATGAAGGCCCATATCCTCACCAGCACTTGTTATCTCTTGTCTTTTTGATTTTAACCATTCTGACAGGTGTGAGGTGATAACTCATTGCAGTTTTGATTTGTCTTCCCTGATGATTAGTGATGTTGAGCATCTATTCTCACGTTTCATGGCCATCTGCATGTCTTCATTGGAAACGTATCTATTCATGTCCTCTGCCCATTATTTTTTTTACTTTTTTGGTTTTTTGACCATTGGGTTGTGTAAGTTCTTTATATATTTTGGATATGATTATTTCACTCATGTGGAATCTAAAAAACAAATCAGATGAACAAACAAACAAAAAGTAAAATCAGACCTGGAAATACAGAAAACAAACTGATAATCTCCGAGGGGATGGGGTAGGAGATGAGCAAAATGAGTGAAGGAGAGTGGGAGATACAGGCTTCCATTTAGGGAGTGAATAACTCATGGGAATCAGAGGCACAGCGCAATATTTTAATAATGTTGTATGGTGACAGCTACACTTGTGATGAACATAACATAGGGTATAGAGAAAGCTGAATCACTATGTTGTACACCTGAAACTAATGTAGCACTGTATGTCAACCATATTCAAATGTTTAAAAATTAAAAAAATAAAAATGAAAATACAACTACCATATGATCCATCGGTTCCACTTTGGCATATATCCAAAGGAGATATCTGCACTCCCATATTTATTGCAGTATTATTCACAGTAGCCAAGATATGGAAGCAACCTAAATATCTGTCAATGGATGAAAAAAAAAAAAAGATGGGAGATACACACACACACACACACACACACACACACACACAGGGATATTATTCAATCACAAAAACAAGAAGGAAATCCTGCGATTTGTGACAACATGGGTATACTGGGAGAGTGTTATGCTAAGTGAGATAAATGAAACAGAGAAAACAAACACTGTATGATATTACTTAATATGTCAAATGTAAAAAAGCTAAACTTCTAAAAACAGAGAATGGTGGTTGCCAGGGGATGGGGGGAGGTGGGAGAATTGGGGAGATGTTTAAGGGTACAAACTTGGAACTAGTAGATAAATAAATTGTGGAGATCTAATGCATAGTATAGTGATTATAGTCAGCAATACTGATTTTAAGCTTTAAAGTTGCTAAGAGACTAGATCTTGTGTTCTCATTACAAAAATAAAAGATGATTATGTGACATGACAGAGCTGTTAACTAACACTAAGGTGGTAATCATATTGCAATATATAAATGTATCAGGTTAACATGCTTTACACCTTAAATTTATACAATGTTACATGTCAATTATATCTCAAAAAGAAAGGTATCTAGGATATGAACAAAACATTCAGTACCTAAATATCTCACTTATAATTCCATGTTCCATAGGAGGAAATAAAAAGATATTCATGGATAACTTAGAGCTGGCAGGTTTCTGTTCTTGGAGTATAACATCAAAGAATAGTTTAAAATAAAAGAAGTTTAAGTAATGGTTCCATCTTCATTTATAAAATATAGCAACTGTAAAATGAATAGTTGTATACATTGCTATAAAATTTCTCTTATGTTGACTTTTCCCTGATCTTCAAATGCATTAGAATAGCACAATATTTCTCACTTTATGTTAATTATTGCTACTCTTAAAAGTCTTTAAACAGTTTTTATCTAATCCTCCCATGACATTTCCATGTATATGTTATGTATTGTGTGCCCTATGTGTATCTGTGCTTTATACATAAAAAGAGTGAATTTTTTTTAATCCCCAAATCTCTATCACCCCTTTTGGGCAATATCACCCCATTTTCAGAATTCCTGAAATAACTCTAACCCTGAGAGTTAAATTTAGTTTTTTAGAGCATCAAAACCATACATGTTAATTCAAAACTGTGATTCAAATAATACATTAAGGTTAAAAAATTAAATACTGGGCCTAAAAATTTTTCTGTATAGGATTTTTACAAATGAATTTCTGTAACATCAGGTTCCATTCTCAGTAACATGAAGAAGGGCCTAAACAACTAACTTTGAAAACTAAACCTGACTAAAAAACTAAAAAGTTCAATAAACCTTGAAGTTATTTTGATATTAATAACTCCCAAATAAGGCTTCATTCCAACTAGGCTATGAAAACGGATTCTGGGTGGTTCTGATTTAAGACATCCCTAAGATGGGGGTAGTCACCAGTTTTTCTGTCTTCTTCCTCTAGTGAAAACTGTTTATGCCCTCAAGTGAAGAAAGGAAGTTTGGTTGAAGTTCAAAACCAAACGAAAGATACCATAAGTGTTCATTGAAATAAATGTGCCAAATGATATGGACAAAGAGGTTGATAATTACTTTCTATTGCAAAGATCTCATTTCTGCAGTTCTAGAAGTCTAAGCCTGGAAAACTGTGGTTATATCATTAACTGGAAACTCCTTCAATTATGGAGTGGGGTCAGAAGTAATTTCTTACTGTGGCTTATACAACATGATGATCATTGGAAAGGCACTAACATAACACTTACGGAGAAAAAATGATCATTTGAAAAGTACAGGCTGAGATCCACTTCTAAGACAGCCATCACATTATTGTTGATATAATTAAGTATTCTTCCAAACAGTAGCTAGCTTTTAAGTATCAAAGAAAAGATAATATTTTTTAAGTTTATTTATGTGTTTTGGGAGAGAGTGAGCGAGCAGGGGAGAGGCAGAGAGGAAGAGAGAGAGAATCCCAAACAGGCTTTGCACTGTTAGTGCAGAGTCCAATGCGAGGCTGAAACCCATGAGCCATGAGATCATGACCTGAACCAAAGCCAAGAGTCGGACACTTAACTGACTGACCTACCCAGGTACCCCAAAACGACATTTCAGGGGCACCTGGGTGGTTCAGTCAACTAAGCATCCAATCCTTGATTTAGGCTCAGTCATGATACCACCATTTGTGAGTTTGAGCCCCATGACAGGCTCTGCCCTGACAGCACGGAGCCTGCTTGGGCTCTCTCTCCCCCTTGCTCTCTGCTTCTCTCTCATTCTCTCTCAAAAATAAATAAGCGTTTTAAAAATGACATTTCAGTTCACATGTTTGTGAGTCTTTAATAAAAATCAAAAATAATTCATAAGAAGCTTACCAGTACTTTCCAATTCCATTAAAATATTTAACTGAGAGAAGATGTTTTAAAGAGTTTAAACACACGATAAAATTGAGTCATTATTAATGCTGAATTAAGCTTGTAGTGTTTAATAATTTGAGCATGTTTTGGGGGCACCTGGGTAGCTCAGCGGGTTAAGCGTCCAGCTTCGGCTCAGGTCATGATGTCGCGGTTTGTGAGTTCCAGCCCCACATTGGGCTCTGTGCTGGCAGCTCTCGTAACCTAGAGTTGCTTCAGATTCTGGGTCCACCCCTCCCTCAGCCCCTCCCATACTCATGTTATGTCTCTTTGTCTCTCAATAATAAATACACATTAAAATTTAAAAAAATAAACATTTTTTCAACTGGATACATAGTAATAGAATTTAGTAGGAATCAATAAAATCAATATTGCCAAATTCACCTGTGAAACACCAGACCTTCATTCTTAACTTTCTTTCATTTTGGGCCAATTACTAAGTATTAATTGAGCAGCTCCATGGTATGAGCAACATAATCAACTTCCCATTCCTCCTTTGCTGATACATGCTTTGCTGCAAAAAGAAAAAAAGAGGGGGTGGGGGGGAGATCCTTCCACCGTTTTTGACAGCTGTGAGAGAGGGACATTGACAAGAATGTACATGCTCAAGTCCAAATTGGAACCAAGAAAATTAAGTAGAGTTTTTTATGATGGTAACCTCATATTTCTCACCTGCCTGACTTGAGTTTCTGCCCTCCTTTCATGTCTGAATGTGGCTTTCTGAGAGAAGCTTTCAAATGAGTTATACTATTAACAAAAATCTTATGATAGGAGTATCTCCTTAGCAATTAGTCAATAGACAGCAAGATTTAAATTAACATAACATAAATTGAAATATATTTTTATTAAAATAACTGTTATGATACAGATTAAGTATGTAAGTCTTTGATATATTAATTGTCCATGATATACAGATATGATTTTTAAATCATTCAAATTCACAACATTAGCAAGTTAATAAATGGAGACCAGTCTTGAAAAAGAGAAGCTTTGCTTCATTTATTTTCTAGGATGTTCAGATTACTGAGAGCTACAATTGAAGAGGTCTCTACTAGTGCAAAAAACCAAACCAAAACAAAACAAACAGACAAAAACCCTAAAATAAAATTGGATAAGAAAATCTACATTTAAAATTAAGCTTTGATATTTTATAATTATATGATCTTTTATAAGTTACCTTAGCAATAATACCAATAATAAAACAAAGAATAGTAAAATTTGCAACATTGAATTTTTATGGGAAAAATGCCATCGAAATAGAGGCATCAGAAAAGAGCTTTATAATAAGAGTGTGGACTAGACTGGTATGGTCAGGATTGTTGTGATAGTAAAATGCAGCCAGTATGTTACATAATAAAGATTTTATCTCCTGGTAGGTGCTTACATACTTACTCATTTATCTATCCATCCATCTAACTAAGAAATCCTTTGAGGGTATTGTGTAAGTGATCTAGTGGAAGTTTTTTTATTACTCAGGATAAAATACACTGTGTTCAATGAGAACAGCCCCAACATCTTATTTCTTTTTTTTTTTCAATATATGAAATTTATTGTCAAATTGGTTTCCATACAACACCCAGTGCTCATCCCAAAAGGTGCCCTCCTCAATACCCATCACCCACCCTCCCCTCCCTCCCACCCCCCATCAACCCTCAGTTCTCAGTTTTTAAGAGTCTCTTATGCTTTGGCTCTCTCCCACTCTAACCTCTTTTTTTTTTTTCCTTCCCCTCCCCCATGGGTTTCTGTTAAGTTTCTCAGGATCCACATAAGAGTAAAAACATATGGTATCTGATTTCTCTGTATGGCTTATTTCACTTAGCATCACACTCTCCAGTTCCATCCACGTTGCTACAAAGGGCCATATTTCGTTCTTTCTCATTGCCATGTAGTACTCCATTGTGTATATAAACCACAATTTCTTTATCCATTCATCAGTTGTTGGACATATAGGCTCTTTCCATAATTTGGCTATTGTTGAGAGTGCTGCTATAAACATTGGGGTACAAGTGGCCCTATGCATCAGTGCTCCTGTATCCCTTGGGTAAATTCCTAGCAGTGCTATTGCTGGGTCATAGGGTAGGTCTATTTTTAATTTTCTGAGGAACCTCCACACTGTTTTCCAGAGTGGCTGCACCAATTTGCATTCCCACCAACAGTGCAGGAGGGTTCCCGTTTCTCCACATCCTCTCCAGCATCTATAGTCTCCTGATTTGTTCATTTTGGCCACTCTGGTGTGAGGTGATATCTGAGTGTGGTTTTGATTTGTAATTCCCTGGTAAGGAGCAACGTTGAGCATCTTTTCATTTGCCTGTTGGCCATCCGGGTGTCTTCTTTAGAGAAGTGTCTATTCATGTTTTCTGCCCATTTCTTCACTGGGTTATTTTTTTTTTCGGGTGTGGAGTTTGGTGAGCTCTTTATAGATTTTGGATACTAGCCCTTTGTCCGATATATCATTTGCAAACGTATGGCCAACTAATCTTTGACAAAGCAGGAAAGAACATCCAATGGAAAAAAGACAGTCTCTTTAACAAATGGTGCTGGGAGAACTGGACAGCAACATGCAGAAGGTTGAAACTAGACCACTTTCTCACACCATTCACAAAAATAAACTCAAAATGGTTAAAGGACCTAAATGTGAGACAGGAAACCATCAAAACCCTAGAGGAGAAAGCAGGAAAAGACCACTCTGACCTCAGCCGTAGCAATCTCTTACTCGACACATTCCCAAAGGCAAGGGAATTAAAAGCAAAAATGAATTACTGGGACCTTATGAAGATTAAAAGCTTCTGCACAGCAAAGGAAATAACCAACAAAACTAACAGGCAACCAACGGAATGGGAAAATGAAATCTTATTTCTAACTGACATCAGTCTAAAATAGGTCTGGCAGCTTTCATTGGCTGTCTGATGCTGTGACTTTTAGTTTGAGACTTGGGTTCAAGTCCTATCCCTGAGGTGTGGCTGAAAAATTCCTGAACCTTTAAAATTACCAGTTCCATCATTTGTAATTTGAAGACAAAAATAGGAGCTACCTAGAGAGAAAATTAAATGGGGTAATGTGTATAAAGTGGTTTGCACCAAAATAGCCCAGAGAATAAGCTCAATTAATGTGAGTCATTATTTTTCTGGGAAAAGTCAGGGTGTAAGGTAATAATAAATCAGTTCAGGATGCCCCAAGGATTTCTCTTCTAACCTTTATGGGAACAAATCTTCATCCAGGGTTACAGTCTCCCCACCACCACCTCTACCCCCCAATCTCACAAGTCAGTCCACATTCACTAAGACAACAGCCTCTGATGTCTGGTTGTCAATATGAAAAGCTTCATTCTTTACACCTATGTTGTACTTTGGACATAGTGTTAGTGATTCTCTCTTCTTGTCATGCCTGTTATTTCTGAAGCAGACCAATAAAACCCTAAGAAGTCTTAGTCTAACTACCTTTACTTAATTCAGAGTAACTTTCTTGTTTTTTTCCATCTGACCTGGGAAATCACTGTGGGGAATTTAAACATCTCAGTCTCCATGTTTTGATCAGACTACATCTTAATGTCTGGAATCCTTTTAGTATCTTTGCCTTATGTTCCTACCTCCTTCCTTCATGAGGAAATGGACAAGAAATAGCCATTTATGTTTTCCATTTCCTTATATGTTTTCCATTTCCTTATAGGGACACATGTTGGGAGACCCACCAAGCTTTTATTCCTCACACAAGACTCCCAGCCTTTCATTTCCTGTCAACAAAATGGACCACAGCTGGAGGTATAGGGGAACATTCACTTGTTTAACTCCTTTTACTCAAAGACCAAAATTCAAAAGAGAAAGACAACAAACACACACACACAAAAAAAACCCCCAAACTCCCAAAACACAAAATGACAATCAAACAACAAAAGAATCCATGATGGAAAACCTATGAATGTGGCAACACTTTCCAGAAGTTTGGGAAGTGGTAAATAGATACTATGAATTGTAACACCCTCAGATGGTCTTACTCAGCTCTCTTAATGCTATGTTGAATTAGTATTTTATGTTAAGAAAGTAGGAAACTGTTTAAACTCTACATTGGACTGTATAGCTCAGTGAGGAGAACTGTCATGTCTTCTTCCCTATGTATACTTCCCTATGCTTTACTCAATCTTTGACACCTAGTAAGTGCTTGATGTATGTATGTGTTGAATAAACATTCAGCAAACGTTTATCCTTGCTTGTTAAATGCTAGGCCTTGTGGTGAAGTGATTGGCTATACAAAGATCAACTTAGTAGCCATATACATAATAGACTTTTCAAAAAGTAGTTCTATTTTGCAAATTGGATTTCCAAAAATATCTTATGATATGGCAGAAAATTCACTGGGGGACATCTAATTTTTTGTAGTCTTAACCTTCAAACATGAAGGATAGAAAATAATGGTAAATTATAAACAAAATCCTAAGGACATGGACAGGAAGAAGTAAAACACTCAGTATTTGCAGATGACATGATACTATATATAGAAAACCCTAAAGACTCCACCAAAAAATGATTACAATTATTTAATGAATTCATTTTAGTTGTAGGATGGAAAATTAACATACAAGAATCAATTGGGCTTTCTTTACACTAATAATGATGTAGCAGGAAAAATGCAGAAAATCCATTTACAGTTACATCAAAATATTAAAATACCTAGAAATAAATTTAACCAAGGAGGTAAAAGACCTGCACTCTGAAAACTAGAAGACATTTATGAAAACAATCGAAGATGACACAAATAAATGAAAAGACATCTCATGCTCATGGATTAGAAAATTTAATCTTATTAAAATATTCATACTACCCAAAACAGTCTATAGATTCAGTGCAATCCCTATCAAAACACCAATGCCATTTTTCATATAAAAGGAATAAAATTTGTATGGAAGCACAAAAGACCCCAAAGAGACCAAACAATTTTGTGAAAGACCAAAGCTAGAGGTATCATGCTCCCTGATTTCAAAACGTATTACAAAGCTATAGTAATCAAGTCAGTATGGTGCTGGCATGAAAACACATACATAGATCAATGGAATAGAATTGAGAGCCTGGGAATAAGCCCACACATATATGGTCGATTAGTCTATGACAAAGAAGGCAAAAACATACAATGGGGAAAAGACAGTCTTTCCAAAAAATGGTGCTGGGAAAACTAGACAGCTATATGCAAAAGAATGAAACCGGACCATCATATTATGCTACATATAAAAGTAAGCTCAAAATCAATTAAGGACTTGAATATAAGGCCTGAAACTATAGAACACCTATAAGAAAACATAGGCACTAAGCTCTTGGATATTAGTCTCAGCAGTGTATTCGAGACCAGTTTTCTTAGTCAAGGACAACAAAAGCGAAAATAAACAATTGGGATTACATCAATCTAAAAAGCTTTTGCACAGTGAAAGAAACCATCGACAAAACAAAAAGACAATATACTGAGTGGGAAAAAAATATTTGAAAATCATACATCTGATAAGGGATTAATATCCAAAATATAAAAGAATTTACTCAATTTGATATCAAAAAACAAAGAAGACCTACAGATGGCCAATGGGCACACAAAAAGATGCTAGATGTCACTAATCATCAGGATAAGGCAAATCAAAACCACAAGAGATGTCACCTCACACCTGTTAGATTGGCTGTTATCAAAGACAAAAAAAAAAAAAAAACGTTGGTGAGGATATGGAGAAAAGGGATCCCTTGTGCACTGTTGGGAATGTAAATCGGTACAGCCACAATGGAAAACAGTATGGAAATTATTCCAAAATTTAAAAATAAAACTTCTGTATGATCCAGCAATTCCATATCTGGATATTTATCAAAAGAAAATGAAAATGACAATTTGAAGAGATATAAGCACCCCCCATTGTCACTGCATCAGTATTTATAAGAATCAAGATATGGAAGCAACATAAGTGTGTGTGTGTGTGTGTGTATATATATATATATATATACTATGTATATATACACATGTATGTATATATGTATATACACATGTACACTATGTATATATATACACATTATGTATATATATGTATATATATATATATATAAAGAGATATTACTCAGCCATAAAAAAGAATAAAATCTTGCTATTCGCAACCACATGGATGGGCCTATGCTAAGTGATATAAGTCAAAGAAAGACAAATACCATATGATTTTATTTATACATAGAATCTAAAAAACAAAAAATATCAGAAACAGTCACATAGATACAGGAAGCAAACTGTCAGTTATCAAAGGAGGTGGGGTTAAGAGGTATAAACTTCTAGTTCTAAAATAAATGAGACACGGAGATATAATATTCAGCATGGAAAATACAGTCAATAATATTGTCGTAGCTTTTTAAAAAAAAAATTATATTTATTTAATTTTGACAGAGACAGAACACAAGTGGGGGAGGGGCAGAGAGAGAAGGAAACACAGAATCGGAAGCAGGCTCCAGGCTCCGAGCTCCGAGCTGTCAGCACAGAGCCTGATGTGGGGCTCCAATTCACAAACTGAGATCATGACCTGAGCTGAAGTCAAACACTTAACCGACTGAGCCACCCAGGCGCCCCAATATTGTTGTAACTTTGTATGGTGATGGGACTAGGTACTAACTAGTCTTGTGAGGATCACTTCATGATGTATAAAAATATTGAATCACTATGATGTCATCATTATGGTGTATGGCATTATTGATTATTTATTATAATATACCTAAATATTATCACTATGATGTATATCATTATGACATATACTTGAAAGTTGTAGGATACTGTGTATCAATTATACTCGAATTAAAAAAACCCTACCAGCAAGTAGACTAGCCAGAATATGAATATACGTAAACTTTGAAATGGCATATTTTTCACACAGTTTTTTTCCTGAGGCATAATTGTCATATCACATTATATTAGTTTCAGGTGTACAACATAATGATTTGATATTTGTATGAATTGCAAAATGATCACTACAATAAATCTAGATAACATCACATAGTTTGAAGTTATTTTAAAATTGAGGAGAAAGCCATCAAAACAATTGCTCTGAGGTCTTTTCCAAAGCTATATTTCAATTTGTATGTTGCTAATAGAGGATAATAGTGAGAAAGCCCAGTCTTAAGGCTGTAGAGTAACATAAAATATATAATCTCGCCTCATGGTACATCCCGGCCAGAGATCGTTCAATAAAAGGAAATGAATATATACTAAAAATGTTCAGAGATAATTATGCTAGTTTTTCAGACTAAATACCTTGGAATTTGCAAAGACAGCTCATAGACAAAAGGGATACCACTAAAATCCAGTGCAATAGATTTCTCTATTCACAGTGACAGGAACATCTCTCTCAATATTACTTAGCTAATGAACGAATAGATCTGCTGTGAAGTTCCTAGGAGGCTCATTTTCTTGAGAACAGTAGTAAAAGTTAGCTGATGAATGACCTAAACTGCTTAATGTTTCTCCTTATAACTTCTGAGCAGCAAGGCGTATCCAGGCAAGTACTGAAGGAGTTATCCTCGGGAGGCCCCGGTGTCCTTGCAGGTTGTCAGAGGCAATGAGCCAGGTTTATTTCAAATGGCTCCTTAAATGAACATTTATTTTGTGCCAGTAACACGTTTTTGATTAACAGCTCCTTTGACTAATTTGCTTCCCCAAACAGCCCAATAAAGGACTCGTTTAAAACATAATTAAAAGCATGTTATTGCTAGTAGTTAATACTGATTAAAACAGGCATTAAGACAATTATCGTTGAAGGAAAGTAAGCACCCCGTAGTTAGTATAGAATCCATCCTTACTGTTTTTATGCATCTCGTACAGAAATGGCTACATGACAAGCTAGAGCAAGAGCTCATTTTTTATGGAATCATATCAAAGTATGTTCCCATTTTGCTTGTTTCTTTCAGTGAATGTGCAAGTTCTTATATAGGTGGGCTACTGAAATAGTTTTTGCCTTGTGCAAAACACTCATATATTCAACCAGGTAAAGCTCATTTTCAATCAATATGAACCGATTTGGGCTGTATGGGGTAAAGTTCAGCTGTTCTTTTATTGTTAATAGGACATATACCTTTATTCTTTCTAAACGCTCTCATTACACAAAACTTGCTTAGTCACATTATAGATTGACTGCAATGGATGTTTTCACTATTGTTACTTGGCACTTTGATCCGTTTGTTTTCGTATTACTTCTTGTTCAAATCATGTTCTGTTGTGGTGTGAAAAAGAAATAAGACCTTCAACGATTCCTGATTCTTTTTTAAAAAGCACCTTTTTAAAACAGAACAATAGTGGAAATTAATATTATATGAAAGAAGTACATCAGGTTTTGCAACAACTTCTCTGTTTTGCATCAAATTATGACTTTTCAGGAATTGTGTAGGTAATATAAAAAGAGCGTGTGTTTTGCATGAAAGATTATTTTATTGAAAATGAAAATACAGAAAGCAGCCTCAGTTCATATAAAAGATTCCTTTCTAAAAATATTTTTCTTGTGAACAATTTTATATTTAAGTATAACCTCTTGTTCTGTGACTCTTCAAGAAGGCATATGGTGGAAATAATGGAAATTCAGTTTTGGTATACTTGAATACAGCAAAACTGCCTTTACAGAACGGATGTATAAGTCACTTAAAAATTTTAACATAAAAGATTGGGGAGATAAAACCATGCCAACGGATTTGATCATTTGTTTTAGATTCCCATTTTGCTCTGGTAGCCCCTGGACAGTCTCACAAATAGATGGCACTCGCCAAGTGCCTTGACAAAGTGCATTGATCAAGAGATGATTTGTCTTTTCCTTCATGGATCCAAGAAAAGTCTGGGCTGACTACAGTCATCAGAGACCAGTTTCCAAACACTGTATGGCTTGCAGAGATAAAAATCAAAAATAAAAACAAAATACACACATGCACACACATATGTACACACATATGCACACACAAACTTGTAAGGTGATAGGTGGTCTAAAATTATATGTGGGTGGGGAGAGGGAATATAAAAAGAGAAAAGAGAAAGGTTTTTGTCATATTTGATATCAGTAATAAATTAATTTCTTTTCATTCTACTGTAGACTTTTTACAACTCTTCTGGATGATTCCAAGAGCTTTCTAAAATGCCTTCCTCTTTCTACTTTGGTTAATCCTTCACACTGCTATCAAAATTATGGTTAAAAAATGCAAATATGATCTCCATCTATGCTAGTTAAAGCCTCTCTATGATTCATATCAATTCTTTTTTGATAGAGTTTAATTCTTTAATTATCTGACCTCACTCTACATTTTCAGTCAAATTTTCTGATCTGCTGTCTTGTGTACCTCATGAAACCTCATAGAATTGAACTGTTTTTTTAAAATCATGTTAGCTAGTGGGAACTCTGGTACACAAAAGATAATTAACAATTTTGTTGAATAAAAATAGGTTTCATTTTAGGTATTAGTAATATTGTGTCAACATGTATAGGTATTTCTAATAGTGTATAAAACTGCAGATAGTATTTTGAACTATTCAGAGAATATTGTGAATAATTCCACTTAGATTAATGGAATAATCACAGGAAGTTGGCAACTACTACACAGCTTGAACTGGATTTATTAGGTAATAGTTAGGAGTTCTGGTTAGAAAAATGAGCTGTAAAATCCGACCTAACTGCCCAATGCCTCAGTTTCTTCATCTGCCAAATGAAGATAATAAAACGTGATTTCTAGGGAAGAGTTAATGGGTTAATAGGTGTAAATTTCTCAGGAGAGTATGTGGCAAATTTTATGTAAAAATGAGCCTTTATATCAATCTCAGACATCTCTGTGCACCAAAAGAAACCATTACATCAGTGATGTCAAAATATCTAGGAACATACAAGTCTATGAATCTAAAGTAAACAGTTGTTTGTGTCTTCCTTTGCTCCTCCTGATCCAGATTCTCCCCTCTGCTTGATGCCCAGGGCATTGGCCCACACAGACAACACTAATACACCCACTGCCCTCTAGCTTAAGGTGGGGTCACCAGTGGGGAGAACTGGCAGGAAAAGGAGAAGAGTGTGCTCAGAGAACATATTGCACTGGCACCAGTGGCTGACTGGGTTCCAGGACCTGAAGCCGACAGGCCTGGGCTGGGACTCACTCCATATGGCGCTCCCTTCCTCTGGGTCTAGTAGCCAAGACACCCTTTCCCCCATCAGGCGGTGGGGGTGGTGGTGGTAATGGTTGTTGTCATCATCTTACTCCTACCAGCCCTGGTTCTACTCTTCCTGGCCATTAACTGCACTATACGTCACCTACATCTTTGAAGAGTTCATTTATTCAACTCTTCTGAAATGTTACCATCCATTTCCTGTAGGGACCTTGACCAAAGCGATACTAAAAAGGAGTAATTTGATTTCAAAATCTTTTAACTAGTTTTGCTTGTCAAATATATCTGCTTATTGTGAAAGACATCCAAACACCCACCTAATGCCAAAATAGTTGTTCTTATCTTTATCATGGTCATTACAACTGGATATTTGAATTGTATTTCATTAAAATATGGTTTTCACTTTATGGTAGTAGATTTTTTTTAATCGATAAATTGAGAAAAACAGTTGTTTCTGGCAGATTTGAAACCAAAGCAGCCTTCTGAAGATATTGGGGTCATAATATGGATATTAACTAAATAGTAATGTATTGTCTTGTCTGGAAACTTAGCTTTTATAAACAATCACTTGGATCCTGGCAGAACATATTTGCAATATAATCTATTCCAGGGCACCTGGGTGGCTCAGTTGGTTAAGTGGACGACTTTGGCTCATGTCGTGATCTCACGGTTTATGAGTTCGAGCCCCGCATTGGGCTCTGTCCTGACAGTTCAGAGCCTGGAGCCTGCTTCTGATTCTGTGTGTGTATGTCTCTGCCCTTTCCTCACTCACTCTCTCTCTGTCTCAATAAAATGAATAAACATTAATTTTTTTAATGTAATCTACTCTACTTACAGAAGTATATTTGCCTATCTTGACAACTGAAAACAGTAAAATTGTCTTTCCAAGTAGCAACTTTTTAAATTCAATATTGAAAAAAAAAGTTGGTGGGCAAGGTGGAGAGTGCATGGATAAAAGTAATAGAAAACACGAAGGGAATAGGAATTTTCTGCTTTGCATTACCCAAGGTGTTATGCTCATGGCAGTAATGTTCGAATATACATTTATCACAGAGAGAGAAAGGAAGAACGAGAGGGAGAGAAAGAGATTTGAGAATCAGAAAATAATAAATTTGACTTCTGATTTTTTTTTGACTCATGGAAAGTATTGCTGCTCTGATTGTAGTTAAAACTCCATTGTTCGGGTAAATGCATTGAAATAATTTGTATTTTCCATCTGTAAAATGGGGAACACAGTGCCTTCATTTAAAAGTAAAACATTTACTAGAATAATTGAAAATATTTGATTGTGATAGTAAAGCAGTATTATTGAATATTACATTTTATCAGGATATTTTGTATGTGGAAAATTATACTTGCAATTATAATAATGATATATCAGCTTAAAAATATATTTTGATGATAGTACAGTTTTATTAGAAAGTTAAACTCATAGAGACTCTTAACCACATATATTGCATAGGTAACTCTTTAGAAATTCATAAATTATATTTCTTTTTAGTCTTTTGTTGACATTAGCTTGTTTCACTGCATGATGCAAAAAACAAGCAAACATGGGTAACTTTTTAAAATCCTGTGAAATATAAAAGCCACTTCAAAGCTAATGGATAACAATAAAGTTTGAAGTTTTTTTCCCAAAACAGTTCATTTTAGGAAAAATTCTATGCAAATTTGACTTTACAGATACGCTTCCTCTCAGAAAGTAGCCACCAGTCTTTACACTCCAACATAATTTTAATTCCTGAAGTCTTATGGAGGACACATTCATTCTTTGTGATTATTCAGAAATAATATTTGTTTTTACGCACTCTAAACAATGGATGCAAACCTGGAAGAGTTTCCTATTCTCAGAGGACTTCTGCCCAGATCCATCAAGGCCAAGTAGCAGTCACTCACTGCACTTTGAAAACCAGCAGATGATGTCTGGTTAGAAGTAACAGACTTTGGCAATACTAAGAAATCTAAGGGCCTGTGTCTGTTTTGAAGGAAGCAAAAAGTGACAGATTTAAAATGAGCTGAAATGATGCAGTTGTCAAATGAGAATCTGTTCCAAAATTGAGATTTACTGAACCAACAGTTTCTCCGCCAGTGCACTGTATTGGTCAGACATAGAAATTTTATGTTTTGGAGGAACAGCCAGAGGAAAACCAGCTGAAACAGCAGACGGTGTACCTCGTTCATGACTTTACACTTTCTGGCTTTTCTCTTGATGTCCCGTTCTTAGTACTGTTAGGATACATCCTCTTACATTTTACTACCCAATTAATTGGAATGTAAAGAGTTCATTATCTACTGTGTGATTGTTTACCTTCTTCCTAAGAGAGGAAGTTCTTAGAAGAATTTATCCAGCTTATACATGAAGAAGAAACTGGGGCAAAAAGTTTATTTTACTCTCAATCCAACTTATGGGCAATACTGAAATGGATCCTTTAAGGCAGTTGTGGTTCATATGTAAAAGAACTGATCTAATATTAAGAAAAAAAAATTGGCTTGGGGAATGCAGAGCTGTGGAGCCATGGAAAATAATTGTTCACAGAACTCCTGACAGTTTCAATCACAGGATTCCCTGCAATGACTGGAAGAAATTGCAGAGTAACTTGTTCAGGGACGATTCAGAAATTGATGTAAACCCAAAGGATGACTTCTTTGTTTCTGATTTAAGATGTGGACCACAACAAATATATCATCATTAAGTTATTTTTTCCTAACCCTTATGGCCTTAGGGCCGTGTGTGTGTGTGTGTGTGTGTGTGTGTGTGTGTGAGTGTGTGTGTGTTTTCCATGTGTTTGTACATAAACATGAAATTGCATGTTTTGAGATGAATCAGGTTTCTTTTCATTTTCCCCAAACATTGTACTAGTTATCTATTAAGAATAAAATTTCCCCAGTAAAATAAACCTGATGTTGCTTTCCATCCAAGAGTTTGTGAAATTGAAGTTGAATTTAGACCATACTGTAACACAAAGAGATCAATCCTTTTATACAAATCCGTGTGTAATTCCAAACCAAATAGCTGCAAAATAAATTGGCAACTGGTATATTCTTTATAATACGCTGCCAGTTATGGAGCTGGGATAAACTAAACCTGGAATTTAATTACAAAAGAAAACCAAAAGAATCTGAAAGAAGTAGGAAACTGGGTAAGAATTCATTTTGATAATATGCTGAAAAACCTCTTTCTTTTTCTATATCTTATTTCTTAAATGCCCATCTGTACATACTAGTTTCTTACAATTGAACTCAAAATCCCAAAGTAACTGAGAGTATATGCTCAGTTCATTTAAAGCATAGAAAAGCAAACAAATAATTTTCATACTCTGATTGCATCTACTGTCTGCCCATTTACTTATTATCAGCATAGTTGTCTCTCTTACTTCTGAAATGCCTGCCTTTGCTAGCCCAAACCATACCAACGTGCACCCCCCATAAAGCAGCTTTCTCCAGAGATACTTAATAAACATTTAAATCTATGATTACAACCTGTACAAATGACACTCTCATAGAATTCTATGTACCCAACCTGAACAACCATACATGTATCATGCTGTTTTAAATTGTTTAATTTTTTTTCTGTCTTCATGTTTTTCATGAGTATCTTGTACATCTCTCCCTACCATCCCTACCATGAGTGAAGAAACATACTCATTTAGAAATGTGTCCTGAAAATAAAATCCTCTAAAAAGCAATGGCTCATCAGGAAATTCACCATTTTACCCACTGGTTACAGAGACTTTTGAACCAAATTCTGTTCCACTTTCACTGGAAAGTATCACACTAATTTGGTAATCAAAGTGTCCTTTAAAAGCAGACACCGCTCTCTGCGTAGTGACCAGTATACTACAACTCATTTTAAGATAATAATCTAACAATATATTCAGAAATTTTTCATACATGTGCCACATTCTCAGATTCCTAGGGAGAAGCAATTCCTGTCAATTCTTAATATAGACATTAATGCCAAGTAACATATAAGAAACAGACTCACAATATTTTCCTGGCAAAATACTATAAAACTAAGAACTTTGTGTTCTAGGACGTTTAGAATAATTCCACAGTGAGATCTGCTATTACAATGAATTTGTGAATCCTAAAACAACGTACACACATTTTGCTATATTGAAATATGAAATATCCAGAGAGGGATATTATGCATTTCATACATATAGAAGCATAGATTGCTCTTTGCGTTAATCATGGCCATTTGTGTGCATTTTTTATTTTTATTACCTAGGCTTGGAGCAATCTTTGCAAAACAGACCCATAACAAACACGTAAAAATGGAATAAAAAGCACATTCCCCATAAAGTGCTTGCACAGCACAGAAATGTAAAATTTTGGCACCCAGTCAGTTTTGTGTGGTATAAAAAAAATTTCTTATATTTAAATTCTCTGTATTTTACAAGTCTTTTTATGTAAAACCTTAAGTGGAGTTGACTGTTTATCCCGGTTGATTTGGCCACGTGACGCCTTCCAGGTTGGGGAGCTCTCGCTTCGCTGTTTCTTATCAGCCCTCCTTACTACCGCCATGTGGGGCCAATTTGTTCCTTCTGCAGAGAAAGAAGGGGTTTGGATTTAATTTGAAGCCTTGACATAAGGTTTAATTTGCTAAAAAGGGGAGCTATGCCATTGTAAATCTTGGAGGAGACACTCAGGTTGTGAGAGCTGTCAGCCCAATCTGTTTTAAGCACTGTTTGAGGTGTTTGTTAAAGAAACTGTATTTCCTTCAAGACCCTACTCACCTAATTGAATTGATGCTTAATTGCAAATATAATTCTATTCTGTATTCTGATCAACTGTTTATTTTTTGAGAGAAGGATGATGGGTTATGGAAAGTTTCCATATGAAATATGTATTTACAGTAGATGCACAGATTAGATAGTGGGGTATGAGTATGAAACTCATGAAAGGGAAATATTCATCTTATTTTTTACATCTCAATAAAAATAGAGGAGAAGGAAATATGAGCTACATTGGATGAGCTCAATAGAGAAATATGGGAGATTCTTAACTGTGAGGATTATTTTAGAATGAGTAGTAGTTATGAGGAAGCTGGGAAATGTTTGCTTTTCAAAGTTCTTAAAAATTAAGACAGATTCACATTGGTAAATTTTGTTTGGGTACTTTTGGGCTAAGAAATGAAGAAATGGGCTAATTTTCATCCTTGGGTCTTTACTGTATTCCTGTCCCTGGAGCATTTGTGACTGTGAGGGGGCTTTCAGCTCCGATGATGACTGAAGGGGACACTGGCAGGCAGTGCATGGTGATGATGGATAGAAAATATCCTGCAGTGCATGAGCCATTTCTGTACCATTTCTGCCCTTCCTAAAATGACATTAACTCTGCAGTTAGACAAATACACATAAATATCTCTTATTTACTCCTAGAAATGATATGTTTGTATGTTCATGTTTGTGTGGAGTGTGTTTGTGAATGTGTTTAATATTAGCGAAACAACATAGTCTGATATATAAGATCACCTTCTCTGGAGTCTATTGTCTAGATTTGTATTCCAACCTAACCATTTGCTATTTTCTGAATAAGGTATATATACACTCAGTGCTTCAGTCCCCTCATCTCTAAATTTGGGATAGTAATAGTACATGCTTCTGTGTTTTTGTAAGCATTAAATGAGTTAAGACATAGGTACTTAGGACATTGCAGCAAAACAAAACAATACAAAAATATGGAGTACAAACATTTGTGTTTATGGCTTACATGTTAGTAGTTATTATTAATTACTATTTCTTCTGTGATCTTGGACCAACTTTCTACAGTCTGACAAACTCCACTCCTTCCTTCATGTTTATTGCCTATATGAATAATTACGAAGTGTGGACTTGCAGAAATAAATTATATTTGCCCAAGGGTATTCAGAAGTCGAACACAGGAAACTTTTGAGTTCCTTAAAAAAAGTCAAAGTATCCATGAATACTTAATTCTACTTTCAAACTTACCTATTTTGTGACAGATACATAGTGATAAATACTTTTGGGGATTATAATCTCCTATAGTGTTTGAGATCTAAAAATTCAAGTCATGGAAAGTTTTAGAAATGGGAAGGAGTCATATTTTTCATATATTTAAAAATTACTCAGTATTTGTAGCTTATAAAAGATTTAAGTTGCAGCAATTCAAACAAATGGACACAATATCACATTGTTTTAATAGAAAGTGTGGATTTTTGATTTTTGAAAAGAAATTCACCTTTATTGCTTTGTATACTTATGTAGTCTTGGGATTAATTTGAGAAATGTTATCATCAGACAGCATCCTTTGTGTTCTGGATAATAATTTTGCTTGGAAATGAGCACTGATGCAGTACTAAAAAGTTTCAAGCCTATTAATAGTGTCCTGTGGGCCCTACTAATTTGCTGAGAAACCTTTTGTTTAATTGCAATCAGTTATCAAGTGTTTTATAGAACTGCCGTATCCTTAAGTGTGTGCTAGATATTGTGAAGGTACTGGTGAAGCATGTGGCATAGGACCAGTACTTGTGGAGCTTGATGTCTAATTAGGAGGAAAGCAAGACTGATACATGGCCATTACTTTTCAGGCAGATAGATACCTCGATACCTTTGTGCATCTGCACTGCTCTGCACAATGGGTGTTTGGCAGTAAATAAGACAGACTAAACAAAAGATGGTGCTTGCTTTCTAGAGAGTTTGGATTGGAGGACAGACAGTAAAATAAAATATTTAATACCAGATGGGGATAAGGGTTATACAGAAAACTAATCTCTGAAGGGTGCTAGAGAGAGCAGGGATGAAGGTCTTCCAATTTTAAATAGGCTGAGCAGTAATTTACACTTGAACAAAGACCTGAAGAAGCTGAGGAAGCCAGCAACAATTAAAAGATTCCAGGTTGAATTGAAAGTAGCAAATACAAAATCCCATTAGCTAGAACTTGGCTGGTAAATTCCAGGAAAAGCAAGGAGGGCAATAAATTCAGTTAGAAGTAAATGAGTGAAGGGAATCTTCAGTGGGATATGAGTCAGAGGGGGCCAGATTGTATAGTCTATGTGGGCATTTTAGGACTTGGTCTTAACTAACTGAAGTAGAGTCATTGGAGGGTGTTGGAAAGAAGATTTATCTGGTGAATTAATCTGACTTAACAGTTTTATAAGGATTACATGGCCCGCTGGGCTGAGTATAACCTTGCCTTCCCGCTAACCCCTATTACAGGAAACCCAGAGACCAATGAGGAGATAAAGATGATGTTATCTTAAGACAGAGTGGTGGCTGTAGACATAGACACGGTGAAATTTCTGGATATATTTTTATGATCAAGCCAACAAGATTTGCTGCTAAATTCATTAGTGGGAAGGAAAGAAGGTGGAGTCAAAGAGGATGCAAGGTTGTTAGGTCTGGAATAGTGGGAAGAGAATTTGTAATCAATTGAGATGGGAGAAGCTAGTAGAGCAGGTTTGTGGAAGAATATTATGAGGAGTTTGAAGTGAGGTATGTTACATCTTAGCTGCAGGTTTGGTATCAAAGTGGGATGTCAAGGAGACAGTGCATACATTCCAGTAGGTTGCGATTTAGGGAGTAGGTCAAGGTTGCAGATGTAAATTAAGCTGTCTCAACTGGCTTTTAAAACCATGAAATTGAATGAGAACACAAGGGAGTGTGTGTAGCGAAGAGTATAGAGAAAAAAAGAGGTTCTTCAGTTTATCCTTGAGGTACCTAAAAGATACAAGTTTGGGGAAAAGGGGTGGAGCAAGAAAGCAGACAGAGGAGGAGTAAGGAGTGGAATAGGAAGAAAATAATTTTGTTTTGGAAGCAGGTAGCTGTTGGAAGGGAAGGCAGGAGCTTGTGGAAATTATATCCTGATTGCTTTTCCTTTATCTGAAACTAGGAAAAGTTATCAGCTGAGGAAAATAATAGAGACAGGTGTTTTAATTTTAAGGAAAGAGAGAGCTATATCTACTAGGAGCTTGAGAAAATGAGCAGATAGGACAATATCATATGACTACTGGAAAACCTTAAGAGCTGTTTGAGTTTTGTGAGCAAGAATTTATTATTTTTTAATTTTTTATTAAAACAATTTTTAATGTTTATTTCTGAGAGAGAGAGAGAGAGAGAGAGAGGCAGAGAATAAGTGGGGGACAGGCAGAGAGAGAGGGAGACACCGAATCTGAAGCAGGCTCCAGGCTCCTATGTGTCAGCACAGAGCCTGGATGCAGAGCTGGAACTTACAAACTGTGAGATCGTGATCTGAGGCAAAGTCTGATACTCAACTAACTGAGCCACCCAGGTGTCCCTGTGAGCGAGAATTTAAATCCAAGCCAGTTAGGATGATTGTGTGGCTTTTTTCCTAGTGACGTTAATCTGCATGCATGCCCGCAAAGTGTTCTCATTAACAATGTAGGTATCTAGGTATTTAATAAACTACTTCGATACTTAGCAGCTTAAAACCACAACAGCCTAAAACCACAGCAATCATTTGTTCTCCTCACAGACCTGAAATTTTGAGCAGGCCTTAGAAAGTGTTGCTCATTTCTGTTCACACTTTCAAAAGTATTGAGCCATGGTGGTTTGACTGGAGCTGAAGGTGGCTTACTCAAGACTGGCAAGTTGATGTTGCCAGCCTGCCAAGAGCTCAGTGGGCTGATGGCTGGGTCCTTGGTTCCTCTCCATGTGGGCCTCTCCACAGAATCATTGGCCTTTCTCACAGCATGGCAGCTGGCTTCTAAGACCAAGCCTTGGAGTGACACTTCTTTTGGTCAAGTAAACTACAAGGATCACCTGAGATTCTCTCAAGGGAAGGAAAATTAGACTCCACCTTTACTGGGAGGAATATATGGACCTCTTTAGTCTAGTACACAACTTGGCAAGGGTTTGGATTTAGTCAAGTTTGGGTGTTTTTCCAGATGAGTATTATGAGGAAAATTAAGACCAGAGTATATTCTCAGGTAAATTTATAATGACAAATTATGAAATTTAATAGAGTAAGGTTGGGAATTAACACAGAAACAAAGTGATGACCTATGAAAAATTGGTAGGCCTAATGGACTTTAGCTTCCAGTGGAGTTGAACCATGGTTGGAGAAGAATGGGGGATCCCTAAAATCTGGATGTGATCATTTCAGGGATAGGTGCTTGGACTGAGATTGCAGATGTTTTTTGTTTGTTTGTGTGTTTGTTTGTTTGTTTGTTTTAGAGAGAGAAAGAGAGCATAAGCGGGGAGGAGCAGAGAGAGAAGGAGACAAGAATCCCAAGCAGGTTCCTCACTGTCAGTGCAGAACCCGATGCGGGGCTTACTCACTAACTGCAAGATCATGACCTGAGCTGAAATCAAGAGTTGTACCTTTAACCGACTAAGCCACCCAGGTGCCCCCGTAGATGGGTCTTAACGGAAACGATGTCAGTCTATATTATGATCATGGAAATAAATGGCTATAAAAGACGTGCATTTTTAAAATTTATTTATTTATTTTTAGAGAGAGAGCGGAGGAGGGGCAGAGAGAGAGGGAGAGAGAGAGAATCCCCTATAGGCTCTGCACTGTAAGCACAGAGCCCGACTTGGAGCTCAAACTCACAAACTGTGAAATCATGACCTGAGCCTAAATCAAGAGTCTGACACTCAACCAGCTGAGCCACCCAGGAGCCTCAAAAGGTAGACTTTTTTTTTTATTTTTTACAAAAAAGATAAATGAATGTGGTAGGAAGCAAAGAACATCTAGGAGGAAAACATAAATCTATGCCTTTAAGAATTTGTAAAAGAAGATAGCATGTGTTTTAACAAGGAGTGAAGGCATAGACACAGGAATAAGAATTACATGTTGGTAAAAACGCTGTTTTGATTAGTGGAAGGTGTCTACTAAGAGAAAAGACCACTTGGAGGATATTGAAAATCAAGAGGTGTTTAGATTTCACGAAATTAGATATAAGACATCATGAATTTTTCCCTAGCAGAATAGCACGTTGAAATTGACTTCTAAGAAGGGAAAACTGGTGATGAAGAGAGGCAGATAAGAGAAAAAAATTTTAATAAACAGCATGTTTGAGCATAAAGGGAAAAGGTAAAAAGCATTTAATGTTTAGAATTTTAATTGACCAGGATTTTGGTGATATAATTTGGCAGTTATATGGAAATTGATAAAAACAAAAAATCTGGAATATGTTTAGTTTGGCAGTGGTTTGTTGTGGCAAAAAATACACTTCAAATTTGCAATGCCTTTATTGAAATTTACTACACATTGATTATTGATTTGCTTATTTACCCCCATATTATTTGAGAAATAATTCAAAGCAACCTATAAAGATATGATACATGAAATATACTATTTAGCTGGTGTGGTGTAAATAAACATAACTAAATTTCATATACATTCTCTTCAAGGAATTTATAAATAAAATGAAGATATTTAGAAAGTATTTGCAAGTGTTTACATTTCAGGCAACATGACAAAGGTAATTAATATGCTATCTAACGTATACTATCTACAACTATCTGACTACAGCTATCTAACATATACTATGTGACAACATGTTGTATATCAGATACTCAATATAATTTTTTTAACTACCAGTACATGGCAGGTATCATGTATATCATGTCAGGCAATGAATATAAAATGTCATTACAAAGTGAAGCAGTTCCTGCCCTCATGGACCTTCCAGTCCTACAGGGGAGACCAATATCAAATACCATATTTCACTATTTTTAAGATGCATTTTTCTTCCATTTTTGCATCTCTGAAATTGGGATGTATCTTATAATTCATAGTCTTGAAATTATAACTGGTGGTGTTTTCTCTTTCTTGGTGAGTGCTTGCAATAACAGTGTGTCTTAAAATGATGGTATTTTTTTTAATAAAATGAACTACAGTAAACATAAAATAAATATAAAATGTTTATTTTTTTAAGTTTATTTAATTATTTATTGAGAGAGAGAGAGAGAGAGAGAGAGAGAGAGGAGAGGTAGAGAGAGAATACCAAGCAGGCTTCGTGCTGTCAGTAGAGAGCCTGATGCAGGCTCAGTCTCATGAACTGTGAGATCATGACCTGAGCCGAAATCAAGAGTCAGACACCTAAGTGACCGAGTCACCCAGGTGCCCCAAATGTAACATATTAAAAGAGAAGTGCAGTGTTCCCACTCCTTATTTTATGGGATCAAACCTTGTAGTAACAGGAAGAAAGGGACTGTGAGAGAAATCTTCCTTCTTTCGAAGGAAGAGCCCTTTTGTGGCCTGAAGGAACCCAGAATATTGAAGTAGTTAAGGGGGAGTCAGTGAGGCTGAGAGCAGAAAACAATGAGGACCCTGTTTCTAGAAGAATCCAGAAAAACTGGGAAAGTACAGACATTCCAGGGTCTTGTAGGGTAAATTAAGCATTTTTTTTTTCTTTAGAGAAATGGAAAGTTCCTGAAGTGTCTTGATTTATGGGCTAATATGATAATCTTTGTGTTCAGTCAATGTGTGTGGAGAAATTAATGGAATTAATGAAGAAAAAAGAGGGAATAGCAATGGAAAATGACAATAGATGAGAAGAGTTTAGCAACAAACAAGCAAAACACCTCCATAAGGATTAGTTACACCCTGCTTTGAGTTATAGATGGACATTTACCAACAAAGTGTATAAAATTGAAATTTGCTATTCCTCCAGAATTTTGTAACTATATATTTGACACTGGGTCATCAAGGTGTCAAGTGGCAATAAAAATAGATATAGCACCAGTTCTAAAAGAGATTACTGAAAGAGAATGCCCATGCAAACTAATGTGTAAACAAAAATGTAGGTAAGGCATGCTTTTGGATTTTCCAAGCGTGTTTCCATATAATTGGACAAAGATGACAGGACCAAAGTAAATTCGTTACCTACTGTCACTTAAAAAAAAAATGATGGAGTACACAATATAGTCATAATGGCATAAGAATTTTTGGCATTGGGAATGAGTAAAAATAGTATTTCACATTTTTTTTTGACATTTAACCTTACTATGTGCCTGGTATGGATTTAGAACTTTGCTTGGATTTTGTTATGTAATTCTCCCAGTATCCTAGGCAGTAGGAACTGCTATAGTGTCTTTTTTGCATATCAATAAACCCCATCACATAGTTAATCATAATAAATCCTGAGTTCTGGAATTGACCCCAGGTAGTCTGACTTTCCAGTTTCTAAAACTCTGCTTACCAGATGAGGCATATGGCTACAGCAGCTGAGACTCATCCTTTACATAGTACATATTTACTACATATCTACTTTGTTCTGGTCCTAGCAGTAGGAATAGAATCACAACTTTTGAGGAGACAAAGTACTTGGTTAGAATCCCCCCATGTAATTCTTCATCCCGACTCTTGTAGATTTCAGTCATTTACCTTTAGTTTTGCTGTAAGGCTTTGGATTGTGGTGCCATGTAACAACGTGATTCTAATTTAAGTAGCATGTATTACCCTCTTAATGTTACTATATATATTCTGTTTTATAATGCAATTGACTGAGGAAGGTTGTGTTTTGTCTCATTTTTTAGCCAGCAAAAATATACACCCCTTACTTTTCCAGACTCTAGAGCAACATCAAATTAATTTAAAGTGTGTTTCATTTTGTTTAGTTTCTTTGAAACTCTCTTCTTGCTGTTAATAATAATAATTACTCTTTCTTAGCTCTCCGATCAGCTAGTAAATTTCACCAGTTGATCAAATTGGGCAAATGGGATGAAATAGAAATCTTAGTTACATTTATACTACTTAAAGTCCTACCATAAAGTAGTGTTCCTTTCAGCTCTGTTAGCATATACTGTGTGAAAAATTATGCCCTCCTTGCACCATTGCTGTATAATACATGTATGAAAAAACAAAAAGCCTGAAGTCCTAGTAGCATTATCTGGAGTGCCAGTATAGTTAGCATAGGCTTTCTATGTATTTCCAATATTTTAAACGTTGAAAACTTACCAGTGCAAAGAAAAATTGCAGAGTATTGCTTTGAATTATAGAAGAATGTTCTACGAAATCTCCAATGCTAAGTATAAAATATAACAAATTCTAAGAAAAGAGTGGCAAACAGGAAGGAAAATGACATATTTAGTATTAGGCTGGTGCTGAGATACATCCTTGTCCTCATATTATGAAGAATTAAAATACATTTTTACATACGTGTGATAATGCAAAAATCATGTTGCTGGTTATTGCGGCCACAATGCATCGAGATATATATGGATTTAGAATGCCTTTATTGTAAAAACGGTGCAGCTCATGCTTCCTTTGTATGGCTTCGTTGGGTATAGCCTTTGAGTATTTCATTCCAAGAGTTCTGATACATTGTGGTGATCCTTCCATTTTCTCTCAACCATGTCCACTTGGTATCAACATCTGGTTTCGAGTAAAGCTGTTGTCCATGGCTCTTCAACTGCAGAAATAACTATTTTCTTTTTTCTTTTTTAAAATTTATTTATTTTGAGAGAGACAGAAAGCGCGAGCATGGGAGGGGCAGAGAGAAGGAGAGTGAGAATCCCAAACAGCCTCCACATTGTCAGCACAGAGCCCAATGTGGGGCTTGAACTCACAAACTGAGATCATTACCTGAGCCGAAACCAAGAGTTGGATACTTAACTGACTGAGCCACCCAGATGCCCCAGAAATAACTGTTTTCTGTTCACATGGTAACATAAGACTTAAAAATCTTATTGGTTCAAAATGTATTTATTGAGGGACTCGTGGTGGCTCTGTCAGTTAAGCATCTGATTTAGGTCAGGTCGTGATCTCATGGTTCATGACTTCAAGCCCCACACTGGGCTTCCTGCCGACAGTGCAGAGCTTGCTTTGGATCCTCTGTCCCCTTCTCTTTCTGCCCCTCCCCTCTCATTCTCTCTCACAAAATAAATAAACTTTTTTTAATAAAAGATATATTTATTGATCACCAACTGACTGTCAATCACTGTCTGTCCCATGTACTCACAATATATCAGTGAACAAAATGGACAACCCCTGTTCTCCAGGAGTTTATACTCTAGTGGGACTACACAGTAAAGGAAGAAACAACAAATTAATGTGTAGGATATCAAATGACATTACAATCTATAAAGTGCTATAAAGAAAAATACATTAAGAGGATGGAGAGCTAGAGGCAGAAGAGTAATATTTTATATACTGATTTACATAAAGACCACTCAGATATGGTGGCATTTAGATAAAAACTTGCATGTGGTATGATATGTATATAGAAAGAGGAAGATCTTTGAGGCAAAATAAATCAATACAGTCAAGATTCTATAGATTTTTTCTAACAATAACATTTACCTGGTTTTTTATGTCAAGTGTATGAGAAATACTTTTTTTATCCTATGAAATCTTATGCTGTGAAGTGAAAAAAAAAAGATTTTTTTAATGAGAAAATTCTGTTTCTGGTACGTATGGCTAGAGATAGCCTAAGAAGAGATGGTGTACTCTGTAGCCAGAGGCCTCAGTTCAAATCCTGTTTCAGGTACTCACTAGCTGTGTAGATATATAATAGGTAAATATATAATAGGACCATGTTATATATTTATAATAGGACTAATAGTCAACAAAAACATGAACCTTATTCTTCTAGCCATTGGTGAAATCAGGAGGAAGGGAGATGAATTCATAACACTCATTGAATCATATACCAGACCAATAAACTTGACCAAATATCATAATTAAGATGATTCTTGGAATCATTTACATGGGTCCAACTCAGATTGACCCTTGGTTTGAAGGAGCTAATAGTATACCAAGAACATGGGTCAATGACCGGTCTTTGCTAACTTTTTAAAAAGAAATATGGCACAAAGTTTATATATTGTGCTTATTTGAAAATGTGCTCCATTCATTTGACACTATGCTACTGATCCAGAGACTATGTAACAGGGGTGTGCTCAATGTAGACAATGCTTATATTTCCTCAATTCCTTGTTTAGCAGCTTTTAAAAGAGTACATTTTTGACCAGTTATTGCAAGTTGGCTCATCTATCTCACATATCATCTTTAATTCACAAATTAAAGATCCTGGAAATAATCACAAGTCCTTGGGAATCATCAGAGCCTTCTCTGTCAATTAGCAAAGTTTGTACAGTGAAAGGATTTCAAATGATGCAATACTTAGTTTCGTCTAAAAAGTTACACATATGCAACTGGACATTGAAAAAAAAATGAACTACTCAGTCATGCATCCAAACATGCAAACACATAACACTAGGTTGAACTCAAAGCCAAATTTGAGGTTCCTAAGTTAAAATTCTTTTTTACATTCTGAAACAAGTTTCTAGTTGAAATAGTATATATTTTGTTGTTGGATATGATGGTTGGTGTCACCAAAAAAAGAAAAAAAAAGACCTTTTTAATTGATACACTAATTTTCACAATAAAAAGTATTCCCCCTCCCACTCGGGTCATTGAAAGCTGGTTGAAAGTGCTCTAAAAGAAGTTAACTATTTTTATTTTGAAAATTTATCATTGTTATGTGTGCATTATAACAAATCACATGGTAGAGAAGGATTTTAATGAAAAGCAATCTTCCAATTATTTTTTTCTTATTCCCACCCTCAATCTCCAGGGCCAATTTTTCTATTTCCATTATCATTCTTCTGTAGGTTATCTTCCTAACACTAGGTATGTTTATATGACCATTTCTTAATTTCCAACTTAAGACAATGTTGACTTCCTAAGAAAGGCAAGATTTATCTCATTCTATTTCATCTTCCCTCCCCCAACTTCCTCCCAAAGTTGGACAGTTTTATCATTACTTTGAGAACTTCCATCCATTACCTTGTAACTCGGAATGATTTACATATACCTCTACTTATTGAACCATCAATTCCAGTCAGTATTTTAACTACTCTTCTCTCCACCTTTCCTCTTCCTCATTTTTTCTGATCTACTTTAACTTATCAAGCTGGTTAATGCATTCTCTTCTTCACACACAAGTAATTATTGCATGTTTTGTCCATGGGCTGATTTTTAAAGTTGTAAACCAATTTACAATGTCTACATTATTATGACCATGTGAATATTATTCACTGCCAGAAGAAATAGGATGAAATTTCCTCCCTTTAAGGCCTAATGCCATGATTCTGGGAACACTTAAAGAAAAAAAAAAGCATTTCTAGGATCAAAGTCACCTAGATTCTTATTTTCTGCATACCATTCAAGTGCTCAGAATCATGGTACATTTTATTTGGGCTTAAATTTGGACCATAGTTTTTTTTCATTTGTTCATTTTCTTGGAAACTTTGTCTTTCTCTGTGTGTATTTACCAAAATCTCAAAATTTCCATCTTTTTGTGAATATTAGCTTTCTTGAATTCCTCCCCCCACCATTTTTGTTTGTTTGTTTGTTTTTGTTTTTTTTCATGGAGGCCTCTTTCCTGAGGCTCCAACTTGGACTAACTCACTTTTAGACCTGACAAATAAGCTATCAGCCCAGACTTGCATTGAAGGATTGCCTGAGTTATAGTCTCCATTGCTGAGATCAAATGTTTTCCCTTTTAGTATTATAAGATATTTTTTTCTGGAACACATATGAAAATAACTGTCAAAGAAAGGATACATGGAAGGTGAATTTTTGGAAGCCCTCTCTGTTTGAAATGTCTTTATTTAGCTCTCACATTTGAGTAACATTTTGTTGTGACCTAGAGTTCTGAATCAAAAATATGTTTTCTCCTACAATTCTTTATTCTTTTATAATATGGTATTGCTGAGGTGAATTCCAGTTCCAATCTCAATTTTATTTATTTTAAAAAGGCATTTTATTTATTTGGAAAATTGTACTAGCTCTA
Organism: Prionailurus bengalensis; assembly: GCF_016509475.1. NCBI lineage: Eukaryota > Metazoa > Chordata > Mammalia > Carnivora > Felidae > Prionailurus > Prionailurus bengalensis. The sequence continues at coordinate 137,950,497 of NC_057345.1, read as the reverse complement.
TCCTTAGAATTCCTAAATTTTCACAAGGATATTTGAAAAACAAGATATTTCCCTGCGTACTGGACACTTGAATTATCAAAATCTGTTAAATCTAAGGACTTCTGACTTAAATTCTCTGCTATTATCCTTCTAGTAATTGGATAATTTCTTTGCAGCTTTTTTCTCAACTTTGTTTTTCTAGAGCTCTTTTTTAGTAGGACATTTATGCTCCGTGACTACCTTTTTCTCTCACATTTTTTAATGTTTATTTATTTTGAGAGAGAGAGAGAGCACGAGTGAAGGAGGAGCAGAGAGAGAGGCAGACACAATCCAAAGCGGGCTCCAGGCTCTGAGCTGTCAGCACAGAGAATGATGTGGGGCTGGAACTTATGATCCACGAGATCATGAGGGATGCTTAACTGACTGAGCCACTCAAAGCATCCCTCTCACATCTTTTGTTAATCTGTCTGTCATACACAGAACATCTAGCTGAGTTCTATAGGGTCAGAACACCCCTTCCCCTCCTTTTCCTCCTCCTTGTTTGTTTGTTTGTTTGTTTGTTTGTTTGTTTGTTTGTTTTGAAAGCAGCTAGTGAGCATGTGCCCAGGGGAGGGGCAGAGGGAGAAAGGGAGAAGAATCTCAAGGCTCCACACCCAACAGAGCCCAACGTGGGGCTCCATCCCAGGACCTTGAGATCATGACAAAATCAAGTCGGAGGGTTAACCAACTCAGCCACTTTGGCACGTCTCTCCTCCTTTTTTCAATTGAATCTTTAATCTCTAATCACCTAAGCGCACTAATTGTATTCTTTAATATTTTTGCTTTCCTTTTACATAGCATCATGTTTTTGTTACATTGACCTAATGTCACCTCTGATTTCTCTGTTTTACAAGAAAGGATTTTGTTTTCTCTTCTTTCGTTTACTGAATTACTCATTACCTTTTTTAGCTCCATGATCATCTTTTCTGTTTATCTTGGTATTTCTCTTTGATGCTGTTGATTTTGCAGTCACCTGATGATCTTATTTGCCTGTTCATATTTAAGAAGAAAGAATGGTTTGGGGATATAGGTTTCTTGGGCAAATTTGCAGACCTGCAAATAGTTCTTTTCATGTACATCACTTGAATAGGCAGTAAGATTTGTTCATATGAGTACTGTGGATCATTAGGCTTAACATAGATTTATGAAGCCAAGTTCTAGGTATGCTATTACACATCACGTGTCAGAACAATCAGAGCTGTATTCAGGGCTTCAATATACACATCAGCCTTACTGTTTCTCTCTCCAGATATCTCATTTAATTTCTTTCATAAACAATGTCCTGGGATTGTTGTTTTTGTTTGTTTGTTTGTTTTGTTTCTCCCCCCATAAACACAAATGCTGGGCTACCTTGTAGCAGTATGGCTTGGCATATTATCTAAAATAATCACTCTTATATGATCATTCTCCTTCCATGTCATTTCGGCCTCTAAGCCCAAAGCCATTTCAGTGGTCTGATGGAAACACGATTCTCATCTCCCAGGGAGGAGAGACTTTTTATAGCAAATTCTGCTCTGCTCATTGATTTACACACTTCTACTTTCAGTCTCCTAAACCTTGCTGAAATAGCTATGATGATATTGATAACCACCTGTCCTATTTGGTTCTCTGGGTTTATTAATTTTACGTGATCCATGTCGTTTTTATTCAGAAAGCCCTCAAGAGGAAAAGGGGATTAATTCATTTTCTCACTATTTCATCTTGAATTGGAAGTCAAGAAGAGATATGCAAATTCTCAGGTTTCTAAAAGGTCATCATCTTGAAATAAATAAATATTAATGGCATGCACATTTAAAATTAATAACAATGAAACATTTGTTTCTTTTCCCTAAGAGAATTATAAGAAGTTATCTTAAAGCTCTTGTGAACAAATGATAAATTTTAAGAGAAGGCAAACAAGCAGAAATTCCCCTTTAAGGTTTTTCAAGACTGAGATATGACCATAACCAATGAGTGGACATGATATTTGAAGCTCAAAGGCTGAGTCATGTTTCATAGTTAGAATATGAGGATCCTAAAGATGAACTAAATGAGAAAGAGAAAGAGAGAGAGAGAGAGAGAGAGAGAGAGAGTGTGTGTGTGTGTGTGTGTGTGTGTGTGTATTCCCCTTTCTTTTGGAAACTAAAGATACTTTCCTTGTTTCATGGCAAAGATTTAGCCAGGATTATGGGATTTATGAGAGAAAGAGTTTTATTATTTTACAGGAAGCTTTTTATCTGAATCATCAGTATATGGCTTGTTACTTATCAGTTCTGTCATCCTGGGATCTTTTTCCACCAGAATTTATAATACGATAGCTCTTATTCCTAAAGGGATATGAAAAGTGCCACTTAGTGAGCTGCTTCTGTGCCACCAAATACTATTTGGATTTCCATTTTTACATTGTAGTGAAAAGGGCCATTAACTCTTCATTGAGAACTCATTTGGTACACAGGTATTAATTTAATTATTCTTTTATTGGAAGCATGGTTGAAGGCAGTTACAAAGTTACTGATTTGACTTATTTCTGGTAGTTGCATATATCTGATATTTTATTAATATAAAAAATGAATTATGAATGGTATCATAACACACTATATTGTATTATTTTATAATTAAGCTATAAATTTGTTCTTATTTTAGTAGTGATAATATGAGAAATTATTGCTAAAGGTCATGGTCCATAATAAAAGATACACATTTTTCTTTCAAACAACTTACACATATGCCAAGATTTTATGATAATTTTCTCATTTTGACTACTTAAATGTATAATGGAAGTTATTGGTATCTGTTTCTCAAGAAGATCCAGAATTGCGGTATTATGAAGTGCATGTACAAAGTGATTTCTAAATACGGGTTATTAAAATGTCAGATGAAACAAATCCTCCGTATTTATAAGTGTGTATTTTCTCTGGAAATCATGCTTGTAAACAATGTGCACTTTCCAGGGAGTCAGCAATTTGGGGCTTCCTTTTGCACAAGTACAGTGAAGATGAAGCATCCCACACTGTACATTCCTCGGCTAAGCTGTGATATAAGCTAGACAGGAAATCTGTGACCCCAAATTAGGGTGTATATGTTCAGTTATTGTAGATATATGGTGATTAGTTGGCGCCATGACAACAATTTAAGGTTTTGCCAGTTTTTCCAATTGCATTTCACTTCTTAGAATTTATGTCAAAAGTCGAAGGTCATGATTTTCAGCTATTAATCTTTCCTGTCTGGAAAAAAACAATCCAAGTGTGTTTAGCTGGAAGAGCTGCCTCAAGCTGTTGACTGTGCAGGACTAAACTTTCAAATGTTGCAGTTTATGTAACCAATCCCCCATACTTAAATTTCAATGACAGATCTTTTTATTTTGTTTATCACCAAATGACAACGCGAACATGTCATGATACGGCTTTAGACATGCTGTGTGGTCATTTGAAGCAGTATTTCTAAATTGATTTTTTGGCCAAGGTCTCTCAAAACTCTTTAAAAGCATTTCATTGTTATAAAGTCTCTCAAAACTTACTTCAAGCATCTTATTGTTAGATGCAACTAGGGAGAGAAAAAATAAGCTTTTTATTTACATAAGGATGAGAGTAAATCACTTTGTTTTCTTGATTATCAGTTGTTTGGTTAATCAGAAAAGCTATGTTATTACAGTATTTTTTGTAGGCAGCAGTTTAGGAGAAAAACTGCAAATGGTGTCATGGTGAAATGTGTTACTGGAAATTGAAATTCCAATTTTAAAATTAGACAGACATTTTATGTGTTTATCATATTAGAATAATTAAGTTTCTGCTGCAGATTAGAATGTAAACTTTTAGCAAAAGTATACTCTTGCTGTATTTTGGTAACACAAATGTTATTATGAAAGCACTGTAGGGTTTTGGGCTTTTCTGGATAATTATGAGTAAATGATCATTTTGTAATGAAATCATCCTCGGCTTGTGACTCTCAACTGATTTTTCCATCTGGTGTTTGTCATGTAAAGAGGTCCATTCAGCAGTATTAAGCAGTTGGAAAAAATACCAACCAAACCTCTGTATTTACAGAAGGTCCTCATTCAACGTGGTGTTTCCAGATTTCTCTCTCTCATATTTATATTCTCTCTCTCTCTCTCTCTCTCTCTCTCTCTCTCTCTCTGGAGGGCATTTTCTTCATAGGAGAGCATAAAGAACGTTGGCATTTCATTCCTACTTCACCTAAAAAGTTGAGTTAGTCCAATCATTTTCTATCTATTCCTCATTTATCTTACATAGAAAATATAGGGGTGCCTGGGTGGCTCATTCGATTAAGTGTCCAACTTGTGCTCCAGTCATGATCTCATGGTCTGTGGGTTCGAGCCCCAAGTTGGGCTCTGTGCTGACAGGCTCAGAGCCTGGTCCCTGCTTCAAATTCTGTGTCCCCCTCTCTCTCCACCTCTTCCCCACTCTCTCTCTCTCTCTCTCTCTCTCTCTCTCTCAAAAATAAATAAACATTAAAAAATTAAAATAAATATAAATACTGCTTTAAACAGATTTGTTACTTGGGTAATGTTGAGGTCGGCAAAAAAAATAAAGGAGATCCAACCATAGGACATTTATTTCTTAATCTCAATTTCTAAATTATTATCTGATAATAATCATTTGATTACAATAAACTTGTTCCTTCTACCTCTACCACCAACTTACCCTTTTGAATCAAGCCCCCTCTTTATCCACACGATTAAGTGCGATTTATCTAGTTCAGCCATATATCAGAGAATTCTCTGTAAAGCTTTCCCATGTATGAGTCACCCATTTCATAGTTGAAATATGCACAGGTCCAGTATTCCAGAAAGGTTCCAGGATTTTTTTTAAGAAAAGAAAAGAAAACAAACAAACAAAAACTTCATTGAGTTACGTGTTCAAAACTGTGTTCTGTCACATTTTTCCTTGCTAGGTGTTTCCACTTGCCAGACCTGTTCACCTTCAGATGCATCTGCCCTGCCCTGCTTGCTCTGTTTTATCTTGCAGCAGAACCTACTCCTGCAAGATGGGTTTCTTAGCTGACCTTTGGCTGGGTTTTGCCATCTGAAGCACACTGCGAGTGTGGAGGGCAGGAATGGAGAATGTGGAGTGATTTCACTTCTTGGGGTCTTAACAGTGTCTTACCCAGTTGACACCATCTCTTCTGGAAGATCCCAAAATGGTTTCAGTGTCCTCCACATGAACATGTCTTTGAGTTCCAGTAAAATGACTGGCCCGTTGTCCCTCAAGTGTAGACGCCTGTCGTTACTAATGCACAGTTCACTTTCCCATTCTGGTCTGGGGTGGTGCCCCTCTGCACTGCTCTCGGGCCAGAGCCTACACCCCACCATCTGGCTTTTGAGGTGAGGCACCCTGGCACTGTGACTCTAAGGAGGGGAGGGAAGGGAGGCATCCATGAGCATTGAGGTTTGTGTGAGACTGGTGCAAGCCAGACTCCTAATGAACACCTCTGGAAAAAGGGGCCACCAGCACCAAGGGGCTCCCAGGTGCACCACCCTTGTAGAGCTTCCAAAATCTTATGAGATCCAGCTTCCTCTGGGGAGCATGGCAGGGGCTACAGCACCTTAGAGTCTGATTCTACCATTTTCTGAGCCATCCCTGACATGCAGCACATTCTAGCCCATTCCCCACTGCCCCTCTTTCAGGACCTGCACTTACTCCTCCCACACGTACCCAAAGTCACAGAGTAAACCCTGCAGGCTCCAACCATGCCTTGTTTGCTTTCATGGAAAACTCCACATTCCTCCCCCATGGATCAAGGCCCCCTCACCAACCCTCCAGCATCACCCATAAAAGAAAAACAATTTTTTAATGTTTATTTATTTTTGAGAGTGAGAGAGAGATACAGAGCGTGAGCAAGGGTGGGGCAGGGAGGGAGGGAGGCACAGAATCTGTAGCAGGCTTCAGGCTCTGAACTGTCAGCATAGAGCCCAACGGAGGGGCTCCAACTAGGGGCTTAAACTCATGGACCACAAGATTATGACCTGAGCTTAAGTCGGACATTTGACTGAGCCAGCCACCCAGGTGCCCCAAGAAAAACATTTTTATAATGAATTAAAAAGTTTTTTGTTATAGAAAACAATTAGCCCTCAACATCTGTTCTTGTTAAGTTCCCTGTAAAATAGTAAGCTTACATTCCATACGGTTTCTCGTGAACAGGAAATCACTACGCTTTTGGTCCAAGATAATCTTTGGGTTGCTTCGTTCAGTTTACTCTGGTTGTCTCTGTAACTGTCTTCCAAATGATGTCACCAAATACCTGCTTGGAATTTCCTTTGTTTTAGCTACCCAAAATAGTTCTTCTTTTACTCACTGGATCTTAACAGACACAGGCGTCTGCTTATATTGCCAAATGATGGGCAGGAGAAAAAGATTTTACCGTGTATTTAACTCTGCCTATATGCTGTAACATCATATGCTTTTCATTCCAGTGGAAGAGCCACCAGTAAATAGGATAACTAAATAACGTGTGTGATATATTGGAGAGTAGTATGTGCAAGAGATAGAAAGAGAGCACAGGAAGTGAATAGAAAGTGGGATTAATTTTAAAAATGTTCATGGCAAAATTAAATTACACAAAACTCTGTCTCATGAGGGTTTTCCTTAGCTGAGTCTTTTCCAGCACTGGGGTGGTACCTGGCACAAACCAATTCTCAAAAAATATGAACTTGAAGATATGAATATAAAGAAGGGAGTTATGTGTATGGACTAGAGTCATTGGCAGTAGTTTTATGGAAGAAACATGATTTCATTTAGTTCTTGAAGCACAGAAAGGATTTGGAAAACATTACTTTTGTGTAACTGCTCTTAATTAAATCAATACTCTTCTCTATTCCATATCTCATAAAACCTTGGCGGAGATGATATTAAGGCTGAACTGCATGTCTCTTCCTATTCCAACATCACTTAGAAAGTAATGATTTATTTGCAAGTTGAATATATTTGTGTCCATGTATATGTATGTAAAAGTAAAGGGGAAGTGAAATTCTCCTATTACACATTAATCCCCCTAAATTCAATACTGCTATTTCAGTTACGTTTACCTCATTTTTAATTTTGCCTTATAGAAAAGTATATTTTAGATATCAGTCTGTTTCAATAAACTCAAAGTTACTTTCTAATTTGTTTGATCTATTGAAATTTTATTTTCATTTCTTCACTCAGCAAATATCTATTGAGAGCCTACAGTGCTCTGAGGACTATTGTAATTTCTGAAGATACCACAATGAGACATGAATGTCTCCCTTTATGGGCTTACATTTTAACCAAAGAGGTAGGGGGAGCAAGCAGGATAAAAATGTAAAATGTCTGACATGTTTAATATTGATAAATGATAGAGAAGAGAAACGGAGCAGAGAAGCGAAGCTAGATAGGAGGTGCATGTGTGAGTGCTCCCGTTTTAGACTGGTGGGTCAAAGGCCTCAGGAAGAAGAGAAGGTTTCAATAAAAAATGTGATGCAAGCAAAAGTGACCAGCCATGCATGTATATGAGGGAAGAGTGTGTCAGGTGGTAGGAACAGCAACTGTAAAGGCTGGCGGCAGGTAACACCCCAACGTGACTTAGTGCCTAGGATCACTACCTTGCTGCCAGGAGGATCTGAAGTTTGGCTTTGTTTCATTTGTATTGTTTCCTGTGGCATTATAAATCTGACTTCTATCACAGATAGCTAACATACCAGTGAAATTTCCAAAATCAACCTGTTCTCAAATGCATTCATTCAACTTTCATGACCTTGATATTTTTTTCCATAGATTATTTTATAGGTTTTGAAAAGTGATAGGCCAAGTGGGCAAGAATTTTGCATGTGGCATTATGATCCAGAAGTTGGCATTTAAAGTCACATGCTGGAGAGAGGATGAGAAAGAGAATGTATTCAGTATTCTAATGTTAATAGAAAAGGAATGTCTCAGATATATCAAAAGCCACACTGGGAGTTTGTAAATTGCACAGGAATGAAAATATTATTTTAGGTGAATATTGGGAATCCGGAGCAAGATGGAGCTGACAGGGTGACAGGCTTTTTTTACGCAAGACATCAGCTCCAGGGAGCAATGAAGCAAGACTCCTCCCTCCTCTTCTGACTTTTCAGCTGGTGCATATCTCTGCTGATCAATGAGTTCAGAAAAGAAGAATTAAAATAAAACCAAATTCCAAAAAAAGTGATTACTCAGTGAGAGTGAAAATGCCTATGTGGAAAATATTTCAAATCAAACCCTCAGAAAACAAAAACTCTGAATTTCCAAGAAATGCTATGCATGTTGGCAGAGCAAACACAGACACACCCCAGATCTCTGAACTAACATATATGAGGTGTTAATGACCCACGGATTAACATCCACACCCGCCTTCAGCATACAGAGTGATTCAAAGACCAGTCAGTTCCAAATACCATGGCCAATCAGGAAGCTGAAGGATTATCACTGGATGACACAAATTTAAAAGCAGCAATATGATACACTTTTGAAAGAAAATGCCTCCAAAAAACTTCTTAAGTATTCAAGTTTCATTTGGTTTTCTTTCTGAAATTTAGCAAGTACTTATAAACTAAACTGCTTTTGATTCTGTGCCTGTATCAAAGCATATTTGGTGAAGTTGCAAGAGGTATTTCAATATAAACTCCCACTTTCCTCTTCTAAAATTTTTCCTTTTGGGGCCTAGAAATTTCCATGTCTGGTTTTATTTTTAATGGAAACTCCTTGGAAAAATGTGAAAAATCCATAGATCCAATAAATGCTTGGGAACTTTGGCATGGGGACATGGAGGTCAGCTTCCGCTGTCTTTATCAAAAATAAATGCAATTTCTATTCTTGTTATTGTTCAAAAATAGCATAATAAACCACTTCAAGGTTCCCACCAGATTAAACCTCCAGGGAGAAAAGTATGTAACAGCAACATAATCCAACAGTACGAGAAGAGTACTGAGTCAGTTGGCATATGAAAAAGTTTCATATGAAGGAGCAGGAGGAGATGGGGTCTCAACATGACAGAACTGAATCTGAACAGGAAAATCTGTCTTCCATTTTTGTCACCCCAGAACACAAAGCCAAATTGGAGTGACTTCATAGAAGAACAACAAAATGATTAGGGCACCAGGGGCTTGATTTATGTGGAGAGATTAAAAGAGCACAGAGTAATGTATATTTTGGCTAAGTGATTGCTAAGAGGAACATGATAACAGTCTGCAAATATGTGAAAGATGTAAACGCCTCAGGAGAGGAAGAATCCTCTGGAAGGATGCAAATGGACAGCACAAAGGACGAAGAAAATGTTTAAGTTAAAAATGAGAGGAGGGGAATATGCTCACCGTGAGAACCAACCCCATTCTTAGAAAATCAGTGGGCATCCTCACTCTTGGGACTTTTGAAATACTCCAAATAAAACCCCAGGAGGCTTACTGAAGGAGCAGGTCTTTGCTGGTGTAATACTATGGAATCAGTGATGCCTTGAGTCAAAGGAAGAAAGGAAGCACAGGTGTGCCTCTGTGTGTGTGTGTGTGTGTGTGTGTGTGTGTGTGTACCACTCACATGGTACGTGGAGTTGGAGAAGGATAGAAGAGAGGGGTCAGTTGTACTTTGAAAAATAGACAAAGAAAAAAATAAGAAAAAAGAAAAATATTTCCCAGTTGCATTGCAATGGAGCAAATTTTAAAAGTTATGAGTAACTTTTTTTTTAAGGGGAAAAAAATCTATTGGATTTTGGAGATTGACCAAATATGACAATCAACTCCTGAGGTCTCGTTGCCCTTGTATGACATCACTCACAGGATGTAGGTAATTATATCTCATCCCTACTGCCCACACTTCCTAACCTCAAGGTTAGGGGGGTGGTCATAACTACTTTTTGAGCATGTTGGAATTTTGTATTTAAACGCCTCTTATCCAACCATAATATAAAATCATCTTTGAGGCAGTTTGTCTGTAACAGCCTGGAGTGGTGTTGCATCAATCTTTGTAAATGCAGAGTAAACAATATTGATTTGAAGAAATGGAGAAAAGAGGTGTTTTCATTCTCATGCCACCCTTCCCTGGACCTCTGGCTCCCTTCAACACACCACACGCAGATACCAACACATATGTTAGTATCTGAAAAGGCAACATTTACAGCCATTTTCCCTGGGAAAAAATGGGGAGAATCTTCCACAGAATTAATAATAGGTTGGGAGACAGACGGTGAAAAGGAGAATTTTCTCTCTCTCTGCCCCACCCCCTAGAGTTTTGCAGCTAACCAACAGGAAAGCTGTTTACCTCTAGCAGCAGGTCAAGTGCACAGCCCTCTGCACAGCCAGCACTCTGTGGAGTGACCACATGCTCCAGCTGCCATCCTCGTGAGACTGAGCACATCTGCTTGGAGATGTTTTCAGCATTCCCTGACCTGGGGCATGGGAACCTCAGAACATTTCCTAACCCAGGTCTCATTAGCTTGATACAATTAGATTACTGAAGAATGCAGTTGACGAAAGGCACATATTATTTATAATTTCCATTAGCAGTAAAAATTGTTCCAGACAAAATTTCATAAGGCCATCTCATGTCATTTGTCACACGATTAATCTCACCAAGGGGTTGGGGTGGGGGGAGGGAGATGGCATAAAAGAATTATAGGAAATCTTTCTATGCCAAGTATTTGATGTAAGAGGTTTTTTTTTTTTTAATTTTCTTTCTTTTAGACAGGAACTATTACTACTCTTGGTTTAGTAAGATGTGTGTGTGTGTGTGTGTGTGTGTGTGTGTGTATGTGTGTGTGTGTGTGTATGTTTTGGTTAATGTGTACAGTTTTTGGAAAATATATATGATAAAAATTATAAAATATTATTTTTCAACTTGTGAACTTTTCTGAGAATGCGTTCAGGGATAAGTGATTACTGGGTTGACGTTTACAGTTTAGGGTCTAAACTGTCATTAACAGCACTTAAAAGTAACACATTGGTTGAAGTGGGAGGTATGTTGGGGGCTAGTGGGAAGAGGTAGTTTCCAGTATCATTTATCTCTGTCAGGTCCTCATGTTCAGTCCTTGCAGAAGACCCCAAAAAATCCCCTTTAATTCAGTTTTCCCACTTGTATATGTAGGTGATTGCATCAAATGAACATTAAGAATCCAGGTAGATCTAAAGTCATTTAGTTAGTTGGCTAATGATTAGAGGAGATGAGTACAATTTGTTGTTTGAAAACTTTATAAAGTTTTATAAAAAACTTATATAAAGTATACATGAAGTTATATGTATTTATATATATTATATTATATATATACATGTATATATTTAAGATAGACTAATATATTGCAAAATGGATTTTAGATTCTTTTTAGGGGAAAACAGAAAAAAATAAACATTCTTTTTCAATATGTATAGCAAATAAACAGCGTATTAAATGGATAAAATGAACTTCCCCTCTTATAGCTTTTTTCTCCTCTTCTTTGCCTTTACTGCACACTTACGAGAGGATTAGTCATTAAAGGATTCTAAGCAGGGTAAAAAGAAAGAACATGTTCTTTTTTGCTGGAATGATCCAAGAAGACTCTTCAGTCATGCCACTGCAGTGTTCTGAGGAAGATATCCAAGCTAGTTAGGACTTTAATAAAATATGTTTATATGGAATTCAGAGGTCACAAAATCGTTCATTCTCAATTCTATGATTCTCTCTAATAGAGGGCCCAGATTTATGTATTTTCCATTTATAGACTTCCATACCATAGTTTTTGAGATGATGCTTACACTAAGCATATGGATTATTCTTTGATACAGAAAAAGAACATCCAGTTAGGTTTCCTTTTGCTTTATGTTTTAACAATCCTTCAATGAAATAAGGACATTCTACTATGAAACAAATTGTTATGATGGCTGGTAAATTTTAATGTTGTAAAATGCAAACAGTTATTCTACATCATAGGTTCAAACACATTAATTAATTAATTAGTTAATTTATTATTCATTAGTTCACTCATTTACTCACTAATTTAATAGACACTTATTAAGCAAATACAATTTGCAGATACCCTTGGGAATAAGGATACAGCAGTTGTGTAGGTAGGTGCTGTGATGAGATACACTGGGGGCTCTGGGAATCCAAAATTAAGTCACTTAACCTTATTTTTAATATTAGGAGGAATCTTCCAAGGGGTGCTGCTTTTAAGCTGAGATTTAACAAATAATAGGGTGTAGCCAAGTGAAAAAACATGGTGAAGTAGGAAACAAGGTGGTGGTTCTATGGCGAAAATGATGCACAGAAAAAGACCCCAAGGAAAGTGTCCCAAGTTGAGATGGCTAGGTTGAAAGGCTTAGACATTTATGTATATGACGATAACCCTCCAGAAAGGTTGTGTCAATTTATATTCTCACTGAATATAGACAAGAGAGAGCATATTCCCACAAGTTTTACTAGGGATAAAATATCTTAAGATTTATTAGCTAAATACTAGTTGAGTATCTTTTACTTAATGCTATGGAGAGTGTGGTCTGTACAGGATTAACATGGATAAGACACAGACTCTGTTCCCCCCGCACTTGTCATACACTTGAAACAAGAACTAAAGCAAAGAACAATGTTGAATTATATGTATTAAGAGCACAATTGTGAAATTCACTTAGAAACTGAGGTGTAAGTAGTAAGGGGAATTAGTAGAAGTGGAACAAATATCTACTCACTTGATGAAAGAGTACGGAGAGAAAAAAAAAACTAGAAGAATAGGGAGAATATGAACAGACTGTATTTATGCATTTACTGGATTACTTTTCAACTTAATATGCTTGTTATAATCAAATTATGAGGGCAGTTGCTTTTGCTATCTATGATCATTTTCAAGCTAAAATGTATAATAAAAGTTCTATGCCTCGCCATTGTAAATTGTAATGATCTCTTTCAATCTCTTTATCGTATTTGCTCACCTAAATTCTTTATTTTTTTTAAATGTGTATTTATTTTTAAGAGAGAGAGAGAGAGAGAGAGAGAGAACAAGTAGGGGAGGGGCAGAGAGAGAGAGAGAGAAACACAGAATCTGAAGCAGGCCCCACGCTATTAGCGCAGAGCCCAAGCTGGGGCTTAAACCTACGAACCGTGAGATCATGACCTGAGCCAAACTCAGACACTTAACTGACTGAGCCACCCAGATGTCCCTAAATTCTTTCTTTTTAATAGACATGATTATACACTAAGTGCTGATTCATTTCTAAACAATATTCTACAAAACTATGAATCTCTTCTCAGTTATCTGTTTTCATAAACTTATAAAAGCATAAAGTCCAAACACCTATATTTGAAATTATTTCAAATGATAGAAAATCCATTCTACATCCAATGTTATTCATTTACAGCTTCATATAATTTCATAGTAGTCGCTGCTTTTCTAAGCAGTCATGATCTACATTGAATTTTTTAAAAAAATATGTTAGAATTAGAATAAAGAATAAACTTAGACCTAACTTTCCAGAGCCACAAATTGTCCAATTTCATGAGATTTGATGGAAAGTACACAAACTATAGAATAAGTTAGATCCAGATTTGAGTTGTTAGATTCTGCATCTTTTGAATGAAAAAATATTACCCATTTTTATTTATTTTTTGTTTTATTGTTATTTTTAAAAATAATTTATTGTTGTTAGCCAACATACATTGTATACAATGTAGTCTTGGTTCAGAAGTAGATTCCCGTGATTCATCACTTACATACAATATCCCAACAAGTGCCCTCCTCAATGCCCATCTCCCATTTCCCTGCAGCCCTACCCCCGCCCCATCCCCATCAACCCTCAGTTTGTTCTGTGTATTTAAGAGTCTCTTATGGCTTGCCTCCTTCTCTGTTTGTGACTTATTTTTCCTTCTTTTCCCCTGTGGTCTTCTGTTAGGTTTCTCTAATTCCACATATGTGTGAAAACATATGATATCTGCCTTTTTCTGACTGACTTATTTCACTTAGCTTAATACCCTGTGGTTCCATCCACGTTGTTGCCAATGGCAAGCTTTTATTCATTTTCATCACCAATAGTATTCCATTGTATATGTGTATATATACATACCTATATACAATGTATATATATGTATATATACATACCACATCTTCTTTATCCATTCATCAGTTGATGGACATTTGGGCTCTTCCCGTAATTTGGCTCTTGTTGATGTGCCACTATAAACATTGGGGTACATGTGTCCCTATGAATCAGCACTCCATATCCTTTGGATAAATTCCTAGTAGTGCTATTGCTGGGTCATAGAGTAAGTCTATTTTTTTTTTAATTTTCTGAGTAAGCTCCACACTGTTTTACATAGTGGCTGCACCAGTTTGCATTCCTCCCAACAGTGCAAGAAGGTTCCCCTTTCTCCACATCCTCACAACATCTGTTGTTTCCTGAGTTGTTGAATTTAGCCACTCTGACTGGTGTGAGGTAGTATCTTAATGTGGTTTTGATTTGTATTTCCCTGATGATGAGCAATGTTGAGCATCTTTTCACGTGTCTGTTGCCTATCTGGGTGTCTTCTTTGGGAAAGTGTCTATTCATGTCTTCTGCCCATTTCTTCACTGGGTTATTTGTTTTTGGGGTGTTGAGTTTGGTAAGTTCTTTATATATTTTTGATACTAACCTTTTATTCAATATGTCATTTGCAAATATCTTCTCCCATTATGTTGGTTGCTTCTTAGTTTTGTTGATTGTTTCCTTTGCTGTGCTCAATTTTTTTCTTGATCAGGTCCCAGGAGTTCATTTTTGCTTTTATTTCCCTTGCCTTCGGAGACATGCCAAGAAGTTGCTGTGGCCAATGTCAAAGAAGTTGTTGCCTGTTTTCTCCTCTAGGATTTTCATGGTTTCCTGTCACATGTTTAGGTAATTCATCCATTTTGAAGTTATTTTTGTGTTTGGTGTAAGAAAGTGGTCCAGTTTCATTATTCTGCATGACTCTGCATTTTAAAATATTAGCTACCTAGGGTAAGCTATTTTACTTCTTTAGAACTCTTTGACTTGCAAGTTTGGAGATCATAATAACTCATATGTATTGAACTAGTTTGTTGACAGTATCTTCCACAGTTATGGGTACATTGTAAGCATTCAAAGAATAAAGTTATGTTGTAGAAATGACTTAAGAGTTGGGGTAATGATTTTGGAAGTCAGTATTTATTAAGATAAAAGTTAAAGTTTAATCCATAAAGGGATATAGTACCAATGCTATTTTTTTCATGGCATAACTTTTGCTGTTTAATTTGGAAAAGCTGAAATTAACACAATTTCAACTGCAACCCTTATGTTTAAGGGATATGTAGAGGAAGGGAGTTCAACATTAACTTTAACTGGAAATTAACTGTTAAATCTGAACAAGCCAAGTGAAATTAAATATGAAATCTCGAAGTATTTCTGCCTCTTGAAACTGAAATTGCATGCATTTTCTATTTTAAAAAGTTAAGTATTTCACTGGTAATGTCTTTATTTTGTATTTGTTACAGACAATTTCATCATCCAGAAGACTACTGGTAAGTTCAACCAATTTCCTACTGATTTAGTCAAATATGGATTCAGGTATTGGTCTATTATTATCTTTTTATCTATTCATTCTATTAGTGGGCATAAAATTATTAGTATTTTTCTTGATGAATACAAATGCTTGAATTTGGAATTGTTAACATTATGGGAC
Source organism: Prionailurus bengalensis (assembly GCF_016509475.1). NCBI lineage: Eukaryota > Metazoa > Chordata > Mammalia > Carnivora > Felidae > Prionailurus > Prionailurus bengalensis. The sequence continues at coordinate 137,934,886 of NC_057345.1, read as the reverse complement.
AGTGAAATAAATATTAAATACATATCAGTGGGTTCCAATAAACTTGTCTTAAAAATGCAATAAAAATTCAGCATTAAAAAGGAATATTAAATCTCTTTCACATGAATATTACTGTCATTCTCAAAAATTTCCTAGGGGCGCCTGGGTGGCTCAGTCGGTTAGGCGGCCGACTTCGGCTCAGGTCATGATCTCACGGTCCATGAGTTCGAGCCCCGCGTCGGGCTCTGTGCTGACGGCTCAGAGCCTGGAGCCTGTTTCGGATTCTGTGTCTCCCTCTCTCTGACCCTCCCCCATTCATGCTCTGTCTCTCTCTGTCTCAAAAATAAATAAACGTTAAAAATTAAAAAAAAAAATTTCCTCTCACAAGACTATTTTTCCATCAATATGACCAATATTTCCATGTTTATGTTTTGTTTTCCTCACTGATCCTTGTTTTCTATATGAGAAACAATTTTGATATCTATTTTCATTACCTCCTATCAAATTAAGTCCATATCATCCCAATGTGACATAATGAGATAGGTTAAGAACAAGTTTGTCAATTCTGTGTGCAGTCAGTAAAAATGGCTGTCCTGGAGGTCAGATGTGGCCTTAAACGGTAGCAGAGGAGGCCGACTCAGAAGTGTAGGAAAAGGATGTCTAGCTTTTGACAGGTAAGTGTATGGGAGATTCTTCTAAAACTTTGTGATAACTGACCAATTGAAGGTTCATCTACAAATGATTTGAGACAATTGTTAGTATTTTTTAAGGTGATATCCTTGGTTAGGAGTTTTTATGCCATTCACAGTTTATTTTGAATGAATGCAGAACAATCTTCCTTTTTTAGTCTTAATTAACTTTTTCTATACAATTGGGAATTGATAAAATGTGAGGAATCAATTTGGAGTTGGGTGTTCTGGATCATGAGTAGCACCTGAGTACCTGGAATCTAGGACAAGAAGTTTGGTAGTACAGATACAGCATCAGCATGCTAGCACATTCCCAGAAGGGAGGGAAGCCAGGAGGCAGGTGGGAGCAGGCCAGAAGAGGTGCAAGGGCAAAAGATCAACATATAGCACAAGGTTTGGCACATGGTATGTACCTAATAAATGTTTACTAAATGAATAACCATGAAAGCTTGCTGACAGGTTTGATAGACACAGGTTAAAAAGGAAAAATGAGGAAAGAAATTCTATGTTTATCTGAAGGTAGATATGGGGATAGGAAAAAAAAAAGGAAAGATGTTAAGCAGTGGGGAAAACATGACAAAACCAGATTGGACTCACCTTCTATCAGAGGTCCTTTCAAGGATCCACTTCTCTACTGAAGTAAATACTTAGTTGCCTCTCTTCACTCTTTTGTCCTTACTACTTGTCATCTAGTAAGAAAGCTCTTCTCATTGAGTTTAAAGTTATTGATCTATTCTCACTGAGGCATTACTCATTAAGGACCTCATCCTAAGATGAATGAGGCCAAACAACATTGTTTATGATCTCACTTTATTTCATTATAAGGCATGTAGATAACAAAGATGGAGCAGGAAAAGCTAGATTAGGACATAGAACACCTACTCATATGGGCTTAGCTAAAAATCTCTAAGAAATGCATTTATCTTTTTTATATGTGTTTGCCTTCTACCATTTAGCATTCAGAACAGTGTTTATGAATAACCTCCTGAACTGAATCAATTAGAAAATGTAAGCAGGAAAACTTAGGATATTATACTGTTTCTTATATAATGTCTCAATTTAGGAGCAGATAAGAGATCAGATTTGTCCATATGGTTGATCTACGTTGCTGAAATTCACAGGCTGTCTGCTTTCTCCATGTAAACACATTTGTAAACCTCTTCAGTAGCAGGAACTTTTCTTGAATTAACCAAATTATGACTTCTGAAATTCTCTTAGTATGATTTTAGGAACTTCCCAATCTTTGATTTTTCCTTTCAAGGTATTACTTTCAAAATATCCTTTCAGACATTATTTAAGTTAATTCTATAGAATCATAAAAGTAAATAGGGAGTGCCTGGATGGCTCAGTCAGTTAAGCATCCAATTCTTGATCTCAGCTCAGGTCTTGATCTCAGAGTGCTGAGTTCAAGTCCCAAGTTGGGTTCTATGCTGAGTGTGAAGCTTACTACAAAAAGAAAGAAGAAAAGAAAAGAAAAGAAAAAAAGAAAAGAAAAGAAAAGAAAAGAAAAGAAAAGAAAAGAAAAGAGGAAGAAAAAGAAAGAAAGAAAGGAAGGGAGGGAGGAAAAGGTAAATAGTAGATTATACTAATTAGGCAAAAAGAATAAGAATCCTTAGATAAACTTTCAGATTTTATTTGAAAAGACAAATATGATCCACATGAGCTCACCACCCTTCCTACATTGAGATAAGGTGATATAGTTTGTTTCTGTGCTGTTGTGATGTGAAGGGAGGTTGCAAAGGTTCCAGAAGTCTGATGTAATATCCCCTTAGTCCTCCTAACATCGAAGCGAAGATACTTCAAAGCATGGATCTGTGTCTTCCATTGCTGTGTGCACATTTATATTTCCTATCTGGATGACAGCTCACTATGTTGTAGGAAGTGCTTTAACTTGGACAGTGAGAACCATGCTCTGATCCTGACACAAAATAGCCAAGTTCCTTTAATCAAGTTTTTTGGTTTTCTAAGCATTTACTGTCAGATAAAGATGTTCAATGAAAGTCCTGTCTCCTCCCCTAAATATCTAATATTCTAATATATGCTATCATGTGAATAAATTTTTCCTTACATACTGAAACATAGCTAGAGTTCCATGATCAATACTTCTTGAGCTAAAGCATTCAAAAATATATGCTGATATAACTGTCCTCACAGGTAATATAATTTGTCCTTAAAAACACGATATAGGTCTCCAGACCATGAAGATATTACATCATGGACATCATCCCAAAATGTATGCTTTAAAAGGATCATTGTTAATGTTCTCAAAAACTTACTCACAGTGTTATATTCCTAAGGAGGTTTGATGATCCTGACACATCTAGTGGTTTAAATCTTCAAATATGTTAACAATATGTATATGTATATATAACATTCATTTGTGATTCCTGGCTGAATAAATCAAGTAATTGTAATCTTTTAGCATTGGGAACATTTTGATCATCTCACACTGTAACAGAGACTGAAGAGTTGAAATTAAGAATCATAAAATGCAGAATAAAATTATAAAGACCTTCTTGTAATACAAAATTCATGGAAACAAAACTCTAATTTCCTGATGGATATATTATATTAATGTAATGGATACCTCAGTGTAGTTAAATTGCATTAAATGGTTATTAATGCTTGAATAAACTTCAAGGAAGTGGGTACTGGTTGAAATGGGATAATATTTTGTTCTGCTAAATTATACGTTAATTGGTATTTCCTCTCTTGTAAAAGGACCTAAAGGGTTTAATAAAATATGTGGTAGAAACATGATTTTTTTTCTTGAGATATTAAGTCAAGAGTTTAACTGGAAGTGTTTCAAACCTTTCCCAGAAAATTCTTCAGTATTTTTGATGACATGGGTTTTAGGGACTCCCAAAAGTAAATAATTAAAGCTTTTAGTCATCCAAATAATGATAGACTGCGTCATGGGAAAAAATGTTACAAATTGTACAGTTGAGATTTGTTTTCTTACTGCATGTTCCACAGAGGGGAGGGAGGGAGGAGGAGACTGAGAGAGAGAAAAAGAGAGAGAGAGAGACCGATTCCAGAGGCAAGGGCAAGCCATCTTTGTTATTCTCAAGTTACTTCACAAGCTGTATTCGATAATACAAGGAGCAAGACCTTGCAGTTCATTTTCTTTTTATCAGATTATGAAAAGTACTGGAAACCTCAAGTTTTACCTGAGGGATGTGGTGCTTCTGCTATGCATGAGGAAAACAGCTGCAACCAAGTACTTGAATCTGGCCAGGCTGGAGTTGTGTTTTGAGTTTCAATTTTTTGAGTAAACTAGGTGATAAAATTAGGTCCATGCCTCCAGATGCTTATAGACAGAGTACCTAAAGATTGTATAGTTCAGGACTCAGCACAAGTGGAACTGGCACAGGGGGCATGTCAGGAAAATTAAGTTGAGGAACTTAGAAAGCATGCATAGATTTACAGTCCAGAGTTAGTGCACTGACTTCTATTTAAACATTATTTAGAAGTTTCGGTGCTCAGTTCTTGTCTTGTGGGAGGCACATCTCATTTTCTTTAGGGTCAGCAGTCATACAATGTTACTCAAGTGTCATACAAAAAAGGAAACACAGGCCACTCAATCTAAAATAATAGACAATGTGGCCCAGTCACAGGGACTACATCACCAAGATGAAATATTTGTAGCACTGTAAAGGCTAAACCCATGGGGCTGGCAATTCCAAGTAAGTAAGACCAACAGGAAGTGACCCCCCAACTCCATGGTGACACACTGCTTTCGAATTGAAACACACTTACCAACAGAAAAGTTAAGAAAGGAGAAACCAGGGAAAAGAAGTGAAGAGTCATTAATCAAGGCACCAAAGGGGGAAAATGGTCTGTGCACTTCAGGGTAAACAGGAACGTTGTAAGGTCAATGTAAATTCATGGCCATTTAAATCTATCACTGAAAGCTGTGTGTACCCCCAGGCCCTTTAGGGCAACCTATATATATATATATATATATTTTTTTTTTCTCTATTCTTTTGTTCATCTTGAGGGAATACTGGGACAAAATAAAAGGATTAAACTTCAACTAAACCAATACAATTGAGATGCATATATATAGTCACATAGGGTAAGTGAGTAAAATAAGGTGTCTTCAACTTTTAGTATGTTTGTTAGCTGACACAAGATACATTCATGGTTCAGGATTTTAGGCTTTGTATTGGATTCTATCTTGTTCAGTTTCCTCTTTCTGACATAATTCTCTTTGGAGGGTACTGCATTTGTTATTTTTAAAGACATGCTTTATCAAGACATGACAAAATCTTACTTTTCCAGTGATTTAAACCTGGGAGGTACCTAGCTTCTAGTAATTCTGGCTGTTTGTCATCTAGTTTACACAGATGGAAACTATTGTTGTTTCTGTTGTGTGTGGATGGTTCAAACTTAAAATCCTGTATCATTATGTCTTCTCCGGAGAAAACATAAAGAAATTATATTGGTCTCCAAAGGCAGTGCACCTAATAACACAGTACATGGGAAAATATCTTCCTTTCTCTTAACACTTTCTAGACCGTGCAGACAAAATAAAAGATCTGATTCCATGCCAATAGCAAAGTAAACACACTGTTCGTCTGTAAGATTTTAGTCCAAAAAATTACGTAAAATATTTTTATCCCCTAAAGTAAAAAAACAAACAACAACAACAACACCCCTCAGTCTTTGCACTGCTTTAAATCACTATGAGATGTGGGGTGCCTGGGTGGCTCAGTTGGTTAAGTTGTCCAACTCTTGGTTTTGGCTCAGGTCATGATCTCATGGTTTGTGGGTTCGAGCCCAGCATCCGGCTCCGCACTGGCAGCAGGGAGGCTGCTTGTGATTCTCTCTCTCCCTCTCTCTGCCTCTCCCCTGCTCATGTGTGCACTCTCTCTCAAAATAAACAAAAATAAATAAATAAATAAATAAATAAATAAATAAATAAATAAATCACTATGAGATGTGATTGCATTATCTCAGTGGAAAGTATTGGTGACAGGGTAGACCTAGTGCTCTATCTCCTTACTAACTCTGTGAGCTTAAATAAATTACCTAACATCTCCATATTTAATTGTTTTTAAAATCCTCTTTAAAATGGGGCAACACCCATCTCCTAAAGTGGTGGTGAGGCTTTCATACCATATGTGCATTTGTTTGTTTGTTTTATAACAGTCCTTAGTTTCTATCATAAAGGAGTATATAAAAAAGAGTAATCATAATTTATGGCTAGTGCAATGAAACCAATTTATCATGGCTCTCTAGAGATATCAGGTGATGTCTTATTTCATAAACTGTACTAACAACAGTGCTTTTAAATAATAATAAACTTATTTTTTTCTTTTTCTTTTTATTATTTTGATTTAATTCATTTATTATTATTTTATTATTATTCTTTTATTATTAATAAAAATTTTTCTCTAAAACACCTATAAAATTTAGCAAATTCTTCTCTTATTGGACACTTTACTCCCGCCCCCAAAGTCCTATGATTAGAGAAACTTACTGTGTTATCTCAGTGAGAAAGGCATATTATCTCCTTTAGATGACAATCCACCCCCACTATCCCCACCTTGTTTATTAATTCAGGAAAATGTTCCATATCTTGTGGGACACCTTCCTGCCACAAAGTAGAAGATGTTTCTTTGCTGAGTAATTCTCTTAAAAGAGTGTAATTCTTGGTGTGGAGGGAGTGTAGTTACAGTTGCCAAAGACTTTCAGTCTCTGTTTAGGAGGTTTATAACATTTCTATGTCTCATCCTATTCCTAACCTCGTCCCAAACTGTGGTAGGTCTTAGGGATACATAGTCTAGACAACGGCATTAAACCATGAAAATCTGTTCATCACACATTTTTGTCTGGAGGCTTCACCCCGCCTCCTCCCGACCTCTTGCTTTCCATTATCTGGGGCACTTCAGGGACTGATTGCTACATCTGACTCTTGTAAAGGATAAAGCAGCCTGGGAAATATGTAGAAAGGAGATTGTTAGGTGTAAGAAGACATAAACTTAGTCTACAGCTACGATACAGTATGAATAACTGAGAAGTGATGGAAGAAATGAGAAATAGTGAATTGCTTTTGGTATATAGGAAATGGCAACAGGTTAAAAGAAGAAATAAAAGGGAACAGGAAGATGTCAGTTATCAACTGCATTTCTGGACAAACATTAGAGAGTGGCCATATGATTTAGAAAATGATAAAAATGATAATTCCACTGACGAATTTTATTCAAATACCTAAAATAAAATAAATTTTATTATTTTAATAGTATTCAGATACCTAAAATAAAAGGAAATCCCATGGGTCACTTATAAAAATAGAGATTTTATATTCCCCTTTTGCTGACAAAAGCAAGAGTTAAAGATTGAAAGGTCAATGAAAGCTTCACGGTGGAATCAATCCCAAGATAAGAACATTTAGAAACCTCTGGGGATAGGGGGAAACCTGAAAGAAACATTTAGGGATGTTCATTTTACTGGTCAGTATAACTGAGGGCCTTGTGTAGGGGAAGACCAGCCTATTGCCAGTGCTTTCTGTGACCGAAAGGGAAGGTGTGTGCTCCAAGTGAAACTGTGCAGACAAAGAATGTGAGAGCATATGGACTTCCAGTGACAGACACTGTCATAACAGCCAGGCTGGTCATTTGTTATTTCCAACTGTTAAGCTCAGGGGCCAGCAATTCATAGCCTTTCCATAGCATTCAAGTTTATTGCTTCTGCTAGAGTCAGAAGGGGCAAAGTAATCTTTCTAATGTATTCCATGGCTTTTGAGTGAAAATCTAGCTGTGCAGCATAAAATCTAATACAGGATTCAACTTGCTGATGGGCATAGGTTCTCAGGACATGGATTGCTGCCTGACATGGTGGTGGGCCCTGTAACTATCAGATTGGAGTTCAGAGGACCTCCTTATGTTGTATCTGGAAGCACAAGACAGATATTGGGTCAACAAGGAGGTTAATATAAATATGCAGAAGCAATGGAGTGCAGTGGTAACAGATGTCTGACATGCTGTTCTGTCAAGGGGAATTTGTGACTATGAAATGTCAATTATTAGTGGCCTAATAGTGGTAACATTGATGATTTAGATCATATTGTAGATGATAATTATGGAAGGCTGTGTGCTCTCCATTGTGTGGTTGGCTTTTAACATGATGCTTCTCATTTAAAAAATATTATTGAAGCTATTATATTATTACTACATCCTAGGACAAAATGAATGAACTGTTTTCCCAGAATGACAGATGATCACTCAGATGATCATCATCCACTCAGATAAAATCATAGCAGACACCAACTCAGTTAGTACTCCCCAACAGAATATTTTTTTCAACTTTCATTCCCTCAATTCTCTTTGGCCATCTATCTGCTAGCACTGATCAGATTATTAAAAACATCTAAGCTATTATAGATGAGGAATTAGATTTGATCTCTTCTACTTAGAATTGGCAACTAAAATGTGAATTAACAAGAATGTACTGAGCAACTGTCACATTCAAGACACTGTCTTAGTCATCTGGGGATAGAATGGGGAAAGGACGTGTGGGATACAGAAATGTATATTGTACACACCACAGTCTAATCTATTATAGGCATGAAATAAACATACATGGAATGCTTAGTAAAATGCCAACATTGGATTTTAATTCAAGAACACGAGAGACCACAGAGCAATCTAAGGTAGTTTTCATTTCAAGAAGGAGGGTGTGAAATGCTATGAATGTAGAGGAAACTGTAGGGTCTTGGAGTAGACTAAAATGAGGTCTTTGAACGCTGAGGCTACACGGGTCATTGATACATATTGCTGAGAGAAAAAGCAGAGCATGGATGGCATGAGCACAAAATCAGGCATGGAGGACAGGACATGCTTCCTAATTCAGTCATGTTAACAAATGACCAGGCTTAGATGTGGGTGTGTAACATTTTAACTATTTTTCAGGTTAAATCCAAGGCTAGCCTGGCTGGTAGTGGAGGGTGACTCAGCCCACTTTGAAAACTCAAATGTCCAGAACCAAACATTGTAAGAAAATATTAAAGGAGAAGTTAAAGTAAAGAAACCAATCAAATCTACAGTGAATATGTGTTAGACGAGAGTGAGCAAAATTAAGGTCTACCCCATTCCTTCCCGACACAAGTGCAGTCACTATGAGATTATAGGCAAGGCATAAGTCATATACATTTTTCCATTAAGAGTGTATTTAATTTATGAAAACAACTCCAATAAATTCCTCAGGAGCAGTGTGAAAACGTTCCTTTTTAAGATGTAGTTAGGATGGGTGTGCACATCAAGACTGGAGAGATGTCAAGATGGAAGGCATTAGAATACATTCGTCCATATTCCAGTTCCTGTCACTGCTAGGGAGACACATGCAGGAGCACATCAGCACTGGTTGTAAGAAGGGGAAGCTGCCTTTCTAAGCACAACCTTGCACTTGGAAACATAGGGCTGCCAGGGCCAGAGAAACAAAAGCCCAACTGGACTTATTAATAGCGTGACACTCTGCTCTGGTATGGCATTTATAAAATAGCTACACATCCAGGAAGACTCCTCAGTTGCTTGGTCACTGAACTTGTTAATGCTTGTTTTCTCTGATTACTGCTTTTGAAATTTATAAGGCCTTTCTCCTCAAGTGTTTCAAAAAACTCTCCGGGCAATGCTTTTTAAATAGTATCTTGTTGTACAGTGTCTACATTGTAACTACATCGCACTGTTCTCCACTAAAATATTAGAATCAAATCCTTTACATTTTGAGATTTAACCAGAAATTTTGCTATTGCATGTTGCTTCCACTTAGATTCTTCAGAATTAACAACTTTCCTCCCCCATTTTCCTATAATTCTCCTTACAGACTCAATTTTAAGGATAAATTAGCCAATGTCTTCACTCCCTATAGTGGCTTCTTAGCTGTTTAGCCATTAAGGAAACAGAAGTTCTGTTTCCCAACTTTATGAAACTTCCATAGTACTTCAGGAAGGGCACCTGCTTAATTCAGTAACCAGAATAAGGTCCTCTAGCTTCACTGCACTACTTTAGATCTTCTATAGTTTTCTCAAAGCACTGCTCCTCCTGCACCCCTTACACCAATTGAGAGAGGATTTGACAAATTCCTGCTTGGAAACTCCGTAACTTTCCAAATATAGGCCTCTACACATTGATTTTAATTAATTACCAAAGATAACATAAGTCATCCTGGAGGTCCAATTGCTAATCCTCCCAGTCTGTTCTCATGTAGGACATGGACAATTTATCCATGGTAAAATTTAATTTTAGCTATAATTACAAAAGTTTGAAATTAAATCTCACTAGTGCTATGCTCCCATTAATATGGACAAAATAACTGATCTACATAGGATTAATGTGGGGGACAAAAGTAAGATTTAATTTTTAACTTTTATAATTAATTTGGGAAAATGTGATAAAGGATTTTGTTTCAGAGAGGGAGGAAAAGAGAAAGTTTCAGAGTTCTGAGGAAGATGTTCCAGCCATCCCTCAAATCTCTTACATCCTTAAAGAATCTTGTATAAGGTAATATGAACTGACTCAAACTAAAAATAATGTGTAACGGTTCCTAAACTTGAGGAGTTGAAACTTGAGCTTATAGTACATTTCTCTCCAACAGTTAAAGAAGGGGGAATTATGGAACAGAATTCTGGCTTTTTATATACTACAGGACAACCACATGGGCCACTTACACACACACACACACACACACACATATGTAATCATAAGGAACACAATATTCTTACCACATTCAACATTTCTTCATACTGCAATACTGTCTCTGGCATATGAAATTCAAGTTACTAGGGTCCAGAAAATTTAAAGAAATGGGCAAGCATATTAAGAACCACACTCTTAGACCTATTCAAGAAAATCTCAACACTTATTTTTCTAGTTCCTATTTGTTCTACTTAATGACAATTCTGGTTTAAGGAATAAAACATTCTCAAGTTTCAAAAATTTCCAACTTAAATTGTAAAGGGAGTAATAAATAGATTCACGATGTACTCTGACCACAGAGCTCTGGGAGAATATGGACAAGAGGGTCTTTCAGTAACCCTAATGCGAACTAGTCTAGTGGGCAATCCTAATGAGTAATAGAATGTAAATGATGTCCATCAGCAAGCTGAGGCAGCAGGGACACTGAATGGGAACTATAGCTTCTTTTTTGCCTCAGACATACAGGTTGATTGGAGATTTCATTTCCCTCTTCCTTGTGTATGCCTATTGTCTTCACTGTACTGGTAGCTTATGAAGTAAACACAAGATAAAATGAGGTGAGGGGCGCCTGGTTGGCTCAGTTGGTTCAGCTTCAGACTCTTGATTTCGGCTCAGATCATGATCTGATGGTTTGAGTTCAGGCTCCTGCGTCAGGCTCTGTAGTAACAGCACGGAGCCTGCTTGGGATTCTGTTTCCCTCTCTCTGCCCCTCGCCTGCTTGCTCTGTATCTCTCTCTCAAAAATAAAAATGAAAACAAAAATAAATGAGGTGATACAGGGTTTAGAAATATAAAGGAAGGAGAACAAAAGAATACACTAAGTCCTGTGAGTGGTATACCACATACTTTTAGTAAACATAGAAGAGACAATTACATTATGTTGACCTAAATACATCCTGAAGTTTGATAGTCCAAATCTCTCTTATTTTAATCAACCAGGTTTACATTTTAAGAAAATTAAAGATTGATTTCCCATAGGATCAATGATATATTTGGTTATTATATTGCTTGAGAATTTCCAAATAGTCACAAATAAACGTAGAAAAGCTAAAAACAATGCATGATTTTGGAGTAACAACATAATTATGATCAATGAAATTTAGTGATAAGATCTATAAATGAAGCACAGTCTTCTCTCATTGGATAGTACAAATAATAGAATGTATAGATTGGTTCAATGGTTAAGTTACTGGAACATTGGAAATTGAGGGTTAATTTTAAGAGATCTGTAGGATGCCAAAAGATTGCAGAGGGAGCATTGACTGCTCATCTAATTAGCATTAAAGAAGTACAAATTATTCAAGAATATGTTTTAGAGCATTTTTGTTGGTGGTAAATCATTTGAATATAATCCTATAATATTGTGTGCCATAAAGTGATGGGAAATACAAAATTATTTACTGATAATGTTTTAATTTATCCCCTTAAAAAGCATCATCTCTCATATTGAAAAAAGGCCAGTAGTTACTGAACTTCACTTCTACATGTCAATATCCTACTATTGATTGGCAAATAAAGAAGCTTGTTGAAATCAATTAAAGATGGAATATAAACCCAAAGATGAAAAAGAGGCTACTGACAAAATCTGAATGACTTTATTTGGTGGAAGATAACAAACATCAGAATTTCCCATGAACATTTGTTTGATTTTGGTATAGTTCATCCCTAAAACTGTGAAATTGATACTGTTTTTTTATCAGTTTTAGATTAGACTAAAAATGTGAGATGGTGAATAAAACAGATCAGAAACTTCTCTTGTGAAAATCAATTCTGAAATTTTCTTTTTGATTGTTCTCTCCCCACTTTTGGTCCTGAAATATTTTGAACTCTTCTGTAAAAGATTAAAATGTAACAAATATCTAATCAGCTTAAAGGCGAAATTATTTTGGAATCAAGAGGTTCAGATGACTAAACAATGAAAATAAATCATATTCAAATTGGCCCCACAGAAGAAGGAATCAGATATGTTTTATTATAAATGATCGAAGATGTTTAGTTTTCAGAAACTTTAGTCTCACTACTAGTGAGCCAGCATGAGGATATAGTTTGATATAGTGATTTGTATTATTTAATAGTTAAATAAAACTGTGTAATTAATACAATTGTAGTGATATGTCCTTGTCAAAACATCTGGAATAAGAGGCTAATATATGTGACAGTTTAATTATTTTGGAGAACTTTTGACTGGCTATGTAGATTATGAGATGAAATATTTCTGAATTAGGATAAAAATTCTGGAGGGTTTAGGAAGATATCCTTAAATATATTCACAAACAATTGTAGAGTGTATCCCAACACACGAACTGGAATCTGTACACTTTCACAAAATTCATATCATAAGATAAGATCAGAAAGAGGTAGAACTTACCTATGACCATAGCACCACATCAACAAATGTTTATTTTTCACTGAATATTTGTGACATCTTGTTGGATAGAGATGTGCTCAGACACAGTTCATGTGATTCTTTTTAAGGTTCTTTAAATGACTTACCAAAAGTATACATTTTATGTAAAAAATCTACAAATTTGATGGTTCAGCAGTACCACTCCCACTAACAAATGAACATAAATGCATTCATATGTTCATCCAAGGCAAGGGCACAAATTCTTATAGCAAGACTGTTCACGACAGCCCCGAACTTGGAAACCACCCAACTGCACATCAACAAAATGGTGAATAAATAAAGTGTGTTATAATCACATAATGGAATAACATAACAATAAGAATGACTGATACACACAACAACATTATGCCGAGCAAAAGAATCCAGACACAAAATGAGCACACGCTGTGTAGTCCTGTGTATACGAAGCTCAGGAACAGGCAAAGCTAACCTATCATCTTAGAAGTCAGGATTTATGGGAGGGTACTGGTCAGAAGGGGCATGAGGGACTTCCAGGGGTGGGGGAAATAAGGACCCTTGGAATGTTTTATTTCTTGATCTGGATGCTGGTTACACAGGTGTTTTGTGGGTGTGAAAATCTATTGAGCTATATACCTGGTTCATTTTTCTGAATCATGTTGAATTTCAATAAAAAGTTAAAAATGTTTTAAAAACTACAAATTGGGGGGGGGACTACAAATTTTGTTGTTGATTGTATAGTTCTTAAGCATGGAGTAGTGATTATTCTAACTCACTTGATGACAGGCGTTTTTTTTTTCTGAACATATGAGAAAACAGTGTACGGAAAGGCATAGTGCATAAAAATTAAGAATGTGGTTTCTACACTGTGATCTGTATGTCTGTGTCCCTCCAAAATATATATGTTGAAATCCTAACCTAAAATGTGATGGTATTTGGAGGTGGAGACTTTGGAGTTGACTAGGCTATGAAGATGGAGTCTTCATGAATGGAATTAAGCCCTTATCAAATGGCCCAAGAATGTTCCCTTGCTCCTTCTGCCATGTGAGATTAGAGCAAATAGATAGGTATCATTGAGGAAGCTGGTCTCATCAGACGCTGATTCCAAGGGTACCTTGATCTTGGACTTCCCAGTCCCAACAACTGTGAGAAAGAGATATTAGTTGCTTATAAGCCACTTGGTCTCTGGCATTTGGTTATAGAAATCCAAATGAACTAAGACCTAGTATCACATTGGTTTGGTTCAAATCTCCAGCTCCAAGGTATTAGTTTTGTGACTTTGATTAAATCTCTCAAACTCTTCAAACCCTTAATTTCTCATTTGATATATGAATGTGAGAATAATAGTGTCTAATTCCATAATGCCACTGCTAGGCCTGGCAACATTAAAGACTCTAACATAATGCTTGTATGACACAAATAAAACACAGAGAAAAGTTACCATGTTTGTTTGTTTAAATTGAATTATAATTAAATTTATTTAAAATGAACTCTTTTGGGAATCTACCATATTTGACTCGTGTATAGAGTCATGTAATTATGAGCAAAATTAAGACACAAAGGAATTCCATTAGCCCCCACAACTCCTTGTGCTACTCTTTTGTAGTCAAAAGATGATTTATAACCCATGATTTATAACCCTTGTAGCCACTAAACTATGCTGTATCACAATAGCTTTATCTTTCCAGAATGTCATATAAATGGAACCATACAATATATTGAATTTTGAGATGCTTTCTGTCATGTGGCATAATGCATTTGAGATTCATCCATATGGTTGCATGTATCAATAATTTATTTTTCTTTTGTTTTTGTTTGTTCATTTGTTTGTGCATTTCCTAGTTCAGGGATATTTGGGTTGTTTCAGTGTTTACTGATTACAAGTGAAACTGCTATAGACATTATGTATAGGCTTTTGTTTTGTTTTTATATAAGACAATTACTGAAATATACTTCACATAGATTCAAATCATGTGTTTAAGGAGTACAATTCACTGGTATTCAGTGTATTTATAGAGTTTTGCAGCCATAAACTCAATAAACTTTAAAATATTGTTATCACCCAATGGTGAACTCCATTTTTAATAATTTAAGGAACTGTCAAACTGTCTTCCAAAGCAGCTGCCCTGCATTACAGTCACATCAGTGATGTATGATGGTGCCACTTTCTCCACATCTTTATCAGCAACTGGTTTTTTCTCTTAGGTTTTTATTATAACCATCCTAGTGGCTGTGAAATGGTATCTCATTGTGGTTTTTATTTATATTTCCCTATGGCAAATCTTTTAAAGCACCTTTCATGTATTTTTAAGTCATTTGTGTATCTTTTTTAGATATAGATTCACATTTTTGTCCATTCTTTTAATAAATGGGGTGTCTTTTTATTTATTTATAAGAGTTATTTATATTTTCCAGGCACATCAGAGACCTAATTTATTATTTATTTATAAGAGTTATTTATATATTCTAGTCTCATCAGATACATAATTTGCAAAAATTTTCTCCCATTATGTGGGTTGTCTTTTCTATTTTATTTTATATTATTTTATTTTATTAATTTTATTTTTATCCCCATTGCTATTTCACTCATTCCGCCACCCACCTCCCCTCTGGCAACCACCAGTTTGTTCTCTATATTTAAGAGTCTGGTTTTTTGTTTGTCTCTTTTCTTTATTGGCTTTGTTTCTTCCACATATGAGTGAAATCCTTGTGGTGTTTGTCTTTATCCGACTGACATATTTCACTTAGCAGTATAGTCTTTATGTCCATCAATGTTGTTGCAAATGGCAAGGTTTTGTTTTTTTATTGCTGTGTAATATTCCATCATGCATATATATATATATACATATATATATAATTATATGTATATATAGGATACATATACACATATGTAAATATACCATTTCTTCTTTATCCATTCATCTATGGTTATATACTTGGGTTGCTTGTGTATCTTGGCTGTTGTAAATAATGCTTCAGTAAACAGGGCTGCATATGTCTTTTCAAATTAGTGTTCTTGTTTTCTTTGGGTAAATAGTAGAATTATTGGATCATAGTTTAATTCTACTTTTAATTTTTGAGGAACCTCCATTCTGTTTTCCACAGTGGCTACACCAGCTTGCATTCCTATCAACAGTGCATAAGAGTTCCTTTTTTTCCACATCTTTGTCAACACTTGTTACTTTTTGTGTTTTTTTTTTTAATTTTAGCCATTCTTATGGGTGATATTCATGGTGGTTTTGATTTGCATTTCCTTGATGATTAGTGATATTGAGCATCTTTTCATGTGTTTGTTGGCCATCTGTATGTCTTCCTTGGAAAAATGTCTATTCAAGTCCTTTTTCCATGTTTAAATTGGGTTGTTTGTTTTTTTGATATTAAGTTCAGTAAGTTCTTCATATATTTTGGATATTAACCCCTTATCAGATATATCATTTGCAAATATCTTCTCCCACTAAGTAGATTTCCTTTTTGTTTTGTTGATGTTTTCCTTAACTGGAAAAGCTTTTTATTTTGGCATAATTCTACTAGTTTAATTTTGTTTTTGTTTCCTTTCCTGCTTATAGTTTTAGGTCTTAAATTTTAATCTGTGTTCCATTTTGAGTTAATTGTTGTGTGTGTTGTAAGCATTTCAACTTTATTAATTTATTTTTTTTTTTGCATGTGGAATTCTAGTTTTCCCAACACAGTTTTTGAAAAGTCTTTTCTTTCCCAATTAAATTGTCTTCCCACCTGTCAAAATCAATTTACCATAAATGTATTACCATAAATCAATTCCATTGATCAATATGTCGACCCTTATGTCAGTATTATGTTCCTTTGATAACTGTAGCTTCATACCAAAATTTAAAAACAAGAAGTGAGTGATGTCCAACTTTGTTATTCTTTTCCAAGATTTTGGCTATTTTGGGTTCCATGATTTTCTGTAAGACTTAGTATCATCTTGTCAATTTCTATGGAGAAGAAATCAGGGACTTTAATAGCACTTATATTGAGCCTGTAGATCAATTTGGGTAGTATTGTCACCTTAAAAATATTAAGTTATCTGGTTCATGAACATATAATATTTGAAAAATTTGCAAAATAAGCATTTTGCAAATATTTAGATCTTTAATTTTTTCCAACGATGATCTGTAGATTTGTCTTATTCCTGTATTCACTATTTATAGCTTTAGCATCTGTAGTGATAGCCTCTTTTATGATGTTATTATTAATTTCAGTTTTCTCTCTCCTTTTTTTTGTTAGTCTAAGTAGTAGTTTATACATTTTCTTTATATTTTCGAAGAACTGTCTTTTGTTTATATTGATTCTCTCTTTTCTATCTTAAAACAATATTCTATCCTTATTTTTTCATTCATTTTGCTTGCTTTTATTTAATTTGCTATTCTTTTTTCCATATCTCAAGTCAGAGGCTCTAATTATTTAAGACCTTTATTATTTTTAACACAAATATTTACTGCTATAAATTTCCCTCTCAGCACTGCTTTAGCTGCATTCCACAAATTTTTATGTACAGTAATTCAATTAAAATATGTTTTATTTTTCTTTGTGACATATTCTTATAACCATTAGTTATATAAATGTGTGCTGTTTAATTTCAACTTCATTGGGGATTTTCCAGATATCTTTCTCTTACAGATTTATATGTTAATCCCAAAATTATGAGAGAACATACTTTGTATGCTTTCCATTCATTTAGATTTTTTATGGTTTGGCTTATGGCCTACACATGGTCTTCCTGAATATTTCATGAACATTTGGAAGAATATCTGGTTTGTGGTTTTTGAGTGCTCTATAAATGTCACTTTCTAATTCAGAGATTGGCAAAAAGATTAAAGTGAAAAGTAGTAAATATTTTAGACTTTGCAAACCAACAAGCAAAATTGAAAAGACTATGTAGATACTTATATAACCACTTAAGATGCAACCATTTTAAAGTGTAAAAACCATTCTTAGGACCTGGGCCATATCAAAAATAGTGGAAGTCCAGATCTGATTGGTAAGCCATAATTTACCAAACCCTGGTTTTAGTTAGTTGATAATATTGTTAAGATACTTTTTTGTATCCTTCTTAATATTCTATCTTAATGCTTTGACAATTATTGAGAAAGTGTGTTGAAATCTTCCAGTGTAATTGTGGACTTTTTTATTTCTCCTTTTTAAAATCAATTTTTAGTATTTCTTGCATTTTGTAGCTCACTATGTACAAATACTTTTAAGATTGTTGTGGATTTGGAGTTTACTGAACTCCTTGAGTCTGTGAATGTATGCTTTTTACCAAATTTAGAATGCTTGTAACTACTGTTTCTTCAAATATGTTTTGTGCAACACTTACTTTCTCCTCTTTCAAGAACTCCAACAAAAAAATATTAAACATTAAAATATTATTCCGCAAGTCACTAAGGCTCTGTTCATTTTGTTTTCCCTATTTTTTTGTTTTGTTTTGCTTTTGTTGTTGTTGTTGTTGTTCAGATTGGTCAATTTCTATTGTTCTATCTCGATTTTACCCTCTCTTTCCTCTTTCATCTACATTCTACTAGTTTGAGCCCATCTAGGGTTTTTTATTTTTTTTCCAGATATTGGCTTACTTTCTGTACTAAAATTTCTATTTGCCTTTGTTTTATAGTTTCTATTTCTCTGCTTAGAATATGTAACTCCCATTAATTTCAAGAGTGCTCATGTTTACCTCATAAAGCTTGAAATAACTTCTTTAGTTTGTTGTGTGATACTTCCAATATCTGTGTCATCTCGGGATTGTCATCTGTTGATTTTCTTTTCCCTTGATAATTGGTCAGAATTTCCTGGTTTTTGGTGAGACTGTCCTGGGTCCTGATGTTTTGGGTAACTTTGGAGTGTGTCTGAACACCTGGAAACTGTGTTATGAGATATTGGGTCTTCTTAAAATCCAGTTGATAATGCTGGTTTTTGTTTGTTTCTTTTAGCAGGCAGTAAATTCATGCACAGAATGGAAGTCAGACTGCCTTCCGCAGGTGGTCATTCTAATGTAAATTTAATATGCAAAGAGTTTACTATGTTCTTTGAGTCTGCCTCTCACCTGAGAAGTAGCAGTGGTTTATCTAGTAGCAGTAGTTTATATAGCACATTTTTCAAACCCTTGGCTATGCTTCTTGAGTACATCCTGCACATAGACACTTGAGGGTGAGCTCAGGACTTGCACTGGTTCATACTCAAATATAGGTTCCCCAGCTTATTCAGCCACAGGTTGTATGGACTGTATGGACTTTTGTTTTTGTTGTTGTTGTTGTTGTTGTTGTTGTTGTTCTATTGCCACTGGACAGAAAGATGAGGTTCTCTCAATCTTTTAGCCTCCCAAGTTGTACAAATCCATGCATCTGGGCCTGCCCTTGGGGCAAAGTAAAGACAGAAGAGACAGACAAAATTTTGGGGAATTCTTTTACATTACTTTTTTGTAATGATACCCCTCTAATCTGTTCATGAATCCAGAATTATGGGTGTTTTTCTTAATCTTTAGGTATTTGTGCCATTTCAGCAATGTGATATTGTAGCTCCACATTGGGGCTGGCTCTGAAACAGGAGAATTCTAAAAGGGGGGGGAATGAAGAATTATCCCTACTATCGTGAGCTCACAGGTGGCTTTTTTCCTGGCCTTCTGGCCAGAAGGAGGCATTACAAGAGATTTTGATGATGGTATCCATCATACAGTTTAATCTGTCTCACAGTGGGGACATTAAGGGGAAACAAAAACATGAAACACAACATGACCATATTAGTTGTTATTTAAATTTTACTATCCTTCCCTATTCTCCTGTTCTTATTTGCTTTACATATTCCTCAAACAGTTGCTTTTTGTATTTTGTTAAGTTTTAAGTAATCAACTGCAGTTTGCTTACTATAATTGGAAGTCTTACTCCTTCCTTTTAATTCTGAGGCAACACACACACACACACTCTCTTTCTCTCTCTCTTTCTAAAAATAGCAGTCCTACAAAAAAGACTTATTACTTTGTATGTCTCCATAGTAAATGTTCTAATTTACTTGGTCACTAAAGGTACAGTTTTGTTTTGTTTTGTTTTGTTTTGTTTTGTTTTGTTAGCATTAGATAGGGTTGGACTTTGGGGAACAGAGCTCACATTTATGAACAGTTATCTTCTCAAGAATGATAAATTGAAATTGCTGTTTCTAAAGAAAGTGTGTTATTTTTTTCCAGAATCTTCATTTCCTTAAAACCCTTCAGACAACTTCAGAGACAAATTATCATAATCGATTAGTTATGCTGTGATACCTGAATAATTAAACAATATCTTAATGTTAACATTTGATTCGATTTGTAATTAGTTTTTATCCCTAAAAGATAAACTGAGCAAATGTCTCTCAAGTGGTCGTGCAATATTGCCAAAGCACATTACAAGGAAATATCTTTTCATGAATTTTAAAATTATCTGATCCCCTGTAAATTAAACACACACACACACACACACACACACACACACGTCACAATTGAAATTTATTACTAAATGATCTTGAAAAGACAGGAAACCTATTTAAGCATATTTTTAAATACTGTTTATCAACATCTGTTTCTCTAGGTGTCTCACAATGTGTGTTTTAACTTTTAAGCTTGGTGTTAAAATTCGTGAGATTCCAAACACCCAAGACATTAAAAATCAACCCCTTTGCCATGGAGTAATTGGAGCTAAGATAAAAGTTATAGTCCACAAAAGGCTAAATATTGATCTGTTCAGTTTGCATCCATTATTGCTGATCTTTCAGGATTTAAATATCGATTGTGCACTGCAGTTACGATAAGCGAGAGCAAAGGCTCATCCATATTGCAATGTTGGGCAAAAGAAGAAGAGTTTTAACTTCGATAAGCCTGTGGCCTGGTTAGAAAATGCGATTCTCCTTCTAAATCTTTAGCCTGGCTATGAAAAATTAATAATTTATTAAACCATATTTTATTACAGGGCTTTTCCCTTCTGCCTCCCTGGCACAATGCCAATGTACACTATGAAGTAACAGTTGGAAATGACCTCCACTTCTTCAAATGAGTTGTTTCTTTAGTTTGGCTTAGCGTTAATCATTTATTTTTTTAAAAATACAAGAAATGGTTCTCAGGATAGCTAAACTTTCATGCTCATTGTGGCTCATTGCCAGAACCTAAGATGACATCAGAGTGATGTTACTATGACCATGCCAGCCATCCTACAATTATAATGCATTGCTCTGATGATATATTAAACATTGACTCGGAAATTAAATATATAATTGGCAATGACAGGAGGAAGCATGATTTAATACCTTCCATGCCACCTTCTTTTTCCACCCCCCCACCCCCCCCCCCGAATTGCTTAGGGTCATGTCTTCTCAATGCACTTCCATTATTTCAAATAAGATATCCTGATGTATGGCACACAATTATAAGTTCCTACCCAAACCCCTTTGTTGGAAATATTTTGTATACATTACAGCACTCGAAGGACCATCCCATTTCTTCTTTTTCCCATAAAGTAGAATTAAAGACTCGACTTTTTCCTTCTTCCCAATAAATAGTACATGGCTAGTTAAACATTAAATACCTGCTTGTTCATAGATCAAGAAAGCATAAAACAGCTTTAGAGCATCTTACATCGAAGCTCATTTGTTTTCAGTCTGTCCAGAAACCATATTTATAAACTCTCAGCCAACCTTTCAGAGACAAAATATCCTTCACATTTTTACCAACCTAGCAGAATCAACTTCTGCCACATTGTCTCATTGACATTTATTTCTTATAATAATCAGCAAAAAAAGTATTATTGTGACGAAAATCAGAAGGCAATAAGTTTATGTTGCCCTTGAGTCACTACTTTATATTTGTCTTTCTCTGCTTCCTTGGGATATCTTCCATTTATTTTGTCTTTCAATTATCATTGGAGCTGTCAGGTATTTTCCTAAAAACCCTATGATGTGATTTTCGGAAATGTTGTCTTAAATTTATCATCTTGAGAAGAATCCACAGATACTAATTTTCCTTTTACCTTTATTTTCGGGTTTCTAACATCTGACATTATTTGGCCTTGTGAGTTGCAAGAAAGGTATAGCTCACAGTTTGATGACAACTTCCTATACTCTGCCTTTTTCAAGTTTCAAATAACTAATATTTTTAAAACAATTGCTGTGAGACAAAAGTTTTCAGCTTCATCTCTCTTCACATTTTTTTTTTGTTAAAAAGAATGGATAACAAAAAATAAAATTAAAATAATGGACAATGGGTACAGTAACATTTTTTTAAAAATAATGGCATATAGTAAAATTATTCTCAATTATCCTCACAGATTTCAAAAACAAAATACTACTCAATTTCCTCATAAACTATTCACAGGAAGGATGATTTGGACAATTGTGTTGTCCTGCAATTGGCAAAATACACTGCAGGATCACACCCACTCAGCCCTTAGACCAGCATCTGTCTTTACTTACGTTGCACATTTTTGAATAAATGAGAGTTTCTCCCCCAATTTTATATTTATTATGTTTACATTTTGGTTTTTTTGGGGGTGCAAGAGTGCTTTCTGGGGACTGCCTTCATTTTCATACTCATCCCTCAAAACAATCAGAAATGATAAGCTTGCTTTGCGTGAAATCTGTAGCATGTAGATTTCAGTTTAAAGACAATTGTCAAGACAGTTCTTCCCAGCAGATTGTCTTTGACTGAGATCGCATACCAACAGAGGTTAAGAATAGCAAGAAATGGCAAGAAAATATCTACAATACGTAATATTTGGATGGCAAAATTGCATTTTAATGACAGAATAGGGTTGACTGAAAGAAATTTTCCATGTTTTGTTCTTGCATGTTCCGCAATTCTCTGGGAACTTTTCTACTTAAAATTGTTTCACCTGTCATCATGAGCCAGAATGGTCTGTGGACTATGATAGCACAAGAAAATTATGGTGGTTACATTCTTACTGTATAGCCACTGAAGACAAATTTAAGGGGACCTGGGGTTACACTTCATGTATTTACAATAAAGTAATTCATCTATATAGTATATATATATAATGTATATATATAATTCATAATAATATAATTATATTATTAATATAATTATATAATTATTATTTTATAATTATATGTAATTATATAATTATTTTATATAATTATATATAATTATATAATATATTTTATATGATTATATAATTAATATAACAATATAATTAATATATAACATATGTAATTAACATATTTAACATATATAATTCATATATATATATATATATATATCACACACACAATAAAATCATCCTCAGTCCTCAGGGTCAGGATGTCTATAGTCCCCTTAAGTTTATTACTTAAAAAATTACAAAAAATGTCTTAAAATTCTCACTATTTGGTGGAGTTCATTTACTTTAATTAGTGTTCCTCAAAGTGGGTTTAGGCATATCATATTATTTTCACAGGGGTCTTATAAAAATTTTGGATTCATGGGTATTGGGAAGATCTGCTAAATCAAATTATGTATAGTAATTTTTTAAAGCTTATTTACTTATTTTGAGAGAGAGAAAAAGAGCATGCACGCAAGTGGGGGAGGGGCAGAGGGAGAAGGAGAGAGAGAATCCCAAGCAGGCTCTGTGCTGTCAATGCAGAGCCCTAGAGGGGGCATGACTTGAGCCACAATCAAGAGTTGGACAATTAACTGATTGAGTCACCCAGGTGCCCCTAGAGTCATCTTATCCTATCCTGGGTCTATGCTGAAAATTTAAGAGCAGATTCCCTAGGATACTAAGTTGTTTCAAGTCCTGCTCTTGACTAAAGTAATAAATTTATTTCATAATATAGAGTCACTGAAATCTTTGCATGTTGTGAATCCAAGCCTAAAAAATACAAACAAAAACAAAAACAAAAACAAAAAAACAAAACTTTCTCTCTATCTCATACCATATACAAAAATTATTCAATGTGGACCAGGCCTAAATGTAAGACCTAAACCTATAAGTGTATTCTAAAAAGTCAGGAATAAATTTTCGCGATCTTGCATTAGGTAGTGATTTCTTAGATGTGGCACCAAAAGCATAAGTGATAAAAGAGAAAATTGACCAGTTGGACTTTATCAATTAAAAAAACATTTTGAGAAAGAATATTTTGTACACAAGGCTACCATCAAGGAAGTAAAAGGATAATCCATAGGGAGAAAATACTTATAAATCATAAATCTGATGAGACTTGTATCCAGAACATATGAAGAACACTTATGACTTAATTATAAAAAAAGAAGTACCTCAATTCAAAAATGGGCAATGTATTTGAATATAAATTTCTTCTAAGATATAAAAATATTCAATAGCATTAATCATTGGGAAAATAAAAATTAAAACTGCAATGAGATATCACTTAAAACCCTTCGAATACCTAGGATCAAAAAGACAGATATTTAGAGAAAAGACTGATATTAACAAGTGTTGAGTAAGATGTGGAAAAATCAGAATTCTGGTAATTTGCTGGTGAGAATATAAAATAGTGCAACGAATGAAAAATGTTTTACATTTCTTCAAAATTATGAAAATGGAATTATCATATAACCCAGCATTTCTACCGTAGGTATCAGGAGAAATGAAAAAAATACATACTTACACAAAAAGTTGTACATGAATTTTCCTAACAATATTATTCACTGTGGTCAAAATGGGTAAAAAAAAAAAGTCCATTGACTGATGAGTGGATACATTTAATGTGGTGTACCCATAGGATAGAATATTATTCAGTAATATAACTGAATGAAGTATTCATACATTTTACAACATGAATAAACCACAAAACAGTATGCTGCCAGTCAAAAAAGACAATATTTTGCATTATGCCATTTATATGAAGTGTGCAAATGTATATGAATAGAAAATAGCAAGTCTATGGGATAGAAAGCAGTGGTAGATTGGGACTGGAATAGGTACAGGCTTTTTGGGGGGTGATGAAAATACCCTAAAATGAGATAATAGTGATGTTTTACCTACTCTAAGAATGGTAAAAAAAAATTACATTACACACTTTAAATGGATGAAATGTATGATATGCAAATTGTATCTTGATAAAGCTGTTTTAAAAAGCAAAAATTTCCAAAGACCTATCATATCCCAAGCAACATAGGTGTCCTGAGATCCAGGTAAAGAATAAGTCTTTAAACTTCAGCACAAATAGATATTATAATCTCAGGATCAAAAAGTTGATACTATTCTTTAGAAATGTTTTCTCCTGGGTCACCTGGAGTGTCTCAGTTGGTTAAGCACCCGATTCTTAATTTTAGCTCAGGTCATGATCTCACTGTTTGTGGATTCGAGCCCCACATCAGGCTCTGCACTGAGAGTATGGAGCTTGCTTGCATTCTCTCTCTCTCTCTCTCTCTCTCTCTCTCTCTCTCTTTCTCTCAAAAAAATAAATAAATAAACAAGAAATATTTTTAAAAAGTAATGTTTTCTCCAAACCATTATGTGTGAACCCATGAAAAGGTTGAGGGTTATATTGTTTCCAAGAGGAAGGCTTGCATAGTATTTTTGCCTTTTTGCTGAGTTTGGACAATTTGCCTACTCAGGTAGCACTAAAATTTCATTTAAGCAGTACAGGAATGTATAACTATAGACGTGGTATCTTGGATTTATTTTTTGAGAGATAAGATGGACAGGAAAGGGGCAAAGAGACAGGGAGAGAGAATATTAAGCAGGCTCCACACTCAGCATGGAGCCCAACATAGGGAACAATCACACAACCAACTTGTCCTGAATTGAAATCAAGAGTTGGACACTTAACTTACTCAGCAATCTAGGCCCCCCAGTAACTTGGATTTTTTTTTAAATAGGAATAACATGATGTTTTTGAAAAACTGACAAAGAACAGAAGAAAGAACTAATTGGCTCTGAATTTTTTATCAGTATTGGGGTCGTGGGCAAGATACTAATTTTCCCTCTTTTAATTTTATAACCAATAAAATGGGACAATAATATCTATCTCAAAGGATTATTAAGAGAGCAAAATTATATACAGTAAATCTTTGGTTTGTGAGCATAATTCGTTCTGGAAACATGCTTGTAATCCAAAGCACTTGTATATCAAAGTGAATTTCCCCATAAGAAATAATGGAAACTCAGATGATTCATTCCACAACTTAAAAATGATTACAATGATGGATTATAATATGAAATAATAAAATATAAAATATAAATAAAAAGAAACAAATTAACCTGCACTTATAAGACAAGGGAGATAAGAGAGAGGAGGGTAATTGTGTAGAAGGACTTTCACTATCACTAATGGAATCACTGCTATCTATTGGCTCAATGGAATCTTTTTTCTGCATAGGGGCCATTGTATATGCTCACACAGATGTTGATTACAGTACAGTATTAATAAAGTCTTGTCATATATTGTATTTAATGTAACTGGCAATAAGGCTGCACAGGAAAGGGTCTATATCTGCAGGCAGCCTGACCTAGAATGAAGCAAAGCATTCCTAAGCTTACTCCTATATGGAAAAGCAAAGGCCTGTCCATAGATGCCTTGAAGTGACAAAAAATACACTACTGCCAGTTGTGGGCACCTTCTCACGTTCTGAAAAATCACTGATTTCTACCAAACACTATAGCCTGATTTCAAGCATCTGAGCTCGAGGTGATCACCTGCAATCCCACAACAAGAGGAACAGAGAGAGAGAGACAGAGACAGAGAGAGAGAGAGAGAAAGAGGAACCATTGGCTCAGTTGTGATCATGTGAAATTCAGCATCACATACTATCCACATTGCAAGACATCACTTGTTTATCAAGTTAAACTTTATTAGAAATATTTGCTCACCTTGCAGAACACTCACAGAACAGGTTACTTGCAATCCAAGGTTTTACTGTAGTCAGTACTATTACCAGAATACCTGTCATATTTAATGAAATTTATGATTAGCACTATTTCAACTATTTTCAAAAATCTTCCATTTGTACATTTGCACCACACTCTTCACTATTAGGGACAGGATGGCCCTTCACCCCACCGCCCCGCCCCATCCCCTGCTACCCCTTACTCCATTCTTCAGCTCTGACTCTGTATGTAACCTGCCCAGAGAGGCACCTTCCTAAACCCCAGTTATCCTGGTCATAGTTTAATGTGTTTATAAAGCTTCCTCAAAGTTTCTGTCTAAATTACAAGGAAAAGCCTAAATATCTCTCCAGAGTTTTAAAGGTCTCAGTCTGGTCTTATGCTTTTTGTTTTTTGTTTTTAATGAACCAGCCTTATTGTCTACTGATCCTCAAAAATCTAATTATGTGTCATTCCTGTACTTCTCTGTGTCTGCATGTCCATTCTTTCTTCCTCCCCATCTGCCTAACTGAAATGGAGCTGCCCTCTTTCATCAACTGATGACCTACAGCCCATTCTTGCCCCAAGCCTCAGGATAATTTCCCTGTCTATAGCAGCATCTCTTATTTCAATCATCGGGATCCTCACTACTCAGAGTTGCCTCCACCCATCAATTATTAGACATTCAATGGGAATTTTTTTTGAAATACAGATTCTCTCAAACTCCACCCAGCTGTAAAGAATCAGAATCTAAGGCATCTGGGTGACTCAGTCTGTTGGGCATCAGACTCTTATTTTCAGCTTAGGTTTTGATCTCAGGGTTGTGAGATTGAGCCCTGCATCAGGTTGCACACTGGGCATGGAGCCTACTTGAGATTCTCTCTCTTACTCTCCTTCTGCCCCTCTCCTGCTACAGTCTCTCTCTCTCTCTCTCTCTCTCTCTCTCTCTCTCTTTCTCTCTCTTTTTTCTCTCTCTCTCAAAAAAATCAGAATCTGCATTTCAACAAATTCCCCAGGTGATTTTTACTCACATTAAATTTTTAGAAATGCTGAGTTGGAACACTTAGAGAAGTAGTGATCAATTTAAGCTGGGTGCTAGAATCACCTGGGGTCTAAAAATAATGAGTCCCGTAGTACATTTGCGGATATTTTGAATCAGTTGATTTGCCTTTTATCCTAGGAATGTTATTTTTAACAGTATCTGGAAATCCAGTATTTAGCCATAGCTAAGAGCTACCAGCTTTAAGCCCAATGGCACCATTACATAATGACTTGTGCTGTTCTCCAGTGTTATATAAATTACAATACTTTAATATATATATTTAATATGTATATGTTCTATTTGGTGAAAGTTCAAATATCACACACATACACATAGTATATATATGATCAGATGAAAAAGTCACTAAAAACATGATAAAGTCAAAATATTCACACTAAGTTTAAAAACAGTTATCATTTTAAACTGTCCAGGTTAGGATGCTAATAGCGAAAAAAATCTCATATCTAAAAGCTACCATTTATACATTCTTTGCATGTTTTAAATTATATGAATTAAGGCTTCATTATTGTCTTCATATTTTTGATAATGCAATCAAAACTTAAGAAAGATTAAATAACTTGTCCACAGTTACATATCTAATAAGCACTACCATCAGTATATTGACCTCAGTTGAAATCCTATGCCATGTGCATTCCCACAGCAGCAGACAAGTGACAACATACAGCAATAATGGAAGAATCACTTCCAGTTTCTCTTTGGAACTAATTTTTGAATAGAACTCTTTTCCATGTTCACTCCATCTGTCAGACTCTATCATCTTTTACATGAACTCTTGCAATAATTGCTCAGTTGTTCTATCTGAGTCTAGTTCCTCAGTGTTCCATTTTATATTGTTTCCAGAGACAGTTCTGTAAAACCTAAGTTGCAACATGTCCCTTCCTGTTCCATCCACATGATGACTCCTTCAGATATCACGGTTCTCTGTAATTTGGCATCTACTTCCATAATGTTACCTATTCTTTTTCCTTGATTCACATTGCCTTTCCCTATCTTCAATATCTGGTGTACTCTTGAGGGTCCAGTCAAAAGTCCCATTTAAAGTCTGCTAAAATATGGACTGTACTTCTAAACTCATTGTAAATATTTAGAATATGGTAACTGACTTGAAACATCCAGTTTTGGAGGAACAGTCAGTTCTTTAGAACTTGGAATAAAACACCAGGTCAAGGGTAGTCTCTTCTTGTAGAGCATTTTATATCCACGACTCATCATGGAACCTAAAATACTGAATGTTTTCTGCCCAGATTTAAAGTACATTTTTACAGTGTTTAAAAAATATTTTTAAAGGGATATTATGAGGAAAGTAATCAGTAAAGTTTTTATTCTGACATCTGTTTTCTCCTCTAATGAATTTTTGACATCTGTGACACCGTTCTTAACTACTAAAGGATCTGGACTATATTGTACATCTTGGTCAGACACATGATATGGTACTTCACCATTCTGTCTAGCATCAAAATCATAGGAAAAATAAAGGTGGAAATACAGTAAAGCAAAATTAAAAGATATCATGCAGTGACCTTGTGTAGATCTTCAGTGGTCTGTCACATGCTTAATCTCAAGGAGATTTGGATAAAATATTGAGTAGAAAAGACATCATTTTTGATCATCATTGCTTTCACAGAGAGAATAAATCCTTCAAAGTCTATTAGGGTGACCTTTATAATCTGCCCCCCATTTCCATCGTCAGACCTGATACCTGATTATGCTTCATAACTCCACACCTAGCTCATTTCTGTGTCCATGTATGATGTTCAACAAATATTAGTCTCATGAAGGAATTAATATTCAATATGTTAGAAAATACCCAGAGTATTTTGAAGAAACACTAATGTTTGAAAGCTACCGCATGAGAAGAATGTTTTCATTACCTAAAAATTCATTCTTAAATATAAACACCATATATTAAATATGACTTTAAATGAAACAAATTAATACTACCATGTATATCTATACTAGATATATATTTAGAGATAAAGCTAATTACCACTTGACCAAACACAGCTGCTTAAGCCATGTTAATTTCAACAACTAGTGAATTCTGCAGTTACATGTATATAAAAATTGCATAATCATAAACACACAAATTTCACCACACCATAGTTATCTGGTTGAATTGATTGATTACCTTGAACATTAGCAGTTCTGTCATTTGACTGAACCAGACACTATAGTATTGGATTCTAATCCATTGGTCAAATTGCATTCATTCATCTCAATGTTAAATGTACTATCTAGTTAGCATTTAACACAATTTGGCAACATTTATTCGAGTGATTAAGTGCTAAATAAGTTCTAAGACAAGCCTTAGAATTGTATAATATAGGTGTCATAATACATTTTCAAATGCCAATGATATTTTTGGCACTATCTTAAAAAACAATTTTAAGACCTGATACAAATTTGCTTGCAAACCTCCCACTTTATCTTTTAATATTTTACCAAGGAAGTCCTGTGAAAAATTAGCAAGGTCTCTAACACAGAATTTAAATTCTTACTGGCCAATGGAATTCTGCAATTCCATTAACACAAGAGCCTGACATAGCTGAGATTTATATTGCCAGAAACTCTCATTTGATTTATAATCTGGTAATCCTTTTATCCTCCATTTATATGCAGTATAACTTGACGTAAGTGCAAGAATGCCTCCGCTAATAGAATTCACGAATATTGGACCAAGACATTTTTTTAGGCCATAAAGCCTCCCTGAAAAGAGGAAGAAAGGGAAAGGCTGGACTTGGCCATGATGGGATCTGGCTTTAACACAGCCTAATAAAATGAAACTCAGGTTAAAACTGCTGATTTTAGGACATTAGACTGGCATAGAATTCTCTTTTAGATGGGTCTGTTCCCTCAGCACAGCCCCCATAACTGTTTTACCAGTCCTTAGGCTACAAAGGAGTTAGATATTTATAGTTTTTGGTACATTCATATAAAAAAGTTATGTAGAGTTATGAAGTGGATGTGTATAGGGAGAAGCAAAGAAAGTGAAATCTGGGAGAAGAGAAAGTTCTAAGTATCATACTAAGCTTGGGAACATTCTAGGATATAAAGCAAAGTATAACACAGAACCCTTGCCCACAGTCACTTCATTCACAGAATGGTGTCTTTAAATCTGTCACCATTAAAAAGGGGAAAAAAATGTAAACTAAGAATCCAAGGTTTATATCTGTTTCCATTTTCTCGCTCTTCTCTCCAATATTCACTCCCTTCCCCAGTCCCATTGTATCCTAATTGCTGAGGATTCTTTGAACTTGGTATGGGAATTAATTTCTCTCAGTGCTTGCCACTTAACAGTAAAATGCTGTTTCTATTTCTGATCATCCATTCAAATGCTGATATTGAACAAGCATTATTTTATTCTCATGATTTTTCTCTATGTTCTGCAGAATTCTAGTTTAAAACCCTCTTAAATATGTAAGAAACACATAGATATATATGTAGATGTAGATATATTGAATTAGATAGTAGATAGATATAGATAGATATAGATATAGATACAGATAGATATAGATATAGATAGATACAGACACAGATGTGGATGTAGATGTAGATATATCCATTTCCATACATCATATGTGCACGGAGAAACACCATTAGAAGACTATATATTACATTTGGGAAGTTAGTGGGATATGAAGTGTCTTGGAGATGCTTGCCTTTGTGCTTTATGTTTTCCACGTTTTCTGCCTGAATATGTATTATTTGGAGTTTCATAACATTCAAAAATATTCTTGTGAAGAAATAAACTTTGAAAGCATCTAAATTATTTAAACAGAAAAGTGTGATGGAGTATAATGATAAGATCGTAGAAAGGCAATGCTTTCCAATAATGGGACATCCAAAATGAGGTAGTACTCAGGTAGTTTCTACCATTTTAGCAGCCTTGAATTTCCTGTGATTTGCATTCCATTCTCTCACTGATGATATGTGTTTGTTATTTGCTATTCCAAAGCTTCCAAAATATAGCATGCACAATACTAAATACACTGTTGGGAAACATATTTTAAGGTTAATTTAACCACCTAGTTCCAACATTAACATTGCAACATTCTATTTTTACAAGGAAAGCAAGAGAAAAAATTATTTATTTACCTCTACACTTAATAGCTTCAGAAATAGACCAGTGAATTTGGATACCTAATTCTACTGAATTAAAGGTTGAACTTTATTTTAATAATATTTACATCAGAGAAAGGAGAGAGAGAGAGAGAGATCAGTGAGGCAGACATGGAAGGAAAAAGGGAAAGAAAAAAGGGAGAAGTTAGATTAGCAGTACGAAGCAAGATTCTATGCCTAGAACCAAAGTTTGACACACTGTCTCTTTGCTTGATGAGAATATGAGTCCAGTTCAGGATGCCTCTGTGTCTTCTAAGGAAAGAATATTGTTGATAGAATACTACAGCACAAACACCCTACCTTGCAGTTTGAGCTAAATACAAAGCCTGGCATCATAAAAGTCATGCAACTAACTCTTCCTCTATTAAAATGCATATATTTATTATTAATTATTATTAAATTTCTTAATTTTAGAGTATTAGAGGGCAATGTAGAAATTTTGTTGACTCATTAGAAAGACCTAATGTGATATTCTGGCTAATGTAACATTGTATTAAAAGGCGGTATTTATAGCATTAATTTTAAGTCCCCATTTGAACTGTTATATTAGAGAAGAATACAAAAAAGGTAAATCTAAAAGTTAAACTGAGAATTTTGCCTATTTAGTTTTCCAATTTGCTGAACACACACATTGTCTCTCCTCTTCTTGCCTCATGTCTGTCCCCCACTAAATACCTTTAACTCCTTACTTCTTTGTTTCCCTCTCTTTTGCCCTTTCTTTTCTTCTTTCTGCCTCCTTTCTCCTTATATTTTAATTTTTTTTCTTCCATCTCACTATCATATAAATAGAACTTTCCACATTACTGTCAGTTCTGAATTCCATTCATTTACTCACAGTGATCACCAAAGACAAATTATTAAATTTCCTTCTGAAGCAATCAGCGTTTTCAGAAATTTCATGCTTTATAGTAGTTCATGATTCAGTCAAAATGAATCAAATAAAATATTGGTTAAGTTTTATACTCTGCTTCCCTATGACTTGCAATCTGGTTGTACTGAAATAAAATTAGGAAGTTGCTTGGAATTAATTTAAACATTATACTGCATTATACTACAAGTAATCATATGTGTAATGCATTACTATAATGCATTATTCCTTATTTTCTGGATAATGATTACCTCCATGATACAATAATGTAATACCATAACTACACTCAATTTTTCAGCAAAATACATTTAATTCTGGTAATAATAAAGATATCAGTGCATTACAATATCTATAAAACTATCATACTGGGCAAGAAGAATGCATCATTTATACCTTTTTCTAATCACTTAACATGGAAAATTTTCACTTACTAATTGCAAGTATATATTATCTTGAATGGCAATAGGCAAAGTAAGAGGTGTAGGGGGGGAAGTTTGGCATTCCAAAATTAACTTGAATCCTTGATGATACGTTTTTCAAGAAGCGTGTGTGTGTGTGTGTGTGTGTGTGTGTGTGTGTGTGCATGTCTGTGTGCGTTTGTGCACATGTGTGTTTAAACAAAAATGCAACACAAAATGGAAAAGGAGATGTTCCAGATGTAACAAAAAATAATATTGAAATACTTTATAAAATGTCCTCTTAGAGAGAATTCATCTTCCTTAGGAACAATAGATTCTTTCCAGAGATAAGGAAATAAGATCATGTATCTTTAAATATCATTTCAGGTTGTTTGATTTGTGAAGATTTCCTGAAAATAATTTGGTAGAAATTGGAGAGTTAGAAATACATGAATTCAATTTACCTTTTTTTCAATCTCGCAAATTTCTGGGAATGTTACTTAACTCTATGATTCTCAGTTTTTAACTGTAGAATGGAAATTGCATTCCTAATGTTATTGTGTGGATTGAAAGACATAATAAAAGTTAAAGCAACTAGCAGAGTAGATATACAATATGCCGCTCTCTCTTCCATTCTTGCACCCTTCCATTCAGAAATGCTTTTTACCCTTAGTTTTGAGATTTCATATGTGTCATGATAATTATTTTCTTATAGCTCTTAAAATAAGAACATCAGGACTGTTTGGTTCTCATTTAATTAAATATATTAATTATTTCCAAAATAGGTGTTTATTTTCTATTTTTCTTTTAACTTCATAATTTGAACCACTTGATCAAAAGAATTTTCGTCTTTTTTATAATTGATCTATCTAACCCTTAGGGGCTGAAAAAAATACCTCACACATATATAACTCACTTAACAAACATTTGTTGAACTGAAAATAAAATCAAGTTTGCATTTTCACCCAGCTTTCCACTATCCGTTTTAATTGGATATAGTTCTGGCTTCACTTGGTTTTATTAAAAATGGGCAATTCAGTATTTTAAATAGCAATGGAAATTATCTTCATGTTGGTTAAAGTACAAAATTGAAAAAGTGATGTATGTGATAGAAACTCTGAATGTATCAGCCTACTCATTTCTGAAAATAAACCAAGCATCCAAAGTTTACTCAAACTATTTGGAAAAAAGAATAACAATTTACTGTCATGGCCAGGATGAGAAAAATGCTAACATAAAGTTCAGAAACATACTCATTGTCCTGGAGAAGTATTTTTAATGGCCATTTGCCATTGAGCTCTTGTAAACATTTCATCTATCGAAATTTTTAAGGAAGACTTGAAATTTTTGATACATGCTACTGCGCTCTTATTTTGTAGTTTATTTTCAACACACACACACACAAGTGTATGAGTGTACACACTATTTCTTTTTACTGTTTCACTCTAGTAAAAGCTTTGTAGAACAGGAAGAAGACAAAAGCTACCATCTGGAGAGTAGGAAATTTGGGGTAAGTAATCAAAAGCAATGAACTTAAGAATCCAAGAAGATCTCGAACTATTACTCCTTTGCTTTAATTTTTAATCATGAAAATACTTGCTAGGAAAAGTGACTGTCTAAAATGGCAACCGTTTTTATATTCAGATATTTGCTATGTAAAATAATTGGATGTCAGATGAAGAACTGCCTGTCATACTTTGCTATTAAAATAATATATTTTTGTGCATAACCAGGCCTGCCTTGGTGAGTTACTGTAGCCTATGGTCTCCCTGAGATTTTCCAATGGGACTTTAATAATACTCTTATGTTTGCCATCTTAAGCAGTTCAGGCTGTTAAACTCAATTTGTAAGAAAAATATTCAGGTATAAAACCAGATAATCTGTATCCCCTTGGAATCAAAAGTCACTTTGCCAAAATATTTTAACACGCGAAATTGCTTCTTGAGAGATGTTTGCCATGATAAAATGACAGAAAACTACATTTCCATTATAATTATAACTGACTCGTGGTGCTAAGTTTTTATAATTTAAAGGTATTCTCGACTCTGACAGCCCTTCCATGTTGAATTATGCATCTCAGCCTCTTAAATAGTTCTGCTGGCACGAGACAGCTGAGATGAAGTTGTCTTTCTAAAATAATTGCTCCATGGAGCATCCATTATACCTTCAGAAAAAATGTATTACTTGACTTCTACAAATTATAGACTAGCCTATAATGGGTATTTTTGACAGCTATTAGCTTAAAAAAAATCTGAACAGTAAAATGAGTATTGATATCACAATGGTGTGCTGTGCATGTTAATACCAACCTTCTCTGTACTTCCCTTCTAAAGCATGATGTAATCATTAATTATAATACTATTGATGTAACTGAACTCATGTTAAAAATATAGTATTGGCAAAATTGTCATTTTCTCACCTGTGAGATAAAAGCATTAACTGAATATTTACAGTAGATACGGAAGACACCATCTGGATTTAAAAGATAAAAAATGAATCACTTTTGGTTGTGTTTTATTGGATCATGAAGTTATTGGGTATATTTTAATAATTGTGAATGAGACAATAATAAAAGAAAGATAAAGATCATATTTTTTCATCTTCCAAAAGCCTATTCAAATATTGAACACTGGTGAAAGCAGAAATTATCAAAAATTAATTAAAATACATATTCTTCTTTCCTATCAAGAATTTTATACCTTCAAGTTTTAAAGCAGTTAAGATTTTCCTAATAAAAATACTTGCAAATGTCCTTGCAAGAGCATTGTATCTCATGGAATAATAATAATCCCATTATTAAAATCAAGAATGCAGATAATAGTGACAGTCAAGAATCAGGGTCAGGAACTATTTTCTTTACTGTTTCTGTGTACACCAATTAAATGCAGTTATGTGAAGTAAAATATTTGTTAATTTTAGGAGAATTCTATGTGGATATGGGCAAAGTTTTCTGTGATGTGTCAATATGTGGTAAATATTTTCCAAGTTTATTGCATTGCTAAGGCTACTTTATTTAATTAATTAATTTATTTATTTATGACTACACTAGGAAGAAATGGCTTAGGTTCCCTTCCCTCTCCTATACAAACAGTTCACAGACACAGACAGATATACACACGTACCTCCTACCTAGAATCAAAAAGCTAAAATGTATAATTAAACCTAAAGTTAATTAACATATCAATCAAACATGTATCAGCTGTCTAGTCTGTTCTATCCTGCCAAGAACTGATGAGAGTTATTCATGCCTATTCCTGATTAACCATATCCTACAAGCTCATCCCTCCACACATGGGCAGACAAAAATGGCCCAGATACATGTTTTCTCCAAATTCCCTTGGCTTTGGGTTAATCCTCGCTGCTTAGGTTAATAGTAGAAAGACAATTCTTGTGCTAAGCTCCTGCACTCATTTATTACTTATTGAGGCTTGGGGTGGATGATGAGGATAGGTATGATGATAGATGAAAATAGGACAGAATATTAGTGCAACTTTCCAATTCTGTTTTCAGACTTTAACATCTCTAATTCAAATGAAGTATTTAGAAATCTAAAGGACTACTCTAAGATATAGAGAAAGATTTAGGAATAAATATTTAACTGATAGCTTTAAAAGAACAAGGATAGGAGGGAAGAAAGAGAACTGACTACATTGATTCTGTAATACCTTGCTATGCTTCAATTATAACACCGTCTATCCCTTTATACTGGTCCCAAGGGTAGAGACCCAGGCTTAGAAAAATTACCCCACTGTTGAGACAAACAATTTACATTAAGATGACCACAGCTGTTCATGAACACCTAGGTTAAATTTCTTCCACATATCCCTTGCAGCTGATATTATAAAATTAAACTTTAAAGTTCATTTATTTATTTATTTATTTTGAGAGAGAAAGGGAGTGTGAGTTGGTTAGGGGCAGAGAAAGAAGGAGAGAGAGAGAATCCCAAGCAGGCTTCACACTGTCAGCACAGAGCCTGATGTGGGGTTCCAACTCACCAACCATGAGATCACCACCTGAGTCAGACACTTAACTGACTAAGCACACAGGCGCCCCTAAAACACTTTTTAAAAAAATGAGTGGCATGCATTCTGGTAGCATGAGATTTTACTTTTTAAAATATTTATTGTGATCACAAATATTGTTATTAACTAAAATTATTTACCTATTTACACATGGATGAATTACACATGGAATTACCAAACCAATGAGCATTTACCCCTCCCTTCAAAAAAATTGCTTAGAGCAACATAATGACAATTTTTTTCTGGAGACTTGAATAATACATATCTATATATTTTAAAATAATTGAAAATAGAGGTTGTTTTTGAAATAAGGAAAGATTACCAAGAGGTGGATATTATGTGCCATCAAGAACCTTTGCATATCATGTTCTTTCAAGAGACTATGCCATTCCTGTATTTATAATGTTAAAATCCAACATGTACATTATATGTGTGTATATACAACATGTACATTATATGTGTGTGTACATGTGTATAACATTAAAATTATACACAAAACTATCATAATGCAGTGGATTTTTGTGTAATTTTAATTACCTTTATAGATTTTTCTATATATAGCCTTCAAAATGTCTACTGTATGAATCATTGTTTATTTTTATTTGTTTTATACAAGCAATATAAAAATTAATCCTTGTTGCAAAGTTTTCACAGAACAAAAATGCAGAGTTAAAAGTTAAAGTACTTTTTCTTGGTGTCTTGACATTTCCCATTGTCCTCCTGACCTCTAATCTCAATAACCCAGTATTTTCCCAGATGCAGCTGATGTTGTTTGTGAGAGCTTCCCAGACCTTTATTTTTTACTTATTTTCTTATATACAATGTGTGGAGAGACTGCAAGTTATCTATCCATTTTTCACGTTCTCAAGACAGAGCAAAAAACAATTCTTTCCCCCAGCTTCCTTGCAGGAAGAAGTGTTATTCCTCTGGTCAACAAAATAGAGCAGAAATCATTATGTTGGGCATTGGGAAACTTCTTTTTTTTAACCAATTTATTTTACTTTGAGAGAGAGAGAGAAAGCTGGGGAGGGGCAAAGGGAAGGCGAGAGAATCCCAAGCAGGCTCCTCACTGTAGGCATAGAGCCGGACAAGGGGCTTGAACTCACAAACCGTGAGATCATGACCTGAGCAGAAATCTAGAGTTGGAAGCTTAACTGACTGAGCCTCCCAAGCGCGCCAGGAAACTTCTTAAAGTAAAACACATCCAGGGGCATGCTCCCCTTTACCCATTGTCTTTCCCTTATTTCCTGTCTAGAGTTCTAGCAGGTGCATGGTGGGGACAAGGACAGCAGCAGCCTGTCTTATAAACACAATGAATGACAAGGGCCACACCCTGAAAAAAGGCAAAAAGAAAAGAAAAAAAAAAAAACTAAAGTAAAAAGAGCTGGATTCTTGCTGATATTGTTCTAAGACTGAATGATTTCTCTCTGCATTTCTTACTATTAGAACAAAAAGCCCCTATCTTGCTTACACAAATGTTGTTGATGTTTCCTGTTGCAAGAAGTTGATCTAAATTCCGAGCAGATAGTATATAAGTACATTTAAAACCATAGCTATGTTTTTTGTTTAACGTTACATAAAGTAGATATTTGGTTCCAGATTGCTTTTATTCACTTCATGGTGTTTTAAAGATATTTTTATTTTAGTACATACAGATCTAACTAATTTATGTGAATCATTCTATTGTAATAATGAAACATCATTAATTTAACTTATTAAGTGCTTAAGTTTAGCTTGTTAGATGCTTAGGTGGCACCCAATGCTTGGTTATTGAAATCAATGCA
The DNA here is from genome assembly GCF_016509475.1 of Prionailurus bengalensis. Classification (NCBI taxonomy): domain Eukaryota; kingdom Metazoa; phylum Chordata; class Mammalia; order Carnivora; family Felidae; genus Prionailurus; species Prionailurus bengalensis. Next base: position 137,896,109 of record NC_057345.1, on the reverse strand, counting down.
GAACTCAATATCCTTATATGTACATCTCAAGGTGAATATATACAACTATAGTTCCTGCATTGAAGACCATGTGTATTTTGAATATTGGTGTGTATTTTTTGAGAATCCTAACTAATATTTCTCCTACCATATTGTCTTTTCATCCACACTGGATATTATCACATGCATGATTTTTTCCCTATTTTCATGTAATAATATGAAATGACATTCTTTTTGTTTGCATATCCCAGTTACTATTTAGTTTTAATATATGTTCATTAATTTATAGCCATGTGTATTTCTTATCAAGTAAATTGCTACATTAACTGTTTAAAAATACATCTATTGCATTGTCTTTTTTGTTATTTTAAAGAAACTCTTTATATGGTAAGGTTATTAAGCTTTTATTTGTGACAAATATATTGAGCTAATTTGTGGCAGAGACCATTGTTAATTATATCTTTTGTTGTAAATGCTGAAAAAATTTAGTACTTTATTATACCTCTGTGTTTTGCTTCTTGAACTTCACACATTTCTCTTTTTTTATATATTATTTCACTTTGCTGCACTGCATCTCAAATAATTATTTCAAAGATATATATTTGGAAGATTAGTCTTACTGCATTCTTATTGTAAATGCTTTTATTTTGCTCTTCTGTTTTAATTCAACTTTAAATAGGCCTGGGATTTTTAGTTTTAAATCACCGTTCTATAGGATCTTGTCTTATTTCAGGATACTATCATCTCTCATGTACTTAATAAGAAATCTGATCCTTATTCCTATTTCATCCTTTCTTAGAAAGCTTTTAGTAATTTAGAAATTTAAGATGTCTAAGCATGTATTTTTAAATTCAGCCTGCTCAGCACCCAAGGAACTGTCTTAATACCAAGATTTATGTTGTCACATAAGTTCATTCTATTATTGAGATTATGTTATAATTGTTATTTTCTAGTAACTTGCTTTCTGAATATTTCCTTTTCATTGATTCTTGCTTTTGACGGTGAAAAAACAGTCTCTCAAAATATTCTGAAGATGTAAATTATTATTTTGCCTTTAATTATTACATATCTTCTGCTATACATGCCTGCAATTCTGTATGCTCATCTTGGTCCTTCTCTTTCAAGATACTGGTCTCCATTCATATCCTTAGTTACAAATGATGAGCTCAGTTGGTTATCATGGGTTGTTGATGTTGACTACCTATGTCGTTTTATTGAAGTGCTTCCCAAATAAGCTATTCCATAAATGGGATGGAAGCCTGCAGTCTCCTTGTTAAGAGGAGGCAGCATCATGGCCTATAGGATTTGCTTTACGGTGGGTGCTTAGACTTACAGGTAGCCAGCAGTTTTGAATTCCCGATTCTTTTTTTTTTTTTTTTCAAAAAAAATTTTTTTCAACGTTTATTTATTTTTGGGACAGAGAGAGACAGAGCATGAACGGGGGAAGGGCAGAGAGAGAGGGAGACACAGAATCGGAAACAGGCTCCAGGCTCCGAGCCATCAGCCCAGAGCCCGATGCGGGGCTCGAACTCACGGACCGCGAGATCATGACCTGGCTGAAGTCGGACGCTTAACCAACTGCGCCACCCAGGCGCCCCTCGAATTCCCCAGATTCTAAAGTGACTGTGGCTTGCCTTGATACTGGAGGACTTCAAGCATTTCCTCCCTCCTTCACAGAGCTTCCTTCTGTTTTTCTTTAGTCCTCTGATGGAATTTCTGTTACGTAAGCTGCTTTCTCACTCACCCGGGGAACCACCTGAGAAGCAATTCACTTTCCTTCCTATAGGTATAGGGCTCAGGATCAAATGCCTCTGTGGCCTGCTGTTCTGGTTGTTGATAATGGCTTTAGCACTGGAGAGGAAGGACAGCTCTTTGGAGTACAAAATTTACAGCACTTCTTCTACGTCAGAACCCATCTTTTACTGTGCATTTGTGGGGTTTTTTTTTGTTTTGGTTTGGTTTTTGGGTTTTTGGGTTTTGGGTTTTTTTTTTCCTTCCAAGTTTTTATTTAAAAACTTATTTATTTTACTGGGCTTGCCTCGCTATCTGTTTTTATCTTTCCTTCCCTTCGTATTCATTTAATTCCACATGTTTAGTCTCTCTGGTTATATTTCCTCCTTCTCGATAGTTTTCCTGTATATGCTATGTAGAGGGCTGTGGTTTTTCTCTTTCTATGTAACCCTTTTTATGTCTATCTTTAACAGCTCATCACAATAGCATTTGGAACATTACTTGTTTCTCTAACCTGTTTTTTAAAAAGCATTTTTCCAGATTAAGAGTTTTGGGGATAGGAAGGCATGTGAGGAGAAGAAGTAGATGCTGGTATTCAGTCCATAATCTTTGAACCAACCCTTCTTAGAGTGGCATTTGATGGGGTTTTGGAGTGGTTGGGGTCCGGAGCTGATGGCCAAGAAAGAATTATTGTGCTGTCTTTAGTGCAAAAAGGTGAATTTATTAAGGCAAGAGAACTGGACCCATGGGCAGAAAGACCTGCACTAGGATTGTAAAGAGTGACTGATTATAGGGGCGCCTGGGTGGCACAGTCAGTTAAGCGTCCGACTTCAGCCAGATTAACGATCTTGCGGTCCGTGAGTTCGAGCCCCGCGTCGGGCTCTGGGCTGATGGCTCAGAGCCTGGAGCCTGTTTCCGATTCTGTGTCTCCCTCTCTCTGCCCTTCCCCCGTTCATGCTCTGTCTCTCTCTGTCCCAAAAATAAATAAACGTTGAAAAAAAAATTAAAAAAAAAAAAAGAGTGACTGATTATATATATGCTATGGAGTTGGGGAGTTAAAGGCAAAAGAGGGGCCTTCAGAAGGACTTTCCTATGCTAAAGAGGACTCATAAAATATCTGAGGCTCACTATTGTCATGCTATGGTTGTTTTCCCTCTAGTAAGGCATTAACATTAAGACAGTAGGGAGTTCTTGGAAAAATGTTATCTTCTGTATTTGCCTGGGCTGCAAGTTATAAGGAAATTTAATTTTACCTACCATTTCCTTCTTGCCTTTGTTCCCCACATAACTATGGAGATAAGGTGATATTGGGGCTCCAGGAAACTGAGTCTATAGGTTTTTGGAGATTAGGCTATTGATAAGATTGCCTTTTTTTCTTGTAATTTACTAAGACATTAATGATAGAGACTCATTTTCTGCAGACTGAGGTCTCTATCAGTTAACCATTTGTTTTCCCCTTTCTTTGTTCTTGGGCAGCCAGGAGTAGCTGAGGAATATCACACATTTCCCACCTAGGGGGGAGGGGGAAGGTGTTGTTAGCATATGCTTTGCCCACAGCTGCCTTATACTCCCTCATCGCATTGATTTATAATCAGGAAAAAAATTTCATTTTTAGGTTTGTGTATGATACATGTAATATGCACATATAAAAATGAGATATTAGATGTCTATGATATAGGAAAATTTATGTTTTTTATGTTTGTATGTATTTATTGATGTTTTCAGTAATGCATATCTATGATTTTATAATAAAATATATAATTAACAATAAGTATTCTATAGAACTACATTAAGCTAGAGCATGGCTGGTTCAATCTTTATAAATGACAATGGCTAAGCGTAATATGGCTCTCTTATGTGCCAGGTTCTTTTCCAAATACTTTATCTACATTAAGTTACTAATTCCTCACAAGCACCCTTTGAAACGCATACTAATATGATTCCCCAGTATAGTTTTGGGAATTGGCTATAGCCAGTATGAGAGGAAAGTAGATTTCAAACCAGGTTGTTTTACTCTACAGTCCATTAATGAAACATATGTGTTTTGCTGAGATTGGGGATGGAGAAATGATAAATAAGGGTGCAAGAGAGAAAGAATGATCAGACATAGTCTAAGTCTTACAACTTCATATTAATGTATATGCATCTGAATAAAACTGAGCAATAACTTTTCCTCTATATTGGAAGACTTTTTTTGTGTGTAACAGATATGTTGTAACTCTGCTAGGAATTAAAAATAAATCAGTGAGATTTCTTTGAGAATGTGACCAGGATTTATTTGTGTGGCAGCTACTATGGAGTGCTGGGAAGAACAGTTTATACCGAAATATTACCTAGTCACAAAAATGCTATCATTAGAAAATCATTTATCTTTCCATCTTCAAATGTTCTGCATATTGTTTCAAAACTGCATATGTAAGAAAGAAAAGCATTTATTTTTTTTCTTCCAAATTTTTATTTAAATTCTAGTTAGTTAACATACAATGTAATATTGGTTTCAGGAGTAGAATTCAGTGATTCATCATTTACTTTCAACATCCAGTGCTCATCATAACAAATGCCCTCCTTAGTACCCATCTAGCCCATCCGCTGCCCACCTCCTTCCATCACCCCTCAGTTTGTTCTCTATCTTTACAAGTAGAGAAAAACATTTATAAATGGATGTTTTAATGCTTAACCAATCTAATGTCTAACTCAAAACTGATGGCTAAGAAAATGTAGCACTAAATAAACACTGAGAAAGAGGGCTTGGGGGTGGTTCAGCCAGTTAGGTGTCTGCCTGACTCTTGATTTCAGCTCAAGAATTGTGATCTCACAATTCGTGAGATGGAGCTCCGTGTCAGCCTCTGTGCTGACAGCCCAGAGTCTGTTTAAGATTCTTTTTCTCCCTCTCTCTCTGCTCCTTCCTGGCTCTCTCCCACTCAAAATAAATAAAGACACTAAAAAAAAAAGTTAAATAAATAAAGGGAGACTTACTAAGAGTATAGCTCAAGGTGGTAGAATCTTCTCAGAATTTTTATAATTTAGAAAGCTTCACATCTGCCAGATAAACTTATAGTGAGGGACTGAAAAGGAGGAGGTGGGTAACCTAAGTGACTCCCAGTACAGATACTGTGGAGTATGAAGCACCAAAGTTACATACGAAGCGCCGTAATATCAAATTTTACCAAACTCCTTGATTCACAGGAGGAGACTTCCTGATCTTAAGAAAGTTCTTTAATGTCTCTATGCCTAAGTTTCCTCATCTCTAGGGATTCTAATGATCACTGCTCCTAAGACTGTCATAACATGAGATAATTCAATATTTTAATGTATTTAAACACATTAAGGTACATAGTTATTGCGATGTATTTGTGTGTGATATAATTATGTACACATTTATTTTCTAACATCATCATTATTCACTTCACCATCATCTTCAATACATTGGCCTTTTCACTCCTCCATTTCCCCATTAAAAATGAGAATCACTTCTTTGTAAGATTGCTAAGAGTATAATTTTCAGTTGAGCATACACCCACAATCCAAATTCATGTATGCTAACCTTCATTATCGGATATTTATACTGAGATTTGCTTTATGTATACAGTTTTATGCATATTGAAAATAAATTATAAGAAGCATTTGATGGAAAGATATTTAAAAACTATGATGACTTCTTCAGATTTACCCTACAATTTCTATGTGATTATTACAATAAATTAGAATCAAAATCTTTCTATAACACACATAATAGTAGCTAGATTATTTATAAATTGGTGTGCTATTGTGTGCTCTCCCAATAATAAAAGCAACAGAGGTCTGTTGTAGAAATTTTATAAAATACAGGAAAGTATAAAATTCACAAATTCCCTTCAGCAATAATTATCGTTAAATTTTTATTATAACTTGCTAATGTGTTTTTTCTAAATAAGTCCATTTTCACTAAATTGGAAGCACATGGTGTCCATTTCCTTGCATTCTGATTTATAAACTTTCTTATTGTAAGGGTAATATCTCATATTTGAAAACATTAGCATAATACAGAAATGTAAATAAATATAACCAATTAATATTTTCCTCAAGGACAATTTCTGTTTCAGTTTTCTGTATATGTATACAGAATATTTCCTTTACATATACACCCATATAGATAGATTCAGTGGGGTTATATAACTGGTAATGTGGTGTTTTCACTTTGTATTTTGGCCATCTTTCCAAATCTGTACATTGAGATCTATTCAGTTTCTTTTATAAGCTGCATCTTATTTTATTATGGGAATATGTCACATTCATTAAGCCATTGCTTTATTTCTGGACATTTGGGTTGTTGCCAGGTTTGGTATGACCAACAATGTCTTAGTGAATCTCCCTATATTTTTATCTTTGTGCACTGGTACCAGAATTACTGTAGGATGAATTCCTAGAAATGGAATTGCTGAGCCAAGGGAGAGACATATTTATAATTGCATTAAATTTTGATAACTCTCCCTCTGAAATGGTTGTAGCAATTTACATGCACTGAAGCAGAGTAGGGGAGGGCCTATTTGCCACTTATTGTGTATTTTTAGTGTTTTTCTTAAATACTTTTGGTCACCTAAGAGGCCAAAAATAAAATAATTTTCTTAATAGTACAAATTGCCCCTTTATTTAGACTGCTGGATCTTTGCTAATTTTCTATGAGTGCCCAATATTTGTTTGCCACTTTAGTAGGAAGTTGATCCTTGAACACTACGGATTTTGATGAATCTCTGAACAATGCCCATATATCTTTCTCTAGATTAGAGTAGCAGTAGGGAAGGTTCTGGGAAAATTGCTTACATGCCACATAGCAAGATATAAATGTAAGTAAGACATACTTCCTGAACTCAAGCACACAAAGGCTAGAAAAAAATGAGAAGTTGGAAGATATTCTATCAATTTAGAGAATAAATAAAGGGTTATAAAAGAGGTAACATTTTTTAATGCTCGCATAAAATAAATGGAATTATAATCACAATATAGCAGTTTAAAATTATGAGTTTTATTTTAACTAATAGCTTAATATCTAGTTATTAAATGATGAATTAATAAAAATGATTAAACTTTGGGTTTGTGTATAAACCTAACCATTATATGTATCCCCTCAGAATTTATTAATTATGATCAACAAAACTCCTTTGGTTGCTGCTTTAAAGGACTTCTTGAAGACTCAACAAGTAAGGCATAGATTCATTAGCAGCACTGAATAAGTGAGGAGAGGCCCTGGGAGGAATTCTTTCCATCACGGGGAGCCTGATATAGTGGGAAAATGTGAACAATCATTAAAAGGAATTCTGCAAAACTGGACACCAGCTGTGTTTTGAAAAAATCTAGTAGCAACTTTGAATAATTTCATCCCAGCCCTCAGATTAATCATCAACAGAATTACTACTGTGCATGGTAGGCTCTCTTCAGTTCCCTCCAGCTCCAAGACTCTACCAACTGGGATTCTGTTATCTCTTAGCAACCTCTTATCTCTGTTACCTTCCACAGGTTCCTACCTATATCTTATAGTTGCATGCTGTAAATTATGTTAAGCTTACTATCACTTTAAATTATTCATATTTTAATAGCTTCTACTAAATAGTCCTTTTTGTTCACATTCACCCCCCCCCTTTTAGGGATTGTGACTGTCCCCACTCCTTACTGCATTAGGTTGGAGGCAATGGAGGCAATGCTCTTCCCACTGTAGAAATGGAAACTGTAGTGCCATTGGTGTTACCCAGTGTTTGAGAGTCAGCCAGCCGAATGCCTCTAGTTGGCTTTTGCATGGGAACAAATCACTTAAAGAGAAAGAGAGATGATCAATTAATGGAAGTCCCTTTGTTCAGATCTGGCTATTCCAACTAAATGTCAATAGCTGAGCCTCCCATATCACAGCCTCTGTAGCTGTCTTTTTCTGACCATTTTCCAACACTATTTCTCCACTCTCAACAATCTTGAGAACCCTTAATAGCTTTCCTGTAAATAGTTAAACTTACTGTCTGTTTCTTGTAATCTAAAGGATTCCTAAGTGTTATATCTAGCCTCTCCGTAGGGCCATTGTTTTTCTGGAAGTCTATTCTTGTTAACACAGGAGTAATTATCGGAAAGAAGGAAAACTTCCCCTGAAAAAGAGTGAAAATGAAGAGTGAAAAATACTAGGACGATAAAGCCCTACATTACAAGACTACATCATTGTCAGCTTTTGTTAATTGTAAGGAAGGACATATGATTAGAAATAATTAATGGAAATCTACTTACTTAAGTGGCTAATATATGAGGGGCAACATTCATGAAGTAATATTTGTAAAAGATCCTGTGTTCACACCACTGTAATAGGTACTTGCAATGTTCTCTAGCTGCTCTAGGTGACATATCCATTCTGGAAAAATGATGACATTTAGTAAAATCAACTCCATTTTTCTTTCACGGTAGGTGTTGTATATTAGTATTAGACAATTTTTAGAGGGAATAATATAACTAGCCTGCCTCTGCTTTTTCTCTTATTCCCAAACCACCTAGAAGATGAGATGAGATACAGAAATAAAAATCAATGGGGATAAAATTTAGGCAATAAATATTTTTCATGATACATTGTCTTATTCCTTTACATAAAAGTGTTTGGGATTGTGGAGCCAGAAGAGTGCTGGGATTCTGAAGGTATAGGTTTCAGAAAACCAAGAAACACTGCCCAGAGCTGCCCAGCATTAAAAAGAACAGTGTTTATCACAGTGTTGTGCTCATAGAAGAAACTCAGTAAGCATGTGTAGATGGAAGGAGAGAAAACAAGAGAGAATGACAGAATAAAGGACAGGAGAAAAGGGAAGGAAAAAAGAATGTATTCAAGGTGGATTTTTGAACATCACGGATTAAGGAAATTTGCTTCTTCTTCATTCTTTGATGAGTCTCAGGCCCTCCATAGATGCTAGCAAATTATGCTAGAAGTTGAACAGAGTTTAAATAAGATATATACATGAATTATTTCTCAATTTAAAAACAGTGTAAAAAGTAACAGTGACAAACTTCCATGTCAAATTTTCAGATCTCTACTAGAGCCCACTGCTAGGTTTATGGGTCTAATATCCAAATCTGATACTGTCATTGTTTTACCACCAATTTCATTGCCTTTCACCTGTTCTGTTTGCAAAATAGGAAGTCATGTCACTGTAGTTATCATAAGGAATGACATAGCATATGCATCCTATGACTCAAAAGCCATTATAAAGGCACTCTGATACACTGTGCTACTGGTTGAGAGAGCAAATAAATAACTTCTGGGAGGCCAGGAAATTCTGTTAACTTCCATTAAAGTAGTCTTTTCATATCAATTTTTTCTTTCTTCCTTTTTCTTTCTTTCTCTTTTTCTTTCTCTTTTTCTTTTCTTTTCTCTTCTTTCTTTTATTCTTTCTCTTCTCTACTCTTCTCTCTTCTCTTCTCTTTTCTCTCCCTTTCTTTCCTTTTCTCTCTCTTCCTCCCCTCCTTCCTTATTTCCTTCCTCCCTCCCTCCTTCTGTTTCTTTTCTTTTTTCTTTCTTTTCTTTTCTTTCTTTACTTTATTTTGCTTTGCTTTTACAATGAGCAGAAACTGGTATTTATAGCAGTCTTTTAAAACTAGGTCATAACTGAAATTACCAGTGATTACCTCATACATACTTTACCTTAGGATAAAAAGTCATATATGTAGGTCCAGCACCATGCAGCATGAAATTCAGGAACACGAGGCAAATACGGTCATAAATCAAGTTGAATGAAATAAGAAATATGAGGAGAGATACAGAAAAACTACTTCTCCTTTCTATTCATTTATCTAACAAATAGTTCTTGCATTACTGTATTGTCCAAAGAACGTGAGTTGGCTATGGATATATGAAGGCCCCAAGATACAATTATGTTAAAACTAGATATTTTAATGATTCTTTTTTTTAAATGTATTGAAGTATGACTGACATACAATATTATATTAGTTTCAGGTGTACAACAAAAGATTCAATATCTTTATACATTGCAAAAAGATTCCCACAATAAATATAGTTACCATCTGTCACCATCCAAATTATTAATATGTTATCAACTATATTCCCTGTGCTGTACATTACATTCCCATGACTTACTTATTTTATAACTGGAAGTTTGTCCTTAATCTTCACAAATCCCCCCTTACCCCCGGCTGACTCTCACCTCTTTGGTGAGACCAAATCTAATCTAATCTGTTCTCTATATTTATGAATTTTGATTTGGTTTTGATTTGTTTATTTTTTAGATTCCACATGTAACAGATCTTATAATATTTGTTTTCTCTGTCTAACTTATTTCACTTAGCATAACACCCTCAAGATCCATCCATGTTATTAAAAATGCAAGATTTCAGTTTTTCCCTTTTTATGGCTAAGTAGTATTCTACTGTATATATTCTACTGTACACACACACACACACACACACACACACACACCACATCTTCTTTATCTGTTTATCCATCAATGGACACTTAGATTGTTACTATATCTTGACTATTCTAAATGTGCTGCAGTGAACATAGTGGTGTATATCATTTTGAATCCGTGTTTTTGTGTTTTTCAGACAGATACTGAGTAGTGGAATTGCAGGATCATAAAAATAGCTCTATTTTAAATTTTTTGAGAAAACTCCATATGGTTTTCATAGTGAACACAGAATGTACTAATTTCCATTCCCCAAAAGAGTGCACAAGGTTTCCCTTTTCTCCACATTCTTGCCAACCCTTATTTCTTTTCTTTTTGATAATAGTCATTGTAACAGGTATAAGTTGATATCTTGTGGTGTGCATTTCCCTGATGATAAGTGGTATTGAGCATCTTTTCATGTGCCTGTCAGCTATCTGTATATATTCATTGGAAAAAAATGTCTATTTAGACCCTCTGCCCATTTTTAAGCAGATTGTTTGTTTTTTTGCTGTTGTCATTGTTATTGAGTTGTTGGAGTTATTTATATACTTCAGATATTACCCCATATTGGATATATGATTTAAAAATATATTCTCCGACTTAGTAAATTGCTCTTTGATTTCATTGATAGTTTCCTTCACAGTACAGAAGCTTTTTAGTTCTATGTGGTCCCATTTGTTTCTGTTTTTCTTTCATCTGCCTTTGAAGTCAGATCTAAAATAATATCTCTAAGATTGATGTCAAGGAGCTTACCACCTATGTTTCTTCTAGGAGTTTCATGGTTGCAGGTTTTACATTCTAATCTCTCATCCATTTTGAGTTAATTTTTGTATCAGTGTAAGATATTGGTCTAGTTTCATTTTTTTTGCATGTAGCTGTCCAGTTTTTCCAATACCACTGATTGAAAAGACTATCCTTTTACCATTGTGTATTCTTGCCTCCTTTGTCATAAATTGATTGACAATATATGCATTTGTTTATGTTTCATTGATTTATGTGTCTGTTTTTAGGCCAATACTGCTCCGTTTTGTTACTATAGCTTTGTATTATACCTTGAAATCAAGGATCATGATACCTCTGGCTTTGTTCTTCCCTCTCAAGATTTCTTTAGCTATTTGGGGTCTTTTGTGCTTTCATACAGATTTGAGAGCTATTTGTCCTAGTTCTGTGAAAAATGCCATTGGAATTTTGATGGGGATTGCATTGAATCTGTAGATTGCTTCGGGTAGTTTAAACATTTTAACAATATTAATTCTTCTAATTCATTTCCATTTATTTATTTATTCTTATATATTCTATTTATTCTATTCTATTTATTTGTTCTTCTAACTCATTGCCATTTATTTGTGTCTTCATTAGTTTTTCATCAGTGTTTTATGGTTTTTAGTGTGCAGGTCTTTCCCTTCCTTGGTTAAATTTATTCCAAAGTATTTTATTCTTTGTGATGCAATTTTTAATATGATTGTTTTCTTGATTTCTCTTTCTTACAGTTCATTCGTGTATACAAGTGCAACAGATTTTGTATATTGATTTTGTATCCTGAAACTTTATTGAATTCATTTATTAGTTTTAGCAGATTTTGGTGAAGTCTTTAGTGTTTCTATATATAGTATTACATCATCTGTAAATAGTGACAGTTTTACTTCTTCCTCTCCAGTTTGGAATGCTTTTATTTCTTTTCCTTGTATAATTGCTGTGTCTAGGACTTCTAATACCTTGTTGAATATAAGTGGGAAGAGTGGGCATCTTTGTCTTATTCCTGATCTTAAAGGAATAGCTTTCAGCTTTTCATCTTTGGGTATAATGTTAGCTGTGGGTTAGCCATATATGACCTTTATTGTAGGTACATTCCCTCTCTACCCACTTTTTTTGAGAGTTTTTTTCTTTTTTATATCATAAATTGATGTTGTATTTTTCAACTGTTTTTTTTCTGCATCTATTTAGAAAATCATGATTTTTATATTTCATTTTGTTAATGTGTTGTATCAGTGTGATTAATTTGCAGATGTTGAACTGTCCTTGGATTCCTGGAATAAATTCCTCTTAGTCATGGTGTATAATCCTTTTAATGCTTGTTGAATTCAGTTACTAATACTTTGGTGAGGATTTTTCATCTATGTGTATCAGGAATATTGGAGGTAATTTTATTCCTTTGCGGTATTATTCCATGCTTTTGGTATGAAGGTAATGCTGGACTCATGAAGTCAGTTTGGAAGCTTTTCTTCCTCTTTAATTTTTTAGAAAAGTTTGAGAAGGATAGATATTAAATCTTTGAATGTTTGGTAGTACTAACCAGGGAAGTTGTCTCTTCTTGGACTTTTTTGGGGGAGGTTTTTGATAACTGATTTAATCTCTATACTAGTAATCAGTTTATTTAGATTGTAGATTTCTTCATGATTCAGTCTTCATGATTGTTGGCATCTGATTGTTCATAGTAGTCTCTTATGATCCTTTATATTTATGTGGTATCATTTGTAACTTCTCTTTTATTTCAGATTTTATTCATTTGAGCCCTCTCTTGTTGGCTTGATGAGTCTAGCTAAAGATCTGTCAATTTTGTTTATACAGTATTTTCAAATAACCAGCTCTTCATTTTTTTGATCTTTTCTATTGTCTTTTTAGTCTCTGTTTCATGTATTTTCACTCTGAACTTAATTTTCTTCCTTCTACTAACTTTGGGCTTGGTTCTTCCTTTTCTAGTTTCTTTGGGAATAAAGTAAAAAATGCTTATGTTAGATGTTTCTTGCTTCTTACGTAGGCTTAGATTGCTATGAACTTTACTCTTTTCTTTTTTTTTTTTTGCTATGAACTTTACTCTTAGAATCACTTTTGCTGTATCCCATAGATTTTAGTATATCATATTTCTGTTTTCATTTGTCTCTAGGTTTTTTTTATTTCTTTGATTTCTTCTAGTAGTTGTTCAGCAACATGTTTTTTAATCTCAACACGTTTATCATTTTTCCAGCTTTCCTCTTATAGTCGACTTCTAGTTTAATACCACTGTGTTTGGAAAAGATGGTTGGTATGATTTTCATTTTCCTAAATTTATTGAGATATGTTTTGTAGGCTAACATGTGATTTATCCTGGAGAGTGTTCCACATGCACTTCAGAAAAAAATGTGCATTGTGCAGTTTTTGGATGGAATATTCTCTATATATGTATTAAGTCTTGAAGAATTTATTCCATTTACATTTAAATCGGTTATTGAAATGTATGTACTTAGTGCCACTTTGTTTTCTGAGCTGTTTTTTGTAGTTCTTCTCTGTTTATTTCTTCTTTTCTTTCTCCTTTTCCCTTGTGGTTTGATGACTTACTTTACAGTTATGTTTAGATTCATTTCTCATTTTTTTGTGTGTATTTACCCTAAGGATTTCCTTCAGTTACATTTTTTTATTGTATGGATATAACACTATTTTAATTTGATAGCAACATAAGTTTGAACACATTTCAAAACTCTACACTTTTACTATCTCCATGTTCTATGTTTTTATATCATTTTATATATTTTTTATGTATCGTCTAATTACTGTCATCATAATTAATGCTATTACTTTTGTCTTTTAATCTTCTTAGTAGATTTAAGAGGGATTGATTATCTACCTTTACTATATATTTATCTTTTCCAGTGAGATTTTTACTTTTGTATGTTTTCTTGTTATTGATTAGTGCCATTTCTTGTTAGCTTAAAGAAGTCTCTTTAATATTTTTTTAAGGCCAGTTTAATAGTGATAAACTCCTTTAAATTTTGCTTGTCTGGAAAAATCTTTATCTGTTGTTCAAATCTGAATGATAATTTTGGGGCGTAGTGTATCCTTGGTTGGAAATTTTTCTTTCAGCACTTTGAAAATAGCATGCAACTACCTTCTGGTTTGCAAAATTTCTGCAGAGAACTCTTGTGATTTTTGTTCAGGTTTCCATTGTATGTAGCAAGTTGATTTTCTCTTGCTGCTTTTAAGATTCTCTCTTTAACATTTGATGCTTTAATTACAATATGTCTAAATGCGGCTTTCTTTAGGTTTATCTTATTTCAAAATCTCTGGGCTTTCTGGACCTGGATGTCTGTTTCCTTCTTTAGGGTAAGGAAGTGTGTAGCCATTATTTCTTCAAATATTTTTTTTTTTTGCTCCTTTCTCTGTCTCTTCTTCTGGGAACCATATAATGTAAACATAATTCCACTTGATGTTCTAGAGGTCCCTTAAGTTCTCTTAATTTTTAAAAATTCTTTTTCCTTTTGCTGCTGTTCCTGCTTGAGTTCCTTTGCTTCATCTTTCAGTTTGCTGATCTGTTACTCTACTTCATTCAGTCTGCTGTCGAACCCCTCCTAGTACATTTTTAGTTCAGTTATTGTATTCTTTGCTTGCATGACTTCTTTTTGGCACTTTATTTTGTTGTTCTGTCTCTGTGTTGATGTTCTCACTATGTTCATTCATTCTTCTCCAGAGTGTGGTAAGCATCTTTATGATCATTACATTGAATTCCTTATTGGGTAGATTACTTATCTCTTTATCATTAAGGTCTTTTTCTGAGTTTTTTTCCTTCTGTCTTCTTTTGGAACATATTTCTCTGTCTCCTCATTTTGTTGATGCTCTGAGTTGGTTTCTATGTATTAGGTGAAACAGCTACCTCTCTCAGTCTTGAAGGAGTGGCTTTGTTTAGGTCATGTTGCTTCTTGTTCAACCTTGCCCTAGCTTTTGTTTGTGCCTCAAACTTTCATGATTGTCTAAACTACCCAATGTATTCTTGATATGTCACCATTCTTTAGAGTGCACCAAGATCTGTCAGTAATCCAAGGGAAAGAATATCATTTAGCACTTAGTTTCAGGCAGATTGGAAGCCAGACCCTGAGGAAGCAACTTCTAAAATATGTACAGTCCTGTGGGGCTTCAATTATAATCCTTGTTGGCTCCTAACCCAGGAGATCCAGAGATGTCCCAGGGAAACAGTTTAAAAAATTGGGACTCTAGGGGAGCCTGGCTGGCTCAGTTGGTGGAGCGTATGACTCTTGATCTCAGGGTTGTAAGTTTGAGACCTATGTTGGGTGTAGAGATGCCCCAAAAATAAAATATTTATAAATTGGGGCTCCAGAGAAGTGTATAAGCTCTTTTCTGGGGAGTCTTGTTGAACCATAGTGGGGCCAGGGGTGCACAAGGATGTCTCCCTGCTTACATTTCCTGGGAGCACCTCTTTAGCTTCTCAATGTATGGGAAACCTGAAGCCTATCCCTCAGGTTGAAGCTCCAAGCTAAGTAAGTAGGCCTTTTCACTGGAAGATTGGGCTAGTGATTCAGTCTGCTCTCTTAGCAGCGCCCTCATGATATTGGCCTATCAAGAACTATCTTTCCAATTATTGCAGTCTTGTGGAGCTCTGAACCCCAACCTCCTTAGCCACCATGGCCAGGTGAATAAGGAGTATCCTCTATGTGGATTTTGTGTACCACTGGCTTGACAAGTTATCAAGAAAGTGATGGTGGTGAGGCATGCTCTCCATCTTCAGAAAGGAAGCATAAAAATTTCTTGATTGCACTTGTTTATGGGCTATAGCAATGCAGCATGATAGTGCCTTCTCTGTGCCTGGGCAGGAGCTTTAGACTAAGAGCAGGAACATGACCCAACTGCTTGAGCTCTCCAGCTAGGGGACAGAAGAGTGTTGCAACTGCTTATGCTCATAAACTTTAGCTAGGGATCAAGAGAACTCTATGACTGTTCCTATCCACCTACCCTGGCCAGGTAGCAGGAGTATGCTCCAATGCTGCATTATCCATCGTCAGCAAGTGCCATGAATGCTGTTCATGAGTTGATGGGAGTTGGTGGGAAGTTGCCATGTGAGACCTTGTTTCCTTGTACTAGCAGGCTATACGGAGAGTGCACCAGTGACATTTGCCAGCATCTTCATCTCTGGGGAACATCTCAACTGCCCCCTGCCCCTCCAACCCCAAACCAGCAAATGAATCTCCTTCACATACAGTCTAGTTGCTTTTCAAAGTGCTGTTTTTTCACTGGGTCTCAGGGCAAATAACACTCTAATGAGCCCTCCAGGAAGGAAATCTCAGCTTTCTACAACACTTTGGGATGCTTGATGTCCACTCCATTGGTTTTCCAAGCCAGACATACTGGGGTCTCATATCTCCAATGCAGATCCCAGGAATGAGAATGCCTGATGTGAGCACCAACCCTTTGCTTCTCTGGGAGAAGTGCCTGTCTGTTGAGATTCCTCCCTATTGTATACTGTACCCACTGGGGTGGGGTTTTTTGCCAGACTGTGTCTCTACCTCTTTCCCATCTCGATGTAGTCCTTTTATCTTTTGTTGTAGAGAGCAGTTTGTCTAGTTTTCCCATATTTTTTGAGTGGGAAATGATCCATACGTAGCCATAGATTTGGTGTGTCCAAGGGAGGAAGTGAGTTCCAATCTTCCTTTGACACCATTTTGGACCCCTTATTTTACTGATTCTGTTCCTACCATTCTCTAATGTATGCTTTCTAATTTATAATAAACTTCCAACGAGAATTTGCATTTCTAGATAAATCTCTCTAGGCCTCAATGACTTCAGTAATAAAATGGAGACAAACCTAAAGTGCTTGGAAGCCATAGCTCGGGCCATATAAATGCTCCCAATAAACCCAGCACTACGTTGATTCTACTTCAACTGTGTCACTGAAGACAATGTTAGAACAGTCGTATCCATCCTGGTATCTAAATCCTCCTTTACTTACCCCTCATTCACCCTGGTCAGCCCATTGTCTTCTCCAAATTATAGCATGCTGAGTAATAGTGCAGTACTACAATAAGAAATTAGTTTTTATTTCTACAGTAAGCCAACTTTTCCATTTGGTTTGGATTGAATATGGGAAGGAAAAGCAGCTGTTAAAATAACTTGCCTGTGTAAGAGTTCATTATGAACATTGCATCCCAACAAAATAAATATGCCATATTTTCTGAATAATACATGTATATAACATGTTAATTTTTTATAACATACCCTTATCAAGAAATAAATCTTATTAAGGCACAAAAAAGTTATTGCATTTATTAAAATGGGTGAATCAATTTAAGCTTTCTTATGGTTTGTCAAATTTGTAAAATATTATATTTCTCTTCAGATAGAGTTACATACTGTGTAGCTCAAAGATAATCCCTATGGTCTTGGCATATGTTACTTAATTGTCTCAGAAGGAAATGCCATAAATAGCATGCTGTCATCCCCCACAGGCATTGGCTCATCTGTCACAGTGGGGGCTCCAGACAGGGTGAGGTGCTCTAAGACATTTCTTAGTCTATGTAAATCACAGCCATTACTTCTTACCACTTCCCAATTGGTCAATTATGTATAAACATGTGTTAATAAAAATTTGCCTCTGTGCCTCTAAGGTACACACCCATAAAGCTATGTGAGTATGATAAAGTATAAATGGCATACATTATTATCTGATTCAACCTACCTCATAAATTATGATCCAAAGTGCTTTCATAGAAAGAAAACTCCAGAAAAGCCTCTAAAGCTAAATGCTTGAAAAAAAATAAAAAGAAAGACAAAATGGAAAACAATATTTTCTTCAAGCCTTTGTAACTCAGTGAAGAAACAGTTTTTTCTTAAAAAATGAAGAAAACTAAAGAATATATTACATTTTATAAATGCTTTTTATAAAAATGTGAAGACTTAATTGTTACAGGTAGTAGGACCATAAAAATAAAATTCCCTATTGTAGTAATAAATATAGTAGGTGTAATTGGTAAAAATCTATCTCTAAATGCATGAGTTTTAGAAATTGTTAAGTAATCATGGGGTGCCTGGGTGTCTCAATCGGTTAAGCCTCCGACTTTGGCTCAGGTCATGATCTCACGTTTTGTGAGTTCAAGCCCCCACATAAGGCTCTGTGCTGACCGCCTGGAGTCTGGAACCTGCTTCCAGTTCTGTGTCTCCCTCTCTCTGCCCCTCCACTGATCATGCTCGCTCGCTCTATTTCTCTCTCTCTCGCTCTCTCAAAAATAAATAAACATTAAAAAAATAAATTGTTAGGAAATCTATTTTTGAAAAATATTTAAATATTGACTATCCTAAAGATGGGCTATATGCATATTTTGGTTGGGGTGCTTCCAATCAAACATAATGAACAGTCTTATGTAAAGTTGATGAGAGAAAAATAAGAAGCATATTGTAGTGGAAGGTATAAAAAGTTTAGAATAATAAGGCCTGAATTAAAGTCCTCACTTTGGCTCTGTGAGGGCTGTGTGACTTTGGACACATTATTTAACATGTCTAAATATCAGTTACATTTGCAAAAAAATGGTTGACGATGTCAGTCCAACTCGCAGAGTTACTATGAGAGACAAATGAAATTAGGAAATGAAATTAGTTTACAAATATTGGTCATTATTATTACTGTTTTAATAGGATTTCCTATTTTTAAAAAATATTGAGAGATATATTTAAGAGTAATGATCACAAATTTATAGTTAACTTTTTGGGAAAAATAAATATAAAATGTCTGTTAAAGGTAAATTTACTAGAGTTCCTTAATTTATTCAACAGAATAGAAGATAGTAAATTATTCTTCAACTGAAATGATTGCTTATTGCACTAGGAATTAGTATCTGTCCTCAATAAGCATGTAATTTAGAATAAGAGCTTATAAACAGGTTACTATACACACCAAAGAAATGCTAGAATTTACCTATCTTTCTACCTATCTATCATTTAATTAGTGCTTCTTTTCTCTAGGCTTTTAAAAATCAGGAATTCCTAAATTCGCTGACAACATTTATTTAGCTTTGCAGTAGGGTGGGTCCCAGCCATGTGTACAGATCTGTCAACCCATAACAGCATAGGTCAACACTAATGGTATATCAGGACACACTCCAACATAATTGCAGAATTAGGCAGGACTTGATACCTGGCAGAATAATTTTGGGAGCATTGGAATAATGTTACATCACCACCCAAAGAGTATTATGTTGACTTTTGGCAGTGATGGAATTTTAGAATTCTGTTTTAGTTTAACAGACAATGGCTAAGTGTGTTATTGATATTGTTTAATAGTTTTGAGGATTTATATCATCCTATCCACTTATATATGATTTATAGGTATCAATTCCTGAAAGATGCCTTGGGCAATCTAGTAAAACACAGATGTAAGAAACAATTATTTAAGGATCTCCAGATTATCTTTGGAATTTTAAGATCAAATATTAGATTGAGATTTTACTTTTTATTAAACTAAATCAAAATGACTCTAAATGAGCTACATCTTAACCAGTAGATCTTTTTTTTTTAATCAGCCAAATAGCCAACTATTATTTATATACAGTGAACAGTTGAGGAGAATAAAGAGATTATAATAATGAATAATGGATAGTAGATTCACAAAAAAAGAGGCCTGGCTATTTACTACTTTTCCTATCACTACAGCATCATTCCATGTGGATTTAATATAAAACCAGAGGACAGAGCAGTTTTTAGTGAGAATATTTTGAACACTTACTCATACTTGCATTTATATAACCTTTAACCTACTTGCAACCAACATAATCCATAAGCAGATCCAAGGGGGGGATTTGCATCATTATGGAATAAGTTAATAAACACAAAATAGAGAGGCTATTATGCTCTCTGGTCTCTTTAGCTGCTGTATCTAACCAGCTAACTAAAAAAGTCAATATTAAAATTTGTATTTTAATTTGTATCTATATATTGTGTAAAATAAGGACTACTTTTTTTTTTAATTTTTTTTTCAACGTTTATTTATTTTTTGGGACAGAGAGAGACAGAGCATGAATGGTGGAAGGGCTGAGAGAGAGGGAGACACAGAATCGGAAACAGGCTCCAGGCTCCAAGCCATCAGCCCAGAGCCTGATATGGGGCTCGAACTCACGGACCGCGAGATCGTGACCTGGCTGAAGTCGGACGCTTAACCGACTGCGCCACCCAGGCGCCCGGGACTACTTTTTTATTTAAGGATTATGCCACTACCTTCCTCACTACCTACTCTTCTTTCTTCCTTCCTTCCCTCCTACCTTCCTTTTACCCTCATTTATTTCCACCTGTACACATTTATATTAATTCAATACACATTTATTAGATGACCCACCTACAAGAAACACAGCATTCGATTCAAGGAATACAAAAATGAAAAGAAAAATAATCTAAGGAGTTCTTATATGACACATACATTACCGTTTATACTTTGTAACACATTAGTTGATTTAAATTGAAATGCTTTACCAGAGGAGATAAGACTACTTTTCTACAGCTGACTGTAATAATAAAGTTAATATACACATAATTATATGGTAAACTAACATAAGAAGATGCTGCAGTGAAAACAGAAACAGAATGGGTCTCCATCACCATTACAAAGTATTAGGGCAGCATACTATATATACATGATTAAGCAAATATGCAAATCTGAAAAAGGAAAGTTATATAGACATATGTAAGAGCAGACTTCTGTTTCTTACATTATAGCAAACAAGAAACTCTAGGAGTACCCCCCTTTTTCATAATTACTAGATCTAAATAAACTTTACTTTTTGAATGTGTTGCTGCGTTTGTAATAAAAAGGGAACATCCCAAGGATATCCCATAAAAATGGATTCAACTGTGTGCCTGCAATATCCAACTCAGATAGAAAGAAACATGGTTGTCCTGAGGGAAAATGCCGATACAATGCAGAGATCTGTCATCAGATACTACGTTTTGGGCCAGATGAAAGAAGACCTTGCTGAGCCAGACTGAAATGGCTGGTAATAAGAGCCAAGCAAATATAAACCTACAATCAGAAATCATCAGACACACAAGTCAGAGTTAGCAAAAGCAGAAAAAAAAAACAAAAAAAAAACCCAAACAAAAACCCACAACAGATGTAGATTCCTCCACATTAATTTGATATTAAAATGATTACATTCAGAATACATAACTGAAGATATAAGATGTTTAAAAACTATATTGGCAGTAAAGGTAATAGGGAATTTTCAGGAATGATTAGGCAAACTAAACTTAAAAAATATATACACACATGGGGTGCCTGGGTGGCTCAGTCACCGAAGCGTCCAACTTCAGCTCAGGTCATGATCTTGCTGTTGGAGTATTCGAGACCTGTGTCACACTCTGTGCTGACAGCTCAGAGCCTGGAACCTGCTTCAGATTCTATGTCTCTCTTTCTCTCTCTCTCTCTCTCTCTCTCTCTCTCTCTCTCCCTCTCTCTCTCCCTCTCTCTCTCCCCCACCTCCTCACGCTCTCTCAGTCTCTCAAAAATGAATAAACGTTAAAAAAAATTGAAAATGTATATATATACATATAACACATATATATAAGTAATCTCCAGAATGCATTGATGATAATAAAGAGCAAATTAGACAAAACTCAAAATAAAATTAGAGAAATGAAAAATATATTTGAAGAACTTACTGACAACAGAATATAGAGAGAAAAGAAGATGGAAACCATGATTTAAAAAATTGAAATTTATGAAAAAGGGTAAATTTTAGTATTTGTACAATTGAATTTGGGTTCCAGAAGGACAAAATAGAATTCAGGAGATATAATGTCTGAAGAAGAAATATCTGAGGAGTTTCAAGATATAATTTATTTTTTAAAAGTACATATGAATCTACAGATTTCAGAAACACAATTCCTTTTAAGCTGGATAAAAACAGAAATTCAGTCAAAGGATATTGTAATGATGTTGCAGGTTACCAAAAGCAGAAAATAATTGGGAACCAATCAGATTAGAATAGAAAAGAAGATCACATATAGGAATAAATATTTATATTGAAGTAGACAACATCAATAACGGAGAAGTAAAAGTGTCTTTGAGTACTCCTACTACTACAACTACACCAATAATAGTTGTGTACCTAGCAAATGCATCTTTTACTATCTGAATTTATACGAAGAAATATATAGCTAAAAGAGAAATACAGAGGTTACTATTAACAACTGTGCACTAAAGGAACTTTTAAAGAATTTATTCAAGGGGAACCTGGGTGGCTGAGTTGGTTAAGCAGCCAACTCTTGATTTTGGGTCAGGTCATAATCTCACAGTTGTAAGATTGAGCCCTGTGTCAGGCTCTGCACTGAGCATGGAGTCTGCTTGGAATTCTCTCTCTACCACTCAGGCTCTCTCTCTCTCAAAAACAAAAACAAAAACAAAAACAAAAATATTCAAGAAAAATGAAAATAATCATAGAAGAATGATATTAGATACAAGAAAAGGGAGGAAGTTGGTAAGCAAATATGTAATTAGAAATAAAAAATGTCTTCATTAATGATGATAAAAATAATGTCTAATGTGGTGTTAACATATTTTAAAAGAGAGAAATGAACATATTGGATAACACAGTATGGGAGTTGAAATGGAGGGTGTTCTGCATTTTAACAGCATTGTGTTATTAAGGAATTGTTTATCATGGGGCACCTGGGTGGCTCAGTCAGTTGAGCATCCCACTCTTGATTTTGCATCAGGTCATAATCTCACACTTCCTGGAATCCAGTTCCATGTGGGGCAGCACAGAGCCAGCTTGGGATTCTCTCTCTGCCTCTCTTTCTGCCCCTCCCCCCACTTGCCCACGTGCTCTTTCAAAATAAATAAATAAATAAATAAACTTTAAAAAATTGTTTATTTAGACTGGGGTTGATTGAAAGCACATGGCCAAATTTCACGGGAAAACACGGTAAGACTAAAATAATAGAGTTTGCTATTCCTAAATCAGTAGGAAGAAGAAAATAAGGAAAAAAGATACACAAGGAAATATCAGTAAATAAAATTTAAGGACAAATAATAGATTACCAAATAATATAGAACTGTTGGATTAAAAGAATAGTATTAGAAATGAATTGAAACATAACAAAATTTCAATAAACGTATGTACTGAACTTGTCATTTATATGACAGTGGTTTCCACATTATATTTACTAAAAATCCAGATGTGTGTTATTTGGAATATACACCTAGAAGAGTTGAGAGTAAACTTATTTAAAACATAGAACACAAAAATAATTAAAAAAAAAAAAACCAAACCCCTGAGGTAGTCATACTAATATCAAAATGGTCTTTAAAACATTACGGGTGCTTGAGTGTCTTAGTCGGTTAAGCGTCTGACTTCCACTCAGGTAATAATCTCACAGTTTATTGGGTTCAAGTCCCACATCAGGGTCTGTGCTGACAGCTCAGAGCCTGGAGCCTGCTTCAGATTCTGTGTCTCCCTCTCTCTGCCCTCTCCTACTCATGCTCTGTCATTCTCCATCTCTCAAAAATAAATAATAATAATAAAAAAAAGAAAACATTATTATGGATAGAGAGAGTCACTAGGTAATGATAAAAAATTTTCACAAGGAATACAAATGAATTTTAAACTCGAATATTATTGGGACGCCTGAGTGTTTAAGTCAGTTAAGTGATAATTTCGGCTCAGGTCATAATCTCACAGTTTTGTGAGTTTGAGCCCTGTATTGGGCTCTGTGCACTGACCTTGTGGAGCCTACGTAGGATTCTTTGTCTCCCTCTCTCTCTGCCCCTCCCCCACTCACATTCTCTTTGTCTCTCTCAGAATAATAAGTAAATAAATTAAAAAATTAAACTTCAATATTATTATTTTATGGAATAAAATACACAAATTGGTTTAATTATAAGGATAAATTCTTAATTTTTCAATCATAGTTTGAGTGTTCAAGGGACCTCTTTCAATCATTGATAGGTTAGAAAAAATGAATAAAGCTACAGAATAATATTTGAACAACGTATTTAATAAACTGGATTGAAAGAACATAAGCATACTGTATACATATGTATGAATATATAAATATGCACATATATGTAGATAATCTGTGTATTTATTCAATTTAATTTATTAAATATGTTGTTCAAGCATATTTCATGTTTAAGTGTTAGGATATGTCTGTCTTATCTAACTATATACCTATAATTAACAATGAAAAAATGTGAAGTGAAATGAAAAAATAATACTGTTGTATTATTAGATATTATAAATAATTTGTCTTATTTAACTGTTGTGCAACAGTTAAAGATCACACATTCTTCTCAAATGTCTAGACTATTTATATGAACTGGTCATTTAGTACTCCTTAAAAATGACCAAAAAATAAATAAAAATAAAAACAGAAAGAATACAAATTGTAGTTAAGTTGGTAGTAACAATATAAATTAAAATATCTCCATGTGTTTGTTAATGTAAATAAATACTTACAAGTTACTTGTTCAAAAATAAGATCACAGAAAAATCTAAAATATTTTGATACAAGAGTAAAAAGTCAGTAAACAAAAATAACTTTTTATATGCTAACAATGAACAATTGGAAAATGAAATGGTAAACAAAAACATTTATAATAGCATCACAACAAATATTTCCTAAGAAATACTTTGAACTATATTAACATAAATATTTACTTACAGGTTATTATGCAATTGCTATATATTACAACTTGGGAAATTGAGCTAAAGGGATATTAAATGGACATTTATAGCACTAAATATGTGGATTAGAAGATAAGTAAAGCTGAAAATTAAATGAGCTAACATCCTATTTGAGCAGTGAGGAAAATAAAAATACAGGAAAATAAATTCAGTACTCTATGGAAAAATACGGTATGCTTATTTGATAAATAATAATGCTAAAATAAAGATAGCATTGAAAGTAAAAGACGTGGGGCACCTAGGTGCTCAGTAGGTTAATTCTTGATTTCGACTCAGGTCATGATCTGTTGGTTTGTGAGGTGGGGCTCTGCTCAGTGAGGAGCTTGCATGGGATCCTCTCTCCCCATCTCTCTTTCTCTGCCCCTCCCCTGCTCAAGCACACTGTACTCTCTCTCTCTGTCTCTCTCTCTCTCAAAATAAATAAACTTAAAAAAAAAGGAAAAGAGTAAAAAAGAACAGAATAGATATTTAAAAAAAACAAGTTTTTTTCCAGTATAACAGGCAAACCATTTAAGGTTCATGAAGAAAAAGGAGAAGGCAGAGATTATTTTTGGATCACTAAGTGGAATATAAATGATATAATTTAGTGGTGACAATTATTATGAAAGTTACTCCAAACACTTAGATAACATGGGCAATAGATAGGAAACTAAAATTTACTAAAACTAAATTAGTAAAAAACACATACATATCAATATTCTTACAACTAGTTAAGAAATAGAAGTAGCAATGTGAAAGACCTTGTGGGAAAACCCTGGGTCCAGATGATTTTACAGGCAATTTCTACACAATTTCAATGAACAGATCATTTCAAGTATATGAAACAAATAAGTTAGAGTACTTCACAATCATTTCCATTAAGCCAGTATAATCTTGATTTCAAATCTAAACAATGATAGCATAAGAAAACCAATTCTCAGCCCAATCTTGCATAGACTATAGAGCAAAACTCTTTATATTCAGAAGCTAAATCCTTCAGTGTAAAAAATGATTATCAATCATAAGCACGTTGAATTTATTCCAGGATTTTAAGGTTGGATTAACATTAGAAAATGTGTAATGTTAATTTACCACATAAAAAGATTAAAAGAGGAGAAATGTATGATAATCACTATATGATAAATTTAAAAGAAGCAGAAAAATGTATTTGACAATTT
Organism: Prionailurus bengalensis; assembly: GCF_016509475.1. Lineage (NCBI taxonomy): Eukaryota > Metazoa > Chordata > Mammalia > Carnivora > Felidae > Prionailurus > Prionailurus bengalensis. The sequence goes on along the minus strand of NC_057345.1, from coordinate 137,870,411 downwards.
TAAACAGCTATTTGTCTTTAAATCTCTGAGCAAGTAATCCATTAAAAGTATCCACCAAAAAACCCAGCAAATACTATTATTGACTGGAAATATTTCAAGCATTTCCTCTAAAATAAGACATAAGAAATAAATATGCCATTCTCACTACTTTTATTCGGTTGTGTACTAAATATCCTAGCCAGAACAGAAACTCTATTTTGAAAAAAATGAAATAAATGCGGCAAATGATTAGAAAAGAAGAAACACAGTGAATGCTATCATTGTTTACAGGTATAACCCACAGGTATTTACCATCAAATCATTACTAATAAGAGAGTCTGGATATCCTTAAGATGAACATACAAATATATATGAAGTTCTGTTCAACAGCTACAAACAACAAATACAATTTGAAAATCAGTAAAATTTATAATTGTAAGAAATACCAGTCAATTCCTAGGAATAGGCAAAGCTATACTAAAACTTTTGTGGAGAATTTTGTCAAATATATTGCAAAGCATAGTAAGAAAAATAAATGGAGACATAAATCAAGTTAATGACAGATTTCAACACAGTAAAGAATCCAATTTTCACCAAACTGATATTTACTTACATATAGATTGAGAACTAATTATAAATAAGTGTTTAAGATACATTTTTACACGTAAGTAGAAAATATAGGTCAATTTTTTTACTATTTGTGGATAGAGAAGAATTTCTCAAATATACACCCGTATAACCATAAAAGGAAGGATTAGTAAGTTTGACTTCAAGTTTAAAAATTTCTGTTCAACCAGAGTCATCAAGAACAAAATGAAAACACAAGCATAATAAGGGTAATCAAATCTGTAACAAGACAACTAAAATTAATTAATATCTACAATATAAAAGAACTACAAGTCAAAGAAATGAAAAAGAAAAACACTGGATTTTAAAATGATAAAAGATATAAACAGGTATTTCATAGAAGAGGAAACACAAATGTCCAGTAAACTTAGCAGAGCAGACACAAACTCAGTAGTGTCAAGGCAGTTGTCAGTTACAATTACAAACAAAACTGATTGGAAAATTAAGAAATCTCAGAATATTACACGTGATTTAATAGGAAATGTCTGCAGTATTTGGCAAGTAAGGAATATCCTATATGTGAATGTCATATAATGAATGAAATGCAAATTTCAACCAGACAAAAGAAGATTGCCAATGCTGGACTAGATTTATTTTCCCTCTAGAAACAAAGTGTTTGGGAAAATGATGTTAACAATGACAAAAATGAGAAAGGAGAGAAGTCAAATTTTGGATAATTGTCATGTTAGACATTTTAAGTTTGGGTTGATGTCATATAGGGAAACATAGAACAAAAGTCTTTGGAGACTCAAGTCTGGCATTTGATAGAGTTACCATTCTGATTCATTTAACTGTACTCAAAGAGGTATTTTAATTGCGCTGCCCCAGGTCCCATTTTCCTGCAGGATAGTCACAGTTGCCTGACATCCTGTCTGGATACCATCCCCTTTGCTTCCAAAAGTGTCCTTTTTGGGTGAAAAGTTGTATCGCCACCCTGGATAAATTAACTCTTTCAGTCTCACCATGCCATGTTTTGATAAGGGCCGATAGATCCCGAAAGTTGAGATATGAGTTCCCCAAATGATTAGACGGAATACCTAGAATTCATAAAAAAAAAAACAAAGCCAGACAGTTTTGCAGTTTTGAAATGGAATGCTCCAAGGATAGTCACAATAGATACTCATCATGTTACTAATGATGCAGTGTGTGACTTTTTCAGTTGCATAATGATTTTCAATAACTTTTACAATTAGTTGTTTGCAAATAGAGAGTGGAAAATTCTACCCTGTTCATCAAGAGCAAGCCTTGGTTTAGTTCTGCTGGAATAGATGAATATTTCAGAATCAAGATCATGTGCTACAAGTTTCATTTGTAAGAAACATAGCTATAATATGGCATTCCAGCATGTCATGGAATTTTGCTAAATTCTCCACATCCATTAACTATAGATTATTGTGTTGTAATGTATGATCCCATATTTGCTGGTATGCACTATAAAGACTTTTATATTAAGCGGTCCCATTGATTAACATGGACAGGAGGAGAAGGAGGTATTCTGACTGGACAGATTCCATCTTTTGAAGCCTTGAGTATTTGGCCCAATTTTCAATGTCAAGTGTAGACTATAATTTATCCAGACTTGGCTTTTGTTCTTTCCCACCCCCAACCTTAAAAACTACAGGGTAATATAGGCATTTGAATTTATTAGCATTCATCAAAGAGTATTTTTGGCAGCATTGTATCACAAAGGCTGACATTGGCATATATAAAACAATACATGTGCAAGCCTGCAAAGAAAGGAAATTTGAAGAGAACGTCCATTATATAACTTAAGCTTTTTTTTTCTGGATCAAATAAAATTATAGAGGCGCCATGCATAGCACTGTTGCTGAAGGCCATCATAAACCCTGGTTTTCATGGGGTTATATGGTCTTTTCACCATGAAAAAGAATTCCTTCTGTATTTAAGTTGCCAAAGTACTGAGGCAGCCTGGGAAAGGGGCGACTTTATATTTTCTTCCAATTAAAAAAGAGTACCTACAAAATAAGTTCTTTAAAGATAGACAAAACTGAAATTTAGATGTCTTGATGACTATTCTTACACCATGATTTTTTTTTTTGTAATAAAGGCATATTATGTCATTATAGTTGTCTCTAGTTAATGTGTTTTACAAGCAAGGAGATATATCTGTCTGTTACACTAATTTATTTTTCAAATATCTTTATAAAAGTGAATATGCAAATTACCTGGGCATGATAACAAGTTGGTAAGCAGTCTGTCCCTCATCCATTGCTTATGATTCAAAACCTGTTTCTTTACTTTTATGTGAGGAAGAAAACTAATCTCAAAAATCTTATAACTTGCTAACTTCATTATATATTTGAGGCTTGAAAAAATAACAATCCAAGGAAATTGAAAGTTTCATCACACCTGGATTGATATTCATAGGAAATATCTGCATTTTCAGAAATATCTAAATGTTTTAGTAAATCTTTCAGTCAAAGAGGCAGATTTTTAACTAGAGAGGAGTTTTATTTTTCCTGTGGTTGTGAATCAGACAACATATACATGCCATCAAAGCAAAATTCTCAGACTCTGGTATGCTACTGGCAATTGCAAAACTAGTTTGCAGTTCGTTCTTGAACCTGTTATTAAATTGACGTTCTGTCCTTTCACATCAGAGGACATATGATGTCAATTTGTCCAAATATTGGTGATGCTAATAAGTTTAATCATTTGGCTCAGATAATCCACAAGATTTCTCTATTCACTGTTATTTTTTTTTCTTTTTGTATTAGTATGTAATCTATGGGGCAATATTGAGAGACTCTCTGAGTAGCCTGTTCTCCAACAGTCTTTTACCAATAATTTTAGCATCTATTGGCAGTATTCTTCCACTGGCAATTTTTACTTAAAGTAATCCTCCCTATATTTCTGGTACTGTGATGATTTTCTATTATTTATTTATTCTACATATATTAGTAGAAAGTGATCTCCTAGGAAAAGCCCCCCACATCACATCACATCACATCACACATTTTGATTATTTGTTTTTAGTATCAGTAAAGATTCATGGATCCTTTGCTTAATCAATGTTTTATAATTCATTTCTGTCAATATTTATTTTATGGGAAATTGTCTAATTTGGCCGATGAAAGAGTGCCACTTTTGGATGGTTTCTATGTTCTTTAGCATTACTAATGGCTTTTTGAGGACTTCTTCAGTTTCTAGCATGAAAGAAATAACTAAGTTTAAAAAATGACACCAGATTAGATCCTTGAATGAAGAAGAAAGAAGAAAAACCCAGCTGTAGAAGGCATTATTGAGACAATTAAGAAAATTTGAATATTGACTAAATATGTATGTGTGTGTGTATGTATATATAATGCTAGTAAGTATTAATGTTAACTTTTCTTACCGTGAAAATGTTTCTGTGTTCATATAGAATAATACTATTGTTCTTATGAGATATATGCTTAAATATTGAGGGGTAAAATAACCGTGTTTTTAAGTAACTCTCAAATGTTTCAACAAATGGTATAAAATGTTAACAGTTGGTGAGCCTAGGTAAAGACTACTTTCTGGAAGTATTTCTAAATTAAAGTTGGGGTAAAAAACATAAAAATTATATTTAGATAATCCTGAATAGGGATAAAAGCATAAATTTACCAAGCAAATGGAAAAGAGTGGATGGCTTTAAAATTTTTTCACTAATGAGGACAAATAAGGACTTCAAGTTAGGAAACCCAGCTGCTTACTTTAGTTGATAAAGATTCAATTCTAACACAGCTAAAATTGAAACCTCTTAAAAGCATCAAGTTGAACAAAAATCAAAATGGCTGCACTAACACTTTGGCGAGGCTGGATTTTAAAGTAACCTTTTTCCTGTCTTCTGCAAACCTCCCTTCCTTCCTTCTTAGCCTTTTGTTTCAGGAACTCAGTACCATCCTGAAAACATGACAAATGAGACTGGCAGCATACCCAATTCCTGTTCCTCTAGATCATGTATTTCCCTATAGTATCCTCCATACCCTTCCTCCAGGATGGCTTGAAGACCATCGCCTGCTGCAGCCTCCTTGCCCAACAAAGCGATAAAGCTACTGTTCCTCTTTATCCCAAACTCTGTCTTAGCATTATATTTTGGCTTTAAAGCACAAAGGTTGGTTTTCGAAGACAAAATTCCATGCCTAAGACCAAAAACTAAGCTACTAACCAGATGGAAAAAAGAAAAAGTATGATTGTGACGCCTAGTTGGTTCAGTCGGTTGAGCATCTAGCTTCGGTTCAGGTCATGATCTCCTGGTTCATGTGTTCGAGGTTTGAGCCCCGTGTCAGGTTCTGTGCTGACAGCTCAGAGCCTGGAGCCTGCTTCAGATTCTGTGTCTCCCTCTCTCTCTGCCCCTCCCCTGCTCATGCTCTCTCTCTCTCTCTCTCTCTCTGTCTCAAAAAATAAATAAAAACATTAAAAAATATTTTTAAAGAAAAGGCTTTAAAGGAAAAGTATGATTAATTGAATTTTTAGATAGAAAATCTGTTTATTTAAAAATCTTACTATATGTATAAAAATGTTAATAATAGCTGTCGTTGTATTATGCATATATTTTCCTAACATATTAACTATATATGTGTTAAATATAATTGAACTTCTATAATGAAGATGTAGATGATTCAGCTAAATATGTACATTATAAAAGAGGATGGGATATTTCGTATATTATCAGATGTCTTTCTCATAATAACATTAGAAATGAAGGGCATGAATGTTCCTTTGATAAAGATTTTGGGTAGCTGGGTTCCAGTCAATTAACGTCTCACTCAGTAACTTTGCTGTGTGATCAAGGACTATTTAGCAAATTTAAAGATTTGAGTATAGGAAAATCAACCCATTTATGCTGTTTTTAAAAGGTAAATTTATGCATTTTTGAGTCCTCTGTGGTGTTCTGGAAGGAAAGAGTCGATTTCTTTATAATGTACAGGAATACCGTTTATCTAGATGACTAAGCTACTTCCCTCTGATCAAGGATGGATAACGTAGCATATTCATTTAACAGGAAGATCAAGTGCTATAAGATGCATTGAATTGTTTGGAAATATGTGAGGTGGGAAAAAGGAGTTTATGGCCACTTATTATTATAATGCTCACCGCTATTGAAAGCAGTCTGAAAAAGTTGTTTTTGGAATTCTAAGTCTTCCCTTTCAGAAGCATAGATTAAATTAAATTTATTTAAATTAATCATTGTAAAGGTTGGCTTTTTTAATTACAAGATTTATAATTAAGGAGGTAAAGACAACAGGTTAGCAGTGCATATTGGATGTGCTGGAAATCAGAATGCACATGGAAATGAAAAAATCCGACTAAACTGTGCATGCCAATAAGTGGCATACCATTAGCACTTCTAAAGCTCCCCCTTTGTAAATCCAATGAAACTATATTTAGACTTCTAAACAAGGAATTCTCTTCCTAGGGCATTGCTGTTTTTGTTTCTTAGTTCTGCTTCTTATTTCTCCATTTTACTGAATGATTCTTGTTCAAAAAGCAAAATCATATTGTTAACTAATTTTTAAATTGTATTTCTTTAATATTTCACAAAATACTTGAATCTTTTACCTTTGCATGTTTTCACATGATGGTTGGACATCATTTCTAAATATATGATGTAGTAAATAATGAGCGGCAGGAAAGAACATGTTGAAAGGAGTAAGTAATATAAAATTAACATTTTGACTTCTAATGCAAAATAGTTTACTAACTGCAATATAAAAATGGAAGCAACACCTAAGCATTTGGTTTTTAAATCATCCCATTACTTGGGGTGTACATACAGCCTGGGTACCATGGGGGGTGTGAGTTATGCAAAATGTATGAACACTTAGTGTTGAATATTTTATACACACACACCTATGATTTGGATTGGCACAATTCTTGAAGAATGTTCCTGTTATTACTCAACTGTACGTTTCTTAAAATATAGAAAAATATAACCTAAGAAAAATGATAATATAATAATAATGCACTTTGTAACACAATAAGAGACTATAACAATTTATTATTTTTTTTCAAATAGAGAAGAAAAACACCAAAATATGTAATTTAAGTCAGAAATTTTCTCTCTTCAAAATGAGTTCAGTGAAATTAGGTGATGATTTAAATAATTATTTTTTATCTCCTCCTCCCTTGTGGTATTTTTCTAGTGACACACATATATATGTATGCATATATATGATATTTATAAAATATTACATGCATTTATTATATATAATAAATCATATACATTAGAATGTGTTAGAAATAATAATTTTAGAATTTGATGCAACTTAATGATCACATTGAATTTAATAGTTTACATATTTCATAACAAGAAAATATGTAATATGAAAATACCCTAGCTAATACTATCATAAATTTATGAAAAGAAATTTAGACACAGGTCAAATGACTTACTCTATATCCAGAACCGAAGTCAAAGACATAACTCAGCAGAAGCTTAAAGATCTTATTGGAAAGCCCTGCTGTTTTTACAGATGAGAAGGGCATTATGCATTGTCTTATCCTGTTTGGCATAAGAAAATATCTGACTTTGTGAAACACTGCTAAATATTATTTGGTAATATTTCCTATATATTCTCATTGTCTTTCCACTGTGTTCTCAGTTCCTGATTTCTAATTGGCAAAAGTGAGTAGAAAATGAAATGTTGCTTCTTTACCATCATACAAATTGTCCAATTTTTACAAATCTGTAGGAAGTGTCATGGTAATGAATTAGAATGTACAGGTTTTGTGAAAAGTGACTAAGGAATTGGAACAATGATACATAATACATGGGTATTCCTTCATGTGAGAAGTTGAAAGATGGGGTGGTGGCTTTTGGTGTTAGGACCTCTGTATTTCAGTGTATTCGCTAATGATGAAGAGGGCAACATAAACAGGGAGATGGTGAAGTATTCTGACAACACTAAAATATTTTGGTTAGTTAAAAACTAATGAGGTTTGGGAGATGCTCCAGATGGCTCTAATCATACTGGAGAATTGGGCAGCCCAGTGGCAGATGAAATTCGTTTTTGATAAATGTACAGGAAGGAATATTGAAAAATTATAATCTAAACTCTCCATGTATACCATGAGATTCTGAACTTGGAAATTCTCTGAGGAGCAAGACATTTACTGCTACCATTGCTGGTTCAATGAAGGTGTCCCCTAGTGCACATCTTTCTGGAAACAGCTGAGTAGATGCACGGATGTGTTTAGAAAAAGGTTTGAAAATGCAAATAATTGGGAAAGCTGTTTGGAGACAGATAAAGAATGTTTTACCCATTGCAGCAGGATGGATTTCTTCTGGGTAACAAGTGAGAAGTGACAGAAACAAGAAAGTCACAGAAGCTGTGGAAAGAGTGACTTATTCCTGAAGTAAGATTGAAAGACAGGCTGACAACTGGAGAACACATTTACATATGCCCAAGCCCGTTAGTACTATAAAGCTTTTCAATTTTGAGCAAGATTTGAACCATGGAGAATTTGATCTCATTAACAGGGCAGCAACTGTGGGGCCCTGACAATTAATACATGAGTTTGAAGATTTGGCACTTGAAAGTTAGAAACTCAAGGCTTAGCTCTATTTGGTACTTGTTTGTAGGTGATAAATCCTGAATGTGTGTAGTCACAGACTCTTTGTAATGTTTATACTCTAAGAAAAAAAAAAAGTAATTATATTAGCATATCAAAAGACCATGCTGCTAATTCATCACTGCTTGAGTAATGGGTAAAGATAGCAAGGAAAGTATTAGATGGGTACACAGAGATTGCCTTAAACTACAGATAGTCAATAACAAATCACTCACACTGTATTTTTTGAGTTTGTTCTAAATGAGTAATCAGAAAACTGTCTCAGATGGTTTGTTTTTGATTCACACTTGTTAAAGAAAAAAAAGACAGGCCCCAAATAGAGTCACTTGTGCTCAGCTCCATGTCAGTAAACCAAGACTTAACATCTAACCTATTGCAGTTTCAGCCTTCGCCCCGCCATGTGACCTTTAACTAGTCAATCTGGAATTACCTGGCCCACACTGGTAAAGTAATGCATCTGATAGATCCCTCCTGTCCCCCAAAGAAAAATAAGGTAATTCTCTCTTTCCTTGTCCCCGCCCGCTTTTACCTATAAATGCCTCCCATTTTGTTCAGCTCTTTGGGGCTCCTTTCTACTCGCTAGATGGGACACTGCCTGATTTATGCATCACTGAATAAAGTTAATTTGATCTTTAAATTTACTCAGTTGAATTTTGTTTTTAACACACCCAGCCACAATAGAGAGAAACATTTTATAAATTAAAGGTTCATTGGTAACATTGGCAGGGTTTTTTTTAACTTAATGAAACCTTTAACTTTGCTTAGTAAAGGAAATGTGAAAATATGTATTATTTTCTCAAGGGATTACAACAAATCTTTTGATTTGTTAAAGATAAATGAATAAAACAAATATCAGGATAAATATCTGTAAATACAATTTAAGAATTCATAAGAACCTAGCCAAAAAGCCATGCTTTGCATGAGATAGAAATAAAGTTAGTCCAGGGGCGTGTGGGTGGTTCAGTCAGGTAAGTGCCCGATTCTTGGTTTTGGCTCAGATCATGATCCTGCGGTTTGTGGGTTGAGCCCCCACATCGAGCTCTATGCTGACGGTGTGGAACCTGCTTGGAATTCTCTCTCTCTTCCTCTCTGCCCCTCCCCTGCTCACTCTCAAAATAAATAAACTTAAAATTAAAAAAAAAATGTTTGAAAAAAAAGAAAGTTAGTCCTAAGAAATATAAATCACCAGGTATTTAAAGTTATACTACATGTTTCACAACCATTGAATATGAATTGAATATGATCAAATAAGCTGAACTTAAATATGACATATAAGCCTAACAGCAATTAAATACTACATAATTACATATGTGTGCATACAATATATATTAGTATGTATATTTGTTTATTATAATTGTATAACTATATACTGTACAGCACTGTATATACATATATTTGTATGTATGTCACTAGTTTTTATTCATAATTAGAATTTTCTCTAAGTCTTCAATTGTTTTGATACACGATTCCTAAATGAAATATCCATCGAAGTTGTCTTTTTGCTGTCCACTGGAAACTGGGGGATATTAACTTGGTAGTGAAATAGTTTTCTTTTGGGAAGGAACTGTATTTGGAAAGCAGATTTCAAGAGCCATGCTTCCTCACATCTTTACATACCAGATGTGCACAAATCTATGCAAGGTTTTCCACATTTTTAAATAATTTTTTCAATGAAACACAACCTGAACATTTCATTGACATGCTAACCATGTCTTTGGATTATTTTAGCTATTTGCCTAAGACGTTAGGGAGACCACTTAAGAATTCATTTGGATCCACATTAGAACAAAACTACCTCTATGTGGGTTTAGAGATCTGTGAATGTTTCCAAAATGCTGGCATGTTGAAAATTGGCTGAGGAGGCCACGTGAACCTGCTAGTTGCTGAAACAGTAGCATTGAGAAATGAATGAAGCGGTAAGGAGGAAAGGGGCTGTTCAGTAACACTTCTTATCCTATACGTGTCCCTCTGAATGCCACATGTTCTCTCAAGATGTTGAACAGACGGCTTCTATGGGGATGCCCCAGTCATCAGCGTAGTGAAGGACGGCACCTGAAACTGTGATTGAATCCTTCTGCATGCATCTGCACTGCCCTCTGGCTCTCAGCATTCTTAGAACTCAACTCTTCCTGGCAATAAATCTCTTCCAGCGCGCGACGCTGAAAATTCACTACTCAAACATGCCGTTTCCCTTTTACTGAATAATTTGTATAAGTGAAAATGAAAAATATTGGTCACAGGAGGTACAAACAAAAGTGGTTCCATGTGTGCTACAAGAGGCAATTCACTTGTGCACAGGGGCAGCAGCATCCTGTAACTGCTTGCATTCTAAGAAAGCTATGCTGATCCTAATTCTCCAGATGAAGGGCCTGATTACAGATGGTGTTAGTTGGAAGTTGTAATTTGTTGATAAAGCCTCTAACAAAGTAATTGTTTCTAAGGGAGAGGACAAAAACCAATGAGTATAATAACCACAATGGTAATAGTTTGGGAAGCGTTACTCATACCTTTTTTATATGATAGCATGTGGAGATTCATGGACACACTTTGAGAAACAAGCCAGTCGTTTCACTCTTTTTCCTCTTTTTTTTTTTAAACTGTTAGGGCTTCCAGGAGCCCTGAGTTCAGGGAAATGGATAAGAAAATGGCAGCTTGATCTGCTCAGTGGACTCTATTACCGAAGGAATAACCTCATTCTCTTACCTTGTTTTCCGTTAAAGTGAGCAGAATCCTACTTTAATGGCACATAGTTTGAGGACAAATTGTAGCATGTTATATATGAATGAATAGATAAATAAAGTTTCCATTGTCTAATACAATGAAACCACAGCTAAAGAAACAGGCTTGGCAGAATCAGAAAAAAATAAGACCCTATGGAGCTTGAGTGTAGTCTCACAGTGAAAAGGAATGAGAAATATAGCAATGTCTTCAAAATCATTGCTTCTTTGGTTTGAGTCTCCTGCAGCATTTGTATGTCATTAGATTGTAAATTCCCATGGATTTGCCATCCTGCTTTCCCATTTCATACATTTATGTGAAAGAGTTAATCTGTCCTCCATGAGATCAGGGGTTTTCTCTTTCATTTTTATGATTCCACACAGTATCTAGCATATACTTTACCAGAAAGTACATGATTAATAAACAAATGTACGAGCAAATGAATGAATAAATGAATTATTTTAATAAAGGAGATATAGACAGAGTATTTTGATATGTGTGATATGAGGGGAAATATGGTGGAACTCTGAGGGTATGGAATTGTTGGCATCTCCAATTGCTACTTTCAGTTGAAGGGCACCTGGCTGGCTACTAGTAGAGCGTGCTACTCTTGATCTTGGGCCCCATGTTGGGTGCAGAGATTACTTAAAAATAAAATCTTTTATAAAAATGCAACATTTCAAGAAGACTGTTAAAACATTCCACCAACTTATATATTTTCTTATAGCCATCAACCTGTATGTTTTTTATGAGAGAGAATATAGAAGATCCTGGTTCCTGGAGATAAGAATACAGCATGTAATAAATTGAGCGCTCTGTCATTGTTTGTTTGAAATGAAACTGTGTCATCTCTTGATATTCTTGATGTTGTCTTTCTTGATTCTTCACCCAGTTTCATGACAACTCACATACTTCATTTTCCTCCCATAAAAAGATATCTTCCTTAAAGCTATGTCTGTGTTTATCTTCCCCATTTCTTATCAAACTTGAGCTCTTACATTTATACAAATGGCTCTTCAATCATTATATCAAGCTCTGACCTCTCTCTCATTAACCAAATCCTACATTCCCAATAAAGAATCAAATTCCTTATGCTCAAAATTGCTGTCTTCTATATTGTGCTCTTATTCCTACTTTTTCTTCTCAGTGCAATATTTCCTCTCAGTGTCTTTTTACCAAGGGTTGAAATGTTGAAAGTCATTAAATGGGTATTGGTAGTGTCCAATCAATTCTACCTCCCTAACGACCACCCCCCAACCTCAGCTTTTACTTCTCCACTGCACAATTTCTCTGGCCATCAGAAGTTTTTACTTCATTATCCCATGTCAGTACTCTCCACTTTTAAATCAACTTTTATGGTGCTTCCAGGTATATGTCTATAATTACTCTGATACTTTATAGGGAGATATCAATGAATATTATTCTCCCACCTAAAAACCTTGGATCATTTGCTCAAGCCTAGATAACTCAATATAAACTTCACCTCCCTAACTCAAAATGGTAGGATGCTCATATTTACCCCTACTTAATGCTATTCCTGTACACTGAGTCCAGAAGGAATAGTACTTCGAGAACGAGGCTCAAATTTGAAATTTAAGCCTCCCATATGCTAGAAACTTTAGATGACATAGATGACCTCTTTTAGACTGATTCATTATTATAAAACAAAGATTACAATGTTAACCTCTAAAACATTAAGATAACAAAATAAGAGGAAGTATGCAAGCACACAGATTTTAGTATCACAAATGTTAGTGGACTTTCTCATAAACAACTCCCCATTTTGACTGTTAAGTTACTTGAGTAGAGGAACAAATAATTAATCATAGTGGTGTAGATTTTGCTGCCAGAGAATAAGAAGTTTGAAACTGTCACTCACTAGTGTTGAATAATTCAGTTTATTTATCAGAATGGCAGTTGCCACATCTGTAGAACAATTCCTACTTCTCAAAAGTGTCCCCGGGACCTCCTGTACACAGTAGCACCTAATATGAAGCTTCTCCTGCAAAGAACAAAATAAGGTGTTTTCCTACTTTCTCAGTGTTTAATATAGCAAACAGTGAGTTCTCAGAAAAGTATGAATTAGTGAGCATTGGTTTAATTAATTGTTTACTTCATTATTAAATGCAACTTTTAGATCTATTCCTTGGTCTGCTTTAGAAATGAAAAAAAAAAACATAACTACCCAACTGGAATTATTTATTATTTATGGTTTTCCTTTCCTGGGTTATGATTTCAGAGATTTCTAAAGCACTTTACCCTTTGTGACTCAGAAATGCTCAATAAAGTTTAATCCTTTCTCTGATTTCCATTTCTTGGGCTTGATTGTGTTGCTGGATATGTTTTTATGAGTGAAATTACTAAAAAAAACCATCAGTTAACATAAAAAAAAGATCTTTTAGATCCAATTTCCAAACTCATAATAACACATATCCGCCATTACTTGAAATATGCAAATGTTACATTTCATTTCAGCCACTGACATTATGTATAGTCAGAGTGGATGGGTTTAGTGAATTCTGACATGCAGTACTGTGGGAAACAAAAGGCAAGTTAATCATTATTCAACATTTATTTCTCCACATATTTAATTTGCCGTAGATTAGGGAAATGTCTTCATTATAGGTATTTAGACTAGATCAGTAAATTCATTTGTGCTGATTGAGTCCACACCGATTTGTGATATTTGGCGCCCTACAACTACATCTGCTTTGAGACCGAGGTGTTAGAGGCTTACTTTGCTGGAGCTGTCTTTGTGTTATAATTGCATGGGCTTACTCCATTGGGCTATGTGTACATTACTGCAATTGAACTAAAATGGGTCTGTTTTTCACCAAGCACAGTTTAGTCATGCATCAATACATTTTTAATTAAAAGTGTGTGACAGGTACAATTGTAGAACACACCAAATAATTTTCTCAAACATTCCATTTCCTACAAGATAGGTAATCAGAATCTTGTCTCTGGTAGCCAGTGAGAGTATATTTTTTATCTAGCTGTTTGATTAAATATCTAAAAACTTTATGCTAAGCCACTGCATGTTGATTGTAAGCACTTTACCACAGATACTTTATGCTGTTCTATCAAAATAAAGCATTTGTTCCTGACAGAACTAAAATAAGTGACAATCAGTCTGATGGCATGTTTATTTTTATTTTTAATGTTCATAATGAAGAGATGAGGAGTCAGCAGTGATATGGATAGTGGAATCAATTAGAACATGGTTGTTTAAGAAGGAGAGAAATCACAATAGAAAGCTTAGACACAGAGAGAACAACTTCAGGATGCCTGTACTAAGATCCATGATTAACATGACAATATTGCTATGTTGATATGGAGATTTTGCATGAAGATTAATCTTTCTAAATGAATCATAAACATGAAAGGTGGATGACTGGCAGAGGCTGAGACTTCTTGAATTCTTTACATTTATCACAATGCAAATTCCCCCAAAACTGATAACCTAAATATAAGGTGGCAAACTCAGTTTTGCTGAAAACACTAGATCTAGTGGTTCAATCACTGAGACCACAAATTTAGGGCTTTATAAAAAGGATTAAGTTTTCTTTAATGATCATGTATTTCCAGACTTGAATTTTTTTACATCATTATTTTGTATTTAAATAAGTCATTACAACTTACAAACACAATTTAAATTACACTTTTAAAACTGGTAGTGACACTTTACTTTGATGTTAACTCTACATGAATTGAGGCCATGTAGCAACTGGTGTTCTCAATGATATTGCATGATTCTATAGAAGACAACTCTCAAAACATATGGAAGTGAAAAATTAGGACTCTTTGGCTATCCTATTGAAACCCAATTAACTTATTTGCAGTGGTTATATGTTTGGAAGTTGTCTGACTCCTAAAACTATGAAGGACATTTCTAAGATTTTCAAGAAAACATTTTTTATGTATCTTATATTACTTTATCGTTACAAACTTTATCACATTATGTTGGACTGTTATGGTCTGTTTTTTAATAAAACAAAAATATTAAAGAAATGTTCAGGAAAAAATAGGGACATTAAGGAAAAAGTTAAGGAAAAATAAAAAGTATGAAAGATTTTTTGTTCTGAATTTTATTCTAACCCATTATATAATGATATTACTAAGATTGAAGCATTAAATAGAAGTAATGGCATTAAATAAAGAAATGCACGATGCATATGCTGAAAAAAAAAACATGTAATTTTGTTTGGGAAACAATTATTTTGCAAAGAATGCCACTGTAGAATAATGTTACATACAAAGCCGAGCAAAAGGCATCTCAATTTAGTGGAAAAAAAACTAAGAGTTTTAAATTGGAACATTTAGTGATTATATGTGTACCTTTACCTACTATCAGTGATATGGAACATTTAACTCCAATTTATCGTATACACATTATAATACAATTAAAATTATAGGCAATCACATAGGATTTCTGAGAAGAGCTATTTAAATTGTGCCTATTACAACAGGGTTTTTAATGTTTATTTTTGAGAGGGAGAGCCCCAGTGGGGGAGGGGCAGAGAGAGTGGGGTACAGAGGATCTTAAGCAGGCTCAGCACTGACAGCATAAAGCCCCACGCGGGGTTTGAACTCACAAAACATTAGATCATGACCTAAGCCGAAGTCAGACACAACCTGACTGAACCACCCAGGTGCCCCACTTGTAATAGTTATAATAACTGGAAAACTATACATCCATGATTGTTGGTTCATTCTTTCAAACTTCTTATTAAGCATTAGAGTTGCATCACACTTATTAAACTGTGAATTAAAGAGGGAGTGGAGATACTTAAATAAAGGGAGAAGGATGCTTGGAAATATCAAGCACAGAATATAATGTATGATAGGTCATGACCTTCACATACACAACCCCAGGATGAGGAGGCAGGTATTGGCCAAAGAAGTTCTATTTCCATGTTACTCTTACCAGAATTATGCAGTATACTAACCTACATGATTGTATATACAGTGGTTCTGGTGAAACCAGAAAAAGCTTGGCAATTTCTTAAAGTGAAATAATCCCAGTGTAGGTTGACTTTAATAAGTTGGAGTGACAAAGAGCTGGAAATAAGGAGAAAGGTTAAGTGAAATAATTTAGGGTTCTTCTGAGATCATTTTGAAAATATTGAGAATGTTGTACTTTTATCCTATGAGCAAGGGAACATTATGGTTTGGAAGAAAAATCCAGAGTTGTGTTATTAAAAGAATAACTTTGACTATTGTCTGGTGAATGAATCTGGTGAATGAAGTTTCTAGTTATGACAAGTTGTAGTATTTTAGTTTAAAATAATAATGCCCTTAGTTAGAGATGTGGAGACTGAGCAAAATACAAACTGCGAAGATAAATTGGGGACATTATAAACAGGATTTGATAGAAACAATAGGTAGCACTATTTAGACTTTTTATGTTGTATGAATTTTGCCTCAATAAATTACTAAAAAATAAACCAAAAAATGTGAATTGATGTTCAGGGATGTGCATCATTGCTATTCCTTCAGTTATGCATGCAACACAATATTTTCCAATCTATGCAACAGCTCAGAAAGTAACTGTAAAGTAAATCATTATTTCTCTGTAGCACGGTTATCTGTGATATACAGCACAAAAAGTAACTGAGGCCTTATTCTCATACATGTAGACATCGATATCATGCCGTGTCCAATATAATAATCTGATATTTAAAATGATGGTTTGGTTTGCTTTCTCTATTAGAGTGAGTTTTCACATCTTATTGATAAGTGGTATATAATGTTAGATGACATATTTCTAGTTGTGTGATTTTTCCTGTATTGGGAAGTAAAATTAATCAATTCTATGAAAGTTTTCACTTGTTGCTTCTTTTCTAAAATGAATTTAACTTATTAGGTACCTATACTTTATTTACAACACTACAAAATCTTCTATGACTTTCTGTCACTATTGTGTAAATTTGCAATTGGTGATATATTGGCCTTAAAGGCAATGAAAAACAAATTGATCAGCCTTCTAATAAAATTCAATTTTCAGATATTTATCAATTTAATTACTATTTGCCTTAATGACCCACTTTTGAATTGTCAATCTATTTTAATGAGTTGCAGATACAATGAAGCATGATTAGAATAACAAAAAATGCAAATTTAAGACTACAACATGAAAATGAAATGTTAAGTAAAATACTTCCCTATTTCTTGAATGTTAGTTGAGACACACTGACTAATTGAGGAGAAATATTACTAATAATATACTGGTTTGAAAATATAGAAGTTTCTATTAAAAATTGAAAACAATCATGCTTTTCAAATATGTGCAATGAATATAAACAAAAATAATTATTGATTTTTTTTCTTCTGACATGATAAGTCCTTGGAATCTCACAATATGACTTCTAAGGCTATCAGTACTCATGCACCATTTTTGAAAATTATGTTCCTAAATGACCAGTTTCATAGAAAGTGTAGGCAGGTTTTACCATTGCTATCATATTTTGGCTTCCTCTAGTTCTTTATATGCTACAGACACCTTGGATTTCTTACTACATGTAAATGGTTACCTTCTGATTCCAAGTAATTCTGTTTATTGTTGTTGCTTTTGTTGTTGTTTTTAATAAGACTGTTGTTAAAAGAGACAACAGAGTTCAGAAATACTTACTCTGGAACATCTGTCTCTATGCATACTTTGCAAGATTCCCAGTGGCCCCTGTACCTCGACTGTAATACTGGGAAAGATGATTAAAGAGAATCCTCATTTGACTTGTTCTACAGCCTAGAACACTAGGTCATATTTACTGAACAAAGGTCAATTGTTGCAGCAAAACCATCCTATTTAATGACTGAACAATTTAACTTTTAGCTAAATTGACCTCCACCAAATCAGTGGCATTGCATATGCATTCTATAAATATTTTTGTATGTTTACTGTGTGATGTGCCCTCTTATAAACATTCAGGATAGCAAGTCTGAGACTTAGCAAACACTAATAATGATTCTTCCAAAATCCCTAGAATAAATTGAATTACCATGTTGTCACCTACAAAATCTCTTCCACTTCTTCTGACTGAAATCATCTAGGTTTATGGTAATTACTTACTTATGTCTACAACTATAAATGAAGTCTGGGAGTCAGGCATGACACTGCCTTGTCCACAGTTAAATCCCCAATATCCAACAAAGTGCTGACTTACATAGGATAGTTGTTCAAGAACTCATTGTTGAATACAAAACATATCCAAAGCGTAAAATTGAGTCAAATGTGGCTTTGGTTCCACTTTGGTATTTAAAGAGAGAGATAAGTCTAGATAGTAAAATTAATTAATTAAGTTAGAATATGATAAGTAAAAATCAAGATTTTTCATTTTAATCCTTTATATCTATCTAATCAACTCCTTGCCTTCATTTCCCTGTGATTTATTGCTAATTTTCTATATTAAGGTCCATAGGTGCTTTGTATCTCTAGCTAAGTATATATATAATGTTCACATTAAGTCAAGTGATGTCCTCATAGTTATGTTCTGTCTTAAAATATGTCAAATCCCTTATTAAATTAGCTGTATGTAGGATATTTATACTATATGTGCTTGAATTTAGTTAGAGCAAGTGAGTGAATCATAATAGTGTTAAAGCAATTGAAAACCCTGAGGCACACAAAAAGTCAAATGGAACTATGTGTATAGCAATTTTAATTTTATATTGAAACATGCACTCATGTTTCTAAAATGTAGTAAATTATTTAGCTACTAATCTTGTACTAAACTTTTAGGACTATTTCTGATGTTCTTCCTAATAAGAAAATTAAGAGTTCTAAAATTATTTTTTTTAACGTTTTATTTATTTTTGAGACAGAGACAGAGCATGAACGGGAGAGGGTCAGAGAGCGAGGGAGACACAGAATCGGAAGCAGGCTCCAGGCTCTGAGCCATCAGCCCAGCGCCCGACGCAGGGCTCGAACTCCGAGACCGCGAGATCGTGACCCGAGCGAAGTCGGATGCTTAACCGACTGAGCCACCCAGGCGCCCCCAAAATTATTTAAATTATTTTCAACTCAGTTGTTTCCCTGTTCTAAGTTAAGATACAGACCTCTCATTTCACTGCTCTATATTTCATTCATAATCTAATAATGCAATATTGTATACCTTCTATCAGGGGAATAATTACAATTAGGCAAAGAGTGCAAACAAAAATATAATTTCTAGATGATCTCTATCTCAAGTTTATTATTAGATTAGTTTTGAAAGAACGAGGCTCAGAAGAGGGGAAAAAATAACTCCGCATATTGTATGAATCAGAATGACAAAGGCAGAAAATTATGTTTCTGCCTACCCTTCATTACCTGCTAACCCCAAAGATATGTTTGAGTCTGAAGTATAAATCAACTATGATTTGGATTATTTTCTGTTGAAACGGAAAAAAGGAGGGGGTTGTATTTCTAAGTAGGGTATAGAAAGGTAGAAAGCTGAAAGAGAATATAACTCTTCATTGCCAAAGAGAAAGACCAAACAACCCACAAAATTATTCTATTTTTTTTGAGGTTGTAAGGTAACCAGAAGAACTGAACTCCCAAAGGAGACAAGCCCCTCTGAAGAGAGATGGGGAAAATGGACTCTTTAATCTTTGCCAGAGAATGGGAGAAGGTGACTGTCTTATAAATGGATTGGAACAAAACATCTAAAGTCATTAATGAATTCTCAAATAACAAATGCGTTCTAGTATGACAGAACAGGAGCCCTGGAAGTTTCTGACACAGCTTGAATTGGCACTCAGTTCCAAGTTCTTTTCACACTGGTCTGTACTAGTAGTTCATGAGAAAGATTAGGGCAGAGTAGGAGACTGGGGAGAGCCACACCCAGGGTGAGTCATAGACATGAAGTTGCATGAATCTTCTAGATCTTTCTGTCATGCATAGGAAGCATTAAACTCCTATAGGAGAGTGAGGAAATATGCCAATTCTCATGGCCCAGATAAAGATCCTTGACTTCTTGCTGGTAGGAGTAAAAGCAAAGGTCTCTGCCCTGGGGGAGGTACACGAAACCTGCTTGGACCGAGAATTTGCACCAACCCAAGTCAGGGACTGCTTCAAAGTCCTTAGAAAAGTACTGGTAAAACAAATCCCATAACATATTAAAAAGATAGTGCATTATATCTAAATTGTATTTGTCCCAGGAATAGTTAGGCCACTAGATACATAGAAAATAATATGTATAATTTTGAATATCAAGAGGCTAAAATAACAAATACATGTATTCATCTCAATAGCTTTAAAAAGTTAGTTGACAATATTTAAAATCTATTCATTATTTAAAAGAAAAAAAGAATGAATACAGAAAAGAATAACAAAGAACTTCCTCAACTTCACAAAGGACATGGATGAAAAACTACAGCGAATGTCATACTTAATGGTAAAAGATTGAGTGGTTTCTCTTCAAGATTGGTATTAAGGCAAGCGTGGTTTCAACATTTCTATTCAATGTTTCATTGGGGGTTCCAACCAATGAAGTTAGACTAGAAAAAGAAATAAGGCATTATTATTAGAAAGAAATAAAACTATCTTTATTTGATGTCAACACGATTGCCTTTAAAAATGTCCTATAATACCAAATCAATATGCCATTACACCTTAAACTTAACACAGCATTATGTGTCAATCTTATCTCAATTACAAAAATGTAGCATGGAATCTTCAACATGTATTGTAACTCTTATGTGTGTGTATTTTAATGTTTATTTATTCTTGAGAGAGAGAGAGTGTGAACAGGGAAGGTGCAGAGAGAGGGGGGCTGAGTAGAGGATCTGGAATGGACTCTACCCTGACAGCAGACAGCTCAATGCGGGGCTTGAACACAGGAGTCATGAGATCACAACCTGAGCTGAAATCAGTTGCTCAACTGACTGAGCAGCCCAGGTGCCCCTTTTGTGTGGTTCTTAGCAAGGTTTCAGGTTACAGGATCATATACAAAAGTTAATTGTATTAAAATGCATTAACAGCACACATTTGGAGATTGAAATAAAAATAAGACAAAATTGATATAAAAATGAAAATTTAAATAGTATTATAAAATATCAAATTTGTATAAATCTAACAAAATACGTGCTAATTATTGCCTACTGAGAACCATAGAACTTTGCTGATGGAATTAAAGAAGATATATAAAGGAAGAAATATACCATATTCGGAGACCAAAAGGTTTAATATTGTTAGGAAATTAATTACCTAATTGACCAATATATTAAATGCAAAATGAATTAAAAAATCCTGCAGACTTTTAGTAGAAATTGACAAGCTGCTTATAAAATACAGGCAGATAACCTAGAATATGCAAATGATTTTGAAAACAAAAAACAAATTTAGAGGAATTCTACTACCTGATATCAAGATTTACTATAGAGCTGTAGTAATCAAGACAGTGTGAATAGACATATAAATAAATGAAGTACAGTAGAAAGTGAAAAAGTAGGCCTATAAATATGTAGTCAGTTGATTTGTGAAAAAGGGGCCAGTATAGGGAAAGGATTCCCTGTATCTCAAATGATGCAAAAGTTAAGATATTCATTATATAAGAAAATATGGTCCTCTACTTTTATCTCCCATCACATGCAAAAATCAACTTAAACAGGCTCATAAACCTAAATGTAAGAGCAAAACTAACTTCAAGAAAAAATTCTAGGAAAATATGTTTGTGACATCTGGCTAGATAAAGTTTTCTCATCTAGGCTACAAAAATCACACATCATAAAAGAAAAAAATTGAACTTTATCAAAATAAAAAATTTCTGCTCTTTAGGGGTTCCCCAGGTGGTTCAGTCACTTAAGCGTCTACTTGATTGATTTTGGCTCAGGTCATGATCTCATGGTCAGGCTCCACAATGGGTATGGAGCCTGCTTGAAATTCTTCCTCTTCGTCTCCTTCTGCCCCTACCTACTAGTGAGCACATGCTCTGTCTCTCTCAAAAATTTCTTCTGCCCTCTAAAATGGCTTGCTTAGTGTGAATAAATTGGAAAGCATCAGATGAAATGGGCAAATTCCTAGGAAAAACATAACCTACCAAGACTGAATCATGCAGACATTGAAATTCTGAAGAGACCTGTAACTAGTAAGGAGATTGGATCAATAATCAGAAATCTCCAAAGGAAAGCTCAGGACCAGATGGCTTCACTGGTGAATTCTGCAAAACATTTAAAGAAGAAAACATTTAAAGATTCTTCTTGAAATCATTCCAAAAAATTAAAGAAGAGGTAACACAAACTCATTCTATATGGACGTTATCTGATACCAAAGTCAAACAAAGACACTACAAGGAAAGAAAACTATACACAAATATTTTTAATAGATACTGATGCAGAAGTAAACACACACACACACACACAAAACAAAAACAACAAAATACTAGCAAACAGGTGTTCAACAGCATATTAAGAGAACTACATGCCATGACCAAGTGGGATTTATTTCTGGAACACAAAGATGGTTCAACATATGAAAATCAATCTATGTAATATACCACATTTCCAGTATGAAGAGAAAAAACAACCAACACATGATCATCTCAGCTGATACAGAAAAGTATTGACAAAATTCAACAACTTTTCATCATAAAACACTTAATAAACTAGGAATAGAAGAAACTACCTCAACATAATAAAGGGCATATATGCAAATTTTACAGCTAACAGTATACTCAATTGTGAAAGACTGAAAGCTTTCTCTCTATGATTAAGAACAAGACAAGGATGTTCCCTTTCACCACTTCTATTTAACATAGTAGTAGAGGTTTTCACTAGGGAAATTAGGCAAGAAAAAAAATAAAAAGCATCCAAAACGGAAAAGAAGAAGTAAAATTATCTCTCTTCACAAGTGATAATATATGTATATTATAACATATATAATATAATATATATATTGTATCCCTAAAGACTACTCACACACATACACACACACACACTGTTAGAACTAATAAAAAATTAGCAAAGTTGCAGGATACAAAGCAACACATAGAAATCAGTTAATCAACACACAGAAATCAGTTGCACTTCTATACACTAACAATGAATAATACAAGAGGGAAATTAAGAAAACATTTCCATTTACAATAAGCAAAAAAACACTTAAGAACAAACTTAACCAAAGAAGCAAAAGACTTGTACACTTAAAAATAGTTCTGAGAGAAATTAAAGAAGACACCAATGAAAAGAAATACATTTTGTTTTTGGATTAGAAGATACAGATGTTAATGCTACCCATCCAGTGCAATCTACCCATTCAGTACAATCCCTATCAAAATCTACATGATGTTTTTTTGCAGAGACAAAAAAGTCCATTCTAATATTCATATGGAATCTCAAGAAAACCCAAATAATTAAAATAATCTTGAAAAGGAATAAAGGTGAGTCTCATACTTCCTGATGTCAAGCTTACTTCAAAACTACAGTAAGCAACACAAAGTTGATAACGACCCCAGAAATAATCCTCCCTGTATGATTTTAAGTCATTTTTGACAAGGGTGCCAAGAGCATTTAATGGGGAAAAGAAACTCTTAATCAAGTGGTTTGGAGAATACTGAATATTCACATGCAAAAGAATGGAGCTGGACCCTTACTTTATACCATATACAAGAATTAATTCAAAATTGGTCAAATATCTAAATGGAAAAGCTAGAAATATAAAACTTTTAGGAAAAAAAAAACATAGGAGAAAAGCTTCATGACTTTGGACTTCTTTTATATGATACCAAAAGCACAGGGAACAAAAGGCAAAGTAGATAAATTGGACTATATGAAATTAAATCTGCTGGGCATCAAAGTACACAATCAATAGAGTGAAAGGCGACTAGTGGAATAGGAGAAATATTTGCAAATCATATTTATTTTTTTAATTTTTTTTAATGTTTATTTATTTTTGAGACAGAGAGAGACAGAGCATGAACGGGGGAGGGTCAGAGAGAGGGAGACACAGAATCTGAAACAGGCTCCAGGTTCTGAGCTGTCAGCACAGAGCCCGACGCGGGGCTCGAACTCACCGGCCGCGAGATCATGACCTGAGCCGAAGTCGGCCTCTTAACCGACTGAGCCACCCAGGCGCCCCTGCAAATCATATTTCTAATAAGGAGTTAATATATAGAATATATATAGAACTCCTACAACTCAACAATAAAAACAAAAAACCCAATCCAAAAAATGGTGACAGTTTGAATAGACATTTCTCCGAAGAAGATATATAAATAACCAATAAGCACATTAAGAGGTGTTTAAAATCGGGGTGCCTGGGTTGCTCAATTGGTTAAGTGTCTGACTTCAGCTCAGGTCATGACCTTTTATGGTTGGTGAGTTCAAGCCCCATGTGGGCTCTTTGCTGACAGCTCAGAGCCTGGAGTCTGCTTCCAATGCTGTGTCTCCCTCTCTCTCTGTCCCTCCCCAACCCTCTCTCTCTCTCTCTCTCTCTCTCTCTCTCTCTCTCCCTCAAAAATAAATAAACATTAATTTTTTTTAATTTAAAAAAATTTTTAAAAAGGTGTTCAAAATCACTAATAATTAGGAAAATAAACTCAAATCACAATGAAATACCTTCTCACACCTCTTAGGATGGCTACTATCAAAACAACAGAAAATAACTGGTATTGCAAGATTGTGGAGAAACTACAACCCTTGTGCACTATTGATTGGATTGTAAAATGGTGTCACTGTCACGAATAAGTAGTATGGCTGTCCCTCAAAATATTAAAAATAAGATTTAGGGCACCTGGGTGGCTCAGTCAGTTGGGTGTCCAACTTTGGCTCAGGTCATGATCTCAGGGTTAATGGGTTCAAGCCTGTGTTGGACTTTGTGCTGACAACTCAAAGCCTGGAGCCTGCTTTAGATTCTGTATTTACCTCTCTCTCTGCCCCTCCCCACTCATGTTCTGTCTCTCTTAAAAATAAGTAGTTATTAAAAAAATAAAAATAATATTAGATCTAACAATGCTACTGTAAGTACATATCCAAAAGACTTGAAAACAGAGACTTGCACAGATATTTGTATACCTATATTCATGGCAGCATTATTCACAATAGCCAAAAGGTGGAAGCAACCCAGATTCTTATCTAGGGATGATTGAGTAAACAAAATGTAGCATATACATACAATGGATGTTTGTCAGCCTTCAAAAGAAAGGAAATGACACATGATATAACATAGATGAACTTGGTGGACCTTATGCTAAGTGAATAAAGCTAATCACAAGATACCTCTCTTATATGAGGTATCTAGAGTAGTCAAATTCCTATAGACAGAAAATAGAATGATAATTGCCAGGGTTGGGGGGAGGAACAGGAAACGGCGAGCTGTGTTTGAAGGTTATAAAGTTTTTATTTTTCAAGATGTAAAGAGTTCTAGAGATATATACAGTGATGATGATCATGCAACGTGAATACACTTAATATCAATGAAATGTATTCTTAAAAATGACCAAGATAGAAAATTTTATAAGTATTTTATCCCAACTAAAAAGAATAGTGATTGAAAAGTTATCTGTAAGAAAATGAAAAAGCGCAATAGAAGAAAACATTCACAAAACGTATCTGATAAAGGATATGCAACCATATTACATAAGAACTCCTGCAATCCGATTTTTTGAAAACAATCCAATTTTTAAAATAGTGAAAAAGTTTGAACAGATACTTTACCAAAGAAGATATACAGATGGTAATTAAAAGAAACGATGTTTAAAGCATTAGTCAATTGGAAATTGCAAGCTAAAGTCAAAATGGAATATTATTATATACATACAAAAATGTCTATAAAATAAATAAAACCTAACCTGACAATATCAAGTATTGACAAGTATGCAAAACAATTGGAACTGTTATATATCCTTAGTGAGAATTTAAATAGTACAGCCCCTTTGGAAAGCAGTTCGACAGTTTCTTAAAGTTAAAAATACACTTGCCATATGACCTCACTATCCTGTGCCTAGAGATATAAAAATTTGCAAATGTCTACAGAAACTTTATTGATAATTGTCCCATACTGGAAATAATACAGTGACCTCCAACTGATGAGCAGCTAAACAGATCGTGGGACATCCATAATATGGAATACTAATCAGCAATAAAAAGGAACAAACTACTGATACATACAACAACATGGATAAATCTCAAATGCATTATATTTTATGAGGATCCAGACACAAAAGGCTAGTATTACATGATTCTGTTAATACAATATTCTGATAAAGGCAACATATATGGACACATAACAGATCAGTGGTTTCTAAGGACTGAGGATGGTGTTGGGGTTGAACGAAAAGGAGCTTGAGGGAATTTGGGGGGATGATGGAAATCTTCCATATCCTGACTATGGCAGTGGTTACATAATTGTGTACATCTTTGTACATGTGTCAAAATTCATTTAAATAAACACTGAGAGGCAGGGTGTATTTTACTAACTGTAAATGATACCTCAATGAAACATATTTTTTTTAATGTTGTAAAAATGTTAGGGAAAGAGCTACTGTGGAGAAAGAATTCTCAAACAATCTTAAGAGGAAACTTGGAGCTGTCTGAGTTATAAGTGAGATAGCATACCCCATGAAACAGAGAAATAATAGTGTGATGGGTTAAGAATACAGCTCTGGGGGCGCCTGGGTGGCGCAGTCGGTTAAGCGTCCGACTTCAGCCAGGTCACGATCTCGCGGTCCGGTCCGTGCGTTCGGGCCCCGCGTCGGCTCTGGGCTGATGGCTCAGAGACTGGAGCCTGTTTCCGATTCTGTGTGTCCCTCTCTCTCTGCCCCTCGCCCGTTCATGCTCTGTCTCTCTCTGTCCCAAAAATAAATAAACGTTGAAAAAAAAAATTAAAAAAAAAAAAAGAATACAGCTCTGAAGTCTAGATTCAGGCATTTAGAAAATGGTACCTCCACTCTAAGCAGTGTTACCCTGGGCAAGTTCCTGACTTGCTCTTCTACAAGATACAGAGACAATAATAGTGCCTTCTTCATAGGATTATTATTAAGATCAAACTAATACAACACTTACAGCTGTGCCTGACATATGGGAAGCACTGCATAAGTTGTTTAACAAAAATACATGTACTATAATGAATCATCAAGTCACAAATATGTCCATTAATTTATTGAATAAAATAAGTAATACAGATCAAAGACAGCCCAAAATATTGGGACTTTTAAAAGTAATGGTTTGTTTTGAGAGTAGAAGGAAACCTGTTTAATTATTTTTTCTTCTGACAACCAAATGTTTATAAGGACTATGATGCATATTTGAGTTACCCGGTGCATTTTGATAACCATTATTACTTACAGATGATGTGGTTTTGATTAAAACAATAAATGGAAATGTGTTCAGCCAGTCATTAAGCCAATATTTACTATTCTGTCCTAGGAGCTTGGCATAAAGCTGTGTTCTGGGGGTACAAAGATGTGTGAAGTCCCAGTACTGATTTTAATGCATTCACAGTCTAGTGGGAAAGGAAGATAGGTACACAAAAGTCCTGGAGGATAAAATGTGCACAATGAAATGGGAGCTCTGGCAGCTCCTGAGATTAAAACAGAAAAGGAAAAGAAGCAGTGAGCTTAAAGTTAAAGGGGTTTAGGCTTGCCGGTCACCCTGGGTGTTGGGTCAACCCTGACTTCTGCCTGAATGATCTTGAGGGAGTAATTTAATTCTTTAAGCCGTGGGTTTCTTATCTTGAAACATGTAAAATAACAGTGAGTATATCATAGGGTTGCTGTGAGGATTAAGCAAAATAATACATGTGAAGTGCTTAGGCAGTAGATGAAACTAGTATTAGTATTAGTCCTTGGTTCTACCTACTTAATACATCATGCCATCACTGTGCCAAAGGTCCCTACTATTTACAAAGTGTTTTTATATGTGATTAAATTCCCTGTATCCTCAGCAGTTATCTAAGTTAGAATGGCAGATTTTATTGTCCTCAATTTATAGATAAGAAAATCAGGATGTCTCTGTCTATACTAAGATACAAATTTTTTTTTCACGAAAGCCTATATTCATTTCACTTTATCAGACTGAAAGGATTTTCTTAATTTTTACTACAATGTTGTACTCATAAGCTGCCTAAAACATTCATGTATTCCGTTTCTCCCTCTCTCTCTTACACACACACACACACACACACACACACACACACACACACACACAGTCACACTCATACAACTCCGTTTATTTTCAATCTATTGCATACCCTGTGGTTCTTTAATATAGTTTTTGATTAATTGGAACTCCTTTTATTCTGGCAAAGTCCATTTTTCCAGTTCTTTATACTTTTAATTGGGTATGTTTCATTACATTAAAAATATTTCTGTCAGAAATAACAAGAACCAAAGTAGCAAAATAACTTTGAGCTGTAAACTTGAGGCTTTATACCCAAGTCTATTTCTAAGGGTATAAAGATAAAAGAAATAACTTCATAACAAAAAATGTTCTGTTAGTGATTTATCATGCCTTATTTGCTTTTTAAAAATACTCTTTGTTTTTTTAAATAAAATATTCACACTCCTTGACTAATGAGGAAGGGGAGACAAGTATTATTCAGTATTACTTCTTAGACACCTGGCAGACAAGAATATCGCACACATGAAAAAGCAGCAGAAAGGAGAGTAGGTGAAATATGACATGAGATTAAGCTCTTTCATTCTATTAAAATTTATAAGACACAGACTTGAAGATACTGTTTATAACAATTCACTGATTCAATTTAGCTAAATTAATCAACTTTTTAAAAATATATAGACTTTATGAATATGGCTACCAGCTGTTGAAGTTGGACTTAAGATTTTGATTGCATGCAAATGATTTTGGAACCAAAAAGAAAGTCAAAGTAGCATCGAGTAAAAAGTAAGCATAAAAATAAAATAATGGGTCATTTTGATAATAAATTTCTGTCATCAAAACAGTGTAGGTAAGGTATACAGTTAAGTAATTATCACATCTGAAATCCAGATATTCTACCACCAGGAAAAATATTTGTTGGGAGTAAAAAAAATGACTCCATGTGTTGTTGATCAATCATCAAGTTAGCTTCCTGCTGGTACTCGTGTAGGTCTATTACTGTTGTGAATATTTTACCTGTGAAATCAGGGAGAAAAGGTAATTAAACACACATTAACCAGACCTAAGGGTTTGAATGTAGCAATCTATTAATCAATATTGATTGAATATTATAATAAGCATCATGAAGGAGATGGGTTTTAGCTATGTCTTGAAATATGAATAAGGTCGGGATGGCAAGAAAGCAATGGGGTGAGAAAAGGATATAAGAGAAGAAATTTCAGCTAGAGGAAATAATGACATTTCCATAGTTTCCTTATCCGTAGTGGAAAACTGTATGTCTGTTCATTTTTTTCAAAATCAAAGAACTGAATATACACATGCCTTCTTTTCTCATTCTATCACAAGTTATAAATATGAGATATGTTAATATGTAATTTTGAAGTGTTGTTTCTTAAACATGACTCAATCCTAAAATAACACCCAACAATATTCACTTAGTCATACATTCTCTTCTTTCAAAATTCTTATCTACTTCTCACTTCCCACTTCTTTCACTTAATCCAAGCTTTCCTTGATTCAGCCAGTATTTCTACATATCAGTTATGTACCTGGCACTGTGCTGGGAATATAAGGATGAGTAAAATGTGATACGAATCCCTGATTTCAGGAACCTTCCAGTCTAATTAACGGGGACAGAAATCAATCAAATGATTCTATAAGTGAATGTAAATTCATCCTTGAGTTCAGTGCTAGAATAAGAGATGCATGATGCATCCGTGCATATGAGAGAAGTTACTGACCAGGTCAAGGATGTCAAGGCTTCTCTGAGGAACTGACAGTTGAATTGCAACCTGAAGAATGAGTACAGATTAACTAGAAAGAGAGACACATTACATATGGAAGGCAAATCTTATTCAAAAGAGTGTAGTGAGAGGACGTTTGGCAAGAAGGAAGATCTTAAGGATGCTAACGTTGTTGGATCAGGCAGAGCAAGGAGGAGTTTGGTGCCAGGTGAGGTTGGTTGTTTCTCGGCTGGATTATTGTTGGACACCCTTTGGTTTGGCACAGTACTAGTTTCTATTCAGTCCAGTCCTACCATCTGTGCTTCACTAAGTAAATATGATCATATCACTCCCATAGTAAGCATCATCCCTCATGGAGACACTGCACTTAGGTGGAGTGTGGATCTCATCATTGCCAAAATATGCCCTGCCTTTAAATGGCCTTTGAATTTGACACCCTTTCTTGATCCTGGAATTCCACTTGTCTGGATTGTCCTGCTACCAGCCTGGTGATCTAGTTCTCTACACAGTAGATGTCAGATGTCACTCTTGTGAATTGAGACCTGTGAATCCTACAAGTGGTAATCTTCCCTCTCTGTGTTTACATCACTTCATGTACCTCCCTGTCCACACCTCTGTTTTCAGGCCATTCTAGGAGAACGTGAGCTGCTTAGGGTCGGGGATCTATTCTCAGGCTTTTGGGTACAATAGTAAGTGTCCAAAACATCCTGGTACCCAGTAAATGGTTTAATTTTTTTGTCAAATTTAAGAATCATGTCAGTCTTTCAGGACTCATTATGGTCACTTAGAAAAAATGATTGTGGGGCACCTGGGTGGCTCAGTTGGTTGAGCCACTCTTGATTTCTGCTCAGGTCATGATCTCAGTGGTTTGTGAGTTTAAGCCCCGCGTCGGGCTCTGAGCTGACAATGTGGAGCCTGCTTGGGATTCTATTTCTCTCTCTGCCCCTCCCCAGCTCACACACACACTTTCTCTCTAAATAAGTAAACTTAAAAGAATGATTTTGCCTGATTTGTTGATTCAAAACAATAAATCTTAAACTGGTTAATTTTAAAGGTAGTCTGTTTTTTTCATAATTAATTATTACAATGACTGGTTAACGCTTTCTGTGTAAGCCCAGATGTGGCATTACCTTCTCATAGCTAATTTCTTTAATTAAATATGAGATGAAGAAATATTAATACCATTAAAACATAACCTTGAACAATTTACTTAATCTCTCCTTGCCTCAGTTTCCTCATTTTTAAAATGGAGATAATAACAGTTTCTATTTCCTAATATTATTATGAAAATAAACTGGTTAACATTTTCAGAGTGCTTTGAACAGTATCAGGGACAAAGTAATTCCCTCTACCAAAGTTTGTGAAATGAGTAAACAAACACACATGCAAATAAGTCATTCACTGACAGTATTTCTGAGCAATTTCTGTGATATGTATGGAGTATAGAGGTGAATTCTAAATATGTTGATCATCCTTTGCTATATCACTTTCATACTTACCCTTATTAATCCACTATTACTGTAGAAACACTACGCCTTTCCCAACCCTTTATGATTCCAGGAACAGAGAGAAACTCCATTCCTTCATATTCCTCTCCCAAATCCATCATACTATTGGACCTGGTGATGAGTCCATTGTTTCTTGCCTTTGCTGATAAAAAGAGGGTTTTAAAGCTCATGCCATTAAAGAATACCATACTCCCTTTCATGTAACACTATTATTTGTAGGACACTGACCATTCTCTCTCAGCTATTTCATATTTTAACCTCTGGTTAATTGTCACTATCTCCAATGCTATAGCTGTTGTAATTCTTTAGATTTAGCCATATAGATGATTCTCTCAGTTCCCTGGCTTCAAAATTTCTTGACTCTCATGCCTCCACAAATGTGTCATTCATCCTACTTCAGCCCTCACTCTCCTGGTTTTAACTGAGACATCAGCACTGACTGCAACTGTAAACTCTCCAAATGTCAGTCTCCAGTATAGCACCCCTGTCCTTTCCAGGCTCCTTCTAGTCACCCAGCTCCAAGAATTTCTCTACCCATGTCTGACTTATACCTTATTGATTCTGCTACCTTTTCACTCTCTCCCTCTCTAATTTCATTCTTTACTTCACTCTTTTGCCAGCTGGGGTTCAGTCTATCATTTATTAAAATGACTTAACAGCCTTTCCTTCTCTCCATGCATTGTACTCACCTGGTAAAATTCAGGTGAGTTTAACCTTGGTTAAATCAGAGTCAACACCGATCTCATGCTCATTCTTTTGCAACTAAAAAAAAATTGGAGGAAAGCATTACAACTGGTTTTGCTTCAAATTTATGACTACTATATTCAAGAAGAGAGCCACAAACCATACTATATTTCTTAATTATTTTATTCTACCACTCTCCTAAATAACCAAACCATGTCCTCATTTCTCAAACTTTTGACATCTTCTTCCTTTCATGAAGAGAGAGGAAGATTATTTGTTGTGCTTCTAATTTCATTGAGAAAATATGTATACTGAGGAAACATTACATACTCCTCCATCAGAGCTAGCTTCCTGACAGCAGGTGCATCTTATTCTGTTTCTTTTTAATTTATCTGTGTCACCATAAGACTAGTCCTTCTGTTTGTAATTTAAATTTCATCCCCTTTCATGTATTCAGAAACACCACTTGTTATGGGCTGAGATATGTTTCCGCCCCCCAGAGTCATACATTGTAGTCCTAATCCCCAGTACTCCATATTTGGAGATAAGATTTTTAAAGAGGTGATTAAATTAAAATGAGTTCTTTAGGGTGGGTCCTAATCCAGTATGACTGTGTTCTCAAAGAGGAGTTAGGACACAGAATCACAGTCCCTGTACTCAGGGACTAAGGTGCAACCATGTGAGGATACACAGCAAGAAGGCACCTATCTGCAAGCCAACAAGAAGGGGCCTGGAATAAACAAAAATCTGTCAACACCTTGATCTAGCCTCCAGAACTATAAAAAAGTCACTGGTTTAAATCACCCAGTCTGTGGTATTTGTTATGGCAGTTCTCACAGCTAATATACCACTCACTTAATACAGTCTCACCATCTTTTCTTCAAGATCTATTGTTTCCCTCTTAATAGAAATATCCCATCAGGATCTGAATATATGTTTATTTCTTCCATGGCAAAGAGAAAAATCTTATTTGGACCACACATTCTCCTCTGGTTGTTGCCACATATGTTTCCCTTTTACAGTATAATTCTACCTCTAATTTTTACTCTTTCTTTCTTGAACATAATTCAACCAGGCTCCATGTTGCTAAATATAGCACTCAATATTTATTTGTTATCCCACTTGACCTCTAACAGCATTTAATATGAAATCACTCCTCCCACTTTTTGTGACATTTTCTGCATTTTGTTTAAGACTTTACCTCCTCTTGTTTTTTCACCTGTCTCGCAGACTTTTCTTCATACTTTCAACTTCTAAACACTAGCATGTACAAGGACCCCATTCTTGGGACTTTTGTCTTCTCTACTTGGCTCATTTGATCCAGTATCTTGCTTTATATAACATTTGAAGATACTCAGATTTTTATCTACAGACTGGTTATCCCTGCCTAAGGCCAGACTCCTGTATGTCAGAATACCTACACTCTGCTAGCTAATATGTTTCTCAAATTCAACATGTCCAAAACAGAAGTCTCTTGTAACTTGTTCTTTTCAGTCTCTCTCACATGTGGCACTTCCATTCTTCCAGCAAAAACCAAACAACCAGAAATCCTTGTTGTTATCCATGAATCTTAGAATTCTCACTCCCTTTATCAAATCCATCATCAAATGTTATCACCTATACCTCCCCAAACTCCAGTATCCATTAATTCTATCTCTATCTCTCTCTTGGTTGGATTGCCCCAATATCATCTTGCACCCTCCTCCGCTTCACTCTCAACACCACAGACAAGGACGTCTTTCTTTTTATTTTTTTGTTACTGTCAAATATTTTATTTAACTCATTGATCAATGAGGAAATCAATAAGGTGTTAAAACTGGTTCAAAGGAGAATTTAAAGCACAGACCTATATAGGCAATCAAGACTGATAATAGATGAAAACTGGCTAATAACTTAAAGTATATATTTTCAAGTTTATTTATTTATTTTGAGAGAGAGCGAGAGCACACACATGTGTGAGTGGGATAGAGGCAGAGAGAATTCCAAGCATGCTCCACACCATTTGCATAGAGCCCAACACGGGGCTCAAACCCACGAACCATGAGATCATGACCTGAGAGGAAACCAAGTATCAGGATGCTTAACAGACTGAGCCACTCAGACACCCCTAAAATATGATGTTTGAGATGATCTTTTCTATAGAATAGAAATGAATTATATCTCTACAGTACATAACTCATTTGCATTGCTATGGATGAGAATCATTTAAGAAATATCAGTTTTCTACAAATTAATTTCTATGCCTACAAAGTTATAAAATTGTCACAGAAAGATAGTCAAAGGTGTATAGCCCTATAATGTCACATAATCCCTGAAGGGAATCTCTAACACTTTTTTAAAAGGACAGTCATCTCTTTTGCTTATTTCTAAATCTTTGAATTTTTTCTTGACAAATATAACATTCATTATGTGACTATTCTATCTTCTTGTATAATGTCCCTACAGAAAATGAATTTTTTTTAATTTCAGTATAGTTAATAGACAATGTTAGATTAGTTGCTGGTGTTCAACTGAGCAATTTGACAAATTTATACCTTATGCTATGCTCACTACAAATGTAGCTAACTTCTGTCCCATTACTTTACTCTTACAATATCATTGACTGTATTTCTTATGCTTTGCTTTTTATTCCTGTGACTTACTCATTCCATAACTGGAAGCCTGTATCTCCTTATCCCCTTCACCCATTTTTCCCAACCCACCATGCCCTCCCTTCTGGCAACTGTCGCTTTGTTCTCTTTATTTATAGGTCTGATTCTGCTTTTTGTTTGTTTGCTTATTTAGATTCCATTTATGTGGAACCATATGATATTTGTCTTTCATTCTGCCTTATTTCACTTGGCATAATATCTTCTAAGTCTGTCCATGTTGTATCAAATGGCACAATGTCATTCTTTTATGGCTGCATAGTATTCCTGTGTGTGTGAGTGTGTGTGTGTGTGTGTGTGTGTGTGTATCCCATTTTCTATATCCATTCATCTGTTGATGGACCCTTAGGTTGCTTCTATATCTTGGCAATTATAAACAATGTTTTAATATACATAGGGGTACATATATATTTTTCAATTAGCATTTTTGTTTTCTTTGGGAAAATACCCAATAGTGGGATTATTGCATTGTACATCTTTCTGTAACATAAGGCAGATCATCTACGATATTGCTCTAAACTCTTCAGTGGCTCCTCATCTAATCAAAGGTTTTGCAAGGTATCCTAACATATTTCTCTCTCCTTTGTTCTCTGTCCCATGAACACTCCAAACCTTTCACATCAGAACTTTTGAGCTTATTCATTCTGTCAAGAGTACTGTTTTCTCCAAATATCTGGATGTCTCGCTTGTCCACCCTGCTTTTACCATCTGATAAACCACAATTTCCTCTTTTTCCCTCTTCTCTTCTACTATATTTAGCTCTATGAAAGTAGGGGTTGTAAATTGTTTTGTTTACTGCTGTATCTTCATGCCTAAAGCAGTGCCTGGCACATAATAAGTACTTGGTTAACATCTTGAATAAATAAGAAAGTAAATCTATTAATATGAATATGATAAACGCTCTCTTTTTGTAATATGTTTATATGGCTAATAAATAGCTTCTTAGTCCACCTTTTACTGAAAACACTTCCTCAACACCACTGGTTGAATCTTGCTTCCTGTCCTGGGCTTCATGACAGAGATGTGGAAACCCACCTGGGTATTCTGATCCCCTGGCAAACCTAGGATTCTGAGAGAGTTAACACGTGAGAGGGCAGTAGTTGACCAATAGAGGATGGTTGCTGGTGGGTAAATACTCCTGCTTCCATTCCATAAATCCTAAATCGGATTCCTCACTGCACTTTAGAGTGTCCACAGCATGATCAAACCACAGTTGCCCATTATGGTAACTTAGTGGTAATGCAATCTTGTATTCACTTTAGGATCTTTTTCTAAAATAAACTGCCTGCACTGAAGCCCTTGTTTCAGGTTCTGCTTTCTGGACAGAACCCAGGATAATTCAATTTTCCTGTAAAACGAAGTTCCAAAATATTCCCTAGTATATAAAGGCACTTTATAAACATTTGCAGAATAAATGAATTGGAGAATCCATTATAAAGGCAAAAACCCGTATTCTACATTTATAGATAAGTTTTATGAGTTCAAATTAGTCTTATTTATATCATCTCCTACTGCTTCATTTATAACTATATATCAAATACCAGCAACACAATGTCCCAGGAGTCAATAATATTTTTAATTCTTTTTTTTAATTGACTAAAAGGATCATGGAATGTTTATAATCAAAGCTTTAGAATACCTTCTATTTTAATGGGGAAAAAAAGACAAATTACAGTATGAAAAATTTCATTAGTGCTTTTCACTAAAACCTACTCCATTGGAAGATTAATGACTTCTATAGTTTAACTCTAAAATTCAAGTAACTATTTTAATTTGCACTTTAACTAAGTTCTCTTCCTTCAGAACAATGTGTATGGTCATTGAATTTCTACAAGCTTCTCCATGGGTAAAATTCAAACCAAATAGTAGGAATGAGAAGTAAATGACTTCATATGTCTTGACAAAAGTAAGGTAAGGGACAACATTGGGGTGGTTTATAGTGATCCTTATTCCACATTTATTTATTTTTCTCAGCAGTAAAAAACATCTTTATTCCCCAGAGTACTTCTGGCTAGTGGAATCTGACACGAGTATTATCACTTCCTGGTTCCGGTTAGGTTAAACTAGGCTTACACTGTAGAATAGAAGTATAGGCACAAGGATTCAGTGCACAGAGGAGACAGTGAATGGGCTTTCATACAATCCAGTTTCTTCCCTCACTACGTCTTGCTAGGCTTGCAACTTATTAGTTTTTCATACACACCCTAGTCTATGTTTGTAAGATCTACGCATAGTAAAAGATGGTAGATGCACTTGGATTTGCCTTTCTGCCATTCAAACAAAATGAAATTTTGCAACAGCTGGTGTCTTCTCTTGGTGTATTGAGAGTGTTTGGGAATGGAAGAGAGAAAAAAGTTACTCTTTTGTATACACAATGATAATGACTAAAACCTCAGTTCAAATTCCACCATGAAAATATTTCTGAAATTTTTCTCATTGTTTTACATTTTATTTTTTATTTTGATGACAGTTCTATGATAAACTCTTCCAGTATCTATGAAAATTTTAGCTCCTAGAATCTCCTTGACTGAGTCTAAACAGGCAAAATGAGTAAGTACAAATACTGGGCTAGCACATATTTTCAGTAATTTATTATTCCAAGCCTATCCATTGTACATTAAAGTATCTTATCAGTCCTAAAGATAAAATTAGGTGTTATAAGGGAACCCACCAACTTATATAGTCAGGTGATTTTATTTAATGAATGATTAAATAACTCTGTTGTAATGAAAAATGAAAATGTATCTTTGCAAGTGTTGAGAAATATTTTATAACATATTGATAAAACAATAAGCTGCATTGCAGAGCTCTTTCACTTTCAATACACCTTCTCATACATTAAAGTTTTGAACTGTCCAGTAATCCCTTTGGAAAGCTGAGACAAATGGATTTATCCCCATCACACACACTACGGAAGCAAGGTAGTTCAGACCTGTTAATCAAGTTGCTCAAGGCACACAGTTTGTAAGTAATTGAGTATAAGCTTAGACTCAGGTTATTTTTAAATTTTTAAATAAACCAAATACCAAAAGAATGAAAGGAGAGCTGTTTTCTTCATGGAATCCAGGCTTTGTTTTCCACAAAACTTTTAAAATGAAAACATAACATAGCAATAGTCATTATTACAGCTTATGACTTTGTAATCATAAATAATGACAAAACATAATCAGACCTTATGAGAGTAATGTAAGATGGATTATCCAAGTCAGTAAAAACTATCTTTTATTACCAAGTATCTATTGCTGTCATTCTTTTTTTTTTTTTTTAATTTTTTTTTTCAACGTTTATTTATTTTTGGGACAGAGAGAGACAGAGCATGAACGGGGGAGGGGCAGAGAGAGAGGGAGACACAGAATCGGAAACAGGCTCCAGGCTCTGAGCCATCAGCCCAGAGCCTGACGCGGGGCTCGAACTCACGGTCGGCGAGATCGTGACCTGGCTGAAGTCCGACGCTTAACCGACTGCGCCACCCAGGCGCCCCTCTATTGCTGTCATTCTGAAAGACCATCCGAGACCCTTTGAACCCTTAACTATACACTAAAGTACATGCAGCTTTTTTAAATTGTGTGATAGCAACAGTACACACACTTGAATATAAAAAGTACAACTTTTTTTAATGTAACCAAAATTTTCTTTTGATTTTCCTGTTTGAATTAGCAGCTGAAATTTTCCCATTTTTAATTAAAGATCATAAAATCACTTCTAGCATTAAGTGTAGTATAATCATATTTTAAACTCAATCAATCCAATATTTTTATTCCCTCCTATCTGCTTCCTCCCTTCTCCCTGTGAACAGTTTGAATTTCTAACAGCTAACCTATCACATGTAGTGAGCAAAGGGACATGGCTTCACATGACTCTCTCTGGCCATGGGCTTTGGTTTCATGGTATCTGGTCTCTCCTGAATTTGGCTATCATCATGTGGCTAACAATTACCAGTGGCATCCTCAGTTCTTCCATAGCCTCTGCTCTATCAGTGAACATTTGCAATATCATCCAAATCCCAGCTTTTGACTTCTAGTTTGCCAGAACTTTCTAGTTCCACTTGAGAATTGACTAAAGTTACTTTAGCTTGCAATACACCTCTAAACGTAGTTGTTGTTATTTTTCATTTCGCCTCTATTGATGGGATGCCTCCTCAGATACTCACAGTGCCTAAATTAGAGTCATATTTCCTGCAATCCTTTCTTTCCTTAAGGTTAGTCAAAATCTTCTTTGTCTTTGGGAAGGAAAATAATTTTTTAGTTGTCATATTTGCCCCATTATGTAGCTTATGTTTTATAATCCTTGATCTCAGTCGTATGCCTTTGGTTTTGATCATCCATCAGAAAGTTTAAGGAAAGATTTTTGTCTACTATGTACAATCAAAAGTCATGGATTTTTGGATAATTCTTCATTCAAGAGTATGTCTTCCCACCTGTGAGGAAAGTGAATAGGAAAATTAGCTATTCCTAAGGTAGAAGGAAGAGCAGTGGACCAAGATGTTTAAGTCAGTGAATGGGGGGAGGGAAGGGACCACAGTTTAACCCAAATATATTACCTCCCTTCATATATTCTTTTTCCTCTTATTGTTTATAAATTTAATTTTTCCATTGATCCGTAGTATAATAACTCTTGCATTCCTCTTTAAACTTAGTTGTTGTTGTTTTTGCAACAGCTTTTGCAAGTAATGCTTGCAAAGTCCAGGTGTGTTAGATTGTTGTTGTTGTGGTTGTTCCAACATGAAGATGACATAGTCTCTGTCTTCAAGGTCCTCACAATTTTATTAGAGGTGGCCACATAAACAGATAATTAGAATGTCATGCATAGAATGTTGTAAAAATAGAACACTATGAGTAGAGTATTCAACTTAGTCTAGAGAATTTCATAAAAGCTTCATAGTGTTGGTCGTTTGAACTTGTGTAAGAGAGATGAATAGGAATTTCAAAGTGTATCAGTGTAAAGTGAGAAAAATAGTTACAGTGATTATTGGACAAAATCACTGGTGTCTTGTTAGATTTCTGTGTAACCATAGGCATTTTTGCATTTTATGAGGGCAACACCTGTACTCTAGCATTAGAAATCCAGGAATCAGGTGTGCCTAGGTGGCTCAAACGGTTCCGCGTATGACTTCGGCTCATGTCATAATCTTGTAGTTCTTTGGTTCAAGCCCTGTGTCAGGGTCTCTGCTGTCAGCACGGAGCCTGCTTCAGATCCTCTGCCACCCTCTCTCTCTGCCCCTCTCCCACTCGTGCTCTCTCTCTTTCTCTCTCTCTCAGAAATCAATAAGCATTAAAAAAAACAGGAATCAAAGAATCAGAAATAAACCAAAGAGTAAATTACTATAGATAATCCTAACACACATTTTGACACTTTGCATTTCTCTGCTGGCAAGAACTGATCAACTGGCTGTTACAGAAATAATTGGTTAATTCAGTCAAACTGGCCATTAGATTAGTTGAATGGGCAAATCAATTGTTCTTACTAGGTTGAATGATGAATAAAAAATCTCAAATTGTATGTTTTATTATAAAGGCAGGAATCTGTTCTCAAGTATTACATTTCTTGTTTAAGATGTGCCTGTAGATTTCTGAAAATCATGAAATGTGTACATTTTTACATTGCTTTCAATGGAGTTTTTTACAACACTGTAATGTTAGTGAGGGACATGTCTTTGACTCCACTTTACCGATGGAAAGATTAACATATATCAAGGTTAAGTGACTGTCGATTGTAGTACTGCTAATAAATGTCATGTTTAGGACTTGATCCCAAGGGCTTCTGTCTCCAAATCAAGTATCCTTTTTCTCTAATTAATGCAGAGCAATGGAATTCTGTGTGGGAAAAAAATTTAGAGCTGTCAATAATTAAAAGATATTCCAAGTTATGAGGAATTTTTATATCACCACAGAAACATTTCTTTGCCTTAGTGATTAGAATGGTGGTAGTATTTATAGCTTTATAGTTGAGAGACAGTTAAGGCAGATGGATGACCTTGCACGACATTATTGGCGGTAAGGTATTATCAAGAAAAGTATGTGTCATCCATCATTATCATGGAGTTTCTCTAAAATTACATAAATTGTTATAGGATCTCATGTGAGCTTCACTCTAATATTAGCTGGATGATATAGAATCCTGAGGTCTATATTATTTCCCAGTTGAACAAGAGTATTTATTAAGGTACATACAAAATCACTGGTACAATTGAAAACAGAAAAAAATGAAAGATGCATTTTTTCTTTTTGAAATATTTTCTTTCTCTCCCTCCCTGTCCCTTCCTTCTTCCTTCCTTCCTTCCTTCCTTCCTTCCTTCCTTCCTTCCCTCTCTCCTTCTTTCTTTTCTTTTCTTTTCTTTCTCTTCTTTCTTTGCCACAAGCATTGACTGAATGCTACTTCATGGTCACTAGTGCATGAACATGAATAACAAACAATGTCTAAAATATTGTCTATCTCCTGGCAAAGCTAGCAGTCTAGTGATAGGGGCAGAATTTCCACTTATTCAAGAATTAGAAAATTATATTCTCACTTCTGAGTTTCTAACTAGAATTGCACAGTCATGTAGAATATGGATAATAGCTGATTGGTTTAATCCATTAATTGAGTTTAGCAGAACTCAAATCTCTATGGACAAGTGAGAGAAATAAACCTTATGGAACTGTGATACCTGTAGATCACAGGCCTGTCTAGCCCTGTTCCTCACTCAGTGCATTGTAGAAGACTACTGTTTGCAGAAACTCGAGCTAAGCACTGCTAAATTACTGCCACCCCCTGTTTTTCTAGGAATGTAGAAATTAAAGTTATTGTGTGAAATTTTCCAATCTTTACAAGTGGAAAATAAATAACACTCTTAGAAAAGATTGTATAGACAAACTAAAATAATGGTGGCCATCAGTTTGCAAACCGTATTTTTTTAAAAATTTATGTAACATAGGAATTATAACATATGATAACACTTTTTATCAAGACCTCAAGTTTGATCAAAATTGAATTTGTTTCTGGCCCTAGGAAAATTGTGAAACTATAAATTGAGAAGTAAAGCACTCAAAAGAAGAGACAAAAAGAGTGAAGGAAAAGGAGGAGTTGACGAGGGAAAGAGAGACAAAGATCAGGTAGGGGAGGGGAGGAAAATTATCTCTTTTTTCACACTCTTTGGGGTGGCTAAATTTGCACTCTCAAATTTATTGAAAGAGGAAAAAAGTTTGTGTTAATTTTTTTAAGGAATAAATTAAAGAAATACTCTCAACCTGAAATTTTCTTATGAGTGGTCAACAGATGTTTCTCCAAGTTAGTGAGTTTACTTAAATGTCAGAGGCTGGACATTTGTATATAAAATCTCTCTTTAGTCAAAAAGAAGCAAATTAGAGGAATCTCTTACCAGTGTAAATATTTCAGACTATAATAAACTCCATAATGCTGTGGCACAAAATGCTTGGCCAGAACACATTAACTTGTTCTCTCTAATTTCAATAAGAGTAGTATTTTCCCTTTTGAGTTTGAAATAACAAATCACACTTAGCACAAAAATTCTCTAAATGTAGGAATCTTTTTAAACTCTGACTCTTTACCATGTGAGCCTCATTCCTAAGTAGTAAAATGACAGACTATTAACTTTGTTTTCCACTTCCTTTGAGTCATGACTTGACTTTCAAAACATTTTGGTCAAGCAG
Source organism: Prionailurus bengalensis (assembly GCF_016509475.1). Lineage (NCBI taxonomy): Eukaryota > Metazoa > Chordata > Mammalia > Carnivora > Felidae > Prionailurus > Prionailurus bengalensis. The sequence continues at coordinate 137,828,262 of NC_057345.1, read as the reverse complement.
ACTCAAAGTCTCCTTGCAGAAGAAACATCGAGGAATCCTGTACTTCTCTCATTTTACAATTCCCCTTCAGGGCAGGGCACACACAAGTGACCCTGGCTTTTGACAAACCTTAGCTGAACAAAATGTAACAAGCCCTGTCTGTTTTGAGCAGAATTTTCTATTCTGACAGATACAGCTCAGGAGCATTTGATGTCTGCTTGCTGGTCATAGATAATGGTGCATCTTGGGACCATTGTCATTCCTGTCAATAAGAAGGCCTGGGGGGACATGCAACAAAGCTACCTTTTGATTCACCGTTTTTCTTTCCTTCCCAAGACATTTGTAAGCCTGTGGTCAGCTAGGTCATTTTATTTTATCCTGATGTGCCTTGATAATAGCATGATGTCTACAAAAAATTTGACAGGCCATCGATGTCTGTTTCTCTGACTCCTATGTTGTTTTTCAGTCCTTCTCAATGTCAAACATACTTTGAAAGCTACTGATTATGTTGGTTGGGACTGTATTTGACAAGACATCTATTCTTTGATAAAATTAAACTCATGGGGGTTGATCTTGGAATTTAAGGTAATTTTTTGAGCAATGCAAGAGACTGTTGCTTTAATGCTGGCACTCAAGAAATGTTTGAAAAACTGTGAATTCTTTTTGGTTCAGATAAACTAAGTTTTTTAGTATGAATTTTGAAGACTGGAACAAGAGGAAACTTGTAAGTGAAGAAAAGACAAATTATTACTCTGTCCCGTTAAAGTGAGATCTAATCTCCCATTTATTGAATTAGGAAACTCTGCTACAATTATGGATAATAAAATGTGTAGGAATGTATATATATAAAAAGAGGAGTTTGCATAGAGGTCAGTCTTAGAGGGGAGACTCTTCTAGCTGGAAGTATATGTGTATAGGTATATGCATTTTTGTGTGTGTATATATTCTCACACCCAGATATATGTTTCCATGTATGTAAACACATGCATATGCAATGTTTATATGTCATGAAATAAAAAAAATCATTGCATATAATGTGAATGTCAAAAGGAATATGCAAATATCATGATGGCAAGTCTTCAAAGATAATACTGTATCAGGGGTTTAGAAAGGTTTTCACATCTTGCTTCTTGTCAGATTCTCTGGGTGTCATTTTCCCTACTTTATAGATAAGTAAACAAAGTCTTGGAAAACTTGTGTGGTTTTCCCATTGACACATAGAGATTGACAGAGCTGAAAAATAAAACCAAGTACTTTGCATCAACTCCAAGATTCTTTCCATCACAACACAATAATGTGTGTAAAGTTCTTGGCACATAGTAAGAGCTCAATAAATGTCAGTTTGCATTATCAGAATTATGTAACATATGTTGAGAACTTCCCATAGTTCACTGTATTATTTCATATCTCCTACTAGGAAAGAAACATGTTTTTTTCTTAAATATGAATAAACTATTTATTCATATACACAAAAGCAGCTTTTGGTACAGCTCCATCAAAATATTTGAACATAATAGTTAACTAACTTAAAACAAAATCTACATAATTATTGGGTCAGAAATAAATATTTGTTTAGGTTACGAATAAAGAAACAGTACCTTACTGATAATGACTTGAAATGCTAGCTGATTATCAGTCTTTGTATAGTATCATGGCCTTTGGATAAGAACAAGGAAATTATATCTGGAGGTTAAATATATTTTTTAATTACATCAAAGGGAATTTTTGTCTGATTCCTTACACTATTTTGTTTTCATCAAAGATACTAAACTTCTCAAATCATCACGTTCTACAGAACATGTGTCTTTGGCTGAGTATACCTGTGTGAGAGGAATCTACAGAAAAAGAACCACTAGAATGGAGTAGACAGACTCTTATTGAAAATTAGGTCATGATCCCACCAATCAGCACGGCAGAACTTTTCTAATCAATGAGACAAGTAGAATCCTCAGATTATGACCTTAGTAGTGCGGCAAAATTAGCCATTGAGCAGAGGTTTCTCTGCCTTGCCCCAAAAGCTTAAAAGGATCCAACATACTCCAAGGATCCAACCTCAGAAGGATCCAACATACTCCAAGAACTTATCTGAACTTACCTGTTATCTCCAAGAATTTACATGGGAACTTTTGTTCACAAAAGTGAATACTATTTTTAAAAATACAATGAAACTCAGTGACCAACAATGTAAAAATTTTAAATGTGTGGGTTAATTTCAGGAATGCAAAGTAGATTTAAAATTCAGTCAAATGAATTACTTTACCTTATTAATAGATTAAAATTTTAAAAAGTGTGATTATCTCAATAGGTGCAGAGTCCAAGTTCAATTTAAAAATTTATTATATTTTATATACCAATTAACAATAGATTTGAAATTGAAATTTAAAGTTCTATCTTCAATTGTGTGAAAAATATTCAGTTCAGTACTTAAGAATAAACGTAACAAAATATATGTAAGACTTATACTTTGAAAATTACATAAAGTTTCTAGGAGAAATTAAATGAAACCTAAATAGAGAAGGATACCATACTTATGTATCAGAAGAATCATCATTTTTTTCAGTTCATTAATTTTTGAGAGAGAGAGACAGAGAGCATGAGCAGGAGAGGGGCAGAAAGAGAAGGAGACACAGAATATGAAGCATGCTCCAGACTCTCATGAGTTGTCAGCACAGAGCCTGACGCTGGGCTTGAACTCATGAACTGTGAGATCATGACCTGAGCTGAAGTCAGACACTTAACTGACTGAGCCACCCAGAAGAATCATCATTATTAAGATGTAAATGAGCTACAGATTTAATGAATCTGTATATGTAATTTGTCCATACATTCAACATTATCCCTATCATTTCTCATCAGGTTTTGGTTTGGTTTGGGTTTGGGTTCAAATTGGTAAGATGATTCTAAAAAGCAAAGAATCTAGCAAAGGCAACATAATTTTGAAGGGAAAAGAAGGACAAAATTGGAGATATTAGAATACTAGATTTCAGGACATATTTTAAGGCTACTATAACCAAGAGAATGTGGTATTGACATGGATAGATATACAGGTCAATGAAACAACATAGATTCTATATATAGACGCTCAGTTTATTTTTCATATTCGTGCTAAGATAATTCAGTGGGAGAAATTTAGCCTAATTTTGCTTATCCTAAATTTAATCTATTTCAGTTTTCAGATTCAGGTTAATCCCCCCATCAGTTCCAAAGACATTCTAGGGATCTGCAAACTGAGAAAACTTTCCCATGCAGATCCCCTTTGCAATCTTAGATTTGACTTTCTCCTACTCTGCTAAGTCATTTATTATTTTCCACTCTCTCCATCATGAGATATTGTGGGTTAAATGGTTAAACATATCTCTTAGCTTAGACAAATTCAAGTTTTCATTCCTCTTTCTTGTTCTCCTTATAGTTTTGAGATGAGTTTTGAAAGAAGGATAGGGAAGAAAAAGGCATTTCTAACATATTGAGATTTATTTTTATTCCTGGTCCTACTTTGCCTCTGAATTCCACACAGTAATTCAATTTAGAAGTTAAATATTTTTACCTGTATATTGGAAGATGATATCAGGGTATTTTTACACTCTTTGGAGCTAAACTGCTTTGGATTTCTCCAAATGATCACATACTCTATTTATAGTTTCTTTCTTTGAAATAATCGCTATAATAGTCAAGGCTTATTGAACACTTATAGTATTCCAGGCAATGGCTGATAGATTTAGGAGACATTAACTCTTCTGTTATGTGGAGGTGGGTAATATTATCCCAGCTTAACTGATAAAATTAAAGAAAAATGAGACAAAGAGAGCCTAAGTAGCTTGCCTAAGGTAATACAATCTGTAAACAATTTGAACCCAGGTAGTTTGACTTTAGACTCTACATCTTTTAACTACTATTCTATATAATACGATGGAAATAGGAAGTAAGATATAATTACCTCCCTACAAGCACACACACACACACACACACACACACACATAGAATTCAATTTTAAATGTGTTTCCTCTTTTTTTTCTCTGACATCCTACTTAGAAATCTAAATTATAATTTATAGGAGGAAATTGGGGTGAAAAATAAGACTTAAAATATTTGACTGAATTATATTCATATATCATGATGCTAATCTTGTCTCTTTAATTTTTTTAAGTGTATTTATTTTTGAGAGAGACTGAGACAGCATGGATGAGGTAGGAGCAGAGAGAGAGAGGGAGGGAGAGAGAGAATCCCAAGCAAGCTCCACACTGTCAGCACAGAGCCCAATGCACATTGGGCTTGAACTCATGAAACCATGAGACCATGACCTGAGCCAAAACCAAAAGTCGGACACTTAACCGACTGAGCCAACCAGGTGCCACAGTTTTATCTCTTTAGAATGGAAGAGTATTGTGAGGACCTTGAGCTCTGATGGAACAAGGAGGAGAGAAGCTACAGTGTAGCAGTTACATTTGCTGATGCCAAGAGGACAACCTTCAATTCCCCAGATATTCTTGGTTGGTTAGACTAGAATATAATTCTGATATTTCCAGGCAAGGCCTCTTTCCCTCTTTCCCTCCCGTCCCTCCTCTCCTTCCTTCTCTTTCTTCCTTCTTTCCTTCTTTCCTTCCTTCCTTCCTTCCTTCCTTCCAGCTTGATTGGCTTACAGCAAATGCTGGGAATAAACTAATAAAATAAGCAAAGTCTTTGAGCTCAGGAAGCTGTGAAATGGCAGATAACTATGCAGTGCACACTTGACTTTATAATTACTAAAGTGGTGTGCTTATCCTACAAAGGAAAAGTACAGGTACTGTGAGAGTGTAAAACACATCAGCTAAGCCAGCCTTAATGACCAGGGAAGGTCTGCCTGAGAAAGTGGCACATAAACCAAAAATGAAAGACAAGAAGGAAACTCTTGTTTTGTGGATTTATGAAAAATTCTTGGATTCATACAATGTAAGTCAAGTAAAACTTTTAAAAAAGACTTTATGTCCCTTAACGGAGTTACAAGGAAAAAAATAAAATGAATTGGCATTGTAGCGTAATTTATGAAAGCTTTCATATACTTTAGGAAAATGACCTAATCTTTCTGAGACTCAGTTGCCTCATCTGTAATTGCTTTTAACAAAATTCCCCACACATGTTTGCTGAGAGGATGAAATGAGATAGCCTTTCAAAGAGAGGAATTGTTTATTTCTTTTTCCTATTTTTAAAAATCAATCATTTTGTAATCTAACATAAGGACTTGTCATCTCAGTCAACAGCCATGCAAATAAACTGTTATCTACACCCAAACTACCAGAACAGCAGCCCCGTTATACAGAAAATCCCCACATACGCTGACAACACTGTTCCTATTTCTTTAAAATCAGTATACTCACTTTGTGCTGGCAGGGTTATTATTTTCACTCCTCTTTAAAGAACAGAAAGAAGAGAGTAGTGAACTAAGGAAAGAATAATAAATTGAGATTGAGAAAATTTGGAAGTCAGGAAATGTAAACCAACCCTGTTTCCTTTCATCTCCTAGTACCATGAGTTTCAGGACAGGCAGAGCTTGCTTCACAGCCTTCCTCACCAATTTAGGCTTTCACTTGGGAGCCTTAAGCCCCAGGATGTCTTTCAGGTAAGCCTGGTCTTCTTGGAACAGACGTTCAGGTTGCCCTATATTTTTCTAAGCCTCTCACATCTTTTATTTATCAGGGCACATTCTATGGTTATCTCATTTATTTCCTAGTTCTTTCTTCCACGTACTTGTGACCCCACACCATGTTTACCTCCACTCTCATGATGTACCCTGTGTGCTGGCACATTCCAATATTTATCTTTTGCAAGGTAATAGTTGTCTAATGAATGAATCCATGTTGAGAGGTTAATAGGAGTAGGCTGAGAATAAAGTCATCTGTATCTTTTAGCAGTAGACTTCTGCTTGTTTCCATAAAATATTGCCAGGCTCTGAGTTCAGCAAAAATGACATTTTATCTATATCTGCATCTCTAATGTAATGGTATCTTTCTTTATTGCTAATATTTTCCATTTTATCTCTCACAGTTAATTCATATTAACTTTGGATAACCCTGGAATATAAATAGGATTAAAGAAAAAGAAGTCCAAAAGATCACATGTTTATTTAAAATTTTATAGGATGACATCTCAACGTCCAAGGTAGACTAGGTGTTTGGGAAATGTCTGTAACTCTTTTCTCTTCAGTCATTTCCTTGGTGTTCCCTCTGATACTGGTTCTGATTAATTCGTCCTGTTTGAAAACACTTCTGTCCACAATTTGATCTAAACTTTTGCTCTCAAACATCATCTCTCAGAACTTTTTCTTATATACAATATGCTAAAATTTCTCAACAATTTAGCATATGTAAACCATTTAGTGGATGTTTCACTCACACACACACACACACACACACACGCACACATGCACGCGCGCGCACACACACACACACATAGCCCCATCAATTTTATCCATATTAAAAAAGAATTTATCATGATGTAAACTTACCGAAATGAAGCATGATGTCATTCAGTTTGTTTCTTCAACAAGGCAACTTTATTTTTTTTAATGTTTATTTATTTTTGAGAGAGACAGAGACAGAATGCGAATGGGTTGGGGCAGAGAGAGAGGGAGACACAGAATCTGAAGCAGACTCCAGGCTCTGAGCTGTCAGCACAGAGCCCAAGGCGGGGCTCGAACCCACGAGCTGCGAGATCATGACCTGAGCTGAAGCCTGAGGCTCAACCGACTGAGCCACCCAGGCGCCCCTCAACAAGGCAACTTTAACTCATAACTCTTTGGTAACTAATGAGTTAAGTCAATAAAAATATTTATTGAATGTCTGTTATTTGCTTAGAAGCATTCTAGATACTTGAATATATCAGGTCTGTAGAATATAGCAGACAAAATTTCCAATCTGTGAGGAACCTATATGTTAAAGGGGGAAGACAGGCAATAAGTGATATATGTAACCAACAAATAGATTATCTAGTACATTAGAAAGTGGTAAGTGCTATACATCAGAACAGGGTAAGAGTAATGAGCTGAGGGTTTTGTGACAGTCCTAGTTGAGAAGGTTAGATAAGGAAACTTTGAAGGAGGTAAGAGATTTAGGCAAGTGGATATCTGAAGAAAGTGATCCAGGTGAAGTGAATAGCTAGAGTAAAGGCTTGGGATTGGCAGGTCCAAAAAACATTAATGACACCAGTGAGTCTGGATCAAAGTGAGAATGGGGTAAATAATAAGAGAATAGATATTCGAATGAAACATAGAATTCTCACCAGAGACTACTTTAAATGTATAATAAATACTAACTTAAGCAGCTTATCATTCACAATTTCAAGATTTGGTGATGGAAGACAACACTGATAAAAATCACAATTGACATGTAACTGACATGAAAATGCCTGTATTGAGAGACCATATTTTTTTCAGCTAAATTATTGTAAAGTGGAACTATTAGTATAATACTTTCATTAGCACAACCTTTGAGAGCAGTAAAGCCTAGAACGTAGCAAAGAATAAACACCATATTGTTCCATTTAGTACTGGATGACATCTCTTCGTATTCTGTGGTCACATTTCCAAAAATACGTAACTAATTAATTTTTCCCAGTGGGTGAAAAATATCACTAAGTGAAGGTAAAGTTTAAAAAAGGAACAATAAGAAAAAAGAATGAATTCACTTCCTGGGCCCTGAATCAAATATAACTATTTACTCTTAAAAAAAGAAGGAACGATAATTGTCACTTGTACCATAGGTAATAATGATAGTTCATCCTCAAGTTAAAAACACTCATAGTATATCCAGAAAACAATAGCTTCATTCTTTTTGAGATGTTCATTATTTCTATTTGAGCTTTCTTCTTGAAATCACAGTAGGCATTTTTTCCTGCTGTTTTCAATGCCTTCAAAGGACTTATTTTTGTTTCATCCCTGATGCAGAACTTTCCCTTCAAAATAGCATGCTTCAGGGTGAAAAATAAAGATACTCCGTGCCCGGAGTGTATGTAATTGTACATAATTATGACATTGTGCATCATAATAAATTTGTATGTAGTCTCAGTTTTCAAAATTCTATTCAACATGGAATCAAACTTCTAGGTATATTATTGAATGACAACTGAGTGTTGCAAAGAACATAATGGAGGAATAATTATTTCCAGTGTAAACTTTTTTATTGACTTACCTGACCCTTTCTTGCCATACTCTTCAATGATCCAGGAGTCCTAATCCCAAAGCACTTTTCGAAATCCATGTGACAGGTGAGAAAATCATCTTACTGTGAATGACATATCCCTTTCCTGTAGCATGATATTTAGTGATAGAGAAGAGACCTTCTTCCACTAGTTTACGTATCACTTGCACATTTTCATTCACTGAACCTCGGTGTTCTTTTCTGCTGTAAAGCAAGGTATTTGATGATACACCTACATGACACTAATTGCTCTTCAGGCCATATTCCACTGAATTGAAACATTACTTATCAAAAGGAGCATGTGGCACAGAAAATTTTGCCAATGTCTCATTCCCTTTTTCTCTCCTATAATAGATTTGTCTTTAACTTGTTTGCTAGTTTGTGAGAGCTTCCTGTGCTCTGTTAAAGAAAAAAAGGGGGGGAAATGTTGAAGGCTTTCTGTCCATGGCAGACAAGGCAGTGGGTCTTAGAGATTGGGGGGCTGATGGTCCAATAAAATCTAATTTTCCAAAACACATTATCATGATTCCTATCTTTAGTTTTTCCATTTCAGGTTCTTGAAACACTCATCATACCTGCAGAGTTAGTTGTTTTAGTACCTAACAGATTTCTTTTGTTTGCTGACATCAGCTCCTAGTAACAATATGCTTTCTTATATTTACTATTATCTTCCCCACTTTTAGATCTCAGTTCACCATTTGGAATCAATGATCCATTTTGTTTAATTAGTGATGAACAATAGTACAATGATAACCCCCCAAAAATTAAGACTCTAACATACAGAGGAAATAAAACCTCAAGTAAAAGAAATTGAATCTTTTTTTTTTTAATTTTTTTTTCAACGTTTATTTATTTGGGACAGAGAGAGACAGAGCATGAACGGGGGAGGGGCAGAGAGAGAGGGAGACACAGAATCGGAAACAGGCTCCAGGCTCTGAGCCATCAGCCCAGAGCCTGACGCGGGGCTCGAACTCACGGACCGCGAGATGGTGACCTGGCTGAAGTCGGACGCTTAACCGACTGCGCCACCCAGGCGCCCCAAGAAATTGAATCTTAATCACTAAATGCTGGTTGATAATATAACCTTTGCAGAACACAACAGCCCTTTAAAATATAAATATTATTAGGAACTACCAGGGCACCTGAGTGGCTTAGTCGGTTAAGCATCTGACTCTTGATTTCGGCTGAAGTCATGATCTCATGGTTGCGAGATTGAGTCCCCATTTGGGCTGTGCTTTGGGTCCCATGCTGAGCATAGAGTCTGCTTAAGATTCTCTCTCTCCTATTCTCTACCCACTTTCATGCATGTGCATGCTCTGTCTCTTAAAAAAAAAACCTACCACAATTTCTGCAGAAAATATACTTAGGTTCATATCTATTATATATGTATTTCACTCATTTTTAAATTGCCAAGAATATTTAGCATCACTTGTGGGAATCACCACAGTAAATATAGTAAATACTACAGATTTTGAGAATATCCTATGTTTTTGTTGAAATAGACTCTTCTGATAATTTTTTTTATGTTTATTTATTTTTGAGACAGAGAGAGACAGAGCATGAACGGGGGACGGGCAGAGAGAGAGGGAGACACAGAATCGGAAGCAGGCTCCAGGCTCTGAGCTATCATCCCAGAGCCTGATGCGGGGCTCAAACTCATGGACCGTGAGATCGTGACCTGAGCTGAAGTCGGACGCTTAACCGACTGAGCCACCCAGGCACCCCTAGACTCTTCTGATAATTAAATAATACCTTAGACTTTCCTTTGCTGATATTGTGGATTCAATTTGAAAAGCCTCTATTTCTGTCCTTTTCTTTCACTTTTCTGATCACTGAAGGTCATCGTAACCTTCAAGGCCCAGTTGAAATGCCATCTTCTCCACTAATTCTTCCCTATTCCCGAAGCCAGGATCAAACATTACCTCATACGTATTCTCATAGCAAATAGTTGGTGTTTCTCTTGTAGCACTTATCACAGTTTGTATTGCTTTCTTTCATTCACCTTTTGGGTAAGAAAAATCAATTTTTCATGCTATAGCAAATAAGTTGTAGAGGAAGGAGTAGACCTTAGATTTGTTAGCTCTCAGTCCAGTGCTCTTTCTACTATACTGTACAAAGCTACCTCCTAAATCTCCATCAAATTCAGCAGACATTCCATTTCCATTATTTTTATTCCTTATTATTTTGTTTAAATTTTTATGTTTTTTTCTATTACAGAGTCCCCTCAGATTGTAGTTTACAATATACACAATGGACACAAGAGATAGTGCTTATTTTTTTGTGAAGACCTTAAAAATTCTCAACTCCATAGGCAACAAAGGATGTTTAAATGATGATAAAGAAAAAGGAGGATGGATAGAGAAGCAGAAGAAGAAAGAGAAGGAAACAGTGACAGGGAATGAATAAAATAACAACCATTACAGTGACTCTTCATGTCATTTCAAAGGAAGAAAACACATTTCAAGGATAAACAGAGGTTCCATACTCCTACCTTCATTCTGGAGGTAGGGAGGGGAGGATTATTAGCAAATCCATAGAGCAAGTAGCATTTGTCACCAACAGGGAATCATCATTAGATAGAATTAGCTTCCTAATTACATTGGTGGGAATGAGGGACAAATACTTGGCAGGGAGGGTGAAGTTAGAATATAGTTCTCAAGTGACTGAGAAAAATGGTTGCTTCCATCAATCCTTCTCAACATCACTCAAAACAGTATCTTGGAAAACAGTAGCTTACATTCCCCCTCTTTGTGCTCTCTCAAATTCAGGTTGTTTTCATTTTCCTGTTTGTTCCAAACATGAAACTTGGAATTTGTTCCCTTTACAACTGTGATTGCATTTGTTCTGTTTAGGTTTGTTTTCTTCACTTGTAAGTCTTCATTAGATTTTAAGCTCTTTAATGGAAGTTTCTAATTAGTTTCAAAGTGGCCAGAGGGCAAGGCAGTTGCTTGATTCTTCACACGTGGCACCATTAACCCCAAAGAGCTGGCTGAAAACCTAGCACTATGCCATGTGTTCGGAACAATCCAAAACTTTAAAGGACTACCATCTTTGAAAATTATATATATATGCTGGAGTTTACTTTGAACTGACACTGTTTACCCACCACAGTTGCAGAAATAAACAGAAAAACCTTTAAATACTAACAGTTGCATTTGATTCTTGATATTCCTTGGCAACTAATCACAACTCCTCTGAAAGACCTTACCCATGACATGTAAATATTTGACAAGAAGGTAAAATATAGCTATCTGAGCCTCTTACACATTTAATGATCCCACATCCAGAGCCAAAAAGTAGACTGAGAGTAAAATGTCAATGCAGAAAAAGGGCAATGTAATGTAGTTTACTACCAACATGATGGCACACTTTTAATGGCCTACTGTATGTGCTGATAATGGGGAGATTCCATATTGATGGTTTCCGTTCATGATATTGTTTACTAAATGGTTTGATCTGCTTTTGGTTTTATAGTATTAAATTAGTTTGAATATCACTGTAGAAGACTTTTGTAGAATCAGAGGAGTTTGCACTGGAAGGGCTTAAAAAGCACAAGTCACAAACTAAGATCTCCAATTTAAACCCAAATTAAAATGTGTTATTAAGCTAATAGATTTAATTAAGGAAAAAAAAAGAATCTGCACACCCTTCAGCTGGACTGGAGCCCAACACTTACCCAAATCCCCAAGCCCTTTTGTCTTACATCTCACTTGAATCACATAAATGCATTATCTGCCTGTCTCCAATCTGCATGTACTCATCATTTTATGAGTAAGGAAACTGAGACTTAGTGTGTGTCATTAGCATGCTCCAAACGATACAGCTAGTTAGAGTACAGTTGTAACTTTATAACCTAAATTTCTTGGTTCCAAGCTCAGAGCTTTTACTGTATTCTACAAGTTTGAATGTGATTGAGTATCATGTAGGATGGCATGATTGTTGCATGTAATTGTATGTATTTCTCAAAATATTGAAAAACTCAGAATAGGTGTCTGGGTATATTGGCAGAGAGATCTTGTCTTAGACAATGGTGAAGCTGTTGTCCCTGAGTGCACACAGAGACTTGGCTTGTTCCTCAATTAAACAGGATTAAGAAGACATGACTGCACTTTCCAGCTGTATCTTCCTTCCTACCAGAAATACCAGTAAAGCACAGAGAGAATGGACATTTCCAGCCACACCCACCCATCCCTCATCTGGAGAAATATGCAAGAGGCCATGCTAGACACCGGTCACGTATAAATATGTTTACTTTTTTGATGAGAGGAGCTGAGAAGTGAATTTACCAGCATTCAGAGAAAACCCAGGGATGCAAAAGAATACACAGACCATCATTTCATCAGTATGAGAGACAGTATAAGCTATAAAGTGTGAGACTCATTTTGGAGAAACAGAATTGGTGAAAACCAAAAGTTTCTTTGCCACATTGATTTGGTTTTGGTACATTAAACTAACAAAATCAAATTTAAGAAGGGTGCTTCCTTTAGCACAACATGTAGGTTAACCAGAGAAATCCCTTACCCATCACACTTTCTGATAGTGTGGGAGCAGCTTTTGGAAACAGAAGCGCACTATTAAAATGGTCTGTTCATCTAAATTTATTTTCTCTTGTTAAAAATTCCTCCTCTGGATTGCAGTCTCACTTGACTCCTTTGGCATCAAAGAAGTGTTTAATAGCATAAAATTGAAAATGAAAGACAAGATGCTTAGTAATCTGCTCTGTGTGCCAGGCTAACAGTGGACTGTCAAGGCCAAGTGTTTTCCTGCAGATGATTCATTGACAAGAGGAGCCAGCATAGACATAGAAGAACCAGAACTTTGAAATCCTTAGACCTCAAATATTTTACCAGTGAAAATGAGAATTTATATCTCTAGGTGTCTTTTCCATTCCCCTTTCATCAGCAATTAATGTTTATTTTCCTTCTTCTTAGATGTTTCTGCCACTGTTTGTTTAATGGTGTGTATATGCTTTTATAATTTGCGTGTTATCACTTTGTATAATTATTATGTGTGATTAATCCTGCATGTTCTGGAAAACTGTTAGGTTTTCTTATTTAACCAGAGGGAATGTCTTTAAGTCTTTGTATTATTCACATATAATGCAAATTGACAAGAACTCCTGTGAATGGAGCAGAGTATGAAAAGTCTGTATTTAAAAGTCTGTGCTGAAGTAGCTGAGAAGATGGCATTATTTTCTCCCCTTATGCCCATCCCTGTGGTACTTGGTAAGTACAGATGAATTTTACATGTGGTACAAAAATATTTTGGATATCAGAGTAATAGGCATATTGTATTTTACAATAGAATAAATTGCAAAACATGATAATGCTCCTGATAGCGAAATAGGGATGCTACTGTTATCAAAGTATTTATGACATAACTCTTGGTGCATGGATACCAGTCCAAAGACCGTGATATTAGATAGATGGATGGATTTTAGATGGATGGATGGATGGATGGATGATAGAGAGACAAAGGGAGAGAGAGGACTATAATATATCCATACAAGACAAATAATAAATTACTATTTTGACAAAAGAGGTATTTCTCCTCAGATTTTCAGCTTATGATTTGCAAAATCATCTCTCTTAGTAGGCATTAGGACTTGACAATGACAAATGCTTCTTGCCAGATTTCTGTTCAAATTACATTGGACAAAAAAGCCAAGCACATCGACAGCAAAATATCAACTTTTGTTCTAACCGAGATGGAAGTATGTACCTTATGAATGACACAGCCATAGGCTCTGCTCTAAAACTGACACCTCACTCCACAAGGACAGGGGCTTTGTCTCCAGTTTATGGGAGGCTAGGAGCAAGCAGGGCTACACATCTCAGATCCAAAGTGAGAAAGGGACGGGAGAACTTAAGCTCCATGTGCCCAGTTCTCCACCTCAGATGCACCAGACAGATGTCTCACTGTTTCTTGGTAGAAAATCATCACTTAAATTCTCCTTCAGAATATCTTTTCAATCTCTGACTTCAAGGCCATTCTTCCTTGATCATCTTTCTTGCACTTGAAGTGTCTTTATTCTTGTCTAAACTTTATTTCATCACATTGATCATTTATGCTGATACCTTTACTTTTTTAGTTTGTTTTGATTCAAATATTTCACTTTCATAAATTTCCAAATTCTACTGATTACACTAGCTCTTGAGACTAGCATTTTTAAAAACACCTTTTAAAAATTCTTCTCTAAAAGTTTCTTGGCTTAATGGCACTAAAATGAATTTTAATGAATATGATCAGAGCAGAGATAGCATGGAGAAAAAACAAATTACAAAACCGTGCACGTGGTTCATTCAATGTACACATAGGTAATGATACTGGGAATTACAATTCCACAACAGCCAGTCTCCCTTCCTAATGAAAAGAACCTCTTAGGAATAAAACAGTGATTCCCCCATATTAGATGCTAATAGGTAACACTGGGTGAACAGTGTTCCACCAGTAATGAAAGTTTTAATGTGACAAATAAGTGTACTTTTCACTTATTAACTTCTCTAAAATAGGTTGGATTGATGGCACTGCTACTCACAGGGGATGATACATAACTAAATGGTTTCTATGTTTTGTTTTAATACCACTCAGAGTTTAGAAATGAGTCTTACTGGGCTTCCCCTCCTGGAAGCTCTTTTATGGGTAAAATAGATTTTAAAACAACTTCAGCACACTAAGGATATTCATTTTTCATGATTATTAAAAATGAAGCAAGTTATGTTGTGTGCATCAATCCTTCATTAGTAGCAATTCTAATAATTTATGTTGTAGAATTATGGTTTCATTTATATTATTGTTTAATGAAATAAATGGCTTCTGGATCCATGAATTTCCTATGAGCAGATATTCCTTGGGTGGAAAAAATTGGAGATATTCTACAAAATTTATATGATGCTCCATGCTAAATTTGGCAGATGCATAGCAGAATCATTATCTACCTCTTGAAAACCAGTTAAATGTTGGAATGTGTCATTACAATCTGTTGGAAGCCTCCAATGTCTCACTTTTAACTTTTCTTTGACTTTTTCTTCCACTGGAAAAATGTTGCATTTCATTCTTGCATAAGCCATAGGATTATTAAAAATGACCAATATGTCAGACAAATAAACAAATATGCCTGCTTTGTTCACATCTGGTTCACAGTTGGAATCAAACTGTTTTCTTACCTGACAAAAACACCACAAGACCTTTTCTTAGTGCATATGTTCTTGATAGATGCTCTAACTTCAATAAACTTATTAGTTCAGCCTGCACTTATAATTATTTAAAATCACTTTGTGTTTTATCACTTAATGATATTTAAATGAAAAATATAAAATATAACCCATTAGCCTTTACATAATTTATAATTTTATTACATCACTAAACATGCTGTTTAATTAAAGTGACTATTTTTTTTTTACCATAACGTTTTAAATGAAGGAAGCATTGTGCTCTTTTACATTCTGGTACAAGCTCCTTAATTAGAATAACTACTTGAAAATGTTTCTCTGCCATTGCAGCTTCACCATTAGAATACCCTTGTACCCAACATTTCCCTTTTGAACTACATTTGTCGGCAATAAAATAAGTCAGTTTTATGGAGTGCAGAGGTAGCTGTGTTTGTTTAAAGAAAAAAAATAAGCAAAAGTGTGAAAGAAAAAAAAGAGAGACATCTTCCATCATAAAATCATCAGGTTTAAATCTACATATTCAATGCAATCCGTATCAAAATAACACTAGCATTCTTCACAGGGCTAGAACTAACAATCCTAAAATTTGTATGGAGCCAGAAAAGACCCCGAATAGCCAAAGCAATTCTGAAAAAGAAAAACAAAGCTGGAGGCATCACAATCCTGGACTTCAAGATATATTACAAAGCTGTAATCATCAAGACAGTATGGTACTGGCACAAGAACAGACACTCAGATCAAAGGAACAGAATAGAGAACCCAGAAATGGACCCAAAACATATGGCCAACTAATCTTTGACAAAGCAGGAAAGAATATCCAATGGAATAAAGAATTCATCAAATGGTGTTGGGAAAACTGGACACCGACATGCAGAAGAATGAATCTGGACCACTTTCTTACACCATACACAAAAATAAACTCAAAATGTATGAAAGACTTAAAGACAAGACAGAAGCCATCAAAACCCTTGAGGAGAAAGCTGGCAAAAACCTCTTTGACTTCGGCTGCAGCAACTTCTTACTCAACATGTCTCCAGAGGCAAGGGAAACAAAAGCAAAAATGAACTACTGGGACCTCATCAAAATAAAAAGCTTCTGCACAGTGAACGAAACAATCAGCAAAACTAAAAGGCAACCTACAGAATGGGAGAAGATATTTACAATGACATATTAGATAAAGGGTTAGTATCCAAACCTGTAAACAGCTTATCAAACTCAACACCCAAAGAACAAATGGTCAGTAAAGAAATGGGCAAAAGACATGAATAGACACATTTCCAAAGAAGACATCCAGACACATGAAAAAATGCTCAACATCACTCATTGTCAGGGAAATACAAATCAAAACCACAACAAGATACCACCTCAATCCTGTCAAAATGACTAAAATGAACAACTCAGGGAATGAAGATGTTGGTGAGGATGTGGAGAAAGGAATGTTTTTGCACTGCTTATGGGAATGCAAACTGTTGCAGCCACTCTGGAAAACAGTATAGAGATTCCTCAAAAAATTAAAAATAGAACTACCCTATGACCAGCAATTGCACTACTAGGCATTTATCCAAGGGATACAGGTGTGCTGTTTCGAAGAGGCACATGCACCCCAAGGTTTATAGCAGCACTATCGACAATAGTGCAAGTATGGAAAGCACCCAAATGTCCATCGACAGATGAATGGATAAAGAAGATGTGGTATATATATACAATGGAGTATTACTCGGCAATCAAGAAAAATCAAATCTTGCCATTTGCAACAACATGGATGGAACTAGAATGTATTATGCTGAGTGAAATTAGCCAGTCAGAGAAAGACAAATATATGACTTCACTTATATGTGGAATTTATGATACAAAACAGATGAACATAAGGGAATGGAAAAAATACTATAAAAACAAGGAGGGGAACAAAACATAAGAGATTCTTAAATATAGAGAACAAACTAAGGGTTGCTGGAGGGGTTGTGGATGGAGGGATGGGCTAAATGGTCAAGAGACATTAAGGAGGACACTTGTTGGATGAGCACTGGGTGTTATATGTAGGAGATGAATCACTGGATTCTATTCCTGAGATCATTATTGCACTATATGCTAACAAACTTGGATGTAAATTTTTAAAAATAAATAAAAAGAAAAAGAAAAAAAACCATCAAGCTTAAATTGTCCATATGTTAAAAGGAACACCTTTTAACAATATTTCTGCATCAATCAAGTTACAGTGAAAAATACTTTGCTAACATTGTTTGTTCTAACTGGCCCTCAGTACCTGAATATGTTCAAACATGGTGTGTCATTGACAAATGGCACTTGAATTACCTTCTTTGCAGCAGTCACAAAACACTTCCAAGCAAACACATATACTGCAGTAGTTCTAAATGCTTTTGAAATTTTTTATGTTTTTCTCAGTCTTAGCAACCCAAAGTTCTACTTCATAAGAAGCTTGCAATGCACTCATGTTTATGTGTAAAATATTGAACATCTGCTTCTGTTGACTTTTTAAGTTAATAATCTGTCTTTCAAATAGTTCTTTGGTTCTGAACTTAATTCTTTATGCTTTTTATGTTAATGCCATGTAAGTTTTGAAAGTTTAATTGCCTCATTAGCTATTACATTTCCACAAATAATACAATGTTGTTTCAGCAACTTACCATCAATTATGGTAAATATATGAGAGGTCATACTTTTAAGTAAAACTAGTATGAACTCATTTGATCCCCTTTCTTCAGAATCATTTTTATTGTCATCATTTGGTTTATTTCTGCTGCTGCATTCACAGAGTTGAAGCTTGTTTCGTCAAATGCAAATTAGGGTTAAAATGAATAATACAATGTTTACTTCCCTAATGTAGCTAATAATATTAAACTATAATTTTTTTAAAGCTCAGTGAAAACTTTAAACGATTGTATAAATTAAAAGTTATAATAGATTGGGTCTATCATAGTTATATAACAGCCTAAACTTAAATGTCTTACGGTGCGTCATGTTTCAGCTGTGCTTGAAAGCACATGCAATTTGTCACACAGCTTTGATAGCAACCACAGTCCTTTATGCTCTTTAACAACAGGACTGCACCAGTCACTCACTTGAATGATAAAAGCACTATAAAATTTTCTAAGTGTTTATTCTAATTTCTGCATCTGTCTTCTTGTAGACTGGTAGCAACATGTGGCCTGACACCGCTCATGGACCATTGCTTTCTGAAAGGCGCCATCATTAGAGGGAGTTTCAGACAGAGGTGAATGTCCCAGCTGGTTTCAGCTTGCCCTCCCTGCTACTCATACAGCATGCCACTCTCTTTCTGCTGACCAAGGGTCACCACACATCCATCACCAGATGCTCAGTCAGGTTCAAAATAACTCTAGGTCACTCACTGCTACTTGCTTCTCATTCCCTCTCCCCCAATTTTGAACAGGTGTGTCTATCAGAGTCATTCAGTCCCCATGTCACCGTTATATGGTACAAGTATGGGGACAGACACTTCTCTTTCAACCTGACAAATCTCCGGATCTCTGGTTGCCACTACTGGGGAGCCCCGGTGTTAACCCTAGATGATGCAGGTCCTGAGACACTGACATATTTTGTCCAGTCACTAGGATTTAATAGATAGTGATTCATTCATTTCTGTTCACTTATTCTACTTATTACATTCTATTCCACCCTAGTATTTTTCACTCTGTGACCTTCCATCTATTTTCAATTTACTTCCCTTTCCAGAAGTTTTTGTTTTGTTTTGTTTTGTCTTTTTAAGCAAGGCGACTTCATTATTATTCATTTTTTTCTCCCTCCTTCCCTCCCTTCTTTTCTTCCTCTCTACCCTTCTTCTTTCCTTTCTTTTTCTTATGTCACTGTAGTAACCGAGCTAAAATGTTTCTTCTCATTACTCTAAAGACTGGCTAACATATCCATGTTTTGTTCCTTCATGTGTCTTCCTCCTGTTGTCTTACCTTTATCTCATGGCCTCCTCATTACTTTCAGCAATTCCAGGGCTGGATTCTTCAACCTGGCCCTAATGTGACAGTCCACATTTTTTTCTTTTGTAATCATTGCTAGGTTCAATTCACAATAGTGTGATTTTTGTTAGACAAGGGACAAAACTTTTTTTTAATTTATGTACCTCTTTTGTAACCTTTTTCTTTTGCCTAAAATAATTTTTCCTATTTAGACATTACATACAGCAAATTTCTGTATTCTTCCTTTTTTCTAATAGATTAGCACACACATATGAAGTTGCATAAAACATGCATTTGGAGTGTTAAAAATAATTCTGAAATATACACCATATAACCATGAACCAAATCAATCAACAGAACACTTGCCAGCAGAGAGTCCCCGTTTATTCTTTTGTGATCACACACACACTACCTCCTTGCAGAGAACCAGCATATTCTGACTTTTGTGGTCATCATTTCCTCATCTGTTTCTTTCTACTTTTAATATGCTTGTTCATATAGATTAGTTTTTCTTGTTTAGATCTTTAGGTACCTGAGAAAATATTGTGTGAATTTTCAGTGTTTGTTTCTTTGTTAAACATGTGTTTCTAGGATTATATTATGGTATGTAGATCTAGTTTGTTCATTTTCCTTTCTGTATATCAGTTCCACTCAAAGTAGTTCATTCTCAAATGACAAGTCCACAAGGAATGTAAATGAACACACAAGAATGTAAATCAATGTACTGCATCTTCATTGGGAAAATCTTCCTAAAACAAACAAAACCTAGTGTGATTAGTGAAGTAATCGATTGTTTTATTCTGGTAAAAATTCCTTATCTCTTCATAGATCAACAACAGGCATTTCTTTTGCCACTGGCAGTTAGCGGACCACATTTGAAGTATAGTAAAATCTTGGTTTGCAAGCAAAATTCATTCCAGAAACATGCTTGTAATCCAAAGCACTTGTATGTCAAAGCAAATTTCCCCATAAGAAATAATGGAAACTCAGATGATTCATTCCACAACCCCCCCAAGAAAATTCACGTAGAAATGATTCTAGGGGCGCATGGGTGACTCAGTCGGTTGAGCCTCGGACCCTGGCTCAGGTAACGATCTCGCAGTTTGTGAGTTCAAGCCCCTCACTGGGCTTGCTGCTATCAGCCTGCCAGTGCAGATCCCACTTCAGATCCTCCGTCCCCTCTATCTGCCCTTCCCCCACTTACGCTCTCCTCCCAAATGAATAAATATTTTTAAAAAAATTATTCTAATACTGTAATATAATACCAAATAATGAAGAAAATACAAAATACAAAGAAAAATCAAAAAATTAACTTTCACTTACTTTTGAAAAGTTTTGTGGCTGGTATGAGGGAGGAGAGAAGAGAGTTATTGTGTAGGAAGACTTTCACTATCACTAACAGAATCATTGCTGTCTGTTGGCTCAATGGAATCTTTTTCTGCATGGAGGCCATTGTATACACTCACGCAGATGTTGACTACATACAGTACAGTATTAATAAACTTTTCATGTAGTGTATTTAATCTAACTGGCAATAAGGCAGCAAAGGAAAGGGTCTATATCTGCAGGCAGCCTGACCTAGAATGAAGCAAAGCATTCCTAAGCTACTCTTGCATGGAAAAGCAAAGGACTGTCCATGGGTGCTTTGAAGTGACAAAAAATACACTAGTGCCAGTCGTGGGCACCTTCCAATGTTCTGAAAAATCACTGATTTATGCCAAACACTGCAGCCTGAGACTGAGCATCTGAGCATGGGAGAAGATCACCCAAATTCCCACAGCAAGAGAGAGAGAGAAGAACCATTGGCTCAGTTGTGATCATGTGACATTCTACAGCAATACTACTCGTATTGCAAGACATCACTCGTATATCAAGTTAAAATGTATTAGAAATGTTTGCTCATCTTGCAGAACACTTGCAAAACATGTTACTTGCAATCCAAGCTTTTATTATACTTAGAACTGCTATATAGGATTTTATTGATTAACATGCCACATTCTATTTTTCCATCCTACTATTGATTGAAAATTATGTTGTTTCTAGTTTGAAACAACATTAAAAAACCCAGTTGTTTCATATCATCAATAAACACTTGGTAATGTTAATTTTAAAATGTTTCCCAATATGGTAGGTATAGAGTAGACTTTCATTATGGTTTTACTTGGCATTTCTATATTATTACCTTATGGTATCTTTGAAGAACAAAAATTCTTAATTCTTGAATTTGTTAATCTTTTCTTTACTGTTTAGTGCTTTCTTTTCTTGATTAAAGGAGCTTTTTCCTGTCCAAAATAGGAAGATATTTTTCCATAATATTCTCAAAGAGTTAATAGTTCTGCATTTTATACTTACACCTATCCCAAATGATTTTTGTACAAGGCAGGGGCTCATTTTTATTTTTTCCTACAAGTTTCCCCTCCCTCTCTACACTCGTACCTTTGTGATAAATCAAGAGGTGTGTTTCTAGCTACTCTTCTCTGTATTGCTCTTTTTCTATCCTTGTGTCAATATCACAATGACCGTAGATTCAAAGTAATCCTTGATATCTGACAAGTAATATTTTCCTAGGGTCTGAATTTTCAAGTTTAATTGCATAAAGCTGTTTATAATATCTTGGACATCATGAAGGTTTGTTGTGGAGACTCTGGATACTCTTCTAGTCCTCTAAGAGAGATGATGTGTTTTCTTTAGAAGAAAATTACTCTGGTTAGTCTCAAACTGAAAACTCAGCCTTGCCTAAGTACACAGCATATTGAATCTTCATTTTCCTTACCATATTTCAATCTTAGCCCAGAATGTTTTCAGTTTACCTCATGAATGCATGTTTTGAAGGTGAGCCAGAAACATGAACAGAATTTAGACACAGAAACGTTGAGTCTTTTCTCTATTTTTGGATCTCTCTCTCTCTCTCTCGGCTTTCTGAAATTCTATCCAGGCTGACACAACTCATTCCCTATTTTTCTAGCCAGAACAATGAAAGGCACTCTATTTGAGTTTTGTGAATCACCGCAGCTACCCTCAGTGTAAAGTCCCCAAAACAGGAAATTCACCCAGGCCAGTAACCTCCTTAGATTTTGGGTCCTCTTCAAAACTGGCCTGCTTTTCCTTACTTTCGAGATCTTCATATTTTGCCTAGATATTACAGTTGTTATCTGTGAGATGTTGGTTTATTAAGAATTAAGTTTTCCACAGTGAAAGTAGAAATTCTCTTTGCTCTTTCTGAAAAAGAAGCAAATGTCTTCTAGGTTCTCATTTTTTTCCTATATTTTGACTATTTTATCTCTCTGACATTAAAAAAATATATTGGTGGGGGGAAATTTTTGAAAAAATTTTCCTCTGTGAGAGGGTTATTGGCTCAAGTAACATATTTCCACTGAATGGGTAAGTCCTAATGTGATTTCCAGAGTGTGTTGGTACTTTATGTAGGTTTCCTAGATTAGCTAAAAAATCTTTGTCTCTCAAGGATATGGACTACCCAAGTAGTAAAACTGTGGAATTCTAGACTTTGTTCTCTTTGGCATATACAATTAGACTACAAACTAAGGAATCCACACTAAAAAAATACAATTATCTAAAATGGGTGTTACATTACAGAGAGTTTAATATAATTATTAGGATGACCCTGTGCAACAGTTGAGAGAGCCTTTGAGTGTGGATGACGTTCAAACCCATTCAAGTCTCAACTACAGTGTGGTGCCACCTGGTGGTACTTGTCAGATTCAATTTAAATATTAATAGATTTTTGGCTCTAGGGGTTATTAGAGTTTCTAGGACAGTGTCAGTCATTCCATGAGTCTTCCTGTTAATTGCCCATATCTCTAGGCCTAAGTGGAAGAGACCTAAACAGAACACTGGAGCTCCTGGGCCCACTTCCATCTCCCATCTCTTCCTAAGTCTGGGTTGCCTGTTGTTTACCCACTTGCACTGTTCATCCACTCCAACTGCCCCTTTATTTCCCTCCACAGAAGGTAAACACTCTAGCTGCCCTAGGTTGAGAACTGGATGTGGGATGAAAACAGAAGTTTATCTCCGATCTTATGTCAAAAACTTTATTATAATAATATTAATTATTGGGGCAGTTAATTGTATATTCTCAATCCAAACTCCAGACTTGCAATGGTAAATGTACTAGAAATGATGACATGATTGCAATGGTTCCTTAGGCAAATATTCCTATTTAAAAAATATATACAATTTTGACTCCTCTAAAGTTCACTTTTCCAAAATGAGCATTTTTCTTTCTATTAAGTCTCCAGGTATAAAACCAGCTAACTCTAGATCTTAACTATAAGCTTCTGCTTACCCCCAAGAAAGTTATTTACTACTTGGTTTCTTTGGGGGCTCATTTGGAAGATGAACAAAACAGTGTCACCATAAACCATCCTTTTGGATTACTACTCACAGCAAATCTCCTCTTAACATGCCTTCTCCTCCTCTCTTAGCCACTTATGAGATTCATAGATTGTCAAGTTTTCTCTTTCATTAACTTTTTCTCTTCCTGTTTGCTCCTCCCCAGCTTTTATTTTCAAATAAGAGCAAAGGACACTGTACATTTAGTTAGAAGTCAGTGAGAAAAATTCAGGTCAATGTAATTTTAAAAACACCTGTGTTTATCTTGCTGTTGTTATCACTTGGTTTAGACTACTCTACCCCCCTCCCCCTGTGCTTACCTTACATGTAGCAGGCTGTCAGTGTCCCAGCTTACCTTCTTTGCCATGGTGTCATCAGTTATTTCAACTACTAGAATATATATGCTCTATATATGCTCACTCTATATATGCTCACTTCCCTGAAATTTAGTAACCTGGTTATTTTTTTTCTTACCAACATACATGCTTTTTGCTATTGTTCAAGACCATTTCATGTTTATGTTTATGTTTAAGGCAATGATGAGCTGTCAACATGTGAGAAAGAATTGACTAATGCAACAGACATGCAACTTACTTTCATCTATGAAACTTCTGGTGTTATTAGAAAGAGTATATCCATGAACATTATTAAAGAATGTTATTTTACGTGAAGTATTCAGAAATATTTCCTACACTTTGAATGTTTAAGAAATAATACTTACATTGCCATTTTCAAATTAAACTTGTCACAAAATCTCAGAGGTAAGCTTATGCGATATTTTTATAAGATAAATACAAGAAGACTTAGTATAAGAGCACTATATTCTGATAGTTTATTCTTCTGGGATGGAATAATGACTATGCATAAAAAACTCTCCCAAGTACCAAGATACACTACCTGAATAGAAGCTGAATTGCAGTAGTACTGTGATAACTACTCTATATAAGAAGCAGATTCATTTAGTGTTTTAAAGCATAAAGTCTGGGAATTAGATTTAATGTGTTTAAATTACAGCTCTGAGACATACTATAGATATTAGCTGTCAGATCTTAGACAGGTTATTAATTTTTTTGTACCTCCTTTGATTTTCTCTGTCCAATGTGCCAAATAAGGGTTATTGTGAGGATTAGGTGACTTAATGAGTAAAAGCATGTGGACCATATGTGTTTGCTATTATTATTACACAAGATAAAATATCATGTATGTATTGTTGCCAGTTTTGTTATTATTATAACAATATTATTGCTTTATATAAACATCTATCTATCATATATATATACATATATAGTAACGATGTTATAACATATATGATTATATGCCAAAGTACAGAATGTATTCTTCTTCTTCTTCTTCTTCTTCTTCTTCTTCTGGAGCCCTAACAGTACTTGAATGTCACTTCCCTAGGCAACAGTACAGTGCACTTATTCATTTGTTCAAAACAGAATGCCATTGTCTTTCATGAGGACCCAGGAGAGCACCAGACAAGGGTCCCTTCACATGTGAATGTGTGTGTTCTCAAAAAATCCATTTGTAGCATTTGGTAGCAGGTATTTTACTTCTCTGCCGTTTTTGACAAAAGACATTGCATTTGGGTGCCGGAAGTAGTTGTCCCAGGTCACTCAGTTAATTGGGATAAAGGCCCCTCTGTCTTGTCATAAAATACAGTTGGCCAGTCACAATCCCTTCTACTTAGTGACCACAAAGTCTTTCTATGGAGAAAACACCATCAGAATTCCAAAAGGTATTACCATGGAAATAGTACATAAAAACCGTTCTATTCAATTGTATTTGAGCAACAAAGCTATAATTCTAAGAACCGTGTATAGCTCTTGAGAAAAAAATTCTTCCAAATTTTTGAGTTTCGTCAATCATCATGTTAATATTACTATCTGGTATCACCAGAAAAAATAATTGATGTTTTCATCATAATATATATACAAACAACAAGGAAATACATGCAATGTTTATCAAGTTTTACAGTGAAAATCAAAAGAGGGAGAAGAGAATTAGTAAATATGTGAATACTTTGAATATATTGATTTGCATGCATTGACCACTTCTTTCTGGGGTAATTTGAAAAGTGAGCATTTTCAAGTTAGGAAAAATGAAGTGTAATAGCTTCAGAGTGGAAATTAATTTTGAACATTTACAGAATAGGGTGAGGATATTCATTCATTTGAATTAATGTTGTACAAAGTTCAAGTAAAAATTTAAATCTAAAAATAAAGAGGAAAATAATTTTCTATTTAATTATCATGCATATTATATATATATATATATATATATATATATATATCAGTGTTACATACTTAGTGCAACTTTTAACAAACTCTAGTAAAAAGTCCCATTATTGTGAGAGAGAGAGAGAGAGAGAGAGAGAACACTGTCTTGGAAATTACCCTGAGATTTATACAGCTTGTAAGTAAACCACAATTGTGTAAAAACATCAAAGGATAGAATATTTATAATACAGTGACATCTATTAATAAGATGGCAATTTTTCTGCTTATGTTATCTTTATTAAACTTGTAAGTATTATGCTTACTGAGATGTTGTAGAGATTATAATTGAATTATTTGGAATAATAGTGCTATGGAAATTTAAAGTATCTTAATAATAATTTTTAAAAAACCTATCATGTAAACCATTTCAGAAACTAGCTTAGCAAACCTATAACATTAACAACAATTCTAATTAAATAGAGCAACACATGTAACAGCTTTGTTACTCAATCTCTAGCTAGGGGCATTCCCAAAATTTCTCAAGCTTTTTTTGTTGAAAATACTTCTAAAAAAAAATTAATAGTGTATCTTTTTTGCAAAATAATAGAAACAAGATTGTTCCAGGTTTTAGGATCAAGTAATAGCACAGGGTCACCATTATTACTGGTTCTTTAAATAATAGATATAGAACTAATGGTGATAATGGTGACCTTGTACTATTATTATATGTTATATAAACAATATATATAAGCAATTTATATGAGTAATTTCTTACATATAATTTGTTTATATAAACTTTTCCTATATATGTATATATGTAAATTGTTGTCATTCTTTCTATACGTGTGTGTGTGTGTGTATAAACCTTCTTTCTCTTTCTGTGTGTATATATATAATTTCTATAAACGCATAAAACATACAGGGTAGAAACTTAAACAGACTAATATTCTTTTATTTTTAGTTATTTTATTTTATTTAAGTAATCTCTATACCAAGAATGGGGCTGGAACTCACAACCCCTAGATCAAGAGTCTCATGGTCTATCATCTGAGCCAGCTAGGGGCCCCTAGACTGACTGAGTAAAGATCCTGATACTCAGACCTTACACAGATTAATTGCATCGGAGATTCTAGAATGGAAACCAGACATCAGTGAATTTAAGACTCCTCATATTTGAGAACCACTGTACTTAAACATAACTCAAAGTTACCTGCAACATCAAACAAATCCTTAATGTTAGCTTATTTTGTTGCCATTTTTCTGTTGATAGTTTGATTGGAACTTCCAGCTAATCAAATTTTTATTGTAATGAATATAATGGCTTACATTTTAGGCACTTTTTGTTTGTTTCTCCAGGCCCATTACTAGCAAAAGGTAGATTCAAAGCAGTTACAAGTGCCTAATTATGGGTATTATACTTCCCATATAAATAACAGGAACAGAACACCTGTGGAAGTTTGATTTAATATTTAATATCTAATTATCTTTCAATTTTCAGCTTAATTTCAATATTGTTTAGTTCATTTATTCCTGTGATATAGATGATTTCAAAATGTAGTGGCTTAAACAACAAAGATTTTGATTTCTCATAAATAGATTTCCCTGGTGGTTCTTCACTTCCTTTCACTTGTGCTCATGCACACTCATCCATTTAGATGAAGACTAGAAGAGCCACATTCTATTTACCAAAACAGTTTACATGTCCAGCCCATACACAGGAGAATAGACAAATAGACTCCACCTTTTGATGGTGAGAACAGCAACCTGAAATGTCATGTTATAAGGTGTACGATTAGTTGGGAAATATTATAATGATTTACCACAAATATATATGCTCAAATAGACACTCAGTTTGCCTACATGTTCAAATTTGCCTATGCACAGATCAACCAATTCTGAAAGCAAAACTTCACTCAATCCCCCAATAACATGAGAATCCAACTGATACATTAGTGGTCCAGCACTTCTTCCATTCTTCTTTTAGAATTATAGTTATCTATTTTGTGCTCAAAATATGCACGTGGTGGCGATTTCATCTGTGAAAACTTGGGGGACTTATTATTAATCATTATAACTGAGTACAGATCCTTTCTCAGCATGACTCATAAATATCTTTGAATTTTAAAGCTCTTTATAATAATATTAATTTAATCTGTAAAATGACATTGCTTGCAATAAACTCCATTTACAAATCTGAATAGGCAATGAATAGAAAGTGGTAGTGTCATTGCAAATTTTTGATGGAGAATGAAAAACAACGGAGCATTGGAAAACATGGAAATATCTTCTTGCTTCTAAAAGATCCTGCAAAGCTGTGACACTAATGAAGATGGAGTTGGCTCCGATGGATTTGCCTATATGCCATTTACTGCCAAAGAAATTGTGATCTAACTAAAAATCTATTGTTGATTATTCAATTTAGTGTTTGTATATTTAAATGTTATTCAGGTTAGAATCATGTTGAAATTTGGATTTCCCATCTTAGCACACTGCTGCTGTGGCTAACAACAAAAATGTTAAAATAAAATCATCTTAAGAGTATGATATGGCCATTGGAGGGCTGTTTCCATTTTGTGGTTCATGGCTTCTTCTTAATATCTGATAATGCAATTATGTTTCAGCAAAGAATGAATCTTCTCCATAAAGTAGGTCATGCCCAGAAAATTAATGATTTAAATAAAATAATATCACAGACTTAAAAAGGGTCTTCATTTAGAGATGGTTTTTGCCATGTAAAATATTATTCAAAAATGAGATCTTACCTCCCTCCACCAGGAAGAAATGTGTAAGAGTAAGGATTTGGTCTCAAATTGTTGAGTGATAATGTTGTTGAAATTGAACTTGCTTTTTTTTTTCCTTCTATATTTTACAGCATAACAGTTAAACAAAGGGATTGTTTTTCAGAAACAAAGAAGTGTCTTAAAACTACTCAACACAAGGGGCGCCCGGGTGGTGCAGTCGGTTAAGCGTCCGACTTCAGCCAGGTCACGATCTCGCGGTCCGTGAGTTCGAGCCCCGCGTCAGGCTCTGGGCTGATGGCTCAGAGCCTGGAGCCTGTTTCCGATTCTGTGTCTCCCTCTCTCTCTGCCCCTTCCCCGTTCATGCTCTGTCTCTCTCTGTCCCAAAAATAAATAAAAAACGTTGAAAAAAAAATTAAAAAAAAAAAAAAACTACTCAACACAATTTGAATCTTTCCTGAAACTTGATCTACATATTTCCCGGCAATGTATTTTTACCAACCTTCAAACTAAACTTCTTTGTTAAATGTATGACTTGATGGCGATGTCGGATATGAAACTACTGTAAGTATTTTCCCTTTTAAATTTCAGTTGTCAAGTCACGTTATCTAGTTTATACTTCTCTGAATTATATTCAGTGCTTTCCCATTCTTTGCTAACACAACATCTCATAAAATCACATAGGGTAACATAATATGACAGTTAAATTTAAGAGACCTCTTATTTTATTTGAAATTCAACCAATGTTCCAATTTAATGGCAATAGATGATTAGAGAAGAAATGACATCCTCATTTCAAAGATATTTTTACTCCAATGTATTTTTAATGCTCTCATGTCTTTTATTATTTTGACAGGTTTTCAGAAACAGTTTCAGAAGCCCTTGTTTGGGGCCTGATTTTTTCCAATGAGAGATATTTAAAAGTTTCATGAGCACACTATTGTAATATATGATACTATTGAATGAAAACATTCTTAAAAGGTAATTTAAATATTTACATTGTTGATAAAACCTTCTAGTGACAACACCTGCAAAATAACTAGGAGGCAAATGACTTTCTCTACTCAATAGCATGCAATCTGAACCAGAACTCACCAATAATGGTATTGAAAAAGTTCTGATGACACAGTGATGGCACTTACTGAAAAGGGGTCATGATATGTAAGCATATGATAATATATCTGATAATTAGAAGCAAAAGACAAATCAAATAACAAAAGATGCATACACAAGATCGGATGTTGATTTAAAAAAAATAATATACTCTTCTTCCTGGACATTTTAAGTGTCTTAAAAGATATGATCTCTATGGCACAAAAACAGACACATAGACCAATGGAATAGAATAGAAACCCCAGAACTAGACCCACAAACGTATGGCCAACTCATCTTTGACAAAGCAGGAAAGAACATCCAATGGAAAAAAGACAGCCTCTTTAACAAATGGTGCTGGGAGAACTGGACAGCAACATGCAGAAGGTTGAAACTAGACCACTTTCTCACACCAATCACAAAAATAAACTCAAAATGGATAGAGGACCTGAATGTGAGACAGGAAACCATCAAAACCTTAGAGGAGAAAGCAGGAAAAGACCTCTCTGACCTCAGCCGTAGCAATCTCTTACTCGACACATCCCCAAAGGCAAGGGAATTAAAAGCAAAAGTGAATTACTGGGACCTTATGAAGATCAAAAGCTTCTGCACAGCAAAGGAAACAACCAACAAAACTAAAAGGCAACCAATGGAATGGGAAAAGATATTCGCAAATGACATATCGGACAAAGGGCTAGTATCCAAAATCTATAAAGAGCTCACCAAACTCCACACCCGAGAAACAAATAACCCAGTGAAGAAATGGGCAGAAAACATGAATAGACACTTCTCTAAAGAAGACATCCGGATGGCCAACAGGCACATGAAAAGATGTTCAGCGTCGCTCCTTATCAGGGAAATACAAATCAAAACCACACTCAGGTATCACCTCACGCCAGTCAGAGTGGCCAAAATGAACAAATCAGGAGACTATAGATGCTGGCGAGGATGTGGAGAAACGGGAACCCTCTTGCACTGTTGGTGGGAATGCAAAGTGGTGCAGCCACTCTGGAAAGCAGTGTGGAGGTTCCTCAGAAAATTAAAAATAGACCTACCCTATGACCCAGCAATAGCACTGCTAGGAATTTATCCAAGGGATACAGGAGTACTGATGCATAGGGCCACTTGTACCCCAATGTTTATAGCAGCACTCTCAACAATAGCCAAATTATGGAAAGAGCCTAAATGTCCATCAACTGATGAATGGATAAAGAAATTGTGGTTTATATACACAATGGAATATTACGTGGCAATGAGAAAAAATGAAATATGGCCTTTTGTAGCAACGTGGATGGAACTGGAGACTGTGATGCTAAGTGAAATAAGCCATACAGAGAAAGACAGATACCATATGGTTTCACTCTTATGTGGATCTTGAGAAACTCAACAGAAACCCATGGAGGAGGGGAAGGAAAAAAAAAAAAAAGAGGTTAGAGTGGGAGACAGCCAAAGCATAAGAGACTGTTAAAAACTGAGAACTGAGGGTTGATGGGGGGTGGGAGGGAGGGGAGGGTGGGTGATGGGTATTGAGGAGGACACCTTTTGGGATGAGCACTGGGTGTTGTATGGAAACCAATTTGTCAATAAATTTCATATAAAAAAAATAAATAAATAGATGGAGTTCTTGCTACATAGAAAAAAAAAGATATGATCTCTAAATAAACAATGCTTTCATAGGAAAACAAACACACCTTGGTACTTTTCAGGTAGTATTTTATACATTGCAAATTCTAGAAACAAAGTGGATTCACATGTATTGCACCACGTGATCCTCACAAACATCTGCAACCCCATTGATTTCTCCTGTTAATCAATGGAAAACATGAAAATCTCCAAGATCAACTGGCTTCTATATTCCACAAAATCATGTGGCAAAGCCCCAATGATGATTTCAAGTTGCCGCTTTACCACAGGTAAAGTGCTGTCTTTAGTGACATATGCTGGTCTGACCCTCTTCTCCAAGCGCATTATCCTGGACTCATGACTAACCAAAACTCCAAGAGGTTTTTGTTTGCTTGTTTGTTTTAAATGTTTTCAATTTATAGCACTTGTGCTTATATTTTGTGTGTAGGTCTCTTTGCTTTCTAATGCAGTAAAATTTAATGCAGTAAAATCTTAAGTACTGAAAATTTATAAAGAGAAGCCATGAACCTCTTTTAGCAGGTGCAGTTGGGCGGAGACAGATCCTATAGGGCAAAAGAGCCATCAGAGCAATACAGGGCTAAAATATTACCTGCTGTTTACAGAACAGCCTCTAAGGAGTTTAAAGCACGTTACAAATCCAATTTGACTAATCCCAGTGAAGGGTGTGGAGCTCTGCAGAGAACTGCAAATGATCACTGCCCTCGTTTACCATCTCCACTACACTGAAGAGGGACTGTGCCTTCTACTCGAGTATCATAAATCTGTGACACAGCTCAGGCTGGTGCAACACGAACAAAAGCTGAGGAATGAGGCAGAGAAAGACAATGGAAAGAGGGAAGAAGCTAAAATTATTAAAAGAAAAAAACATTGTTTCCTTGCCTCACTAAAGCCTTCCAAGGTCTGGTCTACCTCGACCACATGTCTGACACTGCTGCTCCTCTCTCTCCATATCTGTCGTGTTTAATATTTGAATGTATTAAATCATGGCAGCTGGTCATTTTAAAGTTTTGCCCACTTTATCAGGAGACTAACATCCCAATAATGTTCATAGTTTTAGGGGGACGGCTTCCAATTCTACCAAGGTTTATCTTTTTTTAGTTTTTCTCTTCAAACTTAATTGCTTAAGTAGTTCATAAATATAGTAGCTATCTTTTCAGGAGCACCTCTACAGTGACAGCCACTCTTAAGGTGCGATTTTCCTCCTTATACGATTTACTCCTCATTCAAACTTACAAGTATTAGTGTACAAATATGATCGAATAGTATTCAACCTCAAAAAAGAAGGAAATCCTGCCATATGCAACAACATGGATGGACGTGGAGGACATCACGCTAAGAGAAACAAGCCAGATACACAAGGACAAATACTGCATGATTCCACGTATATGAGGTATCTAAAATAATCAAATTTGTGGAAGCAAAGAGTATAATTGTGGGTTTTAGGGGCTGAGGGAGAGCAGAAATGAAGATTTGCTGATCAATATGTATAGAATTTCAGTTATGGGCGATGAGTAAGTTCTCATGAGCTACTATGCAACATCATGCCTATAGAAAACACTTAAAAATGTGCGAGGGTAGAGCTCATGTTAAGTGTTATTACCACAGTAAAAGAAACATAAAAGGAAAAATAGACTCCATGCTCATTTGAGTTATGAAGAAGCAGAGATTCAGAGATGTCAAAGAAATGTGCCAGGGTTATAGAGATGGTAAGTGGTAAAGCAGAACCCACTGTTATCATTCAAGGTTCTCAAGACAAATATGAGCAGAAACTACAGATGGAGATTATAATATTATCTATTAGCTATATGATACATAATATTATTATATATACAAAAAATATATATAGAGAGAGACTTGAAGGTGTTGACTTGTGTGATTTGGGGGTCTGGCAAGTCCTAAATTCACACTGGAAGGCAACTGGCTGGAAACTCGGGTAAAATTTGAAGTTGCAGCTTGAGTCCTAAATCTACAGGTCAGAACATCAGGCTGGAAACTCAGGAAAGGATGTCTGCATTACAGTTTTGAGGAAGAATTCCTTCTCTGGAAAACCTCAGTTTTTGCTTTTAAGGTTTTGGACTGATGGGATGAGTGAGGTCTACCCACATTTTTGCAGGTGATCTCCCCTACTTAAAGTCAAATGTGACCTTGTATCTACAAAATACCTTCACAGCATCATCTAGAGAGAACTTGACCAAGCAGCACTGAGCACCATTTCCTAGCCAGGAAATGGTTTTAGTTGACACATAAAATCAACTTTCTACAATACCTAAAACCCCAAACCATGTGCTGAAAGTCACATGGCAATGCTTTCAATATCTGAAATTTTTGGAGTTCAATATCTTACCTATAATTATGTAATATAAGTTGTTGGCATTCCAATTACCTATTTACTTCAATGCATTTTTATTATGTAGTAAATATGTGTGTGTATGTGTACATATATGGATACATATATACATCTATATGTATATACTAACCAATTTAGACTGAGTCTAATAGTTGGCCAATCAGAATTAACAAAAAGTAATAAATAATATTTTTTTTAATGTTAACACATTTTAAAGCAAAGAAGGTGTAGTTTACATAAATTTCATTAATTAGCAATTTATACTATTTTGGTGATTAATGCTGTGTAAACTTTTTATGTTAAATAATTCTGTAAATCAAACGTCTCTACCTATATATTTTTGACCTTTTTAATAATCTATGTGCCATGTAAGTGGCACCAATATTTTCCCTCCTCAGGTTGATGCACAGAACCACAAATTAAACTTGATATTCACCATGTGTGGTATTACATTATCTCAGACACTGTGTCCCCTTTGAAAACCACAGTGGAGCATAGATGTGCAAAACAGTAGTCTAGCTTGTTATAGGTATTCGCTGCTATTTGGTCATGTACACTCATCCAAAATTTGCTCTGATTAGTAAGTGCCTGTAACTTTTATTTTGGTAAAGCTTCATTCTGCTAATCTCCTAAAATGGATCAAATCTAAATCTATGGCAGATAAGATCACTACAATTTTTCTTTGTAACCCGAGGGAGAAAAATACTCTAATATTTTTTTTATAAAACCTCTGCTTGTGGAGACTTTTCTATAAAATTAAATTTATCAAAAATGTGTTTTCCCCAAAACAACGTGTGTTGAAATGTATGATTTTCAGATCACATTTTGTTTAGATATTTTATAAATAAATGTCCCTAAGTAATCTGTAAAGCAGATTTTGTATCAGATTAATGCTTTAGAAATGAATTTGGTGGCATTCTAATTATAATTAATACCGTACTTAATATATTACAATAACTACTTTAATTCCCTTAAAAACTTGTTAATATTTTTATTAAAATTGAGAGAAAAATCTTCAAAGCTGTCAATAGTCAGAAAGACATTTGCTACCATAAATGACTTCTATGATAATTACAAAAATGTGGACCTTAAAATATTATGTAAATTTTATTAAGTGACAAAGTCACACAGGTTTTGAGAAATTACACCACAGTTGCTCATTAACAGGTCTACATTAATGTAAATCTCTTTAAAGATTTATTTTCTCATTGTTTTGAAGAACAGTAACTTTACTGATATATTAATGACCTAATTGTGACTAGCTGATCCCATTTTCACTTGAAGGATCATTCCCTTGATCCATTCAATAAATACTGTATATGGGAAAACGGAATTTGGATTGATGGGCAAGAATTGTAATCAGCACGCACAGATTTATGGGTTGAGGGAATAATGTGATTATGCAAAGAAAAATGAAAAGATGTTTATGGGCCATTGAAGAACAACACAGAGTATTTGTGTTTAGTATGTCATGACTATGGAAGGTAGCAGGAGGAATTGTATGAAATTCTCATTGTCTTGTAAGTGTACAGGAGACAGAGTACTAGAAGTCTGTGTGTTGTGCCTTTATTTTCTTTTGTCAGTGACAGAATAAGATGGACTGTTGAAGCAGCAGAATCTTTGGAAATTCTCCAGATTCATATTTCTAAACAACATTAGTCCCCAGCAGTATGATTTTTGTAGGATTATATTGTTCTATAAGTCATTGTCCAGGGGGATTCAGGAGCCAAAAATTAGTATTATCTGACAATTCCTGAAGCAGATAATCACCAAAATAATTTGAGTTGAATATCCTGACATCAAACAAATTATTTAAAAGTTAATGGATGAAGTTGGAATTGAAATTGTCTCGACATGAGATGTAATCATTGTATAAAAGAAGACAAAAAATGGCATAACACAAAGATGAATAAATTTGAGGACTAATATATATATTAGTATACATATATATTTAGGATTTAGACAAATAAAATCATCTGTGTAATTCCACAGTAGACCTTTCCTCCTTTTTCAGCTAGATTCGATGTCCCTTGTCTAAAAGTACCCAACAGAGATGAATTGGCATACTAAGAGTTCTGCAGATATGAAAAATGGATTCAATTTTTATATCAATTAGCTAATCAACAGCAATTAAGATTGCAATTAGTGAAGTGCCAACTTCAAAAACTGTAGAGCTTAGGCTCTCTTGGAGTAAACTGACAGTAAAGTATGTTGCCTCTTCAGAGTTTATTGGACTTCATCAAATTTGCTGATATAACCAAACTCACCTGAATGAACTATAAAAATTGATTATCTGTGAACACTTTATCCTGAAATGTGGATTTGTGTGTGATTTTGAAAACTAGGGAGAGTTTGTTGGAAAGTTGAACTTCATCTTTGCTAGTTGCTTCTTTTTATTTTTGACATTTTTATTGCCCCAAATGTAAAGCAAACAAAGTTTGCTAATATTTTATTCTGATTTACAAGCTTCACAATAGGTTTCAAAATTGTTTCCTGCTAGATAGAATATTTTAACTAGTAATTTTTAACTATTAAAAAATTGTGCATTTCCCGTCAATAACTAGATGAAATTTTGTTTCCTATAAGGAAGTTCATATGACTTCATTACAAGTGAATCTGATGTTTTCAGAATTTCCTTAGAAAAATGTCTCTGCATCTTGTCATCTTAATTCGTAATTGTTAGCTCATTATGTTGATTCCCTGAGATAACAGTGACATGGAAACCTATCTTTTGCTAGCATATAACATAGGCCAATTTGAAAACAACTTGATTCCCATGTAGGTGATTTGTACTAGTAAAAAGTGTAAACATAAGGGGTATGTTAAATTAGTTTTTCACTTTGAGATGGGCATTCAAATAGACATAAAATTAATACCTGGCACTTCTGTTTTCATAATAATGGACTGTCAATGGCACTAATATTATTCAAAATTGGGAATTCAGTTT
Organism: Prionailurus bengalensis; assembly: GCF_016509475.1. NCBI lineage: Eukaryota > Metazoa > Chordata > Mammalia > Carnivora > Felidae > Prionailurus > Prionailurus bengalensis. The sequence goes on along the minus strand of NC_057345.1, from coordinate 137,791,656 downwards.
GAGTTTATAGTTCCACTATTTAAGAAAGTACATCCCCAATGGCTAAGATAGCAATCTCAGCAGTTAGAGACAGATGGGGCTAAGTCTTGCTTGTATTGCCACATCTTATATAGGGTTAACAGGGTTAACAGGGTTAACAGGGTTGCTTTTTATGTAGCAGGAGATCACAATGCTACCTGGATCTTAGGGTTGCTGAGATGATCATATAAAATGATATGTATCACTTACCAAGCCCACAGTAACTCCTAAAGACTTTTCTCATGCTTTCCTTCCAACACCCCCTTCCAGCTCACCCTTATTCCCCAGTCTAGACAGGATGAAGTATGAGCTCGTTGGCAAACCATGTCCTGAACTTGCCCACTTTTTACACCTTTGCTGAGTCACCAACCACCACCCATGTTGCCTTCTCCTAGTTTCCCCTTTTAAAAAACTACCTACTTTTTAGAGCAATGCTTAGATGTCCTTATTTATGAAATCTCACCCAATTTCCCCAGCCTCATGTTCTGGCTTTCTATGAAATTATGTTGCTTCTTTTTACACATTTCATATTTTTCCTGGGATTATATGAATTTGTGAGTGTGCAGTTTTAACTTCTTATAAGTAAACATGGATATACAAAAAACAAAAATCAAACCATTATAAAGTAGTAATTATGTTTATTCGTCTATATCTTGTCTTTCTGTCTCCATCGCTCCACCCATCAATCCATATTATCACTACCTTTGCTTTTTATCATTCTTCTTTTGCTCATTTTCTCTCTTACAAGTTTGTTTCCTACATGTCCATTAAATTTCCCCACCTATAGTCTCTGCACTGGCTATAGTCTCTGTTGTGGATTATATTTCTCCCAGATGTTTAACAGACTGAGTCCTTCACCTCTTTCAAGACATTTTTTTTTTTATTTTTTAACGTTTATTTATTGTTGAGAGACAGAGAAGGACAGAGTGTGAGCATGGGAGGGGCAGAGAGAGGGGGAGACACAGAATCTGAAGCAGGCTCCAGTCTCGGAACTGTCAGCACAGAGCCCGACGCAGGGCTTCAACCCACCAGCTGTGAGATCATGACCTGAGCAGAAGTCGGACGCTTAACTGAGCCACCCAGGAGTCCCTCTCCCTTTTAAATCACTACATATGGACTTTTTTTTTTCCTTAGCACTAACTACCTTCCAGTTTATATTACTGATTTATTGTGCTTATTGTGTATTTTTATGTAATCACGCTATAACACAAACCTTGTGAATGTTGTTAGTGTCTAAAAGAGAAACTTAATTACAGAGACACATATAAGATTTGTGCATGGTGTGTGGAGGTAGTTTCTTTATTCTCATTGCTGAGCAGTATTCCATTGAATGGGTACAATACAATAGCTTATCTATCCTATTCTATTGAAGGTAGTTATTGTTAATTTGGGGTTACTGCTAATTTTTGACTTTTAATGAAGCCAAAATATGGTTCATTGAAAATATCAACAAATTAATGAAAACTTAACTAGACTAATTGTATGAGAAAGAGGAAGAACACAAATTGTCATTATCAGAAATTGAAGAAGGGTTAAAAAATCCTAAAGACATTAAGAGAATGAAAAGAAGTAAGTGCACAGTTTTTAACCAGCCAACTTGGCTACTTAGATACAAATTAAAAGAACTTTGCAATTGTGAGTTAGACAAAAATTTTTAGATGTTACAAAAAAAACCCACTAACACACAAACAAAAATGATAAATTTGAGTCTACCAAATTAAAACCATTTGATCTTCAAAATATAAAATGAAATACAGGAAAAAGCAAGTGACATAATGGGTCACATAATTATATGACGCAATACATATAACTGACATAGGACTTGTAACCAGACTATATAGTCACTTCTTATACCTTCATAATAAGGAGGACAAAAACTTGAGAGTATGTTAGCAAAAGATATGAACAAGCATTTCAAAACAGTGATAGCGTAATGCTGTGAACACATGAAAAGATGCTGAAAATCATTCCGTCATTAGGGAAGTGTAATTTAAAACCACAATGAAATACACATTTATTAAAATAGCTAAAAATACAAAGTAGGCAATAGTTAAGTGTTAAATTAATTACACAAGGCAGCTGTTAGACTGAGGTAGTTCTAATGCTGTGGCTACTTATCTAAGCAAAACAAAATCTAATCCTGTAAATGCCTCAAAGCTACAAAATCAAAATGCTTACGACAGTCAATCACAAACAGCCAATGAGGCTTTAAGCTATAGGTCATCAAATAATTTCTTTTCTGCTTCTGTACTATTTCTATGTAAGTTTTTCTTGCAGCTCCTATCAGTGGAGCCCTCCTAATCACTTCCAGTTTGGCACTGCTCACTTGGAATAGATATTGGCTCAAATAAAATCTTATAAATTTTAATATGCCCTAGTTTATCTTTTAACGCAAGTATTGGTGAAGATGTGGAGGAAATGATACTCCAATAATCTGCTTAAGAGAATATAAAAGTATATGGTGTCTTTAGAAAGTACATCAGCATGAATGAATCTCTGAATTGCTATACCAAATGCAGGGAGCAAGGCACAAAAATTTTAGACATGTTAATGCTAGAAAATGCACACCAATTTTTGGCACAAATATGACAAAAAGCAGATTGGTTGTGCCTGGGACCAGATGTGGGTAAATAACAAACTGTAAAGTGTCACAAGGAATCTTTTGGAGATTGTGGGAGTGTCTTATATCCTTAGTGGTGGTTGTTGATGTGTGTGTGTGTATATATATCTATATATCTATATCTATCTATCTCTCTCTCTCTCTCTCTCTATATATATATATATATATATATCGCCATCAAAACTCATTGAATTGTACAACTGAAATGGATGTAGTTTATTTTATGCGTATTTTCACTCTCAATAAACTAATAAAGAAAATAGTTGCCCCAAGCAGGTGGGATATCCTCAAAAATATTGAGGGAAAAACAAGAAAGAAGGAAGGAAAAAAGAAAAAGAAAGAAGGAAGGAAGGAAAGGGAAAATAAATGAAAAAGGAAACAAAGAAACTCAGAAATGGAAACTGGCCATTTGATTCTATTTTTTTTTTTATTTTTTTAATGTTTATTTATTTTTCAGACAGAGAGAGACACAGCATGAGCAGGGAAGGGGCAGAGAGAGAGGGAGACACAGAATGTGAAGCAGGCTCCAGGCTCTGAGCTGTCAGCACAGAGCCCGACCTCACGAACTGTGAGATCATGACCTGAGCCGAAGTCGGACACTTAACCGACTGAGCCACCCAGGCGCCCCTGATTCTAATCTAATCTCATGTTCAATGTGTCTCCTCTGACACCTCATGGGCTCTTTATTAGAAAAAATATTTTTAATTTTTTTTTGTTTATTTATTTTTGAGAGGGAGAGAGACAGTGTGTGAGTGCACGAGGGGCAGAGAGAGAGGGAGACACAGAATCTGAAGCAGGCTCCAGGCTCTGAGCTGTCAGCACAGATTCCAACACAGGGCTTGAACTCACAAATTGCGAGATCAGGACCTGAGCTGAAGTCGGACAGTTAACCAACTGAGCCACCCAGGTTCCCCTAGAAGAAATATTTAACTGCAAAATTGGTTCCATAATTACCCTCCAGCCAGATGTCACCAGAAACATATCCGTAATTGTTATGTTTATTAATTGTGTGTCAAGGGAAAATGCTCACCACAGAATATCTCAGTAAGAGGGTTTAAAAAAAAACTTATGAAAGGATTTGGACTCATTTTAGGTGATTTTTGTAGGGGAGAAGGGATTTAAGGAAGTGGGACTGTCAGAAAGTTGGAGTACAGGCATATATTGTCTTATCGTGCTTTATCTGCTGCACATTGCAGATAATTTTTTACAAGTTGGAGTAAATAGCAACCTTGCATTGAGCAAGTCTCTCCAACAGCATATCCTCACTTAGTTTCTCTGTGTCACATCTTATTAATTTATATAATATTTCAACTTTATCATTATCATTATATTTGTTATGGTGACCAGTGATCAGTGATATTTGATGTTGCTATTTTAATAGTTTTAGGACACCACAAATTTTGCCCATATAATACTGCAAACTTAATAGATACACATTGTTTATGTTCTGACTGCACTACTGACCAGCCATTCCCCCATCTCTCTCCCTCTCTTTGGGCCTCCCTATTCCCTGAGACACAAGAATATTGAAATTAGATGAATTAAGAACTCTACAGTGGCCTCTATGTGTTGAAGCAAAAGGAAGAATCACACATATCTCACTCTACATCAAAAGCTACAAATGATTAACTTAGTGAGGAAGGCATGTTGAAAGCTGAGATAGGCTGAAAGTTAGACCTCTTGTGCCAACAGCCAAGTTGTGAATACAATGGAAAGTTCTTGAAGGAAATTAAAAGTGCTACTCCCATGAACACATGAATTATAAGAAGGCAAAACAGCCAGATTGCTGGTAGGGAGACAATTTTAGTGGTCTCATCAAACCAGCTACAATATTTCCTTGAGCCAAAGCCTAGTCCAGAGAAAGGCCCTAATTCTGTTCAGTTCTATAGAGGCTGAGAGAGAGGTGACGAAGCTGCAGAAGAAAAGTTTGAAGCTAGCAGATGTTGGTATATGAAAGAAGCCATCGTCATGGCATAAAAGTGCACAGTGTAACAACAAGTGCTGATATAGAAACTTCAGCAAGTTATCCAAAATATCTACCTAAGATAATAAAGGTGGCCACAATAAACAACAGACTGTTCAATGTAGACAAAACATTCGCATATTGGGAGAAGATGCCATCTAAGACTTCCATAGCTAAAGAGGAGAAGTCAATGTCTGGCTTCAAAGCTTCAAAGAACAGGGTGACTCTTTTATTAGGGGTGAATGCAGCTGGTGACTTTAAGTTGAAGCCAGTGTTCATTTATCATTCCGAAAATCCTAGGGACCTTAAGAATTGCACTGAGTCTACTCTGCCTGTGCTTTATAAGTGAAAAAACAAAACCTAGATGGGCACATCTGTTTACAACATGGTTTATTAAATAGGTTAATCCCATTGTTAAGATCTACTGCTGAGGGGAAAACAAACAAACAAACAAACAAAAAAGATTCCTTTCAAAACACTGTTGCTGGTTGACAATGTACCTGGTCACCCAAGAGTTCTGATGGAGATATATAAGATTAATGTTCTCATGCTTGCTAACACAGCATCCATTCTGCAGCCCATGGATCAAGGAGTAATTTTGACTTTCAAGTCTTATTATTTAAGAAATAAATTTCCTAAGGCTATAGCTGCCACAGACAGTGATTTTTCTGATGGGTTTGATTTGCTGCAATCTCATGATAAAACTTTAACACATGATGGTTTCTTCTTATGGATGAGCAAAGATGGTGATTTCTTCAGATGGAGTCTACTCGTGGTGAAGATACTGTGAAGATTGTTGAAGTGACAACAAAAGATTTAGAATATTACATTAACTTAGTGGATAAAGCAGTGGCAGGTTGTAAGAGGACCGACTCCTATATTGAAAGAAAAAAAAACTTGAGTAAAATGCTCAAACAACATCACTTACAACAAATTAATCATTTGTGAAAGGAAGAGCCAATTGATGCAGCAAACTTCATTATTGTCGTATTTTAAGAAATTGCCACAGACACCCCAACCTTCAGCAACTTTCACCCTGATCAGTCAACAGCCATCAACACTGAGGCAAGACCTTCCATTAGTAAAAAACGATTATGACTCACTGAGAGCTCAGATGATGGTTAGCAATTTTTAGCAATAGAGTGTTTTTAAATTAAGATATGTACATTTTTTAGACATAATGCTATTGCACACTTGATCAACTACAGTATAATGTTAGCTTTTATATTTACCAAATAATTCATTTGACTCACTTTATTGTAATATTCATTGCAGTGGTCTGAAACTGAACCCACAATTTCTCCAAGGTACACCTGTAATTCCGTACCTGTTTATTTTAACAAATTTTATCTATTAGAAGCACAAGGTTAAAGCTATAATTAGTAAACAGCCAGTAGTTACTCATATTCATCAGGATAAATGTATATTTAATTGTTTTGCATTTTCGACAATAGTCTTGTTTCTTTACGTTCACACAAGATTATCGAGTTGCTTTGTCTTTGTCATATATATATATATATATACATTTTATTTATTTTTGATAGAGAGAGACAGAGCACAAGTGGGGGAGGGGCAGAGAGAGAGGGAGACACAGACTCTGAAGCAGGCTCCACACTCTGAGCTGTCAGTACAGAGCCCTACGCAGGGCTTGAACTCACAAACGGCGAGATCATGACCTGAGCCAAAGTCAGATGCTTAGCCGACTGAGACACCCAGGCGCCCCTGCTTTGTCTTTGTCTTGACCCATCATGGTCACAGAGTGGCCTTTTTTGATATTTATGTTTCATGAAATTGTTTATGCTTAACAGGAGAGCACCTAGAACTAGAGGTGAGTGAGTGCTATGCTAGCTCACATCAATACCAAAGCCTGGCTGATTGTACTTGACTAGCTCATGGATGTTGGGGCTGCTTTTCTCTCTTTCTCAGATCAAAAAAAACCCTTGGAAAAGTGTCCTCACAAAGGAAGGGGGGGAGTTTGTTTTTAGTGATATTTGAGACAACAAAACAATATGCAGGTATTAAATAATTTTATGAATAACTGTTTAATAATATACACATTCCTAGAAGTTGAAGAAGTGCATGATTTTAATGAAAATGAATTACCAAAATTGACTAAAATTTTAGCCTGAATTGATTTCTCTACAAGTGGGCTAGACTAATCAGATTTTTTTTCTGAAATTTGGAGTTTATCTGAGTAAAGTTTGTAGTCCTCCCATGTGCTTTGATCTAAAAAAGTTAGTATTTTTATGTTCATATTCTGCCATGTGAAGCAGGATATAGATTGAACTAAAATCTAATGAACAAAAGAAACACATATCAAAAGTAAAACAAGAAGTACCTTCTTTGACTCCCTGATGTCTCTCTAGTTTCCATTCCCATTTCTCTTCATGATCCAGCTGCATTATTAGTCTTGACCTTCATGAGATAGCCAGTATCATTATTATATTCCCATTTTATTTGCCTAAAATAAAAAAACTTTGTGTTTCTTGCAACAAACAATCCCAAGTAATTCAAGATTAAATATCACTTCACTGTAACTATAAGTATTTAATACAGGAATGAAAGGATGTTATATATTGAGAACATATATTCATGTAATATATGACACTAAGAGGTTAAATAATAATCCCTGCTTTGGTAATTTTAATTTATGTCTCTCATTGTTCATTCTTTATCATAACAGATCTAAGACAGACATGCACTTCAGAAATAGCTAAAAAAGATTTTAAAGTTTCATGTTCTTGTGTCTAATACAAGATGTCATGAGTTTGAGTATCCCAGATTGATGCTTAGAAAGGGAGGGGAAATAAAAGGAAGGAGAGAAAATAAGTATATTTCTGTCATTAATATTAGACAAGTTTGAATTCAACAAAAGTATTAAATGATATAAAGGGAATATTTATCAAATTTATAATCTATAATAAAGATATAGCTTTTCCAAATTCATGTGAATCTAATAGAATAATGTTAAAATTGGGGTGCCTGGGTGGCTCAGTTGGTCGAGAGTCCAACTTCAGCTCAGGTCATGATCTCACAGCTCATGAGTTTGAGCCCTGCATCAGGCTCTGTGCTGACAGCTCAGAGCCTGGAGCCTGCTTCGGATTCTGTGTCTCCCTCTATCTCTCTTTGCCCCTCCCCTACTCAAGCTCTGTCTCTCTCTCTCTCAAAAGTAAATAAATAAACATTCAAAAAATTTAAGAAAAAAGAGTAGTATTAAGATGTAAAGTAGAACCTGAGAAAATATAGTAAAAATATGACACACTTCAATATATTGGAAGACTTTAAAATATTGGTCCAAATCCTTGAAAGTCTACCTAGTTAAAATATATGAGCCTATATATGGATATGTATATGAAAGATACTGTCTATTCTGTTGATAAAATATATATGTATATTAGTTCAATGTGGATGACAGACTCTAAGGTAACCCATGACCCCCTCTCAGTGTTCATGCCTTGGTCTAGTACCCTCCCCTTTCGTGTAGGTGGGAACTATAACTTGTTTCTAACCAATAGAATATGGCAAAGCTTATAGCATGTCATTCCCATAATTTTGTTACATCATACAAGATTTTGTTTTGGGAAGACTCTCGCTCTTTTGCTGTCCTTGAAAGAGTAAGCTGCCAAGTTTAAACTAAGAAAGGGCCACATGGTTGAAAACCATGACGACCTCTAAGAGCTTAGGTGGCCCTTGGTTAACAGCCAGCCTAAATCTGAAGCTCTCAGTCCTGTAACCTGAAAATGAATTCTGCCAACAGCTTAAGTGAGCTTCAAAATTGACTCTTCAGTGACCCTCCGCCTAAAAACCCATCCCAGCTGATATTTTTATTACAGCCTGGCGAAACCCTGAAGCCAACAGCCTAATTAATCCGTGCATCCACTCCTGACCTATAGAATCTGTGGGAAAATAAACGGGTATTGGTTTAAGTTGCTAAGTTTGTGGTAACTCGTTACACAACAATAGAAAACCAATATAGGTGATTCTGTAAAAAGTATATACAAATATGGAAGTGGTATTAGAACTGTAAGTGGGTGAAGACTGGAAGAATTTTCAAGAGCATGATAGAGAAAACTTAAGGTGCCTTAAGCAGATTGTTAGGGAAAATCTTCAGATAAAGATACTGTGGGTGAGGGCTCCGAAGGAAGTAAGGAACATATTATTAAAAACTGCAGTTAGAGGGATTCTTGTGATGAAGTGACAGAATACTTAGTGCAGTTGACTCCTGCAGTTACACAGAAAGCAGAACCTTTAAGTGGTAAACTTGGTCATATACCTAATCAGATTTCCTGGAAAAGTATTAGAGATGGTCACTCTTCCTGCTGCATATAGACACAAGTAACATGAGAGAGATCCACTGAGGTAGGAAATGTTAAGTAAATGGAAATGAGGACACAGGACTTCTACAAAGCCTAAGGACATTGTCTTTCAGGTATCTCGGCAGGACCACACATCTGGAAAAGATATGTGAGTGTGACTTTGCTCTAACGGAGTGGACTTCAATAAAATAAATGTGAGACATATAAAGTTCTTGATTACATTATTTTAGTAGAAACAATGCCAGCTTGGACTAAAATGTAAATAGAGAATACAAAATGAAAGGTGATTACTCGACACCCCACAATTCTGTCTTTCTCTATATATTTATTTTAAATAAATTATGTTCTATCTCTAATTATAAATATATTTTAAAACATAACAGTCTGTGTTATTAATTTTAAAAGTATATTTTTCTTTCAAATGAAAAATACACACACACAGATATATATATATATATATATATACACACACACACACACACACCTGATGCTTTCAGTTCTATTTTGTCTTTTCCAAAAAAGTTACATATAATTAATTGCTTTTTATTTTAAAATTAATATTAATTAAAATATATTTTACTCTACTACATTTGCCTTGGTTTGGTAATTTTTTTCCTGGATTCTTGAGAAGATGTGTGTATGCACAATTTGTTTTATAAATAGATTTAATTAAGATCATAAATCTCTCATATGTTGCCACCACACTTTTTAACCTGTGAATTATTTTGACAATAAATTAAATTTTCTAAATAAATTTAACAATTTGGAGTCTCACTTACTGCCTTTAATGCTATTGACACTGGGGACGGTATATATCAAATGTTTAGAAATTATGTAGCAGACACATATTAGTTATGGATTAACCGTTAGTTGAATCTCTGCATTATGCAGTCTGTTCTCTCTCTATAAAATCGATTTCCTTAAATTGTTAATTTCATCTAAAACTATTGATGTACATGTATGAAAATCTCTTACTGTTTTTGTTGATGTTTTCCAAAGTTACTGCATAATCTGTTCTTTTTTAACCTTAAGTATTTTGAGAATCTTTCTGGTATCTTAATTGAGGTAATAAAGGACAGAAGGCCAAAGAATTATGTTTCTGATTTCCATCACTTCAATTTAAATTTCATAAGTTAATATGCAATGATCAATTATTTTTGAATGACCATTCTTGTGGGAAAAAAAAAGAGTTTCAGGAATGTTATAACTGGTCCAGAATAGGAATCTAGGGTTAGATCATAGAAGGACAGTCTCTACATTTTATCTGCTCACCCTTACCATCCTAAACTTTCCATTAAGAACCCATCATGTATGTATCTATTAGTCATAAATTTGTATGAATTCTTTTAAGACCTATTTATATTTTAATCCACTACCTTTTCAGCATAATGAGTCCTTTATGCATCTTACTTACAGCATACATTTATACTACTTTTAATTTGTTCTCCCATCTACAATGCTTTCTTTAAGGGTCAAGGGATGAAGAAATCTGAACTGTACATGGACTAAAAATGCATGGACTTATTTTCAGTTTAAAATCTTCAAGCTTGGTTTAGATAATACTTATTATTGATATGACAATGAAAAATTTTAAATGCATCAGGGATTTCCCAGAAAAAGATACATTAAACCTTTGGGTATTAAATAATCTGATGTTATTCTTTCTTAAATGCATATAGTTGTACACTACAGTGGCTACTTTATTTACATTACACTGGAGAGTGCCATTTAAGCCATAAGTACAACTCTACATAATTCAACTTAGTTTAAACATCTTGCTAGAGGAACAGTAATCAAATTTAGCTTCAGGACATACTGTAGACTAATACAAAAGCTCTATATGCACAGTTAAGATTATAGTACAAATGTGGTTCCTATTTTATTATTTGATGAATGGTATGTCAAAAAGTGTTATGCGATTCCATAATAAAAGATGCTATTATAATGCCTCTGCCCAGAAGGACAAAGTTAATCTTGCCGAGAGGACTTGAACTCTCAAATTCGAGAGTTAAGTAAGTTGCTTCGGGACTCGTCCTTTGAGTTCTTGGAGTGGAAGAAAATCTATATGGGCATCCAAATCAGGTCTCCCAACTGTATTAGGCTTCCAAATGCATGCCTTCTTGATGTTATATGTCTTATGTCAAATATTACTTTAAAATACATTCACAGTTAGATGTCTTTAAGCCATTAAAGCAGCTATTCCTATCAAACTCAGCAAAAAATTCCATTTATGAACAAATAAGTGTAGTAGTTTAGATTTAAGGAGCAGGGATGTGTACACAACCCAACCACAAATTACTTGCAAATAATGAACTTCCTCCTTGACCCATCTCAATTCAATTAAAGCTTTCTAAGAAAAAGCATCATCGCCACAAGGGTACAGTTCAAAATAAAAAAATCTGAGAGCCAGAAAATAAATTAATTTATTGGATTATATCATTGGCAAGTGGTACTTGAACAGATGAGCTACCTAATAGATATGCTTCACTGGAAGAAAGATTCCATCAGCAATCCATGTGTATCTCAGAACATGATGTAGATGGGGTAATGGTGACCACGTGTGGCTAATTAAAAGTGTGGTTCTGAAAACTAGAGGGCATCTTGAACACAAACTTAATTTTTAATTTTATCTGAAACCAAAATGGCATTTTTATTTTATCGATTTGCAAACAAGAGCATCTAGACAAAACATATTTGTGAAGAAAGTTAGTTTAGGTTCTCATTTTAAAGAGATCATCCCTTAATTCTGTGTAACACTGGAGTATTAGTAGTGTGGTTGGTAATGTTTCTCTAACCTATAAGGACAAAATGAAGCTTCACGTTTTTATTTTTTGCAATATTACATCACATACTTTTGTGTGTAATGTATCATATGAACATCAAAGCTTTGAGATTTCTGTAAACTTGGAGACTCAAAACAAGAAACATAATCATCTGGAAGAATTGTTGGAATAGCAACTCTGAGATGAAAAATCATGACTGACTAAAAGAAGGCATTTAGAATGAAAGTATTTAACAATGGCACCGCTATTGTGATGCTATTAATAATAGACAATTGGGACAGAGTTCATAATGACTTAATCCCTAGTCCATTAACTTTTATGAATTTAATAAAAATCTATTAAAATGAAAATATGCCACATTGAAATTACCAAGCTTGGATATGCTTATTTTTGATGAGTTTCTAGAATGCATTCTGGTCTGAATTTCCACCATCTAAGTGAACTGTGAAACAAATTGCTTTATTTACCATTATCCTAGATTTTGTTTTAGCTTGTCTCTTTTAGTTATTCGTAGAAACCAATATGCAGTATAACAAACAAAGTATTACAGGAATTTCAAATTATTTTCACTGAATTTATAGAAAACCAGCTATTGTTTAATGAACCCTGATGCTGCAGTTACTGATGGTTAAAACAATAAGTTAGAAATAAATAACTGTTTTTCTCTTCCTCGTTTGAAAGTGCTTGGCATTTTGCTACAGTAAAAAACATAAGGCCCAATGTATATTTTCGAATGATTTTGTAATATTCTGAGAAAGTGATCTAGATGGATTAGGATGATAGGTTGTTGCTTAAAGAAAATGATATCAGAGCTATTGTCTTCTAAGCTAAAAAAAAAAAAAAAGTATGCTGGCTTAGCAGCAACAATGCTGAGAGAACAGCATCCCTAGTACATTCCTCTGTCTTTTTATACTAAGTAGTTGCCCTCATTTACACTTGTACTTTTACACAGGAATGGCGGATCTATCATTTTCTCTGAGCACGGTCTAAAATGTCTTCCTGAGTTTCTATGTTTATAGATTTAGTTTTTAACACCCCAAATTTGAAATTGTTCACTTGTGTCACACATTTACACTAGTTTTGTAATTCCCATTTCTAAAAATGTACTTTATCATTCCACGCAAAATACACATATTTACTGTGAACTATTTTTTACCTAGAAGCTTAGTGTTGATTTCTCCAGAACAAAATGTAACGAAAGTAGCATCTTGGGGCGCCTAGGTGGCTCAGTCGGTTAAGCGTCAGACTTCAGCTCAGGTCATGATCTCACAGTTTGTGGGTTCAAGCCTCTCGTCAGGCTCCGTGCTGACAGTTCGGAGCCTGGAGCCTGCTTCAGATTCTGTGTCTCCCTCTCTCTCTGCCCCTCCCCACTCATGTTGTGTCTCTTTGTCTCTCAAAAATAAATAAACATTAAAAAAATAAAGTAGCATTGAAAATTCAGCATGATTTGGATAGGATGATACATTTTATTATCAACTTTGTACATTGAAATGATTTTATTTGTGTTCAGAATAGCCTTCAATACACATGAAGTTTCATTATATATTTTTTGAGGAGTATAAATGCCTGTGCGATTAACTCAGGGAGGAACATGTACAGTAAAGGAAGAGAGAGGCTTATTTTGGTTAGAAAAAACATAAAACATTTTCTCACTTAGCTTAAAGGGTCTTCTTAAATTAAGGAAATTTGTAAAAATTTGTAAAGAAATGGTACAGATGAAGAGCTAAAAAAGCTGTCTTTTCTTTCCCCAGCTCCATGGGTTTGTGTTCTAGGATCTTTAGAGATGTAAATATTTAAGTGAGAGTACATATCACACCAGAATATTTTCACTGTCACACTAAAAGATGATATTAAACTTACCAAATAAAGATGTAAGCAATAAAATGAGAAAAAGTCTTGACTGAACATAATAATAAAAATAATAATAATAATAGCAATAAAGGCGGAAACAGCACAATAAGGGCTGTAGTGACTAACATTGATTTAAGACCTATTATCTGGCAGGCAGTAGAAAAGGCAATTTCTCCATAATTTTATTAAAGCATTGTAAGAAATCTATGAAATAATTGTGATCAAATTCCCAAGATATACCATGCCTAGTTTAGAAAAGCAAATGATTTAAGTGACTCGTTTTCAACATTTCTCACAGAGAATGAGAAAGGGTCAGAATGACTGGTGAAATATGGTAAATTTAGTACTAAAAGCAAAGAGCAGATGACCAATGGGATTTCATTTCTTCCTTTAAAATATAACAGGAACCACATTATGGATTATGCTTACAAGGCAATGCTAGGACTCTGCACGACTTTGTAATATGATAAAGACTCTGGGAGGTCTGTGACATTATATGTAACATTACGTCTATGTGTACTTTTCCCAAAAAGGATGTTATCAATTTTTATAATCATCTTTTTCTGCAATAGAATCTCTCTCCCTTCCCCACCCTTTTAAAAAATAAATATTTGTTTGTTTATTTATTTATTTATTTATTTATTGTAGTAAAATCCTATATGTTCAGGAAAGTGAGAAACTGGGAACTGGAAACACTGCATTTGCATTGGTCTGCACTAAGGATAAATCTCAAAGGCCAGAGTGTAATGTAGTTGCCCAATGAACAAAGAAAACACAAGACTTGACAAGAGCGCGAGAAATGGTAGAAGAAATTTGGATAAAATTGTCCTCCTAGAGGTATTAATATGCACATTTCTTGATTAGAATATTGTACTGAAAGACACAGCTAGTATGAGGCCAAACTGGGATGGGAATGCCATGTTGTTTTTGGGTATACAATGCAACCCTAAGAGAGCACTACCTGGTGATATGTCTCTGATCTTCCAATAACATGACAATGCAAAGGGCAGAGTGCAAGAAGGGAATAATGTAGGAAATGCTTACCTGAAGATGTTGATAAATAGTTTTAAATTGTTTTGACTGAATTCATGTGAAGTAATAGCGTGCTGTGATTTTAATCTCTAATATTAAAATAATTTTAGAAATACAAATATGCAGTTATAGTACAATTATAAATCTAATAAAATCTCTACCATTACTAGAACTTATCTAAATTGGAAAGTAGGTTTTAAGTGCATTTTCTAAAACATCCAGAGTGTAATGAACTCAACGTGGGGACTATTTCCTATAGTTTCAGTATATAATGATATGCTATTTTGAAATATAAAGTGGGTTTTCATTTGGAAGATGACAGGCCCAAAAATCCTCTTGTTTATTTGTTAATAAGTCATTTTTTCAACCCACAAAGGAAAATTCCTTTAAGAGTTAGTTCTACTGCTGTATAAAGTTATCTTGGAAAATCACAGCATTATAATTGAGACTCATGATTCTGTTAGTTGTAATATTTATCCCTGAAATCATTTAAACACCTTTCATAATATAAATCTTTATACATTATAGCTCATTTAACAGCCATTAACGCATCTTCCATCTCAAGTCAAGTGTACCTACTAATAATGACTTAATTTTATTACTTAGACATGGTTTTACATTATTGGCCATCTTATATGAACTCTGGGCAGTTTAATATGTAAAGCTTCAGCAAAATATATTGCTAATCTCTTGATATATCATGTGGGTGCTAAAATTTAACAAACAATCACATTTAGAATAAAATACTTGTAAAATATGCCTTTTGTAGGGCAGAATATAAAACAAAATGTTAATATATCTAATTTCAAAGATTAAGTTAAGATGAATCTATAACATTTAAAAAATACTTAAAGTGGTGAACTCACAGTAAGTACACACAGTAGAACTGAACACATGTATATTTGAAGCATTTACACAAACATACACACACATTATTGCCAGAAATACTAATAACAATTAAATCAAGAAAATTCCTCAGAAATTTAAAATTAGCCTTCATAGCCTGCCATCAATTTATTTAGTCAAGGAAATCCTACATTGAGCTAAAACTCAGGGTGAAATACACCATAGGTTGTTCAAGGTACAATTCTGAGTCAACCAGTACAATTCTAGAGTCTAGAATTTAAAAGGTAAGCTTAATGTAAACACTCTATTTCACTGATAATTCTTCTTTAACTTGATTTCACTTTTGGTTGCTTCATGTATCCTCTATGGGAAACTGAGTGAATAAAACTCCTAACATGGTGAAACATTACATGACAATTTTCATTTATGCCTCAGGTTTTTTCTCTTTGATCAAAATAGTACCAACTGCATATAGGTCTATTGCAAAGATAAAATTTATTATTAAGTGTTTTCATTTTAATGCCATTTTGATATAGTTTTAATAATGTAATTTCCAAAAAATAATAAAATTTCCAATTGTTGATAGTACATAGAAATGCAATAGATTACTCTCTTCGACCTTTTATTAGGTTACTTTACAAAATTTGTTTTTGTTCCAGTCACTATTATGTACATTATTTTGGAGGTTTTTGTAGATTTCTTAGGACTTCCTATTTCCCTGCACATGTAGTCTGCAAATAAAGAATGCTTTATTTCTTATTTTCCAAACTGCATGCCATTTATCTCATTTTCTTGACAACTTGAAATCGGCAGGATATCCGCTACATAATGGAATAGATGTGATGAGAGTTGGTATTCTTGCCTTGTTCCAGATCTTAAGAAGAATGTATTGACTGATACGAACTCAAGTTTTTGGTTTTGTTTTTTGCTTTTTCATAGATAGGCTTTATTAGATTGAAGGACTTTCTTGCATTTCTAGGTTGCTGAAAGTTTTTCTCTGTAATGGATGTGGAATAGTTCAAATGTGTTTTTCTGCATCATTGAAGGTGATTGTATTATTTTCCCTTTTATTCTGTTCATTTATAATGATTGATTTTCAAATATTGTGATATCCTTGCATTTCTTGCATAAACCATACTTATCAATGGTATGCTAATTATTTTGTGGATAACTGAAATCATATATGAGCGGATTTCAGTAGCATATCTAGAGAATTTTAGCAAACTGCAATTTTTATCTTTTATTATCTTTGTTTATGATATGATATTGGTCTGTATATTTTCTTGTAATATCTTTGTCTAGTTTTGATATCAAGATTTTTTTATAAATTGAGGATATTTTAGCATTTTGTGTCATCTTCAATATTGATTTAATTAGACTTTTGTTTATTTTTGTAGTATAGATGCAGAGAAACTGGAAATTAACAAGAGTAGGGTGAGTACAGGCATAGAAACACATTTTCTGACACTGTAGCCCAAATATTTGCATACATGAGTAGACATAAGCAAGATAGTAGAAAACTCCGAATGAAGATCAGGGAAAAATTAGCAGTGAAGCTTTAATCTCTCTTCCCGTTCTGAACTGCAGGAGAGACTCTGAAACAGGGTGTCCTACTCTCAGCCCAAGATCTATCTGTAGGATGGCAATAGCTGGTAGTCTGCATACAGATTTTACATACTTTGGCACGATAAATAAAAATCTGTCACAAGCTTAGTGGTCTACATATGGTGGTGGCAATCCTGAGAAGACAAGAGGACAGAGCAAAACCCAAGTTCGAATTGAGGGAGACATGGAATACAGCAACTTTTCTCAGTAAATAAAGGCAAGATTCAAGATCATCAGCCACTGAGGCCAGAAGAGGCCTGTCACACCTTGCAGGAGAACCAATGACTGTCATAGCCAAGCTACACTCAGCAGAGACGGGGTCTGAGAGTCAATGATTTTCTCCAACAGAGCTGCTTTTCTGACACTAGAACATTGTATTATCCCCTACCTTCCATCTCAGGAGTTTAACTCCTACTGAGAATAAACAAGAGAAGAAAGAAGGTGAAGAATTTCAGAAAGGCTATGAATATACTCCGAAAGAAAGAAAACTTTGCTTCATGATAACTAAGTATATAAGTGAATTTGGATGAGAAGTCACAGAGTAGACTGATGGTAACACATAGGCTAAAACAAATGGCCTTCTCTGGCAGATGATGGCTTCCAGTGTAAAGGTGAACTCAACACTACAAAAAAAAACCAATCCTTTTCACATCTGTGTGGCAGTTTGTAAATCATGACCCTTTTACGTGTAGAATCACGATATTCTTAAATAACCTAATTCTATTATAAAGATATTTTCCTTAGAATAACCTATACTCAATAGTCTCTTTAGCTCTCAGGTTATGTTTTAAAATGTTTCATACCCCCTCTAAGACAAAGAGTAATAATAGAGGAAGCAGTGCACAGTAGTCTACATTATTCTGTCATAAAATGGAACATCTGAAAAACTGACTTGATAAGCAATTATCATATGTAGTTTTTCATAGCAGTCAGTCCTCTAACTTACAAACAGATTGAGTTCCAAAAGTTCATTTGCTAGAAGATGTGTAGAACTCAGAACATATTTTCCCTCTAGGAACAATGTTGGATGTGGTAGTCAGGGTATTACACAAGACTAAAAAGCCTATCAAATCCATAATAGTTAAATTTAGTTTAATAAATGTTTACTGAATGCTTCTGATAGGCACTGACTGCTTGTGTTAGGCTCTGAGGATGCAAAGATTCACAGCCTTGCATTCAAATATCCAATATCTATCTGAATTAATAATAAATGTTTGCAACATGTAAATACTTACTGAGCACCTACTTTAGGTGCCGGGGGGTTAATGTAAACAAAATATGGTTTTCTTTTAAGGAGCATGCTTTTAAGTAGAGGGAGAACACACACCCACTTGACTAAGTTATGTATGGCTAAAGTCATATCATAAGGAAGAGGCTGGATGGTGTGTATGATAATAAGAGAGGACACTGCTCTTGTTTGGTAGATGGTTTCTCAGAGGAAAGCTGACATAAAGAATTATTGGGGTTTACCTAAACCAATCTGTGGAAAGAGTGGGAGGAGAAGGATTTCCTGGCATGAATAGAAGTCCTTAGGGGAGATAATACATTTAGAGGGGTTCCAGCAGTTATGCATCTCGGGTTGACTACACATAAGTAATGAACAAATTGATGAAATATACATAAGTCAGGGATTGCCTGATAATTAGGTTATGTTGCATAAGTACTTTAAAAAATCTAGCTGAATTGAAAAGTATTCCAATTAGGCATCCAATTATATTTCCAGTAAAAAATGTGGTTTATAATGGTTTGCTAAAAGTCCTGGTCCAATACATGGAAATAATTGGAACATTTTTCACCTTGTTTCCTTGTTCTTTTATTCCTGAATAGAACCTAGTGTGAATGAGCCATGATTTCACTGCCAGATACGGTCCAGGCTGTGCACTCTGTTGTTTCTATGATGATCAATTTGCCAATATGGTGTATTTCATGTATTAGATTGTACAGCAATGCCCCCACAGCGAATCGCAATTATGGTGTTCATGGACCTCTGACCCTGACTCTGGGCTTGGCCCTAGAACTTACTTTGGCCAAAAGAACATTAGCAAACCAGACACAAGTAGAGATTTGTCAGGCATCCATGCTGTGGGACATGTCCTTACTTGCTGCTGGAAATTCTTATGTCAGGTAAATAAGCCTGCATTGACCTACTATAAACATGTAGTCCCACCAATAGCCAGACCCAACTGCCACACACACATGCATGAAGAAGCCATCTTAGAAAATGCAGCCTCATTTGAGCTTGCTAAGTAACTGGGCTTCTTGAAGGACTCAGAAGACAGCAGCATCACAGGCCAACAGAGTCCAGCACAAGATGCTGACCTACATGATTGTGAAGAGGCAGTTGTTTTAGGCCACTGTGTCCTGGCATGATTGGTTACAGAGAAGCAAATAACCGATGACATTCACAAAAATTTTTGGAGAAATCAAATAACTCATTTTTCATAATACAAGTGTTTATGGATTCACAAGATCTCTTACAAATGAAAATGGAGAAAATGTGCACGTTACCTTGTGTACCACTAATTAAATCTCTGTTTTTTGCTATAGGATAAAATTCATGAAGTTTTTATAAATATATTGTCACACCATTTATTTCTTCATCCACTTAGCCTTCCCTTCACTAACTTAACAATATTTATTGAATGGCCACCACAAGTCAGATACGGTACTAGTTGCTTTGTATGCAATGGTAGGTAAGACAGAATCTCTGTCCTCAGGTCTTTCCTTCCTTCAAGGAATAAATGCAGACAGGTAGACATGCACTCATACTACAAGGTTCAAAGTGTTGTGGGAGATTCAGGATCCCCTGGGACAAAGGCTTCCAGAAATGAATTCTTGGAAAAAATAAATATGTCTGCTAAGCCTGCCTCCAGAGTCTAGACTTATAACCATTTATATGTGTACCTTAGATCATTATTAAACAACAGTGTTATAAGTAGTAGCCACTCTCTTACTATGGTGTTTTAGCTTCTAATGTTAATAATGTGAAGATGAAATACAAATGTATGACCAACTAACCTTTGACAAAGCAGGAAAGAATATCCAATGGGAAAAAAAAAGACAGTCTCTTCAACAAATGGTGCCAGGAGAGCTGAACAGCAACATGCAGAAGAATGAAACTGAACCACTCTCTTGCACCATACACAAAAAATAAACTCAAAATGGATGAAAGACCTAATTGTGAGACAGGAAACCATCAAAACCCTAAAGGAGAAAGCAGGCAACAACCTCTTTGACCTCAGCCGCAGCAACTTCTCACTCAACACATCTCTGAGGGCAAGAGAAATAAAAATAAAAGTGAACTATTGGTTCATCAAGATTAAAAGCTTCTGCACGCAAAAAAAAATCAACAAAACTAAAAGGCAACTGACAGAATAGGAGAAGATATTTTCAAATTACATATCAGATACATGGTCTGTATCAAAAATCTATAAAGAACTTGCCAAACTCAACACCTGAAAAACAAATAATCCAGTGAAGAAATGGGCAAAAGACATGAATAGATACTTTTCCAAAGAAGACATGCAGATGGGCAACAGACACATGAAAGGATGCTCAACATCAGGGAAATACAAATGAAAACCACACTGAGATACCACCTCACACCAATCAGAGTGGCTATAATCAACAACTCAGGAAACAACAGATATTGGTGAGGATATGGAGAAATGGGAACTGTTGGTGGGAAGGCAAACTGGTGCAGCCGCTCTGGAAGACAGTGTGGAGATTCCTCAAACAACTAAAAATAGAACCACCCTATAACCCAGAATAGTACTACTAGGAATTTATCCTAGTACAAAGGAATTTATCCAAAGGAGTACTGATGCATAGGGGCACATGCACCACAATGTTTATAGCAGCACTTTTAACAACAGCCAAATTATGGAAAGAGCCTAAATGTCCATCAACTGATGTATGGATAAAGATGTGGTTTATATATACAATGGAATACTACTTGGCAATGAGAAAGAATGAAATCTTGCCATTTGTAACAACATGGATGGAACTGGAGGGTATTATGCTAAGTGGAATAAGTCAGTCAGAGAAAGATAGATACCGTATATTTTTCCTCATATGTGGAATTTGAGAAACTTAACTGAAGACCATGGGGGATGGGAAGGGGAAAAATAGTTTCAGACAGAGAGGGAGGTAAACCATAAGAGACTCTTAAATACAGAGAACAAACTGAGAGTTGATAGGTGGGGTTGGGGTGATGGGCATTGAGGAGGGCATTTGTTGGGACAGGCACTGGGTGTTGTATTTAAGCGATGGATCATGGGAATCTACTCCTGAAGCTAAGAGCACATTGTATACACTGTATGTTAGCTAACTTTACAATAAATTATATTTAAAAAATAATTTTAAAAAGATGAAATAAAAGTTATTTCGTGGGGAGCCTGGGTGGCTCAGTTGGTTAAGCATCGGACTTTGGTTCAGGTCATGATCTGAGGGTCAGTGAGTTTGAGCCTCGTGTGCAGCTCTGTGCTGACAGCTCAGAGCCTCGAGCCTGCTTCAGATTCTGTGTCCCCTCCCCCCTCACTCTACCCCTCCCCTGCTCATGCTCTGTCTCACTCTGTCTCTCAAAAATAAACAAATTTTTAAAAAATTAAGAAAAGTTATCTCTGTATCTTTACTCATCAGGCTTATATCAAAGGCATTCAATATTCCCCGGATTTATTTAAAAGGCCCATGTTAAACTCAGACTGCTCTAATGTGTTAAGAATAGTACGAAATGCTATGTATGTCCTGATCCTCTTTACTTCACAGATATAAAATCTTTTGCAAAAGCTTGAATTCATGATAACAAACCAAACTAAACAAATGGAAGAGGCCAGGCCTGAAATAGTTATGCCAGGCACAGTGAGAACAAAACTTTCTCTTGAATTCAGGCTGCCAATAATACACTGTAATCAAATTTGTATTGCGGTCATGGGAAAAGAGAGGATTGTGTCTACATTCTTTGTCTCCTTGGACTACTTTCAGACAATAGGTTTCCCTTGTTCGTTCACAAGCAATGTCCATGTCTTTGCTTAAATGTGCATAATGACCTTCCCGATTTTCAATAGCATGGAATCATCATAGTCTTAAAAAACAGCTCATGCCACATTATCCTCATGTTTGTTTTGTAATGCTCCTTCAATAGAACTTTCAGATTTTGCACATGCATCTCCTTAAAGAAATCCCATTTTAATAGGAATAGTTCCATATGCCAATGGAAGTATACTCTATCAATTTACAGATGACTTTAAAAAATAACTTCCAGGATATGTATGTACATTTGTGTGTGTGTGTGTGTGTGTTCTAATAAACCTCAAACAAGACCATAGTGTGTGTGTGTGTGTGTGTGTGTAGCATGCATTTTCATTTTACCAGTTGTGTACAGATAAAAGAATACTTATTTTTTGTGTAGAAACTTAATAGACATCGTATGCATTATTACCTGAACAAAAATAAGCAAAGCTTACATGTTTAAATGTCTCATGAGTTCCTGTTACAGAATTCAAATTATGAGGTCATTTATGCCCTTGAAACTTATTTTTTTCAGTTTGTCTAGTTCATAAGTAAATGCCAGCCACAATTCTCACCAACCATCTTTCTTCTCCAAAGTTCAACATCTATGTCTATCTAAACACTTCCTCACATATTGTGTGTGTGCGTGTGTATATGTGTGTGTGTGTACGTGTGTGTGCATGTGAGAGAGAGTACAAGGGAGAGAGAGAGAGATTGATAACTGATAACCAAAAGCCTGGAAAAAGATGTGATTAAAATAGACAGCAATAAGTTAATGTCACTGGCATATCTCCCCATCACCCTTTTAACAAATAATGTTGGGGTAATGGACAGCCACATGCAAAAAATATGAACCAGAAATGAAACTTGTTATCTTCTATAAAAATTAGTTTATTGTAGACCATAGATATAAATGTACAATAAAAATCTATAAAACTTTTAGAAGAAAACATTGGAAAAAATCTTCATTTCCAGGTAAATAATTTTCTGATGTGACATCAAAGTCATATTCCTTCAAAAAGCAGGTAAATTGGACTTGATAAAAATTGAAAACTTTGCTCTGTAAAAGACACTGAGGTAATGAAAAGACAGCTACAGACTGATGGATTAAGTATCCAACAAATGTCATGTATTAAGAATATATAAATAGCTCTCAAAACATAACATTAAAAGACACAACTCAAATTAAAAAACTGTGAAGAAGCATGAACATTTTAATAAAGAAGCTATACTGCTAGCAGATAAGAACACATAAAATATTCCACATTATTAGGAAATAAGGAAATGCAATTAAAACCATGATGAAATATTATTATATTCCTCTTAGAATAGCTAACATTAAAAAATAAGATGAAGTTATAGTGAGGATGTGGAGGAACTGGAACACTCCATGCTTTGCTGGTAGAGAAGGCAAAATGTTAAGAAACAAACTAGAAAATAATTTGCCAATTGACTTTCCTTTCTTGGAGATTTTTTTCTTCCTAGATCTGTGAATTCCTTAAGACTCCCTGATATCTTGCTTTCTGCTTATGCTGAGCCCCAAGCCACCTTGGAATTGGAAAATGTGTTGAGATAAAACATAGTGGATAATGTACTCATATCAATGCGGAAAGAAGTTCAACTTTTTTCATGAATTATTGTATTTCTGCTTCATACCATTATCATAAAAATCCCTACTTGCTTACTTGAAATTTTAAAAAATAAACTTTCTTAGTTTTGTCCCCAAACCTTTTCACACATGAAGATTTTCATTTTTTTATCTTCTATAGTAATTTATATAAATTATTTGCTCTATATTTTATTTTCCCTTATTTTATACTACCATAAAGTAAGGCATTCTTACTAACACTGGACCATTTTGCTGTTGCAAAATGAACTTGCTATAATACTTTCTTTGCAATACAATCTTTGTTTTAATCAGACTAGTCTGCATCAAACTATAAAACTGTTATCACTAATTTATTGTCATATTTCAAATATCATCCACTATATTCTTCTTTTCTGAGTGCAATAAACCAGATATCTCTTAAATAAGATCTCTTACTTCCATTAAAACTCCATCAAGATCCAGAGCTTTATGTTACTTAAAAACAGAGCTAAGTGTTTTTCAAGAAAAGACAATTATATTTTTGAACAAGATGGTTTAATGCATTAAAAATATTGATTTTCCCTTTGTCAATTGCAAAATACAAAACAGAGAACATATAAGTAACTGAGAATCATTCCTATTAAAGTTAAAATAATTGAAAATACCATCTACCTGAATTTTAAAGTATGCATCCAAATAAAAACTAAAGTTTGATAGAATGAAAAATTCAAAGAATGTTAAAGGCTAAGCCATCCAACAAAGTTCTAATCAACTGACTTAACATGTAATTAATAACGTTGAATAAATATCATACATGGTTAGAGACAATTTTGTTATTTTTTTATTTTTAAACTAGAAATATGTTAACTATATCCAAATAAAAAAATACTACATGTATTTCATTGGACACTTTTGTGCCAAATTTTGATGTCTAAAACTCACACTTTCTTCGCAAAATCGCCCCTCATTTAATAAAAATTATTTGATTTCTATGTTATTCTTCCTAAAGAGCTTACAGTACTGAGCTTTTTATTTTAATGTTTGGATGGTGTTTATAGTAATGACAGCTATAGCATCATCTGCAAATACAGTTTCTGCCAGGCACTGAAAATAACAACTTCTCTAATCTTTAGAACTCTCAAAGACACATGTTATCAGCCTCATTTTTGAGAAGGTCAAAGTTTTCAGATGGCCAAGACTCAGACAGGTAAGTGGCCGAAGCACAGTATGAGGCCAGTTCCCCAACTCTAAATTCTCTGACGTTTCAATTGCATGTGAACATCTTTTCAATGATGTTAGTGGTAATTTGGAACAGCTCAGCAAGATCCTTTCCTGTAGATTTTAAGGGATACAAACCCACTGAAAATAAAACAGGTGATTCTCTTTTTCCTGTTTGCATAAAATATCTGATGTGTCAGAGATTCAAATAAAGCTGTTTCTAGAATACCTTTGGAACAATTATGCCACCTGCAGTCATTAACTTGAAAGCCGTGAATTTATAAATGCAAAAGAAACTTGTGACATGGGGATGGGAAGAGGTGCAGTGAAATACGACCTGATAACTTTCTACATATTGTCTTATATCCATTGTATCAATAACATTTATTGCAATTTATAATTTGGCATGATAATATACCTGATGAACATGACCTTTGATATTTCCAACATTCTATTAAGTCTCAAGTCCTTCTGCTGACCAAATTTTTTTCAAGCCAGTGATTATTTTACAAACCAGTGATAAAGGGAATTGTCATAGAGCAAAACAAATTAAAGAGGTAAGTTTTTTTTAAGAGCAAGCAGAGGGTAATTGTGTTGAAGTTGCTTTAGAAAATGTGCGCATCTAAAATTATCTCGAGTCCTGAAGTGTCTCATCTGCTTTCTAATTTTCTACAAGATGCTTTTAATATTTTGAGATTTATATTAAACCACGGGGGTCTGAAAGATTTCAGGAACTCTTGCATATGCATCAGAGATAAACAATGAAGTAAATTAATAAAAGAAGATCACAATTTAGATGTTAGTGGCTATAAATTCCACTGCTATTCCTTTAACTATATGGCTCCTAGTTTTCTAATTCTGGCTTGAAATGACACTGATGCACACACATGGAAGTAGCTGGCACATTCTAACTCCCTCTCCAGCTTCTAGTCATACATGAAAGTGCTACATTTTGGTCACAAGCATCTAGCTGTTTTAAATAATAGCAATTTTTCAATTTGGGATCAGTTTTTTTCCCCCTACCAAATGAAATACGGAAATACTAAAATCTCAGTGATTTGGGCAATTTCTCTTCCATTGCCAAGGGTTGTGTAACGATAAATAAAGATCCCAAATACTGAATTGAGATGTGTTGTTTCGTTTACCATTTGTTTCAAATCAATTTTTCTTCTTCCCGGAAAGAAAACTCTGGAAACCCATTACCAAATTATGCAAGCTATTCCTTACATCATTAAAAAATATAAATAGCAGATAATATTTTTTCCTACCAAAATTTACTGTCTCGTGAATACAATCTTCATTAAGACAAAACTTGACTAAAAACACAGTTAAAGAACAGAAGGAAAAGATACAGCCTGGATAAACTAGAATGTCTGGAGTGTTTATATTTTATAGCTAAATCTGCAATATTTCCTAGGTCGTCAGAATCCCAGGTATCCTACACCAAATATTTCCTGCAATTCAAAGTGATGAATACATGTGAAAGAATATTCTTATTGAAACAAGATGCAGAGAACTTTTTCTATATTCTGGCTGTTATGGGAGGTAAAATCAGCATGAATTGCTCTATCCATTTAATAAAGCCTCTGATATATAACAGTACCATACACAGTCCTTGCACTACAACATTATCAAAACCTGGGATCCACCTGAAGGAGACTCTATAGAATAACATGGAGGAGTCTTTCCAAATTTAACTTTTAATCACATAAGTAGTTCATATAAATTAAAATATATACACCTTTACTTTTAATCGGTATTGGAAAGAACATGAGTGATAATTACCATCAGGGAACGTAGAATCTTTTTTTGTGCAGTTCAAAATATGTATCAGATATCTTAATTCATCAGTCACCATGGTAAAAAAGATTTCCATGTGTATTAATTTCTTAAGTTATAAAAGCATGTAATGTAAAAAAGGAAAAGATAGGTAGGAAAAAGGAAAAGATAGGTATTCTTTGTAGCAAATAAATAATCTTTTAAACATGTCAATTGAACTATATGTATAGAAAAGTACACATAGTGTATACTTGCTGAATTTTCAAACACTAAAAACACATATAATTAACCCCTGAAATTCAGATTATTGAGATTTCTTTTTAAAATGGGATAGTATAGTTTCTGTGGGGTCCTAAAAGATATAGAAACTCTACACACTTCAAAATAGTTGCTAGGTTATCTGTGAATTGTCACTGATATGAATTAAGAATTTTTCCCCTTCAATAGTTTACTGGGTTTTTTGGGAGGTGGGTGTTTGTTTTGGTAGAGAAACTATGTTAAATGTAAGAATCCATTTGAAATATTTCTAGTGTCAAAAGACAAGAAGGAAGGGGTATCGTAGACTGAAAATGTTGCCAATATAATAACTGAAATCTTCTGATTCTGCCCATGTTTTTGAGTGATCACAATCAAAGCCTGTAAAATCACTTTCCATCTAAGACAGCAAATGTTGAAAACTAAGGCATAAATGACTAAAATAAATTCAAACACGCACTAGGGGTAAGTCACAAATTATTTGGAACTGGTATATTCTCGTTATGTTATACATATACATAGCTACAATATCAAATAACTATTGAAATAAACTAGTCTCTAATAAGATGAATGTGTAGATTTTGAAACCAGAAAAATGTAGTACAGAATCCCAGCTCTGTCATTTAGTGGCTGTGTATCCTTCGAGCCTAGTTTTCTCAATTGTGAGAAAGGGAAAATGAAGTGTGGTTGTATGAAAATTGCTTATCACAGTATAAGAGATCGATGTGTTTTACCGGTACTTACACAAACTTTTATCTCCCTCTCCCTGCCCCCCTCACCGCCAAATACACGCATATATAACACATCCTTAGCCGAGTTTCAAATTCATATATTTAAAAGAAATCTCTTAACTGAGAATGAAAAAATAATCTTAAGCAAGAAAATCTTTCTAAAATCTTAAGTACTCATCATTGGATCTAACCTCACAGTCTGCAATACCAAAAACCAACAAGATTTAATTTAATCAAGATCTTAAACCCTATCTTTGACCTTTTAGATGGCTTATATTTTCAACACAGTTCTCAATAAACAGAATTCCCTAAATCATAGCACTCAGTATAAAATGTGTGACAGTTTTCACTGGTACTGCTTTCTCTGAGCGATTATTTGATATGAAAATGGGACAGAAGAAATTCAGGTATCATAAGAGTATCAACTATGTCCTACCTCTTGCTTTCAGAGGTGGCTGAAAGTTCACTTAGCTCAAGAATCCCATTTAAGTAACACATTTACAGAAGTAGATATCCAAATACTGACTAATTTGGAGAGTGACTTTGAGAGAGCCTAAATTTTACATTTCTCCCTGTGATTCCTCCACCCCAATTTCATCCCCTCTACTACTTTGGTATAGTTTATGATAGTATTTGTTTGATTTACCACTTATTTTCAACAACTGAACTAGAGTTTAAAATATCCAATTTTCTATCCAAGTATAATTTGAAAGGTAGAGGACTTACAGGAAGGATCTATATTTTTAAATAAAATTTTTTTTCATACACAACACAGAAGCTTTTTTAAGAGAAAGCACATTTTACTGTTAACTACTTTCATAGCACCCTGTTGCTTGGGATCATTAATCACAATTAAATAGCAAATTAAATTAACTGTGTAAATATTGGTTTAGTGACTGACTTCCCCACTAACGTATGGTTTTTGAGGTCAGGAGCTATATCTGTCTAATTCATTCCTCTGTCCCAGGAACCTAGAACAGTTTTCAATGTATGTTTTTGGACAAGTGAAATAAAACATAATAAATGACAACAAAACCCTGACATTTGTCACTAAAACTTGCTTGTCACTAAAACTCATCTCCTGTCTTCAATTGATTATTTGTGCCACATTATATGCAAATTCCCTGACAGACCTACAATTTTATGAGACTTTAAAATTGATGCACAAAAAAAATTTCATACTTAGCTGCAACCATGCAATAAATGAACTAGTAGGATAATATTTTTGTATTTTATTTATCCCATAATCTAAAGCCAATTTATTCTACATTTGTATTGTTGAAATTTTGTCTTAAACCTTAACTACTAATTATACACAACGACAATGATGTCCTCATTCTCATAAAGTTTAACAGAAGCAATCACAACAATATTACAACAGGTACTAAACATTATAGTAAATGTCAACACGCTTTATAAATCAAAATGGTACATATCTTTAGCTTCCTATAACCGTAAATAATTTGTAATGACTCC